>NC_142517.1:193094000-194415500 GCF_057876585.1 Rhinolophus sinicus | reverse complement strand
CACTCTTGATGAAAGCCTCCACAAACCAGAATTTGTTTCAAAGAAGCTTAACGTAATAAGTAAATGAAATTTGTAGTTTGTATTACATGATTTGTGTTATGGTAGTTTCACAATTTTGTTATAATTCTTACTTTGAAAATGGAGAAGAAAGCAAGCTAAGAGGCATATTTTTAAATGTATTTTATTTGCTACAAACGAGTTCTATTTGTACTTTTCATGTGAAGAATAATCTATCAGCTAAAAAGGGAGTTGTTGCATTGATTTCCAATGTCATTATGTAAAAGATTGATCCAGATAAATTTTATTATATTCACATTTACTCATAAGCAGAACTGTCTTTAACAATGGCCATCCATACACACTAAATTTTAAGTCAAAGTGAGTGAATACCCTCCCCATAATCAAATCTCACATTTTAAAAAAAATTATTAAATTTATTGGGGTGACATTGGTTAATAACATTATAGGTTTCAAGTGTACAATTCTATGATATATCACCTGTATATTGCATTGTGTATTCACCATCCAGAATCAGTTCTCCTTCCATCACCATATATTTGATCCCCTTTACCCTTTTCATTCCCCCCACCCCACTTTCCCTCTGGTAACCACTATACTGTTATCTGTGTCTATGAATTTTTATTTGTTTGTCTGTCTTGTTTGTTCATTTGTTTTCAGTTTTATATACCACATGTGAGTGAAATCATATGGTTCTTGACTTTTTCCATCTTACTCATTTCTCTAAGCATGATAGTCTCAAGATCCATCTATGTTGTCGCAAATGGCAGTATTTCATCTTTTCTTATGGCTGAATAATACTCCATTGTATATACCGTGTTTCCCTGAAAATAAGACCTAGCCAGACAATCAGCTCTAATGCATCTTGTGGAGCAAAAATTAATATAAGACCTGGTGTTACGTTATGTTATGTTATGTAATGTTATATTACCTGATCTTATAGTAAAATAAGACCGGGTTTTTTAATTAATATAAGATCTGATATTATGTTATGTTATATTATATTAAGGACTTGGTCTTATAGTAAAATAAAACTGGGTCTTACATTAATTTTTGCTCCAAAAAGTTGCATTAGAGCTGATGGTCTGGCTAGGTCTTATTTTCAGGGAAACACAGTATGTACCACATCTTCTTTATCTAATCATCTATTAAAGGACACTTGGGTTGTTTCCATGTCTTACCCACTGTGAATAATACTGCAATGAACATAGCGGTACATATATCTTTATGGATATGTGTTTTCAGATTTTTCAGGTAGATACAAAATCTCACATTTTCATTTTCAGGTACAACTGGTCCTGTCCAAGTAATCATCACTGAGACCCCCAGTCAGCCCAACTCTCACCCCATCCAGTGGAATGCACCAGAACCATCTCACATTTCCAAGTACATTCTCAGATGGAAACCTGTGAGTATGCCACCAGAAACTTGGACACTGAGTCTCTTGAAATTAACAAATTCTGAAAGCTTTTTTCAGAGCAAACAGATCTGATAAACTATTCGTATAACATTTATATTTGTTTAGTAATGAAACAATATATGCTCAATCAATTGTATAAATTTAGCTTTTTTGATATTTAGAAGACTTTAGTTCTTTATGTTAGATCTTCTTAGCTAAGAATTTAGAAATTATAATGCTTAAAATCATTCTTCCTCAATATGGGAAGAAAAATCTAAAGTTTTTGTATGTTTTATAACCCCATCAAAGGAAAAAAAAAATTGGCATCATTTCCATATTTTGGGGAAAAAAACAGCTATATTAATACTCTCTTTTGGCTCACTTGTTAAGTGATCGTTTCTTAAAAATCTTACTTTTGATCCTCCGAAGTTATTTAGATAGAAGGGAAAGAGATGATGACAGAGAATTATAGATGAGGAATGACAGTTTGTTTATTTAAAGAATAAACCTTGTAATTTTCTAATAAGAAAGGTCTAGAAATTGAAGAAATCATACTAAAGAGGATATTTTTCTACTAGGCTTTAGTTTCTATTATCATCTCAAATCTACCCTGCTATAGCTCCAAAATTCATGATTCATAATTTGAGAAACACTATTTTAAACACAGGAGAAAAATGTCCATTTTAAATTGCAGCTATTGAATTCTGGAAATTAAAAACAATGTAAAACAAAACAAAACATTTGAGCAACTCGTGCAGTTGTATTTAAACTCTTCAGAAAAAATTCAAGCTGTTGAAATCACTTTCACCCTCATGTTAATGTCCATAGTATATTGAATCGCCATTTGCCGAACTTTGTTATCTAGTGATATTAGTCAATGAAATCAATATATTTTTTTTCCCATCTAACACCTTTTTACCTCTCATTTTTTTTATCTCATCACCAATTCTATTTACTTTAAACTTAGCTCTGAAGTGTTATGGAAGACTACTGTAATAAAAGACATTTATAGATAAGTATAAAATGTACATTAAATTGGAAAGTCTTCAAAGAGTGGCAATAATGAATTTCTTTGAGATTTTTAACAATTAAAAAATTTCAGGTTTGTTGAGACATCTGACCTGAATCTCTTCTCCCGTTCCTAGAGACATTGTGTTATTTATAACTTACGCCTACAATTTATAACATTTACAAGTATTCAATTCTCATCAACTCACAAAAAGGTTTTTTTCAAGATTTTCCTTAATGTATGTGACCTGAGTGTTTATTTTCTACTATTTACTTCTGCTAGCTAATCATAAAAGTTCACATCAAATAAAAGACTTATCACGAAATCTGAGCTAATTGTAATGACAAATTTCAATTTTTTTCATAGTGTATTTGAGTTAAAATTTAAATTTAAAGAGCCCTAGGATCACTTTCATTTATTCCAAAAATTGAAATGGACAACTAAATATTTGAATATTGAGGGACTGGTTGATAGGATAATTTAAAAAAATCATTGAGCATTAAAAATGTATTTTGACTTACATTAGTTTAGAATAATTACAACTTAAAAGAATCTTACCTTGTCTGAAGTAAGGATATTTCTTTTCCACACATTTTATAACTATGAGTTTTGTGATCCATGACATGTTAATGAAGTTGGACAGGATGTGAAAATGTAAACTGGAAGCCAAGAAGCAAAGTTTAAGTAAACTGAAATCTCATTCTTCTGCAGTCTTGCCCAAAGTTGGCTAACCAATTTGATGGGGGGTAGTTTATATCCAAGAATGAGTCATAAATCCAGACGAGTTGAACCTTGTATGTGATGGTCCCAGGAACTGACTCATGAAGCAGTAGGATGCCTTTGACAGTTTCTGCACGGCAAGAACCTTGAATTGTATCCCACCAAGCGAGAAATAAATATATGGCTTTCCTTACTTCAAAGAGGAATATATCTCTGTTCATTGTAGAAATGAAAATATCGGGAGAGGCAAAACTTGGGTTTATCATATTATGTTGATGACATTAAATAGTCTGGCAAAAAAGGAAGGTGCCTAGCACCTGCAAAACTCTGTTTCTCCATCGATAAAATGAGGACAATAATATCATTAACTTGGAGGAGAGGGGAGATAAAGATTAAATGGAAGAATGCAAGTAAAAGAGCACGGAACTTGGTACATAATAAGCTATCAGTAACTGTTAGCTATAAAACTAATTATTACAATTAACATGCTCTGCTACGTGTCCATTTTCTGATTCCAGTTTTCCTCCATAATGAAACTGCAAAAGTCCCTAATTCTTCTTTGACGATTACACATCATCTCTGAATGTTCTTCCTTGTGAATACTTGTATGACTTTTTTTTTTCTTTTTTTAATTTTTAGAAAAATTCTCCAGGCCACTGGAAGGAAGCCACCATTCCAGGCCACTTAAACTCATACACCATTAAAGGCCTGAGGCCAAATGTGGTATATGAGGGGCAGCTCATCAGTGTCCAGCAATACGGTCAAAGAGAGGTGACCCGCTTTGACTTCACCACCACCAGCTCGAACACAGCGGTGACCAGTACGTACCCCAGCCATTTGCATGTCTGTGCCTGAGTTTCTCCGAGTTGGGCTCCCCTTAGGAAGCACTTCTCTTCACGATCCATATTTTTCCATGGATGACTCCCACATTTTTCTTTTGAATTATATTCTATAGACGATGGCAAATGTTCTTGATGACTCAAGGCTCTCTTTCTGCTTTCTGTGACTCCCTAGGCAACACTGTGACTGGAGAGACAACACCCCTTTCTCCTGTTGTGGCCACTTCCGAATCCGTGACTGAAATCACAGCCAGCAGCTTTGTGGTCTCATGGGTCTCGGCTTCAGACACTGTGTCAGGATTCCGTGTGGAATATGAGCTGAGTGAAGAGGGAGATGAACCACAGTACCTCGGTACGCTAAATGGGTTGTCGTGACAGGTTTTAGTGGTTGTTGTTGAACCTGCATAGGAGATGGCATCCAGGCAGGTGGTCTGTGAGCTTTGGAACTAGTTGTCAGCTCAGACTGAACAAACTACCCGCCAGTATGAGGAAGGAAAGTGACTGATATTTTCTACAGCTGAGCTGAGTTTTTCCCCAGCCATGCTCACATTTTCCTGGTCCCTGCTATAAGCTGCATATGTGTTTGCCCAGGCACAGGTCCATAAAACAAAAGTGTTTTCTTTATGGAAATAATTGCCAGTATATGGATTGGAGTGGAAAACATTAGCTTTGGGGGTACACAGTACTCTCATTCATGCTTTTCAAAGTCTGATGTTTAGAAGCCTTTTAAAAAACTATTGTAGAATAATCTACAGACTGAGAAGTACACAGATCGTAAATACAGAGCTCCATGGATTTTTATAAAGTGAATACACCCACATGACCAGCCCCCAGATCACGAAAAAGAACATCCCTCCCACCCTACTCCCCATCATCTCCTGCCCAGAAACACGACCCTGACTTCCAATTACTATGTTTACAATGGACTACGTAAGGACAATGCTTAAAAGAGGATTAGGTTTACAAGTCTGGGGGTGGATTACAAAAGTTATGCATCTTTAGAGAACAAATTTGGACAATGAAATAAACAGAAAGAAAAACTATCCCATTGTGCATTGATAATTATTGAGTATCCATTAGTACGTTTCCTCCTACTCTTCCCCTGTGCCTCATGAATATGTAGTTTTTAAAATAATCCTCATAGGCTGTGGAGTCATTTGTGGGGTTGGTGCGCCCTGATTAGTCATCTTTTCCTTTTTTATTTCAAAGATCTCCCAAGCACAGCCACTTCTGTGAACATCCCCGACCTGCTTCCTGGCCGAAAATACATTGTCAATGTCTATCAGATATCTGAAGAAGGAGAGCAGAGTTTGATCCTGTCTACTTCACAGACAACAGGTACATGTGTACCACATGGTGTGAAAAGAATCTTTTTCTGTAACACGGACCTATAGCAGTATTTCCTGACTGGTTTCCTCTTTTTTTCCTTTTTCTCTTTGTTAGCACCTGATGCCCCTCCGGATCCTACCGTGGACCAAGTTGATGACACCTCAATTGTTGTTCGCTGGAGCAGACCGCAAGCACCCATCACAGGTCAGCTTAGCTTCCTCTTCTTGGCTGCCATGTTAATTTCGATGGCATAATAGGTGAGGAAATAAATTCTGATCTAAGGGCTGGCATATTACTGAAATCTCCTATATAAAGGCTAGATTGGGTAGAGGTGTGTGTGTGTGTGTGTGTGTGTGTGTGTGTGTGTAATATTAATTAAATATGTGATTATTTTCAAGTCTTATGGATCATTTTCCCTTGAATCCATTTTATCAACCCCTGCACACACACATACACACACACCCTCTACAGCCAGCTCATTGATTTGTTAAACCAGTCTTTCTGTGATTGAAGAGGGATAATTGTTCGGAAAACCTCACTCTAAGACTTATTCTTAAAGAGATAGCTGAGTTGCTTTCTTACTTAGCTCAGTAGGTGACTCAACTGTCTCCGATGTTCCCAAAAGACGCCCAGAGTGCTAACAACAACTCTGTGCTCAGGGTGGGTCATGAATTGCTTCCGTCGTCCAGAGCACAAAGAGAAGATCTCTGTTTAACATGAAGGTTTAGTTTCACCTCGTGGCTTCTCTGATAGACATTTATTAAAGATTTTGGGTCTTTAAGGATGATATTTATTTTTAAAAAGTTGTGTGTGTTTGTTCTTATTTTATCTTTGTGTTGAATACTTCTTAAAAGAAGTGGCAACATTGAAAGAGTCAAAAAGAATCATGAGTTCTTAACTAATCAAGCAAGATACTAAAGGCTATTGGAAAAGGAGGATTTATTTATGACTTTTTACACCTCTGTTCCGTCAAACAGTGTGTCTTACTTTTTTCTCATGAATCTGTAGGATACAGAATCGTGTATTCGCCATCAGTAGAAGGTAGTAGCACAGAACTCAACCTTCCTGAAACTGCCAACTCCGTCACCCTCAGTGACTTGCAACCTGGTGTTCAATATAACATCACTATCTATGCTGTGGAAGAAAATCAAGAGAGTACTCCTGTTTTCATTCAACAAGAAACCACTGGTGTCCCACGTCCAGGTAACTTCAAGACAGTTCCTGTGGTATCTTATCTCTTAGGGCTTTACAAGGTAACAAAACTATCCTTGAATTGTAGCCCTTCCCTTAGCCTGCTGGGGAGGACCAGAAGTGCAAGAGGCGAGAATAATTGTCTCTGTGGGAGAGTTGTTGTTTTGTTTTTGTTTTTTTTATCTTTTTCAACAGTTCCTATATGCTAGTAATCTTATAGATTAGTTTAACCCTAAATTTATGAAATTCAACTGAAATATCCTCCCTGTAAAGTAACTAATCAAAGCTGGTTATTAGCCTTCCTGACTAAAAACTAACACCATAAAGTCTTCATATTTTCCCCTAGAAACTTAAGGGTAAGTTCTTTTGTTGCTCTTAAGTATAATAAAATGATTCAGTAAAATGAAAACCACCACATTTTTTTCTGTGGTCACAATGAGGTTTCTCTTTCTTTCTTCCTTTTTTTCTTTCTCTTTCTTTCTTTCTCTCTCTCTCTCTCTCTCTCTCTCTCTCTCTCTCTCTTTCTCTTTCTGTCTTTCTTCTTTCTTTATTTCTTTTTTTCCTTCCTTCCTTATTTCCTTCCTTCCTTCCCTCATTTTAAAACCCTTCAATAGGATACTTCATAGGGTGGAATCTCATCTGCTTACCCACATATATTAAATAAAATCTTCAAATGTCCTATGTAAGCAGTATGATTGAACCATGGAAAAACATAAGCAAACAAGCATATTCTCTGGTTAAGAGAGGAAACTTAGCATTGCTCTGGAATGAGAGGCTCTATGAATTGTCTTATACACATCAGAAACTGGCTTTTTCAGAATTACCTTCAGCTGGTAATTCTGGTTGGCTCTTGTCTATTAGATAACGTCCCCCCGCCCCGGGACCTGCAGTTTGTGGAAGTGACGGATGTGAAGATCACCATCATGTGGACACCTCCTGAGAGTGCAGTGACCGGGTACCGCGTGGATGTGATCCCTGTCAACCTGCCTGGAGAGCATGGGCAGAGGCTGCCCATCAACAGGAACACCTTTGCCGAAGTCATGGGGCTGTCCCCTGGGGTCACCTATCACTTCAAAGTCTTTGCCGTGAACCATGGGAGGGAGAGCAAGCCTCTGACAGCAACACAGACCACGAGTATGTCCTACTCCTGACTGTACCTTCACCCCAAATTCTCCACCCTCACTGCCAACCTCTGATGAATGTGTAGCACACCACTTACTCCTGGGTCTACAGTCAGAAAGTGGAACATACTGGGCCTATAAGGGACAGTATAGTGGACATAAAGCCCATTAAATTTGAAAATAAAACTCAGACGTGGATGCTAAATGGCAACCCATTTCCCAAATACACGTACCAGTGGAATGGCACCAAGAGAGGAGAACTTAAGGGAACCTAATTTTCTTGGCTAATGGAGACATGGATTGCAAATTTGAGTGCATTTTTGTATAAATAAATGTAATGAGATCAGACTTCAAATGTAAGCTCTTAACACTTTTGCAGTATAATTGTGTACAAATAGTAATTGCTAAAACATTTAGTGCTTATTAGGCACCAAGTCCTCTGCTCAGTTCGTTATAAGTATTATCCTCATATTTAATCCTCATGTTGACGTAATGAGGAAAGTCTTATTGTTGTCCTATTGGGTGCATGAAGAAACAGGCTTGTAAAAATTGCTGCAACTTGTAAGGTCACAAGTCTAGAAAGTGATGGAGCCGAATCCACATTGACCTGTGTCTTTTTTATTCCAAAGCTCATGCTTCCAATTATTATATTTACTTAACTACTATCTTGTAAATATTTCCTCTCAAAAGTATTTTAAATTACTGCAGGGAAAACTGTTAGTTATCATACTCAAGAAGAAAACTCACAATGTATGTGATTCTTTCTAATAGTGCAAGCTCACCTGTGTCCTATCATGATTCTGAAATTCTGAGTATATGCTATAATTATTGTTGAATCGGAATCATGTGAAAATCACTTTTATTTCTCCAGCACAGGACTATCCATTCAGTAGCTACAGAAAATATTGCTTTTGTTCCCTGTAGTTTTCTTCTTGCCCTCATTTTAGGGGGCTTATTTCTCTTTTCTTAACTTGTATGGCTCAGCACAGTAAATTGTGACATTTACATGCTTTTTTCTAATTATTATTTTTTTGTTTTTTTATTTTTATGCCATCTCTATAATGTTTGTATCATTCCAGAGGATAATGAGAAAATCATGCTGGAAAATTAGACTTTCCACAGAATCATAGCCAAGCGAAAAAGGTCAGCAGTTTCTCATGACTGACATAGAGTTCTGCAAAGTTCTGTGTAACACGCAAATCTCTTATTGGCTCAATATTTCCAAGGTTTTGACTTATAAGCAGTTTCAACCGTAAGAAGACAAAACTTTAGAAAATGTAGTGAAACTTTAGAATTTCAGTATGATAATTACTGAGGTTCAGATATTTCTTGACATGCTTTATCTTTTTTTTTTCCTAGAATTGGATGCTCCCACTAACCTCCAGTTTGTGAATGAAACGGATTCAACTGTCCTAGTGATCTGGACTCCACCTCGGGCCCGGATAGCTGGGTACCGACTGACCGTGGGTCCGACCCGGGGAGGCCAGCCCAAGCAGTACAACGTGGGGCCCTCAGCCTCCCAGTACCCACTCAGGAATCTGCAGCCTGGGTCCGAGTACACTGTCACCCTTGTGGCTGTGAAAGGCAACCAGCAGAGCCCCAGAGCCACTGGAGTCTTCACTACTCGTAAGCCAAAATTTCAATGTCTTTTCTTAGTGAGGTTATAGGTTTTTATCTAAATTTGCATTTTCTGTGCTTCATCCATTTTTTTAAGATAACTTAAAAATGTTAGTACAAGATTTAAATAAAAATAATTTTAAAAATTATTTTTTTAATAAAAAGTAAATTAAAAAATTTTTTTTTTTTTAAGATTTAAAGAAATGCTACTCAAAGTGTGGTCTGGGGACCAGCTGCTCCTCTGTGAACTGTGTGTTACTGGACAATAAGGAGCTTGTGCTAGAAAGTAAATCATGAAGCACACTATTTAATCTAGTTGATAATTTTCTGAAGCAAGATTTTCTTGATGAAGGAAGCAGTGCATTAAATTATATATGTTGCCACGCTCCTTATTTGCTCTGGAACCAACATTTTGATCACACGGTTTAAAGCGCCCATTATTTGAAAATTGAACTCTACTGTATTAAATAAATTTACCAAATACTAGTTAAGGCAAGAAAAAATCACCACATCTAAATTCTAATACTTTGGGTATCAAATGATAGTAGTAAGTGTAGAATAAAAACATCTACCAATTGCATTGACACCAACAGAACAAGAAGCTAAGTAAATGATTTCTTTACAAGTGTTGCCTGCAGCTGATTAAAGTACTTTTGTAGAACAGAATAGGTTGTTTTTTTTGTGTGTGTTTTTTTTTTAATTAATCTTTCTTAAATTACTCTTGAAATTCCACAGAGGGAAAAAAATACTGACAATAATTTTTGGTCATCTCTGTCCTTTTGCTCAGCATTTTGCAGGAAGTAGCCTTAAATCTCTTACATGTGTACATCACAATAAAAGCCTGTATTCATAAACTGATTACTACTAAATACATTCTCATTTATGTTACAGAGAATTATAAGACCCCTTTATTTCTAGCTGAGCATTATTTGTTATTTTTAACTTGACATTTTGAATTACAGAAGTACCTAACATAACATTTTACATATGTATGTGTGTGTATGCAACTACGAACTAGTTTGTAGTTTTCTAAATGCTTTCAACAAATCTTACCCTTTAACTAATTTTAAAATATACATATTAAACAGCATTAAAAAAGTAAATATAAGCTTAGTTCTATGGAACTAAGGAACAGCTATGGAATTATTTTCCAAAGAAATTGTCTATGTACTTTTCCCTATAGGAATTCATAATTTATGAAAAATTTGGTGTATGAAGTTTGGCAAGTGAAGGCTTATTCCTAAATAATTACTGTTCATCAGCAAGTAAAATTTGCATTTTATTTGTAAATTTGTCTTAACATTTTGCTATTTTATATTACACGTTACTGAGATACTATGAAATCTATTAACATGAAATCAATGTCTTTGTATTTCTTATAAATATCTATTTCTTGTAATATCTATTTTATAGGTATCCTTCATGGCATTAGAATAAAGATTTCAGTAGGTGTAGTCTTTTACTGACTACATATATGTCTACATTTATAAAAACATATAAATAAGTATATAAATGTAGAATTACATAGTTATATTTTTTACTCCTAAACATAGGTATATTTTATGTAGTTTTTTGTTGTTGTTGGACAGAGTGCCTGTAAAAGAAAAATAATTTTTAGTAATACTAACAATAATTAAGTGGGATGGGTCAATATAATCTATTTCAAGTACTTTTGCAGACTTTGATAGGACATATTATTTTATGCTCTGCAAAATACATTTATATAAAATATAATTATATTTGAATTAAAGTGCTGATAGTAAAAACTAATTTTATTAGATAAAGATTAACATAGTGCTTTATACCTAGTATATTTTCAAAAACTATTTATTTAATAGGTGATTGACTAAGGAAGGAAGATAATGAAAACAGCTCAACCAAGCTTAGATTTAAATAAACCTATGTAAGCAGGGAATTCTACAACTTTATTTGAACTTCAGGTACTCTCCGAGGCTGTAAACATCAGCAGGGCTTGCATATTTTTGAAATTGCTTGAAGTTTCGGTAGTTTTTTACTGTCTTACTAAACTGAATTCTGGGAATAACTTTGCTGGGTTTTGCAACTACTGCTATTATAAATTCTTACGAGCAACTGTGAGGTGGGTGGGAACTGTTTCTGGGGGAAATTCAGCTGATTCCTTTTTAAATAGGGCAAATTTTATTTCTTTAACAGCCAGGCTGTTCTTCGCGAATGAGACCTGCCAGAATTCATAGCTCATACCGTGTTTCCCCGAAAATAAGACCTAGCTGGACCATCAGCTCTAATGCGTGTTTTGGAGCAAAAATTAATATAAGACCCGGTATCATATCATATCATATCATATCATATCATATCATATCATATCATATCATATCATATCATATCATACCAGGTCTTATAGTAAAACAAGACGGGTCTTACATTACTTTTTGCTCTGAAAGATGCATTAGAGCTGTTGGTCTGGGTAGGTCTTATTTTCGGGGGAAAAGAGCACTTACAGTCACATCCCTCGTTTGACATCAGTTTGTGGGTTTGCAGTGTGGAGATTTTCCTGTAATGGTCTTCCCAGACAGAAAGCATCATCTTCAACTTGAGAATATTCTAGCTGGCTGGCTCAAGCAATAGAAAATACCTAATCTTAAAGCCCAAGACAATTGAGGAGAATGTAATATGTGAAGAAGTTGTGCCTTTCCCTGACGTTCAGTGAAAGAAGCTGACTGCTTACTGAATTGTTTCTTTGGCTATCGACATAGTCCCACAGGACTGGCCATGGTATTTTGGCTAAGTCAGCAGCAGCCAAGTGGTATATGATTTCAGAGACAGTGGGAAGGCATCACAGGTCACCCATCCTGGTTGACCCCCAAATGCCATCAAAATAATAACATACTTAGGAAACAGCTCACTAAACCAGCAGTACTTCAGTTCAGCCATCAGGATTGTCATTACAAAATGGCTCACACACATATTTTTTTCCACACAGTATTTTGAAAACATTTTTTTTAAATGGCACTTTAAAATCCAGACTAAAAAAAAAAAATGGAAAGAATACTGGTTCTGAATTTCCACATGACAAAGTAAAAACAATTGACAGGAGCTGAGTAGAGACTGGAGTCTTAAAACTTGAATCCCCATTTGTATAACTCTGGAGGGTAACTTTGTCTCACCAGCCATTCATAATTTAGTATAAATGCACATAATAGGCTTTTTTTCCCAGTGGGGGCAGGATTTGGTTGATGTAAAGAGGAAGCAATTGTAAAGGCTCCAAACATGTGGCCAGGGCCATCAACACACTAGAAATCCTTGAATTTGACTTACTCTACTCAAATGGCTTCTGAGAACTGTCTTTCTGTACACATACTCTTTTCTTATTTTTTTAAAGTAATATTTTCACTAAGAGAAATAACAGTGCTCTCATAATGCTAAGACATGCGATTAAACTTATGCTATAATTCCTGATTCTAGCGGCAGAATATTAAATTTCTGCAGTATTGTTATTCTGAATGCATACTCATATATTTAAGGAAAGAATCTTTAGAATTTATAAGTGCATCCATAATGGCCGATTTTGTTTAACTTTCTGATGTCATCTCTTACTGCAACCCAAGATAATTGACCATCATTATATGCAGCATAAAGCTATTTTTAGATTGCCGTCTATAATTCAACCATTGTTCTCAAATTAATGATTAAGAAGAAGAAGAAGAATCAGTTTCTGCTGACCAGTTTTACACACTGACACTAGGGAAATTTATTGTCATCAAACACACAAATCCCAGATGTGGTGAAAAGACACAAACCTGCATTTTAACCAAGTCTCAGATGATTTGGGTGGCACCTGAATGATTGAGAAGCCCTGACCTACTCCAAATTTTCACTCAGTGAAGGGACATATGTTACATTCTGGATCCACTAGCTGATTAAACAGAGGTCCTTGATGAGTACTATGCAATCATCTGTGATTCCAAGGTTTTGACACATGCATTGATTCCATTTCACAGGGCAGCCGACGGGCTCCATTCCACCTTACAACACTGAGGTGACTGAGACCACCATTGTGATTACATGGACGCCTGTTCCAAGGATTGGTTTTAAGGTAAATGGCACATGTTCCTAATCTCAGAGTGATACAGCACTAAGGTGTCCTCCTGTTTCTGGCTGTGGTAGAAACAGTGTTCAGGAGGCAGGGGACCTGGGTTTTGTTATCTGCTTCTGCTCATACCTCTCTGACCACATTCTCCGGGCATAATAATACTTCTGCCTCACGGAATGGCTGGAAGGATGGACAGAAGCAGTAAAAGTGCTTTGCAAAGGATTGAACATTTGTACGGAACTGTTGTAGTTGTTATCTTACATTCTCTAGTCTTTCCCCCAGGGAACTACATTTAAAATTATAAAGGACACTCCGTTTGATGGAGTTGTTCCAAATGGGTGTTAACAAGTTCACAAACGCCAATTTAGGGAGACCAATTAAACTCAGAGTCACTTAAAAATCACATTTTCATCCAGTTTGATCTGAACTTGTTCAAAGCCGTGGGTGAATCTCTTAACAGAAGTTAAGATTAAGGTCTTCACTGCAGACATATGGATCCCTGTTCTTTAAAGTGATGCTATTAGGGAAGTGATGAATATAAACAAATATGTTTAAAAGAATTCCTTTTTTTTTGCATTTAGAGTATATGTAAATATTTATTATGATTGGAAATCAAGACTCAACCCCCATGATTGTTTATTTAAAAAGAATGTATCAAAGGTCATTTCCTTTCTGAGGTATGCAGATGGCCATATGGATGATTATGGTACTTAAATTTAGAGAAGCCCTTTTTGAAGATTGCTAGAACACCTTTTAAATTTCCCTTAATCGTGTCATTCTGACTTCCAGAAGCCTTATTACATTCGAAGGATGTCTCTACAGTTGAACACTGATGACACAATATTACTTAGGTTTTTTAAATAAAATCTTAAAAAGATTTGAAATTATGGGCATATTCATTTTAATTCTTCTTTTGTAACATGACCTGCAGTTGAAGCTATGAACATAATTCTTCAAAAGGAGTGTTTTCGAAGTACAAAGTGTTACAGAGGCTAGTACCTCTAAATAGCAACTGAAAAATGAACTGAATGTTAATAACTCATTAAAGAGAGAGAGGGCTCTAGGGGATTTCCTCCAGCAAAAAGAAAATATTAAAGAACTGCTGTGTAGCCCAAAGCCCCTGTGTACTTCTGGTTTGTACCAGGAGATGATTTTTTAAGCAAAACAGTATGTGATGACATTTCTCTGGAACCTTTCATTCCAGCCACCCTGATGCAGTTTTGGAAGATAGCTCCCCTACCCAGCCCCTTGCTACCAAGAATTTCCAGCTAAAGTATCTAATTGAGCTAACGTCAGTCCCCAACGCATTCCCTAATAAAAGCACATTGTGCAGTTCCTGAGGAGTTTGCATTCTATGAAACATAACCACAACCTTTCAGCATCAACCCATCTCTGGAAATATTTGTCCTTGGTGTTTATTTTGCTTTTCTTCTTCTAGTTGGGTGTACGACCAAGCCAGGGAGGGGAAGCACCACGAGAAGTGACTTCAGAGTCAGGAAGCATTGTTGTGTCTGGCCTGACTCCAGGCGTGGAATATGTTTACACCATCTCAGTCCTCAGAGATGGGCAAGAGAAAGACACACCAATCGTAAACAAAGTGGTGACACGTAAGAGGAGTTCTTTGCCTCCTTTCCTTTTCCTTTTTTAGTGTTTAAAACTGTTCCACTTTCAAAAAAATAGCTGGTATCAATGTTACTTTTTACTTGTGATAATAGCACAGGGGAAAAATCCACCCCTACTTATATTATTAACTATTTCTAAATTCTGAGTAGTAGCAAATTCAACTCATGTTGTATAGTCCATGGCATCAGAAGTGTTCATTCTGTGTCAAGAATTTTTATGAACCAGCAAGATGGAAAGAATTTCAATAGTATTGCGAAATCATTAATCGTAAAAAAAAAAAAAAAAAAATTCTCTGACAGAGAATTGCAGTCCTCCATGGATGCATAGTACAACTACTAGATTTTTACCGATTCTTTTAAAAAGAGAGAAAAAGGGGAGGTGGAGGGAAGGGAGTAGAAAGGGAAGGAAATATTCCACAGGTCAAGTGCTTTGTATTAGCTTTAACTTTTAATTTACAATTCTCTTTCTACATAGCATTGACTCCACCAACAAACTTGCACCTGGAGGCAAACCCTGACACTGGAGTGCTTATAGTCTCCTGGGAAAGGAGCAGCACCCCAGGTAAGCTTGGGGTGTATCAGAGGGCAAGTATATGCAATACTACTCCAAGACGAAGGTTTCAGAAACTGTTCCTTTCAAAGAAATATAGGGTTAAAAGTATAAGTACCCATCCCTCCATAAAAAATACACGAGTATACATCTTAGAGCAATATGTAGGTGTTTTGCTACATGTTTACTTAAATCACAAGGAAGAGAGCAAAGCAAACACTTACTGAGCTGCAGGAAATCGTGAAGGCTGAGGAAAACATTCTGGAAGGTGGCTTTTGCTCAGTGGCATTCTAAATTGCCAAATAAATGGTTGAGATCATACTACGTAATTTTCCTGTTATGAGTTATTATAGATTCTAAGTGTATATTATTCAATGAAGTTTCACAAATATTTTGTCCAGAGTTGTACCACAAAAGTGTAAGGGTAATGAAAGGTAGAAATGACCTTCATTTTATAGAATGATAAAACTGAAACTCAGAAAAAAATTGACCTTCTCATGGTCGCAAATTTTAAATGTTATAAAACTGAGATTGTAAGTAACGGTTTTCAGACTTTCTCACAGCCAACATCATGTATTTGGAACATAATTGTTTATTTGGTTTTTGCTTATGCTCAATACTGAGAAATTTGATTAAATGGAGTTCCATGACTATTTTTAAAGCTTTAGGTGTAGCTTTGGTCTAAGCTTTTTGTTCACACATATTGAAAATTATAAAATCCAAAAATATGTAAAGATAGCTATACAGTAGTCAAGTAGCATGATGTACCATGGCGATGACAGGAGAAATTTTACATATTTCTCAGCTTTGCCAAGCCCAAGTGAAAGTCTCTTTAAATGAGAAATGTTAACTAAAGTGTAATTGTGTTATTTAATATTGGATATATTGGAAAAATCACTATTGAGATATCAGGATACTCATAATTGAGAAAATTCTAAATTAAACAGAAACAGAAGTTCCAACTCATGTTGATTGCATCCATAACTGCTTTCCTTCATAATTTAAGGGCTGTATTTAGTTTATTATTTCACTAAGTCTAGTTTTACTGTAATTTTTTAAATGTCTTACCTTTGCTTGAGCACACAACTAAGACGATTATCTCTCATTTTCTGATCAATGTATGCAATCACACAGAATAAAACTAGCTCAAAATATCCTTTTTAAGCCCCCTCTGAAGTAGAGTGATTTTGGTGAAGTTTTCATTGTGGAAACATTAAGCCAAAGCTATACTATTTCCAGCCAAATTACTCTGAATTTGAAACTTTAAGTTGGCAAGTGTCATGCTTGTTGGAAGCTAGATCATTAATAGTTGGTTTTAATGGATGGCCTAGCCGGCCCATCGGATGGTCACTAGCAAATGTGATGACCTCAACATTTATCTCCCATCCAGTTGTATATATCACTTTAATTTTCACCCTGTTCCTAATGACCAAAATTTAGCATCATTTCCTTGCCGTTTGGTAAGTTTAACTTATATATACTTTCTCCTTTTCCTTTAAGTCTGTTCCTGCAGATCTGTAGTTATTCCTGTTTTAATTAGAATCTCTCTTCACCCTCAATCCTTTTACTGCCTATTTCTATGATTCCTGAAGTCTTCAGCAATTCATATTATTTAACTAGAATCCGTAGAGCTACTTTCGTTTTTCACTTTTTCTCCTTGCCTTATTCCCTTCCTGTAAATCCCATAGGTTCAGACCTTGTAAATTAGGAGGACCCACTTTGGGAAATGTGCCTAGGGTTAAGAGCCACCCACAGTAAGCAGGAAAAATGGAATTCCTCAGCTATCATGCAAATGATCCATTAAGGAAAATCAGAGTAGACTGGTAAAAGGAACATGGAATTTCGAGACAGGAAAGCCTTTGGTAATCACGTCCCCTTTCCAAGATTTTCTTTAAACTGAGAATCTTAACACCTGCCTCAAAGGGTTGTTGTAAGCACTGAGTGACAGTAGAGTCCTCAATAAATGCCAGTCCTTTCCCCACTCCCCTTTGTGGGTCCATCATTGGAGTCTAGTTTCATGTGCTCTGGGTCACAAATCCTCCATGCAGTAACTTCCTCCTTTCTGTTTTCTCCAGACATTAGTGGTTATAGAATTACCATCACCCCAACAAATGGCCAGCCTGGACATTCTTTTGAAGAAGTGGTCCATGAAGATCAGAGTTCCTGCACTTTTGAAAACCTGAGTCCTGGCCTGGAGTACAATGTCAGTGTTTACACTGTCAAAGATGACAAGGAAAGTGTCCCTATCTCTGATACCATCACCCCAGGTAATGAAAAAATAAGCTGTTATCCTCAGAATGGCAGTTTCAGTAAGTGTGGGGATTAACATCTTAATCCCCAGATGGCTGAGTGTGTCAAATATAGTTGGGATTTGATTCTGACCTCCCAACCACACTCTCCAAAACCATGAAGTCAAAGCAACTATTTGGACAAATGCTTGCTGTTAACACTGCTTTACTGTCTGTGCTTCACGGGGATGCTGTCTGTTGCGATGAGTGTGTAATGGAGTGGCAACCATGGCATTAACTCTGTATTGTCCGCTCACGTGGAAATATTACTAAAACGATGTCACATGTCTGTACTCGGTACTGACAGGCTAAAAGTAATATGGTAAATGCATCCCATTGGTACATTTGTGCCTGGTTTCACAGTCCTTATCAATTTTCAACAGCTGTCGATAAAACAGTATTCTGCCTCCATATGTGGACACTGAAATAGCACTTGATTGACACATCCGATTCTTCACCTTGCTGTTTCAAATCCTTCTTTTTTAAAATTGAACACACACACACAAAAATCACACCTTTAGGGTGTTCTTTCGTGTGGATTGAAAGACAGCACTGAAAAGACCTATCTAGGGATAGGTTTGTTATTTGTCCAAAATTGGATGTGACAGGATGAAAGTGGACATATTGTGTTCCACTTTGCACTTTTTTGGTAGAATGCATTTAGTAATGTTAATCAAATAACTTTGATTATAAATTAAATAAAATATTAGGAATGGCCTTGGACTCAGGCCTGTCTTCTACCTGAATATGATTTTAGATGACATGTTTTACACCATATATTCATAATGCATTAGCATTATGGCCATAATATTGTCATGAGTTTTTGTATGGGGAAAAAAAGAAACTCATCAACCATTTTTTTTTTTTTTTTTTGAGTCTTTACGCAAGCTTTATTTTCCTACTAAAAATTGTTTTGGATTTTTTTTGTTGTTGTTTAAACAGCTAATACTCCCTACAGATATTGTGTCTAGGTACTAGGAATAGTTTAGACATCTTTATACAGCCTATAATTTTTAGGAACCTGAGAGGTTCAAACTGTACTGTTTAGAGGCCTTTTCAAAATGCAAGAAAATCCCTAAAAGAATATTAAACTGTTTGAGATTCTCCCAGGAAAGCAAACTATTCATGATGTTCAGACAGTCTTTTCAGATAATTTGGAACAGATCGCATATTACCATCATTGCTTTCACATTCCATCAATTTTACTGCTAGTGACCTGATGTACACGGCTTTATCTTTTCCTCTTTTTTGCCTCTATTTTTCTTTTGCTCCCTTTTTGCTTTGTAACTCAATAGAGGTGCCCCAGCTCACTGATCTAAGCTTTGTTGACATAACCGATTCAAGCATCGGCCTGAGGTGGACCCCGCTAAACTCCTCCACCATTATTGGGTACCGCATCACAGTAGTGGCGGCAGGAGAAGGTATCCCTATTTTTGAAGATTTTGTGGATTCCTCAGTGGGATACTACACAGTTACAGGGCTGGAGCCGGGCATTGACTATGACATCAGCGTTATCACTCTCATTAATGGCGGAGAGAGTGCCCCCACTACGCTGACACAACAAACGGGTGAATTTTGAAAACTTCTGTGTTTGAGACATGGATGGTGTTGCATGCTGCCGCCAGTCGCTCTGGTTAAATGTGGATGTTTCAAGGGAAAAGCCAGCAATTTGCCAAAGATTCAGAGAGGGTAGTTTGGGGGGTAAGGAATCCAATGCAGATGCTAAACTGATTGGATGAAGACATAGCCAATAGTCTTAAGTATACTTTCATTTGATCACAAATATATAAAAAGCTAAAGAAATGTGGATATCTGATCTGTTAAATACAAAATGGCAAAGGTTAGTTGAATTTGCAGACCTGTAGTTTGTTTAGATATCTAACATTAATACCGAGTTGTATCATGAACACAAGTTAATAAGAAGAAATGTACTTCTAAAATGTACCATTGTGCTCTTCCTTCTAATCTTTGATAAACTCTACCACGTTCCTTCTTTGTAGCTGGCTAAAAGCCCATTGAAATTTAGGGTAGAGTGGAAGGGGGTTGTTTCAAGGTAGGAGAAAAAGAAACTTTGGGGCATTCTAGGTGTCATTGCCATGGTGAGGTAAAGAAACTCCTCTTTAACCTCAGTCTGGGGACCAGCATGCAACATTATAAAGGTTCTCTGCCCTGCATGGTAAGAAACATGCTGAGAACCAATTTGCATGAACCCTCTTCACTTGCAAGTAGAATTCACTGAATGGAATTGTAGCTGTAGTCATCTCATGTCAGGGGGAAATTAAGGACCCTGCTGTCTTTTTGTCTGTGTGCATGTGTTGTTTTGGAAAGTACTGCTATGTTTCTCTTTGCTGTGTGGCAACTTAAGCCTCTTCAGCCTGGGATAAAATAATCTTCAGTGGTATTAATAATGTACTTAAAATCAATGTACTTAAAGGTATATTAAAATTATTGTTTAAGATATATTGATGGCAGAAAGGTTAAAGGGGCCTAACAGTACTATGTGTAACATTTTATTTTTAACAGTACAATTGACTCTTGGACAACATGGGGAATAGGGATGGCGACCCCTTTGCAAAAAAAAATCCATGTGTAACTTTTGACTCCCAAAATTTAACTACTAATAACCTACTGTTGACCGGAAGCCTTACCAATAGCACAAATAGTCGATTACCACATATTTTGTTATGTTATGCAAATTATATACTGTATTCTTACAATAAAGTACGCCAGAGAAAAGAAAAGTCCAGAAAAGTCATAAAGAAGAGAAAATACATTTATAATATTTACTGAAAAAAGTCCATATGTAAGTGGACCCATGCAGTTCAAACCTGTGTTGTTCAAGGGTCAACTATAGTTCACTATAATTTAGATTAGATTTAGATTAGACTATTTGCATGATTATGACTTGTTTTCTTTATGCATGAAATATTGGTTTTGCCTTTCCAGCTATTTTTGTTGGCTTTCATTGTAAAATTACATTAACTTAGTCTTCCGTCTTATTTGAAACCAGCTGTCCCTCCTCCTACTGACCTGCGATTCACCAATGTTGGTCCAGACACGATTCGTGTCACCTGGGCCCCACCGCCATCCATTGAATTGACCAACCTGCTGGTGCGCTACTCACCTGTGAAAAATGAGGAAGATGTTGCAGAATTGTCCATTTCTCCTTCAGACAACGCAGTGGTCTTAACAAGTAAGCAGTCAAATGTATCTGGTCAATAAATACTAACCTAGAGCATAACAAGGATAGAAGTCTGAGTCCTCAGGTAGGAGCAACTAAGATCAAAACAGCTACAACAGAACCACAAACTGAACGCCAAATGTGACACGCAGCTCTGTAAATTTTGAAAGATGCCATGTTTATTATTACTATATCTTAGATAGCCACAACTTTTTAAAACACCACCAGCAGTGAACAAGTTCTGCTTCCACATAAGCACATAAAAATAAATGTGTATCAAGAGAAAGTAAAGGGCTAAATCTGAATGTTTAGAAAGAGAGAAAATGAGGATTGAAAATAGTGTCAACGTATAGTTTTATTACCATTTTTTAAAAAGTATCAGCAGGGAATCTATTTAGCATTTGAAAACATAAAAACAATGACTGATTACTCAGGAGAGATTAAGCTGCTCTTTTGAAGAAAAAGCCAGTTTAATTTGTAGTTCAAAAATAATCTGTTAGCAGAATTTCTCTGAAGGCCGACAACTTAGAAAACAACTGATATTAAAATAAACAATAATTTATGGAAATTGTCTCTTTCTAGTTCCTACTCTTTTGAAATAGATATCTTTTACTAAGGAAAATAAAAATGGGCTGCACATGGTGTCTCAAGTACATGTTGCTTCTCAGTATTTTCACTATAATTGTTAAAATATATATGCATCCATAAGAATAGTCAAAGTTTCTACATACGGGAAAAATGGCTCCCATTTAAGTCCATTACCAAATGATGGTCTGAAAACCTCTTCTATCTTTCAGACATATTTGAAAGAGCAGAAGACAGCTAAAGCATGACCATAACTTTGGTTTCTCATTTTGTGGCTGAGGAAAGAGAGAGCAGCCTTAGATCAGCCTATCAGCTGGGCTGTTGTTTCTGTTCTAGACTGCTACAATCATCAGGAGTTACAGCATCACCCAATACTCAAGTTCCAGGACCAGTGTCTGTCCCACCTTAGCCACAGACCTGTCTGTCACCTGTCCATCATGTTTTCTAAGATCTTATTCTAGAGCCTACTCTAGATCTCAAGGGAGCCATTCGCCCCACCCCACCTCCAGAGAAGCCATTATTATCCTATTTTACAGATGAAGCCTCTGAGGTCCTAGTGATTAAATAAATTGCCCCTGGCCAAGCGGAAAGGAGGAAAGTGTAGTCCAAGCACCCAGCAGGAGCCTCTTTAGAAAGCCTGAGGGGAGATGTAGAGGAAGATGGGGTTTAGTGAGTAAGAGTTCAATGGTTAATAACCTTGCTCTGTATGTTTTTTGGTACCTCAAAATGAGAATAGAGGATATCCAAAAATGTATATTTAAAATTTTTTAAGAGTTCTGCTCTCACCTTAATATGGCAAAACTGATCACTTTCCCTTCGAAGTATGACTCTTCCAGTAAAGGTTAATGGTTAAGGCCATGGTCGTGGCTTGGGTCAACTCCTATATGGTCTCGGTCAAGTATATGAAAGAAGATGACTTCTTTATGCCTCAGTTTTCTCCTTTGTAAAATGGGAATAATTGTAAACCAAACTTTTGGAAGTAACGGATATGTTAATTATCTTGAATGTGGCGATGGTTTCACCAGTGTATACATATGTCAAAATCTGCCCCACTGTACACTTTAAATATATGCAGTTTATTGTATGTCAATAAAGCTGTTTTAAAAAAAGCAGCAAACTACCTCATTGGGTTGTTCTGAGGAGTAAATGATAATCCACAGTGCAAGGTCATTATTATCACATGCCTTCAACAGATGTACTATTAAGTGGATGACAGAAATATTACTATGCTACAGCAACTCCATCTTATTGCAGATCAGGCTGAGTCACACTTACAGAAGTGAGTTACAGAGGTGGAACTGAGAGCAGGGCTTAAAAATGCCACAGGGCAACGTGACCCTTATCACCAAATCACAGCTCCTCTCCAGGTAGTGATGTTCACTTAGGAATAAGTAGGCAATAGAACTAGACTCTTGGATATTTTATAAGTTGAAGTAGTCCCAGGGGTACTTTGGTTTTTCATGTTTTCAAGAACAATTCTAAAATAAGTCCCACTTGCCTCTTCAGATCTCCTGCCTGGTACGGAATATTTAGTCAGCGTCTCCAGTGTGTATGAACAGCATGAGAGCACGCCTCTTAGAGGAAGACAGAAAACAGGTGAGTCATGTTGGCAATATGCTCATCAAGCAGCTTTCAACTACCAATTTTAAATAAAAAAATGGAATGTTACTTCTAAAAATACACCTACATATTTTGTGGTGGTGGTGCTTATAGTCTTCTCATTACTTTTGATCACTGGTCTTTAATATTAAAAGACACCTTATTCAACTATGACCCTGACTTTGTCACCAAGATTCTGCTCTCTGCTTCCAGAGATGACTGAAATCACTCCAGAAACGTTGTCTGTCCTTTAAAAATATCTCCTAAGAATAACACCTCATAATATCTATTATTTAGAGCTGGCAAACAGTCCTTCTTTGACAGCTGTGTCTAATGGCATACCCAAACTGTCATTGTCATATAAGTATTTTCCCTCTTTTACTAAGCCAACAAGTTTATCTGTTTTTCTACTTGATGAAATATTAGTTTACTGTAAAAATGAATTTGAATTGAGTCCCATAATATGATGTCCTCCCTTAAATGAGTGCTCCTTTTAATTTTTCCCTTAAAAATGTGCAGTTTAGTATATACACTTATTTATTTATTATAGTCCACTTGTTTACAAGAAGTAGTTGTGACATCTCACTTTGATTTTAGTATATTATTGAATAGAATAAGTAACTGACATGGAAATTCGTTGGAAGTCTCAGAGAGATTAAGTGATTTGAATTTGAGATAAACTCCAAATTCTTGCTAATTTTTCTATACTGTACTAAATTCTCAATTCATGAGGAAGTATTTGAATTGTAATTTGTCCAGAATAATGTCTCATTTTAGTTTTAGAAAGTTTTATGTTTGGCATCATTATCACCCTGTGATATTGGTTATCACTCTTTCAAATATCAATTTCTTCTTGAGTGTAGAAAGCTTTCTTTAAGAACCAAACACTTAACTTGAGAGTGGGCAGATCTTGTCTTACTTTGAAAGATGCACTTATAGGATAGAAACATAGTATACTTGAACACTGAAGCATTTGAAAATATCAATTCCCAGAATTTCTTAAATACCTATTCTTCAAATATGATGTGGAAACTTACTGCAATGATACATATAAATTAATATAATGACACTTGGATTACTTAGCAAAAGAAAAGAATGTATGAGTTGGCCGTTTTGAACTGAGTCAGTTTATGATTTGGAAATTTGTATGTGACTTAGAACCAGTACATCGTAACCTGATGTTTATGGCAATTCATTGTGTTAATGAGAAAGAACAGAAACATTGGATGTATGTTATTTTCCCTTATACTTTTTCTCACTTCCTAACCTGGTGGTGTCTTTTCTCTGTCTCTCTCTCTCTTTTCTTCCCCTGGGTGGGAAAAACAGGTCTGGATTCCCCAACTGGCATTGACTTTTCTGATATCACTGCCAACTCGTTCACGGTCCATTGGATTGCTCCTCGAGCCACCATCACTGGCTATAGGATTCGCCATCACCCTGAACATGCTGGTGGAAGACCTCGAGAAGACCGAGTTCCCCCGTCTCGGAATTCCATCACCCTCACCAACCTCAACCCGGGCACAGAATATGTGGTCAGCATTGTTGCACTTAATGGCAGAGAGGAAAGTCCTCCTTTGGTTGGTCAGCAATCAACAGGTAACTTGTTTTCTGGTCTTCAAAGAAACTCAGAGGACTTTCCTACGCCAGTGATAGCTTCCGTGAAATAGCTTTGCGTTGTCTGAGTCATCATCTCTTAAAAAATAGATCATGGTTATGAGACATGGAGAGGGACGTGAGAACATGTAGAGAAAGTCTCCTTCTTAGAATATATTAGAGAAGAGAAGATACTTTTTTTATTCCAAGAATTTCTCACCTGATTTAGGCATTTGTATGTTTCTAATAGCTACAATTGTATTCAAAATATAGAAAACACTTTCAGAGTTCCTTGAAAACATAGTTATTTTAACATGATAGTGTCATTGTTCTTAGGAGACAGATGCTGAAGTACTCAGGGGAGAAGTATCATCATGATATCTATACCCTAGTCTCAAATGGATTAGCAAAAAGACAGACATAGATGGCTAGCTAGCTAGCTGATAGATGATAGATAGATAGATAGATAGATAGATAGATAGATAGATAGATAGATAGATAGATGATAGATAGATAGATAGATAGATAGATGATAGATAGATAGATAGATAGATAGATAGATAGATAGATAGATAGATAGATAGATGTCAAACATTACCAATTAGCAAATACCTAAAGGAAAGGGATATGTGTTCATTATATTATTTTTGTAACTTTTCTGTTGTTTTAAAATTTTTCAATATAAAAAGTTGAGGGGAAAAAATTCCCATCAATAAATTTGAAGTAATCATTTTATCACAATTTGAGTTGGTTCTTTAACCTCTTTCCTTGAGTTGTTTGTAATTTTTAATTCTGCTAATTTTGCATAGTATTTACATTATTACATGAAAGCATCGTAAAGGCAATTATCTGGAAAATGAACAGAGCGAACCTGGGCATCAGTTGAAAGTTAAGGATGTGAAAATGTTCCCTCGCTTTTTCTAGTTTCTGACGTTCCAAGGGACCTGGAAGTTATTGCCTCGACCCCCACCAGCGTGATAATCGGCTGGGATGCTCCTGCTGTCACAGTGAGATATTACAGGATCACCTATGGAGAAACAGGTGTGTTAGTAAAATGCTATTTCATACTCAGATCAGGTGGGTGATCTGACAGCCCCACAGTGAACACATAGTTAAAGAAAGTTTGGCAGGTCCATTCAATGGAGTCTTGTCTTTTCTAAGAATATGTGGAAAATATGTATGATATAATTGGTGGCAGAATCAAGATAAAAAGCTGACTGTGTAATCTTAGAGGGGGAACAGTAGAGCTGAGGAAAACAGGTTTATAAATTCACAAATATGTTATCAACGGTGAAATGATAAGTGATTTGTATGTTTCTTCTTTTTACTTTCCTGTATTTTCAAATTTTTATTTAACATGAATATATTCCATTAAAATTTTGAAAAAGGTACATAATGTATGCAATCCTGGGTAGAAGATTTACCTTCTTTCCCCTTCTCATGTTAATCTACAGCTCAGTGACTTTTTAAAGCTAGGATATTAAACTAGCATTAACTGCAATTTTCTCCCAATTTTTACATACTTACCAAGGTTTACTACATATATAAATAATTATACCTTTCTCTTCAAGCCCTATTAATAGCACCCTTATAAAGGGAATAAGCAAAGGTGTGACTTACACGCTGTTCTCAATATGTTAATTCATTTACTCGGTAATCCCCAAGTACCTCTCAGCCCCTCATACTTTGAACTAACTTCTTTTCAAACAGGAGGAAATAGCCCTGTTCAGGAGTTTACTGTGCCTGGTAGCAAGTCTACAGCTACCATCACTGGCCTTAAACCTGGAGCAGACTACACCATCACCATTTATGCTGTCACTGGCCGTGGAGACAGCCCGGCAAGCAGCAAGCCGATTTCCATTCAATACCGAACAGGTACTGACTCTTCTGGCAAGACACAGGCATATTTACTCAGATAGTTTTTACGATATTCTCCCAAGGCATTTTCCTCATTGTAAATTGATTTTCTTTTTTAATAAGATGAAGCAACACCTAAAACTAACAGACTTTTGAGCCAGATATACAAGGAAGCACCCCCAAGGACAGGGATTTTTGTCTGTTTTGATAATCACTGTATTCCGTGTACTTACCATAGAGACAGACATAGAGTGCCTCTAATAAATATTTGTGAATGAATGAATGAGCTGATAAAATAAGAAGATAAGCACCTACTTGGAATGCTGTTTCTTTGACACCTTGAAAATAGGTAATGGTATCTAGATGCTTGTCCCAACGCCCAAAAGCCATCTCCGTTCCTGCAAAAGAAACACCTGGGAGTCATTAATTTTAGTAAGAGGTCATCCTATATATACCAGAACTGGAGGCAGGGTCTTGTCCAGTCTTGTTCCCATGGACTGCAGCTTCACTGGTTTCTCCTTATTTTTCTTTGTAGAAATTGACAAACCATCCCAGATGCAAGTGACTGATGTTCAGGACAACAGCATTAGTGTCAGGTGGCTGCCTTCCAGTTCCCCTGTTACAGGTTACAGAGTGACCACTACTCCCAAAAATGGCCTGGGACCATCGAAAACTAAAACTGCCGGTCCAGGTAAGAATCACCAGCGTCTCACATGTATCAGGATAAAGAGAGGGGCCCACACGGTATGCTTTTATACAAGAAATAGCCACCTGACTCATTTATCATTATGTCAGATCTTCCCAATTTGTGAATTCAGGGCTCAAGATTGTTACCTACTCCCTTCACAGTAGAATTTTAGGATAAGTGCATTTCTGGTTTTACATGCATAGTCCTGTTTGATGGTGTGCACATCTTAAATTATTAGATCTATCTTTGTAGTTTTATCGTGCACACCAAGAAGAGAGAGATGACCTAGCTGACTTTTTAAGATCGTTTTAGCTCTTGTTTTTGTATAAAGTACTTGTAAAATTAGGATCCTAAGGCAATACCTTGAAGTCAAGTTAATTTCCATTTTTTTCCAAGATCAGCATCATTCACTGTTGGGGGCATCATGTTAAATGTTGGAGCTTATCCTTTAGTACGACTTTACTCCAATATAGTAATTTGTATTAGCAATAAACATGTTTGTCCAAGAGGAAATACATGTCTGACTCTTCCATATTTTCACAATAATTCTGCAAATGAAAATCCAGGCCACCACATATTTACTGCTGAACTCTGAAAGTCACTTGGATGACCTTCCAGTGGATGACATGGATGCTGCATTTGCTTTTCTCTCCCTTTGCAGAGCAAACAGAAATGACCATCGAAGGCTTGCAGCCCACAGTGGAGTATGTAGTTAGTGTCTATGCTCAGAACCAAAACGGAGAGAGTCAGCCTCTGGTTCAGACTGCAGTAACCAGTACGTAACCGGTGCTTGTTTTCCATTTTCAATGTCAGATTTTGTTCTCAGGCATCTGAATGCCCTCTGTGTGTCTTTTGCGATTATACATAGGGAAAGCCAACTTGTTGGGTTTTTTGAATATTGAGCTGAGTCCTTTACAAACACTTTTTTTCTTCTCAGTGCCAAGCAGTGAACATATAGGGAAAGACATTATAAAACTACCATAGTTAGTTGCTGTGCTTTAAATTTCTTTTGCTCAAATGGCCTCAGCAAAATCTTACTTGCCTATAGCACATCTATGAAATATTTTGCTAGGACCTTCTTTTCTATGACTGGATGGTAAAGTTGATTAAAGTATGCCTCATGAAGCCATTGTATTTGGAGCATTGGAGGACTGTGGCTGGACCAGTGTTTAATGTAAATACTTAATAGAGGGGTGAAAAAGGATTTTAACAGATAAAGAAGGATTTTAACAATTTAAATCTAACATTGAAAATCAACTTTACCACTTCCGAGGTATAGAAAATCCAGGTCTGTGAGACTAACATCACATCGCAAAAACAAATTTTGGTTAAATATCTTAAAATTAACATAAATGAATGTTAATCGTTGTCCAAGAGGAAATCCATATCTGACTCCTCCATATTTTTATGATAATTCTGAAAATGAAAATCCAGACCACCACACATTGACTGCCGAACTCTGAAAGTCACTCGATGATCTTATAGTGGATGACATAGATATTGCATTTGCTTTTCACTCCCTTTGCAGACAAACACAAATGACCATTGGGAGGATATTTTGCAGGGTGTCTACGCATCTTGCGTACACCTATGTTTTCATGAGTGACGCGGCATTAAATATTCTTAAAACCAAAAACACTTAAGCACATGTCAAGTGATTTTCCATGTAATTGTGGGTTCATTGGAATTTAATTCATCAAAGAAAATGGTATCTGCAAAACTGCTTTGCATGTTATGAAGATGCTTATTTCACAACTTGCTTTTCACATGACCTCTCACCATTAATTTGCCTAACAGACATTGATCGCCCTAAAGGACTGGCATTCACTGATGTGGATGTTGATTCCATCAAAATTGCTTGGGAAAGCCCGCAGGGGCACGTTTCCAGGTACAGGGTGACCTACTCAAGCCCTGAGGATGGAATCCATGAGCTAGCCCCTGCACCTGACGGTGAAGAGGACACTGCAGAGCTGAAAGGCCTCAGGCCTGGTTCTGAGTACACAGTCAGTGTGGTTGCCTTGCACGATGCTATGGAGAGCCAGCCCCTGATTGGAACCCAGTCCACAGGTATATGGTTCACTGCACCATTTGGGTGCTCCACCGAGCAGCGGCTTTATGCCCTGCTGAACGAATTACACGTCATCGGGCTATCGATTCCCGTGTTAGGGGGTGACAGAAAAGCAACCTCTCTCTTAGGAAAGACCCTCTTCAAGAGGACTAGTACTAAACAAGGAAGTTTAGGTGATAGTTAGATAAAGTCTATAATAAAAGGAAAGTTTGGAGTTGCTTGGCTTATCAACAAGGCCATCAAGTGAGACATTTGAAGATAATACTAAAATTGTGGATGATTTCCTAAGCTATGACTGACTCCCTGTGGTTACGTTCACTGTGTAAAGGAAAGAAGTTTGGCATCCTAGAGCTTAATCTAAAAAAAGGAACCCAAACTGGGCCATCTCGTAGCAGCATGATTCTTAGAACACGAGGGTAAGACCTTCTTTCTCTGGTTAGATATCGGGTTAGATATCGGGTATAATTTGCTTAAATGATTGAGAACCAGACACACAGGAAACAGCTGATAGGGCAAATGCTGTCCACAATACTTTATCCTCTCGTGCATTGTTTCCGAAGCAGAGTAGAATGCTAAAGATGTGTCCTTGTGACAGCATAAACCCTGGAGGTGACAATCTGTGTTACTGCTCTTTGCTTCTCTTTTCTGCTTCTGTTGTGAGCCAATTTTCTTATGCTGCACCACAGAGACTATTTCCAATTTAGCAGTGATATCTGCCACAGGGTCCAAGTAAAGAGAATAAAAAACATAGTTCTAACATAGTTTTGGAGGATGGAATACTCTGTGAAATGGTTTTCCATACAAAAAGAATTTATATAGGAAAAGGGTTATTGCTCATCTTCCCATACAAATGGAAAATCAATTTTAATGGCCAATAAGTTCATTTGACTTTTGTTTTTTTTAAGGGAAAGCAAAAAAAACATCTTCTAAAACCTAAAGTCTGTTAGAATTCTGACATTTACCCATGTTTCCAGTGATTCTGAGCATTGGTGGATATAGAACATTTTTTCAGCAAACATTTTCTTCATTTTGCATTCCTTCTTGTACTTTCTTGTACTGAATCTTTGCTTGACCAGGGAACCCAGCTAACCAAACAAGCACAGTCTTTTCTACTTCTTGGAATTCACTTTATTTTCCGTTTTCCCGACTTCCTATAAGATAACCTCTAACCAATGGCCATCCTAACAGCCATTCCTGCACCAACCAACCTGAAGTTCATTCAGGTTACACCAACGAGCCTGACTGCCCAGTGGACACCACCCAATGTTCAGCTCACTGGATATCGAGTGCGGGTCACCCCCAAGGAGAAGACGGGACCAATGAAAGAAATCAACCTTGCTCCTGATAGCTCCTCCGTAGTTGTACCAGGACTCATGGTAAGAAGTGCCTTTTTTTAATTGGAATTAAGGAGTAGGTCATTTCTTACACAGTTTAAAGTACTGGAAATATATAATATGATAATAAATCTCCTTGTGTTCTTTGCCCTTACCATCAAATAATTTTATTGTAATTTTGTGTCAAGTAGAATTCCTTTATGTTGACCTAAGGTTTTCCAGAGGACTATCGGGGACAATTTTATAAATCGCTTTGGATGTTGCACAGCTCTTTAGATGTGTTTTGTTTATTTTAAAAGGTTGTGTGTTGGGGGGCACATTTTGTATATCTATAGACTGAATGCATAAGTCCATTTTAGTCATACATTTTCTGCGCTCTGTTACTGTGGCAAGGAATAGTGTCCAGTTTGTACCAGAGCAGCCTGACCCTACTTCCATTAAAACATTTTCAGCCTTTCTAGATGTGCATGCAGAAAACTAGCCAGAAACCTAGGACATTTATGTACTTTTTAACATAGGCTTAATTCCAGGAGCAACTACAGAAAGAGGGTTCAGAGATAGAATAGAGAATTCTCTTTGCCTCTCCATGATCAGAAAAATTCACGATTTACACCTGTCAGTTCCTAAAGGAGAAAAATACCCATTTTCCTCATTTTGTATCCACTTAGTTTAAGTATATAAGTTGTGGTTTACTTCGACTTAACCCCTAAGCACATTTTTAAATTCATGTAATTTAAATAGGTTGTTGATCTTTTGCAGTATAAGAATGGAATTAATCTAGGAATTTATAGTTTATAGTGCTGTGGGTTTTGTTAGTTGTTTGTTTTCCTCTTATAACCATGGCGTTTTTCTAATGCTGTAGTGGAAACCCCTGGGCTTCAGAAGATCACATTGCTAAAGCTTACCGTGCTCTTCTTTCTAGGTGGCTACCAAATATGAAGTGAGTGTTTATGCTCTGAAGGACACTTTGACAAGCAGACCAGCTCAGGGAGTTGTCACTACTCTGGAGAGTGAGTAATCTGCCTTGTTAGTATATACAAACTTTCTGTGTAAATGAAAATTAAAGAATGGTAAATGATTTTCTAGATTGCTAAGTTCACAATGGAATGATTTCCAATTTGGGAAGTGATTTGCTCCCCCAACTTTTTTACTTACTACTGGCACCTTTTATGCCCCTCCAGAAAGTGGTCTCCTGGCACGTATATAGAATCACTTCATGATGTTAAAACACCAGTGTTTATGAACTAAGATTGACACCTAGTTTATGCTCTATTTGTTAGAATTTGTTTTCATAGACTTAAGTTTGGAGAGGCCTCACTGCCTTCTTCTGTATCTTAACAGTGCAATAAATATTGGATAAATGTGGACCCAGATTTTAGTTTTTGCCATATCATTAACTCATGGTACGTTCTTTCAGATATCGTAGAGAGTGTCAAAAGTTTCATCATCTCGGGGCGGCTGGTTGGCTCAGTTGCTTAGAGTGCAGTGCTCGTCACCGGTTCAATTCCCACATGGGCCAGTGAGCTGCACCCTCCACAACTAGAGTGAAAACAACTACTTGACTTGGAGCTGATGGGTCCTGGAAAAACACACTGTTCCCCAATATTTCCCAATAAAAATTAAAAAAAAAAAATTTCATCAGAAAAAAAAAAGTTTCATCATCTCTAAAATAGGGATGGCATTGCACCTGTTGAGAGAAAAAATACAAAGCCCTAAAAAGTGACAAAATACTAACAATACATGTATATATATAATTGCTGGCTGGCCATATTATTGTAACTCCTACTACACATATTTTACATTTTAATAAATTAATAATTTTAGAACTTATGGAGGTATTCGTAGATACTATACACACAGCCTTGGGACCCACTGGTAGTATCTAAAACTTTTCAGTTCTTTAGATAAAAAGGTATGTAAGGTGAGTATTTTCGTATTTCTAATTATTGTCAACCTTTCTTTCTGGATGCCACAGAAGAAAAATCTACACGTTATTTGTCATATGTAGAAATGGATGTATTTGGTGTATAATAAAGAAACACTTTCAAATATCAAAACCTTACCTATATGAGCCAGCCAGGCACTAATCTCTAGCTATGATCCTGTGCAGATGTCAGCCCTCCAAGAAGAGCCCGTGTGACAGATGCCACTGAGACCACCATCACCATTAGCTGGAGAACCAAGACGGAGACGATTACTGGCTTCCAAGTTGATGCCATGCCAGCAAATGGCCAGACTCCGATTCAGAGAACCATCAGTCCAGATATCAGAAGCTACACAATCACAGGTCAGGGAACTCACTGTACTGACTGCATTTGTTCACTGCTGTTCACAACGTAATTTAGCTTAGTAGTTGTAATTCTACCACTTACACTGATTACATTTATTTTCAGTGTTTTATGATAGACCAGCTCTATTCTTTAAAAACTAATTTTCAAACTGTGATCAGAAATAGTTTTGTCCTGTGAATGCCTGATTTTATCTAATGTTTGCCAGAGCAATGGCATAAGTTCCATTCATCATTTTGATTTTTAATCAGTGTACCCTTCCTTATATAAAAACAAATTATAATGCAATGCTTAAAACCAAAAGAAACTAAAATGGTGGCGTATTGCTCTTAACATGAACATTGACTTTGAAGCATAATTATAATTTAAAAAGTGAACAACACTACTTCATGAAGAGCAAAGTTGTAGTCAGAGAATGTTCAATATCTGGGTCAATTCAGGTCATTTGGAGATTTAAAATTCTGATTCCAGTTACCAGCCAATGCGCATCTGATTATGATAAAGTGAAAACACATTCAATAGGTGCTCTCCCCTCATTCTCTAAAAGGGCCTCTTGTAACATGGCATTTTGTGTTTCAGATTTATTTTAGCCAATACCTTTGTCTGCATCAGTGATTTTTCTGTTGAGATATGTTTCTTGTTAACAGTTAAGACCCATACCATGCTCTAATTTATTGTTCATGGGTGACCCACTTCTGTGGTCTATATAAATATGGGATGGTAGAGGAACCATGAATATTGCAGATGAGTTTGAAATATTTCCTAGTAAATCAAGATCAGATAACAATATCATTTCTTCACAAATCTCAGGTTTACAACCTGGCACTGACTACAAGATCTACTTGTACACCCTGAATGACAATGCCCGGAGCTCCCCTGTCATTGTCGACGCTTCCACAGGTAACTACTGTCTACTGAAGAAATGCCACTGACTTAACATGTGATCAGTCCATGTGAACCTAAGAAACAAATATGAGGCTGATATTTTTGTATTATAGATCTCAGTTTCTTACGGTTTATAAAACTCTCAGATTCTCTCAACTCTGTTCATAAGGGCTGGGAAAAGAGTGTGGAGTAATTTTTTGGGCTATAGATTTTCTTAGATACTTAATTTTGTTTTCTTTTAGCTATTGATGCACCATCCAACCTGCGTTTCCTGGCCACCACACCTAACTCCTTGCTGGTATCATGGCAGCCGCCGCGTGCCAAGATTACTGGTTACATCATCAAGTATGAAAAGCCTGGGTCCCCTCCCAGAGAAGTGGTCCCTCGGCCCCGCCCTGGTGTCACAGAGGCTACCATTACTGGTATTGCTGCTTCCATGCTGCTATTTTTCTTTTTACTTCCTTAGGACATGCAAAATGCTTATCAGCCTCCAACTGTGTCTTTGATATGATACCATGAGAACAAGAAGCCCATTTCTGATCATTTCAACAAACATTCTCTGTGTAGGAGCTATAGAGCTCAATACATCCCAAAAGGCATGAATTCATAAAAATGCAGTAATTTCAATATGGTCACAGTAGCATAACTACAATCTTTTTATTCACTGTAGGTTTGCCAGATACCTATCAGTCTAGTCCTAGAAACTACATTGTTCAAAGTAAACTAGCTAATTGTGATCCTCTCCTCTCACTCAACTCCCTAAAGACCTGATGATCTTGCAGGACTTGCCAGGTCTGCCGTTACCCCTCGTTAACCACTTTCACAGAATAGGTCTTGAGGCAAAGTGATTCCCACCTACCCATATTGGAGAGAATGCCGGGAATGGGGCATAGGAGTTGTCCATTTCAGTGAGAAACATAGGCCTCTGGGATTATTTTTATCCAAGAGATTAAATTTTCAAGCTGTATGTCATCTGTACTTAAAAATCCTATAGAACACACAGGTACCAAAAGAAAACACTGTTTTGTTTTGTTTTTTATAAACTGTGGGAACAGGAAAATAGAATCAGATATGGGAGGAGTTGAGTTGGATACTTCCTATAAGGACCCCACAAAGACTGGTCACTCTTCCTGCAGAGCACTTACCTGTAGTCTAACTTCATTGATCCTGTCCCTGAGGGCTGTTTGGTTATTAGGCCTAAGTAGATTCAAGTGTGCAGTCTGCAATGATCTGTAGATTCCACTGGTAGTACACAATGCTGATAGATTTTCTGAAATTCAAAAAGGCAAATAAGACCACATGTTAAAAGAGTATCCAGGAAAAATAACATAAAAGTGCTTATTCATGTCAGGTTTATTAGTAAGATCATTAATTTGCTAAGTGGCCGTTGTATGTAGAGCATTTGGGGTGTTTATGGGAAAAAACTGAAGTCGATTTGACCTTAAAAGGCCAAATGACCAGAGGGAGAGAGGACACTCGTCCCAGGAGTGTTTCCTGGTGAGCCTCCACTTGACTAGCAAAGCTCACAGCCATAATGTGACCTGTCCTTCCCTCAGGTCTGGAACCAGGAACCGAGTACACAATCCAAGTCATTGCCCTGAAGAACAACCAGAAGAGTGAGCCCTTGATTGGGAGGAAAACGACAGGTAAAGAAAGAGCACTTTTCGGGTATCAGGGAGACGGTTGAGACAAAACTAATTACAAATGATCAATTTTGTATTGAGAATGTGCTCCAGGTTTTGATGCATTTCTCATGACTCTTTGTTCTAACAGCATTGCATATATGTTGTGTTCTTTGATAGCACGAATAACCTAACATAATCTGTTGTGTTTTATTTTTTTCTTGAGTTCAGTTTCATTTTTTTCTTGGCCAGTCTAAATAAAGCCTTTTATTCACCTTTAAAATTAAAAAAAAAATTCAAAACACTAATTTCAAAATATTAAAATGTAAAAGTGAAATTGTTATCATTGCCACTCTTCTATACCTTTTGTTGAAGTTAAAAATGTTTTTTAAAAAAGTTGGGAGGAACATCCCTCCTATTTTTTATTATTTGGTTTCTGACACTTGGAGCTAGAGAATGTTTAGCTCCCAATCTCAGTTTAATTTGAAGAAAATGTGATTATTTCTGCTGCTAGAATTTAAAAAATAAACATGTACGTATTTTTATTTATTTTCATCATTTTAAACCATTAAAAAAAAAATTGAGCCAAACCGATGCTGATATAATTAGTGTGGATTCTAGTTCACATGATTCTCAAATGAAAAAAAGGAACAAAAGGCTGCAAATTTCAGTTTCATTGGCTTAATTTGAGCAAAGGCAGCTTCTGTGATGCTCAGTGGGCCAAAGCTTGGTGTGTATGATAAATTCATACTAACACTTTTTTCATTCTAAACTATAAAGAAATCTTTGAGGGGAAAAAAATCATAAAGATTCCTTTCTGGAAAAAGTGTTTTGTGATCGAAGAACTGCTAATTTTCCAGGGGCTTTGATCAGATTGATACACAGTCATTGTTACCTGAATTGATAATGACTACTGCTGCTACTTCTGGGAGCTTAACACGCTTTGCTTTTTTGGCTCTAACCTCTCTTGGCTAGATGAGCTTCCCCAACTGGTAACCCTTCCACACCCCAATCTTCAAGGACCAGAGATCTTGGATGTTCCCTCCACAGCTCAAAAGACCCCTTTCATCACCAACCCTGGGTATAACACTGGAAACGGTATTCAACTTCCTGGCACTGCTGCTCAGCAGCCCAGTGTTGGGCAACAAATGATCTTTGAGGAACATGGTTTTAGGCGGACCACACCGGCCACCCCTGTAAGGCACAGGCCAGGACAATATCCGCTGAATGTAAATGAGGAGATCCAAATTGGTCATGTCCCCAGGGGAGACGTAGACCATCACCTCTACCCTCAAGTGCTGGGACTCAATCCAAATGCTTCTACAGGACAAGAAGCTGTCTCTCAGACAACCATCTCTTGGAACCCATTCCAGGAAAGCTCTGAGTATATAATTTCATGTCAACCAGTTGGCATTGATGAAGAACCCTTACAGGTAATCAATTTTTCTCTTTACCTCTGACTCGGTAGCTTAGAAAGGAGTAAGCTAGATCACTGAAGTGACCAAAGCTCTGATGTAATGTGGCTACATTTCTAGGACCTCTTAGAAAGGTGTCATACTTAAGCTCTGATGTTTTTCTTTTGTTAGTTTCAATGTGGTTCTACGTTGGGGGTTTGTACCAGAGTGTTAGTAGCTTTTATTTAGGAAGAGAGAATAAAATCATTTCTATTATTCTCACACATTTGAGACTTCTTAGTAATATAGACAAAGAAATGATCCTAGAAAAGAGAGAGAAATAGTCTGCCTGAATTTACGAAGGGCTAAAATGCCATCCTTATGGCTTGTGCTTGAAGAATCCCATTACCCACCATATGTCTACACAGAAAGAACTTAGGTGAAGCTGTACGAATCAGCTGTTAGAAGTGACTCATTCTCCAACTAAAACTCCTATTCTTTAATTTGTCTTGCCGGTATCAATTTTATTGTGTTCTTGTTTTCAGAAAGTGGCAGAATTTTAAAAATTGACTATAACTGTGGAAGGTTTATGAGATTAGAAATTTGAGTTTGAGGATTTACTAAAATGTTTTAAGGACCCCATGTTGGGGTCGAGTGCCACCTTGCATGGGGTGAATAAATCTCCCTACATAGCAGTGTCTACATTTTATGTAAAGGGGACAAGGGTTTCCAGAGGGCTTGACCTGTGACTGCAGCAGGATGAAAAAAGGAGGTTACATCTAGAATTACTGAGGGATGCTAGTAACTATGGAACATATGGGAGTAGATTTCTGGCGGGAAAATCTGGCAGATAGAAGTGAGGACCCCTCACCCAAGTTCCATTTCTCTCCTCAGCTGGTTGGAATCTTTACTCCCTCTTTATTTGTCTCCCTTTATTTTGTTTACCAATGAGGGTTACTGATAAGAGAATAGGCAAAGTCATGTGGATTCCTCCCTCTAATGTTTTGTCCTCCACTTTGGATGTGCCAATAATTATAGTTCCGAGTTCCTGGAACTTCTGCTAGTGCCACCCTGACAGGCCTTACGAGAGGGGCCACCTACAACATCATAGTGGAAGCACTGAAAAACCAGAAGAGGCACAAGGTCCTGGAGGAGGTTGTCACTGTGGGCAACTCGGGTATGTGAGCACCTCTGTCCCTCAGGCCCAGGCTCCCCTCTAGACTACACCAGAGATGCTTTTTCCACCAACTCTTCCTTGACTGCTGTTGTCTTTTAACTTTGGGAAATAATGTTGTACATCATCAGAAGTAAATGAGCAACTTTAAATTCATTTATTTTTCCCCTCATCATATCCTAGTATCTTTGTAAAACGTGTACATGTTTGACAATCTCAAACAGTGACATGATGATAGACCTGGAATGGATTTCAAATATTTAGTCCAACACTCTTGAGTCCCTGCTAGTGAGTATCTGAGTTGGTCCAGGGCACAAGTCTCCTGATCTCTTTTCCCAGACCCCATATTGCTCTCCTCTTGAGTGCCTTTTAAGTACTAATGACCTGTAAAGGAAATTCCCCATCTGCAGACATTAGGGACAGCTGGTGTTTGTTCCTGATGTAAAGTGCTACCAACACAGCCCATTTCTGTCCAAAGAGCTCCCTTATTCCAATGTTATTTCAATTTTTTTTTCTGATTATATAGATCCAAATCCTCTATTAAGGTTAAAGGGTCATTGACTCGTTGTACCACCTGGAAAGTCCTTTTAAACCAGTAGTGTATCACTTGGATTTTCAACCTGCAGCAATTGAAGATTCATCAAGGAATACAAGATAGGGAGTAATCAAAACTGTGAACCTTGAATCTTCCAACCAGAGGGTTCTGTATCAGCAGGGAGTGCGAAATTCTTTTTTTGCCAAATGACAGGTTTTATTCCTAGGGCCAGTTTGCTTAATCTCAGCATCCTTCCTCTTTTGATAAATGTCTGTGCTATTTACGCCTGTGAATTAAGCAGTTGAGAATTGGGGGTGGGATGGAAGGGGAGGGATCATTTTGTGCTTCTTGTGGTATACATTTACGGTAATGCATAGCTTTTGTCTTGGGTGGTGGTACTAGTAGAATGCCACGTAAAAAGAATTTCAAAACACAAAGGTCTTTGTGCTTTTCCACGTCATTTTTTAAAAACAGATTCCACCTCCATAACTTTCGTCAGGTGGAATTTTAACTCCTGACTGTTTTTAGGAGAGTTATTGAAATCCTTAGTAGCAGTTTAGTGTTTCCTTCCATTTTTCTTTCCAACTCTGTATTCCCAGCAGCAATATTCTGCATTCTAGCCAGGTCCTAGCTTTGAGACATTTCAGACTTTTTAGTTTCTCCAAAACTCTACTTTCTTCCAGGGAGATGCCTTTTAAAATATTAGGCACTTCAAATATCTATGGAGCTTGAGCTTTGGATTTTTGCACTGTAAAAAGAAATCTACACAGATTCAAAGTCACAAAAGTTAGTTTATTTGATTTTTAGAGAATAAGTTTAACCATGCTGTTTCATAAATTCTTAAAATTATTATAATAAGCTTAAAATAACCTTTCCCAAAACATAAAGACCAGGATCTTAGGCAATGTGAAGAGACTCCATTACTTATTTCTAAGTCATTCATATCCCATTGCTTCCTCTTATTGGAACAATTGATTTTATTGATAAAGTAAAGCAGTCCTACAACTATGATAATAATGTCCAAAATCTAGGATTTTTGCACCTTTCTGCAAAAAATGCAATAATAAAAGTAAAGATCACATTATAATGGAATATAAAAATGCTAATACTTTTGCATTAAAAGCAAAAGACGCCCTCTACTAATTATTGTTGATTGATGAGCACCTGCTAAATGTTGGCAATGGACCAGTGCTTTGAATTCATGATCTTATGTAGTCTTCACAAGATCCTGGGCAGGTAGAAATATTCTCATTATTATTCCCATATTACAGATGACTATAATATAATAGCTAGCTGAAGGTCACTCAGGTACTGATGGAGAGACATTTCCAGTCTTTACATCGCACCGAAGTTCTTAACGAGCTTAAACAGTGTCACGATCTCTTCCACGTTCTATAGACTAGATTTACCAGAAATTATTTTTTTAGAACTGATAGCAAAAATGAAAGATGGGTTCCTTTTAAGATGCTTTTTGTGGTCAGTGTCCACCGGCAACATGTAAGTGTTCTTTATTAGAACAGCTATTACATTCACAGAACAAATGAATGCTTCTTAATGCCACTGGGATTTTTGTTTGAAATTAAATCCTTGTGTAAAATAATTCACTTTTCTTCTTATGGTCCAACACCACCAATAAAATCTCATTTTTTTCTTCCCTCCTTTTCTTTGTGTAGTTGATCAAGGCCTACCCCAACCGACGGATGACTCGTGCTTCGACCCCTACACAGTTTCCCATTATGCCATTGGAGAGGAGTGGGAACGATTATCTGAATCTGGCTTTAAACTCTCGTGCCAGTGCTTAGGCTTTGGCAGTGGCCATTTCAGATGTGATTCATCTAGTGAGTAGCTTGCTTTATCCACCCACTTGTCTGTCCATCTCTTCTAGTTCCACGCATTCGCGCAAAGTGCCAAGGACTCATGTTTGGCCGACATAGGCTCTTCCAAACATGAAGCAAACAAGGGACGACTGCTTGACTCAAAGTAATATTTTGCATCATAGAAAAATGATGGGAAATTTTACTTGTGGAATATTGCTTCATTTCGAGGGTGGTATGTCAATATGATTATTTATTGAAATAAATTTGTGACGGTAATATGATTTTTAAAAACATTTTCTGTTAAAATAAATTAACAAAGTCAAATTCTTTGGAGCCTGGTCTAATGGGAGACACAAAGAATCCCCAAATCACTTTTAATCTTTAGTGTTGACTGAGTTTGGACATGAACATTTATACTCACAAACACTGCTATCTCTTTCAACACAAACCAAATATATTATACTATACTCACACACAGACACACACACACTCATATCACACAGGTGCATCACACATCGGTCAGCTTTAATCTTCCTAAGTAATGTACAGATAGTACATTAAGAGAGTACAGATAATCTACTTGTAGATAATTAAGAATATATATTTGATTTTCAAATCATATAGAAATTTTAATATTTTAATTATTTTTTACCTAAAATAATCCTAGGAATTCCTTATTATGCTGTGAGATTAGTATTAGAATTTATAAACTTTTCATTTATGCTTTGTTTTTAGGGGATATATTAATAACAATTGGTTCATTTTTATGTGTTAACCATTATGCCTTATAAACAGGCCTCCGATAGACACATCCAGAAATCATATTTGGAGATATAAAACATAATAGATTTAAAAAATATTTTCAAAGGATCTTACCTAATTTGTATACATGAAGTGATTTAATTCAGGCTGAAATATAAAAACAATGTTTTTTCAGTGCAGACTACTGTGCTTGACCATCTGAAAATGGAAAGATAGAAGTGCCATGCTGTTTAGGAATTGGAATGTTTTTAACCTTTGGTATCAATTAGGGAGTTTTTAATTTCTGAACTGAACTACTTTTAAGTTTGTGTATTTATTACCTATATAAGTACTTAGGTGCAATTGTGGGAGCAATTTTTTGGCTCAAATTATATATTCTTTGCTTAGATGTCATAATTGTTGATTAACTTAAAGTTTAAGGAATGAGTGATGCTGAGAAAATGGAAGAAGGAGTGCATTGTGTTACAACTTCTGAAGTGTTTTGTTTCAGTATAAACCTTGGAAATTAAAAGTCATCTTTTATGGGTAGTAGTAAAGATATGTAATTGTGAGTATTAGATAGTCCTCAAAACCAGTCTTATTTTCAGGAATAATATCCACTGACTTACCATTTTGTTTCATTTTGTTTTGTTTTGATACACAGGTTTATTCGTTTACTCTTCCCGTTTATAAGCAGGTTGTGGCATGTGGAAACACGCTGATCTTTGTTTCTTTGATTAGTTGAACTACTTTGTATGCAGGATCTCTACAAATCGAAAATGATTTTTTATCTGTGATCTAGTCCTAAAAGAATCCTCAAATCCTACTTTAGTTTTCCACAATTTTAAAACTTAGCAGTAAGAATTCAAACAAACATCACTGACTATTCTTTTGACGTGATTATGGTGGAATAAACTGGATCTTAAAATAGCCTAGAAAATGTCAAATTGTAAAGATAATTTAAATCCAACAAAACAAAAAAGATTTGTCATCGGGATCATGACCCTTAACTTCCCTTTCCATTCCTTCCAGATACCTCACTTTTAAAATCCTGTGACACATCCCAGTGTGGTCACTGTCTTATGAAACAGAACATGCCAATAACTCTTTGTCCTTGATTTTTCCCACCCCACAGAATGGTGCCATGACAATGGTGTAAACTACAAGATTGGAGAGAAGTGGGATCGTCAGGGAGAAAATGGCCAGATGATGAGCTGCACATGTCTTGGAAATGGAAAAGGAGAATTCAAGTGTGATCCCCGTACGTTGCCACAAATCATTTTTAGTGCCTTGTTAAGCACACCCGCACTCGTTACTGAGCTGTAACTCATTGACAGAAACCATTGGAGATTTTAGGTCTCCTAGAAGAGTGAACAGGGGGTTTGTTAATCCTTTGGTTTGGGAACATGGAGACTAACTTCAAAAATGAGCCATGATTTAATGTTATTACAGGGCACTTGAGCACTTTTCCTACCTGAGCATTTTGACCATAAACTGCAGCAAAATGTTACAAGAAAGCTCTATGGGCCTTTAAATTCAACTTTTAAAATATGATCTCCATCTTCCCGTCAAAACCTTTTCAGTTTGTTAGATCTAGTTTTTGGAAACGCTGCACTATGGTCTATACAGGGGTACCCCTCTTACCTATGATTCCCGTCAACATGAGGTGTTTTGGTTGTGGTGATACAGATGTAGGAGAGAAACAGAATCCACCTGTCTACAGGGGTCAACTCTGTCTTATTGTTCTCAGTCTAACATGAGCTTCTGACTTGTGTCTCGTGTAGATGAAACAACATGTTACGATGATGGGAAGACGTACCAAGTTGGAGAACAGTGGCAGAAGGAGTATCTCGGTGCTATTTGCTCCTGCACATGCTTTGGAGGCCAGCGGGTAAGACCAGCTGTGCCAGGCTCCCTGCAATTTAGATAAGATGAAGTGATGATTAAGGGCTAAGCTTCTTATGTGTGTGCTGTACATACAGGTGTCACAGTGACCCTTATGAAATGTTGAAACACCTCATTTCCTGTGGGTACATAGCTACCGACATAAAGTTCCTGAATACCCTTTCCTGTTCTCCCTTTTGTGGTAGCCCCAGCCCCTCCCACACCCACTATTCTCAGGCTGTCTCTTTCTTCAGCAACTAAACTGTTAAATGCCAGAGGACTGGGCCTCCAGTTCCAATCTACTAAACAGTTGCCCCTGTGGCATTGTTGTTCAGTATTTTGAATGTCTCAGATCTAAGAAAATGCCACTACTTTGTACCCTCTCTCAATCTAGAAATAGATTCCTGCTATAGGTCTAGCACTGTGCTAAGGAATATGGGACCAGCAGGAAATGAGAAATGGTCCTGGCTCTTTAAATGATACAGTAGTTACAGACATTACATTAGCACACATTGGAAGGCAAGCTAATTAAATAAGGTTCTGAGTGCGTCTGACAAGTAATTCAGTTCCTACGTAGGCTGGAATCAGAAAAAATGTCATGAAAAAGAGAAGTATAAACTGGCTGGGGTTTAGGATGATTAATATTTGATTGAGGGATGAGAGGGTGTAGAGAAACCAGAGTAATCACACCCCCTGGAATGGGAAGTTGTTGGCACAAGTGGGCTCCATGAGCCCATCCTCTGGCTGGCGTCTTGTGGTAAGAAATTAGATGGGACCAAGTGTGTGTGTGGAGGGGGAGAGGGGCACTTATGGAAGGCCTTAGGAGTCCATTATTTAGAAGCCAATACTTCTCAATCATTTCTAATCTCTCCTACTCCCATATAACAAAAAATGCTGGGCCTTCCTCTAATATTTGAAATTTCAAAATAAAATGACACCTATAACTCAAATAAAAGTAAAGGACATAATAGTCCTTTGTTTTCAGTAAAAACAGACCCTCCCCACAGCCCTCACATTCTGGTACATGAAGACCCTGCCCTCTATGCCGGGGTAAGACTTACTAGTGGCTGCCTTTGGCGTTAGCCAGTTGCAGGGACCCAAGAAGAGGAGTGCAATGGAAAATGGTCTTTAGAAAGATTAATCTGGCAGCGGGAAGGGTTTTCAGGGGTCCACCTCTGCACCCACCTGAGGACCTGGGGCAGCCGGTGAAAACTGATCTCCTTCCAACCCTAGTAGTTAGGTGGTGAGGGAGGCACTGCCCATTCTGACAGAAACTGTGGAGTCTCTCTCCTTCTCTATCTCCATTAACACTTATAAAGACTGTGATCATTGAACTCACTCATGTCTGGTAATGTGCTTGGTATAGAACATGTGATGGAAGGTGGATTTGTTGGGAAGGAAGCTTTGGTTTTACTTCCGCGTCGCCTCATTATTTACATACATGAACCCCTTCATGTGTGACGTATGCTCTTTTCTAAAGCAAAGTGCTAAATGAAACACTTTAAGACAGGAGTGAGGACTATTACATTTTTCTATGAAAGCAAGATTCATTGATTCTCTAAGTAGGCATTTACCTATCATTGTATTAGGTATTATGGGGAGCATACTTTTAAGTGGAGAAATATGTCTGAAATATTTAACTGACAACGTAAGAAAGAAAGAGTGTCATGTAGAGTTTCTTAGCTATAAGAAAAAAGCCTAATTCAATGTTGGCAAAAGAAGGCTCGCGTAACTGAAAAGTCCCAGCGCTACCAGCTTTGGGGCTGCTCCATCAATGGCATCCAGTCTCACTCCATCACATGCTTCGTTCCTTTGTATTGGCTTCATTCTCCAGAAGCCTCCCTGCTGTTAGTGACACAGATCACCTCCACCAGCTCCAGGCTGGTCTCCAACCAGCTTAGGAGCAACTGTGAAAGAGAACAGGTTTCCTCACATTTCTAGCAAAAATCTCAGGAGGAGCCTCACTGTGCCAGCTTCTGTAGGCAGCTGAAAGGCTACCACGTCACTGGCTATGGAAATTTAGGAAGGGAGTGGCAACATGGTGCAATAGGAAAAGCATGGCCAGGAGTCACCCCCTGGGGGTGGCAGCCACAACTTCACCAGCAGTTCACTGTGAGTTTCCCGCTCCCTCTGAGCGAGTCACCCCTCTGGGTCTCATTTTTTCCTTACCTGAAAAATGAGGGTGTTTGTCCATGTGATCGCAAGTCCCTTTTAAAGGGATTCTAGGAAAACCTTTTCTACCATCTAGTGTGGAAAGCTTATTAAGGAAGCTGGGACTTGAATGAGCCTTAGCAGATGGTCGGAGTTTCACTAGAAGGAGGAGAGAGGACAGTTCAGGAGAAAGGAAAAGCAGAAATAAACAGAGGCAGCCATAAGATAAAGATAATCGGCCAAAATGTATTCTATGAGTTATAAATGCGTGAAATCATCATCAAAGCATCCTTTGTGACGAAGTTTGCCAAGGAAGAGCTGAAATTCTTTAACACGAGCACTAAATTGTGATGTTCTCTTGTTATCACAAACCCCATTTGACTTTATGCTTTTGTTCTCAGGGCTGGCGCTGTGACAACTGCCGCAGGCCAGGGGCTGAACCCGGTAACGAAGACTCTACTGGCCACTCCTACAACCAATATTCTCAGAGATACCATCAGAGCTCACACACTGTAAGTGCATTTGCACCATGAGTGTTCTCCCCTAAATGCAATTAATCACATAGTAGGGACTCTTTCCATGGGTACTTTTCTTTCAAAAGAACCGAGAGTAGATTACTGTATCCTGTAACATCATTTAGGTTCTAATATATTAAACTCTTGGACATCGCCTATTCTCCTGTATATCGCTAAGTTCTTAATGCTAGAAACATTCCATTTAGAAGTAATTGTCGTAGAAGCCCATCCCCTCTTTTTTTTTTTTCTGTATACTTTGCAGTATTTGCCGCTAATTTTTGTTTTTCTTCTACTTTAACAGAATGTCAACTGCCCAATTGAGTGCTTCATGCCTTTAGATGTACAGGCTGACAGAGAAGATTACCGGGAGTAATATTTCCAACCCAGAAAAACAAGCAGGGATCTCTGCCAAGGCCCATCCAAACTGGAGAGACATTAGCAGACCCCATCTTAGAGTGTTTCTTTCTTAAGCCCTTTGCTCTGGAGAGTAACTTCTCCAGCTTCAGCTCAAATCACAGCTTCTCCAAGCATCACCCTGGGAGTGTTTTGAGACTTTTCTCATCAAAAAGGGGCAGTACATTGCCTTTTCTGCTCCAAAGTATTCAGTACTGCTCAGTATTTGAAATGAAATGATTCTAACTTGTGATTTGGTTTGGGAGCAGTAGGGAAGCACATGCACCAACCCAGATGCAAAATGTACTGAAATGACAATACCAAAACTTTAAGTAGGAAAGTTACCCAAACACTTCTGCTTCCACTTAACTCTCTGGCCCGCAATATTGTAGGAATGGCATGTCCTTGTTACTGTGATATTTAAAATATCCACAGTACTCACTTTTTCCAAATGATCCTAGCAATTGCCTAGAAATATCTTTCTCTTACCTGTTATTTATCAATTTTTCCCAGTATTTTTTATATGGAAAAAAAATTGCATTGAAGACACTTAGTACGCAGTTTGATAAGAGGAATTTGGTTTGATTATGGTTGGTGATTATTTTTTATACTGTACATGCCAAAGCTTTACTACTGTGGAAAGACAACTGTTTAATAAAAGATTTACATTCCACAACTTGAATGTCATGGCTTCTTTTTATATAAAGACGTTGGGGAAAATAATAATCCTTATGAATGTCTTTTCCTTTCAATTCAGCAAAAATTTGAAAAGCTATGAAGTGTACTGCTCTCTAATTCTTGGGTGATTTCAGTATAAGAATTTCTAAGTCATTACAAAAAAGAGTCATTCTTGTCATTTCATCACTTCAGTAATGGAGATAGTTTTATATTTTCTCCTTTACCAGATTTAAGTGGACACAAATATTTACTTAACTTGCTTGCTAGTTCTTCAGAGGTAAAATTGAGACAACTTTCAGTTGCTCTTTTCTAATCATAATTCTTCCCTCCCTCCCACCTCCTTTTCTTCTATGATTTATGCAGGGATTGCCTTTCAAGGAAAACAAGAAGGTGACTGAGATGTTAAAACTACTTGAGTAATGTAGCATAGAGGAGTTTTGTCTTAAGAAATCCTATGGTATAATAACCTCAATCTACCTTGTCTAACTAAATTCGTGTCAGCTGACATGTTTAGGGTGCCCCACGTTAAACAAAGTTTGCCTACTCTTGGCTTGCAAAGGCCGTTTCCTTTTCAGTTTAACTTTGTGGAAACAACAAAACTTTGGGATTGAATCTGGTGTTCAGAATAATAGGGGCACTGGAAATAGTTGATTATTAATTAGTAAAAGATTAATAACTCATAATACACAAGACATGGAAACTACTTTTTATGTGCTATTGTGCAATGTGGAAAATATTCCAATAAACACCTAGCAATGAATATGAAGCCTGACTACGTCGAGATTTCCTCAGGGTTTATTTGTTTAAAGAACAAAATATTCACATTTGATTTCGTTTTTATAAAATGCTTTGACAGCTAGCATCTCATTTGGGGGAGGTTTTACAGTCTGGCTTTACAGAGTCTACAGCTCAGAGGAGTTGTTCTTGGCTGGACAGACCCAGACCCCAGACTTGGGTTTAACATCACTAATCTTTCAGCATTATGAGGCCGGTATTTACCAAGATAGCTGCCCTGTGTATGTGAAGAAAAAAACAAAAATCACAGAAAGAACAGATTATGGTGCTATTGCCTGTCACATAGGTGGGTCATCATAGCTCCCTGGAGGGAGAATGTGACTCAGTACAAGTCCACACACTGGGAAATGGGGAGTCCCATTGAAGACACGCCCAAGAGAAAGCAGGTTGTTCCCTCCATCCTCCTATGTGAAGACATGCACCTCAGCTTGATCTTGTTTAAAGGTTTTTATATTTTAAAACACAAGGAAAGAGCAGCTTTGGGTTGAGATTGACTGTGCTTCAAACCACTTATCTAACTACAAACCTAAAAATATTTTCCCTAAAGTGAATTTAAGTAAATCCAGTTGGACTGTATTAAAGGGATAGCAAGCCCCTTTGACAACTTACACGCTGAAATGTAAAAACCAGACTCCACATTTAAGCTACAAATGTACGACTTTTTCCAGATTGTCTGCTGGATTCTCAAAAGCAATATATTAAATTTACAAACTCAAGTATTTCAATAGTGAGTCAGTAACTACATTTAAATAATGAGAACAAATTCAATAAATTTAAATAACCTTTTATGTTTTGGCACCACAAAGCAAGAATGGTAAAACTTTCTTTTTTACTATTTCTCAGCAAAATCCTTCACACACGAGAACAGAGAGGATTTCTGAAGATCCTTTACTTTTTATGGACTCATTACTGCTTCCCCTGAGAATTGTCTTAAGCAAGCCAGACTGAAAAGGTATAATTAAAAGACAAATCAGGGTTTAGGCAAGAAATTGCCAATTCAAGAAAAATCAGGTTGGGGTGGCTGGTTAGCTCAGTTGGTTAGAGTGTGGTGCTAATAACACCAAGGTTGCCAGTTCAATCCCTGCATGGGCCTGTGAGCTGCACCTGCTTTAAAAAAAAACAACAACCAAAAAACCACAAAACAAACAAAACAAATTTTAGAAAAAGAAAACTCAGGTAAAACTAGTAAATAAATCAAACTTTAAAAAGGAAAGTTACAGTTTGGAAGCTTTACCTTGCCTTGCTGCACTTGATTTGTAATGAAATTTATTGTTGTGTTATTTATATTGTTTTCAGCTCTAATGACCTAAGTGAATTATGCAAATTAGCCTGCATAATAATATAATTATAAGCTTGTACGGCACACTTTCTGTGGTACTGTGGAGGTGAATAAAGAGATGATCAGGTGGAAATTACAAGTATAGGAAATGACTTTTATTTAATTATATTTCCAATGAAAATTCCATTCCATTTCTAGTTATATGTAACTCATTAAAGTGATTAAGAAACATCACGTCAGCACATTTAAGTGCCGAAATTGCTTCCTATTCAGTAAATTCCCATTGCTGTGGGAGGGAAAGTGGCATGCTACAATTTAAAAAAATCCCATTTTCAGGAGATACATTTCAACCAATAAAAAAAAAAAGACCACTCTTGGGACTTCTCAAGTTTGGGAACATTTAAAGATTATCGTAAAAGCTAATAAAGCAGAAGGAGCAAAAAGGCGACCCTGCACTACCATAGGTTTTTCAGACTAAGCAAGTTCTTTTTACAGAGAAGGTGGCACTCATATTTGAGATTCGAGTTATTATTGCTACATTGTCCCACTCTCCACATACACATTAAAATAAAAGATTCTATTTGAATTGCAAACAAAAATCTATATAAATTACAAAGGAAGAGAATACTGTAAGTAATAAAATAGCAAGAGGAATAGCGCTTCAGCTGAAAGCCACAAGTAGGAAACTCCTTTTTTTTAACATTCCTCAGTGGAGTCAGGTATGAGGTATTAAAGCATGTTTTACATTTCCTTGAATTCCTTTTTACTGACTCTTGAGAGACGTATAGGTTTTAACAAAGAGGCAAATCTTTAAGGTAGCTCTTGTGTGGAGCCCGCAAAGACTTGGAATTAGCATCGTTCAGAGGCTGTGGATGGCCCCCAACTTGGGGTGAGGGTCGGCATCCCATACTTGCTGGGGCTGGAATCCCCGTCTCGCAGGCTGCCCACCACAGCAGGCTCCCCTTACGTAAAATACATCAAAGGCCAAGGATTCTTTTTGCATCACGGTACTTTGGAAACAGCCATTTCATTCCAGAAGGAAACATGGCCTCTGCCAGAGACAGCTGGACAGGACTTCATAACGAAACTGCTGATCTGTGTAGTTCAGCATTAGTTGTAAGATGTTGAGCCAAGTGTTAAAAAGCTATGTGGTATTTGACTCAAAAACATGCTGCTTGGTGGAGAAATTGGATTCCTCCTACATTGCTGGTGGAAATGTAAAATGGTGCAGCTGCTGTGGAAAACAGTTTAATGGTTCTTCAAAAAGTTAACCCCAGAATTAGCATAGGACTCAGCAATTCCCTCTAGGTATATACCCAGGAGAACTGAAAACATGTTGACATACAAACTTGAACACAAATGTTCATAGCATCTGTGGGGACAGAGCCAGGAGTACAGTTTCCAGGCTCTCGGCCTCACGAGGAAAGGTGCTGGCTCAGGTAGTAAATGGCCATCAACTGTGATTGGATGGCTATCAGCTGTGGTTAGTTGGCCGTCAGCTGTAACCAGTGATCCATTGGCCACTAATACAACTGCTGTGGCTACACTAGCAGTAAAATGGGGGCTAGCAAGAAGATGGTGGCTGAGCTAGCAAGAACGGATTGCAGTTAGCACGGCGGATTGCAGCTAGCAAGTGAGGTGGGTTGGCAGAGAGAAGTGGACAGCAGGTTGCGGATCATGTGGCTCCTGATTCCTGTGTCTCCAACCCAACCGCCAGTGAGACTATAGCGGTATGACTCCCCTATCTATGGCTCCGTGGGTGTTCCTTTTTGGCCTCTCCATGTCCTGCGTTCTTATGTGGGGAGCGGGGCAGCCCGCATGACACACTGAATGACACATGGCGCAGCGAACAGGGTACGGAGCTGGTCAAAGCTCTCCGAAGGATGGTGGAGCAGTTTGTGTGTATGAACACTCAGTCTCAGGAAGACCAGGAGGAACAGCTGCTGGAGAGCTGGACCCCCGTGGAGGGTGGGAAGATGTGGATGGTTCTCCAACCACTATAGGTCAGAGAAAGCGAAGGTCGTTGCGGCCCTGTGGGCTGGGAAGTGCTTGCTGAGGCCCTCACCCCCAGGTTGGGGAGGATTTGGAGCCCTTGCCCTGCAGAGGGGGCACATGTTGTGAGGCTAATGCACAGCCCTGGTGTGGGGACAGAGCCTCAGAAAGCAGTTTCCAGGCTCTCGGCCTCACATAGACAGGTGCTGGCTCAGGTAGTAAATGGCCATCAACTGTGATTGGATGGCCATCAGCTGTGGCTAGTTGGCCGTCAGCTGTAACCAGTGAGCCATTGGCCACTAATATAACTGCTGTGGCTACGCTAGCAGACAAATGGGGGCTAGCAAGAAGAGGGTGGCTGAGCCTGCAAGCGTCGCAGTGAGGGTTGAGAATTGTGTGGCTCCTGTTTCCTGTTTCTCCAACCCAGCCGCCAGTGAGAATATAGTGGTATGACACCCCCATCTATGGCTCTGTGGGTGTTCCTTCTTGGCCTCACCATACCCTGCATTCTTAGGTGGGGAGCGGGAGCAGAGACCCCGCAGGCCGCCCCGCATGACAATACCTAGTCAGAACAACAAAAAGAAAAAAGAATCCAAAAAAGGAGGATAGTTTAAGGAGCCTTTGGGACAACATCAAGTGCATCAACATTCACATCATAGGGATAGGAGAAGGAGAAGAGAGGGAGCAAGAATTGAAAACCTCTTTGAAGAAATAATGATGAAAAACTTCCCTAACCTGTCTGAGGAAATAGACATACAAGTCCAGGAAGTTAAGAGACTCCAAAAGCAGATAAACACAAAGAGGCCCACAACAAGACACATCATCATTAAAACGTCAAAGTTTAAAGACAAAGAGAGAATCTTAAAAGCAGCAAGAGGAAAGCTATTACCTACAAGGGAACTCCCGTAAGACTATCAGCTGATTTCTCAACAGAAACTTTACAGGACAGAGGTATTGGCAAGATTTTTTTTTCTTTTTATTGGCAACCTTGCTGTTAAGAGCACGTGCTCTAACCAACTGAGCCATCCAACCACCCCACCAGCAGCTCAGCTCAAGTCATTGTCTTCAATCTAGTTGTGGAGGGCGCAGCTCCCTGGACCATGTGGGAATCGAACCAGCAACCTTGTTGTTAAGAACACGTGCTCTAACTAACTGAGCTAACCGGCCACCCAGAAGAAATATTTAAAATGATAAAAACTAAGGACCTAGAACCTACTCTACCCAACAAAACTATCATATAGAGTCGAAGGACAGAGAAAGAGCTTCTCAGACAAGAAAAAGCTAAAGGAGTTCATCACTTCATAACCAGTATTTTAAGAAATGTTAAAGGGACTTCTTGAAGAAAAAAAATCAATATTATGAATAATAAAATGACAATAACTACATATGTATCAACAATTACTTTAAAAGTAACCGGATTAAATTCTCCCATCAAAAGACATAGGGTGGCTGAATGGATAAGAAAGAAAACCCTTACATATGCTGCCCACAAAGGATCTCTTCAGATCAAAAGCCACACACAGACTGAAAGTGAAAGGTTGGGAAAAAGATATTTCATGAAAATGGAAACAAACAAACAGAAAAAGCTGGAGCAGCAATACTTATATCAGACAAAATAGACTTTAAAACAAAGGCTATAACAAGAGACAAAGTAGGACCCAGTAATCCCACTTCTGGGTATTTATCCAAAGAAACCCAAAATGCTACTTCAAGGGGATGTATGCACCAATATGTTTATTACAGCATTATTTACAATAACCAATATATGGAAGCAAACAGGGTGTCCATCAATGGCTGAATGGATAAAGAAGAGGTGGTACATATACACAATGGAATATTACTCAACCACAAGATAGAATGAAATCTTGCCATCTGTGGCAACATGGATGGACCTAGAGGGTACTGTGCTGAGTGGAGTAAGTCAGACAGAGAAAGACAAACACCATATGTCATGCGGGGTCCCTTGTCCTGCTCCCCACATAAGAACACAGGATATGGCAAAGCCAAAAGGGAACACCAACAGAGCCATAGATATGGGAGTCATACCACTATATTCTCACTGGTGGCTGGGTTGGAGATATGGGAAGCAGACGCCACACAATGTGCAATCTGCCGTCTGCTTCTCTGCCAACCAACCCCCTTGCTAGCCGCAAACCGCACTTCTCTGCCTGCCTGCCTGCCTGCCAGCCAGCCAGCCAACAAACCAACCCACCCCCTAGCATAGCAATGGCATTTATGTTAGTGGCTAATGGCTAACCGGTAACAGCTGATGGCCACCCAGCGACAGCGGATGGCCATCTGATTACAGCTGATGGCCATCTAATAACCGAGCCAGCACCTTTCCACGTGAGGGTGAGAGCCTGGAAACTGCTCTCTGGGACTGTCCCCACACTATACGATTTCACTTATATGTAGAATCTAAATAGCAAAATAAATGAACAAACAGAACAGAAAGAAGCTCATAGATACAGAGAACATTTTGAGGGTTGCAAGATGGGAAAGAAGTTGGGGGGATGGGTAAAAAAATGGAAGGGATTAAGAGGTACAAATTGGTAGTTACAGAATAGTTATGAGGATGTAGGGTATACACAAGAAATATAGTCAATAATATAATAACTATGTATGGTGTCAGATGAGTACTAGATTTATCAGGATGATCACCTCATAAGTTATATAAATGTCTAATCACTATGTTGTACACCTGAAAGTAATGTAATATTGTTTGTCAAATGTAATTGAAAAATATAAAAAATACTTTAAAAAAGAAATTATAAAAATAAATATAAACCCATACAAATTATTTTCTTTAAAAATTAATGCAGATAACATTTTTATGAAAATCCTAAAATATAGAAATTAATTTTTCCAGGTATTCAGCCAAAATGTACACTTTAAAATCTATGTTATAGTCAACCGTTTCATTTCTAAATTTAAAAATTGACATACTGGCAAGCAACCCTGAAATAAAACAGCCCTTCACATGATGATCACTTTTCTGCTAGTGAGCATAAGGGAAAGGGCACGCAGGCTTCAACCCCATTCCTCAGAGTCATCTCTAAGAACATAAGGAGAACATACCAGGCTATGTTCTATTTTTATATTTTCCTAATTATGATTATGTTTTAAAAATCAAGTTCTAATTTAGCTTTTCTTGTTAGAAACATACCCTATCAAAGAACTCAAAATCAAGGATTTTAGAGTCACAAAGACTTATATTTCTTACCTAGAGAACTGTGATAGTACATATGATCTGTCCCTGTTTGTTATTTAGTATGTTGGAGACAGGAGGGAGGTATGAAGAGTACAGCTGTAGGATCAGGTGCCAAAATCCTGAAAACTACATTCTATATACTCAATCCCAAGGCTCTGGAACTTTTAAGAATTCTGGCAAAGCTAAATATAGCACATTTCTAATTTTAGATAATTTCTAAAATTTGCAATTTTTCTTTGAATCTTGCTATATTAATTAGTATTTGAAAAGTGTCAAGTATAAAGCATTTCAAGGAATTCTCTACCTTACCTCAGTTAACAAATGATATAACGATTCTTGGATTCTGTCTAACAAATCAGTGCTGTCCAGTAGAAACAGAATGGGAACCACATATATAATTTTAAATTTTGTGGTATTCACATTAAAAACAGTAAAAAAAAAAAAAAGATTAATTTTAATAATATATTTTATTAAGTGCTATGTGTCCTAAATATTGTCATTTCAACATGTAATCTATTAAAATTATTAGAAATATTTTACTTTTTTGTTATTTTGGTTCTAAATTTTCAAAATATGGTATTTATTTTACACTTAGAGAACTCTCAGTTCAGACTAGGCCCATTTCAAGTGCCCAATAGTTTTATGTAGCTAGTGGCTACCATTTTGGATGTGTGAAAATTAATAAACAAAAACATCATTTAAACTGGAGTCGGAAAACTAGAAGAGAGAACTCACATACACATGTCACATAATGCACTACTGATTCCAAAAGGAAGAGATGAATCTTGCATCTCTGACAGGAAGTGATACTACTTTACCACCTCAGCAGGAGGGAAAAAAAAGATTCCTCCTTGTTCAGTAACAGCTCAGCCAATGGGAAGTCACTATAGTTCAAACTTTTAGTTTCCTCCAATGGATCCTTCATTTACACAGCTCCTCCCGAGTCCATAAAAAAGTGTTCCTCTTCTTTGTTTCTAAGGACTTGGGAGTGGTTCATCATTTGACCACATGTTCTAAATTGCAATTCTGTGTTGTTCCCAAATAAGTGGGAAACCCATTTTACTGAAGAAATATTTGACTGTCTATTTGTCTAAGGTCATCAGCAAAGGACGAAATAGTTCAATAGTCAAAAACATACTATATTAAGTGTGGATGAGTTCTGCCCTTTGATAGTCTATTTCTGAAAGAATTAATTTTTAAAATTTTTAAAAAGCTTGTCACTGCCAAAGGAAATGAAATTACAACAAACATCTCCTTCCATAAGTACATGATCTTCTGAAAGAGGTGAACTGGAATAAAATTTGGGATCCGCCAGGAAGAAGTAAGGGGAAAATAAAATTTTGAGTAGACGATCAAGTGTCTGCCACACATAACAATTGTAAACAAACTTTCTAACTTTCAGCTTTTAGGATTTTCCCCAATATAAAGCATCAAGGTATCTATATCAAGTCAAGTTCTTCAACATTCTTCTAAAGAAAGGATTTACATGTCTCAGAAATGCATCATTTCTATGTATAGAAATTCAGAAGGCAATGTGGGAATCTCAATTTGTTACATTTTTCAGGTGTCACATTGCATTCTGACAAGTGTAACCATGCATCCCAGTTTTACCAAGACTGTGAGAGTTTATGCATTTGTCTCAAAATACTTATTAAATAGCAATGACTTTCACTCTCAGAAGTCTCCTAGTTAAAAAAAAAAAAGAAAGAAAGAAAATAACAGGCAATAGAAGTTGCCTCAGAGGAGCACAAGTTTTGAACTTAGCAGACAAAACTTCAAAGATAAATCTTGTAGCTAAAAGAAATAGTTAAATGTTCAAAGAATGAAAGTAAATCATGTTTAAAGCATTAAAGGAAAGTACAATGACAACAGTTCATTGAATTAAGAATATTCATAAAGAGAAAGAAATTATTAAAAATAATCAAATGGAAATTCTAGATTCGAAACAAAAAATAATGAAAATGAAATATTCACTAGATGGGCCCAACAGTAGATTTGAGCTGGCAGAGAAAGAATCTGTAAACTTTCAGTTTGATCCATACAGACTGTTATAATCTGAAGAACAAAAAGAAAAGAGAATAAAGAAAAAATGAACAGAGTCTCAGAAAAATAGGGGACACCATCAAGCACACCAACATATGCAGAATGGGAATACTAGAAGGGGCGGGGGACAAAAACAAACATTGGAAAATGTAATACCTGAGAAATTCCCAAATTTGATGCAAAACATTAATTTACATATCTAAGAAGCTCAATAAATTCTAAGTAGGGTAAAATCAAAGACTTCTACAACTAGGCATATCGTAGTCAAAATGATAAAATCTAAAGATAAAGAGAAAATCTTAAAAGCAGCAAAGAAAATGATTCATCGTGGACAAGGGGATTTCAATAAGATTAAGCGCTGATGTGTCACCAAGAACAATGGAGACCAGAGGACAGTGTGGTGACATATTCAAAGTGCCTAAAGAAAGAAAAATAAAAAGCTTTCAAGCAAGAATCCTACATGTAGCAAAACCATCTTCTAAAAGTAAAAACAAAAAGAAATATATTCCAACATCAACAAAGACAGAAAGAATTTGCTGCTAGTAGACTTGCTTGCATAAAATATCAAATGGAGTTCTTCAGACAGAAAGGAAGTGACATCAGACTCTAGTTTGAATGCACATGAAAAAACAAAGAGTACCTGTAAAGGCAATTATGTAGCAAGTACAAAAGATAGAAGACGTAATTACATATGTCTTCTTTCTTCTTTTGATTTTTTTTTAAACAACAGCGTAAAATAATACCTATAAAATTGAATTTGGAGGCTTGTAGCATAGATATAATACGCGTATATTTAACAATAGCACAAAGAAGCGGGGAAAGTATTGAGCTATTGAAGAGCAAGAAAGTTACAACAGATAGTTACACAAATAGACAAGAAGAAATGAAGAATACTGGAAATGGTTAATAAAAATGTTAATATTAAAACTTTATAAATATATTTTTCTCCTATTAATTTCTTTAAAAGACATAAGATTGTGCGAAGTAAAAATTATAACATTGCATTGTTGGATTTGTAACAAGAGAGGATGAAACTATAGTGGAGCAAATTTTCTATTTCTCACTGGAATTGTTAGTATAAATCTGAAGTAGATCTTTTTTTCTTTTTTTTAAACATTTTATTGGGGAACAATGTGTTTCTCCTGGGCCCATCAGCTCCAAGTCGTTGTCCTTCAATCTACTTGTGGAAGGCACAGCTCAGCTCCAAGCCCAGTTGCTGTTTTCAATCTTTAGTTGCAGGGGGCGCAGCCCACCATCCCATGCGGGAATTGAACCAGCAACCTTGTTGTTAAGAGCTTGCGCTCTAACCAACTGAGCCATCCAGCCACCTCTCTGGCAGTTCGTTGTCGTCAATCTAGTCTGGAGGGCGCAGATCACTGGCCCATGTGGGAATCGAACTGGCAACCCTGTTGTTCAGAGCTCACGCTCTAAGCAACTGAGCCATCTGGCTGCCCCTGAAGTAGATTCTGATCAATTCAGTTGTACACTGCAATTCCTAGAGCAACCAGTAAGAAAAATAAAATAACTAAAGAATATAGTTTAAATTCAATAAAGGAGTTAAAGTGGTATATTGGAAAACATCCATTTAATCCAAAAGAAGACAGTAAAGAAAGAAGACCAAAACAAGACAGGAGATATAGAAAACAAACAGCAAAATAGCAGACATAAATTCAAATATATCAATAACATTAAATGTGAATGGACTGAACAATTCAATTCACAAGGCAGAAATTGTCAGATCTGTCCTGATTTGGACAATAAATTATGATCCACCTAAATGTATTGTAGTTTTACTTGGTTTCAATGTCATTAGTAAGTAAAATTCATACTGGAATACCAGTTCTAATAATACATTAGTATGAGTTTCTCAAGGACAATTTTAAGGAATTTTGTTCACAAAATTGGTATTGATTTAAAGTTTTTGAGATATATTTTTTATACTTAGACTCGAGAACTAAAAGTCCAGGGCATTGAATGGGTCATTGATGGGGCTATTGATGTCACCAAGACAATCGTAGAAGTTGAGGTAGAAAGAAAGACTGAGCCTGGCGCCAAACTTCCTGTGAATGACTGATAGCATCTGTGAATTTGAGGTGACAAAGACTAGAAGTAGAGACCAGCGGAGTCAGTAGATCTTTTAAGCTTCTATGGTGAATGTCTGTCGTTTACTAGTTATTATATTAGGCATTCAAGTAAAGACAGAAAAATAATAAAATAGTCCCTGCCCATAAAGCATAATGGGGCAGATACCTTTCTAAAGAAATTAGTGCAATACAATGTTAAAGGTATTATAATTAAAGTAAGCTCCAGGATCGAAGGAGGGGAAAGAATCAATCTACCTGGGGGACGGCGCAGGCAAAAAGCCTTTAGGAGGAAAGGTAACACAAAAGTTATTTGTTCTATCTTGGGATTAATCCATCGTGATATTTTATTTTTAGAAATATAAGATAGTAAGAATCCAGGTACTGAAAAGCTGTGAAAACTACAAAAATTGATGGTGGCTATTCAGTCAAGGGCGAAATATGATGGAGGCTGGGGTTAAGGAGCAATCTCCAGCCCCAGTTCTGACAAATGTGGGATACGAGTGATCTAAAATAAGTGGCAGATGGATTCAACAGTTGGGCAGGGATAGTCAGAAAGACCCAAGTATTAGCAGATATTTGAAAACCCAGGCAGTTGTGTCCCTCTGGCAGAAGAATAGGATAGTGGAACTGACAGAGAAGTGGCAGAATCCCAATCCCATCTGTGGACTGATCTACTTGGCAGATAGCTGGAAAAAGGAACTGCCAATTAGAAACCAAACTGAAGGAATATTTGTAAATCTTAGCCTAGAACGCCCATTATCTAAATAGGCGCTGCACAGTCGCTGGAGCTCCATTTTCAGGTTTATCACCCATTGTTGATTCTTGTCTGAATCAATTCTTACTATCAACATTGCAAAATAGTGATAATTTGGCTTCAATTTTAAATTTTTTAAATATTCCAATGTTAGCTAATGTCAACTTCAATTTTCTAGATGTGCAGGCCAATTAATCTTGCAGTCATCCTTGCTTCCTTGCTTCTTCTCACGTTTTACATTTAGTTGTCAGCAAATTTTGTTGGCTCTCCCTTCAAAATATACATGGACTTTGATGAATTCTCACAATATCACTGATGTCACCCCAGATCTGCCACTGCAGGGGAGGAAGAAACCTTCCTCTACTCTTCTAGGTTCTTCTGGTTGGTCTAATAATCAAACAGGCATGAGATAGACTAACAGGAGAAAATAGCCAGATTTAATTACATACATATGTATGAGAACCTCACATACACAAGAGTGTCAGAAACCCCACATACATAAGAAAGTTAAAAAGAGTTATCTATGGCATTCTGAGCTAAGGATGAGGTAAGGCACGTTGGGCTTCAGAGAAGAGGAATGTCATTTGTAGGAAGATAAGAAGAGCAGATGTTCAGTAATTAGATGTTTGCCTTGCCCTACAGATAAGTCATAAAAATTTATCTCTAGCAATATCTCTTACTATGGACAAGGCCCCTAACTTAAATTCTTTAAAGGAGAGGCAAACTCTTCTCTTGAGCCTGTAGGGTCTTGATTGCCTTCAGCTCCAGGTAATTTACATGCCAAGGAGGCCTGTCCTGAACTGCTTCACCACCCTTATCTTTCACCAATATCTAGGTCCTAGATTATTGCAACAGTCTCTTTAAGGATCTCCCTGCTTTCACCCTTACTCTCATACAACTAGAATGAGCATGTTACACCATAAACTAGATGTCACTCCTGCTTCAAACTCCAGTTTTCCTTTTCACTCATGTAAAAGCCAGTCTTTGCAATGGCCCAGAAAGCCCTATAGAACTTGACTACTGACATCATTTTCTCCTCTTAGTCTTGCTCCCTTTGTTGCAGCCATACTGCCTTCCGTGCTGTTCTTTAAACAAAGAAATAGCCTTTGTGTGCTCGCTTCGGCAGCACATATACTAAGAAATAGCCTTTGCACTGGCTATTCTTCTGCCTGGAATATTCTCCAAATATCCCGTAGCTTTCTACTCTTTCCCCATTTTGATTCTTTACTCAAATGTACCTTCTCAGTGTGACATTCTCTGAGAAGCCTACTTAAAATTGCAGCTCCCTTCTGCCCTGCCCCCTTCCCTGCTTTATTTTTCCCATAGGGATAAAGTATCTCCTTATCTAGCACACTGTAAATTTTATGCATTTATTTTATTGATTGTCTCCTCCTCTGAGAATGAAAACTCCATGAGAGCAGGGATTTCTTCTGTGGGTGTGTGTGTCTGTTTGTATCATCATTTAGCTCAGGCCTGGTGCATAGCATGTCCTCGGTAAATATTTTTTGAATAAATCCTTGAGTGAATGAATAAATATTCATAAGATGAAACTTCATAAATATTCATAAGATGAAACTTGCCATAATATCAGTTTTTTATTGCTCTGTCAGCTACTCTATTAATTATATGAAGACTAAATGGTTAAAATCCACACGCATGCTGAAGGCATTAAATGTTTACTTGAACAAATTATCCTATTTTGGCCTTCTGACTTAACTCAGGCTGTTTGCTGGACTGAATTAAGCAAGCTTATCTTCTTTCAGGTTTCAACTACTACTTCAGTGTTATTAACTTTCCAAATTTTATTTATCACCACCATTCTTGATTTGCATTTGTATTTCCAAAATCTTACCAGATATTTTCATTCAGTTACTTATACTTCAAAATCAATACTATATTGAAGTATAATTTGAGTTATACTTCAATAACTCAAATTAACTGAACCAAACTCTCATATTGACCTCAAATAAAAATAGACACGTGCCCAAACTGGTTTTTTCTTTCACTTTTTTTTTAAAGTTGATTATTTGCTTCACCAGCTACTCAGGTGATTAAGTTAGAAATGACGGAGTCTCCCCTGTTTCTTTCCATTTCATATTTTCTTCATGTAGTTGATCTCTGTGTACTGTTGGTTTTACCCCTGATTCTGTCTCATATAAATCTCTCTTTTTCCATGCTTTCATGTATCTGGTAAGAAGTTTGTGTGAGTTAATTCAAAACCTTCCTAACTGGTTTCCCTGCTTCCAGTTATTCTAATTCATTCTTTGTATTATTGCCAAATAGCCCCAGAACCTTCAAAGAAAACATTCAAATTTCTTAATATGTCATCAGATAGTTTAACTACTCTAGATTAGACAGTGATTTTGTAGATAATACTTAATATATTCATTTAATTTTCCTAGCTCCTAGGAATCACTTCACATGGCAGACTTCACCCATGGAGTAGATCAACCTTTGGAACAAGTTGGCCCCAAATGAAGCAGTTTTACTATCCTTAGAGTCTAGTAGGAGATCCCAGATTTGGGAGTGGGGTTGAGGCCTTACAGAGGAAGTGATAAGTTTACACCAGGAACAAACAACAGGGGCAAAATAGATTATAGCACATTTTCTTGGATACGAAATAACTTGTAAATATATTGACTATTTTAGATATATAAAGATGATTTCAGGCTCTTCAAGCTTCCTTTGAGAGGGGTGTGAAGTAAGAAGACAACTTAAAATATAATCATTATAGTGCATGCATGTGTTTTCTGTCTGAAACACTAATGTTAGTGGCAGACCCTTGGAAGATGAGTTTGTATCTTTGTGGGGATGTCGCCCATTTCTAATACATTAGCTTACTTGTGACTAACATCTTTAAGAAATACATACTCTGAAGCCCAGAGAGATACACACTCAGTGAACTCCATCAAGGGAATAAACCAAGAAGGAAATTATACTTCTTTATTACCGTTATTAGTTACTTTGCAGTTTGTACTTCGAATAGATTAATTTGCTTCTTATAATCTGATGAAGCCTACAGAAGAAATATTATTCCCATATTACAGACAAAGCAACTAAGGTTCCCAAAGATGGAGTGATGTGGCCAGGATCACAAAGCTAGCAAAAATTTCATTTGTTCTTCTTGCCATTAACATGTGAGATAATTATCGAGTCTGAACTTTAAAACTGTGAAGGGATTAGTTAGAATTAATCTTAGTAAACATCTTAAGGTGAATTGAGTCGTGTCTTGGTCTGGGACATACAGTTCATTCTTTTTTTTTTAAGAACACATGGCAGCAATCCAAAGGGCCTCTACAAAATCAATTTAATTTCATGCTTTCTCTTCCTGTTAAAATTTTCTAGCCATACCTGTGTTTCTATATTTTCATTCCATCGTGAGCTCCTTAAGGACAGTGATTAGATGACATTCATCTCTGTCTTTCTGACACTGTATTTCTGCCATTTAGGCAGAAAGTACTCAATAAATATTTATTAAATTGAATATTTGAAATTCACATGCAGGAAAAATGCCGAGTGCCTAAGTACTGTTTATTTTCTTCTTATCACTATATGTCAGCATTATTTTCTCCTTTCTCTGCTTCCGTTACTTATAAAAGCTTTGTCAATGTAAGAGACCTCTAAACCTGTAGAGAATTTTTATGAGTTTTTTTGAGCCAAACTGATGACATACACCAGGGAGCTCAAATGCTCTGGAGAATAACAGTTTTGCAGCTTCTTTTATGCATTTGAAATTAAGGAGGCGACTTAAGGAAGACTAAAGAAAACAAGACAGGAATTGGACTACAAGACAGTTAACAACATTCTGTGCTCTCTTGATGGTTAATACCCCCTTCAAGAGGTTAATTACTTCTGGTATTTCAAAGGTGTGTTAACTTAGGTGCACAAGAACAATGGACAGAGCTGGTTTAAAACCTTTCACTAAAGAAGTTATAGGCCTGGGGTGTGACTACCCACTATGACCTGTCCAGTTAGGAATTTATCATCAGAACACCCTGTGAGATTACTCTATAAAACCCCCTTTTTTCATCCACGCGTGGAATCAAAAACTCAAACGAATGTCAACTTTGTTTTGCCTTTATTATGTGAACTGTGGAGTCAATCACTTAATCTTTAGGTGTTCCTTTTATTTTTTTTTATCTACTAAAACGGGAGGATGCCAGGAGATTGCCAAGGTGCTGTCAACCTGAGCATCTTTCGTTTCTTTTGTTTTCTGTATCAGTGCTTTTGATACTTTTATACGCGCAGCGCCTGGGGACAGGTTGTCCTGGGCAACAGGTTATTTGCTCCTGAGGCCGAGGGGCAGCCACATTTTAGGGGGCAGGGGGGCAAGTTAGGCCCACAGCGTGAAATTCCTGGCGGTGATCTGCAAGTTTAAGATCCAGGTCTAGGCCATCCAGCGGGAGCCCCACCCCGCCTTCCCTGTCAGCCTCCAGGCTCCAATTTTGTGTCTAAAATTGAGCTTGGCGGACGCTGGGCGGCGCGCGCCAGGTCACGTGACCGGTCAGGTGCCCGCCAGAACCCGCGCGGCTTCCGGATCGCGGGCTCGGTCGCCCCGCTTTCCTCTGCACGTGGCGTCGCTGCTGTTGCTGCCCGCTCGTCCCTGGACCCCACGGCCCTCAGCCATGGCACCCGGCCAGCTCGGTGAGCACTGGGTTGGGCGCCGGTGCCCCCCCCCCACCCCGCTGGCGCCCTCACCCCGGCAGCAGCGGCCGCGCAGCGGTAACTCGGCGGGGGGGCAGCGTGGGGGGTGGGGTGGTTGGAAGGCCTGGCTGAGCTGCAGGCCTGGAGCCCCGGTCCGCGGTCAGGCGGCTGGCTGGGATCACGGCTGGCCTTGGCGAGTGTGGGCAGAGGGGATGATGGCCTTGAGATTCGTGATCCCTCCCATCCCCCACCTAAGGCCTTGAAAAACATAATGTAATGTTTTGCGACTGATGAAAAAGGTCTTCTGTTTCAGCCTTATTTAGTGTCTCTGACAAAACCGGCCTTGTGGAATTTGCCAGAAACCTAACTTCTGTCGGTTTGAATCTGATCGCTTCTGGAGGGACTGCAAAAGTTCTCAGGGATGCTGGTTTGGCAGTCAGGTAAGGCATAACTTAGTTTTAAAGTTCAGTCCAATCAGAATGTCGTGTGATCACGTTAACCAGAAAGTAATGCATTCCAGGCACTGTGAGTAAATACCTTAATTACAACCCCCAGCAACGCTGTGAGACTGGTACACTACTTACCCCACTCTACAGAAGAGGAAAGCGAGTCTCAGAGATTTGATAACTTCTGCTCAAGTTTACAGACTTTAGTAAGGAGTAGAGGTAGGGGTTAGGACCCTGGGTGGCCTCATTTCAGAGCCTTCCTTCTAAGGCACCTCCTATAACACATGAATTTAGGCAGGCTATTTGTTTTGCAAGACAAACTCAATTTATGATTCACATGATCTGTTTTGACTGGCTCTTTAGTAAACTGTTGACGTCATTAAGATTTCAAGCCTACCTCTCTTAGCATCTCTAGTAGCCATATGAAAGCACCAATCTATCATTCATTCCCTCATCCATAAGCTATTTATTCATTACCTGGCCTAAGTGATGGGAAGAAGGAATGAGCAAAAGGTAAATCCGGCTGCAAATCGTGACCTCAAGTTGCTGGCATTGTGCTGTTGGAAAGAGAATAACTACTCAAAGTTAGAAAATGAAAAAGGCCATAGGACGCTGTAATAACCTGCAGTGGGAGTTCATATCCACCCCGAAATATATTTTAGAAACGGATTGAAGGATCCGTCTGCTTTTGTTGCCATGTGGAAAAGTTAGCTACTTGCGGTCTAGATTCTGTGGAAGTAAATTACTGCCTTTTTCCTCTTGTAACCCTGCCCTGTGGGCGATATACAGCTTCCCCAAATTTGACAGCTCATATGCAAGAATGCTGTAGTTTATTTATATATAAATGCTTTATATGTTCCAGAGTCTTCTTGCAGCATCTCTCTGGTGAGGTTTTCATAAGAGCCCCATGGAAGACAGGGTGGCCTTTTCTGAACAGCAGAGGGGCGAGCATCCAAAGCCTGAAGTCTTCCCATTTTCCCATGTTGAGTCCTTTTCTGGTTGTACCCTTCAAATTAAGCAAGGTCCTCTTCTATAGCTTCTTTTTTCCCTACCAAACTTCGTACTGTGGAAACATTGCAGACAAAAAAAGGGAGAGAGGTATAATGAGCCCTTGTGTTGCATGTCCATGTCCCGTTTAAATACTTACAACTCTTCAGTCTTGTTGGATCTGTACCTCGACCCACCCCTCGATTCCTCCCACTATGGCTGCTTTTTAAACAATCGGGAATGTAAATGTGTTTCTCTCCAATTAAAATGTGACTGTTGCACACTTTTATATATAGATTAATGTAATCCTTACAGCAACTTCTTGGTGTAGGCCGTAGTATTCCCATTTTATAAGAAAATTGAGGCACAATGAAGTAACCCAAAATTAACACAGCTAGTAAGAGGCGGAGCCAAGATTTCATGGTAGGAAGTTAACCTTGAGGTGTGAGGTAAACTGATGAGATTTTAATTGGTGAGTACATAGCAGTGAGCATGCAGAGAATTATTCTGAAGAAGGCAGCTGACGTACAAATTCTTAACAAAAAAGGGGTAGCAAGCTTTAATTACCCCAAATGGTGGTTAATTCTAAGAATAAATCTGCCTTCTCTGTTTTTAGCAATTAACCATAATGTCACCAGTTTGTCAGTTTATGTTGGAACTGTGAATCCCTGGTCAAACACCAGTCAATTGCAAATAGTCCTCCGTAATAGGAAAATCTACCCAGGAAATTCTGTATTCTATTTTAGAACTTGCTGCTTCAAGATGTGTATTTTTTTTTTTTTTTGCTATACAGGCAATATGTGTTGATTGTAGAAAATTTGAAAAATGTGGAAAACTTTAAAGAAGGTAGTAAAAATGGCTTATAATTCAGTTTTTTAACATGTTGATGTGTTTCCTGCAGTGTTTTTATAAGCATATACTCTATTTCATAGCTCATAGAAGATAGTTTTGCTTCTTGCTTTTTGTTCATTTAACATATTGTGGGCATTTTTTCATGTCATTAAATTTGTAAATTCTGCCAGAGAGGGTTCATGTCAGCTTGTTGGTATGGATTGATACTTAAATATTTTCTCTCATTTGACCCTTTGTCACATTTTGCAATTATTTTTCCAGCTTGCTTTCTTTCCCCTGTAAAAGTTTTTAATATTTACATAGAAAGATCTATTAATCTTTTGCTCAATGCTTTGAACAATATTCCTCGTGTATTTAATTTTGGTACTTCTATGATTTTTTAAATGCTCAGACCTTTAATACATTGAAAATTTATTTATGTGTGGGGTTAAGCAGTTATTCCAATACCAACACCACTGCACTAAACAATCTTAGTTTCCCCACTCATTTGATTTGCTATATCTATGCTTGGTTAATCATAAAACTAAATTGATGTTTTTACTTTAATCTCTTTCTGAGCTAAGGATATTTTAAATGCTTTTTGTTATATACTCCCAAATTCTCAGTTGAATTTGTTTCTTAATGATACGTCATTAGTATAGCTTATTATTTAATTTCTGAATTCTGAAATTTCAGCCTCCGAAAAGTCTCTCAAGATGAGAACAGTAGATTTAATGTTAGAAGATACTTTGGAATAGTGTGAAATGTTAAATGACAATTCAGCAGAAAGAGTAGCAATATTCTATTTATCTGTTTTCAGAGATGTTTCTGAGCTGACAGGATTTCCTGAAATGTTAGGGGGACGTGTGAAAACCCTGCATCCTGCAGTCCATGCTGGTAAGTGGTTAGTACCTTCAGTTTAAAACAACCAGTGGTTTTCAGGAATATTTTAGTTGATTACTTTGTAGAATGAACAAGGAAAAAGGCAGGTCATAAGCTCAAAAAAAACTGTCTGTCTGAGAATATATATTGGTATTGTAACATTTGCTGCTTAAAGTCATAATATGTTAGAACTGCTTTAAAATCTAGTTTGCTTTATATGCACTGGATTGATTCTTTTCCTCTGCTTGCTATTAGTCCTGACCCGATAATTAACTTAGAGTAGTAGTAGTTCCTGCTGGAGCTAATGAAAATATTTAGATTTTATGTGTGAAAAGACTTTATCATGATTCAAACTTAGAATAAAGTATCACAATGTAACTTTCAAAGTGCTTTACTTTGTTCATTCATCTGAGACAATGAATTGCATATCAACTAAAATGGTGAGAAACCTGTGCATTGCCAGCTTACCAGTTAAAATTAAATTTGACAGAATAAAAGGGTATGGTGCTAATAATCAGATAAGCCATTTACTTACTTAGGGGAGCGCATAGATTCATGGAACTGGCAACAGTTATGTGAAAATTCCTTTTACATTTTGTGTTTAGGAAAAGAAGGGGAATCAGGAACTGATACAAAAGGTTTTCAAATATACCAGCTAATCTTATTTTTTAACTACAGTGTTTCCCCGAAAATAAGACCTAGCCGGACCATCAGCTCTAATGCATCTTTTGGAGCAAAAATTAATATAAGACCCGGTCTTATTTGGCTATAATAAGACCAGATCTTTATAATATGATATGACATAATATAATGTAATATAATATAATACCAGGTCTTTATAATATGATATAATAGAGTACCAGGTCTTATATTAATTTTTGCTCCAAAAGACGCATTAGAGCTGATGGTCTGGTTAGGTCTTATTTTTGGGGAAACATAGTATGTGTTTGGTATTCTTAATTAGGCAGTGTTACAGGCTTTAACTTGATTGATGACACTGTATTGGAAAGAAGTACCTTATTCTGACTTGTTTTTGAACTAATCCTTTAATTTTGTTCAATTAGGAATCTTGTCTCGTAATATCCCAGAAGATAATGCTGACATGGCCAGACTTGATTTCAGTTTTATAAGGTAAAAATTCAAAGTTGAATTTTTAATACATTAAGGATGAAAGGTAAAGAGTATGCCAAATCTGGTGCCCCTTTTTAAAGATCAAGATTAGCATTAGGTTTTATTTCCCGATTGTTCACTGTAAACACTCACTGAGTACCTTATGTGTGATGATGTACATATTAGCATTTTGGTTTTGTCAAGTTTATATTACCAAAATGTGTGCTTAAACTAAAAACAACCTTTGGTTTTTAGGAAGTTGTGATCTCAAATTTAGTACATACAAACAACTTAGTTATTTGCAGAAAGATAATTCACTGTTTCTTTTTAATATATGTAACAGCTTTACTCAGATATATATATCACACAGACTGTATAATTTCCCAATTTAAAACATACAATTCAGTGGTTTTTAGTATATTCAGAGTTGCTCAGACATCACACGATTAATATGAGAACACATTCATCATCTCCCTCAAAAAAACCAACCAAAAAAAAATACCTGTTAGCATTCATTCTTCATTTCGCCTAACTCCTTTTAGCCCTAGGCAACCACCAGTCCGTTTTCTGTCTCTAGGTGTAGATTTACCTATATTGAATATTTCTGTCATTGGAATCCTACAATATGTGGTCCTTTGTGACTAGCTTCTTAGCATGTTGTTAAGGTTCATCAGTGTTATAGCATATTTCAGTGCTTTAATTGCTTATTGCTGTAAACTAATCCACTGTATGTGTATACCCCATTTTATTTATCAGTTCATCAGTTGATGGACATTTGAATTGGTTCTACCTTCTAGATGTTAGAAATAATGCAGCTATGAACATTCACGTACAAGTTTTTTATGGACAGGTATTTTCATTTTGGGTATATACCTCGGAGTGGAATTCCTTGGTCACATGGTAACTGTGTGTTTGACCTTTTAAGGAAATGCCACACAGTTTTCCAAAGTGTTGCATCATTTTACATTCCCTGCAGCAGTGTATGAATCTAAATGTCCTAGATAATAGTGGTCACATTCCAAAAGGATGATGTTCTCTGTGGCCTTGTATTTTATCTTTCTGCTAAAATTTTAAAAAGGTTTTTGATGGCTTGATAATATAATGGGTAGCTAAGCTTACCCAGGCAGCATGACAATATGATTTAGAGGGAATAATGTGTATTGCGAGCACCTGCTGACTAAAATCCCTCCTGTTTACCTATGCTGTGCAGTAGGAGAGATTCTGACTTTTCAGCATCATTTTTTAGAGTTCCAAACTGTCAGGCACACAGTTTACATTTTAGATCTTTAGCTGTTTTGGTCGTGTTACTAGCCACTGACGTATTTTTTCCTATATGCCTGTAAACCACAGAAGTTGAATTTTTGATGACAGCTAAATTCTTCTTTTAGAGTTGTTGTCTGTAACCTGTATCCCTTTGTGAAGACAGTGGCTTCTCCAGGTGTGACTGTTGAAGAGGCTGTTGAGCAAATTGATATTGGTAAGTAGAAAAACTATTTTTGACGACGAGGAGAGGATTATTTAAATCTAACATGAGATTTTGTTTTGAAATTCACTGTTGAGGAAGTAGGAAATAGTTACAGCTTCCAGGATGACTGTAATTCATCAGCTGTCTCTTTCTCTACAGATTCATCTGGGTTATTTTTTCCCTCATCTTTTAAGCCATGAATGAAAGTTGGAGTATGTGTGCAGTGACTATATTTGAAAGAGGTCAAACTGATATGAAAATACAAACCGTCTTTTGTTCTTCCAAGGGGGAGTAACCCTGCTGAGAGCAGCAGCCAAAAACCACGCGCGGGTGACGGTGGTGTGTGAACCAGAGGACTATGCAGCCGTGTCCACAGAGATGCAGAGCTCCGACAGCAAAGACACCTCCTTGGAGACTAGACGCCAGTTAGCCTTGAAGGTGGGGCGCACTTTTGTGCAGTGTTTGCAAAACCAAACAGTGCTTGGTTCTCATTACATTGTTTCATCCCCTAAGACTCTGCTTGGAGCTGCTATCCTTTTGTTATAAAGAGACCAAATATTAGAGGGCTATTCTCTTAAAAAGATTGAAAGAGAATTGGAAAGGGAATAATTCTTCATCTTATTTAGTATTATTTAGTGTCTTTCCTGCACGGGTGTATTTGTAGGGTGAGGGGGTACAGTTGTCTTTCTTCTGCCTAAGACCATCATGTCCCCACTTTGGGAAATGCTGCTGGTGTTTCACGAAACTTAAACTTTTTGTAGGCTTTCACTCATACGGCACAATATGATGAAGCAATTTCAGATTACTTCAGGAAACAGTATAGTAAAGGAATATCTCAGATGCCCTTGAGGTATGGAATGAACCCCCATCAAACTCCTGCCCAGTTGTACACACTGAAACCCAAGCTTCCCATCACAGGTAAAAGCTGAGTGTTCTGTGGCACGGTTTGCTGACTCTGTGTGTGTGTGTGTGTGTGTGTGTGTGTGTGTGTGTGTGTCCTGTATTGTATCTGATGTGGTTCCCATTTAGAAGATAAAGTAAATTACATGATACCTCTTCTCACCACCTTAAGTTTGAGATGCTAAGTGGACTTGTGAGCAAAAAATACTGAGACAATCTGGGGTCCTGGAGAGAGGTCAGGTTGGAGGTATAGTCTGAAAGGTGTTTGTCATATAGATAATTTTGAAGACATAGGACAGGGTGGGATGGCCTGGATTTCATAGAAGCAGGTCAAGATGAAGCCTGGGGGTACCTGTGGAGGCCCCAGCACTGGAACACCAGGTTGGAAATCCTGTAGAGTTCCAACCGCTTGGAATTCTAGTGAGAACAGAAAAGTGATTATATGTCTTGGGAATGTTACAAGAAGAATTTTCCTTGGAATGATGGATCTGGAAGCCCGGTTGACGTGGGACGAAATAGGAATGTGAGGTTAGTAAATAACAGTGATAAAGATTAATTCTTTGACCAAAAAAGTGAGTCAGGACTTCCATGCGTTTGTAGAGTTACAGGAGGATTTTTCAGTTTTATATTCTGATTTGTTCGTAAGGTGGGCTCTTAGGAGCATGTTCTGCTCTGGTAGAAGGAGGGGTGGGTGCAGGGGGCAGAGGAGAGAGTTGTGGGTGTGAAGGTCATGGACTCCCAGGCATTGCTGGGAGGGTTGGTGTTGGGGGACAGCGGGGACAACTTTCTTGAGCCTGAGAAGGTGAGCCCAGAGCACTCAACTTGGCACACGGTGCTGGGATGATGCAGGCGTTTCTTTCTGTCTGCTTCTCTCTGCTCCCTGTCACCAGCGGAGGGAGAGGAGGCAGCAGGCAGCAGGCAGCAGCGTGGGAGGTTTGAGGAGAAACCGAAATATTCTCTTCTTTACCCTTCACTTGTCAGTGGATCAGCAAGTTCTGTTATTACTCTACCTCAGATACGGTTTGAGTCTTTTCTAATACACCCCAAGCCCCCAGTCACCCCCATAATCTCCCAGACTGCAATCATCTTAATGAATCTCAGCTTTCTCTTTGTCCTGTCTCTTCACAACTTAGTCATCTTTTAAAATGTAAATCAGATGTTACACCCTACTTAAAACCATTCCTTGGCTTTCCTTCCTTCTTAAAGGCCATTTTCTGCCCTATAAACCCCGTTAGCTTTGGTCCTACCCCGCCACTATCCTCCCCTGATCCATTTCTCTCAGTACCTTCTTTCTGTTCGTAGAGCAGGCTGAGGTTCTTCCACCCCAGGGCCTTTGCACTAGTTGCTCCTTTTACCCAGAATTCTTCTAGTCTTCATAGTTCTCGTTTCTTGTCATTCAGATCTCACCTTAAATGTCACTGCCTCAGAGAAGCCTTCCCTGACTACCCAGACCAGAGTAGCTCACCATCACACTTTTATCACATCACTCTTATCGATTTTGCCGCATGTATTTGTTTTAATGTTCTTCTCCCATTGAGATACCAGCTCTCTGGAATAGAAACCTTGTCTGTCTTTGTTCATTGCTTCTTGTTTGTTCATTGCTGTATCTTCAGTGATTAGAATATTGCTTGTCGTGTTTCCTAAATATTTATTGAATGAATAATTGGAAACCTGATATTTTGCACAAATTTTTACTTCTAGAATTTCTTAAAACAGATTTATCTACTATTGTGTCTCAGATAGTTCGTCCTTATATGTTCCCCATTTAGATTCTGAGGCAAAAAAATACTTCATGTGCTTTCAGTTCCCAGATCTTTTCCTTTTCAACAGCTTTTCCATTTGTACTTGGTCGAGGGAACTATTTCTTTTTGTAAGTACTATTTTTTAGAGCAGTTTTAGATTTACAGAAAATTTTCTCAGAAATTACAGAGTTCCCAGACCCCAGACATATCCCCCTTGTCTCATTTCCCCTGTTAGTGTTTTGCATTGGTGTGGTGCATTTGTTATAATTGGTGAAACAATATTGATTCATTATTATTAACTAAGTCCATAGCTTAGATTAGGTTTTACTCATTGTACATCCTGTGGGTTTTGACAAATGCATAATGTCATGTATCCGCTTCGATAGTAGCACTCAGAATAGTTTTACCCCCTAAAAATACACAGCAACCACTGAACTTTCTGCTGTCTCCATAGTTTTGCTGTTTCCAGAATGTCATAATGTTAGAATCATACATTGGCTTCGTTTATTCAGTCATTTGCATTTAAGATTCCTCTTGGTGGCTTGAGAGCTCATTTCTTATCGCTGAATAATATTCCATTGTATACGGGTTTTACATAGTTGGTTTCTCCATTTACCTATTGAAGGACAAAAAAATGGAAGGACAATTTTTGACAGTTATGAATAAAGCTACTAAAAACATTCAGTACAGGTTTTTGTGTGGAGATGTTTTCAACTCATTTATATCAATACCTAATATTGTCTCTTACTGTCTACTGTTTATTGTCCATTTTGTTTCTTCTATGCCTCTCCCATAAACTCCAGAAGGACAGTGATTTTTAGGGAGTGGGGAGGTGGGAAGGACTATTTTATTCACTGATAATATCTCAAGTATGCATAGCAGTGCCTAACATTACATTAGGCACTCAGGAAATAGTTGGCAGTTTTACTTTAAAAGTATCTAGTATCTTAAGATAACACAAAGGAAATGCAGTTATTTCTCTAAGTTTGCTTTTAATTGATGACCCACTGTTTTTTTGTATGTGCTGAACTTATAAATGTTTATTCACAAGAGATTAGCTTCTAGGAAATCCTGCCACTGTTAAGAAAGTAGGCAGTGCAGAATTCTGAAGTTGTAGTTTTTTTAACTGCATTTCAAATTTCCACGTGGTTTAAGATGGAACCTCCTGAGTCTGGTGTAAAAGAAGAAAAATCCAAGACATTTTTTTTTTTCCCCGCCTCCTCCCACCCATAGTTCTTGCACTGTGGTTTATAATATTATTTCTTAAATTGACAAAGTTTATAACTTAAATTTTTTACTGTCTCTGTAATGGCCTTGACTGATTAATCTTCGTACAGGAATGGATCCCTGATCATCACGAGTCTTGTCATTCTCCCGTGGTCCCTTCCTGAATTTCTCTTGGTTTACTTCTAGATGGGCTGGATTTGTGTGTATGTTCTTTTGTGTGTGTGTGTAAGACGGGCTCAGTAATTAGGCTCTAGAGCTTTTTCACTTTTTTCATCCAATTCTTATATGTTTGTGTAGATTTGTTTGCCTCTTAATCATATGCCACTTAAAACATGTCTGTGCAGTCTTGATAAATATTTTTATGTTTTAAGAAATGTACATGTATCTGACCTTATTGACTCTACTTGGTAATGGGTATATATTTTTATATGTAGTTCTAAATGGAGCGCCTGGATTTATAAACTTGTGTGATGCTTTGAATGCCTGGCAGCTGGTGAAGGAACTCAAGGAAGCTTTAGGCATTCCAGCTGCTGCCTCTTTCAAGCATGTCAGCCCAGCAGGTAAAGCATTTGGCTCTGGAAGGCTCTGGAACTGTTCGAAATGCACTTCTTTTTCATTTAAAAAAGAATTGACAAGTTCTAATATGAATACACACATTCTATGAAGCCTGAAACCACTTTTGTCAAGTCTGTTAACACTTTCAATATGATCACATGATAAAATCTGAAAATAAAATAACGCACATATATATTATTTACATATACATAATTGTGTATCATTGGAAGATCAGGAAATAGGGTGTGTTTTTTTGTAGTGGAAACACGAAATTTAGACAATAAAAAAAGTGAAATGACTTAATGCAGTATGACTAAATACTTTTCCACGTGGTTTAAGATGGAACTGAGTCGAGCCAAAGAAGCTGTTCTTAGGGCACTTTATTTGTAACTTTTTCATAGCCATTGTATGAGATACCTTTTTACTTTTTAAGCCAGCTCTACCTCTTAGTTACTTATATCACCAGATCTGCTGAGAGTCCAACACATAATTAGTTCTCAGATATTTATTCGATATTAAAATGACAAGAACAGGGAAGAAATAAACTGTGTGGTATCAAGCAGGGTGGAGAGAGTGATTAATGAAATAAACGGGCTTGATACACACACCTGGTGCTGGCAGGCCTCCGACACGTGGCTGTGTTTTCAGAGTCCAGAGAGAAGAGATTTTCCCCTGCTCACCTTCCCCTGCAGCTGTATTTTTGGTGTTCAATTATCGTGGTCAAACAGATTTTTGATTAATTTGGCACAGATGCTAGAAATTATGCTGCATAGACTAGGTGGTAAGAAAAATGTCGTCTTGATTTAGCTGACAAGTACTAAACGTGAGATTTATGGTTCTTGTATGGTTTTCTATACCAGGTGCTGCTGTTGGGATTCCACTTAGTGAAGATGAGGCCAAAGTCTGCATGGTCTATGACATGTATAAAACCCTAACACCCATATCGACTGCATATGCGAGAGCAAGAGGTCAGCAGATAACAGGGTTTTTTTGTTTTTTAATAGTAAAAGCAATATTTTATCTAAAATAGAATAAAATGGTAATATCTTTGTTTCACTGTCAGACTTCAACGTCGCTTCAATTTGTTTTTTATTAATACTTCCGAATGATTATATGAGTGCCTTGGAATAAATTTGTTTATGAAAGTGTGTTAGTATTTTAATGTAATAAATGGAAGCATAATTGGAATCTGGTGCATGGCATTTCAGATTAGGCTATTAAATGCATTTGTATTGCTTAATGTATGACTAAAATTGTATGGTTAGTCTGACGATACTGAATTTGGTTAGAATTATATGTTTCACAAATATCTAATTTGTGAATTTAACATGAATATTATAACGTTTATGGAAAATACGGAAGATTATTCAAAAACCTGGTATCGCAGTTTACCTTCTACAACAGGGATTAGCAAACTGGGCAGAATTCAGCCTGCCACCTATTGTTTTGTTAATGGTTTGATTGGAACAGGGTCACGTCTCTGTCAGTTGTTGTCAATGGCTGATTTCGAACGACAACCACAGAGTCCAGGGGTTACACCAGAGACCATGTGGCCACAAAGCCTAAAAAGTACTTACTATCAGGCTGGATGCCCAGTGCTGCTCTAGAAGGTAAAATTAAAGAATAATTCCTCACTGATTATTTCAGTTAAGTGATTCACTAATCTATTATTTAAATCTTATGTAAATAATAACATTAAATTTGAGAAATTGATTTTATATGATCACATTGAACTTTTTTTAAACACTTATCTTTTTCCAGTTTGTGATAAATACCTCATTTTCATGTTTATTTATAGGGGCTGATAGGATGTCTTCATTTGGTGACTTTGTTGCATTATCTGATGTATGTGATGTCCCTACTGCCAAAATTCTCTCCAGAGAGGTTAGTGGACATTTATGTGTCCTGATCCATGCGTCACTGAGTAAAGCTTTATTTATTCATAGTGTTCATTGAAACTGTATCCTATGATACTTATATTTCTACTATCTGTAAATTATTCAAGTTTATCATTTAGAATGTTTCTATTTTATGTAGAACATGAATCTTTGAATTGTCATTTTGAGATTTAGTGAATTAATGTTTCAAATGGATATTTGGCTGTTATGATAAAGTTTTAGTTTATATATTCTTTTAAATTTTCTGGTAGTTGTTGTCTTAATACCAAAGTTACTGTTTCCAAAGAACAGAGGATGCCATCTTGGAAAGTGATATAATAATGAATTTTAAACCTTCATGGGTCTGTAATGAAAGAGACTGTATAATGGGAAAAATTACAAACTATTCTGTAAAGCTAACCTCCATCATCTGAGTACCAAACAATCCTGAAAAATCAGGTGGTGCTGGGGTGGAAAGACCGACAGAATAAAAAAGAAGGTATCTTGGAGAGAAAACAGTAGGTACCGGTAGTAGTGAAGGCTAACGGGGCACGCGGCTGGACAATACTTAGTTGCTTTGGGGATTCTTTCCATGACCATGACTATCCCCAACTGCCATGGAGTTGACAGCAGCGCTGTAGGTTATGTGCACAGCCCTGTAGGTTATGTGTCAGCTCTATGACTTTTGTGTCTTTAGTTATAAGATGTTAAGTCTCTGATTTAATCTGGCCTCTGTGTCTTGGTGTTGAGCAACCTGCTTGAGGTCATCTAGCCAGATCCTGGCAGACCTGGCACCAGGACGTGCTCTTCCTAGTGAAAACACCACCCCGTGAACAGAAGTAAAAAATCATTTTTCTTCCTAAGGCATATTTACTAGAGTGAATCTAGTTAAAATTGAAACGAACAACCAAAAACTTGGAAAGGACAGCACCTAAGATGAGGTGAGCTGTGGAAAGTTGTATTCTAATATACGTTTCCCAAGCATATTACAGTCAGCCCTCACCTATCATTGATAGATTCTGTCACTGTAAGCAAAATGTCATATAAGGAAACCAGTTAGTTGATATAAACAAGAGTAAGTTCCTACGGCATCTCATCAATGAAATGATGGTATTTGTGGACCTGCTGTATTAGCATTACCTGTTGGAGGTAGAAACCCAAAAATAAAAGGTTTTCTCTAATTTTTTAAAACAAAATATTTAATATATTTACAGGTATCTGATGGTATTGTTGCCCCAGGATATGAAGAAGAAGCTTTGAAAATACTTTCTAAAAAGAAAAATGGGAACTACTGTGTCCTTCAGGTTAGCAGAACTCATGTCTGAAATAATAATTTGCTCTTTATTTTGTGTCTCTTTTCCCCTATATTTAATCTTTCCTTTATGCTTATATTCTTCTCGTTTATCCCTCTTTTCTGCAGTTTCTTTATCCTTAACCCTGCATTTTGTTTTTTACTTTATTTTTTTTGAATTTTGGGTTTTTACTTTATTTTTATTGATTTTTGGGTTTAAGATAAATGTAGCTTCCTTATTCTTAAGTTTTCAAATTTTTTAAAATACTGTATTTACATGATTTTTCTATTCAAAAGGTAGAAACCATTTGAAGAAAAGTCTCCCATCCTTTCCTTCTGTCATTCTGTTACCTTTCTTTAGAAGTACCAAATATTTTAAATTTCGTATCCTTCCTGAAATAGTCTATACATGTTTAGCAAATATTTGCATTTTTGATTTTCTTTTTTTTTTCCCTCACTGACACAACTGCACGTTGCTTCACCATCTTGGAAGTTTGTGCCATGTCTGTGTATCTTACCTAGATAGTCACCAGTCTTTAGCTACTACAGAATCCCTGAAATGACTAACCCAGAGGAAAGAGTCCTAACAGTGAAATTACGATGGGGCCACAGGTCATGTGTACTGGTCATTTTGATAGACACCGCTCCTCTGAGAAGTTGTACAAGTTTTATGTCTTGTTGGGAATGGGTGCTTATTTCCTAACGTCATTGCCAGCGTTGTGTTCTTAGACGTTTTCATAGCAGTCAGGTAAATGAAAATGGCCTCTCACTGCAGTTTTCTCATTATGTAAGGGGGGAACATCTTTTCACATTTAAGGGTATTTTTACTTCCTTTTTGTGAAGTGTCTACCCGTACTGTGCTTATTTTTCTAATAGGTGGTTGAGATTTTTTTCCTTACTGATTTTTACAAGCTCTTACGTATTAGGGAAACTAGCCCATCGCCTAAGATTTTACAATGATAAAGCAAAGAGTTATTTGAATTGAAAGTAAAAATTCATAATGCTGTTTTTCAAAAAGTATTGATGTCAAAAAATCTGTAGAATCCCAACTCAGTGTAATGGAAGTTATTAAGTAACTTTCATTGTGAGATACCAGCAGTTGCATAGTTCACCATATGTTCCATGTCTCTAAGGAAAGAAGAAAAAAATACCACTTTAAATATACATACTTTTTTTCCAACGCTACTTGACAGCAAGTTCAACCATTCAGTTAGCTGCTACTGTATTCTTTAATTTCTTAATTGTGGTTTTTTTTGGTTACGATTATTAAGTGCATCAGGCTATTAGCAGTTACGTGTAGCAGTTTGGAGAATGTTTTCCAGACCCTGAGCTCGTCATCATGACCTCTTCAGCACCTGACAGTATCCTATTCAAAGGTGTGAAGACTGCTGGAACTTCCTCAGTACTTTACTGGAAACTTGGCTAAGTTTGCATATGGACACATAATTACAACTATGGAACAATTGAATTCTTTTACTTGGCTAATGACAAGTTCCTTTTGACATCAGCTAGTAGGGGGGCACGACCCAGTTTTAGAAATTTGGTAATACAGAGGAAAAAGGAACATTTTAGAATTCAGGAAAATGAGAATTAAGCAGAATTAGCACAAGGATTTATTTGTAAGTCATAGATATTAGTGCTTTGTAAGTCAAAGATCATACAAAACATAAGTGAAGAAATACTGTCAATTTTAGAAAAATATCTAGGGAGAAGGTGGTCTTGGCAGGTTATTCCCACGTTTTGATATCTTTTCAGATCAAAATAAGGGAGGGGAAGATAATAAATGACATATTCCATTTCAGGTAGTAAAGACAACAGACTACAAGGCCTGTTTTCTCCCTTTTAATGTCTTTTTAACTTATAATTCAAGTGTTAGTTATTTTATAATAGATTTTTAGAAAGGGAAATTAGAATTTAATTTTTGTGCCACTGACTGTTTATTAGCAAATTTGTTTTATCCACTAATCTTTCGAAAGGATTTTACAGATAGTGCTTTTAGTTAATGCAACCAAAAATGTACTCACCGGAATCATTGGTTTTAATGTGTTATATAAAAATTGTAAAACCTATAATACCCTATAGGGTTGTAAAACCTATAAAATTTTTTGAAGCAAAATATTGGTGCTTGGCCATTCTCTTATACTCATACTGAAATGATCTTACATATGCTTAAATTAGAAAAAATGCACATAACCTTGCTTACAAAGAAGTCCTTTATATATAAATTAAATGAAAATTTTTGAGGGATGGAGATATATTACTTTTAACTCTTTATATTTGTGTTTCAGATGGACCAGTCTTACACTCCAGATGAGAATGAAGTTCGAACTCTCTTTGGTCTTCGTTTAAGCCAGAAGAGAAATAACGGTGTCATCGATAGGTCATTATTTAGCAATGTTGTCACCAAGAATAAAGATGTAAGTTTGAAAATATGTGAACTGAATGTTAGTAATTCTGTAGGCCTGTTTTTAACATTTATAAGCTTATCCATTTATTAAGGCCTATATTTAAAACTGGTTGATATGCAAATGGTTAGTACATCTTTGAGTCATCAAGTAAATTTGAGAGTTTAAAAAGTGAATGGAAGATAGTATTAGAAGCTTTTGTGCATATACATATATATATATAGAGAGAAAGATTTATCTCATTTATGCATAAATGGGATCATGTCTTTCATAATTGTTCTGTAATGTGCCTCTTTTTCGTGCACTAAGCTGAAAATGTATTTCTATATCAGTAAACATATACCCACATCTTCCTCTGAAAGGCCACATGGCAGTTCAAGTATTAAATGTATTATGATATTTAGGTTGTTCTTATTTTCAGTGCTGTGATCAGTGTTTTTGTGTAGACAAGCTTTTGTGCTTGTGCTCTTTGTCATCTTGTAGGAAGGACATATTCCTAGGATAGTAATGGTGGGGGTTTTTTTATTTCGTATTTATGTATTATATCATTTAATACATGTAGCATTCCATGTATGTGGGTGGGGGGCAGGTTACTATCATTTATATTGTAAAGATCACAAAATCGTGACAGGAAACAGTTAAGAAATTTGCCTAAGATTACACAGTAAGGAAATGGGTGAGCTGGTAAATGTTTTGTGGCATCTCTTATTTGGGCCTTCAGTGTTGAAGGGTATTTTTACTGGGTCTAACATTGGCTACACTTCTTTTTTCAGTACTTCAGGTATGGCACTCCATTGTTTTCTAGTCTTGTCTGCTGATATGCCTCGTATTTTTGATTGACTACTGGTCATTGTTAGTGATTAAACTATAGAGATATTTTGAGGTTCTGGATTGTATTTTTTTTTTTCTCCAGAGAGAGTTGACTTATACTTCTCTCAGGTGGATGAGGTAGAGGCAGATCACCTTCATCCCGGCAGGAATGGAGCTGATTTGAATTTGGGCTTCAGTCTTCATGAGGACCTGTCTGTTTATGTGTGGCTCACTGCTATTCTGAAAGCCACCAGCACCACTCTTCTCTGGTGGACCTTAAATTCTGTTTTTGCCTCTTAGTCATGTAAGACTCCAAAGCTATGCTCAGCTTATGCACCTCTTAGATAATTGCCTGAATCTTGGGAAATGCCTTGAGGAGAAAGCATAGATGGTCATACTTACTTCTCCCTTTATATCTGAGATCTTTGCCTCTCGGTATTTGTTATTTGATTAGTTCTCTGGTCAGCTTTTCTCTTTGTTTGAAGAAGAGAGTTATTTTCTTGACAAGTCATTCACTGTTACAGAAGTGGAAAATGAGGGGCACAGTCTGTTCCCAGGTTTGACTCCTGAGGCTTTATTTAAGTAGAATTGCTGAAAATGAGCTTTATAAGTCTTTTTAGGATAGTTCTGTCTATTAGTAAGCAATGGTGATTAAAAAATGATCTTTGTTGGTTTGTTAGATATTCTTCCATTTTTAACTTTGAAAATTGAAGGTGCCCAGAAGTAAAGAAACTTGTAGGCATTATCTGTAGAAGTATCTTTCAGTGCTTTGGAATTCACTCTTTGGCCAAGGCTGTGAGGTACTGGCATTTCCACATGAAAACAGTATTTTGCAGCAGTGTTACTTGAAGCAGTACACAATTAAATGAGGCTCTTTTATTACTTTATTCACCTGAGGCTTAATGTGTCTTTAAAAATACTGACAGGGTACTGACCATTCCATTGTATCCATGTTGACAATTTTGCCTAACTATTGAGACTCGCTTTTTAAAGTTATCCTCGTAGGTTTATAGGTATTGGTCTGATTAATAATTTAGCAGTACTTGATAGGTTTCATTATGGTGTGCTAGCTTGGATTTTTTAAATAAGAACTGAGGGTATGATTTTACTCTTTTATCGAAATTCTTCTCTACTTGTTTCATATCTACTTTTATAGAATATTTTAAAATATTTAATAGAAATTTGGAAACTTAAGGCTGAGAATGATGATTTTATCCTCCTTTATATTCCCCTTCCTTTTAAAGCAGATTTTTGTTAATATTCCAGCCTCAGAATCATTAAATTGTATTACTAGGTCTACAATGATTTCGGTCGTGAGAGAGCGGGAGAAGTATAAGGAGTGTGTATGAAGCATTAATGAACACACTTGAATTATTTCCTCTTCTCCCACTTTTCTTGACTAATACTTTAATTTGTTTTATCTGTTTGTGCCATGTTTATAAGACTGGATTCCCCCATTCCCGCCCTTTCCTTGACATGTCTGTCTTATTCCTTCATCCTAACTCAGAATGCCAGGGTACATTTGAACATAGACGTCTAGGAGGCTGGCACTGGTTATTAATCTTTCTTAGAACCAAAGGAATAAAATGTGTACTTGGTGACTCAAACAGCAGATGTAGATAGGAAAGGATATATTACCTTTTATTAATCACACCTTAGAATTATAAATTCTTAAGAAATTCTAACAGTGGTTTTTTGTTGTTTTTAAATTGGAGATTTAAAAAGTAAGAATTGTAGATTCTCATGCAGTTTTAAGAGTTCCCATGTACCTTTTACCCCATTTTTCCTGAAGGTAAATGTCGTACGAAACTATAGACTATCACAACTGTAGTTTTGACTTGGATACAGTTAAGACTGAACATTTCCATCCACACAGGATCCCTCTTGTTGCCCTTTTATAGCCACACACTTCACTCTTGCCGCCACTCTCTCCTTAACCTTGGGCAACAACTAGTGTCTTCTCCCTTTCTGTAATTTTTGTTCATTAAATATTCATGAACAGGCTGTTGTGTGAAAGTAAGTTTTTATTGCTCTGTTACAAATGCCCTGGAGTGTAACTGCTGGGTGCTGGGTGGTATTAGAGTCGCATGTTTAGTTTAAGAAACTACCAAACTGTTTTCCAGAGTCTGTACCAGTTTACATTTTACACCTGCAGTGAATGAGTGCTCCAGTTTCCCTGCATCCTTACCAGCTTTTTAAAAAAGATCGGTGTGGGGCAATGTCTTATCATTTTAAGTAGCATTTCCTAATAGCTAATGATGGACATTTTTTCAAGTATTTATTTGCCTTTTTTGGTGAAATGTCTCTTCGTGTGTTTTGTCCATTTTCTACTTAGATTTTTTTTGTCGGTGAGTTTTGAGAGGTCTTTATATATTTTAGATACTAGCTCTTTGTTGGGTATGTGGTTTGCAAATATTTCCTCTCAGTCTATAGCTTAATAGAGGGTCTTTTGCACAGCAGAAGTCTTTGATTTTGATGAAATCTGATATATCAGTTTTTCAGTTTGCAAATTTATCAGTTAGCTGCTGCTTATATCCTTCGGCCACTTAGCATACCAACATAGATCATTGTCCTTTTCAGTTTGTTTGCTCTTTATATTAAAGATAGTGATTTTTGGACTGAAATACTTGTTTTGTTTTATTTGGAGTGGTAGTTCACAATGCATTTTTTAATAGGTTCTACTTGGAATATTCCAGACAAAGCAGAAAATGATCCTAATTTGATTTTCTCTGAACAGCCTTGGCTGTATGGGGGCATCACAATTGTAATGTCTGTTGAAAATTATTCTCATTGTTTTTTCTGAACGTAATTATCACATCTCCAGATACTTGTTGGTATTGTGGTAGAGAAAATACTATTTGTCAGTTTTGGAGTGGATATGGTATTTCCTGTTGTGCGAGGTGCAAACAGGCTCAAGCCAAAGTTGCTGCAAAATGACATCAGTTTGAGTCTATGATGCATTAGGCACTGTGCTGAGTTCCACAATAAAAATGTTACATGTCGATCTTTTCAGTAAAGCACAGTAGTGTTTAACATGAATAATTTCACACTGTCGTTTGAGAGAGATGACTACATTATAAGTCTTACAATAAATGGCATATAAGATGCTTACAGTTAAGTGAAATTTAAGAAGCCCAATGCCATTTACCATTCTGTGTTTTTTCAGTTGCCGGAATCTGCACTCAGAGACCTCATCGTGGCCACCATTGCTGTCAAGTATACTCAGTCCAACTCTGTGTGCTATGCCAAGAACGGTCAGGTAACCAAGCTGGGAAGCTCACCTGGGCTTGGGCGGTGGAGGGCTGTTTTACAAAATGATATTTAAAAATCCATCTGCCCCCTGTACTAGACCACTAGAAAGGCAAAATTTGCCTATTTTTTTTTTTCTCTCCTGGATTTTTCAGTGTTTCCTGAGAACTTGGTAAAAGCTAATGCTGATTACGAAGTGTATTTGGAGCTAGGTATTAAAATTAGTCATATTGCTTCTTGTGTAGAATGAGCTGGCACATTTTGGATTAGTGGGACTTGAAGAGCTGCTACAAAACTGGTTCATTCATCCCCGTCCCCACCATCAGTAGTATTTCCAGTGAAGAGAGAATACGTAGTGGTGATGCCACGCACCAGCCCATGGTTTTGCAGCTCGTAGGGTGTTTCACATACGTTTCTTAGGTTATTTTACCAAGAATTCATAGACATAGGGCTTAACACGATCTTGTTAAATCAGGTTTATTGAGGCATAATTTGTATAACAGTAAAATTCACCCCCTTTAAATGTAGAGTTGGACGAGTTCTCACAAATTATATAGTTGTGTGACCACTGCTGCAATCGAGATATTGAACATTTCTTACTCTCTGTTGTGAATTAAGCTAGATACTGGACTTCTTTCCGATGACGCTGAGCTGTAGAATGCAGGACCCAGCTAGCCCTTCCCTCAGACTTCTTCTGATTCTAGAGCGGCCCTGGTTCTGTCAGCTTTTCTTCGGTAGCAGTGGGAGGCCTTTCTTCTCAGTGTCTTGAGCTCTTCTCTTGGCATGTGTTAAATCATTTGTCCACAAGTGGGAGGGTGAGGGTGGCTATTAATTAGGGTGTGACCTGGAAGACCCTATGGTTCAAATTCCGTTAATGATTGCCAACTGGTTAAAGACGGCTAGTCTCCAATAACAGAAACCTAGGAAACTGGGCACAGATCTCCTTGTGCTCAGGTTCTAATCAGTTCCGGTGAGACCAGGAGTTCTAGAAACTTCCATAATATTAAGAGGGGAAAACATATAAATAGTTAGCTTCACCTTATAATGACTCAAAAATTACTTATATTTCTCTTATTTTGGCCTGGTATTTTCTTCCAAAAATTAATAGTAGCTTTGGGGGGTATGCACAGAAGCACCTTTGAGACGGGTGTACGGCTGGAAGAGGTGTTACTTTCGTGTCCATGTTTTTCAGGTGATTGGCATTGGAGCAGGACAACAGTCTCGGATACACTGCACACGACTTGCCGGAGATAAGGCGAACTGTTGGTGGCTTAGGTATCATCCACGAGTGCTCGCAATGAAGTTTAAAACTGGAGTGAAGAGAGCAGAAATCTCCAATGCTATCGATCAGTATGTTACTGGAACCATCGGCGAGGTGAGAGGCTCGTCAGTGGTGGGTGGACTGTATTAGTATGTTCACCCTTTTGCATGTAACAGAGTTTACCTTCGTCACCACAGAGAGAAAGTGCTACTTTCTTGAAATTCTGTATTGTCTAAAATTGTTAATCTGAATTCCTCCTCCTCTTCTGTCTCATTTAACTTTCTTCATCCCTTTCTGACACCACAAGCCCTTCTTCTCTGTCTTTTTAAATTGGTTTAGTTTTTCATGCTTGTACTTCCCCTATTGATTGCAAGCTTCTAATGGCAGGGACTGTTTTTTCACCGTCTTAGGGTATTTATCACTGCCAGGCATGACGTTACCCTTTAGGTGTGTATTCAGCATTGTACGCAAATTATCTGAGAGCAGGAAACCAGTGTCTTTTTTCTTCTCCACCCACATTTTTTGCAAGTGCCATTAACAACTCAACATATTTTTGTTAATTTCATGTTCTTTAATATCTTGTTTCGAAGAAGGTATATGGGAACATTAAAATTGGAAGTATCAGGTGCCTGCAAACATAATAGGGTTTAGTCCAGTGTCTGGACAGAGTAAGTGCTTAAGAAATAACTAGATGGAAAACAAGGGAAAGGTCCGGATACCAAAATCTCAGTGGTTTTCTGAAGGGCGCATCACCTACACTGAGTCGTCCGTTGGGGACAGGAGTCCATGACATAAGTGTCACTGAAGAATGAGGGAGCAGAGTGTGCCTTGTAACTATGAAGTACTGGAAACAGCTTTTGCCTTTTACTTTAATCTTGTTTTTTTTCTGTTTGATGTTACCTAGCAAAACCCTACTGATTGTCCTGGAACAGTCTTTAGATGTGTACAAGAATGAAAGTATGTTGTTTAAGCCAAAAGAATCACCCAAAAAAGGAAGCACCTTCTTATAATGTGAATATTGTGAATTGTGTTTTGATTTGTCTTGAGACTAACTTTATACATATACTTGGAAGGTCCATTGTCAACTGTTGCCTTTCTTGCTTTGGTTCAGGGATGTAGTAGGTTTAACTTGGGCATAGAGTAAAGAGCAAAGTATATTTGGAGTAAACTGATGTAGAAAGTAAGTGGTTTAGTTTTTATTTGGTACTCATAGAATCACTTTTCTTTCTTAATGAGCTGTTAAAAGCATTAAAAAAAGAGATTCTAGAAATACGAACTTGAATGTAAATAATTATTTATAATTAAGTCTGAGGAAAAATGCCCAGTGCTTTCTAGCATTCTGTCTTGCATCAGTTAGTACTAAACCCTTCTCTCCCTTCCCCCTCGCATAGGGTGAAGATTTCATAAAGTGGAAGGCACTGTTTGAGGAAGCCCCTGAATTATTAACTGAGACAGAGAAGAAGGAATGGGTTGACAAACTCACCGAAGTTTCTGTCAGCTCTGATGCTTTCTTTCCTTTCAGGGATAATGTAGACAGAGCTAAAAGGGTATGTATGGAAGTGGCCAGCCTTGCATGGAATTGATCATTATATAGAAACTATTTTAGAGATCTTGCTTCTGATTTTTCAGTTCTGTGAGTTTATATATCTATGCTAAGGCAATGCAATATATCAGTGATACTTAGAGAATTGTTTTGACTTCTCCATTGGATGCATAACTCAAATCCCCTTACTTTGCCTTTTTGACTGAGTGAATCAGTCTGCAATGTGAATCATTCTTAGCTTATGCATTTCAGATGGGGATTTTGATTTTTGTGCATTTTAACATAAAACTGTGTTTTGAGAGTCGATATCTGTTTCTCCATCAGAGTGGCGTGGCGTATATTGCTGCTCCTTCCGGCTCTGCTGCCGACGCAGTTGTAATCGAGGCTTGCGATGAACTGGGAATAATCCTCGCTCATACGAATCTTCGGTTTTTTCATCACTGATTTCATCACACATCATTTTAAAGTTTGCATATATGTAGGTGAAAAATCATGTGGGAAATTTTGAAAATATGTTTCAAAGAAATAAAACATTAAATCTTAGTAATAACCTTGAATCCATGGTGTCTGGTAGTTGTATTTAATTCATCTTAAAGATACGGACTCTTTAGCGTGATAAACATGACACAGAAATATTTGTGTATGAGATACAGGAGTAGCCCTACCTCCTGGAGGTCAGCTCATCCCCAAAACATCGCCTGTGAGAAGCACCTAAAAATCATCACGTAAGCCAGAGACTGAGCAGCTGCTTAGTAGACGGCACAAGGCTCTTCAAGCCCCACTGGTTTCCTCATAGGGGATTCTGTTCATGCAGAGCTTCTTTTCATCACAGTTACGAAAAGCTTGGCTCTCTCCCTTCTGAACACACAGCAGATTATATCCTGTGAACTAGAAATTTCGAAGGGATTAATGAGTCTTCTGTTGACCCCATATACAGATAATGCTAGTACATACTTTTTCCTCTGTGTTAAGTGAAATGTTTCCCATAATTTCAGCAAGCCCTTGATGTCCCCTCTGGAGCTGCATAGAAAATGTAATTACTGTTTGCTGCTCAGAAACAGACTCGGTATTCCACTTAATGGGCTTACCACGGAAGGTAGGGCATGGTGGGGGGCAGTGCCTCCCTGCACGTGTGGTCCTGACTATTCACCTTTATTACACCTGAGAGCAACCAAAACCTTTTGTCATCTTTGACCTTAATAGATGAGTCCCACCCTCTCCCCAGATCTTGAACTCACCTCTTCCCCAAATTAAAATTTCTCAACTTTTTTTTTTAAGGTCATCCTAGTCTTTAATGTATTGACTAATCTAGTCCTTGCATTAAAACTGACTTATGTGGTGTGACCAATAAAATAACCAGAAGAATGTGTGACTTCTGAGGGTAGTTCATAAAAGGTATTCAGGTCATTTACATTCATTTTAATTGTTGATATACTTGGATTTGAAATTTGAATTGATAACTATATTTCCCCCCTAATAAAGTAAGAACTGTTCACTTTCACAACTGTTTCCCTCCCCAACCCTCCAAAACTCCCATAATGATTCCTAGACTTTCCGTTCTGGGTTAGGAGTTAAATATTTTCTCGGCTATTTTTTTTTTAATGACAAGCTTTCCATGGTTTCTGTTAACCTTTACTTCACATATCTCTAGCAGTAGCTCCTGAGTTTCTCTCTTGTAGAAACTATCCAGGGTGGTCTGCTATGCACAAACTTACTTTAAAAAATAAATTGTAATATATCATGCCTATGGAAAGTGCTTAAAACATCTATAGTTTAGAGATTAAGTTTTAAACTTAATCTATGTCACCACCAACCAGGTCAAGGAAAAGAATTTTGCCCGTTTCCCTCCATGCCCGATCTCGCTTATGGTCCCATCTTTCCCTCCAGGAAACTGCCTTGTGCCTTTATGATAACCACTACCTTGTTTTGCTGCTCACTAGTTGGGTGATCATGGGTTTATGCCTTAACATCTTGGAATTTTTTTTACCTATAACATGGGGATATATTTGATCCTGCAGAAGCCAAATGACTCCTGGTTAAAAGTAAAGGCCCTGGAGCTAGTTTATCAGGTTCAGCTCCCAGTGTACAGATGGGCGGATTGTCTTCCTGGTTTGCCTATACGGGACATTTCATATGAATGGAATCATATGATACGTGGCCTTTTGTGCCAAACTTCTTTCACTTAGCATAATGTTTTCAAGGTTCCTGTTGTAACAGCTATGAGTACTTCATTCTTTTTTATGTATTGTTTATTCATTCATCAGTTCATGGACATTAGGGTTATTGCCACTTTTTGGCTATGATGAATAGTGATGCTGTCATGTAGGGAGTCGTGGGATCTCTGGCCTCGCTCCCCACATAAGAATGCAGGACATGGAGAGGCCGAAAAGGAACACCCATGGATCTATAGATGGGGGAGTCATACTACTATAGTCTCCCTGGCGGCTGGGTTGCAGACACAGGAAGCAGGAGCCACATGATCTGCAACCTGCCGTCCACTTCTCTCTGCCAACCAACCCCACTTGCTAACTGTAATCCGCTCTTGCTAGCTCAGCCACCATCTTCTTGCTAGCCCCCATTTACTGCTAGCATAGCCACAGCAGTTATATTAGTGGCCAATGGCCCACTGGTTACAGCTGACGGCCAACTAGCCACAGCTGATGGCCATCCAATCACAGCTGGCCATTTACTACCTGAGCCAGCACCTTTCCTCGTGAGGGCGAGAGCCTGGAAACTGCACTCCTGGCTCTGTCCCCATACTCCACCCCTACAGGGTCTTGCCTCACAATCTATGCAAAAAGCGTTTTCCGCGAGGGACCCCTTGAGAGGAGCCTGGAGGTGAATGCAATATCCTGGACACAGCCAGGGTTTCTCAGGGCACCACCAGTCCTGGGCACAGCCAGACTTCCTGGGCTTCTTAGAGTACCACCAGTCTCCCCGGGCACAGCCAGGGCTCTCAGGGCACTGCCACTCTCTGTGGGCACAGCCACACTTCCTGGACTCAGCCAGGGCTCTCAGGGCACTGCCACTCTCTCTGGGCCTCTCAGGGTACCCTGCTGGAACAACAGCGGCTCACAGTCAAGGTGCTTACATATTCTCGATGGCGGCTGGTCAAGACACAAAAGCAAACATCCGCCAGTTCCACTACATGGTGGTATGTTCCCAAACAGTCAAGCTGTCCATTAAATTAGGGATGGAAGGCAATTCCCCATAGTCCATAGTCATTCGCCAGGGCTGTCCTGGGGGTGGGGGACGACCCTGACCTCACCCTCATCTCCCATGGAGGACTCAGCAAGCGTCTCCTCCTGGGACTACAAGTCCTGCATCTGGGCTGCCTCAGCAAGCACTTCCCAGCTCACAGGGCCGCAACAACCTTCTCTTTCTCTGGCCTATGCTGGTTGGGGAACCATCTATGTCTTCCCACCCCTCCATGAGGTCCAGCTCTCTGGCAGCTGCTCCTCCTGGTCTTCCTCAGACTGAGTGTTCATATGCACAAACTGCTCCACCGCCCTTTGGGGAGCTTTGGCCAGCACCGTACCCTGCTCGCTGTGCCATTTGTCGTGCAGGGTTGCAGGCAGGGTCTCAGCTCCCGCTTCCCACCTAAGAATGCAGGATACTGTGAGGTCAAAAAGGAACACCCACGGAGCCATAGATGGGGGAGTCATACCACTATATTCTCACTGGCGGCTGGGTTGGAGACACAGGAAGCAGGAGCCACACAATTCTCTACCCTCACTGCGCCGCTTGCAGGCTCAGCCACCATCTTCTTGCTAGCCCCCATTTTTCTGCCAGCGTAGACACAGCAGTTATATTAGTGGCCAATGGCTCACTGTTTACAGCTGACGGCCATCCAATCACAGGTGATGGCCATTTACTACCTGAGCCAACACCTTTCTATGTGAGGCCGAGAGCCTGGAAACTGCTTTCTGGGGCTCTGTCCCCACAGTATTTTCTGCTACCTTATCTTCTAAATCTCTGATTCAGTCCTCTGCTTCATCTAATCTACTATTAATTCTGTTTAATGTGTTCTTTATTTCAGTTATTATATTCTTCATTTCTGACGGGTTCTTTTTTGTTTTCTATCTCTTTGTTAAAGTTCTCCCTGAGGTCATTGAGCATCCTTATAACCATTGTTTTGAAGTCTATATCTGGTAGTTGCTCGTCTCCATTTTATTTAGTTCTTTTTCTGGAGCTTTATTCTGTGTTTTTTTTAAATTATTTGGGACATGTTGCTTTGTCTCCATATTTTGGCTACTTCCTTGTGTTTGTTTCTATGTATTAGGTAGAGCTGCTATGTCTCCCAGTCTTAGTAGAGTGGCCTTATGTAGTAGATGTCCTGTGGGACCCAGTGGCACAGTCTCCCTGGTCACCTGAGCTTCATGCTCCAGGTGTGTCCCTTGTATAGGTTTTGTGTGGTTGTAGTTGAGCCTTGGTTGCTGTTTGCATGTCAGTGGGAGGAATTGATTTTTGGGCTAATGGGTTGTGAGGACTGGCTATGACTACAGTGGAAGAGCTATTGTGCATGGGCTTACTCTATGAAGCAGAATTTGCTTCAGCAGGGCTTTGGTGCTTTTCCTAGTCTACCCTTTGGGTATGTCATCCTCAGAGACAGCTGAGTGGTGCTATGACTAGTCAGAAGCTGGCCACTCATCCTGTCAGCCCCAGGGCTATTTGGGAGCAACCCCCAGGCCAAGTTCAGCTGCAGCTTGTTTCCTGCCTGGGGCCACCTGGAATTAGCCACATAGCAATCTGCAGATGGCTGCCACCTGTGCTGGGTTTGGAGATGCCTGAGAGAGACTAAGCCTTGAACTGAGGGTGGCTGCTGCCGATACCTGTCTTGGGGGCTGCTCAGTAAGAGGTATGAGATATATTGAGGCCAGATACTGCTTGTTTGGAGTTTGTGAACCTTTGATAGATTTTAGAAAAGTCCACAGCATGATCCAAGACAGGCTGTCTGTATGGCAAAGCAACTGGAAGCAGCTTGGGTGAGCTTGCAAGTTGGGTGGGGTGAGGTCTCAGGGAATCATCAGGGCATGGCCAATGGTGTTAGCCAAGTTGATGGAGACTCAGATATGGCACCCGCCTGCGTCTGCCTGGTGAATCGGGGGAGTGCTCACCCCTCCACCACTCGCCCGGAAGCCAGACAATTCAGTTCTTCTTTGTATGTTTCTGGCACCATTTAAGCTGCTCTCCCAGTACTGGAGCTCAGAGCAAGTGAGTCCGTCAGTGAGTAAGTCTGTGCTTGGGACCTTTAAGAGGAGCGCCTGGGACTCCAGCAGCCCTCTGTCTCTCTCAGCTACTATCTCCACTGGTTCTCACAGCCAGAAGTAGTGGGGACTTCTCTCCTCAGCTTTGGAACCCTGGGGCTAGGGAGCCTGATGTGGGGCTGCTCAGGGGGGGACTTTTACAGCTGAGCTATCACTCCCAATTTTTAACTTCCATACGTGGGTGTGGTACCTGCCCATTTCGTGTCTCCACCCCTCCTACCAGTCTCAACATGGCTTCTCCCATATGTCCTTAGACTTCACATGATTCTCAATGATGGTTGTTTTGTAATTAGCTGTAATTTTACTCTATAACTTCTTTCAACAAAATATGTTATACTGACTTCTAGCAATGTGTATATGCTCATTACAAATGTAGAGCAATGTCCATGTGCCATAAATATATAGCTAACAATTATATATTAATATGTGATGCACACTGTTCTCTTCATTTTATATGGATTAACTCACTTAATCAGGTGTACTTTCTCAGCATGTATTTATAAAAATCAAACCTTTAATATTGCATCATATTTTCAGAACTTGAAACCAATATTTTAAGTGTTGGAGAGAAAAGTCAGAGTACAAGATTAAACTAAAATCTTCAGTCTAACATCTGGAAAAGCTCCATATAAAAATCAATAGCAAAAGAAAAATGTTTTGGATCTCTTGAAACAATAAGAGCATAATGAAATGTGTAACCCTTCAAGAGTAGGAAAAAGACTCCAGGTGCTCAATTAGAAGATGAAACACTATTGTCATCTATCATATGACTCCTTCCTCCCTCCAAAGAATCTAGTTTAGGATTAAGATTAAATATCAATCCCAAGAAACCACACACTACGTCTATTTATTATTGAACCTGGATGACAAAAGAATTTCCAAGCAGAAGGATTATTTCAGAAAACATCAGTATAGTTTATTATCTTTTTTTTGTTGTTATTAAATGTTAAGGTATATCGACTACAAATACATGCAATTTTTAGGTTTAAGTTTTGTGAAACCCAAACCAAAATCTATTTGGGCTCTTTGATGCTGGGTTTTCAATAAGCACTTAAGATTATATCCTTTATTTGTTTTTTGGAAGTACCATTGATTCAACATGGATATAATAGCAGAAAAGTACCGGGCAAGGGCTAGGTCCTTTAAGTAACATAAAAAATAAGCAAGAGTTGTCTTTCAAGAAAAACTTCTAACTTGTCTTGACTAAAAGTGAAAAGAATCTAGAAAAAAGCTATGTTTAAATAAAATTATTAGTTTTCATTTTTAAGGATAATGCAAATTAGAAAGAGATCAGAGGATTTATGTGTCACAGAAGATAAATATAAGTGAACAAAATGTTCATGGCACTAATTCATTTATATGCTTGGTTCTTCCCACCCAAAATTTATGCTTCCTAAGGTGTTATGGACAAGGGTTAGGAATAGGAGAGCATTCAGGACATTTATATTTAACAGGGGCAGAGAGATGGAGAAGTTCAAGGAAGTACAATTGCAGAAGAATACTTAAACCATTTTCTACTTATATTATTCTCTGTGTATTCTTTATATAATGAGTTCATGAAGTTGTTCCACACAAAATATTATGCATTGCAAAAGAAAAGCATCTCTTTAAAGAGTAAGGAAAACAATGATGACTTATTTCTAGACAGTGCTCCCAGGAGAACATACCACCCCTAGGGAATAGCAAAGGTTGTTGCTCAAATCATCAGCATCATCTCAGAATTTCAAAGATAACCAACTACATTTGCACTATGCTTTCCACTTAATAAATAACTCTTATCACTCATTTTCATTATAACACAATGAAGGACATTCTATTTGTACCCCCATTTTTCAGATGTAAAATGTGAAGGCCTATAGAAGAAGCTCAAGGTCACAGTGCTAGGAAGGGGTAGAGCTGAAATTGTGTTTTTCCACTCTAAAGTCTATGCTCAGCCTAATAGGTATTGAGAGAGTTAATGATAAAAGACACTCTCCTGGGAACATGAATTTCAGCCTATAAAGAGCAACCACTAAATTTTTCAATTCTAAGGTGCACTATTGATTTTCTATCAAGTTCCTTATTGTTGAGTAGGAGGAAAGATATAACCATCTACATTAATTTTAAGTTGCATTTCAATTTCAGAAAATTAAAATATAAAAAGAAATGTGTGTTGTAAACTTAAGGAAGTGCATATAAACAATTCAAGTTTATATATGTGTGCATATTCATATTTATATATGTGTATATGTGTGTTGATAAACTTTTAAAGAAATTAGTACAATAGTCTGTATGGTTCTTATTCTTGGTCTTGTCTTCCTAATTCTCCCTCTTCTTGTTTGATGCTAAAGTGCATTTATCTTATACTTCATGGCCTTAGGACCAGTTTTCACTTGAAATCTCAAAGTGATGTCCAGCAGATTCCTGATTCATTAGCAAAATTTAGGAAGGATCCTATGGTTTCCTTCGCTTCTCAAAAACATTTTTTTCCTCTTAAAAAGGTAAGGCTCAGTTTCAGGTCAGGTAATAGTGGTGGTCTGTGTCAAAAAAGAAGATATTTTGCTGGAGGTGGACTTTGCAACATCACTCAATAACAGTATGTAGGTAGATGCGTTCTCCACCCTTATGTTGCATCCTTCTGAAAGGTCACCTCTTTCTTGCCTTATGTGTATTTCCATCTGCCAATGATGACCAGACAATTTTCCGCACATGGGAAATATGATTTCTTTGGAGCCATGGTTTTTGAAGGGCTTGGAAACCATGGGCTAACATTGAAATGAAGGAATTGGTACCTTGGCAAAAAATTCTTTCTCTCAACTTCAACACTGCTTAACAAATATTGCATTATCAATTCTCTTGATGGTACACAGGAAGTTATGTGCAGAAAAACATGGAAATTGATACAAATGGGTTTGTGGTGGTCAGCCTCCAACATAGTCCCCAATGATGTCTACCTGTTGTTCTTCTCACTTTGTGTGGTCCCATCTCACACTGTAGCAGCGTTGGTCTCTGTGACCGATAACTTACTGCAGAAGTGATGGGACATCTTCCATCTCTCTATTGCTTTTCCTATTTCTTAGATCACTAGCTTGGGAGAGGTCAGTAGCCATGTTGGGACCAGCCCTGTGGAGAGGCCCAAGTGGTGAGGAACTGAAGTGGAGTCTCCTTCTCTGGCTGCCGTCCAGCCTTCAGGAGCTGCAGCACTGGCTTAACAGTCTGACGACAACTTCACAAGACACAGAGCCAGAAGCACCCAGATCAGCCACTGCCGGAATTTGGACCCCCAGAAACTGTGAGTTAATAAATGTTTGTTGTTTTAAGTTGCTACTGTTGGGAATAATTTTTTACAATGTGTTGAAATAGCTTTCTAGGCCCAAAATAGGGCCACTTCTGCTCAGGTGCCATGTCAGAAAACTGAAATTTAGGTAACATTCGCGTCCCTGTAAAGGCTCTGCTTGACCAGAAATGCAGTATATCAAGTCAGCCAATCCCTCAATGCCAAGCCAACTCTAGGCTCCTCCAATAATGTTGTTTCTGTTCACCATCATTTATAACCTTGATGAGAAAAGAAAAATCGATTTCTGGCAGGGCAGTGACCCTGTGTGTAGTTTGCACGTTTTCCCCATGTCTGTGTGGGTTTCCTCCCACACCCCAAAGATGTACCTGTGAGGTGAATAGCACGTCTACATTGTCCCAGTGTGAGAGAGTGTGGGTGTGGGTGTGAGTGGCATGGGACGGGAGGGCAGTCCCACCTGGGCCCCACCGCTGCCAGGAGGGGCTCTGGCCACTGCAACCCTGAACTAGAATAAGCATATTGTGAAATAATTATCTTACCTGTTTTTATTAATCTTTCTTTAATGTGTGTCTAGCTCACTTTTATTTCAATGTTTAATATTAGAAGTATTTTGGGTCTTTATTCAGAGGTTTGATGTTTCTGTGACTAGAAATATGCCACAGGAACTTCATTTATATCAACTGGCTTCTGGTAAAATTGGTTCATTATTAGTTGTTTTGCTTAAAGTCACAGTTTCCAAGAAACTTTTGGTAACACTAAATGAGAACTGCCTTGTTCTTTGTCCCCTCCCCAAACAAGGCTGACTTTGAGGCCCAGCCAATCAGATATTTTCTATTTTTCTTTATTGTTCTTTATTCTTTATCCTATAAAAGCTCCCTGCCTTCCACCTCATTTTGCAGTTCTCCAAAAGGAGACTGTCTGCTTCATGAAGTGTTAAAGTTTATCTGTGTCACCTAAATTGTCTTTTTAAATCATTTTTAAACAGTTTTTGACAATGAGGAATGAGATTCTAAGCTGACTGCTAATGGCACAGGGGACAAAGGACCTACAGGTAAGGCATTGGCTGAACCCTTTGAGTTCACACTTCCTCTCGTGGTTGCTGAGGGCTGTGGGTAAGTCACTCTAGGATTTGCGCTCTCCTGTCATGAATAAAACTCTTTGATGCAAACAGTTTATTAAAAATATATAGAGAGCATTTTTCATATGTCTGTTTGCCATCTATACGTCCTGTTTAGAAAAATGTCTCTTCGTGTCCTCTGCCCATTTTTTAATTGGGTTGTTTATTTTTTTGGAGATGAGTTGAGTGAGTTTTTTTATAAATTTGAATATTAACCCCTTATCGGATATATCATTGGCAAATATCTTCTCCCATTCAGTAGGATCCCTTTTTGTTTTATTGATGGTTTCCTTTTCTGTGAAAAAAAACTTTTTAGTTTGATGTAATCTCCCATGTTTGTTTTTTCTCTTACTTCCCTTGCCCGAGGGGCTATATCAGTAAAAATCTTATTTCGGGTAATGTCTGTAAACTTTCGTCTTATAGTTTCTTCTAGGAGTTTTATGGTTTCAGATCTTACATTTAAGTCTTTAATCCATTTTGAATTTATTCTTGTATATGGTGTAAGGAGGTGGTCCAGCTTCATTTTTTTTTTACATGTGTCTGTCCAGGAACAATAATGAATGTCAACTACAATTGTGTATATATATACACAATTGCATATATATACACATATATGTAGTTACAAGAAGTGGAGTACAGCATTAGGAATAGAGACAGTGGAAATGTAATGGCTGTATGTGATGTCAGAGGGATAGTGGATGGGGGGAGGGGGGTTGACACAGTGTGAGGGATATAAATGATAACTATCTAACTGTTACATTGTTTCATACACCTGAAACTAATAATAATTTTTTTAAAAGACCTGGTATTGTATTGTATTGTATTGTATTGTATTGTATTGTATTGTATTGTATTGTATTGTATTGTATTGTATTCTATTCTATTCTATTCTATTCTATTCTATTCTACACGGATTTATATTATATAAGACCGGGTCTTATATTATATTAAAATAAGACTGGGTCATATATTAGTGTTTGCTCCAAAAGATGCATTAGAGCTGATGGTCCGGCTAGGTCTTATATTTGGGGAAACACGGTATATGTGGAATCTAAACAACAAAATAAATGAACAAACAAAACAGAAACAAACTCATAGATACCGAGAACATTTTTAGGGTTGCCAGAAGAGAGGGAGGTTAGGGTTATTGGTGTAAAAGGCGAAGGGATTAAGAGGTACAAATCGGTAGTTACAAAATAGTCATGGGGATGTAAAGTACAGCATAAGGATGTTACAATAATAAGCATATTACATAAGCATATTACAATAATATTGTAATAACTATGTATGGTGTCAGATGGGTACTAGATTTATCAGACTGATCACTTTGTAAGTTATATAAATGTCTATTCACTATGTTGTACACCTGAAACTAATATAATATATGTCAACTACAATAATAAAATAAAAACATTATGAAAAAAGATTAAAAAAAAAAAATATATATATATATATAGAGAGAGAGGTTCCCAGGTACTTATATTGGGAGTGTGCAATGGGTAACAGCCATCAGGAGACTCACAAAGTCTCAAGATTAAGTCTGCACCATTAACTGCTGGGGGATTTGGGAAAATAAATGAAGACAAGAAATTCGAGCTGTTTTGACCATCAAAGTCAAAATGGGAATCAACATTTTCTTCACCCCCCAAGAATGCCTCCTGTCATCTTTGTATCTCAGTCAAGGGCATCTAGTTCCAATCAGTTGCTTAGCGAAGCTTGCAGTCACGCTGAACTTGTCTGTCTCTCACACCCCACACCCAATCTGTCAGTAAATCCCATCAACTCTATCTTCTAACTGTGTAGGAATCTAAGTACTTTTTATGACCACCAATGTGGCCAACTAATTGTCATCTCCCTCCTGGATTATTGCAACAGTCTCCTAATTGTTTTTCTCATTTCTCCTCTTGTCCCCTGAAGTATTCTCAATACAATAGCCAGACACACAAATCCTTTTAAAACCATATACAATCATGATTTGACTCTGCTCTAAAACTTCCAGTTGCTTCCCCTGTTACACTGAGTAAAAGCCAAAGTACTCAAGAGTGACGCACAAACCCTATGCCAGCTGGCCCTTTGCTTCCCTATCCTCTTCCGCTTTTCTCCCTCTTGTTTGTTTTGCCACAAACAAGGGTGGAATCTCTGCTGCTGCTTCAACATTCCAGGCATGCCTCCACATTCAAGTCTCACCTCCCTACTGTGTTTCCCCGAAAATAAGCCCTAGCATGATTTTTCAGGATGACATCCCCTGAACATAAGCCCCAATGCGTCTTTTGGAACAAAAATTAATATAAGACCCTGTCTTATTTTTGGGCAAAGACGGTATCAAGCGCACATTGCCAGAGAAACCATCCTGACTGCACTTTTTCTTCATTCAATATACGTTTACTGAGCAGTCACTCTGTGCCATACACTACTTCAGCATCTTGGGATATAATAGTGAATTAAGCATAGAAAACTTTCTGCCCTCATAGAGTAAGAGGAGGCCTCAGAAGAGAGAAGAGGGAGTTAGCTACTCAGGTGTTTGCAAATCCCCTTCACATCCTCGCATACTTCCTTTCCCTTCTAGCACAATTTCCTCCCTATATAGCCTTATCACCATCTGATATACTATAAATTTTATATATAAATCAAAAAGTGATTTTGTTAACTTATTTCATCTCCCATAATTAAATAATGGAATAAAATTAGTCTCTGAGACACCTCTGAGAAAAGCCTTTCTCATTTGATTGCATGTAAAACGTTGCTTGAAAAAAAAAAAGATCTTTTTAAGAGAGAATAGATTTTGGCAAAAACCAAGTTAGGTAAACTGCTGCTTTTGATATGGAATCATTGGATTTGATATAGGAAATCAATCAATAGAAATACCTGATAGGAGGTAAGAATATTTTATGAAATTCAAGAAAGGATCTCTCTCTCTCTTTCTCTCCTCAAATACTGACAGGGAAGTATGTTATTTTTAAGTCACTGAAAGCCTGTGGCATGGACTGGAAGAGGGCTGCAGGGGTTTTAACACTCTTAGAACTATTTGGATGACAGGAAATCAGCAGTCCACCAATGAGCCAAATAGGTCAGAGTTAGTTAAATAGAAGCCATGGGTAGTTCAGCATCAGCTAAAACTCTAATTTATAACAACCAATAGGGCAAAATGGATTTTTCTATGCAAGAGAAGCCCTAGCTATTAATATTTTGGTGAATAGGTTATTAAAACTAAAGCATTCTTGTGAAATTTCATAAAATTTGTTCTCTCTCTCTCTCTCTCTCTCTTTCTTTCTTTCTTGTCATTAGCTATAGTCAGCTCCAGATTTGACATGTTTCTATAGCCCCCACACCAAGATAAAGAATGCTATCAACCTGTGAAATTTGGAGTATACAACTGGAGTTATTTGGGGGCTGATGGATTTGTGCCGCTGGATCCAGATTGTTACTGATCATTACACCCCTCTTGTGACTAATGATATGGCATGAGTTTGTAAGACTAGCTTCATCATTTGGGGACCAGTTCTGAGGCCTTGGCTTCATGACCGCAGTAACTAACAAGCTGAGCTAATTGGTAACACATTATAGTCCCTTACACAGTGATTGTTTATGGTACATCAAAGATAAAGTCTTAAAGTATATTTGTGGCAAGCACAACAATTGGCTTATTTATAAAGTTTGAAAATAAGGGTAATCGTAAATGGAATAGTGCCCCATACTTCCAGGCGTGAGGTTTATAATACTGAACAATTTCCTAAAGGCATGTTTTGCAATTCTTTTGAATTCGTAACCTCCTTTTTAATGAACATAAATTTCTCATGCTCTGATTGAAAATCATGGCTATCATCTCCATATTCTCACCAGCCAAAATAAAGTTACGAAGCTTTGTTCATTGTAGTCAAATATAAAATATTATAACATTTTTTGTTTTTACAAGCTACAAATGTGCTTTCCTGAAATGTCTGATGAGTCCTTTCTTGTTCTTCCCCTCTGCCTATTTTATCTCTAACCAACCAGGCTCAAATTGGAAACATACCAAAGGTCAGGCAATTAGGTTCACGATTTGATTGTCCGAACTTTCGCATGTTTTTTGGTATGATTTTCTACAAATGTATGTAGGAGTTAATAATGTATAACCTCAAAACATAAATATAATTTGTATGCAAGTAAATAGCATGGATCAAACTTTTATTTAAGTAGTAGGTTAACAAACCAAAACGAAGAGGACTTGAAGAGACATTTCTCCAAAGAGGACATACAAATGGCAAATAGACATATGAAAAAATGCTCAACATCACTAATCATCAGAGAAATGCAAATAAAAACCACAATGAGATATCACCTTACCCCAGTCAGAATGGCTATCATCAACAAGACAAATAGTAACAAACGTTGGAGAGGCTGTGGAGAAAAAGGAACCCTCATACACTGTTGGTGGGAATGCAGACTGGTGCAGCCGTTATGGAAGGTGGTGTGGAGGTTCCTCAAAAAATTACGAATAGAATTGCCATATGACCCAGCAATCCCTCTCCTGGGTATCTACCCAAAAAATTTGAAAACATTTAGAGATAAAGACACGTGTGCTCCAGTGTTCATTGCAGCTTTGTTTACGGTGGCCAAGACATGGAAACAACCAAAATGTCCTTCGATAGATGAATGGATGAAGAAGTTGTGGTATATATACACAATGGAATACTATTCGGCGGTAAGAAAAGATGATATAGGAACATTTGTGACAACATGGATGGATCTTGAGAGTGTAATGCTGAGCGAAATAAGTCAGACAGAAAAAGCAGAGAACCATGTGATTTCACTGATATGTGGTATATAAACCAAAAGCAACAAAAGAACAAGACAAACAAATGAGAAACAGAAACTCATAGACACAGACAATGGTTTGGTGGTTGCCAGAGGGTAAGGGGGGTGGGGGGTGGGGGGTGGGAGATGAGGGTAAGGGGGATCAAATATATGGTGATGGAAGGAGATCTGACTCTGGGTGATGAACACACAATGGGATTTATAGATGATGTAATACAGAATTGTACACCTGAAATCTATGTAATTTTACTAACAATTGTCACCTCAATAAATTTAATTAAAAAAAAAAATGTGAGACCGATATATATGATAGGAGTCCTAAGATTAGATTGCTAGATTATATGTAAATCTGGCTGTTGTCCTACATGACAATATAACCATAAAGTTCAGGGGTAACTTCCCTTCAGGACAGAAATCATTTGCAGTTGATCAGTTTCCACAAGTTAGTCTTTGAAGTTCAGGGACCTTAGACTCTAATGAGAAGTGGGTGATACTGAAAGATAACAAATTCATCTTCTCTCCAAATTTCTTATAATTTTTCCTAGTATAATTTATAAAAATGTGAGCATATGATACAAATAGCAAATGATAAAATGGTGGGAATATGGGGGCAAGCTTTCACAGTGATTATGTAATATCACACTACCTTTCCCTATCCATGGATTTCCTAAGACCACTTTTTCCTAGAATATTTAGGAACTTTTGTCTGTCTTACACCAACACCTGAGAAATGTTCTTGATTGCTGCCTTTCTTGGCTTTCTGTCCTTCCTCATCTCATGTTCTGCTTTGGGGCCCATCACTACTCTTTTTGATGCTAACAATGCTTACATATTTTAGAAAATATGGCTTCCATGATTGGATGCAGAGGCATAGATGAGCAACTGACTATACTTCCCTTTATTACTCCATCCCTTAATTCCGTACCTTGCCACATTAGGCTGCACAGATGTGTCTGACTCACCTAGTGTGTTGGGAGTAAAGAGAATGGAGACATACAGAAAAATCTTAAACAGTCTGCTGCCCATAATTATTCCCATGGCCCAACAGAAAAGCTCCCCAAAAGGCTAGAACCTCATAAAGGATTTCCTTTGTGGACACAACTCAGGTTCTAGCCTTGGTATTCTGACCTTGATCCCACATTTCTCAGCAGTGGCTTTCTTATTCACACCTACACTGTATGAACCTCTAATTCTCTTTTGGGAAACCCACTTCTCTTTTCACAGGGATGTGTCTGGCTTCCTCTACCCCATAATCTCCAGACGTAATAATCCATGTCGTTTCTGAATATCTGAGTTATTCAAGCTAGAATATCATCCTTGGGGCTTCAGCATGACAGTCTAAGGGGGACGCTAGACTCAAGTCAAACCTTTTTCTCCATTCCTTCCTTCTTACCCCTCCTCCAATGTTAAATAGCGATACACTGTCTTATTAGACACTTCCAATTATCAAATTTAACACACACACACACACACACACACACACACACACACAGCATTTTTCATTTATTAACCTGAGTGGTAACTGGTACCCTTTAATATAGTTTCTTTGAAACTATGCCTTTTTCAAGTATTCTTGAGCCATCTGCTTTTGTTCTTTAATACAGAAGGAACTGGATAAACTTTGAAATGACCACATTTCTAAGAGCAAAATGGCATATCTCCATTTAACTCGTTTTAAACAGAAGGAAGAGCCATAAAAGGATTTCTTTTCCTCGTGCCCAAGTGTCATCTCCTCCTTTCCCACTAATTAGCAGGGGATTTCTTCCAGTTAAATTACTCTGACAAAAATATAGCAGGAAGTTCTTAAGCATTGGTATAGGCTGAATTGTGTCCCCTCAAAACACATGTTGAAGTCCTAACCCCCAGTACCTGTGAATGTGAACTTATTTTGAAATAGTCTTTACAGATGTAATCAAGTTAAGATGAGGTCATCTTGAATTAGGGAGGGCCTTAATCCAATATGACTTGTATGCTTATAATAAGAAAGGAAGAGAGAAACACACATACAGAGGGAAAATGACCACGTGAGGATGAGGGCAGAGAATGGAGTTTGCTGTCACTAGCTAAGGAATGCCTAGGACTACATAAGGAGAAAGAAGCAAGGAAGGATCCTCCCCTGGATGACATGGCCCTGCAAACACCTTGATTTTGGACTTCTAACCTCCAGAACTATGGGGGAATACACTTCTGTTGTTTAAAGCCTCTCAATTTGTGGCATCTTGTTATGGCAGCCATAGTAAACCAATACAAGCGTCACTGTCATCATCATCATCCTAGAAACCTTCAATGACATCTGCTATATGACATTCACTGTGTTATTTGCTTGATTGTTTTGTGTGCTAGATGAGAGTGCAAGTTTTGGAGTCAAATTCTGACTCATACTTACTAGGTGTGTCACCCAGGCAAGTTATGTAACTGTTACCTATTATTTCTATTATTTTCTCAAATCATTCTAATAGCCTTGAAAAATAGATATTAACATGCCCATATAACAGGAGAGCCTTCTGAGGTATAGAGAAATTCATCATTTACCCATTCTATTGCAGTTAGTAAGTTAGTAAGAGAGAGCAAGGTAGAAGCTGCAATGTATTTGATGACCAGGCTTTGAAAGTCACATTTCTTCATTTCCATAGTATCCTATTGGCTACACAGGTTAGCCTTATTTGATGTGACTACACAGGGCCATCTTGGAGGCTGGCTGCCACAGTTGTTCTTACAAACTCAGTTGCCCAAGCTCTTTTTAAAATATAAATAAAAGAGAAGGAAAGAAATGCACTTACTTAATGCATGTATATTCTTATGACAAATATAATGCATTTATTTTAGGGTAACTAATTTATATTTGTTATACATGTTTCAGAGAGTATGGGAGTAAATGGGTTTGGATAATTTTTTACAGTTCCTTTTACCTCTTTCTGAATAAAAGTTGTCTTTCTTGTATATACTTGTAAGAATATTTACTTAAGCTTCAAAAGTCATGTATTCAAAGAAAATTATTGTATACATTGTATTGGTCTGCTTGGATTGCCATAACAAAATACCAGAGACTGGGTGGCTTAAACATCAGAAATTTATTTTCTCACAGTTTTGGAGCCTGGAGTCTGAGTCAGGGTGCCAACATGGCTGGGTTCCAGGGAAGGCTCTATTCCTGGCTTGCAGATGGCCGCCTTTTGGCTTTGTCTTCACCTGGCCTTTCCTTGGTGCATGCAAGTGGAGATCTTTCTCTCTCTCCCTCTCTCTCTCTCTCTCTCTCTCTCTCTCTCTCTCTCTCTCTCTCTCTCTCTTCCTTTTCTTATAATGCCACCAATCCTATTAGATTAAGACCCCATCCTTTTGACCTCACTAACCTAATTATCTCCTTAAAGCCTTAGCTCCAACAGAGTCACATTGAGAGGTTAGAACTTCAACATATGGATTTTGCAGGAGACACAATTCAGTCCCTAGTATACGTGAACATGTCTTGGGTTTTTCTCGCCTTGCTTTTCCTCTTTCACATATTTGATGATGTATGGAGTAAACAGATTTTGTACATGTAAAAGTATTTTGCAGTAATGTCAGTACCTGTACAGGACATCAGCAACCAGCAGCTACTTCTCTAGATTAGATGTGGGGTAAGGGAGAAACAAAGGACAAGAGGGAAGGTTAAGACAGATAGCGAGCCTCGGCAGGTCAGAGCTATCGTATGTTAAAGATTATATTCCTTGGAAGATATGGTAAAAGTGTTGTATGCCTGCTTCATCTATCTATCTATCTATCTATCTATCTATCTATCTATCTATCTATCTACCCACCCATCCACCTATCTTTAACATCTTTTACTAAGTGAACCAAGTAACCATCTTTCCGTTTTTAATTCTTATCTGAGGAATGTGTGAATAATTACAAGCAAAGTAGGCATTCACAAAACATTTTTGTTCTTGCAGCATTTAAATCCATCAACTTTTCTATGTTGTCTTACCAGGTTACTTCAGTAATCTAACATATTGTGACAAATTCTAGTCATTGTCCAATAGTTTCCCTTGGTTGTGTTCAAAGCTGAAAAGTACTCTTTAACATGTATTTTCCTATTCTATTTCTGGTTTTCTTGGCGTATGTCTAAATTAAATAAAAGAACATGACCAAAGCTGTATGACCTAAGACGCTCATCCCAGTATCAAAATAATTAACATTTACTGAGAAAAGGCAGGCACTGTGGTTAGCTCTTTTATACGCATCATCTTGTTTACTATCGCAACCCTTGTATTATTACAGTAGCTTGTATTATTATCCTAATTTTTATGGATGAGAAAATTACTGTTTAAAGTGATTAAGTAATGTGAGTAAGGTCACGTAGCTAATAAATGGCAGAGCCAGCCAGGAATTGAACCAAGTCTGAAACCATCTTAATCTCTGTAAAAAATTAAGTATTCAACAATGTCAACAATAGGAGAATTCTCATATGTATTATAACTTCAATGCAATATAATATTATATAGTCCCTGGAAATTATGTACGCAAATAATTTTTACTGACTTTGGAAAATGTTTATATTTTAATAGTAAACAAAAGAATAAGATACACAATGATATGATATATACATAATGATCTCAGCTATATAGGAAAAAAACATATTAATATCCATAGGGGAAAAAAGGAAAGTAGTATAAAGAAGTATTAATGACGCAGATCTGTACATGTGGTAAGACTATGGATGATTTTTGCTTTCTTATTATACATTCCTATGTATTACTTACGTAATCAGGAAAAAGGTAATAAAATCTTTAATATTTACAATAAGGGAGAAGAAAAATGAAGACTTGGTTTCTGTGAGTACTAGAATTAAGTCCATTCAGTAACTGCTGTGTTCATTAAAAGGTGCAAAGCATTCAATTTGATATCTGTTTCTGATGTGTATGACTGTCAGATGTTCAAACACAATGTAATAGTCTCCTGGTTGCTGTATTCTCTTCTTTTTGCCTTATGTTGGAGATAATGCAGAAAGTGTGTGTTTCTTGTTGGGAAGTTGGCATTTGAATGAGATGGCTGTTTTTCTCAGCTTAAAAAAGATAAAAGGCGTTATCAAGTAATGTTTACTTTTACCTAAGGATGTTGGTCCCACTCCAACAATTGGAATTGATTGAACTCCAGTGCTTGCAAATTTAAAAGCCTAACACAGGGGACCTGCTCACTCTGAATTTTACAAATCAATGGATAAACTCAAAACACCCATTACAGAGCACCTTAATGTGTATCTGTTTGGCAAAATAAACACTGGTAAACAAGCATTTTCAACTGTGAGCTTCAATAAGAACACTATGCTGTCTGTATTGGATGTTAAAGATTTGCATAGAACCATAAAGATAGGACAAACTCAAAGAAGAAAATTGCTTTTAAAAAAATTAAGTCTTCTGATCCATTTTCTCAATTAAATTGTGTTTCATTCATCTAGACTAGTCATTTCTCTTGACTTTTGATAGCATTTTTATTATTGCCAATGGAATGTAGCATCCTATGAAAGAAGTGTGCTGTTGGTATTTCATTAAATAGTGTTGCTTCATGGAAGCCCATAAACCGTTGAACTAGGCAAAATAAATGATATTAAATCGATTTATTGCTGATGAGCATACTGATTGCTACTTTACTACTTAGCTCTAAGGTTATCAAATGTAAATCTTGATGTTAAATTTGGACTTTCGTGCTTTACTGAAATTAATCAAACTGGAGAAAACTTTAAAAATGAGCATATTTACATGGAATCAGTACTTTTGCATAAAAAGATTACTTATTAGATTTTAATCAATAGACTTAACACCTAGATCATCACTCTACAAATCATCTTTGATGATGGACAAGGCTCCTTGCCACCAATTTGTTGCAGACCAATACTTTTATAAAATCCAACAAAATGGAAGTACTAGAGACATACAAGATAAAAACATACATTTTTAAAATTATTAGTTTCAACAGACATACAATTGTCTAATTTTTCTAAAAGTTTTAAGTCCTTAGTCTCACTTCTGTACTTATCTTGCCATGAACCAACAACAAACAATTCTCGGACCTGCAGTGGTGTATGGCCCACACTTTAGTGCTGGTGTGAATTCCTCCACTCATCTCCAAGCCCTGTGCTGCTGCTTGGCTTGGGCGGGGGATCTGATGAGGGAGTGGAATGAGGCTGACTTCATTATACTCACCTCCACCTCTCCCTGAGAAGGACTGCAGACTATAATTATATCAGTGCGGCACCAAGATCTATCACCTGTAGTGTCCTGATATTATTCTTGTTTATAAACACCAAGGCATGTGTTCCCAAGGTTCAGCTGGCTGTGGTTTCATGTGATGACTCCCACCAATGGTGGGGGATCCCATGAACAGCATATTCTGCTTGACCAGGGGAAAATATTCCCAAGTGTTTTACAGTTATATGGATGAAACAGTTCTTGCATTGTCTATGACAACCATGGTCACAACAACGAAGTTTTTAAAATTGGTTAGAACCCAATATAATGGCTGACACCGAGTCCCTTGCTATGGCTTGTATAGGCAACTTAATCTAATTCACTTCATGTTCTCCCAGTTCAAAGCAGTGGTTCTTAAGGTCAGCTCAAGATTTAGAATTCATTCAGTGTTTCAAAACGTCTTCTTGCTCTGGTTGATTCTAACACCCCAGAGAATGGATGCAGCCCACAGCCTAAGTCAGCAGGGGATTGGTGGGATCCATTTGCTTGGTCTTTTCTATCAGAGGTGGGCACCATTAGCTGCCATGCTCTTCTTGGCATAGTAAGCATGGCAAATGTTTCAGGAGATGGGGAATTGGCATTTCTACAGCTGTTTCTGCTTCTTTCCCATCATTCACTGGCCTAAAGATCACCCAGAAAGGTATGTCTCTGTAAAAGTTGTATTCATTTTTTGAGTATTTGTTTACTTTCATGTTATTGAACTCAATCTGGAAATGTCTACAAGTTGGTCAGCTATTTTGGTTCACCTCTTTTGAATTTACCATGCTGCACTTCTTCAGCTGTGACAAGGACAGACTTTTAGCTATCTGCTTATACCTCCTGAAATCAAGACTTCGATCTTGGCATTCATCAAGTGATATATTCTAGAACAGTAGTTCTTAAAATGTGGCCCAGGGACCCTCTAAGATGTTTTAGGGGGTCCACAAGGTCAAAATTCTTTTCATAATACTAAGATGTTATTTGTTTTTTTAATTCTCATTCTCCCGTGAGCAAAGTTTACAAGTGGCTCCATGATGTGTGACGCCATCATTGTACTGACGGCTAGTGGAGTCTGTGCTTGTGGATTCTCTTGGGTATCTTTTGTAAGCCCAGTCTTAATTTTGAACATGACAAATAGTGGTAGATATATCCTCCATAAACTACACTTGTTCAGGGTCTTCAATAATTATTAATGATACAAAGGGCTTTGAGAACAAAAAGTTTGAAAAGGGCCACTCTACAAGAATAATGTGGTCATTTGCATTTACAGTGAAACATGGAGGCAATTTGGCCATGAGAACGTTAGATGATTTTCCTTTTCGTTACCTGGTGTCTAGTATGCCACAGTAGTTGGGCAATGACCAGGCAAGGAAACAGATTCAGCTCTAGAGCCCCCAGGAGAAATGTAGGTTGGCTAACACCTTGATTTAAAAACTTTTAACCCCCATAAGTATAAGAAAACAAATCTGTGTTGTTTTAAGCTACTAAGCCTGTGATAATTTGTTACAGCCACTATAAGAAACCAGCACAGACTTGTTTCTGAGGAAACAAAAATGAGGATTTGTTGATTATCTGCTATGCGTCAGGCCCTGCACAAGATCACGCAGTCAGTGATTAGAAAAGGGAGGACTCAGATTGCAAGTTTGCCTGCGTGCAGAGACCAAGCGCTTTTCACCTACTTAGTTAACCCCGTAACCCCCCCAAAAATGTTACACACTGGTAGGAGTGGTGCTGGAGATTTTTGAATTTCTCTAAGGATAATTCTAGAAGGCCAGTGCATGATCCATGTTGCCATAGATCATTCACATGTTAAGGTTCTGATGCCACGTTGATCCTGTACCCTTAACTCGGCTACTAACAATCTACTTGATAGAGCACGGTGGGTAACTTTATAGCCACTCAGTGAATTCCAATTAGGAGTTATTTCCCACCAGATCACTCCATTTATTCCTAACTAGGAATTACCTCTCAAACTGCAGATGTTTGAAATGTGTCTAAAATGTGTCTGAAAATGAAATGTGTGAGTTGTTGAATGCCAAGTTTCACCTCATGGGAATGAAATTCTAGAATGAACTCATCTGACATGAGTGAGATAAGATTATTTGCTTTACTTTTTTTTTTTTTTTTGATGGTAAACTATGCTGATTCTTCTAGTCTAAAGCTTAATACTTACCTATTATTTTGATATTCACCACCAATTTGTTTGCAGAAATATTTTAAAGACAAGATTGGTTTTGAAGCAAATCATTTAGGATGGATGGCACTTGCCTGGGGAGGTAGCTTAAATGTAACAAGGTAAAAAACAATCACTCAAAATATCCAAATATTCAGAGATGTAATGTAGGTGTTTCAGAAATATCATTTATTTGGGGAAGCCATGCTGATGGGTCTGCACTTTTAGATGGTGGTAGCATGCAAGACATTTCCATCTTCATTTTGCCTTAATCCTTACTTTTCCCTCACTCCATTCAAAATTTTTCCAAGAGTGTATGTCAGTTATTTGAGTTGATATTAGGCCAAGATTCAAGACCACCAAATCTCTAAACAGCCACTTATTGTGGTCAGAGCCCTCTGTTAGAATCCCCATGGGAGACACATGCACTGAAGATGAGGCCAGGCCCATGAATACTGTTTATTACTATTTGGGTTTGGTTCCAACATCCTATGTGGAATTCCTAGGCCTGATGAATGGTCCTGAACTACATAAGACTGAAAACACTTCTATGTGTCTTTTGTCAAAGGCCTAACTTAAGGAAGTCCTTCCAGATCTTCTCACTCTAGTAGCAGGAAGAAAGATTAACTCAAAGGAAAAAAGGGAATGTGTGAGATGATTTTTTTCCCCCACTAAGACCTAATGAAGTGGTCTAAAGCTCTACTCTAGATCAGTTCTTCCTTTCATGGCAGGAAGTAGAGTTTGGGTGGGTGGCCAGACGAGGCAGTTGAAGGAGTTCATTAGTAAGTGGAAAGCAGGGCCTAGCTCTCTTTCTAGAGCAGCAGCTGGTGGGGAAATCATTTTAATAAGATAAATCAAAAAGGACAGGACCTCTAAGAAATCAAATCCAGCTGGAGAACATTGCCAGAGAAGCATAAGGTTTTATGCTTTTTCTTAACTATAACATTGGAAGTTCTTCCCCCTGCCTCAACACCATGGCCCAACAAACATCCTCTTAAATTAACATTGTTTTTTTCTTAAGAAAGGAGGTCAGGGAGGACTGGAGCCTAGATCTGACCCCACTAGTGAGCAGTGTATATCGTCCAACACATGGTTAATGCCATGGTCATGCTTTAGCTCCCCAGGCATGTCTAGGGCCTGTCAGCTCTATCAGTTGACAGGTGAACCAGAGATGATGCTTTCCCTACCAGCCTTCCATATTGCCTGCACTGCCTCATTCTCCCAGCATTCCATTTAAATCAAGGGAGGCATAAGACTCTGCTGGTTTGCATTGTAATGAGATGTATCTGATTACAGCATCTGAACGCTCTGGGATGCTATGTGGCAGTGCAGCTACAAGCATGAATAAATTAATCGGCTATTAGGTTCAGACTCTCAGGCAAGGGCATAGTCAGCTTCACGCAGACTTTGTTGTATATGAAATCCCCAAAAAGAATAATACCTCATGTAAACTCTCATTATATTTTATAGTAGAATGAATATGGATCGGTAATAAGTTTTGTTCCAATATAACATTAGTTTCAGAAGAATTTCCCCTTTTTCCTTTTTATCAAATCAAATTATAACCATAAAAAAATAAAGGCTTTTCTACTTAAGGACTCTATGAAGAGAACACTGGTTTCCTGTTTAATATTACTATTTTAGCTTATATTTTAAAATAAACTGAGTTGATTTTATACAATATAGAATTGAATTTGTTTCTCAGAACATGAACTTACATTTGCTTGTTTTTGAAAATTAATCTTTTTTACAGGACAATGAAATTAGATTATTTATTCTTAAAATATAAGTTTACTTTTTAAATTTAACTTTTTAAAATTAGGGAGTACATCCAATATATACAAAAAAAAATGGAAAATAAAATAATAGTGGAAATCCATTACCTATATACCTACTATTAAGCTTTATTAAAATATTATGCCATTTATACTTGAGTAGTTTCGAAAGAAATGGTATAGTACAGATATAACTCTGGCCACCTTTATTTTTTCCATCCCATTACTCTCCCTTGCTCTGAGAGGTAATCACTATCATGAAACCAATGTTTATCATTCCCATAATTTGTATATTTTTACTGTATATACATAGAAACTATATAGTCTTATTTTGCATACTGTCATACTGTACACATCTTTCCCTAGCCTGAAATTTAGACTCAACATTTCAGGTAGGATTTTTGACCTGGGAAACCTGGGACATGTACAGAGCTAGCTAAACCTCAAGCCTTTAAATTGGGATGCAAAGTTTTCAGGTGCTACATGAACTCCTGAAATGATAGGTGCATGCATATTTTTCTGAGAAGTAGGTCCATAGCTTTCACAACATTCTCAACTCCATCTTTGATCTCAGAAGTCTTCTTCAAAATTTTGAGATTCCATTAATGTACAGAGTTTTTCTTCTAATAGTGATGTATGATTAATTTACTGTATTTCTTTTTCTATATGTTCTTCTATTCTGAGTGCATTATTTGAAAAAAAATATTGATAGGCTGTTTTGTGTGTGTGTGTGTGTGTGTGTGTGTGTGTGTGTGTTTCCCTTTTGGGAGATCAGTGAGGCACATTTTGAAGGCAGGGAATGATTTAATAAAACTGCATATACCACTCTTACCACAAGAGGACACTAACACAACTAAAAACAGAGTAGGTGTCTTGGAGTAAAGAAATACAAATGCCAGAGGAGTTGCTTCCAAGATCTTCACAATATTTATTTATCTCTGTTTACAGATTTCTACATCGACCTTCTAATATGTTCTAAAACTTTCATTTTCAAGCTATTTTAATGTTATCAGTCTCATAAAACAAACTTAAAGCAGGCCTGAAGGGACGGCCTTACATAAATGAAGTATACTACAGCTAGATTCTGGCTACTTACCTAGTCGTTGCTGAATTTGTAAGACACCAATTGCTGATCAATTAATTGATGTCCTTATGAATAAAAATAAATAAGATGTTTTAGGAGTTTACACAGATAAAACTTCCTCTTCACTTAAGACTTTCCTAAAAATGCTTTGTCATCATTTATGCAACCCTTACACATTCACTCTTCAGGAACATTTCATGTCTTTCTTTTGCCAAGAAGAAGGCTGTGGACATTTTGCATCCTGATGGCTGTGCTGTGGGAACTCTGACAGAAAGCAGGAATTTCACCAGAGGCCCCGCCCATCCCCCCATTTGCTTTTCTGTCTGTCTACTGACAGGGCAAATGTAGGCTGGGATCAATGTTCCTTTTCCTAAAAGAGAGCTACTGGAGGGCTTCTGTGTGCTAGAAAAGACAACCTAAGCAAGTATTTTAACATAAAGACATTAAAATAACTCATCTTTATAAAGCATTTTACAATTTACAAGCATGTTTGCCTACGAGCCTGATAATAATTATTTGAGATAAGAAAGTAATACATGGTTATACTACTTTATGGATTAGAAAATGGATGCTCCTAAAGTATTTCACACTGTGGACTATTCATGATCTTGGTTGCCTTTTATGATTAATAAGGGCAGAGTAGAGATTTCTCAGGAGGTTTTCTGATTTCTAGTCAGCTAGAATCTTTCTTACTTATTTATCTATTCCTTTTTTTGCTTGTTTTGAATACACGTCTTTTTGATATTTAATTAATCTGTAGCATGGAGTCTTTTAAAAATGTTATTTAATCCATTTTCTTTATTTTTATTTTGCATCCCCCCCCATCTTTAATTCTGTTTTAACTATTATTTTGATAGTCTCAGAATTATCTAGGAAGTATGTAGCTATTTATTAATTCATTTAATCTACTGGGCAAAACAAAGATCCCCATCCAAATGGAGCTTACATTCTATAGGAGGAGGGACACATAATAAACAATGGATAGAGTAAATAAGTAAGTTGCATCACTTGTTTAGAAGGTGCTAAGTGCTATTGGAAAATGACAAACGGCAGAATAAGGAATATGGAGTTGGGTGGGGGTTGCAATTTTAAGTAGGTGGGTCTTGAGAAGGAGGTGAAGTGAAGAGCTGGTCCCATGAATTTCTGTTTCTTTGTGTCTTCTTCAATTTGTTTTAAAACTGTCTTATAGTTTTCAGCATATAGGTCTTTCACATCCTTGGTTAAGTTTATTCCTAGGTATTTTATTCTTTTTGCTGCAATTGCAAAAGGAGGGTTTTTTTTATTTCTTTTTCTGAGATTTAATTGTTAGTATATAGAAAGGCAATGGACTTTTGTACGCTGATTTTGTAGCCAGCAACTTTATTGTATTCATTGATTGTTTCTAATAGCTTTTTAGTGGAGTTTTTAGGGTTTTCTATATATAGCATCATGTCATCTGCAAAGAGTGACAATTTAACTTCTTCATTCCCAATTTGGATGCCTTTTATTTCTTTCTCTTGCCTGATTGCTCTGGCAAGAACTTCCAACACTATGTTGAAAAGCAGAGGTGATAAGGGACAGCCCTGTCGTGTTCCTAACCGTAGAGCAAAGGGCTTCAGTTTTTCACCGTTAATTATGAGATTAGCTGAGGGTTTGTCATATATGGCCTTTCTTATGTTAAGTTATTTTCCTTCTATACCTATTTTATTAAGTGTTTCAATCATAAATGGATGTTGTATCTTGTCAAATGCTTTTTCTGCATCAATTGATATAATCATATGATTTTTGTCTTTTATTTTGTTTATGTGATGTATCACATTGATGGATTTGCGGATGTTGAACCATCCTTGTGCCCCTGGGATAGACCCCACTCCCATGAATATCTGGAAGGAAGCAAACAGAATAGGCTTAAAAAAAAAAAAAAAAAAGAAAGAAACAACGCCCTTATGCCAGAGAGCACCTGGCTTATTGAGAGTTACAAAGGAATTGGGATCAGTGAATGGAGGGGAAAACATGAGAGGAAGCAATCAGAGAGGTGAGATGTGGGGCAGCCATGGTAAGACCCTGGGACTGCTATGAGGACTTTGGCTGAGTGAAATGGGTTGCCACAGAGTGGAAGGACATGATCAGAGCAAATATTTTAACAGGATCCTTGTGGTTGCCATGGAGAGAGTAGTCTGTATGTGAGACTGGAAGGGAGAGGTAAGAAAAATAAGTGATAATTATAGTAATCCGGATCAAAGGTGATGGTGCTCAGACCTGGGCAATGGTGGTGCAGGGGTAAGAAGTGGTCTGCTTCTGGATACCACCTCAAAGTAGAGCCAACCCAATTTTCAGATGACTGAATATACGTATGATGTGAAAAAAAAGAAGGGCTTCCAAATTTTACACCTGAGCAACTGGAAAGATGAAGTTGTTACCAACTAAGGAGGTGAATAAAGGCTCTGAGTGGAGAAGGTTGGTAGGTTGTGTGGGGCAGACTGGGAGTTCAGATTTGAATGTATCAGTTTTGAGATGCAATGAGACATGGAGTGGACAAGTTAATTAGATGGTAAGATATGGTAGTTTGGAGTTCAGGAGAGAAGTCTGGCCTGGACTAGGTGTAAGATCATCAGTGTAAGATCATCAGTATTATAAATATGTGACTGGATGTCTTTGGGGAAAGAAAAGCATCGAGGACCTATTTCTGGTACTCCAGTGTCAAGAAAACAAACTGAAGAGGAGGGACCAGCAAAGCAGACTGAAAAGAAGTGAGCCACGAGGTAGCAGAATAATCAAGCAAGTTTAGTGTCTTGATGAAGAGAGAAAAGGTAGGTAGTGGGTAGAAGAGGCTGCAGCTGCCCCATGAATTTTGTTTCTAGATCCTGCAATTCTCATGCATTTTCCCACAGAGGAGAATTATTAAGTGGCCATATGGCATGGAAATTTTCCTCTGAAGGAAAGCAGAGGCAGGGGAAATTTATCTCATTTCTACTGCCTCTCCCCCATTCAGTTATACATTTGCTTTTTTTAAAAAAAATCTTAGTATCGATTAAATTTTATTATCTAAGAATAAAGTGCAGTAAATAGAAACTTGTTGAAATAATTTAAACCATCAGGCCTTATTTCTGAGATAATAACTACATTTTATAGAATTTTGTACATCCCTCTTTTGACTATGTTGTTGATTATTTCTATTATTATAGTAATCTCTCAGATTGGAAGATCTTGTATTATACCATTTTATAGGTGCAAAAACTGAGGCTTAGCAAAATTACTTACTGTCACTACTTTTTTGACATAGCCAGTATTATAGATTTCTACAAAGCATATGCTTTTAAAATGTAGATCTGTGATTAAAATTTGATACCTACAAGAAGAATATCAATTTTATCTGCTTTTCTCTCATAGAAGTATTTTATAAAGATATATATTAAAGAATACTTATTCCTAACATTCTGGAAGAAACCGGGGAATTTTTATCTGGAAAATATGCATTCTTTTTACATTTAAAGTTCATAGCAAGATTGTGAAATACATAAAAACTTCATAGAGCAGCTTTGCAAAACTTACCAAATCTTAAAAGCTTTGAATGGCCAATTTTGAGCCAATGATTCTACATTTAGAAATTTGCCCTAAGGATTAGAAAATGGATCTAACTTATCTTTAAGGAAATAGAGATAAGAGGGAAAGGTTAGGCTGAAGGATATTTATGACCTAAAAAACATAATAGGAAACGACCTAAATAAGTTTTTTTATATCAAGACAATGGATGCTGCACAGCTGCTGAAAATCATACAATATAACATTTAATGACGTGGAAGGACATCCACTATATAGTATAAGTGGGAGAAAAAAGTAGACTATTAAGAATATGTATGATATCCTCTTTCTATTGTGAATTATCTCTATTTTGAAAACAACAACAAAAAACTGGAGGTTAGCCAGCTTTTTCTGTAAAGGGCCAGATAGCAAATATTTCAGGTTTTGTGGGTCATGTACTTTCTGTTGTAACGACTCAGCTCGGTTGTCGTCATGTAAAAACAGTTCTCTACAATATGTAAATGAATGGGAAACCTGAATTTTTGTCATGGGCTCCAGTTTGTAAACAATGATTATCTCTAGGAGCTGTAATTCTAGATTTAATTTTCTTGTTTTTGCTTCTGTTGGGGAGAGGGACATTCCCCTCCAACCCTTCTTGAGTTCTTAGGGCTGGACTAGTAATAAAATTGACACAAACCCAAATTAATAGGAGAAAAACCAATTTAATACATATGCATGGGGAATCATAGATGATGCTCTTTGAAATGACGAACCAGCCAGAGTTTTTATACTTTTTAGACAAAGAAACAGTGAATTTGTGAAAAAATGGGTGCTCATTACTAAGGAATCTAGACAAAATAACAAGGTTTGTTTCTGTAAGCTCTTTGGCCCTGGATTCGTTAACTCTAGCAATAAAGGTGTTCCTCGTTGCCCCGGGATTTTCACAAGGGATATTTATTTCCTGCACTTAAGGAGACCAGGGAGGGTCAACCCTTCTTGCACTAGCTGCTTGTCAAGTAACTTTAATTCAAACTAATCAACATACTATTGTGGGTTATTTTGAGGCAGCCTGCCCTGGTTTCCAGCACTTCTCTATAAGATCATAGATAGTTCCAATAGTAATACACAGTCTGATGAAATAATGATAAAGCATTTAATTACATTTCATTTTTATATTGTCAATGATATATTGCTATTGTTAGTAGTTTAATCAGAATAGGATCAGGTCACAAAAATATTATAAAATATGTGTTAGAAGAATAAATTAAAATAAAAGGAATTCTTGATTACTTGGATACTGAGCACATTCTTTTATAGCCTCGTTCTGTGTGATGTTTTAAAATCTGGACCAGCTTTCCTTATGATCCAAAATATTTCCTATGCAATATGTGCCCCCAAATAAAAGATGATTTTAATATTAGCTTCAGAAAAACCTCATTAGGAATGAGAAATACGCATTGCATTTCAAAGAATTTTCCAAAAGCTTCTAAATTTTGGAGAATCAGACACATTCATTGCTCACTGTAAGAGAGAACAATGTGAGTTGATTGTGTAAATCAAATATTTGCCACAGTTTTGAGGTCTTCCCGCTTGTGAAGTCCAGTCAGTGGTGTGCTGGTAAATGTTTAACAACCAGCATTAGTGGGGAAGAAGGGCAAAGGGAAGGGAAAAACATTGATTTGTAGCATTTGCCAATTTCTGTGGTGTAAATTTTCTCAACTGTGGGCAATTTCAAGCTACAGTGGGACTTGTACAATTCCTTAATATTTAATAGTCACTTGTGTGAGCCAGTGTAAGCCAGCTCCAGAATACCACTGGGTCCAGTTAAAATGAATTGAGCACCCCCCAATCCCACTTACTATAAAAACACCTAGCCTCCTTCCTTTACCACCCCAACCCCTGCCCCTTCACCAAATATTTCTGGGAGGCCCCAAGTGTTACCTTCTCCTGATAGTGCTATCTCATTACTTGCTCTTTCAGAGTTGCTCTGTTCTTACCAACCCCCGATGGCTGCTGACAGTGCCACTATCTGCTGTTGCTATCTGCTGTTGGTGGGTCTCAGCACTGTTCCTTCTTTAAGAGGGCTGTTGTAGGTAACTGACATTTTGTCATCCTCATTTGCATCCCGTCAACAAGTCTTGCCAAGACCACCTTGAAAATAGGTTCTAATCCATGAGTAACACTATTCTATTTATCTCCATCTACCAGTCTCCTCTCTTTCCTGGATGGCTGTTATAGCCTCATAACTGGCCTCCTGCTCATTCCCACACAGCAACCAGAGACATTTAAAAAAAATTAAAATGTAATGTTTACATGTACCAACCACCAAAAAGGACGAATTACCTGAACATAAGAGCAGACAAAAAAAATCTTCCTATGAAGTTGTTCCCTTGTTGGCATTTAGTTACAAAACATGTATCAAAATACCTCAGAGTAAAAGAAAAATTTTAAATGGATATGTGTCCCTTGCTTTTAATAAAACTCAATTTTGTGTGTAACCACCAATCTCGAGGGGCAGAGGTAGGGTTTGAGTCCATGCCTTTGTGACCAAAGAACCCATGCTTGACTGTCAAACAGGACTTTGTGTTAAAGCTGTGGCCTGGGCAATCAGAATCATTGACCTGACCTAGTGCCAGTCAGTATAGATTCCAAGATGGCTTTGGTGGATTAACCAAAGTGGGATTTGGGAAGTGGGATGAAGGGACAGTTGCACTTTTGGACAACCATGGATGTTGCTGGGGGAATCTGAATGCCTGTTTGGGGGTGGTAGAGATAAGTGGCTTAATTTCAGTTAGACCTCAGAGGGCTGACACCACCCAGGCCCTGCAAGCTGGGGATGGCTCTGGAAGAGCAGAGAGGAAAGCGGTAATTCCCCATGCAGCCCTGAGAGTGCCAGACAAGCTCTGGGCGGGGTTTTCTGGTCACAGGCTGTGACCAGCTTCTGCCTGAGGCCGATTTGGTCTTTTATTATACAACTCTGGAGATTTGATCAGCTTCATTCTGTTCCAGTCCAAGCTGCCACCTTGTCTAAAGTTTCCATTTGCACTTACTGTAGGGCTGGCTATGGACTCATGAGCATCATTTAAATATAATCTAACTTTCACAATAAGACTACAGGGCATTGAGCTGTGGTGTCTTTGTATTTCAATTTTTCTTGTTATGGAAGAAAGGGCTTATTGACAATATTTTCTCCTGACAATAATTCATTAGGTGCTGTCAACAGCAAAAAATCTTAATGGACTTCGGCTATGTGAGCCATATGTGTTATTCCTTTCTTTCTTACCCTCAGGGCCGTTTGGAATGAAAGATTCTCGGGAAATGGACAACATATTGTCAAGTTTCAAAGCATATGGGGCTGAACAGGATTCTACTGAGGGCTCATGGTCTTATAATCAATATTTATAAGCAATTAAAGTTCACCAAGACCTATAAAAACACACCATAGTTGTGAATCAAATTAGTGCCTTGACCTACCCAATTAGACAAAGAAAACATTAATTTCATAATTAGGCAGCCAATTTCCTTCTTAGAATTAACGCAAATAGTGATTATGCTTTAAAATCAAATGAACACTGTATTTTTAAACTAGAGATAAGAAGCCTATGCTAAGAGATGCAAAATTCCGGATAGGAGAGAGTTTCTTCATGTTTGATTAGTGAACTGACAAGGTTCTTTTTTTTTTTTTGGTATCTCAGTACAATTTTCCTTTTGAAACTAATCAATCTCTCTTCTTTTATATGGAATGACTGCCCATAGATTTAAAGTCATTGCTTTGTCGTTTGACGTTGAAGAGCAAAGAGTTTCAAGCTTTCCAGCGAGTCACTGCTGAATTATTCAATAATTTCAAACCAAACCCAAATGCAGGTGTAAGTCACAGCCAGGCATCTATCTGCCTGTTGAGGTCCTTTGTTCTTGTCATTGAGATAAAGAGGTTTCAGATTTAGGGGAGGAGTTTCTATTGTGATGGAACAAGTAAAATTATACAAGTCCTGGACTCGCTTCCTGCCCCTAATTTCTTATTTGCTTGATCTCCTCTCTGTTGTCTGTATTCACAGGTTAAAGTTTTCAATTATAGAAACCATTCAAGAAGCACGAACTTACCAATAAATTTAAGAAATCTAGGTGAAAAAATGTAGAGTAAGAAAGTTAGTATAAATTATCAGTGTTTTAGTTGAAAGGATATTTTGGGGGTCTTCTCTAGATGGGAAAAGGACTCCCATCAAAATTCTTTTATCCTTTAAGTAGTGATTGAAAGATGCCTTGCTTTAATTTCTAAAAACAAGTGAATTAAAAAAAAAATGTTTTGCTATGAAAGACTAGTGGGACAACAGTAGGAATGTTTTTGTGAATTTTCATGATACTGATTTTATGTCTGTATATTCAAAATAATCCTACATGGGCCATGAAATGAGATGGTCTGATTATTTTGATTATCTTCACTTAGGCCGTTAATAGATCTGTAGGATGTTTTACTAGCAGCATGTGGCATAGTCTTGACATCTTGATTATTTAGTCTTGGGATTTAAGGATTGCTTTATGCTTTACTGTTGTTGTTTTTTTCCAGAGTATACCTGGTACTCTACAGACAACTTAAGACACAATTTTTTTTAGGTATTTGTACAGGAAGTGTAAAATATGCTATCAGCACCTTAGGTAAATCTCTATCAGAGAAGGGCTTAGAATATAACACATTTTATAGATGTGGCAACTTTATACAAATAATTTGAAGATGATTCCACAAGTGAGCTCTTAAATTTAAAATGTTGTCATTTATTCTTATAGACTTGATATATATTTCTTTAACCATTCAGGAAGGGTAAAGGCAGATTCCTTGCATCTTTACCTTCCTTTCTATAGGGAATTTGTTTCAGGAAGTCAAACTTCAGTATTAAACTCTCACAACTTGCACTTTTTACACTAAATCACCGGTTTATATTTATCATTCCTCAAGATGTCATTGAGATTAGTAAATATAGCTTGTTTATATTTCTTGATTAGGGGTCAATTCTTATACTGAATAGAAATATATACTTCTTATATTGATCAGAGAGGGTAAACAACCCATTCTGTCATCACCTTCAGAACTATTGCATTTCTGTGAATCAAATTACAGTTCTCTAGTAGTTAGAATTTTCTGTTTGAAACAGAACAATGAAGCATTTTGTTGTTGTCGTTGTTGTTCCTCTGAACTTTCCTGGTTGTTTATTGAACATTGAATAACAGAGTGAATTTATTCAATATTATACTTTAGTCATTGTTAGACACTATTATGCTGTACTTATGTTTTCAGTTTAAATAAAGCCTGTAGACATTCATTAGGCATTAAATTGACTGTTTTGTATAAGTCAAACTGTAGTGAATTAATGTTCTGCTAATGTATTCCACTTCCCTCACTAATCCATCCTCCCTCCCTCCCTCCTTTCCTTCTTTACTCCCTCATTCATATTTGCTAAATATCTACAAAGTTTTATTCAAAGTTGAGTAGACATCTCCTTATCTCCAAGGAGTTCACAGTTGAGTGAGGCAGCTGATGATCTCCCCCTTGAAAATCTAATCTATATTTATGACTCATGAACTTTCCTTGGTAGAGACATGCTACCTATTATCCATTTGTATACAGTTTTCTTCCATTGTTTTCTATGTTGCAAGCTATTTTTTGTGACTTATTTGATGTTAATTGCTTCAATCAACTCATTAAATGATACAATTACATTTGTTTTTTTTTTCTATCCCCTAGCATCTTTTCAGTTCTTCAAGACCTTAGAAAAATAATTTAGGCTGTTGTGAATTCATTAACTAATTCTCTTCAGAACTTAGGATTCTTGTCAGACCTGTCAATGTGTGCAGAGCTTATTCAAAATGAGCATTTTCCCTCACCCACTTATAAAACAAAAATAAACCAAGAAACTCCTGTTCTTTTAATACTTTTATTTTACCTTGAAATTGTCCATTGTTAGCTTCTTTTAAATGAGAACATTATGGTTTTTCTTAGTCATCTTAAACACTAATTGTTTTAGAATTTTCATATATCAATAGGCTTGCAGTATTTTAAGGGACATGTAATATTTGAAAAGTCATTTATTTCCCTAAAAATTATTGAACTGACATCAATTTTCTGACGTTTTCTAATGATTACAAATCTTTAAAAAAATCTCTTTCCCTATTTACCCCACCTCCCAGCCCCTGGCAACCACCAACCTGTTCTCTGTTTCTAGGAGTTTAGCTTTTTTCTAGATTCCACATATAAATGAGATCGTGCAGTATTTGTCCTTTTCTGTCTGGCTTATTTTACTTAGCATAATGCCCTTAAGGTCGATCCATGTTGTTACAAACAGTAGAATTTCTGTCTTGTTCATGGCTAAATAATATTCTATTGTATGTACTTACCAATCTTCTTTATCCATTCATCCATTCAACACAGGTTGCTTCCATACCTTGGCTATTGTCAATAAGGCTGCAATGAACATGGGAGCACAGACATGTCTTTGAGATCCTGTATTCATTTCCTTTGGATTTCTATACAGGTGTGGGAATATACCAGTGGGAATTTGCTGGATCAGATAGTAGTTCTCATTTTTATTTGTTGAGGAACCTCCGTACTGTTTTCCATTGTGACTGTACCAATTTGCATTCCTACCAACAGTGCATGAGGGTTCCCTTTTCTCTGCTTAAAATGACATGAATATTTTTGAAGAACACTGGTTGGTTATTTTGTAGAATGTCCCACAGTTTGGATTAGTTTGATATTTCCTCATGATTATATTTAGGTTTTTGCATTTTGGGGGAGGAATACTATTGAAGGGAAATTTTGTCCTTCTCAGGACACATATCTACTCATATCAAGATATCCCTTTGTAATTTGTATCATTTTGTAACTTATAGCTGATTTATAGGGAGATATGTGAGTTTATATAAATATCTTGTTCCTCATGAAAACTTCATCCACTAGTCTTAGCATCCATTGATAATTCTTGCCTGAATTAATTATTGATTAATTATTAATCAATTGTTTAAAAGGTGAATGTCTATATCCTTTATTCATTCTACATTATAATGTGAAGAAGAGCTTTCCTTTCTCCCTCATTCATTCGTTTACTTATATCAGTATGTATTCTTGGAATTCTTATTTTGATTATTCGGGTTACATGTTGTTACTTTTATTATTTAAATTCACAAATGGTCCCAGATTTGGTTCGTGGGAACTCCTTTGGGACTTTGTTTTTATATTCTCATTTTCTTTTGTTCAATGATACATAGATCCATAAGAGTTTTATTTGCTTATGTTCATTTACTATCTGAATCACAAAGGCACCATCTTAATGAAATCATCAAATAATAGCATTAGGTAAAAGGCTCTTTCAAAAAGTTAAAAATATGACTCAAACATAGCCATCGTGAGTGTGTGTTAAGTAACTATTTTACTCTTTAATGGAGGGACCAATAGGATGGTAAATCTGACTAAAAGGGGAATTTGAGAGTCTTAGTACTTATAGTCAATGAAACAGAGATTGCTGAAATAAGGTTGTACAGTTAGAAATCAAACTGGTTAATGTGCTCCATAACAATAAAGCTATAATCATTTATATTCTTTCTTCTTTTTTTCTTATTTGTTTCAGGTTGCATTATCTTTTGTATGAACAGAAATCTGCAAATTAACGTCTAATTTCACAGAAAGCAGGCACTTACCAATATAAAATAATGCTAAATCAAACAAAGGTACATTCTCCTAGAAATTTAAATAATCCTTGAGTGGCTGTTACATAATGCTTCATATTACATTTCAAGAAGAGGCACTATCCTTTGCCTTATTTCCAAATTTGGGGAAATTTTCCTTATTACTTCAAAGTTATTAGGTTGGTGCAAAAGTAATTGCAGTTTTTGTAATTATTTTTAAACTTTTAAACCACAATTACTTTTGCACCAACCTAATGTATTTCTCAAAATGCCAAGTCATACCTTTTGCATTCTATTCTTCTATTTTAATAGAAAATCTAAAATTTTCATTGGTGTGTTTTGTGGATCTTCTTAGATCTCTCTTACTGCAATTTAAGCCTATTTGACTTGTGAAGTTAGAATTTGTCTGCTATAATAATAACTCAACCTGAATGTGAAGACTCAGTAGACTCTTGGCCTCCATTCCTTGAAATAACTAATTTTTTATGTTTTCTGTTATTTTCTGTCTATCTTACCTTTGAGTGTTTTGTTCTTTTTCTGGAAACTTTTGATTTTTTTCACAGTTCTTAAAACCGCAGAATCCTAGACATGATATTGTATTCTTCTGAGTCTAACAAATACCAAGAACACATAGCATCTATGATATTTCAATATGCCCATACCTGCAAATGTACAGGATAGCACTGTAGACTTACTATGTTTTTAACCAGTTAAATTAAAACATGATATATCATAAATTACCAGATTTTCTATTTATTGTTATAAATATGTTTATGTTGCTTACTCATTAAGCCATTCATTCATTCATTAAAAACTTTATTGTAGTAAAAAAATACATAACAAACTACTTACTATCTTAATCACTTCTAAGTGTACAGTTCAGTAGTGTTAAACGTATTCATATTCTTGTGCAACCATCTCCAGAACTTTTTTGTCTTGAAAAATTGAAACTCTATACTCATTAAATAATGATTCCCCATTTCTCCCTCCCCCAACTTCTGACCAACCACCATTCTCCTTTCTGTTCCTATGAATTGGACTACACTAGATGCTTTGTATAAGTGGAATCATACAATATTTGCCTTTTTGGGACTGGCTTATTTCACTGAGCATAATGTCCTCAAGGTTCATCCATGCCATGACATATGTCAGAATTTCCTTTAAGGCTGAATAATATTCTATTGTATGTGTAGACCACATCATGTTTATCCATTCATCTGTCACTGAGCACTTGGGTTACTTCCACCTCTTGGCTATTGTGGATAATGCTGCTACGAACATGGTTATGCAAATACATCTTCAAGATTCTGCTTTAAATTATTTTTTTATGATTTTATATTAGTTTCAGGTGGACATCACAATGGTCAGACATTTATATAGCTTATGAAGTGATCTCCCCAACAAATCCAGTACCCACCTGGCACTATATGCAATTGTTACAATATTATTGACTGTATTCCCTATGTTGTGCGTTATATCCCTGTGACTACTTTTAAACTACTTCTTACTCTCTCACCATTTCACCCAGTCCCCCTCCTATCTGGCAACCATCAGTTTGTTCTGTGTATCTATGGATTTGTTTTTGTTTGGCTTGTTCATTTATTTTGTTCTTTAGATTCTATAAATAAGTGAGATTATGTGGTATTTGCCTTTCTCTGTCTGACTTATTTCACTTAGCATAATACCCTCTAGATTCATCCATGTTGTCATAAATGGTAAGATTTCATTCTTTTTTTTATAGTCGAATACTATTCCATTTTATATATGCACCTCATTTTCTTTATCTAATCGTCTATTAGTGGGCATTTAGTTTGCTCCGATATCGTGGTTATTTTAAATAATGCTGCAATGAACATAGGGGTGCATCTTTGCAAGTTAATGTTTTATATTTCGTTGGATAAATACCCAGAAGTGGAATTGCTAGGTCATAAGGTAGTTCTAGTTTTAATTTTTTGAGGAACTTCCAAACTGTTCTCCAGAGTGGCTGCACCAATTTACAACAGTACACAAGGGTTCCTTTTCTCCACAACCTCGTCAACACTTGTCATTTGTTGATTTACTGATGATAGCCATTCTGACAAATGTGAAGTGATATCTCATTGTGGTTTCAACTTGCATTTCTCTCATCTTTTCATATGTCTACGGGCCATCTGTCCTCTTTGGAGAAGACCTATTAAGGTCTTTTGCCCATTTTTAAATTGAATTGGTTTTTTTGTTTCTTTGTTTTGTTTTGTGTTGTTTTTGGTGTTAAGTTGTATGAGTTTTTTAATAAATTTTGGATATTAACTCTATATCAGATGTATCACTGGTGAGTATTTTCTCCCATTCATTAAGTTGTCTTTTCATTCTGTTGATGGTTTTCTTTGTTGTGTAAAAAACGTTTCAGTTTTTATGTAGTCCTATTTGTTTATCATTTGTTTTGTTTCCCTTGCCTGAGGAGATATATCAGGAAAAAAAACATTACTAAGAACAATGCCAGAAAGTTTATTGTCTACTGTGTTTTCTTCTAGTAGTTTTATGGTTTTGGGTGTTAAAATTTAAGTCTTTAATCCATTTTGAGTTTATTCTTTATATGGTATAAGAAGGTGGTCTAGTTTCATTTTTTTTTTTTTTAAACAAAATTTTATCTGTCCAGTTTTCCCAGCACCGTTTATTGAATAGACTGTCTTAACCGCGTTGTATATTCTTACCTCCTTTGTCATAGGTTAAATGACCATATAGTTACAGATTTATTTCTGTGCTCTTTATTCTATTCCATTAACCTATATATCTGTTTTATGCCAGTGCCATGTTGTTTTGATTACTACGGCCTTGTAGTATAGTTTGATATCAGGTAGCATGATACCTCCAACTTTGTTCTTCTTTCTCAAGATTGCTATGGCTATTTGGTGTCTTCTATGGTTCCATATAAATTTTAGGATTATTTGTACTACTTCTGTGAAGAATTCCATTGGTATTTTGATAGGGACTGCACTGACTTAATAGATTGCTTTGGGTAATATGGACATTTTAATGATGTTAATTCTTCCTTTCTAGGAGCATGGTATGTTGTCATTTGTATTGTCTTCAATTTCTTTCTTCAATGTCTTATAATTTTTCTGAGTACAGGTCTTTTACCTTCTCAGTTAAATTTATTCTTGGGTAATTTTTTTCTGGAATTGTTTTCTTAATTTCTCTTTCTGATAGTTGTTTTTTTATGTGTAAAATGCAACCACTATCTGAATATTAATTTTGTATCCTACTACTTTACTGAACTCATTTATCAGTTCTAATAATTTTTTTGTGGAATCCTTAGGGTTCTCTCTACATAGTATCATGTCATCAACAAATAATGACAGTTTTACTTCTTCCTTTCTAATTTGGTTGCCCTTTCTTTCTTTTTCTTTTCTGATTGTTGTGGCTAGGACTTTCAATACTATGTTGAATAAAGTGGTGAAAGTGGACATCTTGTCTTGTTCCTGATCTTAAGGAAAACACTTTTAGCTTTTCATTGTTGAGTATGATGTTATCTATGGGTTTGTGTTGTAATATGTTTTTATGTTGTAGTATGTTCCCTCTATTTCCACTTTGCTAGGAGTTTGCATCAAAAATGGATGCTGGATTTTGTCACATGCTTTTTCTGCATCTATGATCATATGATTTTTAGTTTTCATTTAATGTGGTGTACCACATTAATTGATTTGCAGATATTGAACCATCTTGCATCCCAGGAATAAATCACACTTGATCAAGGTGCATGATCTTTTTAATGCTTTGCTGAATTTGATTTGCTAATATTTTATTGAGCATCTTTGCATCTATATTCACTAGGGATATTGACCTATACTTTTCTTTTTTGTAATGTTTCTGTCTCATTTTGGAATCAAGCTAGTGCTGGCCTTGTTAAATGAGTGTGGGAGCCTTCCTTCCTCTCGAATTTTAAAAAATAGTTTGAGAAGAATAGGTGTTAATTCTTCTTTGTATGGTAAAATTTACCTGTGAAACCATCTGGACCAGATCTCTTGTTTTTGGGAGTTTTATAATTACTAATTCTATTTCATTAGTAGTAATAAGTCTGTTCAGATTTTCTGTTTCTTCTTGATTCAGTCTTGGATGATTGTATGTTTCTAGGAATTTATTTATTTATTCCAGGTTGTCCAATTTGTTGGCATAAAATAGTTTATAGTATTTTCTTACAATCCTTTTTATTACTGTGGTGTTAGTGGTCACCGCTTTCATTTCTGATTTTATTTATTTGCGTCCTCTTTCTTTTTTTCTTGATGAGTTTGGTTAAAGGCTGATCAATTTTGTTTATCTTTTTAAAGAACCAGCTCTTGGTTTTATTGATCATTTGTATTGTGTTTTTAGATTCCATTTTGTTTATTTCTGCTGTGATCTTTATTATTTCCTTCATTTTATCCAATTTGAGCTTTGTTTGCTGTTTTTTTTTCAGTTCCTTTAAGTATAAGATTAGATTGTTTATTTGAGATTTTTCTTGTTTCTTGAGATAGGCCTGGATTGCTGTGAATTTCCCTCTTAGGATTGTTTTCACTAGGTCCCATAGATTTTGGGTCATTGTGTTTTCATTTTCATTTGTCTCAAGGTGTCTTTTGATTTCTTCCTTGATCTTATTGTTAACCCATTCATTGTTTGGTGGCATGTTATTTAGCCTCCATATGTTTGTGTGTTTTTCCATTTTTTTCTTGTAATTGATTTCTAGTTTCATGTCATTGTAGTCAGAGAAGAAGTTTGATATGATTTCAATCTCCTTAAATTTATTGAGACTTTTTTTTGTGGCCTAACATGTGATCTATCTTGGAAAATGTTCCATGTGCACTTGAAAAGAATTTACATTCTGCTGTTTTGGGGTGAAATATTCTAAAAATTATCAATTAAATCCATATGATCTGATGTGTCATTTAAAGTTGCTATTTCCTGGTTGATTTTCTGTTGGGAAGATCTGTCCAGTGGTGTCAACGGGGTGTTAAAGTTCTCTACTATGATGGTGTTACTGTTATTTTCTCCCTTTACAAGTATGTCAGTCAATATTTGCTTTATACTGAAGGTGCCAAAAAATGTATACAAGTGGACACTTTGGTCAACGTTGCTCAAGCAGTAGTTCGCTATAATCAGAAGTGTCTGGATGCTGATGATAACCACTTTGAGCATTTCTTGTAATTGAAGAAGTCAAATGTGACTTGTATTTTATCTTTTGTTATCGGTATATATTGAGTATTACAATTTTAATACAGTTCCTTTCTTAAAATGAGTATACCTTTTTTGGGCATCTTCTGTATATTTAGGTGCTCCTATGTTGGGTGCATAAATATCTACAAGGGGTATATCCTCCTGTTGGATCCATCCCTTTATCATTATGTAATGTCTTTCTTTGTCTCTTACTATAGTTTTTTAAGTCTATTTTGTCTGATATGAGTATTGTTACCCCAGCTTTTTTTTTTTTTTTCATTTCCATTTGCATGAAATATCTTTTTCCATCCCTTTACTTTTAGTCTGTGTGTGCCTTTCGGTCTGAAGTGGATCTCTTGTAGACAGCATATGTATGGATCTTGTTCACTTAGCACCCACAGTGATTACTCTAAGTGTGATGCTGGATTGTAGCTATCGTAGGGAGTGTAGAGATGAACGTGACCTTCAGGGCTCTTAAAAATCATGTGGTCCAGTGTGGAGGCTCAGACAAGATCACACTATCACAGAAATTTGTGAAAACACCATAAATGAATTGCAAAACATGAGAAAACCTACAGAACATTGTTTCCCAGACTCTGGATTGGCCAGTGTGGTAAAATGCCACCACTAACAAAAATGTTAGGGAAGTTTACGTACAAGAAAGATACAACCACCACCATCCACTTTGACTATCATTTTATAGAAAAAGGACATTTTAATACCAAAAAAATCTATGAAGGAGAATATCAAAGTAAGCAAAAGTTCTTAAAAATGAAATGAATTTTGTTTTACTGAGAAAAAAAAAAGACAGTAATAAAAGCTTAATGAGTGGTGCTAACCGGAGTTTTGAGAAAGACAAAATAGTTTTTTGTTCGTTTGTTTTTTAATTTTGAGGGGAAGTAAGACTCACCTGAATTCTTAAGCAGCTATGCTTGTTGCAGGTATTATAATATAAACAGCCTTTGGGAAATTCACATGTGGGTAACCCACAGACAGGAAAAAGACCAATTTTCTTTTATAATAGTACATCATGGGCATTCAGTGAGCTATAGATACATGATTGGGGTAAATATAGTAAATATTAAATTCAGTAATTTAATAGTGTCTCAAAGGCTTGAACTTAACTTCAAAAGCATTTAAGAAAATTGCTTCAGAGATTTGTTTATTTCAGATCTAAGTTCCTTATTTAAGGAAAGTTGGTTGTATAAGAAGAAAAATGTATAAATATATGTGCATATTTACATATACATAAGCATACATAGTTAGTTCTTCTAAAACTTTTTAAAATAATGTTTATAATTGATTGTAGAAATTCTGAGTTACGTTATGGATACTGGTCTTGACTTAATCTCTTCAAATCTCCCTAGTTTTAACTAAAAAGGGAAATATAATACCAGTATAATATGAGAAGAAAAGATTAAAGGCACAATATCACTAGTTGTATGAATATTGAAAACAACATTTTGGACTATTGATAAATGTTTCCAGTGAGTATATTTAAAATCAGGCTTTTTGACTCAATACAACAGTGAAGCTCATTCTTTTGGGCAATTCAATGAACTTATCATTTAATTAAAAAAGAAGCAGTTGCATGATAGTCAAGCAACTTTGTTGAAAAACAGAACAAAAAAAGTGGCTTCTTTGTGCCTTGTTTCCATTAATACCACGTTTGAAAACAATTAATTTATACATGGTTAAAACTTGCAGACATTGGATATGTATCCATTTTCATTGTATTCTTAAACTATTTCCTGCCAAGTACCCTAATGTAAGCTGTGTAGTAAACCACATTACATATCAAACTTTCCCAGTTGAAAAGTTAGGTTCAATATTAATGGCTCCTTCACTCTGCAACATCCTGCTAGAGCTTCTAGCAAGTTCACTAATGATGAAAGTTGTCTTCTGGCTTTCTGACTGCTGTGTCCTGGAGATGCATTGTAAAGAGTGAGGTGCATATTAAACAACTGAGTGGAAATCTTGCATGAAGAATGTCTGTCAATCAAAGTAGCCCTCCTGCTCTTTTTATTATCAGAAAAATGCAGATAAAGATGAATGCATTTGACGAAATAAACAGGAATGCAAAACTGGAAAAACTTGATCTCCTGACCATGTCCTTGTCACAGATCACTGAAATATAGTTGTATCATGATGTTATTAGAATCAGAAATGTATCTTATTGGATTTGTAGACAGAAATAAATATTGCTTAATATTCTTAAAGCAGGTGACCAGTTGCTCAGATGGTTAGAGCGTGGTGCTAATAATACCAAGGTTGCCGGTTCAATCCCCGTGTGGGCCAGTGTGAGCGGTGCCCTCCTGGAAAAAAAAAGTAAATAAATAAGTATTTAAAGAAACAGTATTCTCAAAGCATTTTGACTTTGCATCACTTGTCTAGTCCAGCCTATGGGATTGAGTAAGAGACTTGTTTACTGATCTTATACACTCAGTCTTTAATATACCTATACTATAGTTGCCAGCCATTGTTACCAAGATCTGACTATTAGCTATGCTATACCTTCTCTCAGAGGAAAAGGGACTTTGAAAGGGTGTTGCATCCATGTTGTTATCTTACCAGAAAACTTGAAAAATCACCAATACTCTACTCTGCCTCAGTTTTTCCATCCCCATTGGGATCATTTCCCACCCTTCCCCCGCCCCACACACTCAGGGTGTGAGCTAATAGCACCATGGACATTATGCTCACTAAATTAGTATCTTCCCTAATGATATGCCTAGTCTAGAAAAATAACTCATGTGGGTTGCAAGGCGTGAATAGAATGCAGGGAAATTTGAGGTACACATACACCGGGAGAGTCTTTCCTCAAACCTGCGGTAGAAAGACCAACAGCACAAGAAATTGATTTGAATAGATTAAATCCATTACTCAGGTATTTTCTGAACTTTGCTTATTTATCCACCATAGAGAAGTAATAGTTGAGAAGAAACACTGTCGGATAATGGGGAGTGAAGCAAGAAAAAATGGTAGGAGATGCCTCAGTGGTGCTCTTTATGGCAAATGCAGTTCATGCTCATGTTTCTTATTTTCCTTTTCTATCCTGAGTTAGAACAGAGTGCCTTTTCAGAGCGACTGTTTTTCGAAAAGAGTCCTTGGAATGTGACGTTTTCAGATTTAGAAGGAAACCACTGGGCATTAATGTTTATACTCTCTGTCCTCAGTTGTAAGGGGGCAGAGGAAAGTGCAATGATAATCTCAATGTAAAAAAAAACACCTAGTTTTGTAAATCTGGAGAACAGTTTGCGCTTTAGGGACAGAGAATCTTCCAATCCCAAACATAATCTTGGTTTACATGTGTGGCTTATTGGGACCAGTCATCAAATATTTTATTTACAAGAATTTAATTTTTTTATTCTGCAACTTTATTTGCAAATCCATAGAATTGATTCTATCTAAAATGTTAGCATTTGATTTCTAAAGCTCAATGCAGAGAGGCGAGAAGAAGTCTTAATAATTTTACTTTGGTATATTTTATATTCAAGTAAATTATTATAAGAGATGTGAACTAAATTGGAAGTACAAATGGATGGTTGGGATCAGTTTAAACTGTTTTCATTGATAACTTTAGACTCACCCAGGGGTACTTTAGGGCAAACCAATCAAATCAGAGTTCATTCAAGTGTCAGCCTAATAATGTAAGAAGAGCATCTACTTTGTGTGAGGGTGAGAGGGAGGGACAATGCATTATCTACCAATAAGAAATGCTAAGATGGTCAGTAGTGTCCCTATTGCTATTTTTGAAAACTATGTGGGTCAGCATTTACAAGCCTGGCAAACAACTATTTCTTCACAGACTAGAGCCAGCTCTTTAATGATCAGAAAGTACTGTGCTAGTTGATCATGATTATTGCTAAAGTGAAGTCTCTGCCACCATTTGATTTTCCTGTTATTTCATGTTAGAAAATGGATCACTCCATATTATTATCCTTATTTAACAGTTGGTATTACATTACATATACATCGCAGAATACATATACAAATGATATTGTAATCTATAAACTACTCTGTAACTTACTCACTTTAACAAAATATCAGGAGCATCTTTTCATGTCAGTGTACATTACCTGGCTCTTTGCGGTGGTTGCAGAGTATTTCATATTCTGGGTCTAATTATTTATATAGACAATCCTGTAATTGAGGTTGTTCCCCACCTTCATTTTTACCCTATTCTTAAAATGACTCATTTAATTAATTTTTTTAAGTTCTCAAGTATCTCTCTAGAGAGCAAACTTTAGAGTGATGGTGGTACTAGATACAGATGGCTTGGCATTAATTAAATACTGAAGTAAACCTAGCATGATCTCATTACTGAGTTCTTGGAAACATTTTTTGACCTGACAGAGGCAACAAAGAGGCTTGATAGTTCTAGATAGTTCTTGATAGTTCTAGATCTCCAACTTTTTAAAGTTCCAAAATATTTTAAAATAAATTATATATTCATTGAAACCTTTTATGCATTGGCCATAGTGCTAGTTTTTATTTAATATTAAACTTTTTTGAATGAGGTATAAAATTAAATAAAATAACAGTAGCTAACTTGTATTCTAAATTTTCAAATTTTAGTAGTGATATATATTATACATCACATGTACATATATGGTATATGCAGTTGTTGGTATGTATAGTTGTATATATCATATATGTACAAAGTAAAGAATCATAATAAAATGAACACTTATGTACTCACTACTCAAATTAAGAAATAAAATTTGATGGATAAGAAGAATTAATATAGTTAAAATGTCCATACTGTCTAAGGCAATATGCATATTCAACACAATTCCTATCAAACTACCAAGGACGTTTTTCACAGAAATAGAATATATAATCCTAAAATTTATATGGAACCATAAAAGACCTCGGATAGCCTCGGCAATCTTGAGAAATAAGAACAAAGTGGGAGGTATAACGATACCTGACATCAAATTATACTACAAGGCTACAGTAATCAAAACAGCATGGTACTGGCATAAAAACAGACACATAGATCGATGGAACAGAATAGAGAGCCCAGAAATAAATCCATGCCTATATGGTCAATTAATCTATGACAATGAAAACAAGAATTTACAGGGGAGTAAAGACAGTCTATTCAATAAATGGTGCTGGGAAACCTGGACAGACACATCCAAAAAAATGAAGCTGGACCACCTCCTTACACTATATACAAGAATAAATTCAAAATGGATTAAAGACCTAAATGTAAGATCTGAAACCATAAAATTCCTAGAAGAAAATATAGGAAGAAACTTCACAGACTTTACCCGGAGTAAGATTTTTACTGATATATCCCTTCAAGCAAGGGAAGTAAGAGAAAAAATAAACGTGGGATTACATCAAACTAAAAAGTTTTTTCACAGCAAAGGAAACCATCAATAAAACAAAAAGGGATCCTACTGAATGGGAAAAGATATTTGCCAATGATGTAACCAATAAGGGGTTAATATCCCAAGTTTATTAAAAAAAAGTCACTCAACTCAACTCCAAATAAACAAATAACACAATTGAAAAATGGGCAGAGGACATGAAGAGACATTTTTCTAAAAAGGACATACAGATGGCAAACAGACATATGAAAAAACCCTCAACCTCACTAACCATTAGAAAAATGCAAATAAAAACCACAATGAGATACCACCTCACCCCAGTCAAAATGGCTATCATCAATAAATCAACAAACAACAAGTGCTGGCAAGGATGTGGAGAAAAGGGAACCCTTGTGCACTGTTGGTGGGATTGCAGATTGGTGCAGCCACAATGGAAAACAGTGTGGAGGTATCTCAAAAATCTGAAAATGGAACTACCTTATGATCCAGCAATTCCACTCCTAGATATCTATCTGGAGAAATCCAAAACTCTAACTGAAAAAATTTATGCACCTCTATGTTTATTGCAGCACGATTCACGATAGCCAAGGCATGAAAACAACCGAAATGCCCATCGGTAGATGACTGGATTAAGAAACAGTGGTACATTTATACAATGGAGTATTACGCAGCCATAAAGAAGAAAGAAATCTTACCATTTGCCACAACATGGATGGACCTAGAGAACATTACGTTAAGTGAAATAAGTCAGACAGAGAAAGACAAATACCATATGATCTCACTTATATGTGGAAGCTAAAGAAAAGAATAAATGAATGAACTAATCAGAAACAATTTCAGAGACATAGAGGAAAAACTGAGGGTTGCTAGATGGGAGGGCGGGTGGGGATAAGGGGGAATGTGAGGGGATTAGAGAGCACAGTCAGTAACCACAAGATTGCCATGGGGTTACGAAAGTAAATTTGGGGAATGTAATCAATGATGTAAAGATTTTGTAGGGTATCCAATGGACACTTAGGGAGACCAACTCAGGGAAGAGGTAGATGCCTGATCACTGCACTGTACACCTAAAGCTGAAGCTGAACAATAATGAATGTCAACTACAATATATATATATAGTTACAAGAAGCAGAGTACAGCATTAGGGATAGAGACCGTGGAAATGCAATGGCTCTGTGCGATGTCAGAGGGTTAGTGGATGGGGGAGGGGGTTGTCACAGTGTGAGGGATGTAAATGATAAATGTCTAGCTATTACATTATGTTGTGTACCTGAAAGTAATAAAAAAGAAATAAAACTTGATAAGCACCTTGGAAGACCTGCAGTGCTCTGCCTCCATTGCATCTCCTCCCTCCCCACCCCAACCCTTGGTTACCACCATATTAATTCTGTCTGAATAATTCCCATGGTTTTCTTAATAGTTTTACCACCTAGTTTTGCTATGGCAGCACTAGCCATTTATGTGCTCCTAAACGCTTTACTTTTCCTTATTTTTGAATCACATATAAATGTGGTTCCATACAGTATATATGCTTCTGGGGCTCCCTTTTCCTGATCATTCTGTTTATGATATTTATCCATATTGATATTTATAGTAGAGTGTCTGTTCACTTTTACTAATATACTATATTTCATAAATATACCACATTTTATTTACCCATTTTACTGGCAATGAATATTTGTGTTGCTCCCAGATTTTTGCCATCACAGCCTAACATAATATTGCTACAATCAACATTTTTTTACTGGTTTCCTGGCACACATATGAGATTTCCTGTAGACAGTAGTCTTCAAACATTTTTGCCCAAGATACATAGTAAAAAATATATTTTTCTTCACAATCCAGTTAACATACACATATATAATGTGTGAAAAAAACAATTTCAAAAAATAATACTTACCCTTACTAATTGCAGTGCAGTTTGATTTTTCTATTCAATTCTATTTTGGTTTTAAATAAGTGGGTCACAACCCACAGATTGAAATATACTGCCTTAGAGTATATACCTAGGAATGGAAGTATTGTGTCACTGTATATGCCTATGTCCTATTTTATTAGATAATGTCAAACTCTTTCCTAATGGCCTTTTTTGCTTCTTTCTTCATTCATTCTTTCATTCCTTTGACTATTTTTCAGTTGGTCTGTTCATCTTTTTCTTATTGATTCAGACTTTACATATTCTGGATGCCAATCCGTCATCAGTTAAATATATTACAAGTATCTTGTTCAATTTGTAACTTATTTTTTCACCTTTTAATGGTGTCATTTAATGAACAAACATACTTAATTTTTTAATCTTTCTTAAGGTTATTGATTTTTAGGCCTTAAGAAGTCCCTTTTTACTCTAAAGTCATGAAGACATTCTCTTATATAATCTTTCCAAAATGTATATTTTGCCTTATAAATCTTTAATCAAACTAAAATTGAATTCTTTAAAACTTTTTTTTCAATTACCCTCGACATTCAATATTATTTTATATTAGTTTCAATTGTAGAGCATAGTGGTTAGACATATATATGAAATTGAATTCTTATAAAGTGTGAAGTAGGAGCCAAGTTTCTGTTTTTCCGTATGGATATACTAAATTATTTCAGAACTATTTCCTGCAGTGCCTTTTCTTCAGTTCACTTTCAGTGCCAACTTTGTTATATTATCTATGTGGCTCTGTTCTGGACTCTCTGTTCTAGTCCATTGATCTATTTGTCTATCTTGTTCCCATCCGTAATACCATCCCTCTGCTGATGGCTAATACCATTTACCATATGCCAGGAAATATTCACACTATCTTAATTATAGCTTTATGATAAGGCTTGATATCTGGTAGGGCAAGTTTCTTTAACTTGCTTCTCTTCTTCAGTTTGTATCTTGACCTTGGTCCTAAGCTCTGTATACATTTTTAGAATAAGTTTGATAATTTCCCCAAAATAACTATGGAGATTTTGATCAGAATTGCATTGAATCCCTAGATCAATTTGGGAAGAAGTAACTTCTTTAGGACAGAGAGTTTCCCTACCCAGGAAAATGGTTTAACTCCCCATTTTATTCAGGTTTACTTGACTGTCTCTTAGTACGCTTTATAATTTTCTCTACAGATATTTTTCTACTCATTGAACTTATTTATAGGTATGTTGTGTGTTTTGTTGTTATTGTACATTTGTTGTGTAAAATGTGATGTATTTGTTGATATATCTGTAAGAAAAGAAGCAAAAATAATGAAATTAAAACAACCTTGATTTAACAGTAACTTTCCTTAAAAAGTCTTAATGGGGGGTGGGGGGTGGGAGATGAGGGTAAGGGGGATCGAATATATGGTGATGGAAGGAGAACTGACTCTGGGTGGTGAACACACAATGGGATTTATAGATGATGTAATACAGAATTGTACACCTGAAATCTATGTAATTTTACTAACAATTGTCACCCCAATAAATTTAATAAAATAAAATTAAAAAAAAAGTCTTAAAATACTTTATAGCATCACTGGGTTTGATACTAAGCCTTTGGTCATTATACTTTGAATAGCTGAGCAAAATATGTAGGCTGAAAACAGGGTATCTCTTTTTAGTCTAATATTCTATCTGTAAATCATTTGAGTTTTATACTTACTTTAGAGGGTATCTTTACAACTGTTTATCACTCAGTACTATGCATATGTGTTTAAATTTTGTGGTAGTGAGGTCGTCTTTGAGCGACACTATCAAAATTTGCCTTCAGCACTTCTTACCCTTGTCCTGCTTTATTTTTCTCCCTTAGCATTTACCGTTATTGGATATAACGGTAAATGCTATATGTTCCCCCTTTTTTATTTTGGATGCTATTTCTGAAGAAAGAAAGCCATGCAACTGTCTGTGAAATTGAATGAATATATGTTAGCTATTTTATTTGCATTTTATTCCAATTATTTTTATGAGCTATATATTCTAGATATTTATTTTGTAAGGCCATGGAAAATTTCTCGAAGTTGCTTTAAAAAAATCACTATAACTGTTTTTATTTTCTCCATCAACCTGATGATAAGCCTATTCTTTTTTTCTAAAGAAACTATGTTCAAGACACATTTTGGAAGTTTCTTGCAGTTTTGATATTTTTTCCTCAGAAATGATATTGTAACAATGGTGTTTGACACAATTGTCTATAGTAACTTCACAATGTTTAAATTATACATCTATCCTATAGTATTAATGTGAACATTTATCATATTTTCCTCCCTAGGAAGATTTCCAGTTCTGAAAAACCAATGTACAATTGGATCAAATATTACTCTATACTCTGAATTTAACATATGCTTGGTTTGATTAAAACTCCCCCCATCCTGTTACAAAAATTTTAATGAGACTGAAATGACTTCATTTTAATATTTAATTTGAAAATAGTTCTAGTTCAGTCTAAAATTATTTTATATGTTGCAGAAAAAGTTATATTTTCACTAATAATGAATTAACTAAGTAGTTGGATATATGTGAGTAAATGAATTCTGGGCCTCAGATTTTTCATCTGTGAAAAAACAGTTGGTATGCTGGCTTATTTTCCTTTACAATCTTCTCCAGTTTTGCTTACCAAGATATCTTCCAAAATAAAGTTGGCACTAGGATTCTTCTTAGAGAGGAACAATATTTGTTTTGAAAAATAATTCTTTAAGTCTGCCTGATAATGAGGAGCAGTGTACACATAGCGAAGTGCCTTGTATAGGGATGGGGACGAGCAGCAAAAAAACAAAAGCATCTGGGTCTAACAACATGGTTGGAGGTTAGAGCCTGAATTGATAAAAATACCTAAAAAGATTTTTATGGAGGGTGTTTAATATTCAATTTAAAATCTTTGGTGTTTCTTCAATATAAATATCCTGCATTTCCCAAATGGTCAGAATGTTACAGTGTAATTTTCAAAAGTTAATAATATGGCTCTCATGCGATTATAAAATGAAAGATTTTATTCAACTCATTCATTAATGCTGGAAACTATGATATTAAGACTAGTTCCAATGAGAAGAAACAATATGATATCAGGAATGCTTAAATAAATTTGCTAATAGATGCAAAATTGGCTCTTTTCTTATAGAGCAGTAAGATATTGTATATATGTATTATATGTATATATATATTATGGAGAGAGAGAGAGAGAATATGGATAATGAGATACATTGTAGATTTTTGTGAATTCTTTTTCTATTAAAAAGGAACTTAATGATAAAGAAAAGAAGAATTCATATTTAAAATGTATTTAGTACTATATTGCATATCTAATTACCTATTGGGCTTGTAACATATAACAAAGCAATTATAAGCAGTGCTTCACTCTTTTATGGCTCTGTTACATGTGTATAGGATTTATAAACTTCCATTTACTGTACTGCAGGGTCAGGCGTACAGGCAGGAAAAGGTGGACCTATTAAAACACGAAAGTTTCTTTAGGAAGTGAGATCAGGTTATCATGATCCATTGCTAGATACTACATAGAAACAAATCCTCTTCTTGTCCAAACCACAAGCAGATGTCATCACTCAGCAGGATCTTTGCTAGCAAGTTCTTTGTGGGTAGTATTTGTTGAAGGTTGAAATGATTTCCAGTTTAGTATCTATAAATCGATCCTTCTTTGATAGACTTACATTTTTTAACCTTTCTTAAAAAGAGTTGGAATTCTAGGACAAGCTCAATCTCAAAAAGTTCATAGGTTTTAGAGCAAAGTCTGTGAAATACCTGAATTTCTTAATCTGCAAAATTTGGGATTAACCTTGTATCACCGTGAAGAGGGTTATGCATTTCTCCATAAGGTTGGAGCCACTGGATGGCAGGGACAGTGTACTTGTTTCTTAGGCACTATAGTACTTGGCATATGTAATAGTGGTAGCAGTTATTTCCATTTATTGAACATTTATTTAATGGTCAGCAATTATATTCATTTAATAATGTCAAAATGTTAATTAACTTAATGAAATCTGTTTACTTAACGCAGGCAAAGCTCTAGGCACTTTAAACACATCACTGTGTTTAAGGCTTGCACCAACTTTGCACGGTAGATTTATTATCTCCATTTTAAAGGGGAATAGACCTAGACCCTGAGAAGTATAAGAATCTAAAGAATGGTAGAAATAAATTTCAAGGTGCGATCCGTCAAATTACACTAGGTCTGCTTCCTTTCTTCCATGGGGTCTGCACTCAATAAATGTTGAATGAATGAATGAATGGTCTTCTTTAAAATCTTTATAAACTATGTGACAATTACCTGGTCTGCATTTAATTTTAAGGAGCTAATAGACATTTAAGCTTGAAGGAATTGTTGCCAAGTTCTAAAGTTGACATTTTGTTTCTAATAGAACGAGAGCACACACCCGGTATTACATTCATTCATAACCTTGGGAGTGTTCCAATGATTCCGATACACCTTGTTTGTCCACACCCCCACAAAACACATTGATTTGCTATTGTACACCTTCCAGGGAGGGGACTCCTCCTCACTCACACAAGATACCTTCTTTTCAGATCTCCACTTTGATAAACCCATGTTCAACTGAAATCATCTTGAGTAAGATTTGGGACATAAAGGTGCGATGAATTGACACATCATTCTCATCCTGAATACAAAGTGAAACATGTACAAAATCCTCCTGAATCTCTCTAGGCAAAGAATTTTGCTAAACACTCTGTAAGTGTCTCATCAATATAGGAAAGAGTGCCTGAGACAGTTTGCAAACTCAGTCATCGATCTCCACGCTTGAATCAAATCTTGAAAGCAAACAAAGAGGAAGTGATCCTATCTTACATGAGGATAACCTAGAATTTTTATATGGGTCTTTACCTTAAGTAAGGTTAAATAAAGCAGTGAGCAGACAGTAAGGTTTATGGTTTTATATAATACCATTTACCGTATGCCAGGAAACATTCAAAGTGGTCTGCTTGTATTTTTTCATTTAACCCTGTCACTTATACTTTCTATGAGGGAGGCACTAGTAACTGTATTTTACAGATGAAGACATTAAACAGAGAGAGTAACTTGCCAAGAGTCACACAAGTAGCAAGGAGTGAAGGCAGGATTCAAACCAACATCTGTCTAAATGCAGCACTTCTTTCCAAAGTGCTTCTGAAAAGTTTTCCTTGACTCAGGGATTGGAAAACATGGACACAGTATAGGATGTCTGTGAACATCTGAAACTTTACAAGTTCACAAGTGACTTTTCCAGTCTCACCATTCTGGCCCTGGTCATCCCTCTGCTTCTTCCTTTCTCCCTTATTTATTTTCACATGGTCCCCAAACTGAAAACACTGGTATCTCTCCATCGCCCTCATATTTAATTTGTCTGTAACTTCTTTCTGTAGTGTGCCTTGACTCTGTCTCTGAGTTGTCCTGTGTAATCCCTACTACTTCCTCTCAGAGCTCATTGCTTCTCATCTAAGAAGCTGCAGTCATTTTCTGACGGGTTCTCCCACCTCTTTATTATTGTTGTTGTTACCAGTACATCCTATCATTATTCCAAGATTCATCTTAGAGCTAAGCTGTGATGATTCCTGTCCTCTGATGTTTAAAACAATTCTTTCATCTCTTTTGCATATGAAATTTTGTCCCAATTTTACACCTGAGGCTTTAGGGAGATGAATTGAGACCTCCTTTCCCAGCTTCTATCAAGAAAAGACTTGGGGATTTTCCCAACCATGCTCACGTAAGATTGTAGCCTCAAATTCAAACAGACACAGGGAGTACTCACATGCTTTTTATCATATTAAGCCCTGGGTTGTTTTTTCACAAACAGGGCGATCAAGGCCATGTTACGAAGACAAATATGATTTCCTCATAGGAGACTAAACTGTGTTGTTTTTAGAAGGCAATTAATGTTTGCTCTAGTGAGATGAGTTTCCCTTTGAGTAAATTGGGAGTAACCTAGCTGTGGCCTTTGGTCGTTCAGCTTCTTCCCCCACCTCGAGGGAGCAGAACCTACTGCCCCTTCTTCAGAGTCTGAAAATCCTAAACAAAGGAAAAACTGCATTAATATCTGGCTGCAGATCAATGTTCCAATGCCTGCGAAACACAAGAAGGGAAGTAGCTTTCTGTTCTTACTGGGAAAGAGGTGAAGCTTTGAGATGAAAGGGATTAGAATTCCATATGCGGAGAATTGAGATGGAAAAGGGATTATGAGATGACATGCAGAGGGAATTAAAAGATGAACCATGGTTGTGAATGAGAGGGACAACCTCTCTCTCTCTCAATATACACTCTTATTCTGATTTTATTGTTTTCTTTCCTTTCCTTTGCTCCTCCTTCTCCTCCTCTTCCTCTCTCTTTTTTAGCATTTATCACCCCATGATTTAAATCAGTTTGTCTGATTATTGCCTATCTCTCTCTACTAAAATGTAAGCCCCATGAGGTCAAGGAATTTTATAGTACTCACTGCTCTCTCCCTAAAGTCTAGAACTGAGCCTGGCACAAATTAGGTGCTCAGCGAATATGTGAGGAAGGAAGGGAGGGAGGGAGGAAGGGAGGGAGGGAGGGAGGGAGGGAGGGAGGGAGGAAGGAAAGAAAAAGAAAGAAAGAAAGAAAGAAAGAAAGAAAGAAAGAAAGAAAGAAAGAAAGAAAGAAAGAAAGAAAGAAAGAAAGAAAGCAGGCGTGAAAGAACTTCAGAAAGCACAAACTATGAAATATTCCCCCCTCATGTATACTGTAAGGGGTTGAGCTGGGCTCTATTTTTCTACACCATTCTGCTTTAAGAAGCTTACCTGATTCTTTAGGACGTGAACTGCTTCAACCTAAAATACAGCAAAAGTAGTAAGGCACAAGAGAATGCGTACAATATGATTCCATTTCTATAAAGTTAGACAAAAGTAAACTGTATTGTTAAAGGATGCCTTCAAAGTTGGTAAGACTTAAAAAAAAGCAAGATGATGATCAAAAATGCCAGGATAATGACAGAAAGAAGGTGCGATTGGCTGGGCTATTGTTCAGCCACTGTGCACCCACACAGCTGTACAGGTTGCTGTCAGTTGGTGATATTCTGACTTTCCCATGAACTTGAAAATATGTTGAATGACACCCGTAGTGATTTGGAAGGTTTTACAGTTACTATTACTGCATAACAATCCCTCTCCCAAACTATTGCCAAGCGGCAGCCTACCCATCTGTCTCCTTGTACCTGCCCCTAAAGCAAGGAGAGTCTGTGAGACGGATCCTTTCAGGGACTTTGCTTCACCTTTGTGCTTGCACCTTATGTCTCCCTGTTTGGCTCCAAAAGATGGCTGGTCAGCTGACGAGTAAGACTCCCCACGGGGGGGGGGGGGGGGGGGGACACAACTCTAGCCAGGCACAGTAGAGTGGGGACCAACAGGAGAATCCACGGGGTTCATAGAGGTGGGCACAGCCCCCCCCCCCCCCCCCCCCCCCCCTTCCCCAGGCTAAGGAGAGCCTCTGCCTCTGTGGCAGCATTCCTTCCCACAACCTGCAAGGGAAGCGATTTGGTGTGCTCTCCATCTATTCATATGCATAAAGGTTTTGTCCTTTGGGAAAGTACATACATCCTGAGACTCTTGGTTCAGCTGCCTGCAGGCAAGGGTGATTGGCTTGAATCAGTTTCCTATTATGATGTGTGGGATTCACAGATCTTGAGATTGACAAGCTTTATCTCCTTTACTTCCCCACCTAACTAATAAAAGCTAATGTGTAGGCCCCATTTGGCCTGTCCAGTCCTTGAAGCTGGAGGTCCCTTGGCCTTGCTTAAACTCTATTCATGGCTACTGTCTTTTCTTAACCCTGCGCCACCCTCCTCGCTCCCCACAACCCTCGTCGTGCTGTACGTGACACCAAACTTAGTGATAAAAAACAAAACAAAACAGAAACAACAACATTTTACTATGCTCACAGGCTTAGCCAAAGATTACAGGACTAATTAACGGCTGAGCTAGGGCTTGAATCAAGGATGCCTGAATTCCAGTAACTTCTCACACTCTGGCCCTTTGCTTTCCTTTCATTGCAGTTTTCCCTCTTCATCTCCAAGTATTTTGGTGTTCAGAGAAGCAGGAACAATAAAGGAGGCAATTATTGTCTCATGTTGTTCGTTAACCAGCCTCTGCTCAGACCAATACTTGGTCAAGATGAGGAAAGAACAGAAGAACCAAAGATAAGTTAAAGGAAACAAGTCAGCTGAAACATTATAATTAGGATAGGAGGAAGGAGGAATGGTTTATGCTAAATTAACTGGTCAAAGAAAAGTTGTAGGTGAGGTTAGACAGAGAGACACGCACATCCTAGAATTCCAGACTTTTAAGCAAGGAGGTTTGTTGCTTTGACTGTAGAAGAGATCAGTGTAACTCATGGTAAAACCTAAGCTAGGATTCCCTCTGGGGTTTAGCAGATTTGTACTGGGATGCTCCCTTAGATATGACGGTGACAGATTTGTGGATAGACTGGTTCTCCCCTCTGTCAGGAGCACAGACGCATTCTGTATGTGGTGTCTGGGGGAAAGGTCGTATGGTAGAAAAATTTTCAGAAGAGTAAAGCAGCATACACTAGGCTGGCCATTTATACTCAAAGTGTTCGTTACCAGTTAGCTTTCTTTAAAATGGATTCTCAAAGTAAAAAGAAACATATACTCACAAAACACTGTGCCAGGTTCCTTATGCCCATGCTAGTTATTGGTAAGAAAATTTCAAAATTTTCTTACACTCACATTTGTCTACCCAGCAGACAAGTGGACATTATCATAGGGCGTGCAGTGAAATTTTTTCAATTTAAAAATTTGTAAGGCAAAGGAACAATAATCTATTGCTTTGGGAGCTGCTGCAGAGGTAAAGTATCAGATAATTTGTCTACAACCCTTGTTCAGGATAGTTTACATTTGTGATCAAAAATAAAACTCCAATGTTTAGAAGGTTGAAGAGAATATAAAATACCTTTTAAAATAATTTTTTTTTTTTTGGTGTGACTGCTAATATACTAAGCAAACGTGTGGGTTAAAATCACAGTAAAATTTTTCGCAGAGATGACTTCTGAACCCTCTTCCTTCAAATAGTGTATGAATGGCCTCATTGCGCTAAGGGACTTTCCTCTTACCTGTGCCCATCAGTCCACATGTTCCTCTCATTTCTGGGTGACCAACTGTGCTTCTTCTCTGCTCCTGTGCTTTCCTACACCTCCTCGCTGGCTCCAGGTCACACATCTCTGGACCTCTTGACCTCCGTGGAGGCAGAGGGCCTCTGCACGGGGAAGGTCTCAGCTCACATTAATCATGCTCTTCTTTCTGGCTCTTCTTCATGATATGGATTTTAAATGACATTCAGTGGAAGTTAGCAAATAGTCACATATCAATAAAAGACTGGCTGTAGGCCAAAAATACATACATACATACATACATACATACATACATAAATAAAGCCAAATAAATTATTGTTAATCACTTTTTTTTAAATGGTAAGAGTAAAATTTTAGAAGTTAGGATATGAAGAATTTTGGGTCAACCAAACTGAATCCAATTCTTTCTCTTTCTGATTTTTTGCTACAATTTGGCTCATGGTATTTTTGAAGTGAGATGCAAATTATATGTAAAATAAAATAGTTGAGTTTGATAGTGCATGCTAGTCCAACAATCTCTAATGTACTTTATTAGGTGCCCAAGGGTTAAATATAATTGTTTTAATTCTTCACTTCAGAAATAGAAGGTGCAACGATTTGTATACAACGTCACTTTTTGCAATATGTAATTTGGTAACCATTCCTAATACATCTGGACTTAAGGGCAATAATTGAAAGAATTGAGCTTCCAGTTATGTACAATATACTGGGCATTGAAATATGTTCCGCAGGCTAAGTATAGATACTGAAACATTTTAGACCATCTAGTACATTTTTCTTTCTGGCCATTTGGTGTATACAGGCTCTATTTGAACGTCCAAATTAAGCTTTTGGAGCATGAGCATATTTTTGCCTGCTAGGCAGCCAATCACCAGTATTGTGTTAAAAAAACGAAAACAAAAAGCATGGTGTGAATGTGAAAAGCTATAGTGAGAAATGACCAGGATGGATTGAGAACATTAGAAAAGATGGAGAGAATGTGGATATTTTGTAGTTTAAAACTAGAAGGAAGCAGCAAGCCACATTTCAACACAAGCTAGATCCTATTTACACAATTGTCCTATTAAAGCTGAAATAATATTGTAGTTGATTGTCTACATTTAGGAACTTTATTACGGAGTAAATTTAAAATCAATACATGTGAAGTTCAAGAGAGGGTTATTCCGTGAAAATGCTGGTAGTTGTAAAATCTCCTGCAATAAATGCCTAAAACACGAAGCTTGACACTAAACTTTGCATTTAGAGGTGAAGCTAAAATAAAGACTAATATATAAAAATGAGTTCACTTAGAGAATTCTTGAAACTTACTTTTTAACAGAATTTTGGAGTCTTCTTGCCAAAACTCGTACCTTTCCTCTTCCCTAGCCTCCACCCGGTAGTCCATTTAACCCAAAGGCCAGGTTGCTCTTTGCAGTTCATCAGAGTTATCCTTTACAGAGACCACGTGGTGAGAAGTGGGATGGTCTCTCTCAGAGACCATCCAGAGACTAACAGTCCTGCTTTGTTCTTTCACTGGGATTTCTCCCCCACTAAGTCAGATTTGTTATTAGATCAAGTGCATGTGTTTTTTATCAGATGAAGGTTATACAGCCTGGACTAGACTGCAAAGCCTCAGAAAGGCCCTTCCAGCCATTGCAACTCCTCTTTCCCTGAATTCTCAGGAGACTCCTTGATAAGGTTTTTGCATTGTTGTGTTGTCTCTTCCTTTTTGTTTGAAATGAAAATAACTTTAATTTTTGTCTATGTTACGAAGTTTCATGATATAAAATATTATAAATAAAATATAAAATAGCATCGTTCCTTTTTGTTGCTGTCACTTTGGTGGGCGATACCTAACATCAAAGGTGATATGTCCTTCTGGCTTCTGGGATTCTTCCTCTTTAGGTACCAGGCAAGTACTCCACCGACCCAGCCAGTCTGCCATTTTGTTTTAGGGAAATCTTGGGCTAGTGTTTGTCCCATTATGAAATCATAGATTTCGGGGGTTTTTGAAAAATGTACTGAGCTGAACTGTTGGTCCAACACTGAAGGACTTTTAGACTCTCCTTTCTGCTTAACAATTAGCACATAGTCCATAAAGCTCACAGACTTACGTGGTGGACCACCTGGAGGGCTTATTTTTTTTTTTATTCTCCTTTTATTTTAGTTTTTGAGTAGACAATATAGGTATATAGTTGAAAACAGGAAAATATTTTAAAAATGCATACTCAGAGAAGTATCACTCCCATTTACCCATTTCTATTCACACGTTCTCATATAAATAAACTTTGTCATTAGTTCTAGTTTATTTTTCCTGTGTTTCTTTTTGCAAATATACTGTGTTTCCCCCAAAATAAGACCTAGCTGGACAATCAGCTCTAATGAGTCTTTTGGAGCAAAAATTAATATGACACAGTATTATATTATATTATATTATATTATATTATATTATATTATATTAATTATATTATATTATAGACCCAGTCTTATTTTACTATAAGACTGGGTCTTATATTAATTTTTGCTCCAAAAGACTCATTAGAGCTGATTGTCTGGCTAGATCTTATTTTCGGGGAAACACGATATGTACATATGTTTATCAATATTATATATATTATTTACCTTCTCTCTTATGCAACAGATAGCATAGTGTATACATACTTTTGCTCTTTACCTCTTAGACTTTTGCTTTTTAATAATAGCAGTTCATACATATCTTTCTTGTTTTTTTGTTAGTAGTTGCATAATACTCCATTATGTAAATACTATAATAAATATTTTTAGTAAAAATCCCCAAATAAACTTACGATGGTGAAAACTTCATATTATAAAATTTGTTGAATATCAAAAATCAATGGAAAAAGCATACTGGGAAAGATTAGACAAAATTAGAGTTAGTGGAAATAGTCTTCATAAAATAAAACTTTAAAAGCTAAAACTTTACATGATAAGGTTTATCAATCACTAAGATATGATACTAGAATCATATCTTTTTGATAAAACTTAGATATATCAAATTTGACCTGGAAAAAACTGGGTTTGCTGGAAGAGCTGCTGGAGCTAAAACACAATGGTAGAATATACAATTGGGAAAATACAATGTTCTCAAGAAATTTGATAGAACAATCGTAGCGTCAGAGTAATATTTAAGTTGGAAAGAATCGATCTCAATAAAAGTAACTTCAGTTACATTAAAGATAAAAATGGAAAAAAAATAACTGCACTGTATAGAAAATTGATCAAAGAATCAAATTGTCTTAATGGAATAAGCTCCAGGAAATATTTTCTTGATGAAAATTGATCATGTTTGTATAATTCAGCTTAAAATACTTTACGCAGAATCAAATTATCTACAAGGACATAAGGTGGTATCAAAACAAACTATACTATTAGGTCCTGGGCTCCTTTTCTACAAGTTCTGTCTTTGACTTTTTTCATCTCCTCTTCTCTTTACTATCTTCTAGAGTCTTTGATATATCATTTCAGAGCTGCTTAACTATGAATCAACAAATCTTTTCTTTGAAGCACTCTTTTCTCCCTCCACTTTCTAAGAACTCCAAGCCCCTTGTAAGCCCCTGGCTTCATCAGGTAGCCGCCTTCCTTCTTTCCATCCCCATCAGCAGTCACTTAGCATCTTTGCTGACATTTGTGTATTTCAAATATTCGTTAACATGTTGGAGAAAGCAACCAGCCTTCCCTGTAAGTGCACTTAACACCTTTTTAAGAAACTTACCCAGCCTCCAATCTGTTCCCTAACCTAAGTTCTTGATTCCCCAAGGCATGTTTAGTCCGTCTCTTGCTAGGGCCAACCCTATTCTTGGCTGGGTGAATTCCAAAGTCCTTGGTGAGAAGCTCCAATGATTAAGCGCTCTCACTAATCTTACTGCCATTTCTACATTGGCACTATTCCCTGAACTTGGTAATCATATTTATTATGCTTTGATGAATCTTTTATCATGTATCCCAATTCCAGACCCTGTATTCCTGTCTTGTTACTCTTTGCCTTAGTTTCTATTTTGATAGCCTGCTTGGTACTCCAGTCTCACTGCATTGTCAGCCTTTGTAAGGGCCTGGAGTCCAACACTTGAACTCTAGCCTCAGGTCTGGGATCCTGTTTCCTGCTTCCAGAGCTTCCTGATGCTTATCAACCACCTACCTGTCTAGACATCTGAATATTACGTGCTCCAGACTACCCATCTCAAGTTTCCTCCTGTGTACTAGAACACCCACCCTTTATCTCATGTAGAACCTCCCAGGTGTTGACCACTTAACTAGATTTCTCTCCAGATGGGGTGTAGGTCAGGTTATGTTTCTTTCCATTCTTGAACAATGGCTCCACACTCTAGGGTCTGCTCAATTCTAGGAAGTAATTTCTTATCCAAGTCTCGGGTTAAGCGTTCCTTTCAAAGTTCCATTTTGACAAAACCTTTAACACATTTAAGTACCGAGATTACCATTTTATTGTATCATTGTCCACTTTTTTGAGGGGGTTTACCCCTTAATGCTTATTGTCTTTTGGGAGAGATGATTTTTTTATTTGTTGTTTTTCTATAATGCTTTTATTTATCCTGAAAAATTATAAATAATCTGCTTACTATCTACATTTATTCAAAGATTCCATATCATTGCTGTTCCTAAGATAGAAAGGTTGTGCATGCTTAAGTTATTGAAAACTTGCTATGTGCCAGAGCACATGGGACAGACACAAAGATAAATAGGATATAGTCTTTGTCCTTAAGGAGATTACGCACCATACAATTGTGATACAATTGTATTCACAATACAAGTATACACACACATACAATAACAATACAATGTGATACAATTTCCACACGATAGGATATGCAAGGAAATCTGGGAGCACAGACATAAGCTTAACTTACCCGCATTGGAGTAAGAGGATCAGAGGTTGCCTCACAGCTTATCTGAGCTGGTTTCCCAAAGATGAGTAAGATTTTGCCATAGAGGGCAAGGTTATACCTGGCTGAAGAAACAGGAAGTAGATACTCAGGCATGCCAGAGCATGATCTATTCCATTGAAGGAAGAATGAATAATTTGGGTGGCCCCATTGTAAGGTCCTTTGAGGGGGAAGAGGCAGGAAATATGGCTGGAAAGACAGGTTGGGGACTGATGGTGAAAGGTCTTACATGCTATGCTAAGGAGCTGAGACCTGATTCTGTTGATGATAAGGACCTAGCCCCGACAGTTGAGCAACTCCTCAACTGGCTTATGGGGTAATCCAGTTCTTCTTGCCTGCCAAAAAATGTATTCACAGCATTTTAAGGAATCAGCAAGACTTCTATGCTCTGGAAGTTACATAATATTGCTATGATTCTTCCAAAAGGCAGGTACCATTCTAAACTTTATCCTTACAAATATCTTTTCTCACATTTTGCACACAAATGCCTTTCCTTATTTTGTGGACACCTTGAGAAAACTACACTTAATATCAGATTGTCTTGATATCTTGGTATTTATTCATTCCCTTATATTTTAATTTTATGGTGAGTATGGAAATTTTTTTATGGAGAGAATAACCTTGTGTGTGTATGTGTACATGCATCCTGTGTGCAGAGTGTATGTGAGCAAAAGGAGGGAGGGAAGAGAAGAGAGAGACAGAGAGAGGTGGCAATGTACATTTTATATTTGTCAAAGTTGTTTTGATCATGTATGGCTTCTTCTCTGACTTACTCATAGGATAAACTCTCAAAATTTTCTGACAGAAGACTAATAACTTTAATTTTATCATATAGTTCTATAAAAGACATTGTCAAGTAACCATGAATATATTTTCCAAACCTTCCCTTTCGCAAATAGTTTTCAACAGCTGTGCTCTAAAGAAGTATCAAAAAATGCTCTCCTGAGAATGGTTGGCTTTCTGCCTTATTTGTACAGGTGGATTTTAATGAAATGTAGCAGGATGGGTCATTTATTTGTTCAACATTTATTTATTCAACATTATTTATGTACTATACACAAGACACTTGGCTAAGTGCTAGTTTATACAGATAAAGGGTGAGTCTCTTCTTTCTGCTGCCATCTTGGTATCTATTAGTGACTTTCTCCTCTATCATCTCAACTTGAGGCTGCTTTACTCTTGTGGACTCGATTCTGCATTCTTCCTTAGAAGACAGTTTTTGGACCCCTGAAATCCATTGCCAAGACCAAGCTGAAACATAAAGTATGTGGGAATTTATGTTCTCCCAGGGAGACAGTAGCCAATGACAGAGAGGTGAGAATTCATCTAAAATTTCTTCTGTGTCCAACTCTCCCTCCTCTCTCTTACTTATTCTACTCTCTACCAGTTTCTCATAGGAACACTCGGGTAATTTATAACCTAAGACAATAGCCATGTGTATCAGTCAGGGTTCTCCAGAGAAACAGAACCAATAGGTGGTAGATATAAATATATGTATGTGAATGTATATACAGTGGATTCTTGTTACAATTCACAGCAGGTATGTTCTATTAAGTTGCTGTAATTAAGTTCCTGCAAACAGTTAAATTAGCAAATACTGAACGATTGTTCCCAGGGGAAATACAGGGTTAGGTTCCTGAGATCATTGGTCACAACATTTTCATCAAGTGATTAATATGTAACCTTGTTCCTATTTAAAGACGCTTTATTTTCTATGCATGTAAACATACATATTTATAAATATAAATTACATATTTTATATATTTATAAATATAAATTACATATATATTACATGAAATATATATGTATATTTCATTAACATTGAACTCAAGGCCAACAGAACTATAACTCATGCCTGAACAAAGCTAATCTAACACATGTTTCTGGTGCAAGATGGCACGTCACAGCCTTCTTTCACCAGAAACACTAGATAGCATTTCAGCACTATGTTGTGTTTGTGTGTGTGTGTGTGTGTGTGTGTGTGTGGGTTGTCAACAAAAATGCATAAAAATCCAAGTAATTGTGGCATGAAATGTACCACATAAAATGACATGTGTTTACAATATCAAAGCTGAAACCAGGAGGCTGAGATTTGCCTGTTTGACCTCTGATGGGAGCATGTGCATTGAGCGGCTCAAAGCTTTTGCTATTCTGCACACATCCATGAATCACTTCAAAAGCATCACAAGTATTGGTTTTGGGGTTACTAATGAGCTTTAGAAAGTAGGCAATAGCAAATATAGAATCCACACATAATGGGGATCAGTTGTATGTATGTATGTTTTATACGTACATGTGCAGTACATACATATATAACTGTGCATATATTACCTACATATATGTACATGCTGTCAATGTAAGAACGTCCAAACTTGTAGAGAATTTTTATAAATGCTTATTTGAATTTGAGCCAAACTGATGACATGCCAGGAAGCAAGATCTCAAGTGCTCCTGAGAATGACAGTTATGCAGTTCCTTTTATACTTTTGAAATGAAAGAGGAAACGTAAGGAAGATTACCTGAAGATGAGAAAAAGCAAGGCAGGGAACTTTCTATGAATGGATTACAGTGTAGTTAATAAGAGTATGTGCTCCCTTGAGGGTGATCATGCCTCTAACTGGTCTGAAAAAGAAGATTACTCTGGCATTTCAAAGGTGTGTTAACCTAGATACACAAGAACAATGGACAGGGCTGGACTACAGAAGTAATAGGCCTGGGGCATGACTACCCACCATGACCCGCTCAGTTAGGTATTTATGATCAGATCACCCTGTGAGGTTATTCTTGATCATAAGACTTGTCAAATTTGTTACAGAGCCCCCTTTTTGTTCACAATACAAATACAGACACACACACACACACACACACACACACACACACACACTCAGAGCTATATACAGGCTGGAAACTCAGGCAGGAGTTAATCCTGCAATCTTGCAGAATTTCTTCTCTGGGAAACCTGTTTTTGCCCTCACGCCTTCAACTGATTAGATGAAGCCCACCCATATTATTGATGGTAATCTCCTTTATTTAAAGTCAACTGATTGTAGATGTTATCCACACTTACAAAATACTTTCGAAAGAAGACCTAAATTAGTGTTTGATTAAATAACTGAGATAACTATAGCTTAGTCAAGTTGACAATAAACCCAACCCTCATACCATGTAAACAACTTCAATCTGAAGTTGTTTTCTCCATTCTGATAATATCTTTTGACTACTTGGTCACCAGATATCTCCATTTGGCTGTTTCCAAATGGCTGTTTCTCTACAAAGTTTCTATTCTACCAATGCCTATAGACCTTTCCTTTTTTTTAGACCTAACTATCATTTTTTTCTTGGGATTATGCTCCCTGGGCATCATCTTCCATATCAAGGAATTTAACTAAGTATTTTCTTACACAGCTGTAAAAAAATAATACAATTTTCATCTTGTTATATCTAGATGGGACTCAGCAATAGAGGGTTAATGGTTGTTTTGAGATGGTACTTGAAGAATGAATAGGATTGAAGAAGGCTGAGATAAACTGGGTATGATACAGTGGAGGGAAAAGTGTGAAGAAAGGCACAGGGATGAGATAAATGCAGAGGATAATTATGGAAGAGAAATTGTTCTGGGCTGGTTGGACTTTAAAATTCATGTTTGTGAGCTGTGGGAGGTGGAGATGAAGAAGTGGGCACGGTCCGTATGGCAGAGACTTTTGAATGAAATGATAAGTATGAACACAGCAGCTTAGGCATTGTGTTTTTGTTTTCAATTGTACTTACCTTCACCCCCTGACCTCCCTCTCTCCTCCTTAAAGGACTAACTCGCTGCATGCCTAGCCTGACTTTCAATTAAAGTCTCTAAATACAGGCTGTTGGGAAGCCAAATTTGCTGCCCCAAAATGTGTCTCTCTGGCATGAGGATTATTTTATTTTTAAGAAACTAAAGACTCAGGAAGAATCTTTGACCATTCTCCTGACTGCCTAAAACAGAGAACATGTTTCAGGAAGGGAGCTATCGCCATTGAGAGCTGTAATATAATACGAACTAGGTGTGGTAGAGGATACTCGGCAGGGTCTAGAAATCAGAGTTCACTCTGTGTCCCGTTGCCTCTGCATGGCCCCAAAATTACTCTGAAGCAGACATGTGCTTTTGCATCTTCATGTGCTTTACCTTCTTCAGACCCTTCGAAGTTCCAAACCACGACCACCTTCTCCTTAGCTCAACATGGCACATAAGCCTCACCTGCCCACCTTGCCCATCGGCCCCACATTCTTACAGAACCACCATGTGTATGTACATGATTACATTTGTTTATTTTCTCCTGCTAAACTATCTCATATTAATTTAATTATTAGACCAGCCAGAAGAACCTATAAAGGTAGAGGTAATTTTTACCTCCCCGACAAGGCTCTTGGCTCTGAATGCCAGGCTGAACGTCTAAGACCACTGGGTGTAAGAAAGAGAGAGATAATACGACAAAAGGGAGAATTTGGGGGCTAAACGCTTAATAAGTTACTAAAACAGAGTGATATTTACCCGACTTTTCACTTGCCACTTGAGTGAAAAACCAGAAGAAACTCCTGTAGAGAGTCCCATGTGAAAACATGGCTGTCAGGGGAAGTTGCAGAAGATTGAAAGGCAAATCAATTTAAAATGTGAAAACCAGCCTACTCCTCTTTATCCCAGAGAGTGACCCTGAAGAGAATTGAATGCACCCTCTATTCTATTCCCCAGTCTGTGAAATACAGAAATCACTAAGTACTGACTGAAAATGGCTGTTTCCTTTGTTCTCCTTCTTAGAGCTAAGAGACTTTGGGAGGTATTTACAGGCGGTTCAAGTGCAAATGGATGTTGAGTAGTTCTCACTTTTCAGAAAAAAAAAACCACCAAAAAACCCTCAAACAAGTTGCCTCCAGGTGCATCCCAAATGGCATGTTGATTGACTCAGTTCAAAAAGAAATTAGGGATGCAAATGTGTTTGAGAAAATTATTACCCAAATCACAACATCCTCTTCAGACAGTTGTTTGATTAAATACTGAAAGGAACATTAAAAATCTTCTAGCAAAAGCCTTTGCCAAAGTATTAAATGATAAACTGGTGTGAATTCTCTTCTTGTCCTCTGAGAAAAGATCTTCTTTGCCTTTGATATTAATTCAGGTTTGTTTGCATGTATAATTCAGACACATTCATAGGTGGCCTTCTGTCAAAATGTCATGAGACTTAATATTTAGAATTGTGAATACTTGAAGTGATATAATGAGTATTAAAATTATTGGCCTAGACGACTGTGACTGGTGTCTTAAAGCAAATGGAGTGCAGACAATGTGTCCCAAAGTGAATATGATCAATCTGAAATGACAATAAAAATTTTTTTTTCATTTGTATGTTAGTTAACCTTTTCAAAAAGTACATTTATTCCTTTTTTTTATGGAGACCTAATAAATACCTGAAGTTTCTCTTGATCGAAGATTTCTGCTTTATTAATTGATCAATTCATTCCTTCTATATAATTAAGGTCACTTATTGTACCCTAGAGATATGGTCGTGCACAAGACAGGGGAGGAAGCTGTTCCTGTGGAGTTTAAATTCTTCTGTGGGAAAGCAGACAATAAAAGTTAAACAAATGTGTAAGAACCTCTCAGAAAATGAGATTCCTCTCCTGCTTCTTACCATTAAATCTGCCATTGGTGATTAATTTCATACAATAACATCATCCATCATTTTAAATTATTGCTTATTTGGTGGAGTTTCAGCTGTAATTTTGTAACACACGTGTGTGGAGTTAGGAGGAAGGAGGGAACGAAAAAGAATGTGGAATAATTTCTGACGTTGATTTTTTGGACTTTCCTGTGTTTGCTCAAGGATGGTTAATGGATAATTCTGGAAATACATGCTGTTATTTTACTATTAATATTACATGGCTGTTTTTTCCATCGTGCTCTGTTCTCGCAGATTTACAAGGGCCAAGGAACATGTATAAAAGCCCATAAACAACAATAAAAAAAATTATATTGATCAGCAATTTATTTATTTGGTCAATGAGCCAAAATTATACTTTGCAAACCTTTCTAAACAATGTCCTGTAACTATTAGGTTGCTGCAAAAGTAATTGTGGTCTTTTCAATTATTTTTAACCGCAATTACTTTTGCACCACCCAATAATAACTGTAGCTTTCAGTACTCAGCCAACTGGAAATGGAAAAAAAATCCATTATTACCTCTTAGTTGGACTGAGTCAGTCTCTCTCCCTCTCCTCTCACTCTCTCCTTCAATGACTCAAGTCTCTCAGGAGCCACAAGTTGAAGGCAGAAGGTCAGTATCTGCATGGCAGGGCCATTTCTATCCTTAATGATTTACCCCATTTGTTGGGACCTTGTCCTCTTTTCAGGGACAATACACTTTTTTTTTTTGTAATATAGTAAATGCATACCAATACTTGAGATTTGGTGATACAGTTAATTGAACAAGTTGAGGTCAGAGAGCAAAATTTCTTAGGAGCAAACCAAGCAGTAACTCACTGAACTGAAGAGTCCGCTCTATATTTCTTTATGCAAATGTGACATGGAGCCCACGCCTTTGATCCGGTTTCAGTGCTAATATAACTTTCTAGACACACGAGGTGGGAGAGAGAGACTCAGCTTGACTGAAAACTATTAATGGATTTTTTTTTTTCATTTGGCTGACTTCTGAAAATTACAAAATTATAGCTATTAGTAAAAGGACATTGTTTAGAAAGGATTACATCTTGCCACTTTAATAAAATTTCCAAATATATGTATATTTCCCCCACTGTATTACAGAGTGCTTAAACTGCACATTGAGTTCTATATCCCCTGCTTTGGAAAGAACAGCAAATCGTAGTTTTGTAGAAAAACAATCCAAAACAAAACACTGGACTTTGAGGCAGAAGACTAGATTAAACAATTTAATAATTCTGTGACTTCTGGCAAGTCACTTCATATCCCTGGGCCACAGTTTTTCTCATCTGTAAAATGAGAAGCATTCTTACATGATCTCTAAACTGCTTTTCAAGGTCCTTAATTTTTCACCCACTTTGAATAATCAGTCAACATTAGTCTACTAGCTGTGATGGATTCCCAGATTCTGTCCTTGTCTGGAATCTACTTCCTTCTTGTCACTTCTTATTAGGTATGCCAGTTGTCCTTCAGTGAGTTACAGGACTACCCATATAGTGAGGGGAAGAACATATTCTTAAAATTAATTATTTGACCCATTTCTGTGAGTTTATTGTGTTTACATAATATTTTTATTAAAAATTCTTTTCATGTGGAACAGCTATATGGAATGCTGGAGAAAATGCAAAGTTCAATTAAAATCAATTCCAAGCACATTTTGTTTTGCTAACTGTCTCCACCCATTTGTTACATGGGACATTCTTTCCATGCCTACATTCCAGAGACAAAAATCAATGCACAATCCTGAAAGGATGTTTTAAAATAAATGAGACCCGATACTTGAATCACGAAATGCTTCTATTTTTCATGACTTCACTCATGCCTAGACTGTGTAACAGAGAATTAACTTCTGGCAAGGCCTTTCCTTTGGCCTTGACTGACACCATATTTCTTAGGTCTTCTCTGTCTTGAAACTGCTTAGAACCTGGTATAGCCAAATTTCATCTTGGATCAGAGTTAGGGTCTCATGTCAGCAAGAAAGGAAACTATGCCTATAGTCAAAGTTACTACTGAAACTCCTTTGGGGTGATGCCAAGTTTGAGGCCACCATCTCCAGCTTTGGAACACATTACTAGTTATTCAGTTGAGTACCAGATGAAGGAGTTGGCTTCTGTTTAGGGGCCATGTTGTAAGAAAACTACTTCCGTGTCTGAGTACCAGAATTCTATTTAGTGTACCTGATTCTTACACTGTGAGAAGCTCAGAGGAACTGAGATAAACTGAGAGAACAGATGTATATCTCCTAGTTTTACTCATCCTGGGCATCCACCCAGCATATTGAGAGATGGCAGGTGGAATTTCTGGCACCATTTTAATTGGTTTTTTTTTTTTTTTTTTTTTTTTGTCTTTCTTGCTTCCCTTTGCCCAACCTCCCTACAAGAAAAATGTTACAAATGTTTGTAAAACTACTTATCTATACTGGCAATATGGTAGCTATGTTGCTACGGTATTCTTTTCCATTTCTTCACAATGAAATGGAAAAAAGTTGATGGACTTTATATACATTTTTGTGTCTAGTGGCAAACTTGGCCAGCCCGACTCTTGCCCTGGGCAGTGCCCCCTGCAAGCGGCACAGTTGATGAGCTTGCCCACAGAGCAGCCATAACCAACACTGTTCTTGCAGGAGTGGGAGACATTCTGCTGCTGCTTCTAGCCTGAAGCTATCGAGTTCTCCTCTTGAGGTCTGTAAATGCTCAGGCAGATTATAGAGTTGGGCTCATTAAAATCTGGCTCTGGAGCGATGGTGGTAACAGAATATGCGTTATTACTTACATTTTCATTTTCTGAAATGACTATGGCATTACTCATTGGAGATGTATTAGACTTTTTGGACATATTTTTATGCAATCAACTTCATGGAATTAAAAATGCCAACAAATTTCCAAAATATGGCAATGAAAATTTTCAAGTCTGGTTTAATAATACAAAATAACCTATAACCTTTATTACATGCTGTTTACTAACCTCTGTTTATGTGTAATAAACAGTTATAATAAAATGTTAAAATGCATTAAGACTCATAAACAAAGTTAATAAACTATTTTAAAAATAGATAAGAGTTAAAAAATTGCTAACACAAAGCCTTACATAGCAGGCCTTCATTAAATATTAATTTCCCTTGTTTTCTTTTATTTTTAACTGTCTGTATTTAAAACATGGTTTTGTTAAAGTCCTATTCATGCCAAAAAGGGGGAAAAAAATGCTGAAGTAAGAACGGTTAGTCCTTGGATCACCCATTTCATTGGAAGAGTGTGTGGTACAACAGAAATAGCAGACAAACCTTATCCAAATCCCAGCTAACTGTGTGACCTTTAGGCAAACTTTAATTATCTGAGCAACCATCTCTTATTCTTAGAATAAGAGAATATTTTGAATACTTATGGCAGTGGCTAATGGCTCTGCCTTACAGAATCATTGTAACAACTGAGAATGAGGCCATTAAACACTCAATTCATTGAATTTATTTAGTTTGGGTTCCAAACAACCTTGTAACTATGCACTTTCCTAGGTAAGTCACTCTCTCGAGAGATTTTGGGGCTAGCACCTGGGCTTCTGGACCTTCTGTCATTTCTTAGCTAAACCAATGATTCTCACTTATCTAACCTTGTTGCTTTACCATAGAAAGATAACACATCATTTTTGCAGGCATAAGCATGCTGGCTACCAGTGTAGTGAGTTCTCATCCTAAATTATTATACCTCATCTCATGAAGGTGATTAAGTGAGTTTCACTGCTTCTCCCAGAGATGGACCTGCTTTTTATGTGCAGGTGAAATTAAGGTTTTGAAGCTGCAAAGCTGAGGACTAGAAGGTGAAGGTTATATATTTAGCCTGGAAAGGAATGTCACCCAGGGAGACCTGAACAGAACTGGTAAACCTCTTCCCAGACTACTCTACTTCAGCATACCCATTAAAATGCAAATTTAATAATTATTAAAGTAATGACTGGACATAATTTAACAATAAAAGGTGGTATGTGGCTTATAATGAAAAGCTCCCGATTCCTGCTACTCTTTAAGCTTTCTTCCAGCTCTTTAAGCTATTTTATCTGGTGTTCACCTCCATATTTCCAAATTTCATGCTTCTTGAAATGATTACTTGATATTTAAAGTTTTAAGCATTTTGTATTTATTTCATACTATGGAAGAAGAGAATTTTGCTATCCTATAAATACCAATCAATCTATATCTCTGCTGCTAACACACACACACACACACACACACACACACACACACACACACATACCCTGTATATAAATATATCACAATTTTTGTTTGGAGCAATTGAATCATTATAATGGTTATATAAATATTAGTCACAGCTGAGGCATTGTGAATATTATAATTACATGTCTTCCTTGCACAATTTTTGCTTTTTTGTAGAATTCACATTGAGGAAGGGCCACACCGTATAATCCCACTGTATGGCCTGGTTAGAAATATATGTATTTAAGTCCTGGAAAATATTCTTGTTTTATTCTAGTCTCTGTTTTCTATTTATAGAACGATTATTATTTAGATGCTAGATTTCTCAGATTGATTCAAAAAATTAAAATTTCCCCTAATTACAATATCTCTGTATTTTTATTTCTACTTTCTGTTTTATTTTTCAATGCTTCTTTTTGAAAGGGTTCAGAATATGCCACCCAAAATATGCTGCTTTGGCATATTATGCTTTTGTGCAAACTGCACTTAATAACAGGTCCCAGAAAGGCACACTGACCTCCCTTTTTCTTTTTAAAAATAGGAGATAAAACTTTCATGTGAAAGTCACTTTTCCTGACCTGGTGGAAAAGAACTTTCTTATCACCAGAGACTGGGAGGAGAGGCTGAAAATAATCTTTACAAGTAAACTTTGTTAAAAATAACCATTATCTTCTTTTCGCCTTCTTATGTATTTCAGTTACTTGTCCACAATTACTCCTCTTTGTTCAACTTAGTATATGAAGAGTTGGCCTAACCACTTTTTGAGTCTTTATTTCTTTCTATGAAGTCTTCTTGTACATGTAAAAATAAAATTTGTATGCTTTTCTCCTGTCAATCTGTTTTATGTTAAATTAATTCTCAGGCCCAGTGGGACACTGTTAGAGGGTAGAGGAAATGTTTTGCCTCCCATGCATGTTGAAATATTTATTTCTGCATCATACTTTTAATTTTTCTTTCTTTCCTGCTTTCTTTCTTTCTTTCTTTCTTTCTTTCTTTCTTTCTTTCTTTCTTTCTTTCTTTCTTTCTTTCTTTCTTTCTTTCTTTCCTTCTTTCTCTCTCTTTCTCTCTCTCTCTCTTTCTTTCTTTCTTTTTTTCTTCCTTTCTTCCTTTCTTTCCTTTCTTTGCTTTCTTTCCTTTTTTTGCTTTCTTTGCTTTCTTTCCTTTCTTTCCTTCCTTTCCTTCCTTTCCTCTCTCTCTCTCTCTCTCTCTCTCTTTCTTGTTGTAGCAAACCACCCTTTGCTTATTTTATGGGTGCTGTATCTTCTTTTTCATTGTTGCAGCATCTGCTCTTAGATTTTTAACTAAATTGATTTAAGTGTTTTAGTTTCCTCCCTTAACTTTGTTTTCTCTGTGTTTTCTTTTTCTGTTTGATCAGTGTCTGTATTTCATGTTAAAGCTTCCTTGGGTTAGCTGGTGATTTCTGGCTGTTCATTTTGAAAGAAAATATTATTGGGGGTTATGTTTCTGGACATAGTTTGCCGATTTGTGGACCTTGCCACAGAGCGATTGAATGTGGGCCTTCTTATGTATTTCAGTTCTGGCTCTTTCATTAGGAAACTCCCAAAATAATTTCTGAAGTCTTTTCTTTTGGATGGATCAGTTTCCTCAGAAAGAATGTCTTCAGCTTTCTACCTAATAATATAAAATTGGCTGCAAATATTTCAGGAGTCCAGTAGGGAAAAGGTGCTAATGAAGAGAGTGGGGCATTTTACCAGCCCCAAAAAGTTAAGAGCTCTTTGGAGAATGAGCCAGATCTTATTCCTTCTAGTATCCCCTGTGGCATTGAGCTAAATGCCTTACATATTGTGACATGAGGAGGTGTGAGCAGTTTGTCTGGGACATTTGTCACACTACTATTTGTCAGTATTGATTTGACAAATCAAATATGTCTATCCCTTTAAACACTGAAAGAGGGTGGATGGCCTTAACCAATAGAGAAAACCTGCTCTTTGATGATGGCAAATATATTGCTGAGCTTTTGGCTACAAAATACAAGATAAAGTAGTAAACATATGTATAAAGTACTTAAGATAGTGCCTGGCATGGGAATTGTTATATTATTAGATTCATAATTATGAATGACTTAAAATCAATTAATTAAACAAATACATCCTTTGAACCTATAATAGTTTTGCTAAAGTGGTCCTTATTTTGAATAACACTGCCCTCAGCTTACAATTTAGGAAAGATGCATGAAAAATTGACCAGTTGAATAATGAGACTTATAATAGCATTAAAAATAATAAAGTACTTAGGAATAAACTTAACCAAAGAAGTGAAAGATCTGTACACTGAAATTTACAAGACACTGATGGAAAAATTTGAAGAAGATACAAATAAATGGAAAGATTCCATGTTCACAGATCAGAAAGATTTTAATGGTTAAAATGGCCATACTACCCGAAGCCATCTATAGAGTCAATACAACCCCTATCAAAATTCCAATAACATTTTTAATAGTAATAAGAAAAAAATCCTAAAATTCAAATGGAACCACAAAACAATAGGCAAAGCAATCTTGAGGGGAAAAAGAACAAAGATGGAGATATCAAACTTTCCTCCTGATTTCAAACTTTATTTACAAAGTTATAGTAATCAAAACAGTATGGAATAAAAATAAACATATAGACCAATGGAACAGAATTGAGAGCCCCAAAATAAGCACACACATATACGGTTAACTAATAGTTGCCAAGACTCAATGGGGAAAGGATAGTCTCTTTAATAAATGATATTGGGAAAATTGGATAACTGTGTGCAGAAAGATAAAATTGGCCCCATATTTTACACCACTCACAAAATTAACTCAAAATGATAACAGACTTAAATGTAAGACCCGAAACTCTAAAATTACTAGAAGAAAAAAACTTCTTGCCATTGGTCTTGACAACATTTTATTTTTTTATATGACACCGAAAATATAAGCAACAATAACAAGATAAACAAATGGGACTACATCAAACTCAAAAGTTTAGCACAGCAAAAGAATAATTAGCAAAATAAAATAGGCAACCTAAGGAAAAGGAGAAAATATTTGCAAACCATCTATCTGATAAGGAGTTAATGTCCAAAACATATAAGAAGCTCATACAATTCAATAGCAAAAAAATGATCAATCCAATTTAAAAATGGGCAGAAACTGAAAAGACAGTTTTCCAAAGAAGACATACAAATGGCCAACAGCTACATGAAAAGATGCTCAATGTCACTAATCACCAGGAAAATGCAAATCAAAACCGCAATGAGACACGACCTCATATCTTTTAGAATGGTTATTATCAAAAAGAGATAATAAATGTTAGTGAGGATGTGGAGAAAAGGGAACTCTTATACCTTATTAGTGGGAATGTAAATTGGTACAGCCACCTTGGAAAACTATGGAAATATCTTAAAAAAATTAAAAATAGAATTACCATATGATCTAGCAATCCCACTTCTGGGTGTATATTTGAAGGAAATTTAATCACTATTTGAAAAGGATATCTGCACTCCCAGTTCATTGCAGCATTATTCACAATAGCCATACATGGGAATAACCTAAGTGTCCATCAACAAATGAATGGGTAAAGAAAATGTGGTACACACTCGTATACATACATTGCAATATTATCGAGCCATAAAAAAGCAGAAAATCCTATCATATGTGATAATATGGGCATTATACTAAGTGGTATAAACCTGACAGAGAAAGACAAATACATATTTTATGTTCCCACTTACATGTAGAATCTAAAAAAAGTTGAACTCAAAGAACTAGAGAGTAGAATGGTAGTTGCTAGGGTCTGGAAAATGGGAGAAATGGGGAGATGTTTGTCAACAGGTACAAATGTCCAGCTATAAGATGAATAAGTTTTAGAATTTAATGTACAGGACGGTGACTATATTTAACAGTGCTGTATTGTAGACTTGAAAGTTATTAAGACCATTGATCTGAAATATTTTGAGCACACACACACACACACACACACACAAATGGTAGTTTTGGGAAGGGATGGAGGTATTACTAGCTGTGTTGTGGTAATCACTTCACAGCATATACGTATATCAACTCATCACATTGGATACCTTACACTTACATATGTCATATGTTAATAATATCTCAGTAAAGGTGGGCAAGATATAAATAAATAATTAGGAAAAAGAACCACAGGATGATACTGAGGGTAAAAAAATAAATATGTTATTAAGGCGAATAACAGCAACCCAAAGAAGTCACCTTGCTCAAGGGGAGAATGAATCCTTTCTGACTCAAAGAGAATCCAGGATTCCTTCCTCCCAGGTGTCTGGGGATTTAACCAATACACTTTTGCTTTTGTTTTTATTGTACTTCAGAGAGCTGCTCTAAAGCTCTTTAATTCAGGTAGCCCAAATATTTCCCTGTGAGAGGCCAGCTCACTCCCACCTCTGTTTCCTTCTTAATAGATTTATAATTTTAAAGATGTGCTAACATTTAAGAGCAGGCTTTATTTTCAGAGAAACAGGAAGCGTATGCCACCCAGGACACTTTTGATAAGAATTTTAGCTATTTTCTGTTACCCTTAAAGAAACAAGCTGCCCAGAGGACTTTCGCAATAGGAAGGTAAAATGATTAGGATTATCCCACAAGAGGATTAAAGAGGGTAGAGGAAAGCATTAGCACATAATATAAAATGATGGAAAACTAAGTTAGACCTTTCAGCAGGTGGGACTGTTGTCCTTTGAGGGGCAACTGTGACAGCCACTGCGTTTCCACAATGACTATAGATCATCACTGCATTTCTATTTCTTACTGAGATCAAGGGCAGCTTGTGTTCTCAATAAAGATGCCAGGCACAAAAAGAAGTTGGTTTTTTTAAAAAAAGATACCTTATTGAAAGAAAGATCTTGCATAGCTATCACATCATTACCAATCTATTGCTTTGCTTATTTGTAATGTGTGCAGAGATGATGCAAAGAAGGAAACATCTCCCCTGTGCAGTGTCACTTGACCGCCTTCAGTTACAACAAAAAATAGTAATGATTTAAGTAAATATTATTCATTCAACAAAATTTACTGACAGCCTCCTTTGGGTCAGGCACTGAGCAAGCCCTGGGATACAATGTTTCTAACATGTCAAGAATTTTGTTCACAGTCCGGTGAGGGAGACAGACAGCAATGAAATAACCACACACAGAAATGTAAATTGCAGCAATAATAGGTGCTAACAGGGTGATAAACCCGGTGCTATGGATGTTAGATTAAACATTTTTAAGGAAGGGACCGAAAAAAAAGAAAGAAAAGGAGTGAGTAGCTATGAACTAGGAGAGGATAGAAAGTGTGTGCAAGGCCCTGGCCCTGGGATGAGAGGGAGCATGTTGAGAAGGCACCGAAAGAAGGTAGGTGGAGGGAATTTGGGAGCAGGGTGGTATAAAAGGTAGGCATCATGTCATAGTAGGTTTGACCATATTAGAGTTTGTGGACCCTTAAGGAATTCTGTCTTTGTCCTAAACATAAAGGAAAAACATTCAAGGACTTAAAAAGGTGTGTGTGTGTGTGTGTGTGTGTGTGTGTGTGTGTGTGTGTGTGCTTTGAAAAGATAATTGTGGCTGCAATCCAGAGAATAATTTGGAAAGGCAAGGGTGGATGACAAGCACAAATCACTGATCAAACCTTCCTGAGAACAGTTACATGAAAGCAGCATTTAATTTATAAGAGAATAAAGCTGTAAAGAATGTCAAGAAATTTAATCCAACGGTCTCCTTTCAGACCAGTGGATGTTGCAAACTTTCAGGACAAATGACTTCATAAAGTCACCAAGAAGAGAAAATCTACCATATCTCTTGGGAACAGATGCTGACATTTGACTTTATTACGGAGGAGCCTGTTTCAGTGTCTTAAAATGTTATGCCTCTTATTGGATAACTTTCACAACAATATTGAGAAGCAAGTTGGCATCATAATTTCTACTTTATAAATGTAAAGTTTAAGAATTTAAGTGCAGAGAGTAAGGACATTTACTAAGTGACGAAAAAAATTTACTAGCAGTGCTAATTGGTAACTTTCTTCCCAACTTGCCAGTTCTCTGGCTTGTCTAGATGACTTTGCATTCAACAGAAATGTCCTGAAGCACTTAAAGTTGGCTGGAAGTCAAGTGTAATGTTTTAGACTTGTTGGGCGTCTCCCTGAAGTTATTCCAAGCATGAGGCTACACCCTTGGCCTCAATTTCTATTTTGTATATACAGATTATGTGCATTTTCCCACTTGATCTCACCAATCCTTCTAAATTACTTATTAGGCTTTAAAGGCAGGTTTGCGCACAATCGTTTTACACATTTATAAGAATTTTGCTAATACCCTGTATGGATTCAACAAAAGCTGTGTCTCCAATGTAGTGTAAATGGTAGGCTTTTCAAAGGGTTGATGCATGTTAATCTCATGGAAAATTGTGTAGATAAACTTTGGCCTTCTCTGCAAAATTTCTCTTTAGGTAGTTTTTTTTTTCCCTTCGGTAATAAAACGTGATGTCTATAAGTATTTTAAAACTTAAATTGTAGCAGTAAAATTCTTCCCTAAAGGTTGATTTTAACTAACATCTTGTTTGATCTAATTTGTAATATTGACTCCCATTTTCTAGAGTTTCTAAGAAGCTTTAAATGTATATTACATTCTAAAATAATTCCTGGAGAATGTCAGTGAGAGCAAGTTCCTATTTTGTCTCTCCTTGCAATGCAGGCATACTTCTGGCCTAGAATCTGAACTCAGGATTTTTCATTAGCTCTTTTTAAATTGCCTCAAGGGAAGTAGCTTGAATAGTTTGATTATCAGGGAAGAAAGTATTTTGTATCATAAAAATATGCTATAATAGATACTAAAATTTATCTTCAAAATGCTGGCCAAGCATATAATGCTCCATCTGGGTTACTGTAATTACCTGAATAATTTAGGCAAAAGCTGTTTATTTGTTTTTAACTAAAACACCCAAATAACAAAGATAAACCTTGGGTTTTGTTGAAATATATATATATATATATATATACTTAAATCTCTATACCATGTCAGTCTGGTACATTTTCTTGAAGAGACTGCTAATTTTACCATTATTTAGTCAAAGTATTTTGAATCCACTGGATCCTGTGATTAAACAGCAGTCTGGAACAGTGAACTTAGTTGGTACAATAAGTAGATACAAGTTTAAGGAGGAACAGGATACTAACATAGTCTAGAAGTATCTTTTCCAAAATAGTTAGTAGACTCCACCTTAACCCAGGGTTCAAGATTAATATCATGACATATGATATGATGGCATTAATGCTGTGTTCTGGAAAGAGAGCCCAACAATGTTTATAAGTCAGGGGCATAATCTTTATTCAACATAGTTATCTATTATACTTTAAGGGCTTAATAAGTGTTCAATTCTAAGCAATTACTAATTTATTTGATATTTATTGAGCACCTACAAGCAAGTCTAGTATAGAACACACAACAAAAGACAAATGTGTTAAGACAGAATTCTGTAAAAAATTCTGCTATGCAGCTTTGGGCCTATACTAGGTTGCAGAATTTTGACTTGAAGTATTCACGCTGAGTCTTCTTGGTCCAGGTTTCTTTACCTCTGGGTTTGATAAAACCAACAAAATTAGTGAAATATAATTGAAGTTAACTCAAAGAATAAAACATCCATGAGTCAATAGTGACATAAATAAATAATTAAATTAACATGTCAATGGGAAACAAGGAACCACACTTCTTTATAGAAGAATTCCATTTAGTAAGGGCTAAGGGGAGGTAGGAAATAGAAAATCACCATTATAACACCAGAGTAATAATTACTGCAGGCAAGATCCTCCAATGGATGCTGAAATTAGTGGGTAAAAGCTTAAGAAGGGATAGGATATTTGTGTAGCCTGAAAGTATTTCTTCTAAAACAGTAACTTGACAGTAGAGAAATCTGGCACAGCCCACCTTGACCAAGGACTCAAGGTTCACATCACCAGCGGTAACATATATTGATATCATGTGCCCTTTGATAGGATGTCCTGAAAAGGGTTCCTTACCTCTGTGCTATCATTCCCAGGAATGCAAACTTCATTCTAATTATGAGCAAGCGAGCCAAAATTGAGGTATATTATATTCTATAAAATGAATAACCAATTCTATACAAGAGTCTCAAAGTCATGAAAGACAAAGAAAAACTGAGAAACTGTAGTAGAATAGAGTCTGGAGAAATGACTAAGCACTGTGGGATCCTGGACTGGTTGGATCCTAGAAGAGAAAACGGTCTTTGGTGGAGAAAAGAGGGAAATTTGAATCAAGTCTGTAGTTTGGTTCACAGTATTGTGCCAATGCTAATCTCCCAGTTGGGATAATTGTGACTATGGTCATAGAATATTGGGGAAGCTGAATGAAGTATATACGGGAACACCCTATGCTATTTTCCCAACTCTTCTGTAAGCCTAATTTAATTCACATTGAAAAGGTTTATTAAAAAAACAATGGAAATGGAAGTGGACACTCTGAAATGAACACAAGGTCACTGTTGAAGAAACACCTTCAGCTGGAAGTCTAGGTCGCTTGAATCCGTCACCGCCTGTCTTCTCCATCTACAATACTTGAAACACGTTTGTTCCTTAAATATTGGCTTTTAGATATTTGGTGATAGCACAATGTAACTGTCTTGAAAGGTAAAAGAATATTCCCTTGATGTTCATCTGTATCTTAGCTTTTATTGCATACAAAACCAATTTCAGAATTTTTCCTTCGAGAAGAATGACGAGAGGATCTTTAGAACAGGTAGCATGTGAGAAATACTTCAGAAATTCTTTCAAAGAACTAGGGTATTAGGTTGGTGCAAAAGTAATTGCATTTTAAAAGGTTAAAAATGATTGCAAAAACCGCAATGACTTTTGCAACAACCTAATGAGATGCAAGGGTGCTTACTTCTTCAGCAACTTCTGGGGCTCAAAGTACTTCCTTTGCAAACAACCATTGGTTGTTAACAGGCCTTATTATGTGGATATTGTTATCTGCAAAATACAATATAAGACTTTTTTATTGTTGTTTCAGCTGACTTATAATATGTAACACCTAATAACACTGTTCCATTTGCTAGAATATGTATATTATAATATATATAATATTATGTATTATAAACATTATATTATATATATTATATATATGCATACATGACAGAGCAGTTCTCAAATCTCTTATATAGCACCCACTTTGGAAAACAGTCTGGCAATTTCTCAAAATGTTAAACAGAGAGTTGTCATATGACCCAGCATATGATACTGGCATACTCCTAGGTATATACCAAGAGAAATAAAAGCATATGTCCACGCAAAAATTTGTGCATGAATGTTCAGAGCAGCATTATTCATAATGGCCAAAAAAGTATAAGCAACCTAAATGTCTAATCATTGATGAATAGATAAAATATGGTCTATTCATACAATGAAATATTATTCACCTATTAAAAGGAGTAAACTATTGACAGATGCTACAGCATGAACTTTGAAAACATATCCTGAATGAAAGAAGACAATTACAAAAGAACACAGTTTTCATGATCATTTATATGAACTATCCAGGATAAGCAGATCAATAGAAACAAAGTATATTAGTGACTGCCAGAGGTAAGAGCAGAGGGAGAATGAGGAATAATTGCTAACGAGAACGGTTTCTTTTTGGGGTGATGACATGGTCTAAAACTAGTGATGATGGTCAATGGACTTCGTGACTATACTGAAAATGATGGAATTGTATACTTTAAAGAGTGAATTTTATGACATGTAAGTTATATTTCAATAAAGCTATTATTAAAAAAAATTCTTGTGTCTCATACGATTATTTGTTGTAAAAGAATGATAAGAGCAGCTATTATCTTTCTCTTTATGGCTAGTATTTTGCTATATTATGCTGTTTCATGATTACATATCTGTTTGATGTATGTTTCTGAACATATGCATACACAAATAGCATATTCAATATTACCAGTACAGTGGAATTCATATAATATTCATAAAATTAACATAATTATGCTATAATACAGCTGATATGATATGATATGATATAATTCAGGGAAAAGATGTTCATATTTTCTAGAAAGAACTTTGTACCTAGGATTCATATCTTTCCCAACCTCAAAATTCTTCATATTCAACCATGAAAAATGTTTCTCAGTCTATAGATTTTTGTTTGCATTTTTAAACTTTTTAGACTCTGAACTATAGGACAATTTCTTTAGTATTAGTAAAGCCTGCTGTTTTGCAGTGATTAATGAGAACAAAATGTGTTTACAGTACCTCATTTTCTTTAATATTTTCTTTTATTCATAGTTCTTATTAAAACTGAATCAAAGCTAATTTATCATAGAATTTTCCAATAGAATTTTGGAGGGTTTTTTTCCTGCTGTAATTCTAAAGAAGTAAAATTGACATTTTGTTTGTAATTCTTCCTCTCAGTATATGCAGATTCCAAACTAAGACTTTTTCTTGAAATATTCAAGGTTTATATGTAATAAAATAACTAATATTAATAGTTAAGTGTCATTCTTAAAAGTTATTTTATTTAGTGCTATAAATACTTGTACATTAAGTAATTCTACAAAGATTAGAATTATGGTATAATCTAATCTCTATTATTGTTTTGTATTTTTTTTTTATAAAATGAGGTGTAATTGACTTACAACATAATGTTGGTTTCAGGTGTACAACATAATAATTTAACAGTTGTATATATTGTGAAATGATATGTCTACTTAACATCTGTCACTGTACAGTTACAGAATTTTTTCCCTGTGGTGAGACCTGTTAAGATTTATTCTCTTGGCAACTTTCAAATATGCAATACAGTGTTATTAACGACAGTCACCACCTTGTGTGTTATGTCTCCATGACTTATTTTATTATTATTTAACTTAAAAACAATTAGTTGGGTTAGGAAGTATTATCTTTGTAATAGTTATGTATTGCTGCGTTAGAAGTCACTCCGAACTTAGAGGTTTAAAACAGTAATAAACATTTATTATCCTCAGTATTTATGGGTTAGTGTCTAATCTTGGCAGTTCTGGTTCAGAGTCCTTGAGATTGCAGTTCAGATTTTGGTCTGGGCTGCAGTTATCTGAAACCGTGACCGCTGAGGGGCCAAAAGATCTGCTTCCAAGTTGGCTCACACAAATGACTGGTTAGCTGGTGGTAATTGTTGGCTATAGGCCTCATTTACCTGTGCTTTTTCACAGGTTGCTGGAGGGTCCTTACAACATGGTGGCTAGCTTCCCACACAACAGATGATTCAAGAGCCAGCAAGGTAAACGCATCAATGTCTATTTTGATATAGACCTAGAAATCATACTATGTGATTGCTTTATAGCAAGCTCAGTTTTGTTCAATGTGGGAAGGTACACACCAAGGGCAGAAATACCAGGAGGTAAAGATCACTGAGCACCGCTTGGAGATTTGTTATCACAATAGTCTTTGTAAAAGTAGCAAGCTTGTGCATTGTCTCTTAACATTCATATTATCTGTCGCTCTGTTTTCCTATTAATGATTTCAAGGTTCTTAAAAATTGTTTTTGTATATTGAATTAACAGCTTTCAAAGTACATAATTGTAACAACATTTTACTCTTGCTATAATGAATATGTATTTATATTCCAATTGACATAGAATTTCCATATGACAAGCACATAAATAAATTTTCATTCCAAATTACATCTAGAAATTTTACCAATATTTGAAAGGAACAATTAAGATAATAAATCCAATGACATATCCTATTCATATTATTATGAAATTCTGGTTAGGTATAATGGTAACATACCCACCAATCACACACAGGTTCAGGGATGTCTGAAACGTCATTTGCTTAAGTATTCAACTCTTCATCTTCCAGTGGCTGAGGCTGTAGGACAGATTTTGGTCAAATAATGAGACCAAAGCCAAACCACAGGGCAGTTCTACTACAAAACGCCTTGGTGAATTCTGATATGAAGCTCCATTTCCTCCTCACTAAGGAACAAGTGCTAACCCATATGGGACTTCAACTGTCTTACAACTGTCTTACGGGGTCAGTCTGGATTGGTTGGATCTCCTTTGCCTTATTCCCTCTCCACATTTGCTCTATGACAGAAGGTTTGATGTCTGGAGGGGATTTAGGCATGTAATTCCTGATTGTAAATGGCCCTCAAACTTTGTTTGGCAGGAAGACCAGTCTTGTTCTTTTCATGCCACATTTTACCACGTGGGTAACAAAGAAATTCTGCTTGTACTGAGAGTTTTACAAAATCTTTTGTGAACATTTCCATCAGGTTTTGACTCAACCCTATGACCTCACTGATTCAAATTTAGTCCAGATTATCTGTAAAGGAACAGATGCCATGAATTCCCTTCCTTTATCTTTCTATTCTAACTTATCCTTAAATAAAATTCCTCCCTCTTTTTACAGTTATAAAACAAATACACACGTAAATATAACCTGTAGGGATATTCGTGGATAATAGTTGGGGAACAGGTTTGGGGGAAAGTACTACATACCATTAGTATTTCAATCCGTTTTTTTTTAAGTAAAAGAACCCAGATCACTTATGTTATCATGAGGTTGAAAATTTACTCATACTGCCATAAAATGTGCAAATAAAATGCAGCTTCTCTATTTTTCTTTAATAGATCATGTCTTCCTTACAATAGGTTAGTCCACTGGATAACATCTACTACCCCTCTGACATCACACACAGCCATTACATTTCCACTGTCTCTATTCCTAATGCTGTACTCCGCTTCTTGTAAGTATATACACATATATATACACAAACTTGTAGTTAACATTCATTATTGTTCAGCTTCAGCTTCATCACCTGATATTTTTTGATATTTAAATGGATTGAGTCTAACCTACAAAGCAGAATCAGTATATTCTAAACGTAGGAAATGCATGTTCATACAAATCATACATAATTATATTAATTACTTTAAATCTTTGTTTGCTAGTTCAGACTTTATATTTAAACAGAGCATTCCAAAGAGCAATCTTCTCTGGATTTAAAGTATAACCACAAATCTCGATTTTTACTTAAATAGTATTTAGAATGTTATGAACAAGTCATTTACTGCTAATTTCCGTTCTCTCTGCTGAAACCATACATTTTTAATACATTTGTATGCGTGTGTTCGATACTATTATAAATGCATAATTTCTGTATAAAGTCCACCTTCTTCTTTTCTCACTGACCCACAATTAAAGTAGTATTTGCTTTATTTCACTATATCATGTTAATAATATCAAATCAATGCCTTAAATATATTAAAAAATGAGAAAAATTTCAGTTATAAGATATCATTGTGGGGTGGTTGGTTAGCTCAGTTGGTTAGAGCATAGTGCTAATAACACCAAGTTTGCTGGTTCGATACCTGCATGGCCTCCTTAAAACAAACAAAAAAAGTTATCATTGCTACAGAGAAATATTATTTTTATAACTTGTAGAGGAATTTAACAATTCTTTTGAGTTACCATAGCAGACATGTAACAATTGTCATTTTCATATTAGAACGAAGGGACCTAAACAAGTTTATCATTTCACTGAAAGATTAAACATTTCTATCACAGATGATCACTTGACGCTTAATTGTTCATAGAGAAGTCATCCAGATGAAGCAGAATAGGCTTGCTTTAAATTTTCAAAGAGAATTCACGGGGCCCTGAAAATATATCACAGATCCCAGAAGGGTCTACACTTCTACTCAAACTGGCTGGGGGGAAGAAAAAACAGAAAGTGACACTATTTCATCTGTTCTGATATGTAATTGAATGTTGCTTTGAGTTTGAAATAATTGCTGTGGAATTAATCTCATTATCTTCCCGGATTGTGATAATTCTAGAGGTTCCAAGTGATCAAGCATTATTTTAGCCAGTAATAATAGTAATTAACGGTAAGGAGTTGGTGAAGTTTTCACTCCTCCAGGAGCTGCTACCGGAGTTTCTTATAGAGAGAAAACAGCCCTTATTCTAGTGATGGAGAAGTGTGGGGGTAAATGCATCCTCTGTAGTCTGGAGGTGAGAAAGAACAGAAGCTTCAGAGAAAAGGGCAAAATTACTCAGCAGGAGAAAAGGAAAGGAATTTCCTTTCTTCTAGAATGAGAGAAGGAAGGATGGAGTGGAGAGAAGGAAATAGGAGTGGGATAGAGAGAGGGCGAGATTGAGAGATCACACACTACTATTTGTGACCCACTAATCTCCAGCAAGGGTAGTACACTCACCAAATGCTTTGTGTGCTGTTTAGGTTTTGTTTTCCTGTACACACCACCAATGGGTTGAGTAGGGTATTAACTGAAGCCACATGCATAGATGTAAGATCTTGGGGACAGAGAGGCCTCAGCTAACATCTAGGTTGTTTATCCTTGTTCTATCCTTTCATTTAATTCCCCAACAAATATGTGCACTAAGCATAACCCCTTTCTAGGTAGAACATTTGAGCCTCAGAAATCAGCCTGCCTGGGAAGCATCCGAATGGCCTGTATATTCGTCTCCTCACTAGACTCCCTGTACTCTTTTCTTTAAGATGATATGTGCTCCCTTGGCCCAAGTCTCCCTTAAATAAGCTTTTGTAGTATTCTCTCCCCTTACAGTAAGTTAGTACTTTCTCTTTCAACATGATTTGACATTTCTCACAGAGCCCCTAGTTTGAGGAATGAAGTTGCTATATCAAAATGGCATCTTGCCAATGACCTCCTGAGACTGCAGAACCACAGCGTCAACAGAACTCCATTTCATGGCCTCCTTGCGCTACACAACATGCTTGTTGTTCGCTCGAAGCAATGAACTTTCATTATTGAAGGAAGGCTGAAGATTTGAGGGTCAAGCTATAGGTGAGAATGGGATTATGGTTCCTATAAGCAGCCTCAGTGGAAGGAAAGTTTGCGTAAGCCTCTTGGAAAATTTTGAGCAAGTTTCTTCTTTATTATAGGCTGTATATGGAGGATGATCAGCTTTTAAAACAATTCCCTGATCCAGAGAGAAAACCAGAGTAGGAGCAGACTGGGCAAGATTAGTTTCATTGTAGTCATTCAAATTATTTGAGATTGAGATATATTTGTGCTGTTACATGTGAGTGCCTCCCCTTAAGAAGAAGGCAAATGTAAAACTTAATAAAAAAAATAATGAGTATGCAGTTATTCAATTTAGAATGGTTTTGAATTTGTATAGAAATTTGGTTAGAAAAATACTGTGGGTGTATTTATATACTACAAAAAAAATTTGGTTCAGGAGATCTGTCCAGTTTCCTGTAGCAAGAGCTTACTGATATCATGACCATATGCTCCATTTTTCATATGCTATTGTTAAAACACTCATTAAAATGCCTATCTGGAGGACCAGATGTTTCATTTTTATTATATACCATTTTCTTCATATTTACAATCCACGCATGCTTATATAATAGCTAAATTCTTGTAGATGTTTCTTTACATACCTATACATATGCTCTGTATCTCTAGTTACATGTTTGTAAAGAAGCATACATGGATATATATTTATGTCTATATAAGCATATACAAAAATGGGTATTTTTTAGTATGGACTTGTGAATTTATTTTACCCTATTTAAAAAAGAAATTCTCTTGTTCAAAAGTAAAACTGTCAAATACCAATGTACATACAATTAGTTACTCCTTTCCATGTCTACCTGCTGTCTTTCCATCTCCTTTGTTTCCAAATATTGCAGGGAGGGGGATGGGGTGGAGGCTGACGAAAGGGAAATGCTACTAAAGGAGCCCAAATGAAAGGGCCTGAACACAAGGTGTTAATTCCATGTAGACTAGCCAATCAATGCTTTAATCATCAGACTTTTCAACTAAAATATTTTATTGTTGCTTTGAATTGAAATCATTGACCAGTCACTTTTCCCAAGTTCTATGCTTTCAAAATAATTTAATAGTAATATACATAGAACACATGTATAAAAATTGTGCGTTGCTTAACATTGAAGGGACAGATAATTGGGTGACTTATTTTTCCTATTCGGAAAATTTGGAGTTTCAAAAGGCTAGGAATGATCAGTTTCTAGTTTATTTAAGAAAAATCTGTTTTTCTAACGTAGTTTCTGTTGCGTTTAAGAGAATGCTTGCTGCCATATAAAATACAGAAACCTTTAATATTTGTGATATTCTTTTTTTAATTTCTCTGGGAACAGGCTGGTCACCAAAGACTAAAACACATGCAGAAATTGGTTTGTTGTATTATTATTATTTTTTCAATAAAGAAAGAAGTGATACTAGATGAAAACAGAAATTTGTCTCTTAAACTGCTTTAGGTTTTACGGAAGAAAAGACATTTATTTTTTCCTCTAAAGTGGAGAATTAAGACTTCCGCTGCAAAAACTTCAGGGTTTGATCTTTCTTAATACTCTACCTCATTCCCCCCCCCCTCCCAGTTTTAATAGATTGGACAAAAAAGACCAGTTATTTCTTATTTCTTATTCCCATAAGATTATAGCAACACGTGTAATAAAATTAATTAATTCAACATACTTTACCAGTTTAACCAAGCAAATTATTACTCATCCTGGATGAGTGGGTGAGTAATTCTTTGCAAGATTCTAAATCACCCTGAAATTCCCAGACTCACACAGCTCAATGATAATAAGTAAGATAATCGATTCATTCATCAATCTGGCTCGCGTAATAAGACCATGTTGTTTGTGATGGAGCATTCTGGACCATGTATCACCTTGGGGAGAAAAGCTGCCTTGTGACTTAGCTTGGAGTGCATGAGTCTTGTTTAAGCCCCTTCAAATATGTCTCACTTGGTTTTGTGGATCTTTATAATTGTTTCTTGAGGTAGTTCTTCCATCACTATCATCATTGGTGTGTCTTGGTGCTGATAAAGCACATGAAAATCCTGAATCTGATACCTTCCTCACGCCTACCTGTTTCATAGCACTGGCTATCACCACCTTCCATCGTGGGTGGATCTTAAGTAATGAGGTATTAGCAATTGGAGCCTCATTATCTTAAGCCTCTGGTGCAGCCCCACCCTCCTCGTAAAAGAAGGATGCTGTTATTTTTGCCATGAGTTAGCTTCAGTTTCCCAACTTATTGCACATTTCCACCTGGGTTAAATGTATACACTTGCCATGTCTTCTAATCCACGCTGGCTTTATGAGGTCCTATTGTAGAACAGGCTTTGCAGACAGAGACCTGGGTTCAAATCACTGTTCTGACCTGGGGAAGCTCCTTGACTTATGCTTTCTCATCTATAGAGCAGAGATAATAATACTGACCTCACAGGTTTATCATAATGATGAGATCCTATATGTGATGAGCATCCCATAGGACTTAATATCAAAATCAATTAATGGATGGGAAGAAAAAATAAGTTGTCACTGATGCTACGGACAGAAACCAATTTGTAAGTGAAGGAGTACAATTATGGATCTGGTTATCACTAAAACTCCTAAACGATTTCATTTCACAATTAACTTAATTCTGCAGTTTTTTCCCATTCAAAATAGAGGTTTTTAGGTCTAAACTTGAATCTCATTCTACCTATATTTCCATCTTCCCACAGCAGCAGTTTTATCTTGCTCTATCTCTTCAGATAACTTGCCACAACGTGCCTTTCTAAGTCCTCAGTATGGCATCCTCTGTTCTTCACCATTAAGGTCCCTCCCTAACTTTTTAAGCTTTATCTTCTACTACTTCAAACCAGCTCTGAGATCTAGTCAGGCCAGAGTTCTCACCGTTTTCCAGGAATATATAATTAATCCCCAACTCTTAGTGCTTAGAGTGTAGATGGAGACAGACTGACTATAATACTAGAAGCTAATAAAGAGTTGACTATCTTTAGGAACAGAGATCCATGCAAAACAGATGAAGAGGTGATTAATTCAGCTGGGGGTGGAGGTGTGGTGGGTGGAAGGGCTGGGAAAGGCTTTGGAGAGGAAGTAACATTTGAGTCATTCCTTCAAGAATGAGCACAATTTCATTTTGGACAGAAGGAGCAGCATGACCAAAGCCTGAAAGTAAATATCCTCATCCAAGACATTGCAGCAGATGGCAGGAGGGATGGTTGAGAGTGGAGAGACACACCTGATGAAGCTGGCAAGAGCCAACCAGGGAAGGTGTTTGATGCTCGCCCAAGAAAGCTACAAAGAGCAGCCTTTCTCTTCCTGAATTTCTGGTGCAATTATTCTTTGTGAACTTATTTTGGTATTAACTTTTCATTTTTAATAAATATCTACATGTGATTTATAGGCTCGTGGAGAACCAGAAACTACTGCAGTTATTGATTTTCCTTCTCAGTTCTTCCACGCAGTGCAGTGCATAGGACTGACTGTAGGCAGCACATCACAGAGATGAGAAATATAGATTTAGGATTTGAGTTCTCTCGCTGCTGTCCCATTGCCCTCACTTCTAACTGGGTGAACGTAGGGAAGTCATGTTACCTCTCTAAATGTCACATTTTTCCTTTGAAAATGGGGATAATATCAATTTCTATATGATCGGCCTTCTACAATATAATGATTCCATTTATGCTTAACAAATGTTTGCTACTCAATTATTCAATAAGCATTAATGGACCACCTACTATAGTGCAAGACTTGTGCTACACTCCTACTATACAGTGATGAGTTAAATAGACAAGACAGGGGCTTTATAGTCCAGTATTTGTCATTATTATTACTACTATTATTAATATAGATCTTTAATAAGTACTACTAGGATAAATTAATGTGTTTCAGCTACATCAGTATCATATGAATGGTTGGATCAATTCCCTCTTGTCCTGGTCCTGGAGTATGCTACATGACAATTGGCTGACAAGACCTTCCATATCCAGTGCTTATGGAGCCTGTCAATTACGTGGTTGTGCAGCCTTGGCAGGGCCATCATTCTAACCAAGTTCAATAAATGCAATGACTCTGGAGGTGGCCCTAGATAAGACCAGCCTCAGTGGGGTGACCATGCAGGCTCAAAACTAATTCTGGGCCTGGCTGAGTCAAATCTGGGCTGCTTGAACTGTTCTCCAAAATTTGTGATCACTAGAATTCAGGACGCAGAACACTAGAATCCTGGGATTAGCTCATTTGGGGGCAAACTTTTTCAAGATAAAGCTATATTTTTGTTTTTAATGCTGCTCAAGTGAGGGCACAAAAGCAAATACTGCCTACATTCTGGTAGACGTGCCAATTCCTCTCTTGATAAAAAGGAATGAATCTGTCAATCACCAAGAAGTAGAGTCACCAACAACAAAGAAAGGGACTGGAGACAAATACTACGCACTGAGACTTAGAAGTCAACCTAAAGACAACCTGGGTCTGCTGGCCTCTGGCAGAAGCACTGGGACAACTGAGTAGTGAGGCCGATCACCATAGTCCTGCCAAACAGAATAATTTAACATCTCGGTACAACTATAGGAATAAAATCTGTAAACTGTTTCCTGGCAAACTTATTCTTTCATGGATTGTATTTTTCTAACTTTGCCTCGGTTTATTTGCTGCTCAGTTCAGCTTTTTGCTTTTTAAAAAACACTTTCCAGCATCTGTGTGTGTGTGTGACCTGGGTACAACTTATTTCTAGTTGTTTTTTCTTCCCTCAGGGGGAAATCCTAAGATACCTGCCCATAGCACCCCAATCTGCAATCAGGAGTGGAGCTCAGAGCTACATCTTTCTCTTTAAATCAATAAATAAAATAGAATTCACTATCTTTAATCTCCTTCTACATTTTCTCTGTCCTTTCCTTTTGCTTGGTCTTATAATTACTTCAAGTTCTCTTCTGATCAGTGGTTATAATTCCTGATTTATGTAAGCTGTCACTTCCAAGATTATTGTTAGCTGAGGCTTTTTCTATAATGAAATCTTAAAAGATGTTTGTAAAATTAAATTTTGAAAGAAATTTGAAGACCTTTAAGATACTACAAGCAGATGTGATCAATATAAATGCCAAGGCATAGAAAAGTACAAGAACGATATGATTTCACTCATGTGGGATATAAAATAGAAAGCAACAAACAAAACAAACAAACTCATAGATACAGACAACAGGGTGTTAGTTACCAGAGGGGAAGGGATATGGGGAGATGGTGAAGAGGGTAAATAGAGACAAATACATAGTGATGGAAGGGGAGTAGACTTTGGGTGGTGAGCACATATACAATGTGGTGGTGAATACAATATAAAAATGACATATTATAGAATCATACACATGAAATTTATATAATGTTATTAACAAATGTCACCCTAATAAATGTAATTAAAAAGATACAGCTATTCAGAATAGGGCAAAATTTGGAGGTCTCGTCTATGTACCCCAACTTTAACTAGTTTGAACTATGTTTTATCAAAGATTAAAGATTACCCCAGTCCCCAAGGAGGTATGTGTGATGTTTGGTGCTATGACATTTTGTGTCTTCAAGTATAAAGGAATATTTGACATACATTAAACACCAAATACATAGTTTTGAAATTCCTTTGAAGAAATAGGTCTTCTGGGTAGTCATAGAATGTGATAAAATGCATCATCTTCATCAGAAAATTAGAGGTAGTAGATGAAGGTGTCTGGGCAAGAGGACAGCCTGAGAGAGACTCTTTCACTAAAATTAAACAAATGACATCAAAACAATCCCAAGAATACACAGGAGAGATGATGAGCAGCTGCTGGGAGAAATCATCTGATACTTTTTGAGTTGACCTCTCGCCTGCATCAGTCATGTGGTGAGTCAGTACTTTTTAACCTGACTGAATGAAGTGACTCTGCCGGTCATTTCCCAAGACACATAGAGTCACATCTCAGATCCCACCCCATCTTCACAACTGAATAATGTTTATTTGTGAATCAAACCACTAGTGAGTTGCAGACTGTGACAGATGGCAGAGAAAGGAGGAAAGGAAGCAGGAGTTCAAGTCTTCCTCAAAGCTCAAGGAAGACAGATGAATCTTGACACTGCTTCCCAGGAGTGATAAAGGAGGGTATTATCTCTGAGGCTGTCAGCTATCTCAAGAACACTTTGTCTTTAACCTTGCCCAGAAAATTAAAGGGCCAACTTCTAGATATTCAGGACTGACTGTCTCATGAGGATTGAACTCATCACAGTAGGGACAGAGCCAATCTTGAGGCAATGGGCATGTGCCAGCATGGCTCTAATCAGCCCCAGGGTGGCTGACATCAACATTGCAGAGTTGGTGTGGGGACCAGGAAGCTGAACATGAGGGACCAGGAAGCAGTGCTCCAGGTTTGAAGGGAGAATTCAAATAGTGTTTTAACCGCTTTCACAGAGTAATGGAAAGGTGTGAGTATTGAAAGGGAGCTTCACCAGCCTTGGCTCAAGTAATCTATTCAATTAAATTCAGCAGTGATTATTGAGCACTGATCATGTGTGAAGTATTGTGAGACAAAAAAAAAAAAAAAAAGAAAGAAAGAAAGAAAGAAAGTCCAGGCTCTCAAAGAACTTGCAATCTAGTGGGGAAAACAAGACATACAAAAATAACAATAAGGCAAAAATGTAAGTTCCTTGAGAGTGACAGAAACAAAGAATTACCCTGGATTCAAAGGCAGAGAGAAGATATGCAGTATATCTAAAAAAGTCTTCATGGAAGATGTTAACTTGGGAATAATTTTGAGAGGTAGGAGCTTAGAGAGGGAGAAATGCATCCCAGGTAGAGGGGGTACCATAAACAAGTCAGGGATCAGAAAGCACAGGTTTTGTTCACCTATTGTAATATATACCAGTTTGGTAGGTGGCCAAGCATTTGTAATAAACTATTGCAAGATGAGATTGGAAAATTGGCTGGACCTAGTTTGTGGAATCATTGAGTATCAGAGGGAATGGGCTGTCATTAAGGTGTGTAAGAGTTACTTCTAGAAGCCTTTATGCCAAATTTATCCATTACATATACCCGTAAAATCACTTAGTTTGCCCATGTCTCCTTTAACCATAAAAGCCTGAAATAACATGGCTTCCCTAGAATAGAGGCGTGAATACACACCTCCCAAATGAGGAATCTATGGGTATTTGCATCAGCTCTAGCCATCTTTTATTTTCTGCATTTTGCCTAACTTAGCAAACTGTGATGGAAGGTGAGACCTGGCCAGCATAGTCTCTTCCCCCCAAATCAAAACAGTCAACTCAACTTTAGGATGAACATGAGACTTTTTCTATGTGTCAAATGATGGGCTGAGGCTCAGAGGTTTTCAGCTGAGCTCTGTCCTTATTGGCTTAAGACATCTTAATGACACTTAAATATTATAAGAGTCACTGGGTTAGAGTCTGTAAAGTGCTCCTCATGCCCTAGGAGCTAGAGCAGGAGCAGGGCACTATGTAGTAAAGAAGGCGAGAGAATGTAGGACAAGTCCTACTGGCCTGGCAAGGGTCCCACCTAATTCCTCATGACGTGTTCAGTGCAGGTGACACCTTCTTGAAGGTGTGGATAGGCAGTTAATTTCATGGAGAGTAGGAGGTGTAGCTTCAGCTTTTTTTTTTTTTTTTTTACAGTGGGGCATTATCTGAATGACATTCATTCTCTCTTGAGTCTGGACTTCACGCAACAAGCAGCAACTGGATGTTCTTTTAAAATAAGCAAAAGCCACTGAAAGATACTGGGCTGGGTCCTTGTTTAGGAAAAAGAGTTAATTGAGAAGTGCTCCCTGGTCAAGAATTAAACCAATCCTTGCACAGGAAAAGAAGATCTGTGGGGAAGAAAATCTGTGGGTTTCTTACCCCAGCCATCAAGAAAGCTATGCCGTGAAAAGGCCATTGACACATTGACACACAGCAAGTTGGACCAATTCTTCTTTTGAGGGGTGAAGGAAAAAAGAGAAGTTCTCGTTTGTGGTGTTTGGAGGATGGCCTCCCAGTTTCGCCAGCTTCGCGTCCTGGTCTGGAAAAATTGGCTAGGAGTCAAGAGGCAGCCGGTGAGTAAAAAAAAAAAAAAAAAAAAGGGGAGGGAGCCCTAAGGGCAATGCTCCAGGCAATCCGAAAATGTGATGTTAATGAGAGGTAAATAGAGAAAAGTTTTAAGGCAATTTTTAAAGCAGAAATAAGGTATTTAGAAACCATCCCTGCATCTATCCTCTAGCTAATGGAATGAGTCTGAACTTGTCCCTAAAGCAGCATTTTGATTTCAGTAAAGTAAAAGGGTGAACCTGGATATGCCCTGGTTAAAGAAAAGGATGCATCTTGTTACTGGTTGACTCAGAACTAGTGTTGAATTCCAGGTTTCTGGCCAAGATGCTTTCAGAAATTTTCTTGATGAATGTCGTTAAAAATGAGCTGAAGAAAAGTATCAAGTGGAAGGTTCAATAAATGTGAGAGAAGAGTACTTGAAAACCAAAAGCAACAGAAAGCTTGGTTGAAAAGTAAGATATAGAAAGTTGATAGGTTGAAGGCTGTTGGTATAGAAAAGCTATGAAACTTTAGTATCAAAAAGTGATTTACTAGAAATGCCAAGCAAGAACCAATGTGTGTGTCATGTTTCCAGAGTATTATTGAATCACTTAACTTTACTGCTGCAGTCTGTCTACTCTGCTCACTGCAACATCTTTTTTGTGCTCTTACATTCATGTTTGCTTTTTAAATTACGAAGCCAACTATTAGATCCTCACCAGATAGGGTCCTGGAGGTTGAGAAAAGATTTGGTTTCTGTGAATTGTCACATATTCAGACGTTTGAAATCCAGAGAAATCCAAAAAGGGACTCAGTATACTTCATTTTAGAGTGGTACTTCCCAAGCTTAAGTGAATAATATAAATATTATGCAAATAGTATGCGTCATAGAAACCAACATTTTATCTGTGTACCTTATCTCACTCTATGTTTGCTTACAGCACCTGACACCTTACTTAAGTGTTCTACTGTATATAGTAAGAGGGAGAAGTTAATGTTCACTCACCTTTGTTAATTTGGTGGGTAGGATTTTAAATCATAAGGCATGTGTGTGGGGTTTGGACATGAAATTTTAAATCATTACTATTTTTATTTCATTGTTTTTTAACTGGAAACACACAAAAGTAAAACTTCCCATAATTATCCCATGGTACCTTCTGTTTGGAGTTCAACAGAGAAAGAGTCTTGGGTAGGTGGATATGGTCAGAACATGAGAGTTGAGTTCTTGGTTTTGCTCCCTACCAGCTACAAGATTGAGCAGTTTACCAGCTACAAAATTGTGATATCACAATTTCTCTGAGCATTGGTTTTTCCATTTCTAAAATGGCCATGTGATGTACCGTATCTATCTCATAGAGTAGTGAGAACCAAATGTGTTTCAAAGTGCTTTATAAATGAAGCACTTGGCAAATAGATTATAGAGGCAGCTGGGGCAACATGTGTGTCATATTTTATTCAATGTAAGGATGAAAGGAGATCCAGGAGAAGGAATTGTGGGAGAGAGGAAGAAATTTATATACAGTAAAGTTCTTAGGTGATGAAAATTCAATAGTCAAAAATAAAAGCAGAGAGGAACTGAAAGCATCAATTATTGCTGATAAACAGAATGCTGAAGTTATATATTTTCCTTACAACTCCATTTTACCTAAAAATTGGAAAAGAAAAAAAAAGCACTCCTCAGGTGAATAAAATTTTTCATTGAGACATTTTATCTTTAAAAAGTTTCTTCGAACTCATCTGTAAAGTAGATGGTATATCAATTTTCTACTTTAGAGTTTATTTCGGCTTCAGTCAATTTCTGATGGACATGGCATATTTGGAGGAGAAGGAAGTTAGGCTTGCTAAAATGTTTCCACTATGATACCTTACATTATTCCTATTTGGCTAAGATCCCTAAAAAACCCCTGGTAATTCTATTTTTGCCTAAGGCAAGAGAATATATATGCTATTAGTTCATTTTGGGACTAATATCAAATGATACCGAAGTTAAGTGCAACTTGACAGACTGGGATCCAGGACAGAAAGTCTTTGTTGTAGGAAGAGAGATCAGAAAAAGACCAGAATTGGGGGTAAACCAGAAAGCTGACCTGAATCCATTACGACCACAAGTGACCTGTAGGAAATAGTGGTGCCAAAAAGCGAAGGACAGACAATTCTAAGTGGCAAGCAAGGGGGGCAAAAAAAGATATGTTTCTTTTTTCATAGTTTTGCCTAAGGCTAGCCCTTTTTCTTGGTATTGGAACGAAGACTCAAGGGCACAGATGGAAAGGCTATTCATGTGCCTGTGTTATTTAAGAGGGGAAAATGCGAAAATCAAGAGGTTGGAAAAGTTAGGATTAAAGATCTAAAAGGAGATGAAATAAAAGAAAATGGTGAACAGAGAAAATACAGACAAATTAAAAGACAGGGAAAAGCAGGTATATATAAATTTGAGGAGAAGATGTAGTTTTTGTGTAGGAACTGGACTTTATCATCTATCAAGTGATTATTTAAAATGCAAGTATTTTAATCTCTGTCTTTGCAATTATTCTGAATGTGGTACTTTAAAAATATATACTTAGATGGAGGAAAACAGAGTCAGTGTGTGTGTGATACTGAAAACATATAGTCCTTACTGAATGTCAAAGAAAAAAATGCTAGCATCGCCACCATGATGCTCACCTACAGTCTTGTTTGAATAGATTCTATACAAAGAGAGGTAGTGGAAAGGACAGTCTATAAAGGAAGAAGTTAGGAATTTATTCATGGAGAAACAAATGCTATATGAAAAAGAATAAAAAAGGAAAACAAAGATATAGTGAAAATATTAAATCAGAGTGGGGATTACTAAGGAAACATAAAAATATATACTACAATAGAAAGTTAGAGAAGAATTTTAAACAGCTATACAGTCTAAAAGATAAAATGACAATGGGATAAGCTAAATGTTGGGTTTGGCTGCAAAAGAGGGAAGATAGGATCTTTAATTCTTGAGGTGAATGCCTTCAAAATGGTTCTTAGAGTAAATGTATCTATCTATCTATCTATCTATCTATCTATCTATCTATCTATCTATCATCTATCTATCTATCTATCATCTATCTCTGTCTCTCTCTCTGTAAAATCATATATGAGAACTCTGGAATATTTGAGATGATGTAACTGCTTTAATTTTATAGGGCTTCAGAGAGTTCAAGGGACTTGTCCAAGGTCACAAAGTGAATTTAAGGACTCAAATTTAGACTTTCCCCAAAATGGATCTATTCTTTCTGTTACTTACTGAGTTGAGCTTCTTTATTGCTCCTGAGTTGAATTTCCTTTCCCAATATTCTCTGATCCCTGCTCAGAGTTCAGCTCACCAACAAAGATATCATATTTGCTAAGGAGGCCTTAGATATTGCTGTTTTTTAATATTAGTGGTAATATCAATTTTCAATTACATTGTTTTAATCTGAAAATAAAAAAGCAAATTAACAGGCAGCAGTGTTTATTTGAGCTCAAAGAGTAGAGCTCAAATTCTGGAAGCACTAATTTAGGCAGAAACACAAATAGTGTTCTGGGTTGAAGGCAAGGGGTTTTTATGAGAAAGGGAAGGGAAATAATTACATAAATAGAAGGAAGGAATTTCTATTGGTGCTAAAAAGCTAAGTTATTCCTTTTCTCTTCATGGCTTTTATTGATTCTAAATAAGGTCTTCAACCTTCCGTCTTTGTGATCAAGATGTTTACTTTCCTGTTAGCTCTACAAACAGTTGTTTGGAAGACAAGGCTGCTCTGGCTCAGTCCAAAGATTATTTTGTTGTTATAGTCAAGCATTTTAAAGGTTTAAGGAGTAAGATGTGCCAGGCCTTTTCTCTGGGAGGGTGGCTCCGGCTCCATTTTGAAATGGCTTCACTTATATCATTTTTCTTATTTCCCTCTTTTGATTGAGATGTTTCCTTGAAGCATCGCTGATCAACCATGATCAGTTGTTGAAAGCTTTGTTGATCTGTCACAGGGAAGGCTCATATCCAGTGTATCACGTCCCATGGAGGAGGGAAAATTGTTTCCTTAGGAGTCTTAGGCCACATTTGAACAAGAGCACCACAACAGCAAAAGGTCTTATGGTCATACTTCTTTACGGGCAAACATCTTCGGCAGTTCCTTTAGGTTTTTCATATGAAGTCTCATAGGCCTTAGTGGTTATCTCAAAGCTCTGAGCAACCATTATGCAAGTGGTTGCTTTATAACATCAAACTATGTAAAGCAGACAAAATTTTATAACAAGAATTTTGATGACAAACAAATTGCTAAGTGGATTTGGAGACGTGACCTCAGGAGGAGGCAATACGTGAGGGTAGCCAGCTAACAAAGTCAAGGACCATGGGTGTCAGTGGGCATTGTACTTAACCCATTGCTCTGTGCTGAATTTTATCTAGTTCTGTCTCTACTTCCCCAGAGGTAGACCTGTGATGTCAGCAATCGGGTATTTAGTTTGAGATATGTCTATGGAAACAAAAGAAAAACAAAGGCTAAGGGTGAAAACACAGTGTCTGAGCCTAAGGGGCTGCCAGTCAAGAAAAATTTTAGATGTCAGGGTCGAAGCATTGTTCGCATTTTGGTTTCTCTGATGATGTCACCAATTGTTCAGGTAAACTTTCCAAGTGGCTTACAGTGCATCAAGCATGAAGATTGTCTAAGCATGAACATTTGTGGTGATTTCTGTGAAGTTTATATTAAATTGTTTACGTTCAGCTTTCAGGGAAAATGGCAGTTTTCGTTCTTAATGATTCCAAGTCAAAAGTGGGATAAAAATTGTAAACGTTCGTTTGTAGAGTTGTAGACCAATATTTGAGGAGACTAGAAGAATTCAGGATGCAATCCAGTTTACAGGTGGAAAACAAAACCTCAAAGACAATTAACGCACCAATACGCATAAGTGTGTATTATAGTTTTAATTGAAACATAATTTTTTTCTCTTTACAATTATCCCCATTTTTACCAAAGATGTCTTGCAAGCAAATTAGTTTATTACTATAACTAAGTCTAGTAAACTTGGCCTGATTAGTTACATATATGCATTAAGTATAACAATTGATCATACAGACTCTTTTAAAGCTGCTTTGCTGGAAGATTTCATAAGAAATCTCCAGGTTGAATTTTTTAACAGCCTCTTGAGGCTAAGAGGCCAAGCCAAATACGTGCCATCAGACTTCACCTGCAGTACCTTTAGATTTGGGTTTATTCCTCTCTTCTTGAGGTCCCCAAAATATCCCGAAGTTCCTGTGCCTGCCAGGAAGTGACCTTCCTTACTCTCCTGGTAAGGCTGTGAACCCTATAACCTATAAGTAAGGTGCCAGGCTGATTTTTCAAAGGAGGCTTAATTGGCTTCCATAAGTCAGTCTTAGTTTCTTAAAGCTGCCTGATCATATCTGAGTCTATGCATGTCTCTCTCAAACATGACATTCCAAACAAAGCCTTGGTAATATAATCAGTGTTTTTAAATGTGTCCAGTTACAAGAAGAACAGATTCTTATTGCACTGAGGCAAATAACGATATGGCCATGAGAATAGGAATACTCACTTATTAAGAGTTTCCAAATTCTGGAGGGATCAGGTAGGGAGAAAAAGATAAGTGTTTCAATTCTGCTCACAAGGATATAATTTACCAAATTGCTCTAATTCATGGGTAACTTAGGAAAAAAAAAAAGAGAGAAATGTTTGCTTAAGTCTGGAGAAACAAAACATAAAAATTCGGCAATATTTCAACAAAAAGGCATAAAAATTGTAATCATCCTCTTCAGTTCATTTAATCTCATGTAATTAATTGTTGTCAATCTTTGTCCTTTCTATGAAGCCAATTAGAGCTGTGTAAGTTCTTACCCAGTTCAGGGGTGTGATCTGAAAGTTAGTAGAAGCCGTATTCTAGGGTACTTCACGTGAATTTTTTTGAAGTTGAAGCACATTTGTCAAAGCATTAGAATAAGACAATATCTGTCTGTAAAAAATAAAGACTTAAGAAGGCAAGGGAGCCTTTTCAGGCGCTTGTACTTTATAAAAAAATTCTACTTTCCTATTTTATTTTTTTCCTTTGGTTTCAGGTTCTATTAATTGAATTAACTGGGCTCAGTCTCTGGCAGTTGTGGACTATGTGTACATTTCCAATTTTGTAGAGATTTACAAGACAAAGTTGTTAGCCCTTGGACATTGGCTTCCAGCTGATCTACTTCCTGATTATATATACACTGGCCTGGGAAATAGCTGAGGAGGCTTAAATTTTCTGTCAGGTTTAGAATATCAGCTTTCAATTCTGTCAAATTTCTGATCATAGAGATATTAAATTCTTTAAAATATCTTATCAGATTTCAGGGAGGATAAACAGTAAAAATATTTTTTGAAGTCTTATGGAGACTCTTGCATTTAAGTGCCTCAGATACGGTTACCTGCTCAGATGGCCAAAGATTTTTTAACAATATCCTAGGGCTGTTTTTGAAATCATTTTGTCTTTTAGAAGCTCCTGCATACCAATCAAAGAATGCAGTCCTTTGTCTCTGAGAGGTTTGGAATCCTTTCAGATTTTGGGGAGAGGGGGACTTTAGGTTGCCTTACCAAAAACAAAGTTTGTGCAGAATGGCCAATAGAATTTTAAATTATTTTGGCTAAGTTGGTCCATTTTAAAAAGGCACAAGAGGGGGGACCAAAATGTATGTACATATAAGCAGCTGGAATTCCTCAGGAAGGGACTTCTTGGGAAATTTTAGAGGACGAAAGTCCCATGTTAAAAATTCCCCTGGGAGCTGGCACAGTTGGGCAAAAAGATAAAGAGATGGAAGTCATAAGCCCAGATATTTCCTGTGCTTCTGACCTATGGGATGCAGCTGTTCCAAATCCCCAACATACTTGTCGGGATGCCAGGTCCCCACCTTCTAGAATGCAGAGGCCAAAGAAGGTATTCTCATAGGGCAAAAAGCCAATGTCTCAAGACTAAAGGAAAAACTTCATCTGGTTTCTTCAAAATGCACATTAACAGCTTTAGCTAAGCCTTGAGTCTCTTGGAGCCAAATTAATACCTAAGAGGAATATGCTGTGGGGTTGGGAATTATGTGATGGTCTACAGAGTACCTCATTGCACCGAAATTTTCTTGAGGTTGGTGGGCCACCCAATATTAATCTAACCCATTCCGTGACCAGTTTATCACAGGTGCTTGAATTTCAAGTGTCGAGCGCCCTTCTGGCTCTTAAATGTTCTACCTGTGTCCACTAATTTTGCAGCTTTGCCTTCCCAGATTCCCTTAGCAGCAGCTTTTACCTCATTTGCATTTAACCCACAGTAAAGTTTGTTTAAATAGACTCTGGTCTGGTGAGATGTGCAAAAACTGTCAGTTTACAGGTGGTGGGGGGCAGCCTGGACAACAGGTTTATAGGATTTTACCTATGTTGTTCCCTTTGGAATCTCTTTCTTATGACAACACAACAGACAGATGCAAAGAGAAAGAAAAACAAAACAGCATGCAACAAAAGTGCATACTCACCCACCAGGGGAAAAAAAGTCCCTGTGAGCTGCTCATCCCCCAGGGAACTTTTTATAAGCATGAAACAAGCCCCTCTTGAGGAAAATTCTTCATGTGATAGCAAGCACCTATGGCAGCTGTCACACCAATTCACATATAATGGTCCCCAGAGCAATGCCTGATCTCAAAAGAAGGCACTGACCTCAACCAAAAAGGAGGGAGGTCAAAAACCTGAGAGGATTCAACATCGGGGTGCGGGGGAGGGGGAGTGTGCAATCTTTGGAAGCACTGAACACAAAAGAGGCTCGTGTGGGTACCTTACTAGGTTTTAGGGGACTCTGGTCCATGAAGGGAAGGCCACTTCAGGTCCCAATTCTGACACCATATTTGTTAACCAAAAAGTAAAAAGCCAAAGTGGAAGGCAACAAGCATTTATTTGAGATAAAAAAATAGCTTTTCTGGAAGCACTGATTCAGGCAGAAACCCAAATTGTGTTCTAATTATGGGGTCAAGGCAAGGGGTTTTTATGAGAAAGGGAAGGGAAATAATTACATGAATAGAAGGGAGGAATTTCTGTTGGAGGTAATAAGTTATTCTTTAGCTCTACATGGCTGTTTACCAATGCTAAAGAATAGCTTTAATTTTCAGTTCTTGTAGTCAGGATGTCCAGTTTCCTGTTAGCTCTACAAACAGTTGTTTGGAAGACAGTGCTGCTCTGACCTGACCAAAGGTTATTTTGGCCAACTCAAACATGTCAAAGTTTCAAGAACCAAGATGTACAAGGCCATTTCTCTGAAATGTTGGCTCCAACTCCATTTTGAAATCATTTCGTTTGTATCATTTTTCTCAATTGCAATGAGTACTGAAAGAATGTGAAAAAAATACTTTAAGCACCAACAGAAATGTTAGGCAATAGAGAAAAATCAATTAGATGTAGTTGCTACCCTGCTGGGTTTGTAATTTAATTCTAAAAATAATGGAAAAATGCAGATACATTCCACTGGAGATGGTTAGCAACAGGGAGGCTCACCTAATGAGATGCTAGTTAATGACAGAAAACAGAGTCCTAGGACAGCAAAGAGACTATAGGCTGAAAGACTAGATAGTGTACGATAAGAGTTTATCTTTCATTAAGAAGATGGATTCTAAATAGGCATATCAAGGAGTGAGTTCAAATGTCTATTGAAGTGGAATCTAATTCCAGACTTATGACCTGAAGAAGGAAAATTAACTTCAGCTGTTTATTTTCCATTGTAACGGTTTATCTCATGGGTCACACTTTAGCTCAGTTGGTGATAGAACTATTTTTGCTATCATAGACATTCCCACAGCTTGATAAACTTCTAACACTTTGGATGAAATTTGACACTTCCTCCCCAATCCCTGCCTTGCTCCTATAACTTTCTCTCTGAGTGGCAAAAGAAAGAGAAAGCCTTCGCTTCAAAATTGTGGAGCAGGTTGGTCTATAATTTTTTGATTAAAACAATTTAGGATTAAACTCTGATCCCAAATTTAATCTAAATCATATTAAAATGAACTAGGTCTTAAATAATTCACTCAACTCCGTGCTCAAATGTTGCAGGACCTCTTACCTCTTCTGGATCTGTACCATGTACTCCCTTAATACCTTTTAATTATTCAAAAAAATTAGATCTACCTGTTGACTATGGTCCTTGGCACATAGACATGCACACTTTATTAGGTCAGTCAATCAATAAAAAGTAAATGAGATGAAGATGTTTTAGAAATGAGAGCAATAGAGAAATAAATTAGCGTAAAGTCCAATAAAAATGTGTTGTTTTCACATACATCATAGACAGTTTTCCAAGCTCCAAAATGTATTATAATCTGTAAGTACAGAAAATTTCCTTGATCTCAGTTTTTTGATGGGTCGTGTACATGGATGACAGTGTTAAATAGAAAGCCCAATTAACAGAGAACGCTGTGTCACTTTCCCCCATTGTTCTGGGGGTGGAACTAAGGTTTATTTCAGATCTAACGTATCCAGCTCTTACTTCAGAATGTGAACTGTGGGATCCTCTTGTTACCCTCTAGCAACAGTCATCCCTGACTTACGGGACAAGGCACCAAGGTAGAAATAGAAGAGGAAGGAAGAGACTGTACTTTATAGAAGGTTGGACAAGCTTTATTTTCAAGTTTGTAATAAAAAGTTATGATTTGAGGTTACAGGATGACCTTTAAATGACTTTTAATGCTCTTATAGGCTGAACTAATACAAGTATAGTTTTGCGGTCACAGAGAGCTTATAATTTGTTCTGTAGTGGTTTGGCTACATAGCTTAATGGCTAACCATACAGGTGCTGAAGCCAGGCTCCCTGAGTTCAAAGATCAGCTCTACCATTTAGTGGCTTATAGAATGAAGGCTTATTTAGTCTCTTTAAGATTCTAATTTCCCATTTGCAAGAGGAAAATGTGATGATTATATTAAATAAGATGATGTATGTTAAGTCTTTGACAGAGCATCTAAGCAGTCAATAAATATTAGCTGTTATCATTTATGATACGGTATTGAATTCTGATACTAATTATGAAGAGACCACTTGACTACAAGAATTTATCCTGGGAAAGACATTTTCAAATCATATTTAAAAGGAATTGCTGAAGGAACTGGCATTGGTACCCAGGAGAGGGAACTTTGTCTCTCTTTGAATACTTGTAGAATTCTCATGTGAAAGAGGAGACCAAGTTAAAACAAATAAGTGTTAACCACAAGAAGGGAGATATCACCGTGATAAAAGCAAAAAAAAAAAAAAAAAGTCAGGTAATATGAATTGTTCAATAATAAAGAAGTCTTATGAAATAGTGAACTTCTAGTCACTAGAGGCATTCAAATAGAGGCTGGATAACCATATGGCAGAGATGTTTTTCCTGACTCTTGGTGCACCAGTTGTTCGGGATTTAATTCTTTTCTTGGAATATTTCACCCCCTTTCCCATCTGTGGGTCTTCACCCGTATGTTTCCTCTGCTGAAAAGACTCCCACTTCTTTTTCACACTCCATCCAACATGCATATCTTTTCTTCTGCCTGACCCTTTCCATCTTTTAAAATTTAGACTCAACTCCCCTGCGTTTTCTTCCTTCCATACGCTTTACTTCCTATGTCTTAGCATTATCTATTACACGTGGTTGTAATTTTTTTTTTTAATGTTTCCCTTTCTCAAAAGGCTGAAAAAATTTTTTTTTAATTTGAATTTTTCCCTTTTTTCTTTTATTAGTTTCAGGTGTACGAAACAATGTAACAGTTAGACATTTATCATTTATATCCCTCACACAGTGATAACTCCCCTCCCCCACATCTACTACCCCTCTGACATCGCATACAGCCATTACATTTACACTAAAAGACTGAAAATTTTAATTACCTTATCCTGAGTGCCTGGTATATAGTAGATCCTCAATAATTCTTGTTGTATGAGAGAATATATAAACCTTATATAAATGATTACTGCAGTTCATGTTAAACCCTAAGTTTTCTTAAGACTCTCCAAGACTACGATTTCATGAAGGTGAAAGCAGAATTTTCATCCTAAACATTTTACTTTTATTTATTTTCAGTTAGGCAAAGTATTCCCCATTGCAATTTGAAAATTATAATGATAATCACTAGCATTCATTTTGGATACAACCGACTACAAACCACTCTAGTGCAAGAGATGCTATCACCTATTTATTATCTATCTATCTATCTATCTATCTATCTATCTATCTATCTATCATCTATCTACCATCTATATTTATCTGTCTATCATCTATATCTGTGTCTCCATATATTCTACATATATTCTATAGCTCTCTCTTGGCTGGAAAACAGTGATACTCCAATAGCAACGGGCACACTTAGCTCTCATCTGTCTACTAAAAGAACTTAGCGTTTCTTGGAAAATGGGTATTTTCAGGGCTGGGACACAGAAAGTACACAACGAGGCAGAAACAATTGTGGAACCAGAAAGAGGGAAATAAGTAAATTATACATACACATTTATAGCTATATTTCATGTCTCTATGTGTTTTCGAAACCAATTCATACTCAGATTCTTAATTCTAACCAAATACTAAAGAGTTTATTCTAGTTTTCTCCCTTTTTCATGTTTATAATTCCCCTGATGGATAGTGAGAAACCTGGCTCCTCTAATTGGGCATATATTTACTTTTGGCCAACCTCCCTATATGAAACCAATCGCCTACTCCTCACCCTGCACAGACATCCTCCTTACCCCACTTGGGCGCTGACACCCCCTTTCTGGCTACTGCTCTGTGGTGTCCTCTTTACCATACTAGGGGTTCACCTCCCTCACTGTGTCACTGTTGTGCCCCAGGTCCTAGTGTGGACTTCCCTTGCTGGACTCCACTTAAGGACTGTTGGGCAGTGCATTTTTCAGGAAGGGGAAGGGAAGAGAAAGAGAACAGAATGGGACATCTCACAAGAAAATAATCCTTGGAGAATAAAAGGAGACAATTGCCATGGCTCACTAAGGAATATAAACTACTCTATAGGCCTATGCCCTTTGATGTCAAGAACGCAGGGTGGGGGATGGGGGGATGGAATGCAAGTGAGGCAAGTTGGTGGGGATAATTAAAATATCAGCCAAAATATGAAACTCTTAAAAACTGCTTTTCCCAAAGTTTCCCAGTAGCCCCAATATCTGTATGTGTAAGATCAATATATTAGTCCTTTCTCTAAACAAACAAAAGAAAAGCTATGGCTCATCTTTTAGTATTTGGACCCTTGGCACTACCTTTGCTTCTCAGTTATTTATGATAACAATTAGAATAGAGAGCAATACTGCTGTTATGAAAATTTACATTCTGTTTATTTCTTGCTTTTGTGAACAACTTGTCAAGCTTAACATTCCTGAGATCACAATGTGAATGACTTTGTATTTATTATCCTTCTAAAATGCTGTGTGCAGAAATGTTCTTCAAACCTCTCTGACCTACAATCCCAGGGGAAATCTTGTGATAATAAATCGCTTATGGGCTTGCTGTGGGTTTTACCTATAACAGTCTAAATTGCCTTAAACTACTCTGTCTAGATTACATTTTGGTCTGGATTTAAATCGTGTCTAAAATGAATTTCAAAGCTTACCAAAACATTTTGATCACTTAAACGATATCCCACAACATATGCTCCTTATTTGAATGTGAAGGTATATTTTTGTTGGTGCAATTGAACTCAGCTGCTCAATGAATTCTCATAAGGTTACTAAAGAACAACGAATAGACTCTCCTGAAAGTAGCTCTGGGGGTACTAAACCCACTTAGATGAATCATTTCTTAAAAGAATAACTATGGCCTCAAATATAAAATGAATAAATCCACAAACATTACATTTTTTTTAACCTTTATTCTTCACTCTCTGTGTTTCAGATGAGTCACATAGAATAAAAATGATATCTTGGATCTAACAGCTTTGAAGAACAGACTCTAATTTTTGAGTATATGAGAGACTAGGCTAGAATAATAATCTATCTTATAATTCTATAGCACTTGTGTTTTTCTAATACACTTTCTGTAATGTTCTCTTATTTGTTCCTCAGAGCAGTAGGATAACTTTTTTTTTTTTTTTAATTCTAGCCTAAGTATTTTGATATTCAGATCTTGTCCCCTGCTCTGTTTCCCAACTGGGTACATGGCTTTGGATAATTTATGCTAACCTTCTGTACCTCAGAGAAGAAATAAGGGAGTTGAATCAGATCAAGGTTTCTTAGCCTCTTGTATGCTGTGGATGTCTTTGGCAGCCTGGCGAAATGCATGGCTCTTCTAAGAATAGTGTTTTTAAACCAATGAAAAAGGATTGCAACTAAAACCAATTATATTGCCATTCAGTTATTAAGGTTTTCAAAAGCAAATTTATCCTGTGGTAATATGTGTTTCTTTATTATAGCATTATATAAATAAATACATCTCCTGAACCTATAACTATTATAATTTTCATGGCGTGACCAAGTATAAACAGCACTTGGAAGTATCTGCAACAATGTTAATGTGATTTGAAAATATCTGAGGTTCCTATTGGTGGCCAAGTCACCGGTGCTTCTAATACATTGTGGTTCTTCGCCTACTTTTATCATCAACGGAAATGCTAAATTTCAATCACACGCTAGAGAAAATAAAAATGTAATCTTTTTTTTTTTCTAGCCAAGTTTAAGAATGTCCTGAATTCTGTCCAGTAGATGATCTAAAAGAACTTTCCCAAATAAGTAAATAAATAAATAAATAAATAAATAAATAAATAAATAAATAAATAAATAAATAAAAATTCTAGGACTCTATAAACAACCCTGCTAGTTAGACCGGGTGGCATACATTTAGAACTGCTCTACTCCAAGTGTGGTCCTTGCACCGCAGTACCAGCAGCGCCCACCTGGAGCTTGTTAGAAACGTAGACTCTCTGCCCTCTCAGGTCTACTGGGTCTGTATCTGCATGTGTACAAGACCCCTTGGTGACACAGGATGCACGCTACTGCTTGAGAAGTGCTCCGTAGATCAGGCTGTTTGGCCAGTCTGCGGCTATGATCACATCCAGCACCTTACATCAACAGTAAACTTCTGTTTTTACAAACTTGCTCTGAAACCTGAAGTCTGAGAAGTTGGTGACAGGCCTGCCAGCAAAGAGAGTGGTACTGTTAGACACACAATGGAGATTTTCATAGAAAATTTAGGTTCAGAGTTTCTTAAGGGTTAATAATTAGGTGGGTCTAGACTGTTTTGGAGAATTGAAGAGCCCCGGGCAGTAGTTTGAAGTTTGGCAGAAGCAAATTGTCTCTGAAAGTGGGGGAAGAATGATAACAAGTCTGACTACAGAACCAGATGGAAACATAGTTCCAAGTTTTACTTGATTAAGTACAGGCACAATCTGTTCGGTACGGTTTGGTTTGAACACGGTAACAGCTTGCATAGCTTGGTTAATATTCTTGTGAATACATGTTTGAAAAAGTGTATTTAAAAAATTTTAGGCATGTAAAATATTAATCAGTTAATGTCTTATGAACTAAGTCATGTCTATATGGGGGAGAAAAGCCACTTCTGAAGTGTCTTACAGTGACATTTTCTAAAGAAATTTCAACACAGTATACATTTTTTGAGCATCTCTTTCGTACTAGTGAAAATTTAGTGACAAATAAGACACTGTTCTTGCCATGTAAGAATTGCCAATTTATTTTGTGAGCCAGTCAAAAAAAAAGTATTGCTGATAGGAGTATGTTAAGTTCCATGATAGAAGCTGACACGATACTATTTATAGTGGTACGGGGGGTTGCATACAGCTTTTAGTTCCTGTTTACTCATTGACTCAATTATTTATTCATTCATTTGTTCAACAATGTATATTGGGCCATTATCCAACATCACACACTAATCTTGATGGCTGAGGCATAGAATGTTGACATTGGATGTGGTAAGATAGGTCTGGATTGAAATTACGTTGGGTTTTGTGTGCCCTGGATATAATATTGAGCCTGATCCAAAAGCTACTGGGAAACTCTTAACAGATTTTAAGACAGGAAGTTACTGATCAGACTTGAATTCTAAGATCATCACTCTTGGAGCACCTCCCTCATGAGAGGTGCCTGGGAAGGGGTCTTCAGAAGATCATTTTAAGGTTTTAAGCCTGGAAAAAATCATTCTTGTGTTCATTTCTAGGTCTCTTGAATTTTTAAAAATCTCTCATTTCTTTTTTATTAACAATATTTACAAACAAATACCTGTCGCGTGTTGGAATTTTATCATACGATGTACTTGTCAGGATTTTTTTGTTTCAACAATGAAATTAACATATTTTCCTATCATTATTTTGCAGCTTTGGACACTTGTCTTGATTCTATGGCCAGTCATTATTTTCATAATTTTGGCTATCACACGGACCAAATTTCCTCCAAGAGCAAAACCAACTTGTAAGTAAATGAGATTTGTTTGTTTCCCTAACTTTTAAATTCCAGTTAAAATTTATTTTGATACCCCTTTGGTGTTTCATTATAAAATTTATTTTTTTGAATAGTGTTTCCACTTGAAAGTATTTATACAATACTTAGCATGTTTTTTCTTCAGTTTTTTGAATTAGAAAGGTGAGCCTGTAATATTTACCTAGAAAAATACAAAGCATGTAGGAGCCAGAATATATTTTAAATTTTACCTATAAAATTTCGACTCCTTTATTATTCACCTCATAAATCTCACCATGTTATGTACAACAGAAGAAGTAGCAATCTCAGTTAGATCATTCTTTACTTTTGTGTTGTAGCAGAAACCATAGCCTGGTATTTGATTAACTGAATGAACGAAATCCAAAGCACTACTATAAAAATCTCTTATCTCTCTTCAAGGCTAATATTGGAGTGGTACAAATATATAATTTAGTTTAAAAGAGGATTGTTTCCAATTAGTGTTGTTTCAGTTACATTAAGCATTGTCAAGTTATAAATTGGGCATAATGCCCAGCTCTGTCACTATTTTCTTTTGGATCCAGAATGAAAATGCAGAACAGACTCAGACAAGTCCTCAGAACTGAGGGGGATGAGTTTTTTTAACCCCAATGATTTGACCAATGTGGTTTTTGCTTTTGTTCTTAAGCTTTGGAGCCAGTTTTCTTCGTAGAAATAGTTATTAAGTATTTTTATAAGAAACACTTATTAAGTATTTTACTCAAGTAAATGCTTTTACTTAAGTGAAAGTCAGGTCAGCTGTTTTACATTTCATAAAGCAGCAATCTTCTAAAGATTCTTGTTAATCAAATTTCTGCAAATCAGATTGTATTTCATATAAATTATAACAATTTGCTATGTGAAAGAATAGTATGCTGAATTATTTGTAAACAGAATAATGAGTTAGTGACATTTAAAAAAGCACAGTGCTTTTCAATTATCTAGCCCTAAGAAATAAAATGAGAGACAATGTATTGAATTACACCCAAAAGGATAACTGAAAAAAAGAAAATCAATTCAATTAGTGTAAAGAATAAGTAGTTCTTTACATTTGAATAACACCTTGTCATTTCTAAAGGACTTTTGCCCAAGTCATTATGTAGAGGTGTTGATGAGATTATATTAGGTTGTTTATAAAATACAGCATAATTTTGTGCTCTTCATATTATGCATATATTATAGCAGATTAATTCCATTGTATGCTGTTGGAATTAATGTATTGTTGCATATCTTAAGTAGCATGGACTTCAGAAATAAATGCATTCATAACTTAAGGGCAAGTGACTCTTTGAACTATTCTGATTTAAGATGCTAACTATTAATTTGCTAATGATAGTGATAGAAGGAGTTTATAGCTCCTTTCCACAACTTATTTCTACCAATTTCTTGTTTTAAAAGATTTTTCAGTTATGTAATATTCCTCTTATGAAAGTTCCAAGAGAGAAATATAAGGTGTGTTGAGTGAGCAGTCTTAATGTAATTGGTCCTACCTGATAGGATTCAGAAAGATTCATGGAGAAAATCGTGAAAAGCTCTTACAATTCCACTTACTTATGAAGAAAATATTGGGAGGACCATGTGCCAAATGTATCATACACCTAATCTAAAAGGCTCTGCAAAAGAAGGTGAATAATCAATTTTTACTATGGACTCATTATCATATTCTAATAATAATTAGCTACGAGGTGATTACCTTTCTGTTTGTGGGTAGGAGAGAACAAAATTATCGGAAAGTTCAAATATTAAAAGTATTTTTGCCAGTCTCTCAGATTTTATAAGCTTAGTCTAGAAAATAGTTTATTGGTTTGTTATTAGAATTGAAAGGGACATTCTGACTTTACAGATGAGAACACTGGAACCCAGGGAGGTTGCAATTTGCCAAAACTCAGTCATGTGAGCTAGGACAGAAAGGTTTCAGAAACTGCCTTTACTTATTCTTTGTCCATGAGATTTGTATCATATTTTACCCTTTTATAGACAAAGAGCCAAATCCAAATTATGTCCAAGATTTCAACTCATCCTGTAATCCATAGGGTATAAAATGTAATCTCACAATTGAAGGTGTTACTTTGTAATATAGAAAATCTAACACTAGTATAAACAGTTACTTTTTCTCTCTTATGACAGAAAATAACCCTGAGATGACAATTTGGATTTAGGTATTTTTATTTATTTATTTATTTATTTATTTAGTTAGTTAGTTAGTTGTTGTTATTTTTCTTTGTTTCCCACACCTATGATACTAAAAGATTAGCATGCACTACTATGTATTTTTTTTTTTTTTTATCTCATACTCTGTGCCAGGCACTTAGGGAGGTAATAGCAAAAGCTTTTCATTTCCCAGTTGAGAAAACCAGTGCACAGCGAGATGAAGTAACTTGACCAAGGTTACACAGTTAAGAACGGGTGGCGTCAGGATTTGAACCTAGGTAGCCTGGCTCTGGAATCTGGTTTTAAGCTCATGGACTCATTTTTTACATGTGGTAGTCAGTACTAGTTTCTCAGATTGCATTATCTAGGATTTGCAAAAGTAGCCTAAAAATTAGAAACGATTATCTGTATCATGAAATATAGAAATTTGGGGAAGAGACACAGTCCAATATATCCATCAGAGTTATCCTAAATATTAGTATTCAGTGTAGAATGCATGCTTCCTCTGTCTCATGAATTCTGCATGAGTCATTGTAGTTGCAGTACCATAAAAATCAGGTCCCTCTTAACAGAGTTAAAACCCTTTCTGGGCTACAGTGACTTACTTCTTCAGTGCTAGTTGGGCAATAGAGAAATGAAACTTCAGACTACACCCCAGCTGAAACTCAGTTGTGGTGAGAACGGGAGTTGTCATGCTGTGGGCACATTCTACTCTCAGAACAGCCCAGCAGGTCTGTAGGACGGAGAAGTCATTCAGACCAAACGTAATTAGCAACTCAAAGGACTCTCTCTGTTTTTTTGAATGATAGGTGTCTGGATTTTGGGTGAGTAAGGTAGCTGCTGTAGCCTCTGCCATGGTGAGCGCCAGTCCAGAGCAAAATGCTTACTTCTGGCATCTTCTGCTTTCGCTTACTCCCTTTGGTGTTGCCACTGACAGCTTATGTAACTAGCCTTCACAAATAGTAAGTTCCAAGTAAAGAAAGCTTCCAAAGCCTGGCAGGGAGGCCCCAATGCTTCGCGTTCACACAGGGAAGAAATGGGCTGAGGCACCAAATTTGAATCCATTCCAGCCTCTTAGAATCTCTACGTGTTGTGGCTTGTTAAGAGGCAAACTTTAAAGTCAACATACTATGCTTAGGAGCAAAGGCAAACAAAACAACACTCTCCAAAACTCATTTAGACTAAGCCAAGCTCTCATGTGCAGTGAGTTAATTTTGTCTCTTTTTAGCACATACATGCCTCTGAAAGTGCAGGCAACCAGTTCCTAATTACTGCGGAACTGACTACTTTTCAAGAACAGTAAAACCATGCTATAATGAGATAAGTGGACTCCAAAAATGCAGTCTTGCCAAACAGGGAGTCTCATTTTTAAGAAGCTAATGAAAAACGATATTTTTCAAGTGGTTGAAAATATCACTAAAAGCACAATGGAAATTATACTGTACAAGTATAACCACAAATTGAATTAAACCCTAACTATCTTGCGGCTGTCACTTTCTAAAACCTCTACACCTATAGAAAATAAGAAATTCAGCCCATCCCACACCTGAAAATAGGGGCTGGTGGAAGGCAGAAGCCCACTACTAACTGAATTACATACACATTTGTGCTATCGCATGTATTTCCTTAGTCAGGACTCACATCATCTCTTTGAACTCTGGTATTTGATTACCCCTATTTTACAGATGACAAAACTGAGGCCCAGAAATGTTAAGTAACTTACCGACGTTCACATGGTTACTGTATGCCCGAGTCTGGACTTTAACCTTACAGTTGTTACCTACAGACAGAGTGGTTTTATCCAGGTCATGAGTGCCAGCAATAGCAATACTGAGGTCTGGCTCGTTTGAATTCACAAACTGTGAATTCTTCATACCACTCACTAGCACTATCATAGATGGAACATGGCTGGAAAAGAGATCTCAACAGTGTTTTCCACTTGTCAGCAGCACTATGGGAAAAATGTGAAAAGGAAGATTGAAATTGTTGATTAACTGGTGGCTTGTGGGATCCATGCATATTGTTATACCTACACTACCTGAATTGTTAAGAGGAAACTACTGCGTAGTTTTAGGTTGAAAGAGTCTACGAGGCATCTCTCTGGTGAGGGTTGTGAAAGTCGGAGGAGTGAGGTTTCGTCTGGTCCTGCTCTTGCTGCTGATTTTTCATGTGGTGTTTCATCATGGAAGTGAAGGCAAGTGCCTGAGGAGAAGATTCTGGGTGCATCAGCACACTCATGATTTAACAGTAATAGTTACAGTAGAGGGACCTATAGTAAATAATTTCCTTTCCTGTCTTGATTGGCTCAAAATTAATGTAGATTTTGTTCCGGGAAGCTCACAAGTCATCATCATTCTTCTGCTGTCAGGGATTGCCCCATCCGATTTCTCCATTCTCACATGTGCCAGTAACACTAGGCAGCCTCTCAGGTTAGAAACATCTGAGTCATTTTTGACTCCTCCCTTTCCATCACCGCCCATAACCACTGGCCTTCAAGTCAGAATCTATCTTGTGAAATGTGTCATGGAGTTAATTCTTTCTTTCCATCCTTCCTGCCACCCCGTGGCCCCGAAATCTAATCGTTTCATGCCTGGATTTCTTCAATTGCTTTTTCAAGTTTCCTCATCAGATAATTCCCTTAAATATTCTTCGGGCTTATCAAGTTTCAACTCTTCTTTACGTAGCTTTCAAGACCTTCATAATCTGAATTCACCTAACTTTCAGCTCTGCAGTACGATGCCTGTGATTAGAGAAGCAGTATCTGATTGTGTCCTGCATATGCCGTACTCATTCCCACGTGAACCCACATGCTCATGTACCATCCTCAATGTCTATCAAAAGACAAGATCACATCTAAGTCTTATCCTTTTGCTTTCCCTGCTCATCCAAACTCCAATTATCCCTCTTTTATATCTCTCTTATTGATGTATTGTATTATAGTGGTCTTTGAGTGCTTTATGCTTTAATCTTGACTCCCTCGTTGGAAAGACAGTACATTGATAGCAGAAATCACATCATAACATCACACTCATATTAGATACAGCATGATTCCTAACATAGGAAACAAAATAGGAGTTCAATATATTGGTCAGAATTTGATACAATTTGAAAGATTGATATGGGCAATTGAACTACAAAAGTCACCCAAAGACAGATAGTAAAAATAATTCAGAGTGAGTCTGAGAAGAATAAAGGGCAAGAAGTTAGCTTGTTTCTGCTTTGTTTTACTTCTCAGGTCCAGGTAAATCTCACTGTGTTATCAAAAATGTCTATAATGCTAACATTGGGGGAGGGGTGAACATAAAGCCCCCTGACTACCCCCCAGGTAGATCCACCTGGGAATTTCCATCCTGACTACTTAAGTGCTCTTGTGAATGCATATATAAGATTTTTGTGTGGGAGAGACTTACCATCTGCTTCTTGCTTAAGTGCTAGAAAATGTTGGAACAGCTTTTGATTTCACAGCCAAAGCCCCATCATTTACCTCTTCCATCAGCAAGTCAGGAGTTAACAACTTTTCTGGAAACATTACTGACCCTTTCGATGAGAGCATGGAGATAAATTGTGTGAAACACATAGAAACTGAGATTGAGATTAGATTGTGACGTTGCTTTCTCTAGCATTCTCCACAGTTACAGGAAACAGGCAGAAGGAAGGGGAATATGGTCTCATCCCACTCGTACACAAGGACGGCTATAACTCCTGCTGGTAGTTGCCCATCTTTCCCAGCCCCTGACTTGAAATTCTTCCATTCTCTCATGCAATGCAGAGGGGCACACCCTAATGCCAGATGGCATGACAAAAGGATTTCCCAGCTAATGCCCTCTTAGGCTTACTACAGAGTTGCATCACAGAACTGGAAGTATCTTGAACTATAGTAAAACTTAATTCAACAAGGAGAAAAGTAAAGATGAAAGAATAGCTGTTGATTGTACAGTGGTGGATTTTTTTGTTATTTGTTCTTTTTTTCTGTTCATTCTACATCATTCTTACTTTTGATGATCTACCTTACAAGCTTCTCAGAGATGACTGCCTCACTGAAATCAGCTCTAGGAGCCACATGTCTTTTCTTTAAAACTCCTTTTCTCTTCCCTTCCCTTTATAAAGATCAAAGAGGCTCCTGTCACTCTCAGAGAGGGACCTCTAATATCCAAGTCTATATGATGCATAAAGATAAATAATTGATAATTTCTAAAATTCTCACAAGTATAGTAACTTGCTGAGACAAGTATGTCACTTGCTGAGGTTGCCAATATCAGCTGATGTTTCCAATATGGCCTTGAAGCTAAGAGCCAGATTTAACAAAGTAAATTCAGCCAATTCGCCTTCACTTATCAGAGAGCAGAGAGCCCAGACACAGGCTCACAGTTAAAGGTCTGGCTCCATGCTTGGCTGACAGTGTGTTTTCCTGAGTGACTGTTTTATTAAACCTTCTTCTAAGCATCACCCAGGAAATCTGGTCTACCAAACCATAATCATTTTATGCTCCTCTTAGTATTCAGCGTTTCTCTTTTTTTTTTTTTTTTTTTGATTGGGTCACATCATTTCCTTTGCTTTGATAAAAGAACCAGTGTATTTTTAGAGTACAGTAGCCCTCATAGAAGAAATGACACAGCACACAATTTTCACTGGTCTCCGGTCAGTTAGAATTTCATTGTGAATTAGAATTAGAATGACCTATAATATTTTCACCTTTTAAAAAACAAAATTTTTGTTTTAGTTATATATTTACATATTTATAAAATTATTATTATTGAGACAGACAATAGAGGGGATTAGAGCATAGATCCATATCCAGACTTCTTGGGTTCTCATATATGCCTTAAATAATCTCTTAGATGCTCCAAGCTTCAGTTTCCACATCTGTATATTAAAGCTAATAATAGCACCTACTTATAGATTAGTTGTGAGAATTAAATCAGTTAATACTTGTTATATACTCAGAAAAGTGCCTGACACATAGTAAGAGACACATTAGTGTTGGATATTGTTTTTTGTTATTTATTTTTGTGTATGTTATTTTGTTTATAATATTATATAACATTATAATATTACATACACATTTTAAGAAAGGAAAAAGCTGTATTAAAATTATGCTGATGGTAACCACTTTGAGCACTTCTTGTAATTGCAGAAGTCAAATGTGTATTCATCTTTTGTTAGCAGTATATATTGAGTATTACAATTGTAATGCAATTTGTTCCTTTCTTAAAATGCATATACATTTTTTGTACCCTCTGTATGTATAGAGCATAGAACCAGTCATTGAGTATTGAGATAACCTAGTATCATATTATTATTTGACAAATAAGGAAACTGAGGCTTAGAAAACTTAAGAGAATTGAAGTTTCACAACATTTATTCTTACCATTATCACATATTTAAAGGGTACCTATTATGTTTGTGCTGACCATGAGCACAAGTCCATGAGCCCTCAGAGCAATCAAGTCTATAGGAAAGTAATAAATACATGAGAAACTATAATGCAATGTGATAAATACCACAGTGGAGGTACGTCAACGAGCAGAGACAGCAGAGAGGATGGAGTCCAGACAACTTCCTCGGGATCAGAGCTGGAACTGTGGAGAGGCAAATGCAGGGCAAAGTTTGAGGGGTTGACAAACAAACAACCATGAAAAACAGTAATCAAGATAAATCTTATCTCAATACAATATTATAAATATCAAAATTAATTTTTAAAATCCACAGTGAACAAAATATCACCATTTTAAATAAGGTCAAAATCAGTATTATTGATTTTTCTTTTGCATTGGGCCCTCATGTGGCTCATATAGCACCGTCCAGGATAGCAGGGAAAGCTTCACATGGAAAACCTTCGCCTTACTTTGACTCCTGAAGAATGAGTAGGAGTTTGTCAGCTAGACAACTAGTGTCTCTGTGTTCCTGACAGAGAGTGACCAATATAACTGAGGATACAGGATATGAAAGAATTAGATGTGCAGGAATTGCCCTGGAAATGCTATGGGGCTAAAAATTCTGTAGATTTCTCCATCAGAACTAGCTATATTTCCCTAGAATTTTTTTTAACACCGCCTTCTTCAATCCCTCACTTTCTTTCCAGATTTATAAATCTGGTTCTAAAAAAAAAAAAAAGAGAGAGAGAGAGAGAGAGAGAGAGAGAGAGAGCGTTACCCTTTATAATAAGGGGGTTTTCAATGCACAATTAACCATGAACCCCCAATTTAATATTGTCCAAATGAGATTAACACAATCTAGGACAAATTTGGGAAGTGGAAATGCAGTTAACTAATGAGAAAATAAATTAGAAATCATACCACATTACCAGTATTATTCCTCTTTGCCTTTTCTCTACCTTCATGATTTACAAATAGATATATTCAACCACTCTACCTTAATCAAAATCATCTCAATAAGCCTGTTGAAAGATGTAGATTCCAGAGTCTTACCCCAGGCTTTCGGAGATGCCTTCTGGTGGAGATGATGAGACGCTGATGGTCATGTGTGGGGTGATATTAGGACCCGACCACTTAAGGAACTCTGGTGACTCTTAAGCAAGTTAACGTTGGAGAGTGACATTTTCCTTTCTTTTCAACTACCTTTTCCAATTTTAAAGCAGTTGTATTTTTTACGAGCTCACTAATGTTACAGCAAATCAGGAATGGATTTAATTCTTTGAACAATTTCAGGGAAGAATTTGCTCTTGCCTGAGTTACATTGCAGCACTTAAATGATTGCCAGCATTCCCTGCTTCATTTCAGCACTGGATCTTCCTCAGAAAGTCAGGAGTCTTACACCATTTTTCATATCTTATGTTGACAACATCTTCAGGACACTTGAGAAGAGGAGAATGCCTCCTCTCGAAGGGAATTGTCAGACTGGTGACTAAGGAAGGAGGTGTTCATAATTTTCTGAATTTTTATGCACAGGTGTTTTTCCAAGATGATTTCATGGTTGAGTTACATGCCCAGGGGTACCCAGTTCCACTTAAAAGACTGCTACTTCACACTCTAACATTGTATTACTATGCTTTTTAGTTTCCTGAATATCAGGATAATAAGAAAATGATAAAAAAAATTGTTTCATTACCTTGAGATTGCTGCCCTGTGTGGAGATGGTACAAAGATGCTTCTGGAGAATTACATTCTGTAAGAATGTGCCAAAGGCTATAAAGAGTAGGTCTGCTTTCTGTCCTCAATTGCTTATACCCTAATTGTGGGTGAAGAAACACATACACACACACACACACACACACACACACACACACGCGCACAAAATTGTGTGCCATAATTAGATTTAAAAAATAAAAAGTTAAATATAACTAAAGTGAAAGTGTTAAGTATAGCTCTCGGCAGAGGGCTTTGCATATAATAGGAACTCAGATATTTGTTGAATAATTAATAGTGACATGTAACAACAGTGCAAGTATTTAGGGAAATATGTATTAAATAAGCAGCATTGGTAATAAAAACTACTGCACATTTTAAAAAGGAAGATATTGATATGAATTAGTACAACCAAGAATTACTCCAGGATTTAAATTAAGCTTGGAAGGGAAAAATTGAAGATGCTGAATATAGAACAAGAAGAGAGGTATCCTTGAAGAGGGGGAGAAAGTGATCAAAATCTCAGAGGCAGGGATTCTCAGGGGTAATTAATTGGCTGAGGATAGGTAGACTTGTCTGTCTGAAGCAGAGTTTGTGCTGGAGAGGAAAGGTGATCAAGTTGGGTGGGGTCGCTCATGTTCGGTTTTCAATACTGGAGCTAAGAATTTGGATTTTCTTCTGTAGTCATTGAAACACTGGAACTCTGTGAGGAGTTATGTAATTTTTCTTTCCAACATGGGTGGTAAGCCAAAGAAAGTTTGAAATCTTTTCCACCATAATTGTTTAGATTCATCCAGATGTTTCTATCACAGGCTATACTAGTTATCTATTACTCCACAACAAATTGCCTCTCCAAACTGAGCAGTGACAAAAATAAATATTTATTTTCCTTCAGCTCCTATGGGTCAGAAATTTGGAAGTGGCTTAGCTGTGCAGTTTTGGCTTGGGGTCCCTCATGAGATTGCAGTCAAGATTTGGGTTAGGGCCACTCTCATGTGACAGCTTAATTAGGGCTGGAAAATCTGTTTCCAAGGTAAATTGCTCCCATAGCTAGCGAGTAGGTACTGATTGCTGATGAGACACCTCAGCTTCTCTCTACAGGCTGCTTCTGTGTCCTCGTGACAAGGCAGCTGGCTTCTACAAGAGACAGTCAGGCGGAAGCTGTCCTTTTTATGACCTCGCCTCAGAAGCCCCAGAGCGTCACTTCTGCCACATTCTGTTCCTCAGAAACAAGTCACTAAGCTTGACCCATATTCAACAGCCGGGCAATTATGCTCCACCTTTTGAGGGAAAAAGTGTCAAAGATTCTGTGGGCACATTTTAAAAGCACGACTCAGACGAGCAAGAGGCAGTGGTGCAATAACAGTGTGCACTAAACATGCTTGAAATATTCAACCCATTGTGGCAGAGTCATAATACACTTGGGGGCCACGCTGCATTCCTCACACCTAGCCCAGGACCTGCACATGGAGGCATCATTAAGCATTTTTTCAACTATTACTGTTTTAAGATGAAGACGCTTATTTCCAAGGGTTTTTGTGACAGATTTCACTAAGTGTCGAAGCCAAGATGTGATTCAGCCTTACTACACAAATCCCCTTTCTCTTCACCATGCTATCTGTCAAACTGAATGACTCATCTCTATTCGAAACACTCACCTTGCTGTTGGCGTAGCTAACAGAACCACTCTCTGGAATATCGCCTGCCACTTAGTAGTCACCCAAAAAATATTTGTTGAACAAACAAATTTGTGGCAATACATGAAAGCTAGAGATCTGAAGAAATCTGTACACATTTACTTACAAGTCAATGGAAACCTAAGGAACGCAGGCCACAATGCCTGCCTCTTGTGCAGGTTATTATTTTGTCACTTTCACTGGAAGGATGCCATGTTTAAAGTGAGAAGTTAGATACTAAAAATACAGAAGACGTGGAGCTCCTGTGTTTTGAAAAGCAGATGACCACACACAAGGATTCCATTAAGAATGAACTTTCTATCATTACAACATTATTTTAAACATAGTCTTTTCAAGAGTGAGAGTGGAGTAGGGGGGAGACACAGTATAGTTCAGCCGGTATTCCTCTCCTATGAATAGCATTAAGCTTTGACATTTAACCCACAGACAAAGGGAAACCAATGCATTTGAGTAAGGCTTGGCGTACCTAAGCCCTCATACACCTTTCTATGCAACTTTAACACTATTTATTCTGGCAAAATTTTGTACCAGAATTGAACCTAATCTGCTTTGCAAACTTCACTCACTTCCACTGAATCCTGTTAGCTTTAATTAGCTGTTTTTATGATTGCATACTAAGCAGAGCTCTGAAAACCCGGGGAAAAAAAACAAACCAAAACAGAACCTTTTACATGGATTACATTTCTTTCAGAGGCACATCAAAAGCTGAAAGTTAGTCTTCATTTTGTTGATTTATTTTTAGTTTTATGTGCAAATTTGGCATTAAATATGTAATCTGGAGGGTAAATGATAGGGACCAGTGAATTTCATAGGCAGGTTCAGTTTGCAGGTTATTATGAATTCAGTGTTAACATTGGGCGATGAAGCCAAACCTCCAGAACAATGAGAGGGTTTTCTGCAAGGTTAATGCAAACAGTAGCAAATTTAAGCTAAAATAAAACCTAAAGCAAATGAACAAGAGTGGGATTAAGTTAATCTCAAACATTAGGAACATTGTTTAAGGTATTAGAGCCACGATTCTGATGCCTACTTCTGTTACACAGATTTCTAAATATCTAGCTGTGTACACCCACTAAATACTCAGCTATTCATTAAATGAACACTCCCATGTTATAGCACTATGTGAAATCTAAAGGAGAAGAACACAGGATTTTTTGATAAAAGCATCAATAATTAAGTTGTGGAGGCAAGATATACTGTCCTTGATCCTAAAAGTCATCATCTATTACATAAGCAGCTTTAATAGCAGGAACGAAGAACCAACAAATGCATTAAGAATTTTTTAAATTCGATCTTTGGAGCCTTGAGAAGTTAGCAAAGCTAAATATTATATATACGTAGGATTTAAACTGCATCCCGAGGGAGACTAATAGGATAGTTGGGTTTGCATGGAGAAGAATGGGGAGTTTTTCAAGGAAAGAAAGAATCAACCAAGTTCATGGTGGTGGAATGTAGGTCAATGGTCTTATTTTGCCTCAGGGAACCTTTTATACTAGGTTATTTTTCACCCCACACTACCCCTTCTTTATAATTGTAATTTACTATGTGTCTGTTTATTTGTTGTTTGGGTCCTGATCTCTTCTTCATGAGTCCTATGCCTAAGCCTGTCTTTCCTACCAAATAACAGCAGCTCCAAGCACATAACAGACACTTTATAAATAAATGTCTCCTCCTGGTTCCATTAGCTTCTACTGAAAAATGAGTTTGAATGTGTAATATAGGACCAGAGACCCAGAGTCTCAAATACCAGGGTGATGAGGTTGGGAATATCTTTATCTGATAAGCAATAAAGAATGACACAAGGAAATAGGAAGATGGCACGTTGTGTATATTAATCAGATAGTGTGAGAAAGGAAGATTGGCCAGGGTGAGAAAAGGCTGGAGAAAGAAAAAAGGTTCACACAGTTATTGAAATTATGAAAATTGATGGACACGTACTAAAGTAATTAGAGAAACAGAAGTAGAAAAGAATGAATGTCTTAAAGATATTGGGAAGAGAAACTCAATAGGCTATGGTGGAGATAGAATGTGGGGGACAAAGGAATGGATGGAAATGAAAGCACTCTCCTAGATTTTAATCTGTGAGTCTGAGAGACTAGAATAGCAGTAACTATAACAACAACAGTGATCGCTTTTCTGTAATATTGTCTTTTAATTCTTGTAAAAGCCCTGAGTTTCATTATTGTGATTTCCATTATAGATGAGAAAATCAAAACTCTTGGAGAGGTGAATAGGGCCTAGTGATCAAACCCAAGGCCATTTGGTCAGGATGCTCAAGTCAAGTCCCAGCTTGACCTTGAGGAGACATTTCACTTCTCTGAGCCAGCCTGTTTCTTCATCTGTAAAATGGGAATAATTAAAGAGCCTACCTCATAGCATCTAGGGGGAGAGTTAAATAAGACAAAAACATCTAATAAGATAGCATATAAGATAATTTGTGATATCGCAGGGGATGCCTGTAGTCTACAGGTTCATATAGTAAGTGCTCATTAAAAGATTATTATGATTAGACGACTTGGCCAAGATTAAACATTAAATATTTAATAAGTGGAAGAACTTCGGACTTGAACTCAGGTCTTTTGATATATTTGTAATACATATCATGTTGCTATTAGAGAGGAAAATAAAGGCACGCGATAGAGCTGTGAAAATATTAATTGTTTACTACCCAAAGGATCCTACTTGTTTATTGCCGTCCATGTTTTAAGAACCACTGATCTGGTGTTTGAGGGGGAAAAAAATCGTTGGTCCTTATCTTAGTTCTGCCAATCTAGCCTCAGATTTGGGAAAAGATATAAATTGTTGTTTTGTTTCTATACTTACGTACTGGATCATCTATATGAAATTGTGCCAAGAGAAAACACACTTGGTAACAATTCTCTTAATGCTAAATTAGTTCTATAATCTTTAGCAACAGCCACTGTCAGTGAAACTTGTTTCTCTTTTTGAGTCTGTACTTTAAAACTGAAGTCAATAAAGATGCTATACCAACTGTTTATAGTTGTGAAGCCAAGTATATTTTAATAGAACCAACATCTGAACGAATTCTACTGCTTCCAGTAGGCCCTAGACAACAATCACACAGGAGAGGGAAATTGATGTGAACATGTTTTCTGAGAGCAGCAATAGTCAGAGGCTTTCTGGTCTGCACACTGATATGTGAAAGGTAACCCTTGTTTCACTAGCATATCCTTCCTAGTATTTGTCTTGATATGCTTGGATATAGGGGTTTCTAATAGTTTTAGACTAGTAACAGTCACTCTTCATTTTGACATGCTCTTTTCCCATTCTGAGAAGAAGGGACATAAATGTCATGAATCAATCAGCAAGGAAAGACTATGTCTTTTGTAAGGAACTTCTTTGAGCATAAGCAATAATTGAAAAAAAAAAACACAGCAACAACACAGCTGGAGTCATCGCTAAAAAGAATTCAATCAAGCCAGAGAAGGTGTTAATTTATATTAGTTATTCCTATCACATCTCTGGGTCCCTTATTTATACAGCGGAGGTCTGAAGTACCAAAGCCTTCTCTGAGTGTGCTGACCAAGATTTGTTTCTTTTCTTTTTAAGTTTGCTCAAACTCTTGCAGCTCTTTCAACATGCATTGCTCTTAGCAGATGTTCAATGCATATTTATTGATGGATGAATGCTTTGTGGAATAACTAAATCAATGCGTCATTGAGGTTTCCCCCAAAATACCAACTCCTTGTTTGCTACTGAAACTCATTTGAGGTGCCATTTTTGTCACATCGCCAGCACCAGTCAGCATTACTAATGACAAATGCATGATCATAACTCGGAATTAACTAGGAATGTCTCCATTCTCATTTCCTTTTTCTTAATAAAATAAACTTTTCCTCCTCCCATTTGTTAAAATCCTAGGTTGGGTTGCTGACAAATACCCCCAAACTAAGCTTCTGACAGCTTGGTTTCCAAATCTGCCAGTCAACTCATGATAAATGAATCTAATCCAGCTCACTTCTAGCCATTGAAATCTAATGGTTTTTCATTAGGTTAGGCTAACCTAATTTCAATGCCTAAAGAAAAATAATTAAGGAAATGTGTTTGCTGTAAGTGTTCAACAAATCCATTCCTAAACCCTTTTATCTTCCCTTTCTTCCACAATGGCCAGTGTGGGGAGGATCCTCGTCCTGACTCATCCAGAGCAGCACATCTATAGCCTTCCTTTCTCTTCACTTTCACATCCTTCAGTCACGAAGTCCTGTGAATTCTTTCTTCTTAATGTCTCCATTTCCACCGGCACTGCCTTAGGTTAGATCTCCATCCCATCTCCTGCTGTAAGTACAGTAGCTTTGTATCTGGTTTCCATCCTGATCGAGCCCTCTTCTTTCTCTCATTGACACGGATCCAGTTATTTTTCTAAACGCACATCTATTCATGCCATTTCTGTACTTAATAGCCTTCTGATTCAACATTGCTTTCAGGAGAAAATCTAGACTCTCTCATGTGGTGCCTAAGACCTGTTCCGGTCAAGTTCTGACCTAACTCTTCAGCACCATCTTTGGCTATGATCTCACAACCACATACTTTACACTCAGCCACTTTCAACAAACTGAAAGGAAATGCTGCCATAGCATTGTAAGTGGGGTCCAGAACATTCAGTCATGTAAAATGCAACAATTGCCTGTTTTGCAACGATAATGAAATGACCTGGTGAGCCAATTGCTTTATATCTGAATTCAAGTTATTGCATTATCATAGGGTTTTATTGTACTTCAGGCTCCTCAAGGGCTTTCTGACATTTATGCCTTTGCATATATTATGTTCTTCCTTTCCTGTCATTCTCTTGGCTACCTCTAACTTGTCCTTCAAAACTCATGGCAGGTACTGGTACTACCTTCTCTAACTCTCAGCTGCTCACATTACTTTCTGCCACTAAATTGTATTTGGAGTCTAAATTTCATCCTTTAATAGCATATCCAGTGTACGGGCCTATCATCATAGCATGCCTTGTGCCAGTTGTAATTGTTTGGACACGTGCTTCTCTCTTTGCTTTTATCTTCCCGAATCCCTCACCACACACACACACACACACACACACACACACACAGAGCTTGTATGCCCATTTAGAGTGAGAATTTTATTTTTTCTACATCTTTATTTGCTCTTAATATGCAGTCCAGTGGCAAGCACAAACAATACATTTGTGACCTAAATGGAAGCTAAAGATTTGCATTTGCAGTAAACCATTTGAATCAGTATTTGCTGTTCGTGTTTTCCAATCTGTTACAAATATCCTACGCCAATTTGGCCTTTCATGATCATTAGGTTCTTCTTGGTAGATAATATTAATAATTGTCTGATAACTTGAGTAAGTGAGCTCTGTGGGTTTCCTGCCTCACAATCTTGCTGACACTTGGTATATTTACAATGAAAACAAGTCTCACAGTTTGCCATCCACAAAAACATTTATTAGCAAGCATGCACAAAACTCAGTAAAGTCCTAGCTCTTTGTCCTTGCAGACACTCCAGCATTGGCGGCACATGCAGCAATATTGTTAGCATCCGTGGACATCAGCCCCAGAATCACTGAGCCAATGCTGGAGCACAGGGCTGAATGGGACTCCTAGGCTACACATGCTCTCTGGAGGGTATTAGGACCCTGGGTTTGCGGAATCCTACACCCTTTCATGCATAAGTGGACGTGCATTTACAATATTTCTAGCCAAACCACATTAATGTGGACACCACTCATTGCACTGATGAAAACTAACTTCGAACACACCCTCTGCTATCGAACACACTCCAGGGATGAGGAAGCAAAGGTAGGAGAAGCATTCATTGACTTTATAGAGTACCATTCTGGCTCAGGTCCTCCTAGAGTTTCTCATTTAGATTTGACTATTTCTGGACTGTGTGGATTTGAGAACTTCCAAAGTTAACTAACAGACTCTGGATTGGAGATTAGAATTAACTTTAAAAATTAATGGATAGGATAGCTGCTACGTTAAACTTAACCAATGCACTTAATCGACTGTATCCTGATGCATTTCAACATAAAGCATAGGGTATATAATATCCATTAACTCTTGGTAGACCATATAACATCAATTAACTCTTGGATCCTTTGGACAGTCACAATGGATTTTACCAGCCCCCTCCTAAAAATAGTGCACTATAAGTGCTGCTAACAGTAACTGATTCTCGCTGGAAGGCTTGTTTAGCTGAACAAATACTCTCCCATCATAGTTTAAAATATTTCCCATTCCCTACTCCCTCCCTGTGTTCACCTTACCTTCAGTTGTGAGTGCTCTCTCATTGTCCTGTCGTCAAGGTAGGGGTCCTGACTTCCTCCACCACCATCATTACCTTTTATGCTTTAAATGAAAACTGTATAATGGTGTTTTCACTTATATCTGAGGTCTGTCAAGGATACTTGATTCTCCAAGTGCCATGTGTTCGATTTTCTTGTGGAAGCAGAGTGATGCTATGTTGACCATTTCTGCCCTTCCTCCTCCCTTCTGCTTTCCCCTCTGTATCACAGTAACTCTAGTGCCCAGCATAGATAAATTATATATTTACAAATACAAACTGCTCAGATGGTTATAGAATGGTTGAGTGACATTCCAAGTCATAGAAGGGAGAAACTTATCCTTGTGTACATAAGGCTAAGATGAAAAAGACAGAATCGGTACACATAAAAGCATATTAATTTAAGTCAGGTCTTGTTGAAGTCAATCTCATCATAAAAAATATTTATGTATGAAGAATTAACATTTATTGTGCTCAGGACTCTGGTAAACCTTTTACATACAACGTCTCATTTGTTCTTGATGATATCACTTGGAGGTAGATTCTGTTGTCCACTTTTTGCCCCCGAGGAAAAGAGAAAGTGAAATCAGTTGGTTAACATTGTGCACTGTGAAAGCTGGAGCCGGCTTGGAGTCCAGGCCTGGGCTAACGTCATACAAATCCTCATTATACCCTGTTGCCAAAAATGTTGTGATATCTTGATCTGGTTCACTTAATTTCAATTAATATTTGCAACAGTGAAAGTCTAGTACATGTGACGTACAGGGAGCTTATTGTATCTGAGATTTGGAAGTTATAACATGAGCTTCTTACATAGGCACCAAACAGTGTGCCATTCACTCATTTGTTCGTTTGTCCCTTCAACAATGACTTTCTGTGTTCGTACTTCAACCACGTTATGACAGATCTATCTGTGGTGGATACACATATGAAACCTTGCCAGGAAGGCAAGTTGACCTTCATGGCAAGTAGTAACTGTCAACAGGTTCATAGGATCAAATGAGCACACTGATCTTTGTGAAGGCGGCATAATATTTACAAGAAACGTCTGGACAAGCTCCCTCTTTTGATGGTGAAGGGTTTCAATGCAGCCTTGGTAGTTGAAATGCTTTAATCTTACAGCCATTTCAGGTCAGTAGAAGATGGTCTTTGACCTTAGCTTCTGCAATTTCTTCTCCAATTTTTTATCTTTGGTTTTAAAGAATCACAGGAAGACAAATACAACCATTTTTTAAAAAAATTTAAATAAGACAATCAACTGTTGAGACTCAGATTGACATTTGATAAATGAAAGGTGACTGCACTTTTTTTTGGTGTCTGAAATAATGCTGTCTATAAGTACAATGTACGATTCACATGTAAATTCTATATTGACATCTTGGATGCAGATTGAAAACATTCTTTATAAGAAAGATAAAAGATAGAAAGAGAAACCCCATAATGATTTCATGAAAATCATAAAGACCAAACCATACCAAAAATATTTCCATTTTGAAATGATAATTTAAGGGCAAAATATGCATAGCAGTTAAAGCTAAGATGCTTAGCATGGCAGCCCACATATGTTTGTCGTTGAATTGAATACCCAAGCTAAGCCACTTGGCATGTCATGGGAGCTACTCTGCCTCAGTATACCCATCAACCTCATTGTCCCCAAGAGAGCACCACAATGGTAAAGTGACTTCTAATTAGTGTACTGTAGAGAAACAATGAAAAAGCAGTATTACACTAATCCAGAAGACAAGAGATTCTGGTTAATTTTTGTTCTCTGTTCTTGCAAATGTTTTGCTGGTTGTCCAGTGTGAAAGGATATGACACATAATCTCTTATGATGTCCAAAGGCCGTACTTTTGGACCATGGAACCCTCTTAGCCTTTCTCCCTGTTTCTCATGATACATCCTGGCCCTTTGTACCGAACCCCGATGTCTAGATCTCTCACTGTGATGTACTACTTGGGGGCAGCCTTGTGTTCAGGAGTTCCCAGCTGCCTTTCTCTATCAAAATTTCACATTCCTTCCTCCATTCATTTCTATAGATATCTATTCTGCTAGGTGACTCTACATTTTAATGTCGAATAGACAGTGATCCCTGTGGATCTGTCAGGCATCCAATATTTTACACGTCTTAGATAACATAATCTATTAATCTGGTTTAAATGCACACATCTCTAGGGAGCCATTACTATATGGAAATGCCTAGCATATTGTCAACTTAGTGGAGAGGATTTAATTAGAGGCGGGAGGGGGCTTCCAGCATTCCATCAGCTTTCAGATCACACAATACAAACAGAATGCAAGAGTAGAGAGAGTATAGGATTAAAAATCAACTCCTTGTTTAAAGTTCCAACTTTATCTATTTACAAATGTCACTGAGCTTTTATTACCTAATCCATAAAAGGGGAAATGATGCTTTCCTCCCACAGTTATGTGAATAAAGCTAAAATGTGATGTTATTTGTGAAAGTACTTTTGAAGCTAAAGAGCATTAAAACATGTTATAGTTACAGTTGGTTACATATGTTATGGTTATAGTAATTGAAAAAGAGACCCCCTTGAGCCAATTCTTCAAGGAGATATAACAGGTTATATGTATTCCAGAAACTGCAAGGGACTGGCAGTTAGCAAGCGGCTTGTGTGTGGAACAGTGGGTCACAGACTTTTATGCCTCAGCCTCTTCATTGACTCCTTTTTTTTCAATTACAATGGACGTTCAATATTATTTTATATTAGTTTCAGGTGTAGAGTATACTGGTTGGACATTTATATAATTTTACAAAGTGATCCCCCAATAAGTCTAGTACTCACCTGGCACCATACATAGTTATTACAATATTATTGACTATATCCCTCATGCCATACTTTACATCACTGTGACTATTTTGTAAATACCAATTTGTACTTCTTACTCCCTTCACCTTTTTCTCCCAGTCCTCCAACCTCCTCCCATCTGGCAACCATCAGTTTGATCTCTATGAGTCTGTTTCTGTTTTGTTTGTTCATTTACTTTGTTCTTTAGATTCCACATATAAGTGAAATCATATGGTATTTGTCTTTCTCTGTCTGACTTATTTCACTTAGCATAATACCCTCTAGGTACGTCCATGTTGTCACAGATAGTAAGATTTCCTTATCTTTTTACTGCTAAGTAATATTCCATTGGATAAATGTACCAAATCTTTATCCACTCATCTATTGATAGGCACTTAGGTTGCTTCTATACCTTGGCGATTGTAAATAATGCTGTAATGAACATAGGGGTACATATATCTTTTTAAATTAGTGTTTTGGATTTCTTTGGATAAATATCCAGAAGTGGAATTGCTGGGTCATAGGGTAGTTATATTCTTAATATTTTGAGGAACTTCCATACTATTTTCCATAGTGATTGCACTAATTTTTAATCCCACCAACAATGCGCGAGGGTTCTCTTTTCTCTGCATCCTCGCCAACACTTGTTGTTTGTTGATTTATTGATGATAGCCATCCTGACAAGTGTGAGGTGACATCTTATTGTGGTTTTAATTTGAATTTCTCTGATGATTAGTGACATTGAGCATCTTTTCATATGTCTTTTGGTCTTCTGTATGTCCTCTTTGGAGAAGTGTCTATTCAGGTCTTCTGCCCGTTTTTTTAAATTGGATTGTTTGTGTTTTTTGGTGTTGAGTTGTATAAATTTTTTATAAATTTTGGATATTAACCCCATATCGGATGTATCATTAGTGAATATCTTCTCCTATTAAGTAGATTGTCTTTTTGTTTTGTTGATGGTTTTCTTAGCTGTGCAAAAACTTTTTAGTTTGATGTAGTCCCATTTGTTTGTTTGTTTGTTTATTTATTTATTTTGTTTTCCTTGCCTGATGAAACATATCTGAAAAGAAACTGTTACTCAGAGCAATGTCAGAGAGTTTACTGCCTTTGTTTTCTTCTAGGAATTTTATGGTTTTGGTTCTTACATTTAAATCCTAGGAGGGAAATTTGTAGCAATACAGGCCTTGTTCATTGACTCTTTACAGGCCATCAGTCCTTCTATCCACTCAGCTCAGCCTTAAGACCATCAGCCTCCTGGATACAGTAAGGAGAAAGGAGTCAAGTGGTTGAACAAGAAATACTGACTGTCTTGAACCTATTTTTCAATGATCTCTGTGGCACAATTATAAAAGTTTTGTTGCAAAATATTTTTTTTAATGATTTATTTTAGTAGGTGAGAGACATTCTGTTGATGGAAGTTAGTAGAGGGTGGGGGTAGTAGGTGTATTACTCAGTGCGAAGGGTTGGACTTTGTCCTGAAGTTGGGAAGGCTGCTCAGAAAAGAAGGCATTAAACGGCCAGGAAGAATTGGGCTACTTCAGTGTAGTGTCTACATAACACGTTAACTGCATGTGGACTTGAGAAGAGGGGCTCACACATTCATCTGAGGTTACACAACTGTGTAACACTCTTAATAAGGACAAGTCTAATAGTCTAGTAACAAAAAAATTTCCAGCGCCTTTTGAATATTGGTATTGTGGTAGAAACTTCAAGATCCTCTGTTTAATTGGGGAACAACACTCCATTCTGTACCTTTTCTTCCTGAACACCCCTTCTGTATCCTGTTTCAAAGTCCCCTCCTGCATTCTTTTGGGCTGTCCTAAAGACACACGCGCACACACACACACACACACACACACACACACACACACATAAAATGTTATATAATACATAATGAAATATATATACCCATATACTTAAATGTACAATTCTAAATATTAGCTTCTGTGATGACTTATAAAGTAGTGTTGTCAGAGTATCCCTATGTCTAAGAGTAATTCAAGAAGGGTTATGATAACCTGGTCACCTTTATTTAATGGGGGGAGGATGTGCTAAATCTAAATCCCTTTTTCCCATTGTTGTTTGATCATTTTATGAAAGAAAAAATGAAGGTAAGTAGACTAAAGAGCCAAGTAAGATAAATTTTAACTGGAACTTTTGAATATAAATGTGGACAACATGAAACTTAGTTGATATCTTTCTTTTCCTGGGCAGATATTGGCAGCAGAAAACTAGGCTTACTGTAGGAAGCAAAAATTAATAATAAACCAAGCATTTTTCAACTTCAACGGACTAATTCTCAATTCTTGATCAGATAATCAGGAAATATCTCAGCACTGATCAAGAAAATATTAAAACTAACATGGCTCTAAGGGGAAAAGAGAGGGGCTTGATTTGAACTCCCTTGGAGGGCTACCTGGTATTTCTAGTATTGTCCGTATGAAGCCCAGTTACTGCAGCAAGGAGGAAAAATGAATCACTGAGTGGGCTATGGCACTGAAGGTACAATTCTGACTTCCCAGTGGAGCAGCCCACTGGACACGGGAAGGAAGGGATGCTAGTCATGCCCACTGACTGGGCTGCTTCCATCCAGCGTATCATTGACTTCTGCAGTGTCTTTCTTTTTCATCTATAATGTGTAAATAAGTAATTTTTCTCTTTTAAGCAGCCTAGGACAGTTGTTTCTTAGATTTAAACATATGTTTTAAAAGCATTATGAAACTTAATTAGGGCTATGTCTTAGTTCTATGATAAACCCTTTTAAATTTTGGATTCTTTTCGTTACATCTTAAGGGGGTATCCACTTTATTTTATTTTATTTTATTTATTTATTTATTTATTTATTTATTTATTTATTTATTTATTTATTTAGTGAATATTGGGGAACAGTGTGTTTTTCTAGGACCCATCAGCTCCATGTCAAGTCATTGTTTGCAATCTAGTTGTGGAGGGGTGCAGCACACTGGCCCATGTGAACTGGCGACCTTGGTGTTAGGAGCACTGAGCTCTAACCACTGAGCGAACCAGCCTACCCTCACTTTATTTTTTAAAGGAATTCTTAAAAATTACACTAAAGGTATTAATTGCAGACCTCACTGCATAAACAAGCAGGAAAAAATGATGTGAAAATGAAGATGTGAAACAGGCTTTCCAACTACATATGCAGGAATCTTTGGATTACTGTAAGTAATAGGAAAGAAATCTCCACTCAGAAGAGTTATTATAAAAATTAGAAACAAATATGTCACATGAAGAAGTAGATATTAATAATAGACTAAATTGTAGTTATCCATTTATTCATTTATCCATTTGTCCATTGGGGCATCCAGACACAACCAATATTTTGGCATTATTTTTATTAGTATATGTAACATTAATTTCTTCCCAACTTTCTATACTGTACCTAATTTCATCAGCCTTTTTTAATGTTGAAAGTCACTTGTCTTGAATTTAAAGTTTCTGTTATTTTTTTTTTCTAAACATGTTATTAAGTAACACAAAATGAAGAGCTGTGCAATGTTACCAAAATGAATAATTCAAAAGAGTCTGGTGCTTATGGGGAAATCTGTGTTTGTTTAGTAGCAATAAGCAAAAGCTGGCAACTCATTTGTTGACATGAATGATACAAAACAAGAGAGACAATGATCAGGAAAAGATAAAATTGCATTGGAAGAAATTAATGGGATTCACTCTGAGTTCACTGTTCCTTTAAGCATATTACTAATATGCAGTCAGTAAAGTTGTACCAATTCTGATATTTGAAAATTGGACATCAGTTTGAGCTTTCAGATGTCTTCTATGTTTCATTTTTATTATTTATCAATATTCTCCAGGGCTGGCACTGATGATTTGATACTGGATATTTAGAAAGGCCCATCTCATTTGTACTTTATTGTCTCAGAGCCAGAAAAAAAAGCGCTATGATTTCATGTTCTAAATCTTACACAGTGGGTCACCTTTTTCTGAAAAGAGACCCACCACTGTCCACAGGAGGATTTTCTTTTGTGTTACAGCACAGCTTTATGCTTCATTCACCCTTTCCAGATATTGAACTGGGAGGAGAGAATGGTGTGAGGAATGCAATTTTAGTATCTATTATCTCTGAAGACAAAACACTTGAAGACTGTTCACATCCTTCTGTTTGTCTCCACATCATTAGGCTAAGAGAATAAAAGCATCTGCTTGCCTCAGACACAAAAGGGGCTGCTACAAAGTCCACTAAATGTGCATAAAAAGGGACAAGAAGGAAGAAACAAAAACTTCGTTACTCACCTAGTTCATGTACTGATTCACATTCCAGTTTACTGATTGGACTTACGGGGAGGATTTTATTTCATGGTTGCCTCAGAGACATCTAATCCCCCAAGGCAGTTAGAAAATAGAAAAGAAGGGTTATTGCCTGGAGGTTATTGTGTTATTAGGAATAATTCTCAGATATTAATGGCCCCAAATCAAGATGGGGTGACCAGGGTTTGTTTTGCTAACATGATGAACCCCATGTTTCCTCCTGTCACTCATTGGACTTCCTTATGGTAGAGACAGTAAGAGTTCTCTTGTCCACCAACAGCATTTCCATGTTAGGTACATAAAAGGTATTCAGTGGCCACTGGGGAATTAATTGAATGAATGAGTCACGGTGCCACATTCGCGGAGGTAGACACACACATGGAAACAATATCCACTCAAGAAAGGACAACAAAAGGCACACATCAACAGGGTTGTGTAAGAACTAGGGCTTTTAAAATTAAGAAGGGATTTGAAGGCAACGTTGCCCACAATGTATCAGAATAACAAGAATCTTAGGATAGCATTAGTGAGGTCAAGTCAGAGGAGTCTGTTAGATCAATACTCTTTCAAATAGTCAAGGCTAAGCTCCGGGCTCCATGATCTTGAGTGACTCTTGTGTCCGCAGTGGTGGAGACAGACCACTGACCTGAATTTGGCAATGAAAGCTGGAGGAGTCTGGGGGAATGAAATGGCATTGTTCCTGCCGGTTATCATTTTTAAAAATCTGAAGAGACTGCAATATGAAACTGACCCACTAATGCAGCTGTGTCATTTACCATTAATTGTGCGACTATCTTTAAAGAGCTGCCAGCTGGCTAATGGCTAACCTGTTTTTTTAAATGTGAGGAGAGAGATCATGGGAATTCACATTAGGTGGCAGTAAATTTTTTTCTTTAGCAGGGAAAAAAAAAGACTGCTCAGGCAGCTCACTTGGTGCAGTTTTAATAAATGAAATGATGTCTTTCTGACCTATGGAATTTCCTTGAAAGAATTAACTGAATATTTGTAGTTAGGAAAGCCAGTGTTGTGATCTTCTCACAAGGCTCAGAATGAAGGATCCTCTAATTAATTGAGTTATAACTTAATAGTAGATGAAAGGTCAGATCCAGGATAGTTCCAAAAACTCAGTTGAGATAAGCAAATATATAAAGTGAGAGCAGGGTAATCAATGTGAACAGTGAGATGACTTTTAGAAACCTAGAAACAATTTAAAAACATTTATTAATAATTCAGAAGCAATGCAAATAAATGGCGCAGATTTGCCAACAACAACAAGTTTGGAGGATTATGAGAAACTCTTGAAGGACTCAATTAAGCTTGGTAATGGGGTAAACACAATAGCAGATGAAGCTCAATAGAGAGAAGACAGAGGTAATACATAACGAACAGTTTGGAGTCGTGCATTTAATGAGTTCTGAATTAGCCCTGTCTCTCAGGAAGCGAGATTCCAGCTAGGTCATAACAAACAGGGCAAGGAGGATGCAGGCAAGAAAACCTAGGTCAAGGAGTTACAACACTTGTGAACAGTGGATGGAATTTATCCAGCCAGAGAGCGTTGTTATAAAGCTATTTTGAACTGGCTTGTAGGTAAGATTACATTATAATGAGTTTTCTCTGGTACTTTTCAGTAACTAAAACCTCCTGGTTAAGGTCTAATGTAATTCCAGTATATTATCATTAAAAAGAAAAGTGTGAAGTATTTCAAACACATTGGCAAGCATTAAAATAACACAAACATTCATGTGTCCGCTACCTAGCCTTATCAAACCGTAACATTTTTATGCCATGTGTCTTTCAGAATTCTGTTTTTTGTTTAACAGAAATCACACATCAAGGTACCACTGAGGGCCCTGTGTAAACCTCCTGGAACAATTTCTCTCTCTTCCTGCCTGCCTCCCTCCTTTTCTTCCTGAAGGAACCTGTTCTCAATAATTCAGTGTATAACATTTCCAAGATTTCTTTATGTTTTTTTACTACATATTTATATGCTTGACTACTTACGTAATAGTACTAGGTAGGTTTTCAAACATTCTGTGATTTCTGGATTTTATTTAATTTTGTTGTTGTTGTTGTTGCACCAGTTGTGTCTTTTACTCCTTGCAGCTTGGGAGAGTTCACACCATGGAGAACTGTGGCGTATCTCAGTCAGGGGGTATTAACAAGAACACGTTATAGGATTTGGACTTCGGGTGATAATTGAGGAGGGTCCTAGGAAGCAGGGCTTTGTTCAGAAATGGGTACTGTTAGGAATTGGGGAGAATTTTATGATTCTTTTTAGAAGAGTGTCTTTGATTCATTCCTTGCTGTGTAGTATAATCAGTTGCTCTTTTTCTTCTTTTCTTATTATGAACAATGCTGCTCCGAACGTTTGTTTTATATTTCTCCTAGTATAACTATAAGTTTTTTTGAGCTATAATTGACAAATAACATTATGTTAGTTTCAGGCGTGTAACATAATGATTTGATATATATATATATATATTGTGAAATGATTACCACAGTAAGTTTTGTTTAACATCCATCATCTCACATGGTTACAAATTCTTTTTTGTGTGTGTGTGATGAGAACTTTTAAGATCGACTCGCTTAGCAATTTTCAAATATACAATACAGTATGGTTAGCCATAATCACCATGCTCTACATTAAATCCTCAGGGTTTATTTACTTTATAACTGGAAGGTTTCACCTTTGACCACAGATTTTTAAACTTTATGTAAATAGTACCCCAATCAAGCATCCTTTTGCATTATGCCTTTTGGGTTGAACACTGTGTTTTGCTCAGCATTGCATTTTGTATGTTTATCTCCATTGATTTATGATGCTTCAGTGTATTCCTTTTAACCACATACTCCATGCATAGATGTGTCACAATCTATTTATCCATGATCTTGCCATAAGCATCTTGGTTCCTTTTTCAATTTATTTCCAATGGTATTTGATGAATATTCTTTCATATTTCTCTTTGGGCACATGTATACCTAGAGCTATGCACGTTTTAAACATTGTTGAACGTGGCCAAATGCTTTTCACAGTGGCATTACGAAGTTACTTTCCCCCTATCATGGGATAAGAGTGCCCACTGAGGCATATCCTTCCCAGCACTTGATGTTGTCAGACTTTTTAATCTTTGGCCAACCTGATAGGTGTAAAATGAAATCTCATGGTTTCAATTTGTATTTGTCTGAAGCATTTTGTTTTCAGAAAAAAAGAACTTTTTTTTTTTTGTTAGACACAGTAGAAAATACTAATTGCTATGTTAGTATGTTTTGGCTCTACAACTTAGGAGAATGCCACTGGGGAATTTTTCTGTGTTTTTTTTTTTTTTGCTAATGAGATGGTAGCTTTGATGAAAAGTGATTCTACATCAAGGGAGGGAGAAGGCCAATAATATGTTGCGGGTTACAAAGCAAGTCACAGGTTACTTAAATTGTCTCATTCTGATTGGCAGAGGCCTTGGTAAGAAAATCTTTGGTGTAGGAGAAAGTCAAGCCTGACAAGAAGATGAGGTTGCTACCTGCCAGTAGTCGTCCTGCTTGAAAGAAAAGGTTGTGACATACATTTTCCACTGGCAGGCTGTCACACCTATCATTTGTAAATAGACAGAATGTGAATACCAAAGACCTAAACATTCCACAAGCTATTGAAGAGTGATGGGACCCAGAACCAGACCCTGTTCTTCCCAAGTGAACAGACTGTTGAATTAGAAAAGTTAAAAAGCTTCTGCCTTTATGGGCCTTTTTCCCCCTATACAATGATCCTAGCAATACATTTCACTGGCTTTTTATTTTTACACTACAATACACAAAATTCTCTGTGATAATAACTGAGTCAAATTTCTGAATGAAAAAAATTGTTGTTAGTTACATGCCTCTATAGGGGTAATTATTGAAATCCTTTTCTCTATATCATTACTCTTAATGGGTTACTAAGATTACATTTTAATTTCTAATCATAAGTTTTATCTTATATTAAGTGCTTATACTTTAACATGGTTAATTTCCTTTTAGAGGAAAATCTTCTCCATGTAATTGTGTGATGGATGGGTAGTCCAGATTTACTTTTCCTGTGTAAATGAGGAAATGACAAGGTAGAGGGTCTTGGCTACAAAACAAATCATTTGCAAAACTGGGATTAGAAGAATGCTTTTCAACTCTTGTCCAGTACTTCACTCATGAGAGTAATTCTTAAAATTTTTGCCAATATGTAGCTCCTGGCAACAACTCGTAACTTAGCCCAGGCACCAGAAAGGCAAATATTTGAGAAGTTGACTAACCACCAAACAACTTTACATTATTTTCATTGTCTTGCTTGGTATTCTGTATACCATACCATCATGTGGCACCACTTTCCTAAGTGGTGTACAGAGAATAGTCCCTCAGTTTCTCCCTACTCTTTGCTTACCTTCAGATTGGGTCACTCACTCCCCATTAAGGATGGGTCACTGGGATGGTGGATCACTTTCATTGGTGCTCCTGTTGTGGGTTGGGGCAAATACACTCAGACCCACTGAAACACAGTTCTTGGTGACTGAGAGGTAAGGTTTCTCTCTGTATAGAAAAAGCTATACGTCTCCCACTATAGTTATTTATTTTTATTTTATTTTATGTGAACTGGGTAAATGCTCGTTTCTTTAGTTCCTTAGGACATTCAGATTCAAATTTACAGTCAACTTCTAATAACACACAGACATGTGGCACCTACTATTGTGATGGCTTTGTTTTTTCCTACCCTTGTTTGCTCTTATTCTGATTTCCTCATTATCTTATTTTGTTCCCCATTATAGTGTGTGTAATTTTATAAGCCTCCCCAAATCCTCTGGGAATGAAATTCTCTTCTCCAAGCAATTTCTGAGACCACTTTTGCTGAAGGGCTACCACCAATAGTGATGCTGGTTTTGTAATGGACTCCCACAAATAAACGCTAAGGTGCTTGCTGAACAGCTATAGCTAAGCCAAGTTGGTCAGGTGGCAGTTTTTAAGTAAGTTTTAGCACATTAAGGTTCAAAGCCAAAATATTTCCTTATGTAAAAAGTTTCCTCCTGGGGGAAGATAAATACATTTTCAGTTCTAGGTCCCTTTGCAGTTGGGAATATGTGAGATCATGGGTTAAGGCCCTGTTTCGTAAAGTGTACCCCATGAAATATTTGTTCCCAGGGTATTATCCTTAAAAACAGGAAGAAAAAGAAAAAAAAAGAAAGAAAGGATACAATATTCTGTGCTCACATATGTGCAAATATGAATTAACCAAAGTTATTCGGGTTTTTATACTGAAAAACTTCTTAGAGACTTTAATATGAAAATCTATTCTGGCTTTCCCAGAACAGGAGGCAGAATTTAGTTTCCTAAACTCATTTGGACCCAGAGTCTGGCTTATGTGAGTTCTGATGCATCCCACTTCCCTATCCCAGCATCACATTGGGGACTGTCCTGGACGGAAGAGGAGTTAATTCTTCATTTCATTCCCCCAGTGAAGGCTTTGGTAGTTAACGGCCTAGATGGCTGAGGGATAGGGTTTCCGGGCGGGAATTCCTGCCTGTTCTCGGGAATTTTTTTCACTTTCCCGTTCCCGAATCCCAAGATATAAACTGTTTTCTGTTCTCCATAATGAATCGTTTCCACAAAGTGATGGCCGATACTACCAACCACCTGGGTTCAAGGAGCTGATTTTCCCGATTTCCTGACCAACTTTTCTCGGGATTCGGGAATGGGAAAGCGAAAAATAATTCTCGAGAACAGGTGGGAATTCCCGTTTGGAAACCCTACTGGGAGACACCCGATGTGGTTGACAATTAGCACAGCACTTGTATCACAAATCAGAAGAACGTGGTGGCACTGGAGAAAGCACCGTTGGTCCAGAGTCCCCCCTCTCTTTGCTAGATGTTAACTAATTGCAGGATCTGTGGAAATGGGGAATGTCTCAGGGGAGGGGCTGCAATGATGTGGCTCAGCGCAGGGGCTCTCAGCCTACCAGAACCAGCCCATTCAGCCTGGTCATACCTGTGTGTATCCCGCTTCATATCAGCCATGCCTCAGAGGTCATAGGGCACTTCCCTGGTTAGCCACATCTAAGGAGAATCAGGCCACTAAGTTTTATAGGAAGAATGTTCTATAACGAAATCAGGACCTCAGGTTCATTCCTCTTTGAACTAATTTAGATTTAGAAGGAAATAAAAGAGTTGCCAAGATTGTGTTTGCAAATGGCCGTTGGCAGGGAGATTTTTTAGAATACAATTGTGAGTCTTGGTTATTGAAAGACAAGCTTCAGACAAGCAAAATGTTAGTTACTATTAGGCCCATCTAACAACACAGACATCTTGTCACCCAAGATGAGCCATAGGACTCAACATTCCTTGCCAGGTGGGAATATTTTGAATTTATGAGATTTTTATTTTTAAACTTTTCCAGGTTCAGTCCATGTGGGAGTTTATTATCTGGCATCTGTGTGTTACTGTGAATGCGTCCATGCCTTGAATCAAACCATTTCGTTTACAGTTTAAATAGATCAGGCCATGGCCGTTGGAATCCATCACCCAACAGGACCACTTTAACAGTCAGAAAGGTGGGAGGCACACTCTGTGCTGGAAGCTCAATAAGGTGGATCAGAGCCCTTTGGGCCGACCATCCATTCAAGTGTGCAATTTAAGATCAAAGAGGTAACATTTAAAGCGATAGCAACATCCCGAGCGATAGCAAGTGCCTCATCTTCTTATCTTAAAAAAATAATAATAGTAGTAAGCCAAAAATATAAAGGAGGCAGGAGATATCTTTCCTCACTTCCTTTGCACCTGCCGTGTCATACCCAGAGCCCCAAAATTATCTCCACAGGGACATTTTTTGCACCTTTCAAAATCGGTTGGCTGTGGTACTTGAAAGAAACTCTGAGGAATGTACAGGATGTGGGAACATCTCAGCATGTAGGACAATATCTCAAGTGACCCAAGGTTTATTCTTGTTCTCTGTGGCTCTAGTCATTAAACATATACAGATGCCAAATTTTGAGTATAGGATCTCCTCACCCACTGCGTTAGAGATTAAGCATCTTGCTTCAGCCTTTACTGACCCAAAACAGTTTACCTTTTTGCCGATGGATTTGAACTTGGAAAAGCACCTGCCCTATGAAGCAAGACTTGCCTGGGGAAAATTAGGAAGAATGTGTCATGGCACCACACCCACTGAGCAAGCAGTAATTGAAGTATCACACCAGTTGTTACAGGTACATATTATGAATTAGTAGGGAGAGAAACACGTCATGCAATACTCCTAACCAGTCATTGGTTCAAGGCACAGAGAAGGGAGACAAGGCAGAGCAGCAAAACCCCAGCCACTGTGTGGAAAATAAGACAAATGTTACAACAGAAGTCTGATGAGCAATAGTAACTCATGATTCTATGGGGCCTTCCCTCTTCATAGCACCTTACACAAGCTTCATCTAATTAATCTTCCTTGTACCCTGTGAGGTGGCAAGGCCCATTATCCTCAATTTGGTAGATGAGGAAATAGAGACATAAAGAGGTTAATTTACTTCTGGTGATTCAATGAATCAACAGGAAAACCAGAAGGGGTACCTGTTTTTCGAATTCTCAGTCTGTTCACTCCAAAATATACTGAGACTTAGCTGAACACAGTGTTGTTTTCATTAATGTCATATATCATGTAGTTCTAGCTCCATCTCTGGTATTTTATTTTTCATGTGACCTTGAGCCAGCTACATGTTCTCTCTGAGGTTATCAACAAAATGGGTATAACACTTGCCCTGCCTATCTTATAAGACTGTTATGGGGCTCATATGAAATGATGACTGTTTACTTCATGTAAAAATCATGAAGTTTCTTTAAACCAATGTTTTACTATTTACTTCCAAGTATATGTTATTTTCATACATAATATTTCTGACAATTCAAGGAAACAAATGACTTCTACTTATATTTTGTTTAATGAAAGTGTGATGAGCTTTGAAACCAGGTGTGCGTTTTCTCTCTACCTATCTATCTATCTCTATCTCTCTCACACATACACATACACACACGCACAACCCAGAGTTGTATTTTTTAATGTTTAAATGGGAAAAAAAAATTAAATAGAAGAATGAACCTTACGTAGTACCTTACTCAGTGCCAGATACACAGTATTTGTTCAGTAAATATTTATTGAATAAATGATGGACGGATTCACTTTGTGGATAATAAATTCAGTGGTTGATATTATGAATGACAATGTGTAATAGCTAGATTTTTTCAGGACACCAAGATAAAAGCCTATAACAATAAATGCTATTAGTTTTATTAATCAATATTATCTATTTTTTATAAGGCACATGAATATAATGCAGCATTATCCAACGTACTTACTACCATTGAACTTACTATATCTATTGTTATCTTTTGACCTTACTATAACGTTGGGTTCAATTTTGAAATTTTGTCCTACAGATAATAAAGATAAAGATGCATATTATGTTAAAGTTCTAAATCATGCAGTCTTCCTGTGACCCTCGGGGGGTTCATCCATTCATTGATTCATTCATTAATATAATTAATAATTTATTGCAATGTGTCAAACATTGTGCTAAGAACCATGTGAGGACTTTCCTTTCTTTCAAATAGCTTATTCTTTATCTAGTCTCTCAAAAGTGCAATTTTATTTAAGAGTTAGCGTCCATCTGCAGATTCAAAGTCGTATCCGTATTTAACCCTAGCCTAAGGTCTCTCTGGCTCACAAAGGTAAAAACCAATAGCCCTTATTCTGAGGGACTGAAGTGAGAAGAGCGAGTATGTTTGCTCTAACCTGCAGATGGACGGGGAGAAGGACACCTCCCCTCAGGAAACAGCCCGGTCCCACAAATGGAAAGTATTTGTGAAGGAGAACAGTGACATTCCTATAGCTTCCTGATGTAATGTTATGAAATAATTTGAAAGGTTAGTGTTATGTCATTTATAAGTTCAATTACATCTTTAAAAATGTAATTGGGAACAAAATATGCTCAAAAACTACAAGAAGGGTAAAAAGACTTTATTTTAATAAAATATTACAAATATGCTTCAGAGATTCATTTCCTTTCCCATATTTTCTTTATTCATATTAGGCTAGTTGATTATTTGTAGGTGATGATTCTGGACATGCTTGTTTTATTTTGTATGCTTGTCATGGTGACACATTCTTATCATGGTATTTCACAAGGAGACTTATCATTTGCCTGATCAGAAGACGTGATACTTATTCTGCCCATGTGACTGTGTATCCGAAAAGAAAAATATAATGCCTCAAATAAATAACTTCATATTTTAAAAAGTCAGATTTTTTTTCTTCCAAGATTTATAATTCAGGTCTTCACTGGGATAAAGACCAAATTCTTTTAACCTGGAAATGCAAAAATACCACCTAGGTGGGTTTCTGACTTGCTTTGAGAAAAACACAAAGAAACACAGTGGAAGTTCTCCAATTCTACAGTTACTATGATATTTACAAATGTCACCAAGGCAGCCTACACAATGCTTCCTGAGCTTAATGATGTCACATGGAAGTAGCTTCATTACAGAAAAGACTGTGGCATTTCTTTAATAATGCAAGAAACAGGAAATAGCACTTCCGTATTAGATTTTGCCAATGAGCAACATACTCCTGAATTTATTATGGAATTGGGTAACAATCCTTCTGCGGTGGTGAAACAGGAAAAGGAGTAAGGGAAGATGTTGGAAGAATGTGCATTCTTGGCTGTGTCAACGAGTAAAGAGACAGAGGGGTAGGCGAGAGAAAGAGGAGCAGCAGGAGGAAGAGAGAAAAGATGAATTGAAAACTAAGTAAATACAGGAGGTGGTGAACAGAAAGGAAAGAAAAAAAGATAGAGAAATAGAGGTAAAAGCATAGTAAGTAGATTAGATGAGATGAGGGAAGAAGAAAAGAAGTGAAAACAAGAAACGGACAAGACAGGAAAGGGACAAGTGTAAGAAACGTTATCCTTCCAGGAGTCAACAAACTACAGCCTGTCGGCCAAATCCAGTCTACTCCCTTTTTTGTAAATAAAGTTTTATTGAACCATAACTAGGATCATTGATGTACACGTTGTCTATGGCTGCTTTCATGCTGTAATTTCAGACTTAAGGATTTGTGATGGGGACAGTAGACTGTAGCTTAAAATACTTTCTGACTCTTATGAAAAAGATTGCAGTCTAATTCAGTTGTTCTCAAACTTTAGAGTATAACAGAATTACCTGGAAGGCTTGTTAAAATAAAAATTGCTGGACCTCACCCCCAGAGTTTCTGATTAGGTAAATCTGGGGTGGGATGTCAAATTTTCATGTCTAATAAATTCCCAGGTGATAATAATACTGTTGGTTCAGGGACCACACTTTGAGAACCAGTGTTCCAATCTTTACGTTATGGCACACTGAGCTTGTTCTAAATAAGTGCTTTTGTGCAGAAAGGGAAAGGAAAATCAAACTGGATCCTTCTATTAGGTAAACATAGATGTATTGCTTTATATCGCAACTGTTTACAAATTATCTATTTTTTAAAAATTCCTAGAGTTGGATCTTTTTATAAGACTGGTTTCATTCTCAACGAAAAATAAATTCAATTTAGTTAGAAGCTTAACTCATTGGTTTTTTCCTAAAAGTGTTTGATAGTCTGGTTTGATTCAACTCCCTGAAATAACATTGAACCCTGTCAATGTCATTACTGGACTGGGTCAATAATGTTGACAGTATCCATTTTATGAGAATAGCCTCTCCCCACCCATGGATGGCTCCTCATACAAACTCATTGTCTTTGAGCCCGGAGCCCCTAAGAAACGAACCGTAAGTGGTTTGAATTTTGTTACCTGCTTGCCCCACCTCTCTCCCTATGCTGGAGTCTTCTGACTCTAATTTCTCCATGAAATTGCAAGTTCTTTAATAGCTTTTCTCCTAGAGAAGGGCATGACTTTTCTCCTGGGTGTGAAACCTTTGGGAATCAGGATACCAAGAACTTTATTCTGCCTCAGCACTCTATCTCAAGACCTTGAGCTCTGTTTTGCTTTCCTCCCCTACGCAACTATGCCATGGCTTACGCAGTTATGAACTTTCTCTATTTGTATCCTTCAGTCTGTGCTCTGGCTGTAAACATGGGCAACCAATTATTAGCCTTAACTTTGCATGATCCACGCTTGATGCATGGAAGTTCTGTGCGATAGAGAAATGTTTCTCCTTCTCTTTTATCCAAGCATTTGGGAATGCAGAGAAACATAACTTTGGAAACGGAATGTGCCAGAGACACCTTCAGAATAGAATGAGTTCAACTTAGAATTAACAGCTTTTTAAAACAGAGGATGGTTTCATTCCACCATTGCTCTGAGGGGTTACTTTGCACACATAACCGAGATGGGCAGAAGATTAAAAAATCAATATGGTTTACAAGAAAGCTACAATAAAGTTTAATTTTAGTTAATTCTGACTTGTTAGCTCTAGAAGATTTATAGACTTTGTGAAAGGTTGATGTGCATCAGAAAGTATGTTATGGATGTCAAAGAAGGATGCATGACATAAATGTATATATTAGATGTCTAGAATAGCATGTGGAATACAGCAAATGTTTAATAAATCAGTGCTAATATAATTGTTGCAACAATCTTCCTCATCTTAATGAGTATACACTTCTTGGTTAAAGGATGATGGAAAAATAAATAATGTAGGCAGCCCTTGCTCTGCATTAGCACTGTGCTAACTGAAAATTGTGCACACCTAAACCAATTCCTCATTTACATTAAACCCATAGTAACTGGTTAAATACTAGTTATCAAAAAATAACCATGCAAAGCATGTACTATCTGGACTTTGTACACCATGGCAACATGTTTTTAAGGAATTACTGTGATGAATTTTCCTGTGTAGTAGGCATATGCGTACCTATAGTTAATCACATCAAAGAATATTGTGGGTTTAAATTCTTTCAAATTCCTCTCTAATAATTTGCAAATTATATTCAATGCAGCATAAGTAAAATTGGATGTAATGTGCCACCTCTTCTCAGGTCTTCTTTCCTTGACATCGCTTCCCTTTTTTGCCTCTCTTCCTGTTACACTATGGCTCCCCTTGAGCTTCCGTTGTTTTCAGCACTACCTGGCTCACTCCCACCATCACCTTGATTAAATAGCATAGAGCAGAGGGGTCATCTTTTCGGTTGCCCTTCTATTTGCCTTCCATTTCTGAATGGACTCACTGCATGTATTTGGAATAAGAATAAGCCCATTTGCAGACCCACACCCCAGTAAGTGACTGCAGTTGTGATCTGTGTAACAGGGTGGATCACCATTAAGGATGAAATTTCACTGCCGAATTGTAAAGGTCATGCTATGTATGCAGTTCACTGTGGCAGAATGTTGTTACAGGGAGATGATGTGAAACCGCTAATGGGCAATTTGACTGCTACTCTCTAGCTTATTCAAGGAGTTGCACTACAATGAAAACATTACAGGCTCACTGCAGTTTTCACTTCGGTTTAATATTAGGAGAGACACTGGTGTTTCTGGTGTCAGAAAGAGAAGCTGCTTAGGTAGAGGTAGTGAATAATAGAGTGGTGGTCTTTCTAATTTCTAATAAATTTTCAAACTTTAATTCATACTGGTGTTATTTTATGTGTTAGTTTTTCCTTTGACTGCTGTAACAAGTCACCGCAAACTTACTATCTTAAGAACAACATCAACTTATTGTTTTACAGTTGTGGAGATCAGAAGCCAAAATTTAGTCTCAGCAGTTAAAAATTATGGTGTTGGCAGAGCTACATTCCTTCTGGAGGCTCCAGGAAAATCTGTTTCCTTGTTTTTTCTAGCTTCTAGAGGTCACCCACTTTCCTTGGCTTTTGTCTCCTTTTTCCATCTTCAAAGTTAACAACATAGCATTTTCCAATCACTCTCTCTCTTTTTTTTTCTCTTGACTTTTCTTCTGGCCAATTTTCCTATTGCCCTTTCCCTTTTATTTCCAATCTTCTTATTATTTTTTTAATGTAGATCTGTATTTAAATTACTTAGATCAAAATTCTATTTACTATTCTCTCTGCTAATATATTAATGCACTCTTAGCCATATTGCCCTTACTGGGGTTTTTATTGTTTGTTTTTGTTTCTACTTTCTTTCTCTCTCTTTTTAAATAACAAAAACAAATCTTTTTATAATGAAAACTGATACTCATTTTAACAGACTCATGAGGAAGTTAAGGTTTTGCGTTTTGGTCTTCAGTTTGGGATTACCCTTATAGTCTCTAAATCTGCTTTTTTGTCCTTGTGTTCTCCCAAAGGGGAGAACCTAGTGTTTCAATATCAAAACTAACTGTGGAAAGATTTGTACTTCACAGCTTGCCTATTGTCTTGACTCGTGTATGCCATCGTCACATTTTATAAAGCAAATGTTAAAGTAAAGTTTACAAAACCCTTTGCTGTTATAGTTCTTGTTTTCTGTGGCAATAATATTGGGGAAAGTTTGCATATTCACTCACACTATTATTATTGGTTTTTAAGTAGGAAAAATATTGTGTATATAGGATAATTAATTTAGCCATTGTGTTTAATTTTGAAGAGTCCAAAAATATCTCCTGGCATCTGGAAGATTGGCTGTATTTATGACTTTGATTATAAAAGAAGATAAGTACATTGTGGGAAAAATAGTTAATATATAGTCAAATAAAATAAACAAAATTCATGTGGCTTATACCACCCAGGGGAAAAAAATCCTTCCAGATTTTTAAGTATGCATATATTAATATATATTTTTTTTAAATTAGGAATATTCCAGTGATACTATTTCTGATCTGCTCTTTTTAATTAATAATATATTATAAACATTTTCTATATTATTTGACAACATTTTTATTGGCTGCATTGTGTTTTATCACATGGGTGTATTGTGATTTATTTTAAAAGCACTCTAGAAAACATTTTTGCAACTATTTCCTTAGAATAAATCCCAGGAAGAGAGATTTAGGGAATTTTAAACTCTTGGTACAGGGGACCCAGACAGTCATAATCCAGAAGGTAATTTCACAAAACAGAGTTACTGCATCTGTTTGTCTTCCTAGGCAAATGTCACAATGATGTCATTATTGTCTGTTTGTTTTTTCCAATTTCAGGTTACCTGGCACCTCGAAACCTTCCCAGTACTGGTTTCTTCCCATTCCTGCAAACCCTACTCTGTGACACAGACTCTAAATGCAAAGACACACCCTATGGCCCCCGAGATCTGCTTCGTAGGAAAGGGATAGATGATGCGGCATTTAAAGACAGGTAAGAGCCCTTCCCAGGTGTGTTTAGTGGTTTTGAGAGGTCAGAGCTTATTTCTGTATGAGATATCCAGGAAGACATCCTAAAATAAATATACCTTTATTTTATGTATCTACAAATGTGATGATCTAAATATGAATGAACAAGGTTCTTACAAACTGGAATGACGATGTTTATGTGGGATTAAGCATAATCTACTTTAGATGAATAATCCAAACTTTGCTTTTCAAACTGGGTGGCCAAGTCCTCCATTACTTCCCTCAGAGTTTCTCTATCCCACCTCAAATTGTCAGGGACACATTTCCTACAACTTGATCACAAATATAAGATGTAGGGAGATGTTGCGGCATTATCTTCTGGAAGAATCACATCTCTATAGTACTCTATGTGGCACTTCCAGATATAATAGAAGCCAGAAAATGCAAATAAGGAAATTATGTGTCTAGAGATCAAAGTAATAAAATTGAAAGTATACTTAATTAAACAACAACATTTAAATGAGTTTAATGTGTGTCCTATTTTATGATGAGAGAAGCAGATCAATGAAAATAGAGAATCTAGACAATGTACAAACTGACCAGCTATAATCTCAATTTTCCATCCTGGGATTCTATACCTAGAGAGACTCCCAAACCCCACAGGGACCCACCTGTCTATGGAACTGAAAACAATATTGTAGTCTGAATTGACCATGATATAATTCTGGCACAGATGCTTTTTTAAGTGTCTCAAGAAAAGATTATACTATTCTATACAGAGTTATTTGTTTCTAAAATTTTAATTTAAATTCCTTGACATGTAGCACCATTTCTCCTTTAATATCATCATTGTAATTTTGGTCATCAAAATAGAGAGAGAAACTACAGGCTGTTTAGCATAAATAAAACCATGTGAAGAATTGTCATGGGAAGTGACTTGAAACATACATAATTGTTGGGTTGCTAACTCACATTGGTTTTGTTATTTCAATTAGGCTGATGTTTAAAACCTCTGATGTTCATTCATCCACTTACTACTTTATTCAAGAAATAATGACTGAGAAATTTCTATATGCCAGGCACCATTCTAGGCACTGGGACACAGAGGTGAAGTAGACAAATTCACTACCTATTTGTTGCTTGCACTTTAGTGGAAAAACAATTAAAAAAACACACAACAGGGCAGGCAAATAAATAAACAGCATAGTTACTGATCATAAGTGTGATGGCAAGAAAATAAGCCAGTTCAAAAGATAGAAGTTGAAAGGTACGAATTTATTAATAGGGTGGTGAGAAAAGGTCAAGGAAGATGACATTTGGGTAAAGACCAAAAAGGACAGAGAGAAACTAGCACCAACATGTGAACATCTGTAACAGAATGTTCCAGGCAGAGAAATACCAATGATCTTGAAGTGGGGACAAACATGACCATTTAGAGGAACAGAAAATCAGCTAATATGGCTAGAACATAGTGAGGGTTGGTGAAACTTGTAAGAGGTTTGTTGAAAAGGTGCACAGGAGTTAGAGCATGCAGAATCAAACATGTAGGGAAAGGGAAAGCATTTACATTTTATTTTTAGTATAAAAATAAATTGGAAAGTTTTAAGCAGAGAAATGACATGACATAGTGTCTTTGAGACTAACATGTTCGAGGCATATACAAGCATTTCCTCCACTAGCACTAGTTGGGTTTCTCTGCAAGGAGACCAAAAGCTAACTAGAGCCTATGGCCCCTTGTGTAGTTAGGGTAGAGGTGAGGTGGAAGCATGGTGCTTTGGTTGTTCAACCAGTCCACGGATGGCCTATGTGTCCCTGTGTGACTGGTGAGTTGGGCATGATCTATGCCTGTGTTCTAGCAGGGGAGGGAAAATGTTAAATCAATAATGATAATAGTAGAGAGTATAGTGAAGAGTGGCAGAAGGATGCTGAAGCTAGATACCCTCCATATTTAAAGTAGAAGGACCTTCAGCTGGGGTAATCAGGTTACTCTTCATGAAGAGGTTGTACTTCAGACGGGCATTTCATGAACCAAGCGTTAGAGAAGACATGGGGAAAAATGAATATCCATTATTTTAAAATTATATTACAGCTACACCTGGGGCTCTTGTCTTTGTAGCTTTTTCTTTTAAGTGAAGGACAAAGTAACTATGAGGGAAATAGTTAATAATATCTAAGAAATATATAAATATATGTCCCCCCAAAGGAGTATTTTTCTGTTATATAATAGAGAACCAGACTCATGAGAGTTGCCTTAGATGAGCCATTGAATTGGGTTTGGAACTAGGATTAAAGACCCGGCTTATTTCATCCTCTGTTGATTGTTCTTTAGACTGCTGGCCACGTCTGCTTTTTAAAATTTTATTCTGACTTCCAGATAGTTCGTCTCTCTCAAGCTGTGTGTTGCTGTATATTCAGTATTTTCTCTAAACTACTAAGTAATTGGAGCTTAATTTAGAAAATTATGTACAATAATAAAATTGCATTAATGATATTTCCCACCATGCTATTAACTTTTATGCTTTATATAGCCAGGCAATGAAACTGGGCATGGTTAGTGGGTAAGCTGTTCCACTAAATTGCTTCCCTTTGGTGAAGAAAAATTCACCAAAATAGCTTCATTAAGAAACAAAACAATCTTCCTTTTCTCTTCTGTAAGTGAAGGGGGGAAAATGCCATCTTTGGTCTCATCAAAAAAGGCCCACCATGTTTATTACAATAGAATACTCTCTGAAAGATATGATCACACGGCAGTAACTTCTTGCTGGCCAGTTGCCAATTGTTTTGATATGTTTTTGCATTGGCACTAGCCTTCTGTTATTAAATTCATACTTCTCTAGGCATTAGCATCAGAATGGAGTGCTTTAAAAAAAAAATCCAATGCTATACTCATCCTCAACTCTAACTAGCTTTCTGAAAAAAAGAAATGATTACCTTTATGGTTTTTTTGCTCATTTGCACAACGGATGATCCAACATCACAGGGCGTACCCTTGTGATCTTTCCACTCAGCACCGCCTCTAAGAATACATCAGAACAGTGGGGGACCTGGCGGTGCTCTTGCTCACACAGCTGGCGAGTGGCAAAGACCATTCTCCAGAGCTCAGGATCATTATGTGGAGAAGTGATTCAGCATTCCTATAGCTCCTGTAAATACCCTATGATTTGCTCCCTATCTCTCATCCATGACCAGTGGTTTCCAAATTCCTACCTCTGCTCCTATTACATGGCTCCTGTAGAATTTGAAACATAGCTAATCAGGTTTTATTTCGGGATAGCTTTAAAGTGCCAAGGCTTTTGTTTAGTATTGAAAACTATGTCTTCAGAAACTGACCTAAAGATATTATTGGGAATGTAAGGTAAGGGGAAGTAGAAAAGCACGGGTCCTCCTTTGACTATAAAGATGAGGTAGGATGTATCCAATATCAGGCCTAATATTGGATTCATTCCAGAGTAATTTATAAACACTTAGTAATCATTTTAATGAGTATTTGTGTAAAAATACAAATTAAAATTTTATTTATCAAAAAACAAAGTGGCAGGATGTTTCAACTGCCGTATATATATTTGAATTCTCTCCTTAGAATAGAAAATACCCTAGGACAAAGTAACATATTAAGGTATTTCTAAATCTTCTCATCTTAACTGATATAGATCGTTGATTGGTAAGTGAGCCACCTAGAAGACAGGTATATTTTGAACATGGGCAGGCAGGATTACATCTGAAACGTGGATGGCCCTGAAGGAATAAATGTCAGAATGAAATACAAGAAAAGAATGAAAAAAAATTAAGAATTTTTCTTATGAATGACTTGTGTTTGGGGGTAGCCAGAAAAGACAACTGCATGAAACCCCTGAGAGGGTCTTGAAGCCATTACAGTGTCCTTATTTGTAGTAACAAGTCAATAATGAATATCACCTGGACCTGGGATTGAACAAGGACTGGTGCACAGCCCACACCTTTCTTCCAGGTGTCACTACATACTCATATAATTATACTTCTGGGGAAAAAGAGAAAAACGTATAAAACGTTTAACTAACCCTTAAAGGCAAAAAAGAAGAATATCAGAATTTTCTTTCCAGAATTTGCCATATGTGTCTTTTCTGGTAGGAATTCCTTTTATAGACAGAATGTACCATGGCACACATGGATACCACCTACACAGGTAGTCTTTCCACTCACAGGAAGTACAAAGACACCCAGTAGAACTGCATAAGATGATACAGAATTTATAGAAATGTGACATTTCCCAAATGTAACTCTTGGTAGACATGTCTGAGAAGAAGTAAAATCTTCTCTGGGCCTAAGTCTCCTTCCCAGTATCTGAAATTTAACATTTTTGAGTCCAAGATGTTTCCTTGCAAATTCTGTTCCAAAATAGAGCCTTACAAGTGCTGCTGAGGCAGAATTTGCTTCTTGAGCATCTTAGAGGAGAGGCCCTTAGTGATCTCCATGTTACTGTACCTGTGACTGAGTCTGGTAACAGGTAGTTAAATGGTACCATGGGCCACTTGGAGATTTGATTCAGTCTTTCTTGCTTCATCCAGAAGGATGAATTTTCTGGACTCATGTGAGCTTACATGTGGGATTCAGGAGGCATCTAAGTTTTGCATAATGCTCTAACATACTGCCTAGAGGTATCCAGTCTGAGGCAGATTCTCTGAGTCTTCATTAGAACTCTTCAGAGTTCCTGAATAGGATTTGTAATCTCCTGAGTTGGTCCTAGGGAGTAGGAATGGGAATGAGTCATCATGGAATAAATTCATATCTGTCGTAGCCTAGTACAGGGTGTTTCAACCTCAGCATTATTGTTACTTGGGCCAGATAATTCTTTGTTGTACTGTGCATTGTAGGATGTTTAGCGACAGCCCTGGCTTTTACCCTCCAGATGCCAGTAGCACTGCCCCCTCTAGTTATGACAATCAAATATATCTCCAGACATTACCAAATATCCCCTGGGAAGGAGGGGGCAAAATTATCCCCAGTTGAGAACTACAGGTCTAGTACAAGGGTGAAGAAAAAATTTAAGGTAGCAAGAGGTTTGAATTAAAGTTATAATTCTATAGGATCTTGCTCTATAAGAAACACAAATGATAACTCTGATTTAGTGGCCCCTATCATTTGTTCAATCATCTCTTTTGCATACTTTTACTTAGCTAATACCATTAATGAATTATAATTCTTGGATTTCTCATTGGACTTTCTCATTATATTATATAGAGTGGGAATTTAATAATTGTTGGTAAGTTAATGAATGAATATGGTGAGTACAGTGTAAGATTATACATTTGTGTCTGTGGTGCCATTCCTGGGTGTTCTAGGACCTTTGCCGAACCAGGTATGCAGCATAAGTGGGCAGACTAGGCTATGTAAAACACATGCTTCCTTAGCTATTAGTTCTCCTAAGTGATAGTCTTTATTATCTAGTATTAAATGCTTGTTATGGTTATGTACTAAACCTCCTACTATCTGCCAACACAGTGCATGGTAGACTTTTCTCAAATGTGTTTAAGTCTAAGAAGGGGAAAATTAATCATTACTATGAATGGAAAATTCATTTTATAAGTAAACTGGTAAAGAAATTAAATAATAAACCGAACAAAGGGTTACAAAACCCTGGGTGAGGTCCTTGGCCTTGCCCCACCTCACTAGCCAATGCTTGCAGGTTCTCTGAGTAGACACCTGAATAGTAGGAGTGCATCCATCTGGTGTCCAGAGACAGTGAAGGTTCTAGTGTTCTACAGGGGTTGTATGCGGAGCATAGGTGCTTAAGTATGGGGCTTCGGCTCCATATTCATGGTAAAGGCTCTGTCTTTGCACCATCTTCTTTTGTGGGTACTTTGACAGTCAATATTAGTAAGTGCCTATGATGACACGGCACTTACTAATGTGCTTATACTATATAAGCACATCTCATATAGCATTTACAACAACCTTGCAAGGTAGGTGTACTATTCTTAATCTGCAGATGAGGGAGGCAATGACTGAGATCTTTTAGGAAGAGGCAGAGCTGGGAGTCCAAAGGTATCTCCTAACTCCAAATCTCTTTCTATCACTCCCCAGCAATATACAGTCTTTTTATTTTATTAACCATCAACATACAGTCTTTTTATTTTATTAATGCAGCAATATACAGTCTTTTTATTTTATTAACCATCTGATCTTATGGTTCAGTACTGTGTTAGGTGTTTGGAATAAAAAAAAACAACACACGAATGAGACATGTTGCCTACTTCCAAAAATGTTATAGCTTAAAATGGAGAAGTGGTAAGAATAGGTACACAAACAAATATATTATACTTAAATTGGTATAAAATATGCACAAAGTGTTTAAATTGTGTCAAATAACAGAAAGGGGACCATTTTCTCACCTGTCGTTCTAAGAAGCTTATAGTGCTCTGTCTAGAAGCATGGTCATGCTGGTTACAAAGTTCAGAGTTTACCATTATTAACTCAGTAAGATTGGCTATTTCCCCGCCCTCCTTTAGTAATTTAATGGGAGTTAATAGAATTAATTGCCATTGGATGGATGAAGTAGCTGTATTTCAACCTCTGTTTTACATTTATATTGTGTTTTCCATTTTAAGAGTTTAAAACCATTAGTTTTGTTGCGCAGTGCCAGTGGGCACATGCCATTGTACTACACGTTGTACATACAGAATGAAACGGGAAAATCTGTAGGCAGACGCACATCAAAGCACATGATATCCTGAGCTTTCACCCCAACAAAAAGACCAGTCAAGGCCATGTAAAAGGAGATGCACCACCTCCCCATTCCTGGTACATGGCGTTCATTTGTAGGATACCATGTAACCATGTGCACTTCCAGATCATGGACAGGTTCTATTAGAAAACAGTCCTCCTGGTCTGGAAGCAGCCATTTTACTATTCAGCAAATTCAGAACTGCAGATCCGTGGCTTGCTGGGAAGAGGTGAGCTTGTTTTTCTTTGGTGTTTAAAGAATAGGAGTAGTTTCAGGACTCTTCCTTGAGTGTGGGAAGATGGGCAAGGTGTCCTCTGTAGAATAGATGCAGATTTTGTTTCCGAGCCCACACTTTCTTCGTTTTCTATCTCCTCTCCTTTTTCTCTGTCTTCCGCTCCCATTTATTATGCAGTCTCTGTTTTCTCTTGCTCTTTCTTTATTCATTTTGATCTTTGTCATTTTCCCTTTGATTTTTGTTGCTGTCCCTAACCCTTAAATTTTTTATGAAGGCAGTTTTTCCTTGTATTTTCAAAATGTGTTGATATTCAACAGTCTTCCTTGTAGTGTTTCAAACTGAACTTTTAAAAAATGTTGAGAAAAAGTAAAGTGAATCTGACTTTCTCAAATTTTCTAAAACTTCTGTGTGAGAGAAGGGGAAAAGTTCAGGTCAGTTATTATTTTTAGCTGAGTGCTTTCCCATCCAAATAGTCATTGTAAGGAATGTAAAAAGGTTTAGGGAAATACAGTCATGGTCATGAATAATTCAGATATGCATTAAGAATGCAAAACTTTGGAAGCAACCAGTACATTTTATAGAAAGTATTGAAAAAACACTAGGGAATGAAAACAAATATTACCTCTTCTTATCATATGTCTTAAAAGAACACAGTGAAGGAAGAAAACACAGATTTTTTTTTCCAATTACAAATCACAAAGTACCCTGGAACCAGGATTTAGATCTCATTTCTAAAAAGGAAGTCAAATTGAACCAACGGTAGTAAGCAGAGCTTATTTTTCCATTATTGTTACCTTTTTGTATCCATCCTTATATACCTTAAGTAAACTTTTTTTTTAAACAGCTACACAAAAGTCACCAACTGGTAGGCATTCTGAAAAATATTCAATTCAGGCATCTGGACTGATTTCACTCTTGAAATACACATACATTTATTTTAGGCAATATTTGTGATATATCATGCTTTCACGAAAATAAGATTATCTCCATTTTAATAATAATCAACTAAACGGGAAGTGAATTTTTAAAAAGAGGGTTACTAAATTGTGAGGATGGCCAATAATGTTTTTTTCCAAAAGCTAGTGTGATCACATTGTACAGGGAGCCCTGTCACCACGATGCTATTATTATTGTGTTGATACATTCAGTACAATTAAAACTCAGCTTATATCATCATTTCTTTAACACTTGGTGCCACCTGTAATGATATCAACCACAGTGCCTGGAACAGACTAGACATACAATAAATGTGTGTTCTTTTCCCTCTTCCTTGAATCTGTCTTACAAGTATTCATCTTTGACAATCTTCAAAATGTCATCTATAATTTAATATAGAAAACTTGTTTTTCTTTAAAGGTTGACAAATAAGCAGACCTTTGATTCCATTCCCCAAGCACCCTTGGACTCTTATCTATTTGGGATCTATCATCTTTTTAAAAGAAAAAAAAATATTTACTTTTCAATATTTACTTCCAATGTCTTTTTTATAATTTCAATATTTACTTTTCTATATTTACTTTTCAATATTTACTTTCAATGTCTTTTTAAAATAATTTCCTTTCTACAAGATTAAAGTAAAAATAACTAAACCTCATCTAGGTTATTTTCTCTGAATAAAATGAACCTTGTAGGAGACCTTATGTATCCATTGGTCTATGGTTAGGTGAGTTCTTTCATTAAAATCCTAGAAAGTAGATTAAAAATTTAAAAGTCCTCAGAGAGCCATGGAATTCGGCACATAATACATTGCTGTAACTAACTGAAGTTAATGTGGGTGAAGTTATAGAGTTCTTGCTTTTTCCTCTCCAGTGCAATTCTGAGAAAGTCATCCAACCTGCAGAAGCACAGCAATTTATCACTCCAGAGCACCGAAGGTCCAGAAAGAAGGCACACATCACCGGGTATGCTATTCTCTTCTGCCGCATTTAGAACGGGCCTTTTGGAACAGCTGGTAAAGGTCCACTCTTTAGAAGGGTTTATACTTTTAACTTTTCAAACGAAGGCGGAATGCCTACAATATCCCTAAGAGATCTAAATGTTTATTATGGCTGCCTAAGTGTGGCAGTGCAATTACACAAAGTTCTCAAGAATAATTGGAAATTAAGTTCTTCCTGAAATACTCTCTGGGAGCAAAAGCTTAGTTGGTAATCATATGATGTTGAGAATTGCATACTTTCCCAGGATTGCCTAGGGACTCTTTTTCTGTGATTAGATGATGCTGGGATGGTTAGAAAGCCCAGGAATAAAAATTATTGGCTGGAATCGCAGAGATTTATCCAAACGTTTCATCTTACAGATGAGGGATATGAGCCGCAGCAAGGTTAAGTGCCCCGTCTGTAGTCATCCAGCAGACCTGGTATTGCAACCACTGCCACGCTGGGACTCTCTCAGCTAGATTCTCACCATTCCCACCCAACGTTCAGTGTCACAGTCATTTAGTGTGACTGTACTTTCACCATTCACAGCTAGGGCAGTGGCCCTCAAACTTTAGGGCAGAAAACTCTCTGGCAGGGCTTCCTGAGCCTTATGCCAAGTGATTTTGATGCAGACCATCCTGAGAAACACTCATCGAAGCCACCCACTGAGAACAAACTCTTGAATAGCAGGACTGTTATACATTCATTTGACAGTTTTTACTGGGTGCCTGCTATCATGTAGGCCCTGTCCTAAGTCCTGGGGGTATATTAGTGAACAAAACAAAGATTCCTGTATGTTGGAATAGGACTGTACTCCGGAAAAAAAGAAGTACCTTTAAAAATGCCATGGAATATTTAAGATTTTATGACATTAAATAATTCCAATACAAGTTGATGGACAAAATGAAAAAAGTCCTGGGTTAATGTGGTAGGAATAAAGTGGTGAGTGGTTCTGAGGAGTTAATGTTCTGTGGCGAATGATCTATGGGTCTTTGGCTGAGTAGGTTAAAGCAAAGAGCATAGTGTTGCAGTCCAGTAAGCTTTGCTTTGCTCGGTAGCCACAGATTACGTTTCTCATCCGGGCCAGTCCTCTCGCAAATGTATTGCCTTGGTCAAGAAAAATGCATTCGTAATGTTTTGAAATTGAATTTTTGGGGGTGATGTTGGTTAATGACACTGTATAAGTTTCAAGTGTATAGTTCTATAATACATCATCTGCATATTGCACTGCGTGCTCACCATAGTTGGTAAATTCTTCAGCCCCGCAGGCCCTATAATCAAGCCTAGGCCCTAATGGTGATAAGTTACCATATCTTTGAATATTAAGATTCTTTACTGTGAAGATAACAAAGTATTTTTTGTCAAAAATGTATAAAAGATAACATACTGGCTTAGTGAGCGTCCATGCTATTGATCTGAACATACTCTTCTCACCGATGTCCCTGACCTGGGGGTCTGTGCCACACCACACAGAGTACTAGATGAAGCCACTTTGGGAACTACTTAAGTAAAGTATACTATAGTCTGGACTAATTGCTTTATCCCATTTATTTGATCTGAAATATCATTCAGAAGCCACTTTGGGGAGAAGAGAATTTATGATCCTAAGCAGATTTCAGCCTCCCAATTGAATAATTAAAAAGAAAAGCATTACTGCCAGATGTGCATTGGCAGATCCTTTGAACAGATGTTGGGTATGATGGATCTGTGGAGCTAGTGGAGACACCTCACATCCTCTAGGCCTGCACAGAAATGATTCAGTTTATTAGGCAATAATATTGGTGATGAAGTTTAACGACATAAACTGGAAGGAAAGCAAATCACATCTGAAATGATTGGAAAACAACCAAAACCATCACAATTTTATGGGAAAAGAAAAAGCATGGAATTTGCCATTTTGCCAGTATATAAAACTTTCGTGGAAGATGCATATTTGAGCACATTCTTGCTGTGGGGTATATGAGGGTGCAATGATATTTCTGGATTCTTATGTGAACCTGTCCCTTTATATTTGTGTGTGTGTGTGTGTGTGCATGCGTGCATGTGTGTGTGTAGAATCTAATCTGTTCTTTCTTCTACTACAGCCACTGTACTCCCCAGTCCAAGTTCTGATTTGGAAAGTACTGGAACAGATTCTTTCAATGGTAGTCAAGTCCTTGCCAGGATCCTTGATTTGGAAAAGGTAATGTTACTCAATTTTCTAGTGAACTGATAGTATAGAGCAGTTGAACGAACGCCTCTTAAGTTAGTAGAGGAATGGTCTAAATAGGAAGAGATTTGGGCCATCTTTCCCATTTGGAGAAATATCTCAAGAAGAATCTTTTCTTAGGAGCTCTTCAATTAAAAACAAACAAACAAACAAACAAACAAAGCCAGCTTAATTCTGAGACATTCTGAATTCTTTAAGATCTTAGATATTTATTTACTTTCCTGTTAAGTTCCTTAACTAAACTTGAGATTTTCCTTCAGTAAGAAATGGGGTGGTATATATGTGATCTTTTTATTTTCTGAAGCAGGGAAGGGAAAAAAGCTATATGAAAGCAAATGAAGGTATAGCACTCATTAAGCTGGCTGCCTCATTCATACTGATAACACCTTTGGAAAAATTAGAGCAATGGAAAACATCTCTCTAAAGTAGTAAAATCCTTTTCCTTCGCAGAATTTAGAGAGCTTATCTATGGATCTCCCTCTGTCTACTAGTCATTTTCTTTAAGATTCCAGATTGCAAGATAATACACATAATTTCTGTCAAAGGTGTAAACTGGCAGCCTGTGAACTAAATGTGTGTGCGTGTGTGTGTGTGTGTGTGTGTGTGTGTGTGTGTGTGTGTAGGGATTTTAAGAAATGGAATTTTAAGGCCTTTAGGCAGAATAGGTACTCTTCTATTAACTATAATCCCCACTGTCTTTCATCCATCCAGTTTCATACATTTAAGTTATTTGGCTGGCCCCTATAGGCATTTGAGCCCTGCTTTACATGCTCTTCAGAAATTAAGAAGAGGTCATGTTAAACATTTTGCAATAGACAAATCTCTCTCTCTTACTTACACACAAGCATCTTAAATAATACATCCATATCTTACGTAGTAGATGTTTCTGCTTTCTGACTCATGGGGACATATCTCTGACTTTTATTCATATTCCAGTGAACGTAACCACTGCAGCTCAATGTGTCTCTGTTAGTTACCCTTGAGTTAACACTCTGTGTAACTCAGGCATCTCAATAAACAGGTCTATGTTAATAAGGCAAAGGACAACACAAAAGTGGATGCCAGGAAAAGGCACCATACCCACCAAAGCAATTCTGCCAGTGCTGATTGAAATATAAGACTTTTCCATTTAGCCCAGTCTAGACCTCTAGTTTCAATAATAAATAATACTTGAGATATGTAAAGCACGCTGTCTGGCCTGGAAAGCCCTCAATGTGCCCAGTTAATCCCAATTTAAAGCCATCCCAAATCAGACTACTGTGTAAACTAGGGAAAGTTATTCTATTATTTTTTCCATACTGGTTCCTAGAAGTAAAAGTCTTGCATTGGATCAGTTAAATTGTTTAATATCTAGAAGAGCAATGCTATTCACAAAAAACTCCATTTCTTTTGTTGAAATTCCCAAGGTCTCTTTCTCATATGGAATAAAATTACAGAATTTCGTGAGGCAGCGCAGAGTCATATATCCAGTGGAGATAAGTCAGAAAGGAATTTTCTATGTATAGATATATATTTTTAGAGTAATTGGAGCAGGGAAGGGATGTAAAAATTAGGATGACATATTGATGCCCATGTCAGCAATCTCTCTGATTCCTCTTTCTTTCTCTTTACTGCTTTCTGCAACTCTTGCAAGAATAAGTGGAGAAATCATTTTGGGGTGAGTTTATGTGCAGCGTTAGGGAGGAGATATGGATGAATGACTGGAAAACCGGGCACTTACAGTACATCCTAGAATAAGTGTATCCAGTTTTTTCCCCCATTACCTTTAGAAGCTGGGTCACTGGAAAGCAGAGTGTAGATTTTGTGATGTAAACTTAAGGGGAGGATGAAGTTAGTTGGCCACCATTTCCCAGGGCTACAAGAATTAATTATTAAGAAGGACCCATTCACTATTACTACTAAATATAATTGGCTCTGTAGTTATCTAAACACATTCATAATGGTGAATGTGCTCAATATTATAGCTGAAAATAGTTCTGTATCTGTGATTGGTCTGTACTATGAAATACATGGGGGGGAAAAAAAAAGAAATACATGGGGGACTTATAATGATTCCATGATAAAAATGCTTTCCATTTGCTTTTGGTAATTACATATCTTTATATATTTTCATATATGTTTTCCTTTTTTCTTCATATGTATAACTCTTTTTTTTTAATTAAAGTTTATTGGGGTGACAATTGTTAGTAAAGTTACATAGATCTCAGGTGTACAATTCTGTAATACATCATCTATATATCACATTGTGCATAACTCTTAAATGAAATAATTGCTTTACAAATGAAACATAATCTATGTGTGTCCACTTCTCTAAATGAACACTGTTGGTCTTGAGAATAGATTCTTAAGCTCCTACTTTCTGGAAATCCTCCAAAGATCATGGCCAATTTCGCATGAGACACCTGAGTCTCTGCTGATAAATGCCCAGGAAAAACCAAGATTTTTAAGTCTGAAGATTTGTGTCAGAAAAGATCTGGTGCATTTGTGTTATTTGGCCACAGAGGAAATGAGTGCAGTTAAGCAAATCATATGAAAATCATTTCAATCATAACAATGACAAGAATGACTACATTCACACACTCTCTCAATGACTTTTCATGGGTAAACCCAGTGTTTTTTAGTGTTATTTTCGTAATTGCTATAATGCAGGACCTTAAAATGACTATTGTGAAGATAGGTCAGTTTACTTGAAGACTTGAATACTTTAATATCTATATTTGCTAACATTATTATCCCACTCTTCTCACACACAATTTTAGCTGTTAAAGCAAAATTCAACTACGGAAGATATACGAAGAGAACTGTGTGAGAGCTATCCAGGGTATATTGCTGATTACGCCTTCTCTTGGACCATTCTAGAGAAAAACATTTTTAATAAATTTTGCCTGTCCAACATGACCCTTTTAGAATCTTCTCTCCAAGAACTAACAAACCAGTTTTCTCAGGTGAGTGTCAATATTTTAATATGAGAAAATCTCCCAAACCAGGTCCTAGGGAAAAACAAAAATATTACTCAGAAGCTAATTTTATTTTAAGAAGTTCATTGTAATTTCCCAAAATACAATTTTAAATATTTTGTATTAACTACAGCTCTGTGACTCAAACTTTAAATATGCCAATTTCTGTAGGTATAGGAAAAATATGCAATTATGTTTAAGAACATTAGATATGTGTGTTTTTTTCTCCCAAGTAAAAGATGACTTCAAACTGAATGAAAACCCAAAAGAATTATTTATGCGAAAATCTAGAATTTCAATGCTTTCAAAGTCAATAAGCCATGTGATGACGTGTTGAAGTTTCATTTTGTCCTATTTGTGGTTTTATTATTTTAAGATATCGAGGGATCCCAATAACCAGAGGACAGTATTTCAGGAAATGGTGAAAGTACTGTCCTTCTTCTCACAAGTGCAAGAGCAAACAGCTGTGTGGCAGCTTCTCTCTAGTTTTCCAAATGTGTTTCAGAATGACACAACACTAAGCAACGTATTTGATGTTCTTCGAAATGCGAACAGGTAAGAAAATGTAAGAATTAAGTGAGATGTACCTATTCACACAAAAATGTCCTTTTTTTTTCTTTAAATGTTACCTGTGAGGGTCACGGGTAGGTAGGTAATTTAAACACAGACCAAATAATCCTTTGGCACCTTACTGCAGATTTTAGCAATGAAGGTAAGGATATTAGTTAAGCAAAGAAGAAACACACACTGCGGTCATCAGGGTTATCAAAACATACATGAGAAAGTGAGGAGGGTTACTAATCTTAACAACGAGATTGTTAGTTGGTATCCCGAGCTTTTGAGAAAGAGGTACATAGCAGGACCAACGGTAGATTGGAACCTTGGCTCAGGCTCATTCAGAGACAAGAGCTCTGTGTATCTAGCATTGAAATTGCCCAAGAATAAACTACCTCATTGGGTTTTTATTGATAGCATCCAATGTAAAACAGCACTGTTGGTTAGAGTTTTGAAACAAGCCACCTCAAGGGTGTTGACATCCCTCATGTGCAGCCAGCCTATAAAATGATCTTTCTAAGCCTGCATTTTGGGATGGCTTCATTTGACATAGATGACAAAAATATTTGAAAAGTTTTATAGAAGAAACCCCTTTAAAGGCTGCTTTCCTCATAAAAGAGATCAGAGTATTGCCAGCATTTAGAGTTTAATAGTCTGGCACTTAGATTTTGACTGCCCTGTCTAGTTAATTTGAAAATGTGCATTAAAAGATCAACAACTTGATCTTTTGCCGGTTGGCTCAGTTGGTTAGAGCGCAACAACTGTTGCCGGTTGGCTCAGTTGGTTAGATCGCAGTGCTCATAACACCAAGGTCACTAGTTCAAGTCCCACATGGGCCAATGAGCTGCACTCTCCCCAACTAGATTGAAAACAACGACTTGACTTGGAGCTGATGGGTCCTGGAAAAAGACACTATTCACCAGTATTCCTAAAATAAAATAAAATAAAATAAAAGTAAAGTAAAGTAAAATAAAATAAAATAAAATCAGGCCCTAGGTCATAGTTAAAAAGAAAAAAAAAAGATCAACAACTTAATCAACAGCTATCAGTTATTGAGTGCTGATTACAAACCAGACATTTTACTAGGCCCTTTATATATACATATATATACATATATATGTATATATATGTATATATATATATATATGTGTATATATGTATATATGTATATATGTATATATATGTGTATATATATTACATTAAATCCTACAACTAAATTATTATTTATTTTATAAATAAGGTAACAGAGGGTCATAAAATTTAAATATTTGACGATCACGCAGCTAGGAAGGTTTAAATCTGGGTTTTCTAATTCCAGAACCCAGGCTGCCTCTCTCATATGTTATTAAGAGTACATTCCATCTCTAATGTCTGAAGCACCAGACGAGAGTATTCTCATCTTCTTTGGAAAACTTCCAAGAGTTTATGTTTGTTCAAAGACCTTATAATAAGTCATTATGTTGGCACATTAATCTCATTTAATCCTCACAGTAGTGCTTTGAGATTTAGACAACAGATATCCCCATTTTATAGAAGAGGAAACAAACCCTCATGAACATCAAATGACTTCCCCAAGGTTCGGCAATTAGTGCAAAGGCAGGACCTGAACTCAAGGAATCTGAATCTCAGTCCTGTACTCTTTCAACAATAGCATGTTTTAACTAAAACAGGAGCAAGATACTAGGAAGTCTGAAGTTTGAATCTCTAGATTGGCTCTCATTTTAGCACTTAGGGACATTGTCACTCACCCAGAATTTTGACACTCGATCCTCTTCCTCCTATTTATATTCTGTCTTAGAAAACAAACAGATAAATCAAAGGAGAAGAGGGATCGTTTGAATTGTGTAATATAGCAATGAAAAGATTCCAAATAATAAGCATATACAGTAAGATATCACTACACATTCACTAAAGTGGGTAAAATTTAAAAAGATGGACAACCCCAGTTACTGGCAAGAGTATAGAGCAAATCCAACTTACATACATTGCAAGTGACAGTGTAAAGTGATACAATCATTTTGGAAATCAGTGTGACAGCTTCTAATGAAGTTAATAGATCCATATGAGATAGCATTCTACTCTTGGGTATTTACCCAAGAAAATGAAAACATGTCCACGTGAAGACTTGTATGTTAATGTTTATAGCAGATTTATTCATAATAGCTAAAAATTGGGGAGAAAAACAAATATCCATAAACAGAATGGCAAATAATTGTAGTTTTTTCATACATTGGAATTCTACTCAACAAGAAAAATAAACAGATTACTGAACCACACAACAAGATGAATAAATCTTATGAATATTCTGCTGGCAAAAGAATCCAGACCAAGACAAAACAAAACAAAACAAAACAAAACAAAACAAAACAAAACAAAACAAAACAAAAATCCCACACACATACTGGATGTGTAAAATATTGTATTATTTTATTTATGTGAAGTTCTCAAATTGACAAAATTAATTTATAGTGTTAGAAATTAAATCAGCGCACCCTGGAGCAACTCTTGGGAGCATGAGGAAATTTGAGGGGGTTATCTAAATACTTTGTATCTTATTAGCATGGTGGCCACATGAGTATATACATTTGTCAGAATTTACTGAACTGTAACCTAAAATCAGTGCATCATTGTGTATGTGAATTGTACCTCAATGAAATTTGGTTAAAACAACAAATAAAAAACAGAAGTCCCCCAAAACAATATTCAGGAGAAGGTAGAAAACCCAGAAAGTACTTTAGGGTCAAGAAGAAATAAAAAAAAAATACTTTAGGCATTATTTTGGTAAATTACATAGGAAGGACATTGCACTGTGGCTTTTTTAATTCTCTTAAAATTTAAAATATAATGATTGCATATTATAGCATCAGGCAATAGAGTAGGCCGTAAGGTAATGATTACAAATGTTGTAAACCAGCCTACGTAATAATAAAGAAGAAAATAGAAATAGCTGAAAGAAATAGCTTCAAATTATTTATAATGCAGATGACATTTGACTTTTAACCAATCAGAACAACTCTTTTTTAAGTGTTCAACTTATATTTATTTTTTAATTTACTTTTATTGCTAATTTATAATACTTGTTCTTTCTAATATAGTAGTCCTTAGCCATATGTGGTTTTTGACTTAAGGAATCATATTTTTAACTTTATTTACCTTTAATTAATTTAAAATTTAAACAGTGACACTTGATTTAGTAAATGGTAAAACTTTTAATATGTTTAGAACGACATGGGTATGTGAACTTACTTTTTCACTTGTAAATATAATGAAATCTAAATGCAGATGAATTATTCTTAAATGAAAACTTAGCATCTGAATTGAGATGCTCCATAAGTGTGAAATACGTGGTGAATTTTGGAGATGTAGTACACCAAAAGACTTAAAATGTTTCATTAATAATTTTTTATGTTGTTTAGCTGCTTAAATAATATTTTTCAGATGTATTGGGTGAAATAAAATGTTATTAAAATTAATTTCCTTTTTAATGTGACTACTAAAAAATTTAAAATTGAATATATGGCTTGCTTTATACTTCTGTTAGGAAGCCATTTTTTAAACATTTTTAAAAGTTAATTCTTCTTTACTATTGTTATTAAACTGACAGTGTCATTAAAAGTCATAATTTTCTTACAAATGACTATATGTTATCACTAAATTATGGTCTCATTGACTTATCTTAGTCTATGAATGCCATACACATTTTCATCACTTCTTGCAGCAACTTTTTTTAAGTTGCAAGTTGGTATATAACAAAATGACCAAAACCATATTATAAAATGTTAGGGTTATGATAAAAATAGCGAAAGTGAGCAATCGCAAAACATCAAGAAGTGTATATGAAAATATATTCATGATTTTCACCATTTATGAGGAAGAAGCTATGTTGAGATATAAATCAGAAAAACTATGTTTTAACTTATTTTTATTTAAGAGGCCACTTGTTTTGGGTGACTTCCTTTTTTATATGATGAACAGCAGGAAATAAAATCTACTGACATTTTATTAATGATATTCATAACAATAGTGCTGACAGTTTTAATGAAATTGCCAAGTATTTAGTCTTTGAAGGTGTTACTTTAGGACGGCAGATCAAGGAAGTCAGTCCAAGAACCAAGTTGGGAGAAGGCTGGCAGAGTCTATTTAAATGGTTACCATGAACATCAGGGGTCAGATACAAACTAAAGTCTGAGAACCAGGAAATTCTCGGGGGCAAATATAAAAATGTCTGAGGTATCAACTGTTATGTATAGAGAGCAGAGATGAAAATAAGACAGCCATCTCTATGGCCAAACACACAGCTGGCATAACAAGTTAACAATGCCTGTGGGCTATGTGCAGAAATGCTCTGCCCTCCTCCTCCCCTGCCATGTTGGGGCAAAGTTTCTGTGCCAGAGGCAAGGCGTGGAGTGGAAAGAACACAAACAAGCTCTACTTATTATTAACTCGGTAAAATTGTGTAAGTTATTTAACTTTTTGAACTTTAGTTTTTCCATCAGCAAAACATGTAAATAAAATTGACTTCATGGAATTATTAGAGAACTAAATAAAATTATGTGTGTGTGTGTATACATATATATGTATACATATATATGTAATATGTATACACATACACCCTTATCTATATGTATATACTGGAAACTAGAGGAAACCCAAAATTTAGCACTCTAAATATAGCTTTCACTCATTCCTAGAAAGGTAAAATTAGAATAATCTTAATCTAAATATTAAAAATTCCAGAAATATTATAGACTACCGTGAACGTATATGCACATACTATATCTATTGCTAGAGTGAGCCTTCAGTTGGCTAAGATACATGGGAAAAAACTATTAGCTAATTTGTACTATATTTATGATTACAATGCAAATTGTTAACAAAGCCTTTTGTTCTAGTTACTAATGTAAATTGAAGCATTGCCTCAGCCTTGAGCATTGGCATAAAACACAGTCTTTGTGAAATTCAGGAATATATGTACAATGCCAGCATTTTTTAAATGTACTAATAACAAAAAGGGGATTACATTTCTTAGGTAACTAATTGCTTTTTCGAAATATGGAGTGAACTCAAGCATAAGTGAATTTGCTGATTGTCCATCTCCAATGCAGACTGCCCTTCTTATTGGTAACAAAATAATCCTAGGAAGACAGTGCCAGTTAGGCTGGGTATTAATTTTGAGCTAAGTGCCTCAAAAGTGGGCCACTTAGAGGATAGAATTTAAGGTTAGCTCCATTTTTGTTTGTTTGTTTCAAAAACAGTACCATTTATTTAGCAAAAGACAAATATTTATCAAATGCTTAAACAGTAATTATTCCTGTAACTGAGTCCTTTATATGGGCTTGACTTTTAATGAAAATAATTTCCAATATTTAACTTTTCGCTTTAATTAAAAAAGAAAAAGAGTGGTATCCTTTTATTGGAAGTTGCTGTTTCTAACCACTTATTTTTAAGACTTAACAGAAACAACTGATGTGAACTCTACTCCCTTACTTTAAGTCCTTTGAATCCCAAGGTTTTAGCATCCTGGAAACGTGAAGTGCTCTGTCTGGTTCTGGGGCGTTTTGTTGGGATTTTGTGCATGAACGGACAAACAAGTAATTAAACAACAATAGCAGCACCTTGTTCTTTATGTTATAAGAATAATTTTCTGTATCATAGACATTTTCTCCTTGAATAACCTTTTGTTTCTCTCTGCAAACCTGGAAATGCAAACTGTTTCATTGTTTTTCGACTCATTAGTGTGCTGCTGGTTGTGCAGAAGGTTTACCCACGCGTCACAACTAATGAAGGTTTCAGAACGCTCCATAAATCTCTTAAACATCTGCTGTACACTCTGAACTCCCCAGCTCAAGGTATTATATTTTTATCATATTGTATTCACTTCTGTGTCTCAAAGCCTGTTAAAAATGTAAAACAAAGTGCGATGAAGTAATCATTTGTGGATGACATTATTCTTAGGTGGGGACATATGCTGTCGCTAAATCTGGACATATAGCTAATCAAAGTGTGGAGAAAGGGAGAAATGGCTGGAAAAGAGGTTGTGACTTACTAGGGCTTTTATTTAGGGGGAATGTTCTCTCTTAGCTTATCAAACTATGTTTATACATGGTAGGAAAAATAAATGTCAGGGAGCAAGCCTCAGCAAATAAATTTTTATCAGTAATTTTTAGAACAAAAGCCTACCCTGAATTTAAGTGTGTTTTTGCCCTCATTTCCAAATTTTGGCTCTTATTGGTAAAAATATACCCCTCAACCAGCCATCTTGAAAATGCATGATGGAGATCAATGCATGAATAAATCAGTGTACATCTACTGTCAATCCCAGGAAGACAAGCTATAGCATGTAACTAGTGAGTCAGGAAATATCACCTTTGCCTGTATAGAATAGCATATACCACACACATGGCAATACATGACATATACACACAGACACACAAACACAGAGATTCAGCGCTGTGAGGAATAAATCCCTATTCCCCAAATAAAATGTTTGGTTAGCATTTATCTCTTGAGTGAGTTTAGAATTAGGTTCTCTCAGCTGAATTTGTCAGCTTTTACGCATAGACTTTACCTTTGGGTTACAAATAAGTATCCTAAGAGCATCAGGTCATAAGCTGATTGTTTATTATAAGGTCTTAAACCATTAGTTTTTATATGAAAAGCAGATTTGGAAAGGCTTTAAAGAATTCTCACAGGAGGGTCTAATATGCTTTTGGATACCAATTTATATTAGTCCAGAGCATTTTTTTTATATCTAAAATTACAGAATTAATGACTAGCTTTCAAGATTGTTGTTAAATTCAACTGTTTTAAAGAACATTGGGCGGGGGGGGGGAGAAGAAAGGCTTACTCTAAAAAAAGTCCAGGTCAGAAAACCAGAGAGTGAACTAACAAACACCAATTATTTCCTCTGTATTTTTTAAAAATATATTTGCATTTTAAAGACTTGAGAACTTCAATTTTCTCCTTACCATTCTTTCCCTTTTCATCTTCACACTCACACCTGGTAATTATATAAAATAAAGGGACAAAGTTAAAAATGTTTTTACAAATAACAAAAGCTCATCAGTGCCTTAGAAGCCAGAGAAGTCGGCAGCACTTCCTGTTAACTCAGGCAAAAAAACGTTTTTCCTGGTGAACAACGTAACTCAGTTTTTCTGTATTTAACAATGGCCATGTCTCACGTCTATGACGATGCTAATGATTTTGGCATGCATTAAAACATGCCATTGAATGGTCAAGATGACAAGGCAGTAACATCAAGAAAACGTGTTTTGATTTGAAAATTTGATGTGCCTAAATCTGTTAGTTTCCTACACTTGTGACTTCATCAGTCTGAGAATACCGATGCAGTAACATTAACGTCAATTCCTAAAAGTCATTAACCCCAAGTCCCTACCTGCTTGAGTAGAAATTTTGTGGCCTTTGAAAAAAATCCTTGTAATTATTTTCGGAAATCCTTCAGTCAAGCCACACTTATGCTTGAAGGCTGAATCTGTGACTCTGGTCAACAGCACAGGGTTCTCTAGCCCCATGTATAGCCTCCTGCCACATTGCCCAGGCCACCCTGTTCTTAATGTTCATGGCATTTGTGAAGTGAACATATTTTTCCTCCTTAGCTTTATATTCAGTTGAGCTGGAGTGGGGTAGTATCTCATAGCAGGGTTGCTTGGGTCCTCTGATGTATGACAGGGTTGATATAGCTTTGAAAATCCTGCACCACTCTTTCAAAGAAGGACAGTAAAAAAAGATAGTATGTTTTTGTGTCAGTAAATACTTTGTTATCTCAAATCCCTTTATCATCAACACAATCCTATGAAATGTAGCTATTACCCCATTTTACAGACAAAGAAACTGAGGCAAAGGGAAGCTGGACTCTTTGCGTATGTTATACACTCAGCAAGTGTACAAACTGAGATTAAATCCTGGTTCTGTCTATGCCCAAAGCCAGGTCCCGTGAACTCTTTGCTAGATGACCTTGCTCATATTTACTATCTGGGACATATACAAACTTGCTTCCAGGATATTTCATGCAAATACCAGCCACTACCAAACCTCAGAATGTCTGCATTTTCAGCCACTGATGGAGTTTGACTCATTGTGCCAGATTCCTTTCCACATAATATGTTTTTCTATAGCCATGCCCCCATTCCTTTCCACATTCTGATTTCTACAACCTCCCCTACCCATGTTTATTTCTGATTCAACCTTGATTATGAACATACTTCAAGATTTCTTCAGGAGCATCCTCAGCAAGCATGAAAATATGGAGATGCTAATAAACTCTGAGGAAGGAGATTATCTCCTTAACTCTTGTCTTAAGGAATCTAATTCTCAATGAGAATCCCTGCTTCACAGTATAATATTTAGCGTTTCCATTTATAAGCACTCAGTTTTGAGAGCAAAGATTACCTTTGTGACTCATTGAAGTTTGTTCTTTTGCAAAGAAGTAAATTATATGCAATTACGTCTTTAACTAGAGAGCCATCCTTCCTGGGGAAAAGAGGTTATCTGTGCACTAGATTTCTATTGCTATGGACACCATTTTTAAGCATTCCTAATTCTATAAATTAAAAAAAAAGTAAAATCTCCCGTTTAAAAGGTCTATAACATTGCCCCCCTTCATTAAAGCCTATTTAGTACAGTATTTCCTCCAAGACACTTTATAGTCCAGAAGGAAAAGTGGCCAGAGGAAAAAGTCCCTGCTAACATCAGGGGCAAGTCTATCATTGATATGTATGAAGTTAATTTCTATTAGTGACCCATTATAAACACTTGATGAAGAAGAGAAATTCCATACAATATATTATACAAATGCCACTGAACTTGGCTGAGCATCACATACGAGTTCAACGTGAGGAAGATTTGGTCAGAGAAAAGTGGTTTTATATATTTTTACATTGCAAAAAGCAAAAATCACAACAGAGTCCTATCCTTGATTATTCTATATATGACTGTCAATAAATAATCAGTATTACCATCATTAATTAGATTGATTTATTCTGTGTATCTTCATTCTTGGTCCTTTAACTCAGTGATGCATAACACTCATTAAGACACTAATATTCAGTTGCACCTTGAGTAGTGCACAGGAAAATTCTGCTCTGCTGAAGAGGAAAACTGGAAAAGCCACTCTGCCAGTCACTAGGGATGGTGCAGACATTACTCAGATATGACTGATACAGACACAGATAAGGAGGTCTTTAATTCTGTGATACTCTTTACACACACACACTAATTTAAATAAACTAAATGATCAGCACGAGAAAAGTATGGATGATTGCATAGTTTTGCACAAGGACCTTTATTAGAAGGCTTTAGGGCAAGCTAAGTAGAGATAACGGGAGAATTATTAATGCTGATAATAAAATTTCCTACTGAAAGTGATTAGGCCAATGTTAAAAATGACTGCACCAAAACATACTTATTCATAAGGAATAAGTAGTGTCTGAAGAGAAGACTGAAATAAGTGATACCGTTTCCCTAAGGGTACTGAATGAAAGCATTGGATTTATGATGTTTTTGTTTATGCAGTAGCCACTTAAAGTATTTTCATTTTCTATTTTTCATGTGAATGCTAATGCACACTTACTCTTTAATGATACAGCGTTACGCGGCAAGCTGACTCAGCAACCTATTTAACTTCTAGGGGCAATTCTGTGTTGAATTAGATCTTCACATATGGTTTCCATTAGACCCAACTTAGTGATTACCTTCCACACTCCAAACATTCATATTATTTGAGACCAGTCAGAATCGTTCTGTTAACATTAGCCAATTTGCATTCACAGTTGCATTCAATTGAAATCAGTGGCTGCTTTTTGAAAGATAAAAAATATAGATTAGTGACAGCAGATGTTCCTGAATTCTAGACAACTGAAGGCAAAGAAAATTCAGTGATCCATGACTGAAACTGGCTTCATTTGATTAACAAGTCACATGGTAATCAATCTGTATTATAATATTCAAGAGTCATCTATGCATACAGGTCTTAGGATAAAATAATGTAACAGTTTGATGCACGGAGAAAGAATTTGTTAGAAATGCATGAGCTCGACGGTTGGGATTGTTTTAAGTATAGGCATCCATTTCCTATAAATATCCTAAATGTTTCCAACAAAAGAGCATAGACAACATTTGTAAAATCCTTTGGAGGAAAATTCTGCAGATTTTTTGCATTATCTCCCCGTTAATTTGACCTGGGATGATTTTTGCTAAGAAAATTAAATCATTTAAGCAAACATTAAATATTTACCTATATAAATGTTATTATTTTAGGTGGTGCTGATAATACAACACATACGTGGAGTGAAGAAAATGGACAGTCACTTTCCCCAAGCAGCCTGGCTGCACAGTAAGTCTCTCTTGGTTTGTTTCTAAATTAGTAGGTCACTTGGCTGAAGCAATGCAAACAATTCATAGACATAATTCTTGTATATGTGTAAGACCATGTCATAGAAAAATCAACCATTGACTGACCAAAGGAAAGGACGTAGTTGAAGTGTAGTAAAGTTGAAACTTATAAGGATCTCTTTTTCAGTTCTAAAATTGTACTACTAGATCCAATGTGTCCTGTCTGGATTGTGTACAATGTGTCAATAAGGAAAATCTAGTTGGAGAGCTAATATCCAACTCTTATAAGACCTTTTATTATGAAAAATATATAAGCCTCCAATTTTTCACAATACTATTTATTTCAGTTTTGTAAAACATCAACATATTCCTTATGCCCAGTTGAGGTAATGGAGAACTTTGTTTCAGTAGAATTCAGGTAGCAAAACTGTTTATAGGTAATTTAATTTCGGGCTCCTATTGGGGCATGTAAATATGTTGTCTCAGGAATAGGTAGTGGAAGTGACAGCTGCAACCTTGGCTTCTAAGGACCATGAATGTAGGCAGTTTCCTGTAGTAATTGTAATAATTATCGTAGGCAATGCAAGCAGTGGCCTGTAGAAGCTGACTGAAGTAAAATCTTATAGTTCAAGGCAAATTTAGAGACTGGATAGCCTGCTATATACAGGTTGTTTAGGCCTGATAAATTATACTATTGAAATTCTTTGACTTTAGTCCCAAATGATACATTTTTATGCAAATGGAAATTGTACTGTGGGGACAGAGCCCCAAAGAGCAATTTCCAGGTTCTCGGCTTCATATGGAAGGGTGCTGGCTCAGGTGGTAGATGGCCGTCAGCTGTGGCTGGTTGGCCATCAGCTGTGGCCATTGAGCCATTGGCCACTAATATAACTGCTGCGGCTACGGAGGAGAGTGGAGGAGAGTAGAGGAGCAGAGTGGAGAGTAGAGGAACAGAGTCGAGGAGAGTGGAGGAGAGTCGTCGGTCGGTTGGCAGAAAAGCGGACAGCAGGTCGCACGTCCTGTGAACCCAGCCTCCAGTGAGACCATAGTGGTATGACTTTCCTACCTATGGCTCCGTGGGTGTTCCTTTTGGGCCTGGCCACATCCTGCATTCTTATATGGGGAGCGGGACCAGACCCTGCATGACTCCCCGCACGACATGTACAAATAAAAACAAATAGTAAGACTTTTTTTTTAATCAGTTTCTTTGTCTACCGTAGAGTCTACAGTTTTTTATAAACGTCCTATTATTTAATAAGAACTTCTCCAACTTTGGGTAATTCTAGGCAAAATCCTTCCATAAATGACCACCTCCTATTTCCGCTGCCATGTCTCTTCTGCTGTAAGGTGGCTGAATCAGACGCTTCTCTCAGAGCAGTAGACTGCCCTTGGGAAATTTATCCCTAGCCAGGATGCCATCTTCCAAGTAGTCAGGTCTTCAAAAATAATTTTTTTTAAAAACCCAAACCTTTGAATTGAGACAACTGGATGCTTATTCTGAAGCCAGGTATCTTTATCAGAGCCTTGAGGCTTCCATAGAATTGATAATGTTAATGACTCAGACCTGCAAATTCTACAGCAAATGTAGTTAGTTGCTGACAGCTAGCTGACAGTTTATTAGGAAGAACTTAATACTTTTAAGATGATACTTGTTGAGATTGATCAAATTAAGGGATTACCTGTCTTTGGACTTCCTTTCCATTCCCCCTTTAAAATAATCACAGAGTGGCAATATTTGGTGTAGGATAATAAAAACTAAAACTAAAAAAAAACAAAAACTTTGGTCTGGAGTTTTCTGAAGAAAGTTGCTCAAAACCATTTTCTCTCATAGCTCTTCTCCTTCTTTATTATTTTTGTTCTAACTTTATTATTTTTATTGTTTTTTGTGTGTGCGTGTGTGTGTGCACACTCATGCATGCACACATCCGTAAGTTCATCTTTTATTGTAAGCATTTTTGGGAAGTAGATAGGATTATATATAAAAGACCTATCAATAAAATGGTTTGAAGGAATATTGGGTGTTTATGCCAAGACAGTGGTACATAGATATGGAATCTAAATATTGGGAGTGTATTAAATCTAATCTCAAAAATTTTGTCCATAAAGTGTTCTTTAGGACGCTAAGAGAATAGCTTAGATGATATTTCAAGGTCACTTCTAGCCCAGCATTTTTCTATTTTAAGCTTAAAATTTTACCTCAAGAATCTCTTGTACCATTATATCTGGAAGTTTAGTTCAATATTTTGCTATTGAGCATTGCACCAGGATAGAAATGGCTGTATGCTATAATAACAATGACAGAGAAAAAGACAGCATTGGGAAGAGAGTCTCTGGTCAAAGAAATGCCTAAGCAAAAGCAAGAGGGCTTGGAAATGGTTGCTAGTTTTTTTATTTATTATTTATTTATCTTTTTTCTTAATGTGGAGGCTATGAATTGTATTTAAATAAGAATCAGCCATCCGATCAATTAGCTGTGCTCTGACTGCTAAATGAGAGACTATCTTGATATAGATTTTTTTTTCCTTTTTTAGTTCCTTAAGGATCCATTGTTTTTAACCCACATTTAAACACCCTGAGACTTCTTTAATGTTAATGCAAATACTTTCCTAGCTATGCCAGGAAAATCTCTCCTAATAGTATTTGAAAATGTAAGTTAAAGATCGGACAAGACTAGTTAATTGGTGTGTCGTGCAGTTTGATTCAAAGTAGATGATCCCCAAATCAGCCATTGACATTCATTCTATGTCTAGCAATAAAATTCAACAGTAGAAATTAAGAGAAGTTATTAAATAAATAGAGAAACAGCCTCGCAGTTAAAGTGGCAGAGCATAAATAACACACACGCATTTATTCGCTCACATCCGTGTGCCTCAAAAGCTTAGGCTAGTCCTCGTATGCCAGTCAATGTTAAAAGAAAGTGGTTAATTTGGGAATACTAAGTTGGTTGTTGTTGTTGTTTTTTTAAAGAATTTATACTGTTCAGTTGAATTCCACTATTTGAAAACTCATAATGAAATGAATTTAAATTTATTTAGAGGATGGTATGGTATAAAAGATCTAGCAGATCATCCAGCCCCCTACCTCTCATTTGACAAGAGAAGAAACTGAGGCCCAGGGTGGGGGGGGTTGCCAGATTTAGAGGAAAAAAGGAAAAGAAGAAGTGAAAAAAAAAAAGAAAGAAAAAGAAAACCATGCAGGACTCATATGGGATGTACTCACATTGAAAAAACTACTTACTATTAACCTGAAAATCAAATTTAACTGGGAGTTCTGTGTTTCATCAGGAACCTTTCACCCAGTGAGTTTCTTCCACATAAATATGCCTAAAGATGATCTTAATATCACTTATGATTAAATCTTTAAATAATTAAATATAATGATACTGCCCACGGAAAAGGTAAGTACTCAGAGAACCAAGAACCACACTGCCATTGTGCAGTTGGGATGAGGGATGATGTCCTACTTCACCGTGTTTCAATGTTCAAGCCAACCATGTCAATGAACTGAAAAAATGGCTTTGCTCCTTTGTATATGACCTAACTTACATATTCTTTTCTAATTCTATAGGCTCCTAATACTGGAAAACTTTGAAGATGCCCTCTTAAATATATCAGCAGATAGTCCTTATATTCCTTACTTGGCATGTATCAGAAATGTCACTGATAATTTGGCCAGGGGATCACAAGGTATTACTCTTCTTAATAGTGAAAATGCTGCTCATGGTTTCTACTTCTGTCCTAAAGTAGTAACTCTTTTAAGACATTTGTTTAAAAAAGAGAAAAAAATTAAAAATCTTAGTTTCCATTTGCATCAGTTTCAGTTTGATGGTTCAATATATGAAAGGAATATGTAATCATATTATTATGTTATTACTTCTCTTGCTGCTGCAAGGACCACCTGGTCACCTGGAAAAACTTTATAATGACCATACAACGGATAATGTGATACTGGCCACCTGGACAAACTTTCCGAAGGTGCAGAGTCATGAGGGGTTCACACAACACTTCATGATGTTTTCTATGCCCTTAATAATCTCAGTTGTCAAAATATAATGAAGATTGATAATATAGACTTGCAAACGCAGTTGTAAATTACATAAACAAAGGAATTTTTGTGGCAGACAGTTTTTACTTCCTACCTTTATACATTTTGTTTTCAATTTTCTGCCTATGAAGATTGCATTTATCAAATGTGTCTTTTTTTTCTTTTAAAGAGAAAAGTATCTGTTTTATCACATTTTGTAAGAGATGTATATTCACTTTTCCTACACCAAAATCATTTTTTGAGACTTAACGAGAAGTAAATAGTACAACAAATAATTAAACATGGTCTCTGTTTAGCAGGCCTGAATTAATTGAGGTCACAAAGGCATATTTGTGTTACAATGATTATACAACCTGTTCTTCCCTAAACACTTCAACTTAATGGTATGTCCAAAAGTCATAAATAAAAGCATATTCAGTTCACAAAGAGCCAAAATTGTTGCACACCTTTGCTAGAAATATTTTTGTCTCTAAGCAGAATATCTATGAATATTTTAAAAATAATGAACTCTATAGTCTCCAGGGTTCAAGGAAAGGTTAAATTTTCACTCCTCTTAGATTTAGATTGAACTAGACTATTGTCTTAGAAAAAAACTTAGTAATAAATTAGGATAAAAGTGTCTTTCAAATGGGTTTCCTAAATGACCTTGCAATTTACATAAGGTAACTTTTCTTCCCTCCTTTACAGAAAATTTAAGACTCCTGCAATCCACAATTCAATTTAAAAAATCTTTTCCTGAAAATGGTTCCTATGAGGATTACTTCTCTTCACTTCCTGAAGTCCTGAAATCAAAAGTAAGCCTTGAAAAAACCAAAACAAAAGAAAACCTCAAAACAAAAGAAAACAAGACCTCTAAACAAAACAAAACAAAACAAAACAAAACAAAACCTCAAAACAAAACAAAACAAGACAGCTTTTAGTTTAAGTTTTAAGTCTGTATCTTCATAAATACTGGTCCTATTTTGACTAGGTTCATGCTGCAAAAGGGTGACAGAAGTGTTCTGGTGCTGTATGGTGGCATTTTGTTTTTAATCAGTGAGTAACTGCATGAAACAACCCATAACAGCCTTATTGCAGGATGCACATACATCCACAAAGGAATAACTAATAATATACTTATCTTATTAAGCGTCAGGATTTGCAAAAGCATTCATAATATTATTTCTAACTGGAGACGGCTTTCATTTCTAAAACTAAAATTCAACTTCAAAAGCTGATGTTTTAGACTTCACAGTGTCCAAAAAAATCTCAGAAGTTGACTCACCTTATTTTTATTATTGCCATCAGAAGCAGAAACTAATAATTCATATCAAAGTGTATGCCATTGAAGAAAAGCAACTACAAGCATTTAAAACTGAAGTTTGTCTGAATTGGTTCATGTTTGTCTGTCTATTCTTTGTTTAGCTCATGTATGTAGTGTGCAGGTTATCATGAAATTCACTTCATTTCTTAAATAACCCTATTAAATTTTGAAAGCAACTTTCCTAGTAAGAACAGCAGTTTAATTTGATTTATGTAGGCAGGGATAAAGTAAAATTAGAATTGGTTTATTCAGGGCAAGCATGACTTGCTGTATAGTCAACATGGTATAATTAAGCAGGCATCTAAAACATATGTCCATGTATATTACAAACAAATATACTAGTTAGATTACTTTCATTTTAGTCCTGGTCTTCTACACAAATCAAAATTTCTAGTGTACTTAATTTAGCACTATCTTAATGTGTTTGTGTGAAGGAGAAGGAAGTTATGCATTCATCTGGAAAATTCCTGCTCATCTTTCAAGGACAAGTTTAAATGTCACTATTATGATATTAGAGTATCGTCTTTCTCCCTGTTTCCCAGCCAGCATAATGACTTTGTGCACATATAATATTAATCCATACTTTCATTCCATCCATCATCTGTGCTCCCTTAACACTAATGTATTTCTTTAAAAGACATAATCTCTAACCCCGAAATCTTTATAATTAATTCAGTGGAGATGGAAAAGCAGACAGCAATTATAGCACAGTGAGATAAGTGTTGTGATAGGCGAAAGGACAGGATTCTGTGTATGGATGTGGGGTATTTAACTCAGCTTGCTGGGGATGAAGGTAGAGAGAAAAAAAATTGAGGAAGAAATAACGCTTACTCTGAGTCTCACAGGCCTGTGTAGGATTAGGTTACAGTCCTACATTCCAGACATAGAGACCTACATTTCTAAGACACAGATGTGAACCTGAAGGATAGATAAAGGTTACTCGGGGTCATATGTCCAGCTGGAGCTGGAGGGGCCTATGGGAGAGGCAAGAAAGCGGGATGCAGAGAGACTGGGCCCAGATCCGAAAAGCCTCTTCATGTTTAGTCAAAAAATTAGAATCTAATCCTGAAAATTGTGAATTTGAAGGTGACATTTGCATTTTAGAAAGAGATCTCTCTGGGAGAATCATGGAGAATCAGTTGGAACAAAGCCAAATATGTGATATTTAGAGTAACCTAAGCAAAAAGTGAGACTGTCAGTGGCAGAGACTAGAAGGAAGGGATAGTTTCAAGAGCAATGCAGGAGGCTGAGTTGACACAAAATGGCAGCTGGTTAGGTGTGAGGCATAAGAGAGAGAGTCTCTGGTGACACCGATTTCTGGCTTTTGGAACCTGTTACTTAGCATTATAGTTTGTTATATATGCAGGGTCTATTTCCCACACATGTAAACTCTGATGAAATTATGCCTTCTGCATCTCTAACGCCTCTATCACATAGTAGGAGTTTAAGACTTGACTTTTGAATGTATGAACAAATGAGGGTGTTAAAGTAGAGCCCTGGAGATGTAATTGTGTTACTTGGACAATTACTAATTGTAGTTCTGAATTTGCAAAGCAACTGGGCAGTTCACAACATACACTAGAGAAATGGAAATGGTACATTCTCAATCATCTCCGCTAATGGAATGGGAATGGAGCTAAGAATAATTTAAAACAGCATCCACAGTTTTAATATACTGTTCCCCTTGAGGGTTATACTAGGAAAAAAGTTCTAGAAGGCCCAGAAGTGGAAATAAACTACAATTTTGTCCCTTGGGTAGAAAAATCTATTGTCCTTTATAACAAGCATGGCTGCTGTTTGCAACTGCCAGAACCCATTCAACTAAGACTGCAAGATCTATGAGGCACGTGGCTAAGTCTGTCCCTTTACGGTTGTGTCCTCAGCCCCTGGCACATGGAAAACGTCCACTACGTATCACTGAAAGAGTTAAGACAAACACCTGGAGTTTCACAATAACGATGCTTTCACTTCCCTGCTTTGCCATCCTTGATAATGAGTGCCCTGATTGTGACAGTCAGACAGTCAGTTAGGGCCCACCCATTCCAAAACATCATTCATGGTATTTCTAAGAAGGTTTAGACCTTCCAGTATGTCACATACCTGTCTTTCCTTGGTGACTTTTCCTCTGTTTCCACCCCTCTGTCCTAACTCTAACAGTCTACACTTGAGGTTTTTTTTTTTGTTTTTTTTTTCCCCTTCTTCCCATCATTGTCTGTTTTATCCTTTTTCTTTCCAATCTCTTGTGGAAAAGGTCACTTCCTGTTTGGGGAACGACACATAAAGTGGATATTCCTCCTAATGGGCAGAAATAATACAATATTTTCTTTGTCACTCCTTTACATTTTTATATAGTCCCCTTTCCCCTGCCAAGAGCCCAGGACTGTTGCTGTTTTATCATTTTTATGCCTATGATATTTTGAGGTGTAGACCACCGTGTCGCTTACAATCCTGATTCAGATGCATTTGGGAACCATAGACGGGGGAATTCAGTTGCAGCTGGATGTGGAATTAATTATGGGTCATTGTTCAAGTTTAGGCCTGAGCCCTTACTCACAATGTGGACCAGAGTGGTGATAAAGGAGAAAGGGGCTCTCTCTATCTGAGGCTGTGACAAACCTGAAATCTGGACTTGACACATACTTTTGAAGAGAGAATTATAATTCTCTGAGCTTATATTGATTATCAATGATCCATAAAGCTTCAAAAGGTTAATGCATATATTGCTTTTAGAAGACAGTAGTAAATGACAAATACTAAATGACCATCATGTTGCTTCTGCACTGAAGACCCTGAATTAAATTCTAATTTCAGAGAACGAAATCTACTTCAGTAGCATGGCTAGATATCTACTTCTTCTTCTATAACTTTTATCAGGCCAAGATTATACTATATCAACGTGTATTGATCTCTCATACATACCATGTTTTACCGAAAATAAGACCTAGCTGGACGATCAGCTCTAATACGTCTTTTGGAGCAAAAATTAATATAAGACCTGGTATTATATTATATTGTACTATACTATACTATACTATATTATATTATAGTAAAATAAGACTGGGTCTTCTATTAATTTTTGCTCCAAAAGACGCATTAGAGCTGACTGTCTGGCTAGGTCTTATTTTCAGGCAAATGCAGTATATGTCAAACTTGCAACTAAAAATACGTAGTTTGGTCTCTACTGAGTAAAAGTAATTCAAATTTACTACACTCTCAAATACTCAATTCAAACAAATATATTGGGCTACCAGTATTTATTCTTTTATTTAAGAAATCACTAAAATAAAAGTCACTGGAGGATGTGGCAGGCAGGCTTGTCTCCATTCATTAGAAGTTTAATCATATCTAGTATTTGGAAAATCAAAGGAACGGAACTGAGTGGCCAACATGTAGTTATAGCTGGTAAAATGATTGGATCTCTTACATAATGGAAAATTTCTCATAGCAATAAGACATAGCAAGTAGAATTTTAATACGTATGAGGCCATTTTAGATAGTTCAAAGCCAGAAGTCATTTAGAATATTAAATAGGAAAATAGGCCCAAAATATTTGTTATCTAAGATGATTAGTGTTTAATTGCTACCGCCTGCATGTAGTTACTATAAACCTCTCATCCAAGATACACCCTTGTGCTTTTCCCTTTTGATATATGGAAGGAAATATTCCAAACATTTGCCTGTCTCATAAAACAATTCATTTCTGTCAAAATACAACTTCTGATTGGAAATTGAGCTGCCATGAATGACACATATATTTGCTTTTTCAGATGTTGCTCCAAATTATTTGACTTCTTAAAAGGAATAGCTGTAAGGGAGCTTCCAAGCATGACAGACCGGGCTTTCCCTGAGGCCTAATTTTTCCCCCAGAAAGTATGACTTGGGGATATATCCTCAAAACACACATAGCATAGTGAAGCGCAGAAAGTATAGGTGACGGGGTAGGAAATTAGTTGATTTCCATTTTTCTCCTTTTCCTCCCAGTGTGGTATTTTAAGCCTGTTTAAAGCAGATCCATAGAACAAAGGCACCTAGTTTCCCTGGATAGGTATCAGGGTAACGTCAGAAGATAATGTCAGTAACACATTCTAAATGCAGTCTTTTTAGTGCATGTGATTCTCAGGCTGCAGTTTACAAAGGCTTTTCTTGTCAGTTAAGTTTTTAAATTGTGGTAACATACACATAACATAAAATTTACCACCTTAACCGTTTTTAACTGTATAGTTCAGTCCTGTTAGTTAAACACTTCCACAACATCGTGCAAGCAATTCTTTTAATCTTGCAAAACTGAAAGCCTGTACCCTTTAAATAACAACTACCCATCCCTCTCTCTTTCTAGTCCCTGACAACTGTAATTCCACTTTCTGTCACTATGAATTTCACTAATCTAAGTAGCTTACTTTAGATAAGTAGGATCATCCTGTATTTATTGTTTTGTGATCGGCTTACTTCACTTAGCATAGCATCCTCAAGGTTCATCATGTTGTAGCAGGTGTCTGAATTTCTTTCCCTTTTAGGGCGGAATAACATTCCATTGCATGTATAGACCACATCATATTTATCCATTCATCTGTCAATGAGCAGTTGGGTTGCTTCCACCTCTTGGCTATTGTGAATAATGCTGCTATGAACGTGGGTATAAATATCTGTTCAAAATCCAGTACTTTGAGGTATATACTCAGAAGTGGAATTGTTAAATTGTATGGTGATCCTATTTTTAATTTTTCAGGAACCCCCATACTGTTTTCTTTAGTGGCTGCATCACTTTACATTCCCACCAGCAGTGCACAAGGATTCTAATTTCTCCACAGCCTTGCTAACACTTGTTATTTTCTGTTTTTTTATTTTTTTATTTTGATAGTAGCCATCCAAATGGGTATGAGGAAGAAAGACTTGAAGTTCCAAACCAAACCTGCTTTGCTATCTGCACTTACACCTGATTTAAAATATAAACTAAAATATAAAATCAGTTTAAGTATTTGTGATGTAAATGGGATAAAACTAAACTACATCTTCTTAAACTGTGAATCTATAAGATATGAGTTTAGCTGGGAAAGACAGTTCTAATAGGTCCAAAAGTTTTATAAAATTCTTAAGAGAACAATAAACTCACATGACAGAAAACAGTGCTTTGTGGTAAAACTGTTGCCAACTAAACACCTATGCAAAAATTGTTGAAGTGAATCAATTTTGGTTGCTCATTAGCAACTAAATATTTAAAATAATGTAACTAATCTATTTCCCGCTCTTTCCCCCTTCTGGAAAGGTGACTCAGCTTAGAAACTTGACTGAACTTCTTTGTGAATCTGAAACATTCAATTCAGTAGAGAAAATGTGCCAGCTCTCTAACATGAACTTCAGCAACCTGTGTGAAGAGAGTGTATTTCATGTGCAACTCCTGGAAGCAGCAGAGCTTGGCACCGAAATCACAACCAGCTTACTGTACCATGACAATATCATATCTAATAAACTGAGGGATTTGCTTACTGGGGATCCAGTCAAAATTAATTTAAATGTGGATCGGTAAGTTTTTCCATTGTCTTCTGCCTTGGTGAAATCCCTTCTGAAATTACTGAAATGCCTAGTCCAATTTCTTCTCTTCTGTTTCATTCCAGGTTTCTAGAACAGGCATTGCAAATGAATTACTTGGAAAATATCACACGATTAATGCCAGCCATAGAATCCATGCTGCATGTCAATAACACTGCAAACACTTCTGAAAAACCAGGTGTGTCCCCATCCATATTTTAAATGCTGTTTTATTAGAAAATGTGTGACTCTCATGCTGCAGTTTTAAGAAAGGCTTTTTTGAAGTTCCCCATGAAAACTGCTTTGTATCTGCCCTTGCCTATCAGAAACCTGAAGCTTTGAAATATGGTTACTTGTCTAAAGCAAAAGCACGGAAAGCTAGCAGAGAATGAAACAGGAAAACTTGATTTCACAGCAAAAAAATCTTCAAAAATTTAGCTAGTTAGACTACTTCCCTTTTGTTTCTCTGATATATTAAAGTGCATTAGGTAGTTGGTTGTAAGAGCTAGGATGAAATTTATTTACTTCTATGCGAATAATATGATTTAAAAAATAAAAAAAAGATGTGCTTCTCTCTATAGAAATCTCAATTCAGAAGCTCCTATTAGTATTCTGAGCATGATGTATCACACATACGTTTCTTCTTTGCACAATACCTCAATACTGAAAAGAAAGGCATTCAGAATTTTGGACAACAGACAGCCACAAAATTGGAAGGGCACTAAGTCCAAAAATAAAGAAAGTGTATTTGCATAAGGGGTACTTCATAAGGAAATCGAAAGGCATTTGCAGAAATAAAGGCATTTGGCAGAAATCATCATCTGCCAAAATAAAGTTGAAATATTATGCATTAAAAGACCTAGATATGAAATAATTATAATCAAAGAGTTTGAAGTTAAACGCATTCTATTTAAAAGTGAAGTAATGATTATGAAAACCCTTTATAAACTGTAGAGTGCTGGGCAAAGTTAAGGAAAAATGTCCTGCAGCATTATGTTGCGGAATTAGTTAACCTTGCCCTAAGTTGACAATATTATATGATCCGAGGTTAAAAAGCATTCTGAATTTGTGTGATGTTTTAAATCAAATGGAGAGAGGTATATTTAGTACAGTATGTGGTCTGAATCTATGAGGAAACCATATTTTCCTTGAATGAAACTTGAGTTGTAGACATCTAAGGAAAGTTTATAAAACAGATCAATCTGTTACTTTGGCTTAATGATGTCATTAATAGGAATAAGTCTAATTCAGATAGAAATACATCCTAAAAGCGCAAAGTTTTCCAGAACTGGTAGATTTCTGTTCTTGACACAAGGCATATATGTTGAATATATGTTTTAGTCAAAAAGGTTTCTCTGTGTTAGTACAACTAAAACAAGTTATATTGCAACCAACATGTGTTTTGGTTTTGTTTGTTTGTTTCTTGCAGGTCAATTAATAGAAATGTTTAAAAATGTTGAAGAGCTGAAGGAAGAACTGAGGAGAATGACAGGAATGTCCAACAGGAGTATAGATAATTTGCTGGCCATTCCTATCCCAGATAAGAGAGCTGAGGTGAGGTGGAATGTATTTGTATTTACATCCAGTTTTTTTCTTTCTTTTTTTAGTCTAAATAGCATTTAGTATTTGTTGAGCACTTATCAGTAAAATACTGAGTAGTTGAATGCAGTAGGTGAATTTTTCATGAAAGTGATAAAATTAGAGGCCTAATTCTTAAGTGAATAGAAAAGAAAAATCCTGAAGAATATTATCACTGTTCCTTTCCCTCTAGCCTTCCTTCTCCTTCTTCTTGCTTCCTTTGTCCTCTCCTTTTCTTTACCCCCAGGTGGTTTTCTTAAGTGTGTCTCGCAGTGAGATCTTTGTATTCATTATCACAGTCACATTATCTGAGGTAAATTTGCACATTCTATTATGATAATATCAAAATAAAATTTCAGTAATCTAATTGGGAAAAAAAAACCCAGACTATTTACAATTTGTTGAAACAAAAATAATAAAGAGAATACTCATTTTTGCTTTTTAAAAGTCCCAAGACAAGACACAGTATATAAAATATACATGGTCAAGGGAATTCTGGGTAAGTTTGTGGATGTAGTGAACATGTGTTGGTTGTGAAAATGAATAATGTCATTTCCTTATAGAATGATAACAGGGTTTTCCACTTGAAATGTCTTATCTTTTATCCACTGTCCAAGTCCATTGTCTGGAAGTGTCATAGAAATTTTCCAAAATAGATGCAAAGCTTAAGGCTTCCTTCATTTAAAACGAGCGTGTGTCATTTCTAAGCACATTCTCCAATATTGGATAATTTTTTTTTTAAACCTTTAAGGCTGCCTTTGGAAAATATTTTTACTTGTGTCATGTTAATTGGTTCTCCCATATAAAAATTAAAATTGCTTTGCCTTCACTTTTTTCCTCTTATCCCAGCAAATAATATTCATTCGCCTTTTCCCTTTGATCTCACCTTTTGCTCATTAGATCCTCAGATCTAATTTTAGCAATCATCTTTTTGGCTTCTGAGGAGCAGATGCATTTTAATAAATTAAAACATGTAAATGGAGAACATACATTCTTATTATCTTCAAAAGGAAAGAGACAAGTTTCTATAATCTTGACTTTCTGAAACTTTTCTCTTTATTTCAACTCAGTGGCACTGGAGATGACATCTTTTTTCCACATTCACACCTCATTTTTTACACAACCATTACTGTGCAGGATGGTTATTCACATTATGTGTGATTCTGGGCCTTTTTTCTTTGTCTTTCATCTCTGGATTCAAGAGTTTCATTGTACAAGATTATAACTTCAAGCGATTATAAAAATTAAATGCAATTCTAATAAACTAAGGTTAAAGTTTAAAGCCAGCACGAATCTTGTATTAGTATTTTCTACCAAATTACTCCATACCAATAATCTTTCTTGGTACCATCATTCACCCAGTCATTCAAGCTAGAAACCTGGGAATCATTGTCAACCCCTCTGTCTCTTTTCCCATCTTATTTCGTAAGCTTTCCAGTGAACTATGGGTTCTCTATAGTTTTATTGATAGTAATTAGTGCTTTAAATAAAGTATTTCCTTTTGAGGATAATGTCATATTCTTAAATGACGTCTAAGAGTATTAGAAAAACCTCTCAAGAGGGACAGATTGCTCTCAAAGGATTCATAGCTAAAATATTTTTCTTCCTTCAACTTGTAGATTATTTCTCATGTGTTCTGGTGGCATGCTTGTGATGCTAATATGACCAATCCCAAATTGGAAGATGCAGTGAAGGAACTCTGCAGCCTGCCTCTTCCAGAGAGATCCCGTCGGTCTTACCTCATTGGACTCACTCTTCTGCATTACTTAGACATTTACAACTTCACGTACAAGGCAAGTTGCTGTTGATGAAATAGTTTTATAGTCATTGTTTAGTATAAAAATATTTGATTACACGTGTGTGCTCTCTGATACTATAAGGAGGGAGATCTATGTATGTAGCTTTCGGAATTATAGTTTTATTTTAGAGTTAAATGGGACCTTTGAGATCAGATAGTGCCAATTGGCACATTTATAGGTGAGGAAATTAACATTATTGCCTCACTAACTCTCAGTTTGTATATCCAAGACCAGGAAATTAAATTCAATAGATACTATATTAAAGTGTAAAGCACAAATGTTATGATAATTTGTTTTACAGTAAACAAGCATTAATTTTGTAGGATAAAAATAAAGATAAGAACAAAGGTTATGTATTTATTTTTTTGAGTAAAAGAATGAGGGTTTTTGTGTGTTTAAAAAAAATTTTGTGTTTCCTTCATTGATTTAGGTAGAGGCTGCCATTAGTTATCCAGCAGAACAAAACAAATGGTCATTATAGGGCTTGGTAAAGTCAGCAATGACTCCATCTTGCAATAAGTAGCTGTTTATAAGTACTTATTTGATAAAAAATTGAAAGAAAAATATAAACATAGGAAAACTAAGCACTATGTTTATCCATATCTATAGTAGGTCAAAAATATTTACATGTTATTGAAAAAGCTGAAAAAAAAAAAGTCTTTCTTTTTTGGTAAGAAAAACCAAAAGCAACATGGCTGACTTATATTGTTGAAACATAACAAAGGGGATGGAATGTTTTAGGACTGCTTGTAAAAAATCCGTTTCTGAGTCCTCATTATCTCACACCTCTATTTCTGTAATGACCTTTAAAATTGGCCTCCCTGCCTCCACACTTATCCCCTCCCCCCTCTCCACCCCTAAGCAGCCAGAGTGATCCTTTGAAAACTGAGTCACATATCACTGCTCTGCTTAACACCTTCTAGTGGCTCTCCATTTTATTCAAGTAAGGCCCCAGATTCTATAAAGACTCCATCATCTTCACAATCCCTCCTCATCTAAAATTCTGTTTATTTGACTATGTCCTGGGTTGAGGGCTGCCGTGTAGCATAAGTGAGGCACCCTTCACATGATTTGCAAGGTTATTTGTCTTTACTTAACACTGACTTCAATAAGGCCAACTCTGACCACCCTATTTAAGATGCAACCAACCTCACCTATGGTACTCTCAAACCTCTTTTCCTTGCTCTATTTGTTATCTATTGCCCTTCCGGAATAATACTATATCTTTTCTTTAATATTCATTTTTATTATTTGTTTTCTGTACACACACCATTAGGATATAAGCTCTATAGTTCCTCTTTGATCACCGAAACACCTCAAATACCAAGAACGGTGCTTGGCCCATAGAGGAACTCAGAAAATACCTCTGAGCTAAACAAACATTTATTTCATGTAAACTATAACCTGAAACACATTTGAAATGATATTATTAATTTTGTTCATCTAAAATTTTAATTCTTATTTTATAATGCCTCAGCCGAGCAGATATCAAACCAAATATTTCTTGTTGAGTCTAGTAATTAAACGTGCATTTGATAAGCCGAAGATTGTACCTAATTCTTTTAGGTGCTGCACACAAAAATAATGAAGATTTTCTCATCACTAGTCAAGTTATTTCACATCAATGTAGTAATACCTAGAATTTTGGAAGAAATTGAACGAAAAATTAGAATGTTGATTCTAATTTAGAAAAATCTGATTGCAATTAGTAGCTGTGCTATTGAGGCAGCTATGTCTTCATGACATCTTTCCAACTGAATCTTGTGTTTATAACAGTGATTTATTTCTTCATTGGACATGCCAAGAGCTTTTCTTCCTAATGGACCTCACACATTTCCCCTTCTGCCTATAGCCTTCCTCTCCTTATACTAGCTATGGGTTTTTCTTTCTCTCTTTTGGGGTTCCATCTTGGAAAGACCTCTTTTGATTTCTTAGCTAAACTTTCCTTACCTCCTCATATCACCTAGCCTTTTGTTTGTTGACTTGTTTGATATCTGTTCCTATTAGACCAAATTTCCTTTAGTGGAAGGAGGATTCTAATGTGAGCACCACTGTATGCCTATCACCTCACCCAGTGCTGGGAGCACAGTGGGCATTTAATTAATATTTATTGAATAAATAAATGAATGAGATGATAAAATTATTTTAAAGTTCTAAACTATTTTCAATGTGTTTTTTTTTTCTGTAGCAGCAAAGCATTATGAGATTATGATTAAGCTTGATAAATTATGTGAGCTTTTTGACAGAGCCTTTCTGCTTTTAAGGAGCATGTTATATGGTTTTTGAGCAATAGTATACATGAAGAATTATATAATTGATATCTGCCTTTCTGACTTTTAAAATAATTTATTTTTGGCAACCTTATTGAGGTATAATTTATATACCATAAAATTCATTCATTTTAAGTGTACAGTTGAATGACTTTTTTTTTTCAGTAAATGTCTAGAATTGTGCAACTATTACCATGATCTAATACTGAAATGTTTCCATCAACCCAAAAGAAGCCTATGTCCATTTATAATCACTTCTCATTCGGACCTCTAGCCTTGGCAACCCCTAATCTGTTTTCTGTCTCTATAGATTTGCCTTCTTTAGACCTTTTATACAAATTGAATCATGCAATACGTGGTCTTTGTGTCTGGCTTTTTTCACTTAATATAATGTTTTTGAGTTTCATATGTGTTGAAACGTGTGTCAGTATTTCATTTTTTTATTGGAAATAATATTCTAGTTTAAGGATATCTCTTCTGTTTATCAGTTCACTTGGATTGTTTTTACTTGTTGGCTATTGCGAGTAATGCTGCTATGGACATTCCCATACAAAGCTTTGTGTGGACATGTTTTCATTTCTCTCGAGTAAATACCTAGGAATGGAATAGCGGGGTTGTATAGTGTATTTATGTTGACACTTTTAATTAACTTCCAGAATGTTTTCCAAAATAGTTGTCTTTTTTTATATTCTCACTAACAATGTGTGAGCGTTCCAGTTTCTTTACATAAATCATTTGTTTTGTTATTCTGTTTCTGTTAGGTGTTTTTCCCCAGGGAAGATCAAAAGCCAGTAGAAAAGATGATAGAACTCTTCATAAGGCTTAAAGCGATTCTCAATCAGATGGCTTCTGGCACACGTCCGTTTCTTGACAAAATGAGATCCCTGAAACAAATGCATCTGCCCAGAGGTGTTTCATTAACTCAGGTAGAAAAATCACCCAATGATGCTCTTGTTGGAAAATTCCTTTTGTCATATTAACTTGACAAAATTTAATTGAGATTAGTTATAATATGTTATAAATAAAGTACATTGAAAAAAATCTCCTATAGGAAAACTCTTCTCTTCTGGCAACATTTTTTGCCACTTAAATCGGTCAAGTTTAATATTCTGCATTTACATTTCGTATACATGTTTTAAAGGAATTATGGAAACTATAAGGGTTCTCTAAGCATTATCAGGTTTTCTTTCTGTGCTGTTTTCAGTAACGTTTATAACTCATATAATGTTCATACATCGTGGCTTTTTATCTCTCAGACAATGTATAGAAGCAACCGGATGAACACACCCCAAGGATCATTTAGTACCATCTCCCAAGCATTGTGTTCCCAAGGAATTACCACGGAATACTTAACTGCCTTGCTGCCCTCTTCCCAGAGACAAAAAGGCAATCACACGAAGGATTTTTTGACTTACAAATTAAGTAAAGAGCAAATTGCTGCAAAATATGGAATTCCCACACATACCAGTGAGTATACTTCAAAATTCAGCATGGTAATGTCACATCCTAATGTTGTCTACTCTGTCTTAGCTTTTTATAATATATGAAGAATTAATCTTCTCCAAGTATAAAAATAGAAAACAATTATAGAACACTACCGCACACATGGTATGTATACTAACTAATTCACTCTTCACAACAACCCTCTGTGCATGACTATATCTCCATCTTAGTAAAGGGAAAGGAGGCACAAAGAGGCTGAGAAAGCTGACCACAGTCACCCAGCTTGGAAATACCAGAGCCGTGCTTTGAACCCACGCAGTATGTTGCCGAGTCTAGCCCTTTAGCCACGACACTAAGAATTTGTCCGTCTTAACTACGCCTTCTTTGCCAATAGATAATACGAAAAACATACCTTAAATCTGCTCAGGTCAATATTTTTTCTTAACTTTCTAGAATTAGAAATTTGTATCAACATACAAGTTTCATGAATGCAGCAGAAATACAAATGTTTAGTGGCACATCAATGCCATTTATTTGATCTATAAACTTTGAGATGCGAAACACAACTAACTGAGCTCTTCCAAATGATATACAGATGTTTAGTATAGCAATAGGATTGACTCATTTGTTCATCTTTTTATTCATTCAACAAACATTTATTGAACAGCTCTTAGGTATCTGGTCCTTTCCTAGTAGCATAATTTTTTGTTGTTGTTGTTTTTTAATTAAGTGCTACTGAGGTAGATCTATTGGAAGCAATTTCGAAATGTGCTTTTCAATCTTTCAAAGTCCTCTTGGCAAAACGCCATCACTTCTTATGGGCTGTTCATTGGGTTAAACTTTTACGTCTTAAAAAGATTTGTTACTGTGTTTTCTAATTTTGATATCAAATCCTTCACATCTGTTACTAGCACTAAGGAATGTACTTTGGGGCGTAATAACAATAATCTGTGTCAATTTACCGTCAGGAAATAGATTCAAAATACATATACTAAAATATTTTATGATGCTTTCCTTCCAGCACCATTTTGCTTCTCCCTTTTTAAAGACATCATTAACATGCCTGCTGGACCTGTGATTTGGGCTTTCTTGAAACCTATGCTGCTGGGAAAGATTTTGTACGCACCGTATACCCCGATCACCAAGGCAATAATGGAAAAGGTTTGACTATTAAAATTCAAAGTTACTATCTTGCATATTAAGATGATTTTTAAAGTAACTTCCTAATTTACTCTAGCTGACTCAGATTTCTTTATATCTTACCTACTATTACCCTTGGCTTTCTGAAACTGTGAATAATTCTCCATTTCTGCCCTGCATATGTTTAAGCAACTTAGATTGGGAGGTAGCCCTTTGAAGAGAAATGAACCATATTGATGCTTAAAGATGAGGTTAGTTAAAGTAAGACCTCAGACTCTTCAATTTATCTCCAAAAGTTTTTCTACAACTTTTGTCTAACTTTCAAAGTATGTGAAAATAATGGCATTAGAAAAAAATAATATTGGAGCATTGCATAACTAATTTATCAAAAACAATCCCTAAATTATAGATTCTTGACTTTATATTTGGTTGTATGATTTAACATCTTATACAAAAGATAGACATTAAGAATGACAGCATTATTAAGAGTAACTAATCATCTACGTCATTTAAACATAATAGCATTACCTTCTCACATTTTTTTGTTTTATTATACTTTTATTTTGAAATACTTCTAATCTTATAGAAAAGTTGTGAAAATAATATAAAGAATTCCCATAAATATTTCAGCCAGATTTGCCACTATATATAGCTATCATTATATAAAACATAAGGGTTTTCTCCTGAGCCATTTGAGAATACATTGCAAACATTATACTCCCGTTACTTCTAAATACTTTAGTGTTTGTCTCCTCAAGACAAGAACATTGTCTTACATAACCACTGTACAATGATCAAATTCAGGAAATCTTACATGGATAGAATTCTGTTATCTAATACCAGTCTATATTCAGATTTCACCAGTCATCCCAATGATGTCCTAAATTACAGCGATTTTTCCCTGATCCAGTATCCAATCCATGGCCATGGATTTCTTTTAGTTGTAATTTCTCTTTAGTCTCCTTTAAGTCCTTCAGCCTCTTTTGTCTTTCATGACATTGTTATTTTTGAAGAGAACAGTACCATTGTTTTATAAAATATGTCTTAATTTGGGTTTGTCTGATATTTTCTCCTGATTAAATTCAGGTACATGGTAATTTTTTTTTTCAACTACAGTTGACATTCAGTATTATTTTATATTAGTTTCAGGTGTACAGTGTAGTGGTTAGACATTTATATAATTTATGAAGTGATACTCCAGATTAGTTTGGTACCCACCTGACACTATCCATAGTTATTACAATATTATTGACTATATTCCCTATGAGAGAATCCTTCTCACTTTTAAAATTGGCTTTCATGATTTGAATTATAAACTTAATACTTTAAAAATGATAGAATTAAAGTGAAAAAATACTCGCTTTACCATTGCTTGGTCATTAAACTATAGTTTGTGTGAATATCACATTATTTTAAGTCTTTATAAAAGTGGACATGAGGTCATCACCGATTTCTAGAATGTTCTTTGTTTTATTGTTTGTGTTTTAATACCTTATTTGCTTTATTGACTACACACTTCTGCATAATTTTGCATAAATTAAGTAATTACATGCTTATTTTCTAAGTGCAGTCTTCTTTTTTTCTTTCCTTTTTCCTAACTCTCATCTATTTTTGTTCCCTTTTGATTCTACTCTTTCTTCCATGTAAACTAATGAATGTTAGCATTCAAGGAAGTGCCTTTCTATAATTTATGCACATTCTTCTCATTCTTTATAAATTATTAAACTATGTATATATTTATATGCAGAGATTGTTTGCATTATTAAAATTAAGTTGTATTATAATACTTTTTTTTTTTTTTTGCTTTGCTTACACAATCATGCCTTGTGGAAATTCTTCTAACTCAATTAGTATAGTCTAAGTCATTCTTTTTTGAAGATTGAAAAATTTTTCCATACCATAAAATTTACTCAGCCAATCTTCAATTGTTGGGCATTTCTTTTTTTCTCGAGTGTTTGCTTTTGGTTTTGCTAATGTAAACAATGTGGCAGCAAATACTCTTGTGCATATGACTTTACACAATGCTATATTTATTTCAGGAGGATGAACCCTCAAGATTGAGGGATTGAAGGATATTATATATTATTTTAATGACTGTTGTCAGATAGCTTTTCAAAAAAGGCGGTAACACAGCTGTCTCCACCAGCAATATATGAGAGTACCCCCCTTATATCTTTGAACTAGGATGTTTCCTTAACAGTAAAGTTATGCTTATTTTTGGTAAAATGAATAATTTGTGAGAACTCCAGAAGGCATGCTTTCATTTTGGCTGTAATTTCGCTCTGTAGATGAAGCAAACCCTGCAATTTCCAGAGTTTTTATCAATGATCTTGACCCTATAAAAGCTTTCATTTAAAAAGTTTTAACCATGTGGTGAATTTCTCACAATATTTTTTTACCTTTTAGAAGTGTTTCTTAAAGTGATACAACAAAGCAATCTTAAGATATCTTTTTGAAATACAGGAAAAATACTAATAAACCAAATGTTTTTATTTATTTTTTGTCTTTAAGTCTAATGTAACTCTGAGGCAACTGGCGGAATTAAGAGAAAAATCTCAAGAGTGGATGGATAAGTCACCACTTTTCATGAATTCTTTTCACCTGTTAAACCAGACGATACCAATGCTCCAGGTAGGAGGAGATGGTTCTGTCATTCACCTTTGTCTGAATTATAATTCTTTGAAGTTATAATTGCCATCGTTATGGGAATGGGCAGGTAGAAACAGAATCCATATTCAACAGATTAAAATTGCCTGTCCTCCAGAGATTGAGACTGAAACAAGATAACAGATCTGTCGCTCATGTTCATTGTCATCCTCACCTCCTGTGTCACAACTTCTCTGTCTGTAATTCACAGATAAGCCCTTTTGCCAGTTGATCTTGAGATGTAGCTACTGGTGTAAATCTATTTTCCAAAAATGAAATTCTCAAAAAACTAGTTAGAATATGCTTTTTTATTTCTCTACTTTAAATGATGTTTTGCTATTTAACAGAAGCAGAATTCCTAAAATAGTAATATCCTGGAGAAGAATGATAAATGGGAGGAGATCTTTGATTGAAACCTGTGACACTCTAGTTTAAGTTAAAGATTTGACAATGCAACTCAAATACAGTGCATACCAGTTGGAAAGTGAAACTTGCTGTTCTTGTGAAAGATGCAAAATTTTCTGAATATGAAGCAAGTAATATGGGGAAATGTTGCAATCACAAATAGAGATATTAGTAATTGAAAGATCGAGCAGCAGAGTTAGATCAGTTATCAATTGGAGAAGAGAAAATCGGCAGAAAAGATAACACAGGAACTGCAAGACAGAATGGCTTGCCTGTCAGAGAATAGAGAGAGGCCCTTGGAAAATTTATGGAGTTCTAGAATATTTTTGAAAAAAATGCCCTTCTTTATAATCACACTCAAAAAGTTAAACATAGAATGAGGGATTTGTATCAAACAACTTTGTCAGAAAAATTATATTCGAAACATGATTTACTCAGTCTTTGACTAATAATCAGCACACAGTTACAATTACAACCTGACTTTTATTGAAAATAATACAATAAATTGCGAAAATATAAATGTAATCCCTTTAATTAATATGAAATAAACTTTTCATCAAATGTCTTCCCCACAATTACTGTTAAGTTTGTTTCTAATTATAAACATGTTCATTTTAAGTGGCCTTAAATTTTTAGTGAATCTGAGATAACAAAGGCTACTTAGATGGTAGTTCATTGGCATATGCATTTTCTGAAGTGTAAGGTTGCTCTTTTCTTCTTAAAACGTTTTTTTTTTTCCGTGAACAGATAAAAAGCCCACATGTATGATTTCATTAAGTTTTGCTGACTAGAGTGATAATTAACCAAGGACATGGCCAATTCATAGTAATTCCCAAGTACAATCATTTACTAAAAAGAAACTCTGTGACCATGTCTTCAAGTGGATCATCACCTAATGAAAGTATCTTTATTCTGTTCTAGACCAAAATAAATCATTATTCTCAGTTATTGAGCAAAAACTTATTTCTAAAAATGTGCACGGAATTTGAAGTTTCCCACTTTTTAATGCAAGGCCTCGCTTTGCCATCGTGAGCCCTTAGGCCAGTGCCTTCAAACGCTTGATCTGAAGTTTATGAATATCTAAAATGGGTATTTTGCTAACCACTTCACAGACGTGTGAGGATCGTATGTGTGGAAATATTTAAAAATAGTATTGCATATCATAGAGAGGACTGATTATATGACCCTCTAAGTTAAAGATTAGACAATGCAACTCAAATACAGTGCATACTGGTTGAAAAGTATAGTTTGCTATTCTTGTGCAAGATTCAGGATTTTCTGAAAATGAAACAAATAATGAGTGCTAGGGGAATGGAAATAAAGTTCGATGGATCATTTCTGAATTGCAGCTAACACACTGTTTTGCTTGTTAATAACACTCTGATTCCGATTTTCCATGATGCACAAGTTAATGCCTGGTAAACAGATTTTGAAGGACTCTGTTTGTCATGTGTGATAGGCATCAGACTCATGCTACCAACTACTCTTAGACCCCTCAGCAGCTATGAATTTAGTGACTTCTATTACATATACATATGCTCTATTAATAATAGCATTCTTAATTATGTATCTCCATGATAACAAAATGGAAAATAGTGTTGAAAAGGACAAAATAATAAGCAGTACTGTACTGCCCTCTAAAGGGACAACCAGCTTAAGCCTAGTTCACATAAAAACTAGGCCATGAATTTGCATGTAGATGAATAAACATTTCTTTAATCAAGTTGAATTCTCTCCCTTCAACTTTCCCCTTGGCTCTTATTGTATGTCCTTAAAGGATTTTAGACAGTTTCTTTAGTTCTAGCTTTGTCATCTATTAACTGAGGACAATAATACCACAAGGTGTTATTAAAAATTGAGAAAATCAAGGAAAACTCTATTTGACCATGTTTAGCACATAGTAGGATCTCAGTAAGTATTAGCCCGTAGTACCTCTACAGTGATAGAAGTTATGTCTCCTAATTTGGAAGATAGCTATAAAAGCCTTGATATTTTAAAGCATTTATGGTTTTTAAAAAAATTTTCAGTCTTTCCATTGACATAGAGTAATGTAGTTTAATCATCATTTTATTTTTTCATGTTCACATCATTGCATTTATTACAATATAAACAATATTATAATGATTTACATCTGACTATTCTGATGCATCATTCATCCCTACTTTATAGAAAAATAACCTGAAACTGGAAAAGGCTGAGTGCTTGCTAAAAGATTCCCAGCTAGAAAGTAGTAGAACAGGTATACAAATGAGTGGTGGTGTCAAATTCCATGCAGACATCACAATTTTTGAAAGTTGTTTCTGTTTGTTTCAGTTGAACAAAATTCAACCATGAACCATCAAAATTGTGTGTGCTATATGTTAAAAACAAATACTACAATACCTATGGAAAAAAGGACTGTTAAATTGAATACAATTTCCTAATGTTGATTATTATGGTCATAATTGGTCATTTTAGCATGCAGACCAATTTGTGTCTATAAACAAGCAAAAGCCCAGCCTTTCAAGCCATTACTAGCCACAAACCGACCTTCTCTTTCTTTCTCAAGGATATGTATGTGAGCCTTTGCAAGATGATGCGTTGATAATGCTCAGTGGGTGGTTACTTTATTTCACAGTGGACGATATTAGAGAGATGACGATTAAACATGTTTTCTTCTTGTTTTAACACTGATTCCCTATTATTATTTGTTAGAATACTCTGAGGAACCCCTTTGTGCAAGTTTTTATAAAATTCTCCGTGGGACTTGATGCTGTTGAACTATTGAAACAGATAGATGAACTCGGTGAGTCCAGATTCACAAAACTTTTATTCACTAGCCATGTCAGAAACGTAAAAAAACGTTGTCGCATATGAGAACTTCTTTTTCTTTTCTTCCATATTTGGTTTCTAGCCAGTTTTTCAAAGAAAACTAAAATCGTGGCTATATCCATCCATCTTCTTCTCAGTTAGTTAGTTAATTATAAGTAGTAACGATTATTTGGGTACCCAGTGTCTGTAGTTAGTTTCAATAATTATAATACATTATATTCTGCTTAAATGCAGCTTTTCTGCAATCATAGGTAGGTTGGTGGGTTGCTAGACGTAAGAGGACACTTTTTTTTTCTTTGCTAGCTTGATGAAAAGTGAGTCCTTAAGGACAAAGAGAGATGAAATGGTTTATTTCTGTCTACATTTAACATTTTATCTCTACTGGTCTCAGCATTACTTTGACTAACCCAGAATGTAACTGGAAGAGGTTATAGAGTTATCAAAAGCAAAACAAAAGCAACGCAGAGACTCAAAAGAAAATAAACCTAAATCAGTAGTCAGGTTGGATCCTCCTCTCACGGTTATTTAAAAAGACCAGGTAGAAGAGGATCAAAGCAAATCAGCTGAACTTACGCATTCCCTCTGCCACATCCCCACCTTCAACCTAAGGGATGCAAAACATCTAATTCAGTCTGTCTGACTCACTGTTGCTATGCAACCACGGGTATGAGGAATGAATTGAGAGCATCAGAATTTGGCAGCGGTAGAGCAAATGTCCCTCTTCCTCCTGGAGCTCCAGGTACATGCCTTAGGTAGCAAACCAGTGGGGAAGAATTATACCTACATTTGTATTGTACAGTGTATATATCTGTATGTACTTTACAATAGCCCAGTTTGATTAAAGAAAGATATTAGTGGATTTATTCTCTAAAAGTAATATTTGGGTAAGGAACAATTTGATCAAAATATCAAGCATATAGTACAAACTTCTTATATAAATTTTGTCATTCCTAACTTTGGCTGTAGGAGGGGATTTTTAGAATTTAATGTAAGACTAAAATGAATATAGCAGCAAGCTGATGTTTGTGTAATTGTATATGTAACTCAGTGTCTAAGAGGTTGTGTAATTTGAATTTGGGAGACGCTGACCCTTATAGCTCTTCTTTGACTCTGTCTACCAGCACCTCCCAAGAACCCTTGGTATACTGTTGATTTCCAATGGCCACTGGAGGCCACTGTTCAACCACAATTTTACCCCTCCCCCACCAACATCTTCATCACGCAAAACATTTCACTTTAAATTCTAATGAGAAATTCATTGAAGAACTTGCCCGTTGTGAGAAACTTAGTCTTATAGTGGACAATGGAAGAGACCTGTGTGGGTTTTGTGAGATTTACGATAGTCATAGCCTTCTCAGTGTCCATGATCAAGTCAGTGAAAATTTCATTGGCCAAGTGATTTATTAACTTGCAATTTCGTATTTACCCTTAGTCTCAGTTGATTTCCTCATAAAGAATCATGAAATTGAAGAACAATTAAATTCTCTTTCTTCTAGAGTAATTATCTGAAATAAAGTCTTGATTGTTTTGTCAAGATTAATACAGATATTAATAGAGATAATCCACATAATATTTTAAATCAAACAACATTAGAAAATTGTAAATTTGTGGCACAAATTTTCATAGTCTTCTAAGAAATGATTCTGTAGCACAACTTATTGAATGATACAATGTATTTGTTCTACACACTCTGCATAGACTTACCTTTGTTTAAATTCTTGCATTCACATTCTCTGAACCCAACAGGCATTATTGTTTATTTGAAACTTTCATCTCTAGTTTATAGTTTTCTTCCTAACTGCATGTAGATATATTTTTAAAAATTATTCATGTGTAGTCATGGGTTAATTACATTGTAGCAGAATACACTTTTAAATTAGCCTGTATCATTTTTTGAACTTGGGTTTACTGTACTTGCACCTATCAACATTCTCCTCAATGAATATTTGCACAACTGGGCACATTTTCCTAGATGTATAGTACTAGATATTTTTAGAGTAAATTCTTCAATTTTCTGTTATTTCTAGTTTAATGTATACTTAACCAAAATTGGAGTATTTTGTCTCATTGCTACTAGAAACAACATTATAACGCATTATGTTTTCTCTGTTTTGCTTTGCTTCTTTAGATATTCTGAGGCTGAAATTAGAGAACAGCATTGACCTCATTGATCATCTCAACACACTATCTTCCCTGACAGTAAATATTTCCTCCTGTGTATTATATGACCGCATTCAGGCGGCGGAAAGTGTAGATGAAATGGAGAGAGAAGCTGAAAGACTCTACAAAAGCAACGAACTCTTTGGAAGTAAGTGCTATGCTACTAGAATTTGAGCTTCTCTTTGTACTAAAATTGGCCAAATTCTTCCCTCACCTCTTTCATCCAGAACTCAGAAAAGTAGCCTGGGATCACTGTCCCTTCGGATGTCCTTAGAAACAAGAACCTTTCATGTAGTCAACCAACCATACCCTCTCAGAAGCTTTCCACTCATGTGTAATTTTGTTGGTATGGTTAAAGTTAAGACTGAAAAGGATTACATAGTTACAGGGTAATGTGGAATCCACCATCACAATCAGTCAAGATTAGTCATTTCAAAGTGTGTGTGTGTGTGTGTGTGTGTGTGTGTGTGTTTAATTTCAGTAAGCAGCTTAGAGTGATACGTGTAATCTCGTCAGTTTGTGATTATATTCTCAAGCTCCTGTGTTGAATCTCTGAGTCTGTCACTCTTAGTTAACGATCTGTTCTGTAAATTAGGAGCCCAAACTTACTGTCACACTACTAACTCAATTGTCTGTTTGGCTTTCCCCTATATGTACCCTCTAAACAATAAGTAATGTCAATCATAAAATAACCTTTCTGCTGTTGTTGCCATTTATTTTTAGGTGTTATTTTTAAGCTTCCTTCTAACAGAAGCCAACACAGAGGCTATGACTCTGAAGATGTCTCTCTTCCTCCTGTCATAAAATATACCATCCGCATGAGTCTCAAGACCTCGCAGACAACAAGAAGCATAAGAACCAAGATTTGGGCCCCGGGGCCACATAATTCTCCATCACACAACCAGATCTATGGCAGGGCTTTTGTTTACTTACAGGATAATATTGAAAGGGCAATCATTGAATTGCAGACTGGAAGGAACTCCCAGGAAATAGCAGTCCAAGTCCAAGCAATTCCTTATCCCTGCTACATGAAAGACAAGTAAGTCTGTGCACTTCTTGCCCTTGTTAATAATCAACCATTTCTTCGAGAACTCATTTCTACCTATTCAATCACGTGTGTCAAGTGAAAAGGATCACATTCATCAAACCTTTGTCAAATGTGTGTTCCCAGGAAAAGGGTCCACAGTACAGAACCCTGCTCTAACCTAGCGGCTCATCATTACCAAAATGATGGGAATATTCTTACCAAATGACTTGTGTTGTCTTTGTCATAACGTTTAGTTTTCCAAGAACGTTGGTGCCAGAATTTGGAGAATTGATCTCCAGACTTGAGTGCATCATTGCATGATTTCGTTGTGATCCCTTCTCTGCTGTTCTTACCTTTCTCTAGTCAAATGAGGGCGTTAAACAAGACTCATATTTAATTAAAAATCTGTGAGTGCATTTTAAGGAAACATTTGATGGAACACATCATTGATCAATCTCTAAGATAAATATTGTGTTATCTAAAACTGTGTTATGTACTATCAGTCCCCTTGCTAGGACTCTTTATCTAAAGTGGTTTTGCTAAATGAACAAGAAATGTAAAGGTCATGCTTTTAGACAATTGAATTTGAATGTTCAATAAATCTCCCAGTCAGGTAGCACTGAATGGCTCCTCCATTGTGACCATGGTAAAAATCCATAATCAATCAATCGATCAGTCAATCAATCAATCATAAATAAGTTTGGAGGACTTTTTTTTTTTAAGAACTGGGGAATACTTCTTTTTTTTTTTTTTTTAAGATTTTATTGGAGAAGGGGAACAAGACTTTATTGGGGAACAGTGTGTTCTTCCAGGCTTTTTTTCCAAGTCAAGTTGTTGTCCTTTCAGTCTTAGTTGTGGAGGGCGCAGCTCAGCTCCAGGTCCAGTTGCTGTTTCTAGTTGCAGGGGGCACAGCCCACCATCCCTTGCGGGAGTCAAACTGGCAACCTTGTGGTTGAGAGGATGCGCTCCAACCAACTGAGCCATCTGGGAGCTCAGCGGCAGCTCAGCTCAAGGTGCTGTGTTCAACCTTAGTTGCAGGGGGCGCTGCCCACCATCCCTTGCGGGACTCGAGGAGTTGAACTGGCAACCTTGTGGTTGAGAGCACACTGGCCCATGTGGGAATCGAACCGGCAGCCTTCAGAGTTAGGAGCATGGAGCTCTAACCACCTGAGCCACCGGGCCGGCCCCTGGAGGACTTTTTAAAGCTCATCCTCCTACACAAAATCTTGAGGCTGAATATTACTTTAAAGGAATTCTACTCGTTATTCAGTCCAGTTATTAAAGTTTATATAAAATTCAGATGCTTCTGGATGCTTTTTCTTTTTCTTTTTCTCTCTATTGGTGCTTCTGTCTCCCCTGGCTGCTTCAAGAGCTATAGAGGAGATGAGGTTATGTAACCCTTTGTGCAGCAATGATACAGGCAGACAGGCAAGGATCTCTTCAGTGGGTTGTCAAGGTGAGCTGCTTATTGGGGAGGACTGTTAGAACTTTGCAGCCTGAACCATGTGTGAACTGCAATGGTCCTTGCAGTAACATGATAACCTAGGGGTTCAAGTAAATGAAAATTCTCATCTATTTTCCTGCTCACATTTTTTCCCCTTGTAAATTTTGGTACCTGGATGTTTCTTTTAAGAATACAAATAAATGTACTCTGAGTTCTTTTTAGGAGTACGATCATAATGCCTTATATAAACATGTAAACTCTTTGCTGCATAGTAAGTGTTTTCACATATAGTGTTTCATTTGTTCCACTCAACAATCTCCTAAGGTAAATGGGAGCAGGTATTATGAGCCATACTTTTCAGATGAAAAAAACTACAATTCAGAAAGGTTAAGTAATGTGTCCAAAGTTGTACAGCTGGTACCACACTGGCCCTTTGATTACAAGACCAGAATTTTCTCCTTTATCCTATACCAAACCTAAAGTACCCAATCACTTGGAAGAAACATTACAGGGGATTTGTTATTAATGAACAAGGAAGGGCTTTTGCCTAATTCTAGAGCCAGAAACAGCATCAAGGCTGGACCTGAATCAAGAAAAATTCATTAAGCAAATATTCTTTAAGTGCCTACCCATGCCAGACAGTTTCCCAGGGACCAAAAAAATTGGATATGGCCCCAACTTTCACTCCTCCCCCACAAGAAACCCCTCACATCTCTGATGGTAATACACATCTGATGCTAAAGTGAGAATGAATGATGATGATGTCATGTTCCATTAATATTTGCATTTTTCATGGAGAACTTAAAGGTAATCCCTTAGCCTTACGATTAAAAAGGAAATGGCTTTGGGAAACTTTCTCTAAGTAAAAGCTTCAGTGGAGCTTACTATGCAAGGCAATCAATTTAGAGTTTATCTCACTGAAAACTATTCATTTACCTTAGCCCATAGAAAGGTGGCTAATGTAGAAAACCATAGGTCTTAAAGTCTGGTCCCTGGCCCAGCAGAATCAGCATCACCTGGGGAATTGTTTAAAATGCAAATTCCTTACCCCACCCCAGATATAATAAATCAGAAGCTTATGAGTAGGGCTCAGAAATCTGTGTTTTAATAAGCCCCATAGGTGATATTCAGAGCATGCTCAACTTTGAGAAACACTGCATTTGAACGTTCAGGTATGATGAGGAGGCCACGCAGGAATATATTCAGGTCCTGATGAAGTCTTCCAGTGAACCTCTAGTTAGCATATTACCAGAGAAGACACTTCTATACTGTTAATGAAACATCTCCTGGAGCATTATTTGAGGAATATAAGTTCTTTGGCTGCATATTAAAATGAATGCTTTTAGTTTTATTGGATTTTATTTGGGGAAATTTAGTTTAATAATCACTGTGAGCTTCCAAAGAGTAGATAAATACAGTAATTTGGGAAGATATAGCTTTTACCTAGATAAACCAATTATCATCTAATTCTAAATCTGCCTTGTTAGATAAGAATTTAGTTTAGGCAGAAGGATTTTGAGCCTTGCAATTATATCTGTGTAATAATTATTTTCCTGGACAGGACATACTCAAACATACTTTAAATGATATGGGAATTTTATCTAACAATCCAGAGCTGTTTTTCATTCTTGCAGCATTACAGCAAGAAAATCTGGGTCCACTGTTAAGTCAGCTTCACACTTCATAAGTAAAGGAGTAATAATGATTATTCTCAATTGCAAATTGGGAGTATGATATCAGTGTAAGGAGGAATGTGTTCCTTATATACTACAGTCTGCAAGTATGACATTCATTTTGGTCACTGGATTTGTTTGTTTGTTTGTTTTTGTTTTTTCACAGCTTCCTAACCAGTGTCTCTTATTCTCTTCCAATTGTGCTCATGGTTGCCTGGGTTGTATTTATAGCTGCATTTGTAAAAAAGCTTGTTTATGAGAAAGACCTCCGGCTTCATGAGGTATGTTAAGAATCTCTCCTTATTATGAAAAAGTTATAATTGTGTAATAATTAATTACTATGATTTTCATCATGCCTATTCGAACTCAGAAAGCCTGGGCCATACCTTGTGAATTAGAAAAATACTTTATGCATCATAAAGGCAACTGATAAGATGGTATTTTGCTTTCCCAAAAAATTACATAGAAGTTATTTTCTAAGTGCTTGTGAGCTTCTGAATAAAATATTCTGAATAATTTATAGATAATAATTTATATATAATAATAAAATATTCTCAATAATTCTGAATAAAATCTAAGTATGATTTAGGATCGTAAGAGTAATTTTTGCCCGCGACATTAGCTATAGCACTTAGGATCGATCAGAGGAAGTTTAAATAATACAAATAGTACTATTAAAGCCAAAAGATTGTTGTATGGTAACTAAATGAGTCCCAATACAGATATAAATATAGATATAGAGTTGACCCTGTATAATGAATGCATGGGTTAGGGGCACCAACCCCTATGCAATTGAAAATCTGTGTATAACTTTTGACTCCCCCAAAACTTCAGTCATCCCTTGGTATCTACGGGGGATTGGTTCCAGGATCCCAGCAGTTACCAAAATCCGTAGATGCTCAAGTTCCTTATATAAAAGGGTATATATGAATGCATACAGTCAGCCCTCCACATACCAGAGTCCTATCCATGGATCAAAACCACTGTTTTTGATCTACAATAGATTGAATCCTAGGATGTGAAACAGAGGGCTGACTGTATATTTATTGAAAAAACTTTGCACGTTAGTGGACCCATCGTGTTCAAACAGGTATTGTTCAAGGGTCAACTGTAGATACACAGCTAGACGTAGACATAGACATAGACATAGACATAGACATAGACATAGACATAGACATAGACAAACAGACAGACATAGACATAGACAGACAGACATAGACAAACATAGACAGACAAAGACATATATAGAAATAGTCAGAGACATAGACAGACATAGACAGACATAAATATAGACATAGACATAGATATAGACAGACATAGACATAGACAGGCAGACATAAACATAGACAGACAGACACAGCCATAGGCATATGGCTTGTTTCAGCTCTCAAGAAACAAATTCTCTTCCCGGTGTACCTTGTCTCCTTCAATTACCATCTCGTCTATCTCGCACTGACTTGTGCTTTATAGACTAAGAATTTCATGGTATGGTACTGATTAGGTTAATAATATCACAGTGGAAGACAGGATCTAGGATGTAAAGCACTATCTCTTTAGCATATTCTTCATCATTATCCCCAAATCCAAACTCTCTTACTTCTTTTGAGAATTTATGAAAAAGCACTGTGTGAATTTTGGATTGTATTGGAATAGAAATTATTTTATCTGTTCATCCTGTAATGAGTCCATTCTTATACTCATGGCTGGAAAGAAAGTGAAAACATTTCAAAACTGGGGCACAATAACTATTGCAAGGCCTGGCTGACAATCTGAAATAATGAGGTTAGAGTAACCTGCTAATTCACTTATACTTTTCAGATTTACATTGTCAATGCTTCTAGGCAATTGACTATGTCTCCTTACAAGTTATAAATCACTGCTTCATATTTTTATTAGTTCAGCATCAGCCTCACAGGTTTGTCCTAAAGTTCGAACCTGAACTTCTTACCTTTTCTGTTTGAATTCTGGTTGATCTTCACAGCTGAAACATACATTTTTATATTTCAGTTACAATTTGTTAAACTTCTTATCAACTGGTTCGAAGCCTGTTGTATTCAAGACTTGTGCAATGGTTTTTAAATTTCAATTTAGAGACTTGAATCCATGCCCTGAACCACAATTTTGATTGCAAACTCCTACTTCATATTTTTCTTTCAGGCGTCTGGTACTCAGAAGTGAATCTTTACAAATTAAAGGAAAATTTTGAAGTAGAAAACCGTGATAAACACTAAGTCATTTTCTACTTCAAAATAAATACCTACTTTAAAAATATTGTTTGTGGTAGAAACACGCAGTAAATATGTGTGTATATATACACATGCACATGACATATATAATATACACATATATGTATATAATATATACTTATGAGATACACACACAGTGTATTATTTTGTGTTTGAAGATTACAGTTTCTAAGTGCGTCTGTGTATGTCACCAATTATTATGAAAGCATAATGAAGAGCCATTTCTCAATTGGATACATGAAAGGCATTTTTAATGAGGAATCAATTTCTGTTTGGTAGCTCTGTGTCTTCATTTTTCAAGCATCCACTTTCAAAATGTAGCCACCTGATCCTGGGGGTCAAAGTCATAGGATAAAGGCTCACTCAACTTGGAAGCAGAGAATCAGGCTTCGACTCTTCAGTTTCATATTCACTTGGGCCCAATCCCTTAAACTTTCTGAGTGTTATGATCAAGACTTCACTCAGCACTGTATTTCCAGAAGGTAGCTCTTTCATTGCCAGAGCAGAGGAGGCATTCGATCACACATCTTTTATCAGTTGCAAGATAATGATTTTTTTCTTCACCTTTTAAAGCCTCTGAAATGGGATGCATTTGATAGGGTGTCATAATGTATTTGGCAGTGATTTTTCTTTCTTGGTTGCATGTAAAATAATGGTACGTCTCAAAAATCAGTAGTATCCTAAATTCAAAGGAACATGGTTTATTTGTGAGATGAATGAAAGCAGGTGTGGAATGAATAGAATAGTCCCAGTGCCTCCTGCTTGGCCTCCCTTCCCTGCTCACACTTCTAAACTAACTTCCTCCCTTGTAAAGATGAAAAAGCTGAGTCCAGAAAGTGAGAGGGGACTTGTTGAAAATTATGGAGCCCGTTAATGGTAGAATTGGAGCTAGAACTCAAGTGTCTTGACTTCCAATCAATCCTTTTTCGTATCATAGCTACCTTCCCTCTCCTAATCTTATTTTAGTAGCATGGACTCATAAGGACTTTTGAAGAGGTTGAGAGATAATCTCATAGGTTACATGAGATTCAAAATCACTTTTTAATGCTATTTTTTTATATTCTGTTAAAGTCTAAAGCTACCTAATTCTCATTAAAGCTACTTCCTTCTCATTACAAATTAGATCAACAAGGTAAAAAACAAAACAAACAAAACAAACAAAACAACTTTTTTCTTCTGTAATTATTCTCCAACTGGGCAAGAAAACCAAGTTAGTTGTTATTTCAATGAAACCATTAGTTTAAAAAATTTTTTTTTTTAAATTAGTTTCAGGTGCACAAAACAATGCAATAGTTAGACATTTATCATTTACATCCCTCACACAGTGACACCCCCCCCATCCACTACCCTTCTCACATCGCACACAGCCATTACATTTCCACTGTCTCTATTCCTAATGCTGTACTCTGCTACAGATATATATATCTGTAGTTGACATTCATTATTGTTCAGCTTCAGCTTCAGGTGTACAGTGCAGTGATCAGGCATCTACATCATCCCTGAGGTGGTCTCTCTAATGAGACAAGTGTCCAACGGATACCCTACAAAATCTTTACAACATTATTGATTATATTCCCCAAACTGTCTTTCATATCCCCATGGCAATATTGTGGTTACTGACTATGCTTTCTAATCACCTCACCTTCTCCCTTTTCCCCACCTCCCCTCCCATCTAGCAACCCTCAGTTTTTCCTCTATGAAACCACTAATTTTTGACCTTGTTATGGTATCACTCCTATGAATTCCTTTAACTTGCTGAAGAAATTAGGATAAATATTAATGACAAATAAGATTACTGATGAAATTAAACCTGTAGTTTTTAAAAATATATATTTCAAAATGCCTTTCAATTGGGTTTTGTTCTGCATTCCTTGCTTTTAAAAATTAAAATATTAAAGCTTTACAAAAGCTGCTTTTTATAACACAGGAAGGGTACTTTTTCACATTATTTTCTTGATTTATGGGTTACTTTCATCTATTTGGTCTAATATAAGTCATTTATGGGGATTTCAGTACTTACATTCATTTAGCTGGAGACAAAATTTTGGAGTTGTTGTTTATCAGTTTAGACAGGTAACCTAAAATATCTGTGTGCTGCAGAGATGTTACCAAGAATGATGCAAGGATTCTTAGTCCTTTGGTGCTTCACTTTAGACTATTTGTTGTGCTTTCTTAATATACACTATCCATCCTACTAGTGAGAATTTGGAACACTCCAAGTAATGATCACAACATCCTTTATATCTTACTAAAAAACAACTTAAATGTCTATTGTTAAGAAAATTTTTTAAATTGAGGTAGAAAATGTTATTATTATTCCTTACAAATTAATGCTTGACATTGTTGTTGAATTGAATGAAGACATTGCTATCAAGTAAATATATAAATATTTGTAATTTCTTTTTTGGATAGCGTTAATGTCAATCCCTGGGTACAAGCTTCTCTTGAGTATGGCAACACATTTCTGCCAAATCTTACGGAATCTCTTTCTTCTCATTGTTTTCTGCCATAAAGTTTGTCCAGGACAGACTTTAGCCACTGTCCAGAGGGGTTTTCCTTGAGCAACAGGGTAGCAGGTATTTATGAATTGCTCTGGCAGGTTTGGAGGTTTGAGACATGTGACTGAGATTGCAACGCTGGCACCTGACATCTGTCACTTTGAGAAGGAACTAACAGCATCCAAGAAAGCATAGTATTGCTGTGGGCCATCTTCCATCAGCAAGTTTGGTCTTGTTTATTATAACAAAGTTGGCAGTGAATCTGGATAATTTATGGATGACTTACATGCTCTCATTGCTCTTACTCTTTATGCATAACAGCTGTTCTCCTCATGGCATAAAATCCAAAAGTTTAACACTGATGTTTCATGCTAGAATGTTAAGTAGTGAATATTTTTGGAAGCACCTAACTCAATTTGTTTCAATCAAAGGTGATAATCAGTCTCCAACTTTCACCAGCTCTTGGGAATAGAGATCTGATCACGAATCTAAAAAATTTCAAAATTACAGTGATCAATAGCTTTAGTCCTGGTCTTTGGATTTGTCGAATTATCTTTCAACAAGGTTATGAATAGAGGATTTTCTAAACACACACACACACACACACACACACATGTATAATGCAGCTATCAATTGTCGGGAAAGGAAAACACATGTATACTCATGAAGTCAGTTTTATTTTAAGTCCTTGGTAGTTTTCTGGATATTTTATATCCATTTTGTGAAATATATTCATTGTCCCTACTGACATACTTTGGGATGAATAATTTTTTGTGTAGGTTACATGAACTTGGGTGGTGAATATCAGCTTCGGAGTAGATATGTTTGTTCATAGCTCCTCATTTAATTCTATTCAAATAGGCAGAAACTCAATAAAAACCTCAAAATACAAATAGCATGAAAGATAAATATAAAGCTAATATATGATGATCATATTTGAATAGGTGAGTATCTCTGAATTGTTGTCATGAAATATGACACACAAACTTTCTCACATGGCTTGGGGTGCAGGGAAAGAATTTCTAAAATAAGTTGTGTGATGTCTTTTTTTCACATCAAAATGTAACTATGTTTTCAATGATAGATAAGTAGCAATTGGAGGAAACTTCCATACTGAATCTTTGCTCCATGATGTTTTTTTAACTTTGATCCCGACTTTCACTCCTATGGAAACAATAGATTGAGTCTTTACAACCAAGGCTGATAGGGTCTGGGAGGAGAGAGGCAATAGGAAGAAACAAAGGTAGGAAAGGGCAAAGATCTTTAAGAGGAAAAGTCAGAGGCTTTCTCAGTGGTGATTAGTGTAAGGCCCATAGCTTAAACTGTTGGCAGTGAGGTAGCTGTTTCCATGGTAACAACCAGAGCAGCAGAGTTATCAAAATGTGACAAGTTACAAAGGCAGAAAGTAAAATTCACTGTTTTGCTTGTAGAGCAGAAGATCCAGCCCTTTTCCTATTTTTTTCCTAGACAAGTTAGTTTAAGAAGATGGGGATTAAAAAGTTAGTGGAGCATTTGTTTTGTTCTCTTTTAATGAAGCATTGGATTCATAAGCTTAATTTTAATCATGAATTGATACCCAGGTTCCCCCAAAGTACCACATGTCACCAAATTCAAGACAACCAAGGTCCAGGGGACTTTCAGAATCCTTTGAGTTAATGTACAAACACATCACACTGGTCTGTTTTTCTACCTTGGTGAAATGCTTTGGCCTCTAGGAGTATTACTGAACTGACTTATCAAAGCATCTCAACTGAGAAAGACAAATAGATCATGTATGATACATGAGTTCATTTTGAGTGTATGAATGTCTTTTGGAAAACAAATATGATAAACCTGACCTAGACTGCCGGTGATTTTAAGGATGGAGAAAGTGTGGCAAAGGGCAGAAAGTATCCCTTTAAAGTTGCCATGTTTTAAACTTTTAGGAATCAGGTCTGTTCTAGTTCTCCCAGCAACATGAATATTGATTGCTTAGTACAAACAAAATATGTAGTTTTATTATATAAGTCCCTACGTTGAATTTGAAATAAACCATGTTTTTTTCACCAGCTGGAAATATTCATTCCACACAAATGTCAAATGCATGTTGTAAAATTCTGTGGGGATACCATAAATTCTGATGATCTACTCTAATTTGATCTGGAGACATCAGTTAGATACCAGTTATAAACTGAAATTATAAAAGAAGCTCACCATCCAAATCATTCATTATTTCATTAAATTGGGGCACTGTGGGAGCATACAGTCTAAGATGAGTTGGAATAAATGGTCATACTAATTTCACATAGCAAGCATGGACAGATACTTGACTTATGAAAATCATTAAGATGCCTAGGTCCATACTATATGTGAAGACTCTCAAGGGCATTTTGGCATGGTGCAGGAATAATTGTTAGTGGAGAAGGTATCAGTTTAAGCAGCAGCTAACACTTTTTCTTTTTTACAGTACATGAAGATGATGGGTGTGAACTCCTGCAGTCACTTTTTTGCCTGGCTTATCGAGAGTGTTGGATTCTTACTGGTGACCATTGTCATCCTCATCATTATACTCAAGTTCGGCAATATTCTTCCTAAAACAGACGGGTTCATTTTATTCCTGTATTTTTCGGACTACAGCTTCTCGGTTATTGCCATGAGCTATCTCATCAGTGTCTTTTTTAACAGCACCAACATTGCAGCTCTGATCGGAAGCCTCATCTACATCATTGCTTTTTTCCCATTTATTGTTCTGGTTACAATTGAGGATGAGTTGAGCTATGTAGTAAAAGTATTCATGGTGAGTCAACTGGTCACAACGGAATGGCCAGTGTGTGAGAAAAATGGACGCTTTTTGTTTTTAGACTCTCAAACTGAAAGTACACTTATCTAAATGTAGACGTTTAGTGATTGCAAAAGAAGCCTAACTGTCCTAATGATAGTCAGTTTTTCTACATCACTGTATACCATTGTATACAAGTACAAGACTATGAAAAGGAAACATTTTCCCTGCAGTTTCTAAAACCATAATAGGTGATGCTGTTAATAGTTCCTGAAGAAGTGGTAGTTAAATGTAATATATCACATTTTAAAGATCATCAAGAATTCTGACTTCTCTCTGGTCCAATTCCTTAAATGTCTTAAAGCCTATATTACTGGAATTATTCTCATATGTGAATAATTGTCATGGTTTTCATGACATACGATATAACTTACAGGCATAAAAATAAATGCACTGACAGCATATAATCAATTTTGAATCCTTTTCTGCGTTTTAATTCAAAAGGATTAAGTTAATTTAAGAATTTTAATGAAAGCATTAAGATTATAAAATTTGGAAAGCAGAAGTAAACCTCATCATTGACTAAGTCATGTTAAAACTTTGCTTTTGTAAAAGAAATAGAAAGTGATAAGTAACTTTCATCTAACATTGACCACTTTGGATTTAAACACAATTTAAATGTTTAATTTGTTGCAGTAGTCAGTTTTTCAATCTACATTTTAGTATATTTTCTCAGAGCACTTCTATTACCTGAAATCAACTTATGAAGTAAAAACCTCTTTTGGCCCCTAACATTTCATTTGATTTTAGTGTTAACATTGCATTACTTTGTAATTACCTATTTTATACAGTACGGAGAAACATTTAATAAGTTCAGCTATATATTTTGGGTTTCTGAAAAACCTTTTCCAAGTTACAATTTTCTTGCTTTTGTTTGTTGCTGTTCCCTCTCCTCTTCTTTCAGTTGTAGCGTCTTGGTAAGGGACCCTTGTATTTTTTTTTAAATATGATTTTATCTACATGTGTCCAAACCTTTAAGTATATTAAGATCCATCTGAGTAAAATGTGTGAAATCTACAAGAATGGTCACTCCCGTTTGTTCTCTTCGCAGAGCCTGCTGTCGCCAACAGCATTTAGTTATGCAAGTCAATACATTGCGCGATACGAGGAGCAGGGCGTTGGTAGGCTCACTTTCTTTAAAATCGGGTTTTATCTTTGACAACTGCAGTCCATCTCACACAAGAATAAACGCATGTGTTCATTTTTTAGGTCTTCAGTGGGAAAATATGTACAGTTCTCCTGTTCAGGATGACACCACCTCATTTGGCTGGCTGTGCTGTCTAATTCTAGCTGATTCTTTCATTTATTTCCTTATTGCTTGGTACGTCAGGAATGTTTTCCCAGGTATGAACATGCTTCCTACAGACGCACGCTTTTTATGGTTTTCACCATTATAAGCTGGCTAATGTATGTTTTCTAATATTTGATTTACCGTATATAATCGCCAAAGAGAAATACTTAAATCTCAAAACTAACCCAACAATTTTCCAGGATGAGCTAATACACTAGTGAGTTCCTTCTCTGATGTTTCTATAAAGGATGGAGTGAATTAAGAAAGCATGGAATCCAATCTTGCCAAATGGGATTATAAGGCAAAAACCAAATCTTCTGATTCTAAAGAGAATTTACCAAATTCTAATGGAAAATAACTACCTGTGTTCCCCATCCTATGTCTCAAGTGGTCATGATTTCTAACATGCTAGGGAGTTTTTCAACTAAGACATTAATATTTGTACATTTTTTTCTGATGCTGTAAGTGAATAAAAGAGTACTATTCTATGCATATGAAATTTCTATAAAAGACAAATCTGTAGAGACAGAAATAAGATCCCTGATTGCCTGGGAGTTGGGATGGGAGCAGGGCTTATCTAGAAATGGGCATGAGAGAACTTTTTAAAGTTATAGAAAATATTCTAATATGTGGATTGTGGTGATGCCTGCACAACTTTATGAATTTACTAAAAATCATCTTAACTCTATACTCACAATGAGTAAATTTGATGGTACAGAATTATACCCCAATGAAGCTGTTTAAAAAGGAAAAAATAAAAGAAAAACTATCTTTTTTACTTTACTTTGAAAACCAAGACCATTGTTTAGTTTTATATAATATCAAAAAGAAAAGAAAGAAAGAAGAGAAACTACTGTCTGAAACTAGCTTCTGATGCTTAATGTTAACAATCAAATAATAGTTATTTTTCCTAATGCATTTTTATTACAGGTACATATGGCATGGCAGCCCCGTGGTATTTTCCAATCCTTCCTTCCTATTGGAAGGAGCGATTTGGATGCGCAGAGGTGAAGCACGAGAAAAGCAACGGCCTTATGTTTACTAATATCATGATGCAAAACACCAATCCATCTGCCAATAAAACAAGTAGGTCAACAACATGCATTATTATGAGAAAAGTGATATAAATTTTACATGACTAGTGATTTTAATTGTTTTTCTAAATGGCAACAGTATCCTTTTGGTTATGGATGAATATGTCTGCACATATATGTTTGGACTCTTACGGAGATTAAATTGTGGCTTTTTCTGGGCTATTAGCTCAGTTGGTTAGCATATGGGGCTAATTAGGCCAAGATTACAGATCCCTTTGTGGTCAAGTTAGACTCGCATGGAGAAAAATTTTTTCCTTCGCCACAGTATACACCCCTACCTTTAGCCATTTGTCACTAGTCATAAGGAGTAACCAAGTAACAAATATGGCATAACCCATAATTTGGCATAACCCATCATTGACACTGGACAAACAGTTTTAAAACTTATGTCTCACTGACATTGGGTGAATAATGTCATCTTTATAAAGGGAGGATGACCCATATAAGTGGTATTTTTGTCATGTCTGAAGGAGATGTAGAGATTAATTAATGAACTGGATTCTATAAACCACAGATCTGAGCTAGCCCTGCTACTATAAAATCACACCTTATAGTTGTTTTTTTCATAAGTTGATATCATTCTGTCCAGTTAGAGAACTAAGCCTTAGGCTTGTTTTTTTTATACTTGAGATCTGTTCAATAATACTGAATTCATTATAATGATACCAGATTCTGGAACTACTCTTTCTGACAGAGAAGGGTCATATAAACCTTAAAGAATGTAATTCCACATTCTCATTTATTCTTTAACCACATGAGAAGGAAGCTGAAGGCTATAATAGATCATTTGTTTCTAGAATTAATTTTTACTTAGAGAGCTATATTTTTATATAGAAAAAGTCTAGCCCTAGCTGCATTTTCTTTCTTTGTGAGCTTATAACTCTTCTCTTGATTTCTCTCCAGGTCCTGATGGCATGTTTCCCTCCAACATTGAGCCTGAACCTAAAGATGTCACGGTTGGGGTTGCCCTGCATGGAGTCACAAAAATCTATGGCTCAAAAATTGCTGTTGATAACCTTAATCTGAACTTTTATGAAGGGCATATTACTTCATTGCTGGGTCCCAATGGAGCCGGGAAAACTACTACGATGTATGTTACTTTTCAATACTTACTGTCTCGGAAGCATATTGCTTACTATTTCCTTGCCTCTTTCACAAAAAGTAAAGTCATTACATCTCCCAGATGGACTAAGATGGCTCACGTTGCATACTATGGGATGGAGTCTAAATCAGAGATCAATCCCAAAACGTGAGCGCTAAGGCCAGATCAGGCCCACCAGTTAAGTTTATTTATTCTATCTAGTCTTGGTCCACTAAGTACTTCTTAAAAATTTTAATTCAGTACCAATATTTTAAAATAGGGAAGTTTTCTAATAAAAAACATATTCTTGGTATCTCTTAGATAAAAGGACATTTGACAACATTGAGTCTACAGGTTGGGACAACTGGCTGGGACTTATTAGTGATACTTCTCTTAAAGGGGGCGTCTGCTTTCTGGTTTATCCCTAGTCCCCACAATCCATACTACCTCACATGCCCAGTGTGTTGGACTTATTTGCATGTCTGTCTTGGCTCATGTACAACCTTGAGTTTACACACTCTGGTATAAACACACTCAGCCCCAGCTGCTCCCTCACAGGGAATCCTTGCTTTGATTCATAAAGAAACAAAAGAATGACCAGCTATCAGATAAAAAAAGATAGGAGCACTACATGGTCTGTTTTTTTCTCACTCTTCACTGAACTAGCATTTTCCTGTGTTCTAATGGAAAAGAGATTCAAATATTTTTAAAGTGGCATTCTTTTGATTGATTGATTGATTCACTTCTAATGCTCCACATAGCTTAGCTGGGAGTTGCTGTTGGCACTCTAGCCCTTATTGGAAAATAATGTCAGTTGCTGGATATCCTGCCTGTTTACTGTCATCATGAATAAACTCAATGACTGCCAAAACACATTCAAATTAAACTTTTTTGTAAATAAAAAGGGGCAAAGAAAGGTCATGAAATGGGTGAACATGGAGCCCCTCTGATTTACATGACCTGTTTAAATTCAGAGTTGGCTTTCCAGTGTGATGCTATGCTTAAAAGGCAAGATTTCTACCAGGCAATAAGAGGCTATGAAGAAAAGAGATAGAGAAAGCTTTTGAAGAGGTTGCAATTTTAGCTGAGATAGTCCCTATTTTATTTTTCTGAATATAAGCCTTTACTATAGAGAATGAAATGTTATTTATATTTCAGTGTATTTTTATGGGAAGAATTGCATATTATATTAATTCCCTGTTTAATCTGTAATTGTCATTGAAACTCTGTTAAGTGCAAGGCACTAGTTAGGTACTGAGACAGTATCTTAAGAAAATAGATCTTTTCCTGACTTCATGGAGTTTACATTTTAGTGAAGAAAATGGATATTAAATAATTGCCCCATTTATTAGCCATCTGAAAGATGACAAGGAATTAGCTACGTGAGAATATTCTGGTCACAATGTGGAGAAAGGGACTGGAGATGGCCAACGAGCATGTAGGAAGTCAAGAGAAAAGCCTACAGCAGCAGTACGGAAGTAGTGATGGCGGCTTACGCGGTGGCACTGGGAAAATGGAAAGATGTGGGCAGAGTTATGAGACTAAGATAGGAGAAGGATACAAAAACAACTGGATTTGAGGCCAGTAACCACTGTATGGATTTACCATATGGGGAAGGGGTGACATGAGGACACGAGCTTGAGTGCAAAGATCATGGGTTCAGTTTTAAACAGGTTGAGTTCAAGGACCTTGTAAGACATTTCATGGAGAAGCGACGTTGCCTGCTGGATGTATAAAGCAAGCCTGGAACTGAGTGGTGAGATCTGGGCTAGGGATGTAAATTTGAGACTTAACAATCTATGGAAACTATCTGATCATGTGGAAGTACATGGGTTTGCTGAAGGAGACAGTGCACTGACAGTGAAAAAGCCTTTCTGTCATTATTGCCACCACCACCATCTTCATTTTGTAGTGTTTCTGTAACACTCTAAATTATTAAAAGCTTAAAAGTAATTTTTGTTTTTTAATCCCATTTAATACCATTTTATTTCATGATCTTGCCTGAGGAGATAGACTGTTAACATTTTTTTTCCTCTAACAACTGAGATATATTTGGTCCTGAAATCTAGCTTAAATGCGTGGTTTAACCTACTTTATGATTTCTTTATTTCCAGCTCCATGTTGACTGGACTCTTTGGGGCTTCAGCCGGTACCATCTTTGTTTATGGAAAAGATATCAAAACAGACTTGCACACTGTACGGAAGAACATGGGGGTCTGCATGCAACACGACGTTTTGTTTAGTTACCTCACTACCAAGGAACACCTTCTCTTATATGGCTCCATCAAAGTTCCTCACTGGACTAAAAAGCAGCTGCATGAGGAAGTAAAAAGGTCAGTTATGACACGAATGAGAATATGCATTGGTAACGCCTCTCAACGACAAGTCAAGCTATGCCAATAATACCAATAGGAAATATTTTCTCACAAACCAATTGATTTGTAGTTTTTCTACTTTTCTGATATTGAATACATTTAATATCATTATGCTCAGCAGCCAGTTATATAGGAATTGTTTAATTCTCTTCAACTCTGGCTCCTATATTGCCCCAAATCCTTTGTTTCTAATCTCCTTGATTACTGTATGGGTTCAAGCCTCCTACCTGGACTTCGAGGTTTTACTCTCCTGTATACACTCTACTCTTCAAAAAGCAGCCAGGTGACCTTTTTAAACTGCAGATCAGCCCATGCCATCCCTGGGATCGAAACCCTCTATCGGCTTCTCACCACACTCTGTGTGAAATTCAGGAATGTCCTTATCCAAGTCTATGAGGCCCTACCTGACCTGCCCCCAATCTCACGCCTGATTCATTTCCTTCTCCTCGCCCCCATTCACTCTGCTCTAGGCACACTTGCCCAGTTGTACATTTGATTACGTTAGGCCTGCTCCAGCCTCAGAGCTTCTCACTTATTGCTCCCTCTACTTAGAGCAGCCTTTCCCAAATAACCATTTGACTTACTCCTCCACTTTCTTGATCTCTGAAGACATGTCACATTCTCTGAGAAAACCACCAGATATAAAATAGATGCCTAAATAGAATGCCCAAGTACTACGCATCTCATATACCCTGCTTTATTTTTTTTTACATTTATCACCACTTGGCATATTATAAACTTAGAGAATATATTTATTAACTGAATTTTTTCTATAGACCTCCTTATATACACACTCATAGTGGAAATAATCTCTATGGATAGAAACATTATCTGTTCACTCCTTTTCACCTAGCACCTAAAATACAGTCTGGCACTAAAAGGTCAGATACTCTAAAATATTTGTCAAATGAATGAATAAAATAATGAGCCATATATTCCTTTGTGTTGTTTCCTGAGCATTAATTTCATACCTCCAATTACATGACAAATAATAGAAAATTATGACATGAATTTTTAGTAGTTTATTGCACTTTGCTGAGCACATAATGGTTTCTTAGTGAGTATCTATCATTTAGGGTACTTATTATATTTTTCCAATATTCACTTGTTCTATCTGTAAAGAAAATAACCACTATACCTTATTTTTTGAAGGACTTTAAAAGATACTGGACTATATAGCCATCGTCATAAAAGAGTTGGAACGTTGTCAGGAGGAATGAAGAGGAAGCTATCCATATCCATAGCTCTCATTGGTGGATCAAGGGTGGTCATTTTGGATGAACCATCCACTGGAGTTGACCCATGTTCTCGCCGAAGTATATGGGATGTTATATCCAAGAACAAAACTGGTACGAGTACCTTCTTATAACTTCTTTACCCCACAGTCATAATTTTGCCTTCTGGGATACACACAGACTGAAGTCTTTCTGTTCACAATCTCCATGAAAGGTCTCAGATAGGCTCTTCCTTTTCTCAAGTCTTCTTTTCTCCCAGCTAAATTTCTGGGTCAATTAGTTAATATCAATATAGTGCCCACTGTGAACTGAGTGCTTACCTGGCCTTTTTGAGAGCATGTAAATCCAATAGCAGTTCCACATTCTGCCTAGAGGAGCTTAGAATCTAATTAGAGAAACCAAACATACACAAATGAAGATAAACTGAAAACAGACTAAATAAGTGCTAACGGGATGTAAAGCAAAGAGCAATCAGAGTGGAGTAGATTAATCAGAGAGGAATATTCAAAAATCTTTAAAAATTACTGCTTCTTCATAGTGATGAAAGGAAGAGGGGAGGAAGAGATGGGGGGGGGGAGAGAGAGAGAGAGAGAGAGAGAGAGAGAGAGAGAGAGAGAGAGAGAGAGAGACCCAAATATTTAGGAACACTCCTTCTAAAATTTTTCTTTGACCTTTTGGAAGCTCCTCTGGTCAGATTTTCTGTTAGCTCATAAAATGTGAGTCTTCTCATAAATCACAAGATTTGCTTGTGCTAACTTGTGTATCTTGGGAACTGTATTTTCCTTTTTCATTCTTGGTTGTTCGCCTCTGTATTTTCAAGCCAGAACAATCATTCTGTCCACGCACCACTTGGACGAAGCTGAAGTGCTGAGCGACCGCATTGCCTTCTTGGAGCAGGGTGGGTTGCGCTGCTGTGGCTCACCATTTTACCTCAAGGAAGCATTCGGGGATGGCTATCACCTCACACTCACCAAGAAAAAGGTTTGTAGGGGAGAAAATATACCGTATTATGGGGTCATAAGTTAATTTTGTGTGAAACGGAGGCAGGATCTCTCTAACTTTATTTGTTGCTAAAATTCACTACCAATATGCTAGCTTCGTGTTTCTCAAACATGAGCGAGCATGAGAACTCCTGGAGGTCTTGGTCAACCAGACTTCTAGCCCCACCCCAAGAGGCTCTGATTCCATACGTCTGGGATGGGGCTTCAGAATTTACCACATTTCTAACAAGGTCCCAGGTGATGCTGATGCTACTAGTCTGGGGTCACACATTAAGAACCAATGTGTGAGGTAAAAAGTGATTTAGAGCCTCAGGTTACTGATGGAGGACCAGCCTTTTAGGTTCTGTAGCATTTCTGCCTGTAAGGCTAAAAAGTTAGATTTTCTGCTTTATCAAACAGTTTGGGGAATATAATCAATAATGTTGTAAAGATTTTGTAGGGTGTCAGATGGGCACTTGTCTTATTAGGGAGACCACTTCATGGACGGTGTAGATGCCTGACCACTGCAGTGTACACCTGAAGCTGAAGCTGAATAATAATGAATGTCAACTATAATTTAATATATATAATCACGGAATGTGGAGTACAGCATAGGGAATAGAGTCAATGGAATTGTAACAGCTATATACGATGTCAGAGGGGTAATAAATTGGGGGAGGGCAGTTATCACTCTGTGAGGGGTGTAAATGTCTAATTATTACATTGTTTTGTACACCTGACACTAATTTTTTTAAAAAAAAGAAGCAAATGAAGAAAAAATACCTTCACATATTCATTTTCTGATCAGTATTCCTCACATGGCAATGTGAAGACTACCTCAGACATACCAATGGTGGTTTTCTTTTACATCTTTTAAGAATGCTGACTAAGCATCTTTGTACCACCTAAAACAGAATATGATTTACCAAACTGTGCAAGGTGTCCATGCTGTTAGTCATATGACCACTGTCATTTCATTTTGACCACCATCATTTATTTTCTGTCTAATCATCCTGATGTAATTTCCAAAATAAAAAAAGTAGTGTATTGTTGTAGTCATTAATACAGTCAAAAAGTTTTGTATTAAGTGTGTATTATGCCTTATCATATATCCAAGACACTGTCCTAGGAATTGGGGATACTGCAGTAAATTGATGATATTAAAATCTCTGTCTTCATGAAGTTTATATTCTGATGGAGAGTGGGGAATTCAGATGACCCAATTAATAAGTATATTATTCAGTGCATTAGCAGATGATAAATGCTATGGGTAGAAATAAAGTAGAGGAAGGAAAATAGGGAATGCTGAGCGGTGCCATTTTAAGTAGGGTAGGAAGAGGGGTGGTGGTTTTTGAGAAAGTGACAGTGGATCCAAGAGTTGGAGCCAGGGAGAGAATGAGCCATGTCACTATCTCGGGGCAAAGAAACACTTGCAAAGGCCCTGGGGGGCTGTGCCTGAGCCCGAAGCACTCTAACACAGAGAAGAGACTGCGGTTGCTGGAGTAGAGCAAGCAACAGGGAGGATAGTGGACAAGGAGGTTGGAGAAGGGACTGGGAGAGGTGGGAGAATGGAGCCAGTAGAATAATGATTTGCAGACAACTATAGAGACCCCAAGTGGGACAGGTAACAACTGGAGGAGTTATTTGTGGTCTGACTCAGGTCTGGGGTGGCCTAAAAGACCTCACCACCCTCTGATTAGGGCCCTTGGACACTACAGTCTATAGACAAGGGAGTGTTTAACCTCTGATTTTGTCCCTAGAGTCCAAATCTAAATGCAAGTGCAATATGTGACACAATGGCTGTGACGTCAATGATCAAGTCACACCTCCCTGAAGCCTACCTCAAGGAGGACATCGGGGGAGAGCTTGTTTATGTGCTTCCTCCATTTGGCACCAAAGTCTCAGGCGCCTATCTGTCACTCCTAAGAGCACTGGACAATGGCATGGGTGACCTCAACATCGGGTGCTATGGCATTTCAGATACCACCGTGGAAGAGGTACACCTGGACATTTCCTTTCTTCTTAAAGCTGTAACTTACTGTTCTCTTAGAATAAATATGTATACTTGTTTTTAAAGAAAAGAGTATTTTTATATAAACAATTTACAAATTAGAAAATCTTAAAAGTATCTTAATATTATTCATTTGTAAAACCAACTTCTGAGAACAAACATGTTGCTCCAAATAGAGAGCAACTATTTTTTACGTATAAAAATAATCACTTAAAATTCTTCTCAAAAATAGTCACTTAAACTCACACGTCTCAAGAAATATGATAAAAAAGTCAAAATCAAAATTGAGCCTAGAAACTAGAAAAGATATGCATGTTTTATGTTAATGAAGCATTCTTACTTTTCTTTCTAGGTTTTTCTGAACTTGACTAAAGAGTCACACAAAACTAGTGATATGACTCTTGAGCACTTAACACAAAAGAAGATTGGAAATTCCAGTACCAATGGCATCTCAACTCCTGATGATTTATCTGTGAGCAGCAGCAATTTCACAGACAGAGATGGTATAAATCTAATCACATATTTTGCTTAATTCCAATTACAGGACAGATTTTGATTTTTTAAAATTCAACTTTAAATTTTCTTCCTAAATTCAAAAAGACTAAAACAATAAGCTTTCCTTTTTTAATATATAAAATATTCATTAAGCCAAGTCGAGTTCTCTATTTCAAAAATATTTTGAAGAATGTGAAAGAACCTCCTTGTTAGGGCAGTAATAAGTATTCCCCTACCTACTAGAAGTTATTTTTGAGATGTCATTTACTATAATCTCAGATTTGTGTTCAACAAGTTAAAATCCTTCTTGTGATTGTTGCTGTCCAACAGTGGAAAGAGTTACCTTGTAAGATAGTTCACTCACTGTTACTGGGCATGTACAAGTGGAGGTAATAATCATCAAAAAGAAAAAGTCTAAAAAAAATGGTCATCACTCTTTACGGGACCTGATTGGAAGGCATGTCTAACCTTCCACCTCTCTGAATAATTCAGGTGCTGAGAAAATTTAGGCTCTGAGAAAATGCTTTTGGAGGATGGTCTCTGAATTGATGGAGTTGCACCTGATGAATATGAACCTATTATAATAGATTCCCCCCATAATTCTTCACACAATATATGTTTGAAAAATCATGTTTCTTGACATGACTTTGAGGAATCTGGCTCTTTTAAAAATAACTTTTATCCTATTCTTTTTCTGACAGTTAATTTATTCCTTTGGAAACACTGTTTACTTAAGGGAGCATGTAGTAAAATGATATTTAAATTATGGAGTAGTCATACTCCATATGACTACTTAAATTGAGAAAAATCTCTAGGAACAGAACTTTTAATTAAACTTTAGTCTGGCTCTAAAACTCAGAAAACGTCATCTCTGATGTTTATATAATACTGGAACTTGGAGTCTCATTTGTTCTCTGCCATATTCCTCATTTATCATCTTTTGGAGAATATAATTGTTGAGTTCATGGAATTGAGGACTTTGATTAGAATGTGGTCATTTGCTTCAGGAAGTAAACGTTATGTATTTGCTTCTGCATTTGTCTCATAATTTGAAACTATTCTTTAGTCAAAATGTACCCCTCAGTTGACATTATCTTTTAGAATGCACATTTGCTCTGTTTGATACACCTGTAAGTCATCCACATGTAATTTCTCAAGAAACAGAAAAGCATACTAATTAACTTAAAATATTCAGCTCCTTCTACAATTCCCCTTTGCAGAGATATGAGTTTGCATTTAAACTTGTTCACTCTGTTTAATTGGAGTTCATTTTAAATTAAGCAGCTTTGTATTTTTCCTTATCAGCTAAATGAAGATTGTGATTTTTGTGCTGCATAATTTGTGGTGAAGAATTAAAACTATCCACAGAGTTGACGAATATCACACCTTATCACATGTAAAGGAATGTTTGGCGGCAGGCCTTAGGGGGAGAAATATTATATTTGAACCCATTTTTTAGAGGGGCCTGCTGAAATTATCAGTTGTAAGAGCATTATTGAGGAAGCAACAGTTTATGGCCTCCACAGCTGCTCTTACTCTTAGAAGCTATGACATTTTTCTCAGCACCTGAAGAGCATTTGAGAAGGGAGAAGCGGAGACATTTCCCCCAATATGTTCTTTTTTGTGACCGTAGTAGTAAAAATAGGGTTTTGAAATGCCACATAATTTCTATGGAGAATGTAACGAATAAATGCACTAGAATTATACTTTGGAGGAGAGCATTTTCCTTTTCCCACGTTAAGATGAATTCATTAGAATGAGAAGCACATAGAATGAGAACCAGTTAGAATTATAACCATTAAGTTACCCACCGTAGAAATGTGTTCTTAGACTAGGTTGCTGTTTTGGTTTCCATTGTTCTTATTTGAATTCAATCTGTTGGTAGAAGCTATCTCTTCAATATTAGTAATACATACTGAGACTGAGACAGAGACTGGAGATTGGGGACAATATTCATTTATAAAATTATAAATATCTAATTTTGCCTTGTACAATTACTGTGTATATGACTAATAATATTTTGTGTATAGTGATTTATCATTTTCAAAGCACTTTTACATACAGCGCTATGAGATAGAGACGCTCAGGCCCAAAGCTGATAAATAAAGCGCTGAACCTAAAATCCCAGTCTTTAAAATGTAAGCTCTCCCCAGCACATCACATTATACCATCTATCCATAGTTTATAGTTTTTGAAGTTACTTTATTATTTGATTGACCAGGACTTTCCGGAACCATATCAAATCTCTCTTTTTCTTAATCAGACAAAATCCTGACAAGAGGAGAGAGACTGGAAGGTTTTGGACTGTTCCTGAAGAAGATAATGGCTATACTCATTAAGAGGTTCCACCACACCCGCAGGAACTGGAAAGGTTTCATTGCTCAGGTTATCCTCCCCATCATCTTCGTAACGACTGCCATGGGCCTTGGCACACTGAGAAATTCCAGAAACAGTTATCCAGAGGTCCAGATCTCCCCATCTCTTTATGGTACCTCTGAACAGACAGCCTTCTATGCGTAAGTTTCTCTTCTTTAACCTAAGATGACATTCCCACAGTGCTTCCGAGGTGTGGTTTTACCTGAATGAATACCATGGAATGCTGAAGAATAAGAACTTAGGAGCCACAGTACTTAATTCTGCCAAAGGAATGGACAGTTTGATTTATTGTGACATGACACTTCTATCGCCAACAAATAACTTTTTGTTGTCTGTCTAAAAATAAAGTTATAGTAGATCTTTATTTTTAATGACTAGACTTTAATCAAGAAAGCCAGGTTAGGTATGGCTTCCAAATCGATTGTAATATGTAGCAAATAACTTTTTATTAGTCTCACTAATATTGAAAAATAATGTCAGAATTCTGTATAATATAATTTTATATACTAAATGCACGTGTCAATCAAGAAAATAACAAGGCAGCCAAATAGAGATTGTGTGCTTATTTTTGTGTGACACTTTTTTTCCCTCCTGAAACTAAGTCTTTCTTAAATTTTTAAGAAAACAGTCCTATAGAAAGCATATTTCATTTCTTCAAGTTATTCGTGAGCATGAGTTTCCTATGGGAGACTCATGGAGGAATCATGAATTTGTTTCTGTTCTTTAATGTTACAGGAATTCTAACCCAAGCACAAACGCACTGGTCTCAGCAATGTGGGCCTTCCCTGGCATCGACAACCTGTGTTTGAACACCAGTGACCTGTAAGTGGATCTTGTTCTTTTTCTTTTTTTCAACATTCCACTCTGTGTGTATGTGTGTGATGGTGTGTGGATGAGTGGGTGTATTGTATTTGGCTGGAGGAAGGCAGTGTCCTAATAGAAATCTGTGTTTAACAGGTTTTATCTATCTCCTTTAGTTCATTTCCTGGCTACACTTTGCTGTCATAATAAACACTGGATGCTTTATAACTTGTAAAGTTCTTTTGTGTACATATTCTTATTTAACAATCACAACAATCCTGTGAATTATTAATCCCATTTATAAGATAAAGAAAGTGAGGCTCATAGAGACTAAGATTCTTATATAAAGAAACTTAGGTAGGAAGTTGGATAGCTAAAGCTGAGACCCAAGTCTTGACTCCAGTCCCCAGGCTTTTACACGATGTAGTGTTGCTTATTCAAACTTCCAAGATAGTGCATAGCACATGTAAACTTGACATTAGTGCATCATTTTGCTAACGTATCCCCTTCCTGTTTGAGAAGAGAATGAAAAGAGCAAAGAGAAAAAAGGAGTCAATGAGCCCCATCCTGCCGTGTTAAGATAGTTCAATGAGTTTTGATCTTAACACTGTTTAATCCCTTAGTGCTATCCCTCAACTCCCCATAAAATGTCAGATCATTTGAAAACGGTAGTGCAATGTATATTCAAGTTGTGAGAAAGCAGTAAATTGTACCTGGGACTATAACAGGAATTTAATACAAAATAGTCACTTCTATGATCATACATAAACATGAGAATGCACACCGACCTCATGTCAATATAATTTTTACTTGCAGAAGGTGTTTAAAGAAAAACAGTCTGGGAAAATGGAATACCAGTGGAGAACGTATCACTAATTTTGGTGTTTGCTCCTGCTCAGAAAATGTCCAGGTAAGATGGAATTCACTTTTGGTTAAATAGAAAAAAGAAAGGAATAAATATCAAAACTTGAAAGATCTATCTAGGTTACCAAAGATTCAGTATAATTTCATTTAATGGAAGCTAGTGGACCTGGGCAGCTCAAAAATATTGGCTTTGAACTTCAGGTCGCTGTTGTAAATCCATCTCAGGACAAATTTCCAAAGGTAGGTAATTCTACGACGGTCTTTGTAGAAACTAACTGAAGATGAATTTTTTGTTTCAGTTCAGTTTTACCCAGAAAGCTCTATGTTTCATTCAGCAAAATGCCACCATAACTGTCATATTTGAAAACAGTGACAGTGAGACTGCCACTGTCGTGATCATTTGAGAAGTCAGTAATGTGTATGAGTCCAGAGCAGAACTCCAGATGTCTCTAAGCAACACATCAGGATGCAAGAAAAATCTATGTTCTGAAAGTAACAAAAAAGATTGTCCACTTATCCCTTTCCCTGTCTGTATTCTATACACACTTAGTTTTCTAGGCCTCTCAAGAAAGCTTTTAAGAAAATCAAATTCAGTGGAGAAATTAAAGGTAGTTGAAGATAAGAGGTCACTATTAGTTTCTGAGAGTCATTATATTGTTGACTTACTTCTCCATGGGGAGGAATCTAGCAATATTTTCTTCCAAATGTCACGTGATTGTACCCTACATTGTCTTGAGACAATATTTTAGAATGAAAATGTTTTCAATAATGCAACCTATTTTTTTGTGTTTTCATGAAAGACAGTTACTAACAATAATTGGGATGCAATGGTTATCTTTTAGAATCCTTTATTTAAATATTAGTCTTACCCAGTACTGAAAGAGTTTTCTAATTCCTCATCTAATCTAGTTAATTTGTGAAATCCTTTACATATTTTGTTCAACTTAGAGTAAAAGCCAACTAATTTAGTATTTAAAATTGGAATCTGGACACATTTTTTAATTAAAAAACCTAATAGATTAAAAATTTTCAACTTAATACTCTGCTGGTGAGAATCTAAATTTGTGTAAACAGTTTTTAAAAGTGATAGTATGTACTAATGCTGAAGATATACATGCCATACGGGACCTACAATTTCATTCCTATTATATACACATGAGAAATGTGAATATGTTCACCAAGAGACATATACTAAAATATTTATAACAATACAATTCATAATAACCACTCAAGTTCCCACCAACAGTAGAGTGGATAAATTGAATGTAATATATTTCCACAATGAAATTCTATATACAGCAAAACAAGAATGATTGATCTGTAACTAGACACATCATGTTGGAAGATTCTCACCAACAAATGATGAGTAAAAAAAAGCCAAATACAAGAGAATACATATAATATGATTTCATTTATACAAAATACAAAAACAGGCAAAATTATCCTGTGTCAGTTACTTTGGGGGTGGTCGTGATTAGCAGGGAATATGAGAGGGCTTCCAGGGTACTACTAGCATTGCTCTGTTTCCTGATCTGGTTTCTGGTTACAGAGGTTCAGTTTGTCAAAATTCATCAAGCAGTGAACTTATATGTGCTTTTCTGTATGTATAATATAATTCAACAAAAAATTAAAGCTAAAAGATTATATTACATATATATATAGAAGGGTATCTTTCTATTTGTGAAACCAGTGGCATTCTGGAATGTGATCTTCAAGTTGATACAACTTGATGTAAGGTGAAATTCAGCATTCGTTTCTTAAAGCAACTTGCCACTTTATGCTTTTGGTACACACGTGTGGTCTTAGGCTCAGGCTCTGAGACATCATGTGAAAGGTGGAAGGAAAAACTGGAAAAAATGCAAGGCTTTTCCCAAAGTAAACTTCATGGAGGTGAAGCATGAGAACCTTCCGTGAAAAGTAAGTGGTCAGGAAGTGCAGAAAGGAATGAGGATAAAAATAAGGGGTTAAAACTAAGTTCTGAGATTGGTTAATAATAATATACCAATGCATTTAATTTGACAAGTGTACGATGGTAACATAAGACACTAACGATAGGGGAAACTGGGCAAAAGTTATCCAGGGGCTCTCTGTATTATCTTTGCAATATATATACATGCAACTTTGCAACATATATATATATATATATACTTTTATTTTAGAATAAATTTAGATTTATGTATATAAAGATTAGAATTAGATTTATATAAAATTAAATTTAGATTTAGATATACGTAAAATTGAACTCTGACACCTAGGTTTGGGACCTTAAAATTAATAGAAAACAAATTTTTCATCCGCTGCTGTCAGTCCCTGAGAACTTAAGTCTGTTACTGTGATCTTTTCAATTTGGGGGCAAACATTTGTTTCTTCCCTGTGAATTATTGAGACTATTTTGAGTCATCTTAGTGTTAAATGTTTTTCTCCAAACATATCAAGCTTGTTAGTACAGTAAAAGAAAACTAACACATAGTTAACTTGTGTTCTTTTTTGACTCCAAGTGAGCCCTAAACACATATATCTGCTCTCTCTATATAATAACTATTTGTTCTAATTTCTTGGCATAGGCAAGATGCCTTCCTTTTCAAAGCTCTTTAATGTCAGAGGACAGATGTCACTTTCCACCAATTGTGAAAACAGACCAATCATGAAACTGAAGCTCCTTAACACAAAGAACTTACCGTTTAACTTTATTTTTCAGGAATGTCCTAAGTTTAACTATTCGCCACCTCATAGAAGAACTTATTCTTCCCAAGTAATTTATAACCTGACTGGGCACCGCTTAGAAAATTATCTTATATCAACTGCGAATGAGTTTATGCAAAAAAGGTAAAAATACTCTGTTTATAACATTTAATTTAGCATATCTTGCTTTCTAATTTAATGGTAACTGCCTTCTAGACTTGAAACAATAGCTGTACATTTCTATCACTTATTTACATTGTTAAACTCTCTGTTTTATCTAAACAGCCTTATGCACTAAAAGTTAGGTACGGGTGCTAAATGAAGATTCATTTTGAGCAAATCGAAAAGCATTGATTTGTTCAGGCCTCAAAAATGTGTTGTGAAATTTGTATGTTTTTTTTTTTTTTCTGGAAGCAAAAGAGAAGTTATTGACTGGATTATGCCAACTTGGAGAATTTTAAGGCGTTGCTTTTGGTGACAAGTAGCCTTAGTTCCAATATAAATATCTCAAAACTTAGAGTACGATGTGCTGTCTGCATGTGGATAAAATGTGTTCATGTGTAGTAAGGCCGCTTAGGCATATGCCATGGCTGTATGGTTGGTAGGCTTCATTTGCAACGTGGAGGGACCTGGAGGCCACTATGTTTGGTGAAATAAGCCAGACACAGAAAGACAAGTACTGCAAGATTTCACTTATATGTGGAATCTAAAATAGTCAAACTCATAGATGTAGCACGTAGAATGGTCCTTGCTGGGGTCTGGGGCAGGGGGGACATGGAGAGATGTTGGTCAAGGCATACAAAGTTTCAGTTACACAACATGAGTGTATTCTGGAGACCTAATTGACAGCAATGTGACTATAGTTAACCATACTGTCTTGTATACTTGAAAGTTGCTGAGAGGGTAGGTCTTAAGAGTTCTCAGCACATACACATACACACACAAACACAAAGAAAATGATTACTATGTGAGGCGATTGACATGTTAATCAGCTTGATTGTGGTGATTATTTCACAATGTATACATATATCAAAAGGTCAACTTGTACACCTTAAATATATACAATTTTTATTTGTCAATTATACCTCAATAAAGCCGGGATGGGGGGAAGTTTGTAGGCTTGCAGTAAGCTACTATTTTCTCCTTTATTCCATCTCTTCCCTCTTTTATTTCTCAATGTACATAAAGGATGAATGTTGCCTATAAAATACAAACCACAGAAGAGCAAAAAGAAAATATCATCTCTCTACCCAATATGCTATACATCCAATATTTACTGTATATAGTAACCAGTATATATAACCAACATTTACTATATATACTTTTACAATTTTTTGTCAGAAATATATGTAAATGTTTTCAATAAAATGTGACTTATTAAAAATAAACTGTTCTAAAGCCTGATTAAAAAAAAGTGAACAATATACTATAGTGTACTTTGCATGTCAAAAATATAGCTCTATGAAATCCCATTTACAATAATAGTCACAGGAAGATTAAACTAGTGTGACCGCATAATTATTTATTTAACCCAACCCTAATCTAGTACATTTAAACTAACTTATCCTTTAAATTACTACTTGGCTTTTTTAAATCCACTTTTTATTTTTAAGAGACCATGACCTGACAGGTAGTCATATAGATACAACTCACCTTCAAACATTCAGGAAGAGAGTAAGTATAGCACCAGGGATCAATCTAAGGGAAAAAGTTTGGAGAATTGAGGAAATGGAGCCACTTGAAAATAGATAAGAACTGATGTTATATCATTTTAGTATCAAATTACCTAAAAGAAGTAATTAAATTAAGCACACAAATCTTAAGATTTTTGAGACGGTGCAGATTCAGTTAAGTTAGAGAAATTGGTTAGATTATATGTCACTTATTTTCGGAATGATTACTCCACATTTGCTATCACTTAGAACTTTTTACCTCTAGTTATAATGTAAATTTTAGACTAAAATATGATAAAATAAATTGATAAAAACAGAATATATTTCAGGCAGTATTTATTTCATACGGTCAATGTGTTCTTAACGGTAAGAAAAAATTGAGCTTTTAGTTAAACATTTTAGATCTATTTATGACTATTTTCTCCACTAAAGCAAATATAAATTTTATTATTCTATATAGATATGGAGGTTGGAGTTTTGGGTTGCCTTTGACTGACGACCTGCGTTTTGATGTAACAGAAGTTCCTGCCAATAGAACACTTGCCAAGGTAAATTATATACTTTCTTCTGGGACGTCACATACATGAGAATGTGAACTTGAAGTGTTCAAGCATTTTCATGAGGTAAAAACAAAACATGGGGACCATCAATTTGAAAAGCAGTTTGGTATAATACATACCCCAAAGCACAGTAATTCCAGTCCTCTGTATTTCACCCAGGGAAATGTGTACGCATAAGTACCACAATTCATATATAAGAATGTACATGATAGTATTTCTCATATTAGCCAAAAATACAACCCAAAATGCCCATATACAGTAGGATAAATAAGTAAATTGTTATATTTTCATTCAATAGACCTTTCAGCAATGGAAATGAATGAACTCAGTTCTATATAACACACCAACTAATTTTCCCAAACATTATTAATAAAAAACAACAAAAAAAGATGAAAAGGAACATATAACTATAATTGCCTTTACTGTAAACTTTAAGAGTAGGCAAAACTCAACCATATTGTTTAGGGAAGAGAGTATCATCATTTGAAAGGACACAGAAGGTCAGGGAGAAGATGACCTGGATGCTGGAAATTTCTGTTCTCAATCTGAGCGATGGTTCAATGGATGTACTACTCCCTTCATAATTTTTTGTTAAACTGTACATTGTCTTATGCATATATTCTTAATATATGTTTAGCCTTGTTTCTTTAAGAACATGGAAACTTAACAGAACTTGATGGAGATAAAAAATTCAGTTGGCTTATTTCCCCTTCTAGATCATATCTATGTTTTGAACCAAGCTAGAGTCACAGAATCACACACATATGATTAGCCATATGATCAATGGTAGTCTTAGAAATTTTAAATTGCCCTTCACATATTTCTTATTTGGTAGTAAGAGACATACTCAGACGTGGGGGAAGTGGAGACCTAATACTCATTTAGTTATCAATATTCATTATAAACCAAGCACTAGTATCACCTATTACACGAACTAGCTAATTTCATCCTCACCACATCCCTGTGAGATAGACATTGAGCTGATTTTCACAAAGTTATAGAGAAAGTATATAGTACTGCTGAAATTTGAATGTCACCTCCTTTTGTTTCTTTCGTCTCTCCCCACAGAGTAAATATTCTTGCATAAACAAAGGAGTTCTAATATTAAATAATTTCTCTCTAAATCAGATTTGTAATTAAATTATCAACTGGGTTTCTTGAAGTGAGGCCCATCAGTATTTTAAATCCCTCTGTTTTTGACGTAGAAGGTTAAAATAAATCACTTCTGTCTGGGTTATAACTAGGAATAAAATGTTAGTGGGGGGAATTACAAGGTTATCAATCTTGTTGCTAAGGATACAATGCTTGCATTTGTATTCTGTTCTTATTACAGCCTGATATATACGCCATTTGTTGTTATTATTATTGTGAGATAGGATGCCGTAGTTCCAGTTCAAGAATCACTATAGAACAGCCTCAGAGATGGAGATAATAATAATTTCTCCAGTTGATTTAAAGCTTTGCCTATAGAGAAGATCAGGATAACTAATAACTTGGTGCTATCACACAGGAAAAAAAAAACACTATTTTCCCAATCTCTGCCCATCTCTAAGTTGTAAACTTAGAGGTCTGAGGTCAGCACTCTGGGGGATGGTTCATAATCTTCCAAGATGAAATGTGTTACTAGGAAAATGGTGCTCTTATTTTACATATAATTTCTGTAGGCTGTCAGATATAAAGACAGCCTAATTTATATCAACACAATTCTGATCTTGCCTTCTTTTGGAATTGAACAGGTGTGGTATGATCCAGAAGGCTATCACTCCCTTCCAGCTTACCTCAACAGCTTGAATAACTTCCTCCTGCGAGTTAACATGTCAAAATATGATGCTGCCCGACACGGTAAAGTTACTTACACAGAGCTTCTTGTACAACTTTTGCTGCTCTCCATATAAAAATGCATGTTAGATACCATTTCCTCCCAGTGGCAGGTATTTTATGGTACATAAACCACAGATCTTTAAAAGGATTTTGGAAGTTACCACTTCCAAACTCCCACCAGGTGAAACATTTGGGATAACCCTCTCAACTTCAGGTTAATTTAGTTTCTCATTTATCAATTCAGGATAGTAATGCTGCAGTCACGCTTAGTTCTGTTCTCAGACCTCATAGTTATACCTCAAAGGAAAATATTTTATAGCTATTTACTTGTATATAGGCTAAAAAAATAGTATCAATAAATATTGTATACAAATCTAAACATGAAAACAAAACTTTTAAACCAAAAATATTCTATATCTGATCAAAAGTGTTACCATTAATTGAGCACTTACTATATGAATATGCTTTCTATGAAGTATTGCTACTCCTTACAAGCACCCTTTCAGGATGAGTATTATTATTCTCTATTATGTCTCTGTGGCTCAGAAATGGGATTTGAACCCAGGTCTGAAGCCTGGTCTGTCTATATTCTGGCTGAGTATAGAGAAGTAATAAAAAAATGAAGCATGGAGTATTAGAAAATTTTTTTATTACTTCTCTATACTTAGCCAGATCTACTTCAATTGGATTTCCCAAAAGGCTTCCGCACAGTTTTAAAAATAAGGTTTTGAATTTGAAAGAGACTGATTTTTTTTTCCTAATTCAATGACTGCCCATCAGATCATTGCATCTTCTTAAGCCTTGCTCAAATTATTTTCCCATACTGGTCCTAAAAAAAATATTAAAGATGGAAAAAAAAATTGAGTGACATATTTGCTGGCCAAGACTGAGTTTCTAGTCTGATAAGTGGGCTAACAAATAACCTTTCAAGTAGGAAAGAAAGACACAGCATATCTTCGAGAAACACTGAGGCCTATTTATCTTTCATCTCCCTGCTGTTGAGCATCATAATGTATGCCGGGGGTACGGGTGGTTGGACCAGTACACTGTGGAGTCAAGTACTCATTCTATAAACAGAATCTTTTGGAGTCTCCATTTCAGAGAAAAACAGTATTTTTCCCCCAATTGCTCTGGCAGGAGGAACCATAAAGAAAATAACAAGATTTATACATAGTCCTGAGATCTAGAGCCTCAACAAAGTGCATAGTCAAAAGTGTTAAGTTAAATGGTGACTAAAACAAGGTGGGCCTAGTGTAACCTGGTTTGAAATACGATTGAGCACTCGACTTTCAGCAGGATGTCTTATGCAGAGCAAAAGACATTTGTTGCTGTGACAAATTATGAAAGTACAAAAAGTATAGAAATGACTAGGGGAAAATATAGCACAGGTACGTAGGTGAGAACAAGAGACCAATGTCACTTTTGATGGGTCAGCTTTTGAAACCTACATTCAGATTTCATTTATTATTAGTGTTCTTTGCCAAGGCCAAAGTCATCGGAGTCGCTCCGGACTCCAACAGGCTAGTCTAGTTGTGGTTCCTACGACTGTATTTTTAAGTTACAGAGTATAAAGAATTAAGGATTCTGCAACATAAACTATGTATTGACCCTAAAAGGAAATTTATAATTATTTCACTTAAAAAATAAGGCTTAGCTTGAGTAATGTAGAGATTACTAGTGAGATACCTTCTATTTTTAATTCCCTTTTCTTAGATAGACTCATGACAGTTGGCAGCTTTCCACCCTGTCTGGAAAGAGTCTGATGCCTTTCAAAGAAGAAATCCATGTTACCCTGAAATACTTTTATTGTTTTGTAATATATGTATGGGGTGTGCCATGATACTATTGTCTTTCAAAATCGACTCAACTATTCTCTTAGCACCTCCCCCTTCTCTAATAGTTGTTTTAAGCCATCTTTGTTGAATTCTACATGAACTAGGTTTAGCTGGAAAATTGATTTTGTTTGAATTCTCACATGCTATTACAATTTTTTAATTAGCTTTCCTTTGAAATGTTAATGTCTATTATATTCATGTAGTTTCCTCTCATGGTTAATTGAACATAAAAATTCTTCTCTTTCTTCCCAAAGAATATAGGTTTGCTTGTTTTTAGTACCAACTGTTATATGACTAGGCTCTTTTTCAAAAACAACTGACACATTGTTCCCTTCACCCTAGTTTCATTCTTATCCTTTACTGCATTAGTAACAACGGTCAATGAGAAGTATCTCATTTTAGGTTCACCATTGTACAGATAACATAAAATGTGTTGCCTTTAATGTATATTGTGTGTAGGGGAAATAGTTGAAATTTTAAGATTCGATTAGATTTAATAATTATTCATTAACTAATCACTGAACTGCTATCGTTATGTGGATGCTATAGAACCCACAGAGAAGATTTTGAGATACATGCCTAACTCTGACACGTTTCCTTAATCTTTCAGCTAAACATATGTATGAAAACAATTGGTTCAGCACCATTTTTCATATTGGGCTAAATGTATTTGCAAAGATTCCTCAAATGCAAATCAGAAATTAAAAAAAAATGTTTTCCCCTTGCCTATATTATAATTCAGCAAAAAGGTTTATGTAAGGTCCCAAGGAAAATTGAATCTCAGTAAAAAGCGAGGCCATTAATTTCTAAAAAAAAAAAAGACAAAAAAGATAAGAAAAGTTCACTCCCCCAATGATCTGATTAAAATTCTTGGGCAAGCTGGTTATTATTGTTGTTAGTTTCTTTGTTTGGCTTTCATGATATACTTATTTCTTTAACATATAACAATTTCAGAATTCAACTTCAAAACACGTCATGTTCTACTTAATAAAAATTATAATTTTAAATTAATGGAGAGAATGTAACTTTAGAATAATTCTATAATCTGGGTGCTATGCAAGGGCCTTAACTTCTTAATATAATGGACATATGCTATGTGAACAGTAAGTTTGCCTTCAGCTAATGACTCCATAGCAACAAATATTTAATGACTATCTTCCTTCCATACCTACCACTCTTTTCCAAAGTTACTCAGACAGTATAGACTTTGCCTTTACACTGTGGTCCTTTGGGAAACAGTTGCCAGCCCATTCTGACTCTGGCTAACCAACGTCCTCTAAGGAAGGAGAGGGGAAAAATCACTGTGCTTCTAACTCAGAGAGGATAACCAACTCTGGGAAACCCCAATAATTTAGGACTGTATTGGAATTAAGTGACTATTTTTCTGGAGCCAGCTAGTTTCTCTGAATCCTCCTGGATCTTTATGTCTCAGTGAAAATCTCTTGGGAGTGACTGAAGCTCAAAGCCCTACTGTGGTAGAATTCTAGAACAATAGTCATCTTAGAAATAGCAAAGGAGAAGGAGTGATCTTCTCAGATACAATATTTCTCCACTACAGCCAATAGTGCAATAAAGAGGAATGGGGGTGGTAAGTGTCTGTTCTTCAGGAGATCCTCCTATAATTGGTCTTCTACTGAGTTGCTTCTATAAATGCCATACATTTCTGAAGTGCAGAGGAGAAAGAGGAGAAAGTGGAAAACAATTACTTAAATAGAGAGGAAAGTGCTACATAGGAAATGTAAATTCTTGCCCCTTCCCTCAAAATTCCATACATGATGTGTAAAACTTTTTTTTCTTTTTATGTGAGAGCCACCAATTATATGGCATTGATGAGATTGGGAGAAAATCATTTCCCTTTAAAAGAGTATCTCTAAAGTAAAATTCTTTATAGCATAGCATCAGGAGGCAAGTATTGTATATTATCCATCTAAAAATTGGTATTTCTGATAGACTGAATATTTACTAATGAAAAGGACGGTCTCTTCTTTAAGGCATCATCATGTATAGTCATCCTTACCCTGGAGTGCAAGACCAAGAACAAGCCACGTAAGTAGATATATATGGCGTGACTTACTTCCTCCTTGGCATAATTGAGCCTCTGCATAAAGCATTATAATGAGAAATCCCAGTTGTATCGGAATACATGTCAATCTAGAAAAGCTGGTAATATAAGTCACTCACTGGAATAAAAGGAAGTTTCTGAAAGAGTGTACAGTGGGGTTGCCAAGTAGAGCTTGTTGACTGTAGATTCAAGAATCTGCTGCTTTTATAAGTCAAGTGCATAAGTGTGTCATCATTTCAATTTCTCTGCATAGCATTTAAGTACTATTTCTATGCTCAAGAACTAAATATCCCTTGATACACCCCACAACCCACGGAGACCGAGGTTTTTGTATCAAATAGCCCTAACCAATTCAGATGCACTAGAGCTACATTTATTCCAGGGTCACAGACAAGTCTTGGAGAAGATATTATCTGGCTGCCTTGTAGGAAAACTTATTTGTGTCACAGCCAACTCTTAGACTGTTTTGTTGATGGTTTTAGTCATGAATCTTTCTGGATGGAAGAGAGTTCCAAAAGCTTATGTGTGCTTTCTTCTCCTTGTTGCTCATTATAGAATGAGCAGCTTAATCGATATTTTAGTGGCACTCTCCATCCTGATGGGCTACTCTGTCACCACCGCCAGCTTCGTCACCTACGTTGTAAGGGAGCATCAGACCAAAGCCAAGCAGTTGCAGCATATTTCAGGCGTTGGTGTGACATGCTACTGGGTAACAAACTTCATTTATGACATGGTGAGTACATTGTTTCATGACAGGGAAGACAGGATTGATTTGTGTAGAAGACATCAGTTTTATATTTGAGATTTATTTATGCTAGTTAGTTCAGATTATTATGACAAAATAAGTAAATTAAGAAAAAAAATAATTTGCATCATGTTTATATTCATCCAGTGGCTGGAGGCAAGAGAAATCCACCTGTTCTCATCTCTGTGGTCTGAGGACCACACAGATTAGATCCCCCAGGACACTTGTTGAATGCAGGTTCCTGCGCCTTACACCAGACCTATTAGATCCATATCTTGGGAGAGGAACCTGGAGAATATGCATTTTGAACAAAATACCCCAAGTTATTTTTTGCACACTGAAGTCTGAGAAATTGAGGTTTTGCAGAATGGTGTTGCCCATTGGTGCCAAATAATCACACTTATAAAAATTTAATCAAATAATAGTGAAAATGTCAAAGTAGTAGGGACAGTAAAGGATGAATTTTATTGATAGCTTTCTCATTTGCATAAAATGGTCCTAAAGTTTAGATGGCTTTTCTTAACTCAAAATGGGCCAGTATTGGCCCACAGCCCAGGGTGGGTATGCTTTGCCTAGTTATTATGGCGAAATTGTCTGAGTTGGCTTAAACGATTGGAGACTAATTAACTGCATATCCATTTTGTTAATGTACCCAGTGAGGTCTGAAATGTGTTTGTTCTAGAAATCAAATCTAAAAGAATGCCAATAACTTCTCTGGACTTAATAGGAGCTCAGTGTTAAGAAAGTTTGAAAGTACACACTTCTGTGAAGGGCTGCTTACTATTTGGATTCTGTTGTCCAATTTAGGAGCCCCCCCAAATTAAATCACCATCTCTCTTATTGTGTGCATCTTGTTGCAAACTCTCAGCACTTAATATTTCTGCTTGTCGATGAAACACCGAATTCTTCCATACACCTGTGATTACAAGAATATGGAATCCTCTGCCCTGCTGTTTTGCACAAAGTGGCTCAGAGTGATGACCAAGCCTTCCAAATCAGCCATCTAGAGAGTTCCAGCATTCAAAACAAAATCAATAGTTTGAGGACTGAATCTAATACCAAGATACCTGGCTGTCTTATCTTTCTCACTGAACCGCTTGCACTGAAGAATCCCAAGTCGGAAAGTCTGGAGGCAGGAACACTAGCGGCTCCATGGATATCTGTGCACATGAAGGCTTGCTTGACCTCGTATTGCAGGAGACAGATTCTAGAATGAAATCAATGTAAAATAAGCTGAACAGTTACAAGCAATAGGAACAGAAATAAAACTTCATTTCTTTAAATATTTTTAGGTCGTCTTGTGACACTTTTAAACTAGATGGGCCATTGATTCATTAAAATAAAAAACGTGCCATATATTAAACATTTTTTTGCATATTCTTATAGGTCTTCTACTTGGTGCCTGTAACATTTTCAATTGCTGTCATTGCAATTTTCAAGTTACCTGCCTTCTACAGTGAGAACAACCTGGGTGCTGTATCTCTCCTACTCCTGCTGTTTGGGTAAGCTGCAGTGAAAGAAAAATTCATAGAATTAAATTCTCCTTGGCACAAACAGGACCTAAATCTCATAGGCTCACTTATAATTGCCTTGGTGTTTCATTAGCCATGAGTGATGACACTTGCTAGGTTCATATTTGTAAAGTACAATACTATTGAAAGTGAGTGTTGCTTTCAATAGCAGTATCTACCATTAATGAATACTCACTAGATACCATGTATCATGCTTAACAATTTACATATGTAATTTAATTTGCATAATTATTGAGGCTTTAGAATTATCAGAAAAATGTGTATAAATGTATGGATATTGACAAATTATGAATATATGTAGCATTTTTAAGGTATATATATTTATATTTATTTTATTTATATTTTTATAGCTGTCTAAAACAAACACATAATATTGTTACTATAGTAGGGTGATATAGGTAATATTGGTTGATAAAATCGATGCTTAGTGTAGCAATTCTTTCTGCCCCGAATGCATGGGTAGTATCCATTTAATTAGCAATTGCAGCTGATGAAGGATCTCTCTGTCTCTAGTTCTACTACAATGCCCCAAAAGTTGCTCAAGTATTTCTTCACACAAGACATCCAGCTTCTAAGCATGCCTTATGTGCGTATCTAACAATAATAACATTAGTCTTCCTCAACTTTAAATTGTAAGATTTATGTTGATTAAATTCATATTTCTGAGGAAAAAAAAAAAAAAAGTATTGCCTAGGTAGGGTAACACCAAGAGAAAAATAAAATAAAAGAGAGATCTAACTACAGAGCTTGGCAACTCATCACTAATGTTTATTTTCACTTTGGAACCCCATCTAAGTATGTATTTATGTATGTATTTATGTATGTATACATGTATGTATGCATGCATGCATGTATGTATGCATCTAATACATGAGAATAATTAGGCATCATTTTAATCTGTAGTATTATTAAACATACAGGTATGCCACGTTTTCTTGGATGTACTTGCTGGCTGGGCTTTTCCACGAAACGGGAATGGCTTTCATCACTTACGTCTGCATCAACCTTTTTTTTGGCATCAATTCCATTGTCTCCTTGTCAGTGGTATACTTTCTCTCCAAGGAAAAGCCTAATGATCCGGTAAGGTCCTTTATTACTCTGCTAAACTTCAGTGACTGTATCAAACATAGTCAGTGTGGAAAGATTTTCTGGATTTTGCATTCTCCAAATAGAAAAGAGGACTTTCATTAGATTCTATTAAATTCAGTGGAGGAGAAACTACAGCCTTTTAAAATTCTTTTCAGGTTCCATCAAGATTAATGCCTATGATTATACTTACCCAGCATCAAAACTATTGACATATGACAGGGCTTGAGTAGGGTGATGGAGGTGAAATCAGATACATTGTATGGCACTACAAAAATCATTCAACCAACTGGTCAACTAAAATTTTACTCATAACAAATTGTTATGGAGTGGTAGTGACACGCGCAATGGCTTAGTTATATGACTATGGGTTAAGATTCATTTGAACATTCGTTCGTAGAGAAAAAAACCTAATTCATTCCCTCTCAATCATGTATTGGAGCCTACTTCATCGTAAGCATCACTTTCAATTCAGAGCCAGCAATTAGGATTAGTGAGAAGGGAAGCACTAACATTGCCAGGCAATTGATTGGAAAAGAATAGGGAGGAAATGAAGTGAACTGAGGAGAAAACAAGCACACTCCAGAAGGAAGAAGAAAATTCACGAGGTGCAAGTGGTTTGCCCCAAGTGTGAATAACACGAAAATGAGCCATTTGCTTCTCCTTAAGATAGGTTGTGTCTCTCACTTCTCATGTCACCATTTTAGTCCCTCTTCAGATAGAAATTACCTTAGGTTTTGAAAGTGTACTGTATTAAATTCCTCTTTTACTTAGGCATCTACCGATAGCCCAATACTCCGCATGAGACAACAACACCCTAGCTATTCTTACATTCCTAGGATCTAAGGCAGATCTAGAAGTGATGCTGCCTTCAGGGTTTAGCCTGATGCCCTTAGATCATCTCAAGGGAAATATAATCCTTTCTGCTTGTATTTTAGTAATAAATCTCCACCATTTAGTTACAGGAAATATTCATATGTAAATTCCACATACATGTGAAATCATTGATAATCTAGATAAGTTTCTCAGGTTCCAATGTTTGTGTACATCCAGTTTTAAATTTTTGTGAACTTATTGGAAGTCTAACACTGACCTCCATTTTTATTTCTCTTGTTTCAGACTTTAGAACTTATTTCTGAAACCCTCAAGCGCATTTTCCTGATTTTCCCGCAATTCTGTTTTGGCTACGGTTTGATTGAACTTTCCCAACAACAGTCAGTCCTAGACTTCTTAAAAGCATATGGTGTGGAATTCCCAAGTGAAACCTTTGAGATGGATAAACTAGGTGCAATGTTTGTGGCTTTGGTTTCTCAAGGCACCATGTTCTTTTTCTTGCGACTCATAATCAATGAGTGGCTAATAAAGAAATTCAGGTAAGTATAATGAAAACAGTGTTTGACATCCACGCTGGGACTCAATTTCAAAATATTCACGGAGGGATCAATAGCCAAAGTTTTTCCATGAGTATGGAAATGTTTTGCTCAAGAAAACTTTTTTAAAAATGGTAGCATAATTCACCATTCATTCCGTTCAGTAAATAATTATCAGTCCTTATTATTTGTCTGTAAGAATGGCTGTAGACTGGAGAGTAAAATTAAGCACAATTGTGAGCCTTAAAGAGATCAAGATTCAGTGATAGAGAGAAAATAGATACATAAACAAAAGATGTAGTTTTTGTTTATGCAGAGTTTGAGTTTGGAGAAATAGAAAATAGAAATAGGAAAAGCAGATTGAGTAGGTAGCATATTAGCAATGAATTGGGGAAAAGAAAATTGAAAATGGACAGAATCATAAGTGAAAAGAAATATGCATGCCATTGACCCAGCAATTCCATTTCTAGGATTTTTTTCTATAGATATGCTCACAAATATGCAGAATAGTGTATGAATAAAATTATTCATCACAGCAACCATTTTCTAATAGAAAAAACAATCTAAATGGCCTTCATTTAGGGACTGGTTAAATAAATTATATATATATTCATAAATTAAACACTATGCAGCCATTAGACAGAATGATACACTTCTCCACATAATATTTGGCATTACTTCTACTATTTATTAAGTAAAAAAAATGCAAGGTTTAGAACTACATGTGTAAAGTATATTACCATTTGAGTTAGAAAAGAAATATATATTATTTGTGCATACATATGAATGACCCATCTCTAAATATGTGTGTCTTGGTTGAAGAGAATTGTATATGGTTAAAGGAGACTTACTTTACACTATATATTCTATAGTACCATTTTAATACATGATGTGCGTGTATCACTATAAAAAATAAAACAAGTTAATAATAATTTAAAAATGACAAGAGTAAAGATAGAGAAAAAAAATCTTTGGGCATATTGGAGAAATGAGCAACACAATTTATTAGAACATACAACAAATATGATAAAACAGTAGGAGCCAAAGTGTGGGAGATTAGGGAGTTTATTGGATGCTTGGTTAAAGAGATATGGTTTGGACTTTATTCAGCAAATAGTCGTCCATTAAAGGTTTTTGAAGAGAGAGCAACATGATCAGATGATACGTCAGGAGGTATGATTTTATGGAGGTAGCGCAGATTGGAATGGAAGAGTCAGAGACACTAGAGCAGTTTGAAGGTCCTGGGGAAATCTAGGTGAGAGTGAAAACCCGTGATGGTAATAGAAACAGACAGAAAAGTGATCGATGACAATAACTGAGTATTACTATAAGGCATTTCCAGTGCTAGCAGACTGAGTGCAAGAGTGGGTTTTGGAATGGGGAAGATTGAAAAAAAAAAACACAGTTGGAATCTCGGAGGATATCATTAAAAGAAACAGGGACATTGGGAGGAAGACCTGAATTGATTTGTTGGGTTATTACGTTTTGTTTGGTTTGCTTTGCTTTGGTATTCGTTAGGTAAGACACTGAGGTGAGTATGAGACTTAGTGAGTTTCCAGGGCTGATAACCTTAATATATTGGATATATGCCAGGTAAGACATTCACAGTAATAAGTATATAGAATAACATTCACATTATTGATAATAAAAGAATAAATGGAGAGGATTTTTTTTTAAATGGTCATTGACTGTGATCTTGTAAGTGTTGAGTCTTATTAATAACTCTAGTCTTTGTTAGGAAGTAACTTTCAAACCCAAACTGACCTCCTTGTTACTAAAATTAGGAATCTGAATTGTAACAGTGGATCTATAAGCATTTAAGGTGTGGAAAGCAAAAGCTATTCAAATATCATAGCAAATACAGTGAAGAGCATTCATACTAATTTTTAAGTTACTTGAGTAGCATCATGTATAACAAATTTAAAACAAACCCGGTATGTGATAGATAGCAGCATACTTTCAGTGAAGTGAGAACCCATTAAAACATGTTGAAATCGAGTGGTGCCATTTCAGAATCATTGATGCCAAATCATTGGGTTCATGTTTTTAGACTCTTCTTCAGAAAATTTAATTCTTCACCTGTAATTGAGACAATAGATGAAGATGAAGATGTGCGGGCTGAGAGGTTGAGAGTCGAGAATGGGGCAGATGAATTTGACCTGGTCCAACTCCATCGCCTCACAAAGAACTACCAACTTATTCACAAAAAAATTGTAGCTGTAAACAACATTAGCATTGGGATACCCGCGGGGGAGGTAAGGAACCATATTTTGTTTCTGTCTTTAATATTGGCGTGATAAATGACAAATAAAAATCTTTATCTTTCCTTAATGTTTTTTTTAAAAACATGGAAGCCAACCTCTGAATATGTTGATGGATTCTATATATGTAATTTACAAGTGTCCGTGTGTTTCCTATCCTATAAGTCTTTCCTCTTGATAGAGAGGATTCACCCCATACCGAGTCCTGAGCCCTTTCCCATGCTGCTGTTTTCCTGGGGTGGACTTCCAGTCAAGAAGCCTGTACAGGGTGCTTTCTTCAACTTTTAGTTCCTAGACCTCTTTGAAAAATAGTGTAAGGAAATCACTTGCTAGAAGTGAGTTACATAGGTTTCAGGTATACAATTCTGTAACACATCATCTATATGGCACATTTTGTGTTCACCACCCAGAGTCAGTTCTTTCCATCATCATATATTGATCCCTTTTACCCTCATCTACCTACGTAACTTTACTAACAATTGTCACCCCAATAAACTTTAATTAAAAAAAAAGAAGTGAGTTCTTAGACTGCATCCATATTTATTTTTACCATGTTCATAGCAGGTTTGAAAGGAGAAAGAGAATGTGGGTATTTCCCTGCTTTCCGAGCAGAGCTACAAAGTAAATGCATCAAATTTATTCAGCAGCATATAGAAATTATTGCTTCAGTAGTTTATTCAGTAAAGTTGTGATTAAAATTTGTGTGAAAAATGTGAAATCTATAAATATAATTACTTTGTCAGGTTAGCATATCTTACTTGGGGATTTTAACACGTCACACGGAAGTATGCTATAATATATATAAAACAAATCATACACACACACACACACACCCTCACACACACAAATTTTCAGATGTAGTTAAAGAGGGGCAAAAAGACACAGACGTACTCGTTCATTGTAAAAGAGAACGTTTTATCAAATGCCAACAGAGCACAATATCCATGAATAATTCCAGTGATTTATTTTTCTTAGTAATTTATTTCACCCATGGAGAAGTAGGAAAGAGATACAATAGTAACATATCTTTGCTTTAGATTAAGGTTTAACATCTTTTTTTTCCTCCCCCAAACCAGTGCTTTGGCCTTCTTGGGGTGAATGGAGCAGGGAAGACCACTATCTTCAAGATGCTGACGGGAGACATAATTCCTTCAAGTGGAAACATTCTGATCAGAAATAAGACTGGGTATGAAAAACAAATGCTTCAACTTACTAAGCATAACATAACTGAATGAGAAAAATAATTAAAACAAACCCTTTATGCTATTTTGTGGTTATCTTATTAAATCCTTAGGGGGAAAAAACAGCTATTCAAGCAAGTGGGAATTTTTAACCCTTCAAGTGTAACTATAACAGTGAGATTATTTTATCTCTTTTTATTAGAATCACCAGTCACCATGACCAAAACAGAGCTACCTTCCCAACATTTGGGGACTAGGAGGGAACTATCTTTCGAACCTCATCGGTGTTTCTGATTCTCTCATTTCAGTTCCCTGGCTCATGTGGACTCTCACAGCTCGTTAGTTGGCTACTGCCCTCAGGAAGATGCTTTAGATGACCTGGTCACTGTGGAAGAACATTTGTACTTCTACGCCAGGATACACGGAATTCCAGAAAAAGATATTAAAGAAGTGAGTATGAGCATGGAAAAACTAGTTCATTTGGAAATCATTATTGGGTTAAAAAAGGTGAAGGAATTAAGAAGTACAAATTGGCAGTTACAAAATAATCACAGGATGTAAAGTGCAGTATAGAGAATACAGTCAATAATACTGTAATCACTATGTATGGTGCTAGACTTATGGCGGGGATCACTTTGTAAATTGTATAAATATCTAACCACTATGCTGTATACCTAAAATGAATAGAAAATAATATTGAATGTCAACTATAATTGAAAAAAACACATTATTGTTTCTGCTTCCTAAACATCCAACCTCAAGACCAAGATGACATCTGGAAAACTGGCATTTTCTTCCTGACAATGGATACAGTATTAGCTTGATTGTGTATATCATATACATGCATATGAACTTGGATTTAGAAGCTCCTTGGCAGCTGTCTATTCAGTTACTTTTTAAGAACTATCAAGTGTGTGCCACAATTTCTTTAGCCACTCATCTGTGGGCACTTGGGTTGCTTCCATATCTTGGCTATTTGTAAATAGTGCTGCAATGAACATAGGGGTACATATATCTTTGAATTAGTGTTTTGGATTTCTTTGGGTAAATGCCCAGGAATGGAATTGCTGGGTCATAAGGTAGCTCTATTTTTAATTTTTTAAGTAACCTCCCTACCGTTTTCCATAGTGGCTGCACAAATTAGCAATCACCTGAAACTAATATAAAATAATATTGAATGTCAACTATAATTTTAAAAAGTATATATATTCACAGGAGGTAAAGTACAGCATGAGAATATAGTCAATGGTGGTACAATAGCTAAGTACGGTGTCAGAGGGGTAGTAGACTTGTTGGGGTTATCACTTTGTGAGCTGTGTAAATGTCTAATCACTATGTTGTTTTGTACAGCTGAAGATAATAATATAAATAAATAACTAAGTAAGTAAATACATACATAAACAAACAAAAACAAACAAACAAATAAATAAAAGAATTATCAAATAAAGGCTCACACTTGCCTTGGCTCTGGGTTGAGCATTGGTTGGCAATGCCTGTACATCCTTCAGTGTCCAGATAAGTATTAAAACATGGAATTACCTACAAAATGCCCAAGTAAAATAGAGTAGCTTCCAATTTGAATTTTTCTTTTTTTTACTGTGATTTTGTACTCCACTACAATTATTTGCCCTTGCAATGGAATGGCTAACCCTTAGGGTGTTTTCCTCTATTTTTACAATCTTAAGACCTATTGAAATCCTAGGATTCCACAATTTTCCAGGACTGTTTAACTACAGAAATAACCACAAGCACCCATGATTCCTCAGTTAACATAGTAAAGTTTTGATATTGGGTCAGTTTTTAAAAGATTTAAAGCCTTTGTGATAACTCACCACTTGGTTAAAAAAAAAAAAAAGATGAAATCATGATGACAATTAATGAGAGACGTGCTTTGAGAAAGGCTGATTTCTGTTTTAGCTCTATTAAGCTTTATAAGGAAGCTCTGTGTTGAGGTAACAGAAAGAACAATCTGCAATCATAAATAAACACACACACACACACATGTTTTGGGGGAGAAACATCCCACTCGAAAATGAGCTTCCATGAAATTGCTTTTATCCCTTTCATGATTATGAATTTTTAGGCAGACCTTTGAATATAAAATAAAATCTCTGTTGAGTTTAAATGTTTGAATTTTCCAGGTATGTATTTCCTTATTATAAAACTTTCTTTTCACAAACAGTTTTTTTGCCGTTTAGTGCTTTAAGGGTGTTAGCAAGAGGTCAACCCATCTCCCCTTTTCTGCCTACAGACTGTTCATAAGCTAATGCGGAGACTTCACCTGATGCCCTACAAGGACAGGGCCACCTCCATGTGCAGTTACGGCACCAAAAGAAAACTATCCACTGCACTGGCCCTGATAGGGAAACCTTCCATTCTACTGCTGGTAAGTGAGTCATTGTGAAAAAGCCTATTGCATAATTAGAACCTCCCTTCCAATTGTGTGTATGTGCTGTTTCATTCTCATTATTGGAATAAACATTTATGGAGGGCTCACTGTGCTGGTTATTTCACAAAGCACTTTACCTGTACTATTTCATTTAGGGAATTTATATCAGCAAATAATTTGTTGCCACAACAGTATGCCCTCAAAAATGTTTTTGTCTGAAGCTGTGTTGCAGCCAGTTTCAGAGGATACACTTGGCATGGGAATGGGAAGTAGGTGGAATAAATTCAGGGTATACAAATGAGTAAGTAAAATTACGGAATATGGTAGAATTTGATTCCCAATTATTGAAGAAATCAGTGCTATAAGTACCTGACCAGGTGAATTAGCATATTTTTAAACTTCTAGAAAGAAGCAAAGATACACTTTAAGACAATGTGTTGTGCTAAAATTGTGTTTTCCTGTTACTTAAAAATATGAATTACCTGCATTGGGACGTGATCGATAACATGCCATTCCATTTTATCTGAAAATTTCAAAGGCAAAAAAAAAATAAAATAAATAAAATGCATTCAACAGTTATGTTTTCATTAAGAGCTGGATTATTCAATGGATCACCTGGAAATGTAAATTATTCACAGGGGTAACACAGCATTCTGCTCCCCAGACCAAACATTGTAAAACATGTTTATTCCAGAGAAATAAGCTTGCCCTTAGTTTGGAAGATCCTCTTAGTTTAAGGACCTTCAAACTCCAAAAGAGTCTTAACTATACGCAATAAAAATCCACTTATAAATCACCACATTATTCCAGGGTGTAAGTCATACAGAGGATCAATTCATGTAAACTGCCCAGACAGAATGATGCACAGCCCATCTTTCTACAATACCAGAGGCTTATAATGCATTGTATCCCTGTTAGTCAATGCTTTTAATGGAATTCTATTGTGTAAGTGTCCCTTAAATTGAACAAAACAATCCTGAGGCACCCCTGTGAGATAATAGATGTAAAGTATTTCAAAAAGTTAAAAGCGCCATGTAAATGTTACATATGAATGAGCCTACCTGAAGTACAGTCTACAACACAAAGACACTTATTTTCTTCTATATCCATTTACTATATATGCTATCATCGACAAAAACAGGAGCAGTGACAATATTTCCTTTACTGTTACCCCAAATTAACATTCTCTCCTTTCTTTAAATGTAACCCCTCACTATAAAAACGAGCCTCTGGTGATCCTATCTGTGTGCACACTTTCTGTTACAGATGTATATTTTTAATTTTTACCTACTGTTGACCTATAATTTGTTGGTTTGATCATCTGTCAGGACCTATTATTGCTTGTTTACATCATCCATTGCTACATGTCTAATTTTATGTCTGAACAATTTTTCAAAACATCATTTACTTTTAAAATATAATTCCTATCTTTCGACTTGGCAGTTTCTGCAAATCTTATGCTTATTTCCCCAGGGGGTATTAAATTTCAATTAAGAACATGAAGCTAAAAATACACCACAAACACATTAACTGAAAAATCAAATTGTGTTCTTTCCACTTCACATAGCCTATTATCACTCGCAGACACAATTGTGCCATCAGCGAGGCAGAGATCTTGTTGTATAGCTTCACATATATAAGCAACAATGTAGTATTAAATGTAAAAACTCTGCTTTGTCAGTATGCGAAGGAGAATTTTTTTTCCCAAAGAAATACATAAGACAAGTGTAAAGTAACAGGGTGTCAACTTCAATGAGTCGCTTTTTAAAACAAAACGACAATTTTAAATGATTAATTTTGAGCTTTTTGACAACAGCAGAAAGGAGCCTATTAAGTATAAAACAAGTTAGTCACAGGACTTTGCCAAGTGATTTCTGTTCTAGGCAAGTGAGATGTAGTGATTCATGTAAAGAACCCCATCAAAAATTAATTAACTTGATAAATTTTCCTTGTAACTTTCTATTAAGGATGAGCCAAGCTCTGGAATGGATCCCAAGTCAAAACGGCACCTCTGGAAGATAATTTCGGAAGAAGTACAGAATAAATGTTCCGTCATTCTCACATCTCACAGGTAAACCGTGTGCAGGAGCTTTGAGGTCAACTGACGTGATTTGGGGATGCTAGGTGGGAAAAGGGAATCCCGTGTATATGTGTTGATAATGAATTCCACAATTAGGTGAAAGTAATTTATGTGTATAGTCTTAGGAGCAAGTCAGACAGGTTTCATGGTGAGAATCCAGCTCCTGAGGTGGGATAGGGCCTAAGCAAGCTTTTTGAAAACAAATGTCTTACGACTTCTGACCCTCTTAACTCAACTATGACTCCCTATCACCTATCACATAAAGTTTAGCATCTTTCAGCTTAGAATACAAGGCCTTTTATGATCTGGCCTCATCTGAATTTCTAGCCCATTTTTCCTACAATACCGTCTCCTATAAGTCAATCCGAAGGACTTCATATATGCTCCTTTATCTCTCCTGTCACCATGCCCTTTCTTTGGCTGTGCTTTCCACTGGGAACAGTCTTTTCACAAAATCTCTCCAAGTTCTGATCTTACCAGTCCTTTAAGAACCAGCTCACAGGCCTCCTCCATAAGGTAAACCCTTCTAATTAGTTAAGTATACAAGCTACTGAAGCATTTTATTATATCTGTGCCTTTCTCACAAGGTTGGCCTTGTGATAATTATCATATAATAGGAAAGTACTAAATTTATGTATGATCCAGAGACTTGTTTCTATCTTAGTCTTGGCCCTACACACTATATACTCTGGAGCCAATCATTCAATTTGCATGAACTTTTGAATGAAGTGGACAGGGTGATACTTAAGATCTGCTCCAGTTATACTCCATGAAATTAGAAATTACATAATCAATCTGGTTACCTAGTTACAAACACAAAAATATGAAAGCTAACTGAATACAGAGTATGAAGCATAGTGGGGAAAAAAAAGCCTCAGCATTATTTTGGGAACATTTCTTAGGAAATATAGGTCTTAAGACAAAGCTGGAAAGAACTTGAAAGAAACAATGTGTTGGATAAAGAGGTCATTCCAGGTGAGAGAGAGGACTTCAAGTGTGAGAATGAACAGTAATAAACCTTACATGAAGACATCTAATGTAGAGTAATTTTTGTTGTTGTTCTTCAAGGGAAAAGCCATTTTAAGGATCTTAAGGTGTCATAATGAAACAGTTAAGCTTTTATTCATGAACTGGAGCCCAATTTTCTTTGCCCAGAGTTCTGATGTGATTCTGCTGTCTTTCAGCATGGAAGAATGTGAAGCTCTCTGCACCAGGCTGGCCATTATGGTGAACGGAAGGTTCCAATGTATTGGATCTTTGCAGCATATAAAGAGCAGGTGAAAAACAAATGCACTGGTTAACATATAGTGTAGGATAATCAACCTAAAACTACTCCACCCACTTTCAAGGATTATCTCAAGAGCCCATCCTTCAATTAGTAGTGAAAATGGAATAGAGATGTGAATCATTGACTCATCTTAAAGTTAAATTATCTTAGCGAGGGTTGGGTGTATTTTTAGTTAATAACCCCAAAACCTACAAGGCCTAAAAGCTCTTAAAAAATTAGTCCACAACCAAAATACCCTCAGGAAGCACTTTCAAGTGTTTACTCAATAACAAATTAGACCTTGACAGGTATGTGAAGGCATAGATTTTCATCTAGCATGTTCATTTGCCATTTGCACAGGCATTCAGTAAGCTATTTGATATTTTTACCACATTCAAAACCTTGTAGTCAAAAATACATGGGGGAAATGTGCATAAATATCATACTAACAAATTAAAATTAAATTAATATTTTATATTTGCCAGACTGCACATATATATGTGTGTGTGTGTATATATATATATATTCATGTTAATCTCCAAACTTGATGCCATTATACCTTTATCTGTACAACTTGGCTTTCTTATAAGATAGTATTAACCAAGATAAGAAAAGAGGATGGAAGAGGCCTCATATGTGGTTCTCAGACAGTCTGTTGTGACTTGTTTACAAACTCTACACTTGGTGCTAACAGGTAGCTAGTATATGTATTTTTAAAACCTCAGTGATGTTAATCTTTATTGTTGACACCAAATCTCCAGTGACTTGCCTTTCAAGACCTTGTTTGCTTTAAATTAGAAAGTTTTTAACCCCAGAAATAGACATCAATTGCCAATTCATGGATGTCAAAGAAAGCCAAGATTTTATATTTTCTTTCTAATGCAGCTTTTGTCCAAAGAGTCTGACTTTGTATAGTGGTAGAAATAAATTTTTTAAAACCATGGCAGTGCGCTATTTCCAGTTTGCAACATGCCCTGAACTTTTATGGCAAAATGAGAGTCTTTATAGAAGAAAAAGGGCTGTAATGGTCAGCTTGGGTCCTGTTTCATTATCTAGAATTCCAGGGGAGCTATTTCAGCAAAATTTAACTCACATCATTTTTTCTACATTTTCTTTCTAGGTTTGGACGAGGATTTACCGTCAAGGTTCATGTGAAGAATACCAAAGTTAGCATGGAGGCCCTTACAAGGTTCATGCAACTGCACTTTCCAAAAACATACTTAAAAGTAAGTAAGAGACTCTCCTGCCTTTTGAATTTTGACTGCTTTTGATAGTCGAAAATCATAGTGGACGTTTGCAATTTTCAAGTTGATCATAGCTTTATTATGAATCTTAATATAGTTGTTAGTTTAAGATACTCTGAAACACACTAAGTATGAACAAATAGAATCTTCAAATTATTCTATTCTTCAAATGGAATCTTCAAACATTTTCAAATATAATTACAAAATTATATTTTTGTAGCTATTTAAAAGTAACAGAGTCTTTGTACATCTCTTGATTTATTTCTTCTTCACAAAGGCTTTATGACCATATTGTATTAGTTTTTCAGTTGTATACATAACTAGTTTACTAGTCATATCCTTAGGGAACACAGGGATGACAAATATTATGTGACCAAGTACATTTTTTCTTAGAAAAAAAAATAGAGTTCCCCAATATCACAGCCAGAAGAGATTATCTTCTGTACTCCCCTCATTTAGAAGACAAGCCCACAAAGTTTTGAGCAGAACTGCTTGAAAATCAAGTTCTTAGATGCACACTAGTTGAAACATTGTTCAATTAATTTCATCTTATCTATCCATATCTACAGAATGTAATGCATACATATCATACTAACAAATTAAAATTAAATTAATACAGATACATTAGTACAGATACAGCTACATGCCTATTTGGCTTACACAGTACATATTTAAAATAAATGCACTTGGCAAAAAAATGTTATCACTATATAACATCTTTCATATACAGATAATTTGTATAAGATGATTATAGCAAATGACTATTTTTAAAAGGAAATCATGTGTAGAATGGTGAAAAGAAACTGAAAGCCTTGGGCGAAGGTCCAGCTCTCGCTGTGTGATTTCCAGCAAGACAATGGAAGTCTCTGAGCCTCATTTTCCTCATTTGTAAAATAGGAATAATGACATCTACTTTACAAGATTGGTGTGAGAAATAAATGATAAAATTTCCACAATGATAGGGATCAAGCATAGAGATAGAAGGAGAACTGACTCCGGATGGTGAACACACAATGTGATAGAGGATATATTACAGAATTGTACACCTGAAACCTATGTAGCTTTACTAATAAGTGTCACCCCAATAAACTTTAATTAAGAGCTATTTCATAATCTATAAGGCATCATATCAATGTGAAGTGATTGTAGAGAGCAAAATAGAGTGCATTTTTTAAAAACAATTGTTTTATCTGTACAAAATACCTTTGTCTCAACCTCCCAAACTTTGGCTAACTTCTCCAGGAGATAATAGCTTTTATGATTATCAAAGCCCATTTTCTATCACCTATATCAAAATCAAATTTAAGAATTGAGTGTCACTTTCCATCCCCAAATCGTTTTGGGCATCGTGCTTTTTCCTTCAGTGTATTTCTGGATTGAAATCTGTGCTTATTCCCTGCTTGATAAGATTACATTTGCCATGGTATGCTTCTCCTGGGACCAGGGTTACACAAGACAAATGTAGTGATGATAAGTCTTATTTCTCCCTAAACAGACCATTCTTTATAAGAATGTGGTGGTTTCTAGATCTCTAGAAGGGAAATAGCAAGAACAATTTGGAAGTAAAAGTAAATAAGACAGCCTGATGGCAGTGACAGGTGAGCTGCAAACACAAGTCAATGAGAGGGGCTTGGCAGTGAGCAAAGGTGTGAGAAGAGGGGTTTTCAGTAGTGGAAGTCTTAAATACCGGCAGAAATACACAGTCTTGATCTGACCCATATAGGTTGAAGGGATGGATTCTGGAGCAAACATCCCGATCAAACTAGTGTTTAGGAAATACTATTCTGGCTGCTTTGTGACAGAATATATGAGGGTATATAGTTTCTAGGCTTCTGAAGAGGTCATTGCAGTAACTCAGATGTGGAATAATGTGTCTCAGGTTAATGATACTGATAGTGCAAATAGAGAGGGAAAGTTAAATTTGAGAGCTATTTTAGAAGAAAATAAATAGGATGTGATCACTGATTAAATATGCAGAAAAGCAAGGTGTTAAAGATACTCCAAGGAAATGAGTGTAGATTACTAAGTAGATGGTAATACTATGGACTGACATAAAAAAATTCAAGATAATTTTAGGGTGAGTTGTGAAAAAACATGCCGCTATTTGAATGAGGTTTTTCCTGGACAATGCTTTTGAACCTAGCCTCTTTAGCCAACATAAATTGAGCAGCTACCCCCCAGCTTTTTAGAAGAATTTTAACATTAAAAAAATGAAATTTCTAGCAGTGATCTCTGAAAATGCTTATGTGAGCTGAGTATAATCCGATATCTGAAATATCATTCCACAATATTTTTTTCCAGGCAAGACTCTAATGACTTTATAAGTGCACATGGGTATACAATACTTAGGAATTTTCATTAACTTTTTAATTTGTTTTCTCTTTGACATTCATAAAACTTTTCGTCTCATCTTTGTAAGCTGTTAGTTTCAAAACATACCCATTATTTACACAGTTGCATCGTTTTCAGGGGAATGAATTTCAGTATTTTTCTTGGCTCTTGCTTAAGTATCTAATCAAGTCAATATTATCTGACATTGCAAAATACATTGTTTTCCCTTTTGTTTCCCACAGGATCAGCACCTCAGCATGCTAGAGTATCATGTACCAGTCACGGCAGGAGGAGTAGCAAACATTTTTGATCTGCTGGAAACCAACAAGACTGCTTTAAATATCACAAATTTCTTAGTGAGTCAGACTACCCTGGAAGAGGTAAGCTGGGCTCCGTGGGCCATGGGCACATCACTACACATTCTGTTTATTTCTTTCCAATGACATTCAATTTATTTTTAGTTGCAGCAATATCTAATCTTGCACTGGAAAAACTTAGCTTAACTTATTTCTAACTGCATTTGGGGATGTTAGGGAAATGTTAAAAGCATTAACTATTTTTTAATGGAGAAAAGAAGATTTTTCCCCTTCTACAAGACATCTGGATCCATTTAGTTATATGTACATGTAAAGCAGCAAAACATTATTTTCACCTGTAAAACAAATAGCTGTTAACACTTTCCTTAGTTCCTCCTTGGTAGGTTTCTGAAATAACATTTACATTGATTGGCGTCCTGTATTGGAATACGATGGGGGCATCCAGAGGGAATTTGGTGCCAGACCTTTACATTTGTCAGATTCAGACAACCGAAGTGGCAAATGCAAAAATCTTTTGTTTCACTCACATCACGTCTTAATTGCATTTATATTTAATAAATGTAATTTATTGGAGCATCCTTCATCACCTGATTTTACACAGCTCAACCAACCTGATATATAGAACATTTGGTTGCCCCTACCACTGAAATGGGTCTGAAAGGGAGGTCTTAGGGACCTCTGAGTCAATATATGGTGCTGTCATTTATGGATAATTTTCTATGGGGACTTTAGGCAAGTGTGGCTTTTCCAACACAAAATATTTAGCCTTTGACTTGTAACCAACTACTACTGTGCTCATGTCTGGCACAAAATAGAATCTCAATATTTTCTGGATGAATCTATTTTCTGGATGAAATTAATAGGTTATAAGGATTTTTAAACAAAGTAATAAAGGTTTGCCTGTTACATAATTGGCTTACTGAACATAATGTTAACATAGACGTTCTATACAAATTTCATTTTAGGGCATTACCTCTTAAAACTAGTGAAATTTCTCTCAACATTACCATGCAAGCATTTGATAAGGGCTGGGGTTGGACTCCTTGTTTATACTTAATAGAGATATTGATGTAGGTCATATGGATGCAGATATGTGACTATATATATATTCAATTATGGCTTTAGATTTCTATTATGCTGATAAATGTAACTGTAGTTGTAGGTATAGGTATTATTTTCAAACTCCAGTTAAATTTGAATATGTAAAGGAAGGACTCCTAGTTAGAGTGTGTATATATGTGTGGGCATGCCCTTATAAAATCTAGTGTTCTTATTTGCTCTCCCATTGTGTGTGCGTGCATGCACGTGATTGTGCGTGCGTGTGTATGTAAATTAACCTTATTTCTTCCTTTGGTTTGCCAAGCACTAATGGCTTAATTTCCCTTGAAAAATCAGGTTTTCATCAACTTTGCCAAAGACCAAAAATCCTATGAAACTGCTGATACCAGTAGCCACATTTCCACCATAAGCGTTGACTCACGGGATCACCGGATGGAGTCTTAGTACCTCCAACAAACTTGATCTCAGCAAAGGCAATGGCTTCATTTGGAGGAAGAACCACAGAAGATACCACTTCTTTAAAATATCTTAATTTTAAAGTATTATATTGTGTAGAAAGTTACAATTGTATAAAGCTAGCAAGTAACTATAACCAGAACGTTTTCTTTCTAAGGTCAATGAATGCTATTGCTACTGAAATGAATTCCTATATGTTCAGTACTGTGAGTGTGCTACTGGTGACTCTTATGCAAAAATGGACTACCTGAAGACAAATGTCTTAATTTATTACTTTCAATAAAAAGACAGCTTAAAAGGCATGGTTATTAGTAGTTGAAAAGTAAGAGTGGGAAAGAAAAGTAAGGTCATCGTGGGGTAGGTAACATTGGGAGAGCAAACAAAATCATTTATTTCCAGAAAATAACAGAATGAACGTCATCATGAATATATAAATACACTGTGATGTTTCAAGTGCTAAGAGTCAGGTTAGCATTAGCAGTAAGCAGTGGCCATAATGTCTGCAATATATATGTCATTTTCAGTACCTATAAATAGTTGGGGACTTTCTGAATAATAACAACAATAAAAATGGCTTTCTACAAGAATGCCATAGGGGGGCCGTTTACCCTGGTGGTAAACAGAACTTAGACTTATTCTTGCCAGGCCTTGACGACAGTAAGGCACAGGGCAGAGCAAGACGCTACCTGCTCTTCAGGGGGAAGTGGATGTGTCAGCTAGACAGATACAAATCCTGAAAACTGATAGAGAATTCATGTGCTGCGGGCAGGCAATTTTTTTGTTTTGTTTTGTTTTTTCAAGCTCTGACCAAAAAAGCCTCATATTCTGGGTTTCTCTGCAGGAAACATTCCTGTAGAGAGAAAATGAAGATAATTTTCAGCTAATTACCCAGCTGACCCAGAATCATGTATTTGGCTATAAAATTGGTAGTAATGCCAAGTTATATGGCCCTCAGGGAAGGTGCTTTATGTAACATTTGCGTGTGTGTGTGTGTGTGTGTGTGTGTGTGTGTGTGTGTGTGTGTGTAAGTTTGTCAGCTTTGGCACAACTGTTTCTGTTTCAAAAATCAATAAACTCGAGGTTCAGAAAAAACAATTCTTGAAGTCATTTCATTTGTCAGAGAAGAGCCAGGAATCTAAGCACTGCAACCACAAGGTCCCATGTGACCTGGCTCCTGCTAACCTCTCCATGCTCATCCCTTTCATCTTCCTTTCCTCTTTTGCGTCTAGGTATTCTGTCTTCTTTTTGGTCTTTCCAGTGCTCCAAGCTCCTTCCCATCTCCAGACCTTTGCATATGTTGTTCCCTTGCTTGAAATGTTCTTCTACCACTCTTTCTGCCTAGCTAACACTCTTCAGAATTGTTAGTCTCTCTCCGAGAAGCTTTCCTTCCCTAGGTTCTGTTTAAATCCAGTCCCCTGTTCTAATACTGTACTTATTGTACCTCCTACTTTTCTGTCAGAGCATGCACCCAAATTTCTGATATATCCAGACTAACAATATATATCTTAACAGACAGGAACAGAATTTGTTATGGGATAGCAATGTCTGTGTCAAGTATAATACATAGAGAAACCTTTGGAGTAGAAGGTGTAACTAAGAGGATGACCAAACAACAAAAGAAAAAAAAGTCAGGCTTCATGAAAGAATAAAGGTATTTGTGGTTTGTTTATTGTTCATTGTGTTTGTTATTGTGGTGGTTGGTTTCTTGCTTGCTTCTGAGCAATGGTAGGAACAGAAGTAAAGGGAAAGGAGAGAAAGGAAGTGGAAGAAGGAGGAACCAGTGAGATGGTGGGAGATTGAGGATGAAGAGAGATGAAAGTCCAGTGAGAAAGTGGAGTGGTTCAGTGAACTGTTAAAACCATGAATATCCAAATACGTATTCACATTCATTTGTTGAGCAACCATGCTCTCTGGACTGTCCTCATTAGCCCTAAATCTTCACTAAAGTCCGCCACATTTACAAACGCTTTATGTGGATATCTAGTAGAAATCGAGGCAAGGATGTGTTAATGTCTTCTTTGAAAAGGAACAAGAGAAGCCTAGCGGCCAAGATCATGAGACAAAGAGCCCCAGACATGTGCAGAATAGAGCTTCTGAGCCCCACAGGACATGAACTTGGGGCATTCCATCCAATCTCATCTACCTCTCCTCGGGCAGGGATGCCCAAGCTGGCCTCCAGATGGCAGAATTGCACTTTTGTTTGAGTATTTAGTATTTGTTTCTCTCAATAGATATGAAGCTCTATGCGGACAGAAGATCTATTTTATCTTCCTTGTTTTCCCACCAGTATCTACACACAAGAAATATTTGTAGCACTCAATAAATATTTGTTGGTTAAATGGATGAATAAATAAATGAATGAGAAACAGAAGAGAAGCTAGACTGATTGGTTTAAAAACTGAGCAGCTTTGTTCTGTTTCAATCTCTGAAATGCAGTGAAGTTTCTCAGGAGGTCATTTAGTCATGGAGAGAAAAAAGAAAGACGATGCTTGATTCCATAATACAGAAATTACAGTGAATCCACCTAGATGGAAGGATGAAGGCATCTTTTTGGGAATCAGAAATCTAATGTTTTGTTTTTATACATTCCTGCACATTTATTTCTTCTTTGTCTTTTTGTCTGTAAGGATGTACAGTGTTAGGGTTTCATGGTACATTTTTGCATATAGGTAAGGAATATACATGAAAAACTATTTGAATCCACATCCCTTTGGGCTTCTTGGCAATAGAGAAAATGTTTTGAAAATTCCCAGTTCTTGGAGGATTGCCTTCAATCTGGATAACACATACAGAATCAGCTTTTTTATCTGAGGTAACTGAATTACCTCTGAGGATTATGGCAGTCTTCATTTCACCTATAAAACCTGATTTTTGTAATATTAAAACACTCGATGCAAAATCAGAAGAATGGAAAGAGATATATAATTAGCTTCTCCAAATATACTCTCTGCCTAAATGATCCATTCTTTTCCTCTGAGATGATAATCCCCTAGGCGAACAGCAAATGCCTCCTAGACGAAGGTAGGTATGGTGGAGCAGGCTTACATCCTTTTACCCCCAAAGGACTCTGGGAGCCTGGTTGCTTTATTAAAGTAACCTTCACAACATAAGATTTTAAATATAATGACAGCAAGCCAAAAGGGAATGATATTATTTCCTTTGGCATCATTTGTTACAAAGTTATTCTTATCACTCCCTTGCTTGTAAACCCAGACTGGTTTTTCATAATCCACAGGATGAAATGCAAACTCCTTCACTAATCCTCAGAGTATTTCATAATCCAGCCCCCAATGCTTCTACCTCTCTTTCTCATGCAGTCTGTGTGCCGACTTCAGTGAATTTCTTGCTCTTTCCTGTCATGTCAGATCTTTGTTCATTTCTGTACCATTTGGCTCACACTATTCCTTTCTCTTGAAAACCCTGCTTCCTTATCCCCACTTAACTTTTATCTAAAATCTCCTCTTTATCTTCCTCACCACCTCTCTCCCCTGTCTTCTCTTTAAGGAAACCTTCCCAGAGATCCTCAGGCAGAGTTCATTGTTCTATCCTGTTACAAAAGCATTTTGCGCATGCCTCTGAAGAAGCATTTCTGCGTTGCCTTATAAATCATTTCTCTCTGTGTCTTATTCTTCCCACTACACTGTAAGTTCTTTAAAAGTAATAAACTATTTTTCTTCATTATTGCGTATCCCATATTCAGCACAATATCAACATGTGGGTGTTCGATAAATATTTGAAGGACAAAAGAAGTCTCTTTCAATTTACAAATGTTTTCATAATTTTTAAAAAAATTTTATTGGGGAAGGGGAACAGGACTTTTATTGGGGAACAGTGTGTACTTCCAGGCCTTTTTTCCAAGTCAAGTTGTTGTCCTTTCAATCTTAGTTGTGGAGGGCGCAGCTCAGCTCCAGGTCCAGTTGCCGTTTCTAGTTGCAGGGGGCACAGCCCACCATCCCTTGCTGGAGTTGAACCAGCAACATTGTGGTTGAGAGGATGCACTCCAACCAACTGAGCCATCCGGGAGCTCAGCGGCAGCTCAGCTCAAGGTGCCGTGTTCAATCTTAGTTGCAGGGGGCGGAGCCCATCATCCCTTGCGGGACTCGAGGAGTTGAACTGGCAACCTTGTGGGTGAGAGCCCACTGGCCCATGTGGGAATCCAACCAGCAGCCTTCGGAGTTAGGAGCACGGAGCTCTAACCATCTGAGCCACCAGGCCGGCCCCTGTTTTCATAATTTTTGATTTAACTTTTTTTTTACAATTATGTTTGTTTTAGTTTTAGAAGACTAGCTATGAAAATTTAAAATAACTGCCGGAGAAATGAAATTAATTAAAATGTTAATTCTGTATGAAGCACACTTGATTAAAATGCCAAGTATTGGAAATACTATTAACAGTATTTCCTAATATAGCATTTTCCCAAGGATATAAAAATACTGTTTAAAATCAAGTACTTTCACCCAGATAGAGTTATACTTAGTCACTCTCATTGCACAAATGAAAAAACTAAGGTAAGACATAGTTAAAATGACAACAGCTACCACTTATTGACAATTTGTTATGTGTGAATCACTGGGTAAGGTGTGCCATATTTATAATATTCTTATTTAATTCTCACAACACACTTTCAACTTATGAGCCTTTTTTATTAACGAGGGCACTGAAGGTTGGAAAAAGGTCATTATCTTGCCCAGAATCATACTGAGAAAAAATAAATTTGACTCCAGGGACTATATTCAGACAGAGAACACCACATTCCCCCCCACACACAAAAAAAGACTTGAATATATTGACTTAGATACATAAGTTTATTAATAATTTAGGGGTGAGCTGTATGAGCTGTATTTTTTAGTGTATTTTTTTTAATTTTATTAAATTTGTTGGGATGACATTGGTTAATAAAATTATACAGTTTTCAAGTGTATAATTCTATAATATATCATCTGTATAGTGTGTGCTTCCCACCTAAAGTCAAGTCTCCTTCCATCACCATGTATTTGACCCCCTTTACCCTCATCTACCACTCCCCTCCCCCTTTCCCTCTGGTAACCACTACACTATTGTCTGTGTCTATGAGTTTTTGTTTGTCTTGTATGAGGTATATTTATATCTGTGTTAACCTGGTAAGGGAACCGTTGGCCCTGGTGACCCCAATTACTCTTCCCATGACTACTGCAGCACCGATCTCTAGTTCAGATGAGAAGATTCTGTCCCTGACTGTCCTCTTCCACCAGAAACCCTCAGGAAGGACTCTATCTTTCCATCCTGCCCCTTCTGAAATTTCTCACAAAGAAACCCAACCATGTCAACTAGACATATAGAGATTTACTAATCATTTACATTTAACTCAAAAATGTTTGCTCAGTACTTACTGGGATTTTCTTGTTTCCAATATAACTTAATTTTGTTATATTATGTATTTGATTTTCCCCCCCACTTTATATCTATTTCCATTTTTATGCTTTATTATTCAATTCACATAAGAACAAAAACTCCCAGTTTAAGGGAGCCAGCACTATGAAATGATATACGCCCTAAACAAGTTATATCCAAAGTGGATCTTTCAACACCTAAAAACAGATTTTCAATTCTTGTTACAATTCTACTCACCCTGGTCTTCAAGATGATTTTTCTTCCACTCTCTGCTTAACGTGTTAATGCTTTGATTGACTTTTGTTCACACCTATGCCATTGTTATAAATTATAGAAGGTCATCCTCTGTATCTATTCCTATTTTATCAGCTTCTGATAGACTAACCTCAATTTATAAGGTCTACAATTTCATTTTTTACAAAGCAACTTTCTATGAAACTCGGAGCAACCCTGTGAAGTGTTTTGTCCCTAGATGGAGAAAAAAAATCAAAGGGATTAAATAACTCACTTCAAGCAACAAATACAAACGTATTAAAATTATCATAGCTAACTATATTTTTTGCCTGCCCTAAATTCCTTGTGATTTCTCTGATTTTCTTGCTTCTGTTCAAGGTTGTGTCAATGAGGTTGCCCATGATGGTGTCTCCACTTCATCCCAGTAAGTAGATTGGACACATGACCCAAAACAGCCAGAGCACCTTATTCCCTTGTCTACTTTGATTAGTTTAGAGGCTGAAACGTGACTCCAGCACAGTTACTCGACCATCCTTGAATTAATATTTAAATTTGGGGAGAGTTATTTCCTTTTGCTGGGATTGCTAAACTAAGTGGAGATGAGTCTAGGACTCTCAGTTGCCAATGTCCATAACACAGAAAGAGCATGCATACTGAAAAATCAAGCAGAAACAAACAGAACTGACAAATGTATTAATAGACCAAGTCCTGATGACATTTTTTTTTAACCACAGGCTCCAGCCAACTCTGAAGGACCATTCTGAAAGCTATGGAGGACACACAGCAGGGAGGCAAAGTGGAAGGCAGGGCAACGTAAGAAGCTAGCGCAGCAGAACAAGGTGGTAGCTGAAGAGATGGTAAGAAATAGATTCTGGATATATTTTGAATGCAAAATTGACAGGACTTGCGGCCAGATTAGTGGGAAATGTGTAATAATAAGGAAGTTAAGAATAAATCCAAGAGACTTGACCTGAGCAACTGATAAATGGACTTGTCATTTATTGGAGAATGGTGATCTGGAGAGGCAAATGTAGGTTTAGGGGGAAAAAAATCAAGAGCTGAGTTAACGGTACACTAAGTTTGAGATGCTTGTTAGACATTCTACAGGAAATGTTGAGTGAGCTGGTAGATCTATATATCTGGAGTTCAGGAAAAGGACCATATTGGAGAAAAACAACAAACAAACAACTGTTGAAGTCATTGGCATATAGATGGAAATTCAAGCCACAAGTCTGAATGGGATTATTTAGAGAGATGAGTGTGCCTAAAGCAGAGAAACAGTCTAAAGAGAAAATCTTTAGGGCATTACACTATTTTTCAAATAGAAAAGGAACACCCAGAAATTATGTGTAACATGCAAGCCAAGAAAAGAATGTGTTTCTAAAAAGGAGGGTGTGACCAACTTTGTCCAGACAGCTGCTGGGTAGATTAAATAAGAAGTGCAAGTTGACCACTGGCTCTGACATGTTCATGGGTGACCTTGACAAGGGAAGTGTCTGTGGAATGATAGGAAAGAAAGCCTCAGGAATGAGTTCAATCAAAAAGCAGGAGGATAAGTGGAGAAGTATGTAGTTAACATTTTCAAGAGAGTAAGGGAAGGCAAGCAGAGAAATAGGCAGTAGTGGGAGGAGAATTACCAGTTAGTAGAAGAGGAATCTTACATATCCTAATGGGGGACAGAAGAGGATCGAGGTTGCCAAGCACAGTGCCCTCTGTCTCTGTTATTCTTTGGGATGGACAGTGTTCCCTGTTCCTTGGGTACTATTTGCCTTGTTAGGTTTAATGACTGAAGCCTGAGATGACAAAACTTGTGATCTGGTCTTTCTTGGCTCTGTCAAAGTCTGGTAGTGCTTCCTGGCTGACTCATCCTCACCCCTGAGTGTTCGTTACATCTTTTATTTCTCCCACAGGCACCACAGATCACCCTTTGCTCAGAGGTCACCTCGTCCTGTCAGGGTGGATACAAAGACCAGAATCCTGCTCTCAGATCAGTGACTATGCGACACCCAATTGAAGGGGGTTAAGCTGAGACCCAATGTCTCCTTTATTGTTATCATCCTGTACAGTCTAGTTTACTTTGACATGGAATATCCCAGGGTAATAGACAGCAGCTCACCTTCCACATTAAGCTCATTTAATGCATATTTTACACACAGAGACAAACATACTCCCATGTCAACGCCCACAGAGTAGAAAATTAGCATGACGTTTCTTCTTCTCTCCTTTTACCTTCTCTCTCTCCTTTCTCCTTTCCTTAATTCCCCAGAATGGAAAGTGGACATGCTTTCTATACATCAAATCCCCCTCCTATAATGAACAGCAAAATCTTAAGACAGAAAGTGTATTTTCTTTGCCTTACAGGAAAACTCTGTGATCTTGAATTCATTGCCTATTTTCCAGGCAAGATTGTTAATCTACTGCATGGACTGGAGGGAGGAAAGTCAAAGAAATTGAGCAAATGTATTCTTAAAATAATACCCTGTCCTTCAGAGTTACAGTCCTGCTGCATATTCCGATTTTGTTTGTCATAAAATGAATATTACCTTGGTCTTTTCCTTCACATCCTTTCTGGAACTTTTCTAATCCCTTAAATTCCCTCCCCTAAAATTCCCCTCAACCCCCAGTAGATAAATACCTTGGGCTTCATAGAAAGGGCATCATCATCAGAAAGGTAAATGAGAAAAAAGCTTCAAAGGAAAAGGGCTATGGCAGGTCTATCCAGACAGATCTTTCCCACACATTACCTTTCACTACACCTCAGCCCTGCAGACTCAAAAATCATACCTCAGCAGCATAAAGGGGCTATATTTTCCATGGGTGGACTCACATGAAAGTCTGGAACACTGATGGGTAAAATCTGAGCACTAGATTTTTGATTTACGATGAGAACTTTAACTGAATATCCCTATCCCCCAGCCAATGCATTTTCTGTCCCCACAAGCATACTGCATAGAAAGTCAAGCCTGAATCATAAGGTTCCTTGCTGGGCAGAGACTCAGGGCAAGTTTAGTTAATTATATGATTCCGATGTTTAATAGCATCAGGCTTCTTGAGCCCGAAGCATCCATCTCCATAGTAAGATACACCTTCAAAAAACACATCTTTGATTCTGGAAGCTTTCTTTCCTCATCAGAGCTGAGTGAGTTCTGAGCTCTGCCATCCTTGGTCCCTCAGAAGCTCTTTTCAATGCTTCTGTGGCCAACCAACTCTCTTTTGATGGATCCTTATTTCTTTAGATATGATAATATAGCACTTTCAATCAAGATACAGATTTTTAGATACAGTGATTTTGTGTCATCACTATTTATTGAGTGTAAAGCTTAACTCAGAGTAATGTTTCCAAACTTCCCTAATAAAAAGAATTAATTAAGGCCCTTTGTTTTAAAAATTATAGTAATAATACAGCTTTCCAGGCCCTTTCCCTGGAGATTCTGATTCAGTAGGTCAGTGGTTCGGGAATAATTTGTATTATTAACAAACACCCAGGTGATTTTTTTATCTTCAGGGTGATTGGGGAATAATTGTTTTAGAGAACAGTGTAATGTATTTTATTTCTATGTTCGTGACTGGGCTCTTCATTATGGCCAACATATACAACATATATAAACAACATGTATACTAATTATATCTACACTTTGTCATAAAACTGATCACCTCAGGTCTGAGAGGGAGTATAAAACAGGGATTTGGAGAATTGTTTCTCAAACTTAAGTGTACATATGAATCACTCAGGCATCTCATTAAAATGTAGGTGTTGATGAGTAGGCCTGGGGTGGAGCCCAAGATTTTGCATTTCTAACAAACTCACAGGGATGCCGTGGCTTCTGCTCTGCAGACACACTTCCAGGCTCGAGGTGGGCCTTTAAACCAGCTGTCTTGGTTCAACCCCCCGTTTTGAAGTTCATCACCCAGTGTTGAGGTTCACTTCCAGTTGTTCTAGCTAGTGGCCTTGGGCACTTTACTCAGCCTCTTTTTAACTCAGTGTCCTTATTTTAAAAATGGAGATAATCCTGACTTCACAGGATTGTTATAAAGATTGCATGGATTTTAAAAGATCACAAAAGAGTCTCCATGGTAAGTTCTACATAACTGAGCGCTCTCGTGAATATCTTGGTGTCACGGTTTGGAGTCAGCTATTGAGACCAGTAATTAATACAGATTTAAACACATTTTTGCTCATACTATATCTTGTAAATGAAAAATCCTGAATACAAATTTTCTATGGATGATATGATGACTGTTTTCACTTAACATAAGAGTCTTATGATGAATTTTGTGCATTTTGTTGATTCCAGAAATTCCCTTAACTGGGTTTCATTAAGCCCGTCCTTCTTAAATCATCTGTTCAAGCAGAAGAGAGTTACAACAGAAGAACTCTAGTTGACAAAATTACTTCCATCTTAGTCTGAACTCCAATTGTTAATAAAACTATTCCTTTACTTTATCTCTTCAGGTTAAATTCTCCCCAAAAATATCAAAGCATTATTTTTCAAAAGATAATTTTCCTAATTTAAGGTTGTAAACAACTCAATTTGGCACATATTGGAATTCAGTAAGTGTTTGTTGGATAAACAGATAAATAAATAGATGGATGAATACAAAGATAAATGAAGGAACAAATGTGATAATTCCTAAAAATCCAGTTTCAACTTTCCTTTAAACAAAAATCTAAGAGAACATTTTTAAAAAGAGAAGAAAATGATTTCTAGCATACCTTCTTAACTATGGTATCGTCTATGTCAATGATTCTCAATTTGAGCTGCCCATCAAAATTACCCAGGGAAATTATACTGATTCCAGAGTTCCACCCTTCCCTGGAAAAATCTGATATAATTGGTCAAGGTGTGGTGTAGCCATTGGGAGTCTTCAAAGGTCTCCAAGTGTTTCTAATGTTTAGTCAAAGTTGAGATTAATGTTTCTATTTGCTATGGATAATTGATATCTCTCCGAAAAAAACTGAAAAACAATATATATATATATATATATATATATATCAATCCCCAGGGCCTTATTAAATTTATATTAGTTTTTGGTTTCATAGATAGAATTATAAATTCTATTGCCTTTATATAGTAGATCCCAGGTACTAATACCCCTGAAAACTTATAATTATGCCACTAAAGTTAGAATTAGAAAGAAGTCTTTTGAAGTATTAAATTATGGTTTTAATTAAACAATGTAAAAATCAAATTATACCCTAGCCTTTTTTCTTTTAAACTTATGTTTAAAAACTAATGCAGCTTTCTAAAAAAATGTACATTCGCTCAACTGCCATATACAACGGATGAAACAGGTGAGCCTGTTAGAGTCATTATTTTCCTAAAGAAGCTCTTCCCAACAACTATGCTATATAAGAAGACTAACATGATCAACAGTCTTTTGCTTGTATAGCCAGGTGGTTCTACAACACTTATAGTTACCAAAACAGCTTCTAAAGTATTTTTCCCATCTGCTTTTGTGGTTGTTGCTCTATTCTTTCTTGTTTTCTTGAAATATAGCACAGAATATGAATCATGTTGAGCTGTTCTTAAAGAGGAAGCTTTGTCCCAGCATCATATGTGAATCAATTTAATCCTACCTAACAATCCAATTAAGGCATTAAGGAATTATATTATGTATCACTGAGTAGGAATTACCCCAGAGATATGAGTTTTCTTAGTAAATTTTATACTTTTAGTAAAATGGCAACACAGACGTACATACACTTCTATGTCTGTAGATTTTATTATTGGAAAAGTAAATGGTTCATTAGAATATTTCAGCAAATTAAACTTCATTAATAATTTTTGAATTTTAAAAATGTAAACATCTTTTAATAAAAACAAGAAGCACAACAATATAAAATACATGTTTAATATTTTTAGAGCTCTATTAAAGTAATGACATATCAATAGATGGATTAAGATTTAATAAAGGTAAAAATCATCCTTCAAAGTTAAAAACTAAAAGAAATAAAGCTGTAGGTTATTATAAAACACTTCTCATTCCTCATTCGCATTATGTTTTATTTCTTTAATGTTTAAGTAAATTTTAAATGACTGAATTAATATGTTTCTACCATCTCCCTTAAAACTTAAAATATTACATAAGTTTAAAATAATTTTGACAACACTCCCAATTTGGGCTCCCTCTTCCGTCTCCCCCGGGATAACCACCATAATGAGTTTAGTGTGTTTCACTTCAGACCTTGTTCGAGTTTTAAATAACCTTACAAATGTGCACGCATATGAATATGCCGATTGAAAAGAGAGAACCTGGCTTAACATCCAAGCTGTGCTGGACCCACCTTTACTGAAAAAACAGAATAATGGTAGATAAAAACTAAAAGATAAAAGAAAACCATAGCTGGACTCAAAAAAGCAAGATAAACAGCCTTATGGACCCGAAACAGCAGAAATAAGAACCACAGCTTGCTGAAACTCTGGGTCCAAGAACAGGCAAGCAATGGTTGCCCTGAATTCAACCCCTCGGGAGCAAAGGGGACTAAAATTACCCCAAATGAGATGAAGGGTACCAGAGCAATTACTTCTGCATCCTCAGTGAATCCCTCTTATTTAAATGAAAACAATAGCTTACCGTAGCATATGTAGAAAATCAGATCCAGAGGGTAGCCATAAGACAATTTGCAAATACCTCTCATGAAAGTGGAGCGGGAACTTGTGGGAAATGTCACATGGGTATATTATTCTCTTCCTCATCTATTTCTTTTCCTACTTCTGTTTATTATTATTCCTTTCTTACGACCTTTCAACGGTGGCAATGGGACCTGTCCACCCCAATGCAAAGGTAGGGTACAATGTTGGTAGATAACTTAAAAATAATAATAGAACCAACTAAAAGACCTTTTTCTTTTTTTCACCTAGCTCCAGCAATTTCAATCAAGGTCAGTGATAAAATCCCGCTACCCCTGAACATCTTTCGTCATATAAGTTCTAAATAATTGATGGGGTTACTACTGAGTTTCAATAATATGTAAACTTCAAATTGGAAGTTTTAAAAACTTATTAATCCTTTGATAAACATAGTATTCTACATGGATGAAAATTTGGAGAACTGGTTAAAAGTTCAATTTCTGTCTCTAGTACCTCTGGAACTATAGATATTCCTGCATTTAAACAGTAGATTTTAAATAAACAATGATAACACTATAACTGTAAAGAAGAAGAAACTTGTTACTTCAATTCTGTCATTCTATATAGCCACTTTGTGTTTTTATTTATTCAAAAATTATTTTATTCAAAAAAAATTTTTTAATTAAAGTTTATTGGGGTGACAATTGTTAGTAAAGTTACATAGATTTCCGGTGTACATCATCTATATATCACATTGTATGTTCACCTCCCAGAGTCAGTTCTCTTTCCATCACCACATATTGGATCCTCTTTACCAACATCTACCACCCCCTTCCCCCCTTTCCCCCACTCTGGTAACCGTTAAACTATTGTCTGTATCTATGAGTTTTTGTTTCTTCATTTGTTTATCTTGTTCTTTTGTTGCTTTCAGTTTTGTATACCATATATCAGTGAAATCATATGGTTCACAACTTTTTCTGTCTGACTTATTTCACTTAGCATTGCAATCTCAAGATCCATCCACGTTGTCACAAATGATAATATTTCATCTTTTCTTATGGCTGAATAGTATTCCATTGTGTATATATACCACCACTTCTTTATCCAATCATCTATCGAGGGACACTTTGGTTATTTCCATGTCTTGGCCACAGTAAATAAAGCTGCAATAAACATTGGAGTACGTATATCCTTATGGATAAATGTTTTCAGATTTTTTGGGTAGATACCCAGGAGAGGGATTGCTGGGTCATATGGTAATTCTATTCTTAATTTTTTGAGGAACCTCCACGCTGCTTTCCATAGTGGCTACACCAGTCTGTAGTTCCACCAATAGTGTATGAGGTTTCCTTTTTCTCCACAACTTCTCTAACACTTGTTATTTTTTGTCTTGATGATAGCCATTCTAACTGGTGTGAGGTGATATCTCATTGTGGTTTTTATTTGCATTTCTCTGATGATTAGTGATGTTGAGCATTTTTTCATATGTCTGTTGGCAACTTGTATGTCTTCTTTGGAGAAATGTCTTTTCAGTCCCTCTGCCCATTTTTTAATTGGATTGTTTGTTTTTTGTTGTTGTTGAGTTGAATGAGTTCCTTGTGCATTTTGGATATTAGCCCTTTATCAGAGGTGTTGTTTGCAAAAATCTCCATTCAGTTGGTTGCCTCTTTATTTTGTCGAAGGTTTCTTTTGCTGTGCAGAAGCTTTTTAGTTTGATATAGTCCCTTTCATTTATTTTAGCTTTTACTTTCCTTGCCTTTGAGGTCAAATTCATAAAATGCTCTTTGAACCCAAGGTCCATAAGTTTAGTACCTGTTTTCTTCTATGCAGTTTATTGTTTCAGGTCTTATGTGTAGGTGTTTGATCCATTTTGAGTTAATTTTGGTACACGGTGACAGATAGCAGTCTAGTTTCATTCTTTTGCACACGGCTTTCCAATTCTGCCAGCACCATTTATTGAAGATGCTGTCTTTTCTCCATTGTACGTTTTTGGCTTCTTTGTCAAAAATTATCTGTCCATATTTATGTGGTTTTATTTCTGGGTTCTCAATTCTATTCCATTGGTCTGTGTGTCTGTTTTTCTGCCAATATTATACTGTTTGATTATTGTTGCCCTGTAGTACAAGCTGAAATCAGGGAGTGTGATACCTCTAGCATTGTTCTTTTTGACTGCACAGATATTTGAAGCTTCTAGAATCAATCCCAAAGAAATAAAGATGTGGTGAGTATTGGAATAGCTGCATTTATTGTGAAATGAGATTTTTATAAGTCTCTGTCAAACATTTGCTTATTTTTAAAAGCTTTCCTAACTACTTGTATAATTGTTACTTTGAATGAGAAAAGTATTTAAAAAGTAAAATTAATTAAAAGTGTTCTTTGTCTCTAAAGAAAGGTAGATTAAACAATCTGGCTGTACTTGTTAATGAACTTAAATATGCAAAAATCTATTTGGATGAAGCTATTGACAAATTTGCAGATGGTAAGGCTTGAACACAGAAACTGTAATGTTATTCATTTAGTGACAGATTAGTATGTAGATATGTTATTTTTCCTTTTTCAAGAAAAAAATTAATTTAAGATTATTAAAAAGTATTAATCCATTACCTTTTTCCTTTATTGAGCATAATACTTATTTCATTCTGTAGATTTATTAAGTTTTAAATATTTTACTAGCATGACTACATGTGAAATTTAATAAAAGATCAATCTTTACTGCTTTCTTTGCTTTTCTGGTTACTATTGATTTAATTACATGATAATTATTAAAAATAACTTTGTCATATAAAGAAGGGAAATTTTTTAAAAAGATCCACTCTCAAAGTCAAACATGCGAGATAAGTCCCTGCTCATCCTACGGTCAAATCTCCCAGTTCCTGAAGCTGGTAGCTGCGGAAGTATTGATGTCATAAAATCTATTGTTTTGAAATTGAGAATGATAGAGATTAATACTCTCAGCATTATTTATGTCAGAAAAAATAATCAATTTATTCTAATGAATTTCCAACTGATGGATTAGAATTAAACCAGAGGTCACAAACGTGCAATCCAACCACCAGTTTCTGCACAAAGAGGTATTTTACATAAGCTACACAATATTATCAAAAAGAATAAAGGGCCAACATGTTATGTTCTAGGTATTGGCTTTAAAGTCAAACTTCTGGTTTTGAAAAATTGTAAAATCTGACATCACTGGACCGCCATCTTTGCTTGGCAGCGACTGACTGAAACTTCTCTGTAGCTTCAGATTTGGGGGAGCACAATTCCTACCACTGGCACATAGTAGATACAAGATTTACCCCTGCCTGGGTTCAATCTATCCTGGACCTGCCCTAAAAAAAGCATTTGAAACTGTGACTCTATGAAACTTCCTTGCCAAGATTTGCTCCTACCTATCTTCTTTTCAGCTTTTAAACAAATAGTATTTATTGCATATGAGTATTCATTTCTATTGAATCATTGATTCATTCAGTGATTCATTCATTTAACAAACATTTGTTGAGCACCTACTAAGTTCTGGGCAGTGAGGATAGAGCAATAAGCAAAACAAAGTATTTTGCTTCTATGGACCGTATATGGTGGTTGGGGAGGGGTGAGGGATAGAAACCAAATGTGTAAGTAATACATTATTTTCAGGTAGTGGAAACAGTAGCCCAGAGAGTGAAACAAGAAGTTCTTGCTACACTATTCCTCAGTAGGGGTTGGAGGAGTGAGGTAGTATAATTCATGTACATACTCATTGGAGAAGTTATTGATGAAAATTTGACTAGGTAAATTTTCCTTATTGACCGGAAAGGGCAATTGATTATGCTTTTGGCTGCAAATATGAACTCTAAGTATAAATGAGACTTGACTGATGGACTATTCTTTAGCTTGAGAATGTGATTTAGAGGTAGGAACAACATGCGTCCTGATTTGCACAGGACAGTCCTGGTTTACATCTGTGGACCGAGCTTAGTTGTTCATAATGCTACCTTACACTCTCAAAACTGTACAACAAATTATATGGTCAATTATTTATTGGGAGGACTATACAATATTAAATAAATTACGTCAAACCTTTTTGAAATTATACGGTTACACTATTTACTTAGAAGGCAATAAAATATATAACTTAAATATGCATTACATCAAATACCATTCATCAAATGCATCTAATTTTGAATGAACAAAATACGTTCAGAAGTTATATATTTCCTAGTAGCTGATGAATGTTGGTCTTGTGCTCATTACATCATTGTTCATTTTCTGTGATAAAGACTAGGCAGAAGGCTTGAGGTTGATAAATAGGAACTTACTCTAGATAAAGGTTATTAATAGTAGACTGTATGGATAAAGGAGGAAATAGAATTTCCTTCCATGATGTATTTTAATCAGTGGATGGGTCACATTAGCTGAGGTAATAAAGCAGATTTTATTTTATGCTGAAGGATGTGCCCTGGAGATGGAATGTTAAGTAGTTCTTTGGTGAATATGTTGTTTTTTGGTTGTGAAATAGGTAAGTAGTTTACATATGAGGATTTGAAAGGGGTTTTCTAAGAGCATGTAGGAACTGTGCACAGGAAGTCTGGAAGCTAAGTAAGGGATTCGCTTAGTTATTTGCTTACTGTCTTTAAGTGACTTAACAATAATCAAACTACATATTGAGCAGCCAAACTGGAAAGATAATAGGTCCTCAAATATCTGCTTCCATAGCCAAGATCCAAACCTGCCTGGCAACTGGAGTCATCCCACAAGCAAGTCCACACTCACAGCTCTCCATCTCGATTACAGCTTTTCTAAATAGTCTGTACAAAATCCCTCTTTGAACCAAGATCTTACTTCAAAACAGACTCATTTTGCAGAAAGAACACTTTGTATCCTATAATATCTCCAAATAGACGTTAGAACAGAGAGGTTAAATGGCATTCTTCAAGAACAGTTTTCTTCAGTTTCTTGGGAAGGAAAGTCTGTGCAAAGGATAATTTCTACCTGGATCAATATTATGCATTTTAACCTCTTTAAAGTACATAACATTCACTAAAACTTTCAAAAGAAAAATACCAAAGGTAATTTCGAACTGGTTGCATTCAGGGAGTAAATATACTGACTAAAACAGTATGCACGTCTTCTGATCATATGAGTGACCATGAAAATACCACAAAAGTGAAAACCAACGGACTAGAACAAAGAAACTAAAAGCAATTAAGGACTTTGAGTTGAGTGTGATTTTCATAGCTGTTTAAGTCTCATAGTAGATGGTTCTAGTTTGTAATTCAAAATAAATGTGTTCGCATGTTAGCTTTCTAACCACAGGAGAGATTTTTATCCTCATCATCACCATTATTATTACTGTCATTAGCATGATGGAGGATTCCATTGCCCCTTACCAATGCCATCTGTCCTTGGTGAAAATTAAAGCAAGATTTCCTTTAAAAAAATATTTTGTATTGTTTTTATTTGTGTGTTTCTTTCTTTTCTCCTCCTCCTCCTTCTCCTGCTGCTTCTTCTTCTTCTTTTTCTTCTTCTTCTTCTTCTTCTTCTTCTTCTTCTTCTTCTTCTTCTTCTTCTTCTTCTTCCTCCTCCTCCTCCTCCTCCTCCTTCTCCTTCTTCCTCTTCCCCTTCCCCTTCCCCTTCCCCTTCTTCTTCTTCTTCTTCTTCTTTATCATAAGCTATAAAGCCCAAAGGGGGTAATTATTTTAATTTTTAAATATATTTGTAATGTAAATAATTTGTTTTCCAAAAGACTATATCCTAGTTTTTACTCAATTACCATAATAGTTCTTTTCAAAGAAAGCTACCATTATTTAACATAATTTAGTATCTAATTCATTTTCATCAATTTTTGCAGATCTGAAATGTTTAGGAATTAAAAGAAAAATAAAAGTTGATCAAGTGTCTCAGAAATCATCACCTGACTGTAAAACAGACATAATGGAAGAAAATCTGCATTTGATTATATAAACACATGGAAGACTACGCTCCTGTATTGGGTGCATAGATGTTAACTATATACTCTTGTTGGATTGATCCCTTTATCATTATGTAATGTCCCTTTTTGTCTCTAATTGTAGCCTTTGTTTTAAAATCTGTTTTTTCTGGTATAAGTATTGCTACCCCAGATTTTTGATTTGTTTGTTTCCATTTGCATGAAATATCATTTTCCATCCCTTTACTTTCAGTCTGTTTGTGTCTTTTGATCTGAAATGGGTCATATGTACATGTATTGTTTTCTTATCCATTCAGCTACTCTATGTTTTGATTGGTGCATTTAGTCTATTTACATTTAAAGTGATTATTGATAGGTACTCAGTTATTTTCATTTGTTATTCATCTTTATGTTTGTTTCTTTTTCCTCCTTCTTCTTCTTACTTACCAACTGACAGGAGGAGTAATCAGATGGTGGGTTATTAATGGCTGCTGCTGGTTCATATACTCCACAGGCTTAAACCTAATATCTTAGGCCCAATTAGCCATAATTAAATAAATACTGGTTTTGCTGTACTGTGTCTTGTAGAAAAGCCATTTGTCACCATGAAGAATAATGATTGTTTTAAGACTTTTGACATACCTTTTTGGAGTATATTCAGCTCCAGCAATTTCAATATGATGCCAATCCTGTTTTTTCATGTTAAGTTCCATACACATTTTAAAAAGCAAATAAAAAGGTTCTCCTATCACCAGGCAAACCCAGACAGAATAAAACATAAATATTCATTAGAACTTCCCTTCACCTCCCCTTAAAAGCCCTCTATTGAAATGGAGATTTTGACTTTTAGGATAATGAAGACTATGGAAAGCCTTTATTCTTGAAAATTAATGGATTAATAAAATGGCATTTATCTATTTTCATTAGAATGAGCTTTTTTTAACAAATGTTAATATACTGTTTTTTTGTTTTTGTTTTGTTTTTTGTCACAAAAGCACCTTATCGTTCAGGGTGTGGAGTAGCTACTTAATAATGTGCTATAATTTTTGTATTCTCTATTAATTCTCAATTAAACATAGGCATATTTATGCCAGAATTACATTCATTTTGGTGCTTAGAAAAAACTGAAGGTCTTCTTTGTCTTTGGTTAAAATATAGTAGGCTTGGGCTCTCCTCATTTAGTTAGGGACTTACTAAACAAGCCATTTGAAGCCCCTTTTGCTTCTCTCAGAGTTGTTATCTTTTCTGTCAAAAGAGGAATAAAGGAATAAAACAATAAAGGAAGTCATTGTGGGAATTCATAAATCCCTGCTTACACAGTATTGTTGAGTAATATTTTGCATTAAAGCTTATTTGTTTTAGGGAAATGAACTATATTCATTTCAGATAAAACTAGAAAACTGAAAAGAGAAACATTCTTTCAAAATTTTTCAGAATAAGAACATTCGGGAAAAGGTAATTTCTTTTTGTTGTTCTTGTTTTGTTTTTTATTGTTTGATTCCTTTTCGTTGTTTCTTTTTTACTGAATGGAACTGTTCCACCCAGGAAAACCTAGATGTTTCCACAGTGAATCAAGCTAAATGAAGACAGATAATTTAATGTTGCCCTCTGCCTCTCAAACTGTGTCTATAAAATCTAGCTTCTGTTTGAACAAAACAGGTGCCCTGGTGCTTTCAGTTCTACATCTGTTTGTGGAATATAATTATAGCACTGATGTCTGTTTAATCTGATTGGTTTCCATTGGGCCACTGTTTATGTTCAGAGCCTTGTTTTCTAATTTTTTTACTAGTCAGTTGGTCTTTGCCCCATCCCATTGAAAGAATGTGATTTGGTTTCTCAATTCATAACACTTTATTGTGCTTTATTACTTGGAACAATAATATCACAACACAGTTTCTTTTCTTTTCCAAATATTTAATGGGAACTTCTAAAATTTACTTGAAAGAAAGTCAATAGTTTAATTAGAATTAATCTGTGAATCTCTCATACAAATATATGTAATGTATTAATACTAATTCCTTTGCAAAAAAAAAAACACAACAAAAATTACTTTAAGTAAAACTACACTTAATTCTTGGTAACTTTATTTTGCAAAAACAGTAATAAAATGTGATATAAACTATTGGTAGATAACTGTTTTCTTCCCAAGTGTCATATTCCTCCCTCTGTCCACTTCCTCCTTGCTAGTCCAACTGACTTTCAACTACAAAGTCCTAAAATGCCGCACATCATTTTCTTACATTTCCTTGCAGCTAGATCAAAAATATGTGACCTAATTCTAGTAGAAGGGACTCAAGGGAAAGATGGCTAAGAAATTTCTGGAAAAGCTTTTCCTTCCTATTAAAAAAAGATATGTAGAGGAAATCTGCAACTTTTTTTATGGCAGTTATTGCCATTTCTACATGTAATACCTAAACTACAGCTACACATCCGAGATATTTAAATAAACTTAAGGTCCAAGGCAATTCTCAGAAAATAGAGAGCTGAAATGTGGAAAGACCTGAATCCTTCCTTCTCAGTATTACTAAGCTGTTGAACCAGCCCTGAAAGCACCCAGCCTTTGGACTTTGTGTGTGAGTGTGAGATAATTGTATTACCTTTGTAGGGACAGAACCATGAGTGCAGTTTCCAGGCTCTCGGCCTCACGTGGAAAGGTGCTGGCTCAGGTAGTAAATGGCCATCAACTGTGATTGGATGGCCATCAGCTGTGGCTACTTGGTCGTCAGCTGTAACCAGTGAGCCATTGACCACTAATATAACTGCTGTGGCTATGCTAGCAGAATATGGGGGCTAGCAAGAAGGTGGGGGCTCAGCTAGCAAGCGCGGATTGCAGTTAGTATGGAGGATTGCAGCTAGCGAGGAGAGTCGGTCGGTTGGCAGCAGAGCGGACAGCAGGTCGCACGTCGTGTGAACCCAGCCTCCAGTGAGACCATGGTGGTATGATTCCCCTACCTATGGCTCCGTGGGTGTTCCTTTTTGGCCTAGCCATATCCTGCATTCTTGTGTGGGGAGCGGGACCAGAGACCCTGCATGACTCCCCACATGACAACCTTTGTTAAGCTGTTTAACTTATTTATTCTATTATTTGTAGATAAAAGAAGACATGAAAAAAATGATAAGAAATTGATTATTAGGATGTAATGCAGAGCTGGCTATCTACACCAAAAAATATTTTCCTGAAATTCTAAATGACATTTGTTTTAAAGGTGTCTATTATATACTTTTACTGAAGCTAATGCAAACCTGTCTAATAATTATTTTTATTCTGATTTTGTACTAAAAATCACATTTTCATAGATTCAGATTCTAATGACATTTTTTGACTTAAATGTGGTATTGATAATTTGGCTGGCACTCTTTGTAGAGTGGTTTGTGTTTATTTGTTTGGTTTTGGTTTTGTTTTTTACTTTAGGATATGGGGTTAGAAGAGAGTTTCTACAAAGTCAAACAGAGCTCAGAATTAAAATACACTGACAAGTGGGAATTTCTTTTTAATTAAGATATTGGAAAATTATGTAGGCGTACATCCAGCAACACAAACGACAAATTGCCAATGATAAGCAGTTTTTAAAATGTACCCTAATGTTGGATTCATTTCGAATGCACAAAGAAGTCCTCCCTTATTTTTCTCACAACCTTTCACATGTTTCTGGGGCGGAAAAGCCTCCTCTTTTAAGTTAATACCAACAAAACAAATGGATAACTTCTAAGCCTGTCACCTACTCACAATTCAGAATAACTGAGTTACCTGATTTCTTGCAAGGTCAGAAAAGAGTTCTAATCTACCATGGGTAATTTGGATGAAGAGACTAGCTTTATGAAGAAAGTAAACAAGCACTCCACTTTGGCTGATAGCCTAGATAAATTTAATGTGTGAGTGGGTAAGGATTAATGGAGAGAAGGAAACATGAATTTCACATTAAAAAGATTAGGGAAATCCCAACCTTTATTATAAAATATCTGTGAGCCTATAAAGATGATTTATAATACTGCAAAAGCTTTAGATATGCTTTGGCTAATGCTCCTGGGAGGCTCAGGAAACATAATCCAATTTACTAGTGGTGTACAAAAGAGACATACTTTAAAATAATTGCTATTTTAAACTGTAGCTTTCATGGAGCTATTGGCATCTAACCACAACATAAGGATTAGCAGAAATTGTTAAACTGCCGCTTTAAAAATATGATATTTTTGTGTCATGTATTCCATAGCCCATGGCGTGAAAAGCCAACTGTGTCAAAGAATTGTTTCAACTAATGCACACACCTTACCTTGGCTGAGTTACCACAGAGAAGGAAAAACAGAAACAAACTGGAAGTCACGAATCAATATCACCTCTTAATTAAACTTTTTGAGTCATCCAATTGCTGTTCTCTGGGAAAATAAAGCTGTGGCTATCACATACAACTTACATTTTTGAAAGCACATCCTTACTTTTAGGCATTTGTTTTTTCAAAACTCACTAGAAGATTCAGAAGCATTTTAGTTCAGGATCAATTGTAGAACTAAACTACAGGAATATGGGAGATATATTTTCTGTCTTCTCTTATCTGTTCACCAAGAGAAGAACAAGTTGCTTAGAGGATTTATCCCTTAACCAGTAGGAGAACAGGTTTCTTGAAAAATTTTTACATTGTGAATTATGACTTAGAAAGCAGTGGGCTCCAGAAATTTGACTTACGTCTGCTTTACTTTTGTCCAATCTTCAGCCTATGGATGGTTTTCTGCTACTAGCTATTCTAATCGTTCATTTCATCCTGACAGCCAGTTAGACAGTTTATGTATTAAAGTAGCATCAAACTAAAGTCAGGCAATTCTCTTCCAGCCCCATTATTTCCATGATGGACTAGTCAGTATTCAACCTAATAGAGACTGTGGGAAACAGCTTCTATAAGCTACACATTTACCATAGCTGCAGCTCACTTTTATGGCTGATTAATCCAGACATACTGCTTCACAACTAAAGCATCTCAGCAAGTAATTGAGTGATGTAGATCAGATTAAGGAAAATTTTAATATTTCTGAGCTTCTACCAACCCTCTGACAATAGTTAGAGAATAGATGCAGTATTGGAAAGAAGCTCAATATGTTCCTGTTTAAATTTACTAAAAAAGCTCAGTTCCATTAAATAGCTGAATCAAAGTAATGTTTTGTCATTGATGTAAGAACGTAAGATAAAATGAGTTCAATATAAAAGATAAAATTTAGTCACTCCAATGATTATTGAGTGCCTTCCATGTTTAGGCATTATTCTAAACACTAGAGATACATCTGTGAACAAGAAAGATATAGTTGCAAATTTGTTTTTAAATTAATCACTCTGTGTGTGTGTGTGTGTGTGTGTGTAGAGAATTTGAGAGGTGTTAATAGGTGAAACATGAGGGGTTTGGTTTTATGATTCTTACACATGGGCAGGGAATACACAAGGGTTTGTTATTCACTATTTTTCTTTATCTTTGCAATATTCCATTAAAACATTTTAAAACAATATGGAACATAGAGGTCCCTCCTCCCCCCAAAAAAAGAAAAAACATAAGAGAAAGAAATATGCTATCTCTGCTGTCATGGGGTTTACAATCTAGCAGGGAGGGAAGATAGACATTCTGCAAGTACTTAAAGGTATTAAGTAGAATTTAACTCAATATCATTAGTCATTGAAAAAAATAAATTAAAATTATAATTAATATCACTAAGTATCCATTAGCATGACTAAAATTAATAACTGAAAATACAAAGTGTTGGTAAGGGCATAGAGCAATATTAACTCTTAAACTCAGGTGGAAATATAAAATTGTATACTTTGGAAACCATTTGACCTTTATAAAATAGTTAAACATAAACCTACCATGCAACCCAGCCATTCTATTCCTAGGTATTTACCCAAAAAATGAAAACATGTTAACATAAAGACTTGTATGTGATTGTTCATGGTAGCTATTTACAATAGCCTAAAACTGGAAACAAACCAAGTATTCATCAATTCTTGAATGGATTAAACCATTTGTGACATCCATACAAAGGAATTCAATCAAAAGGAATGAACTACTGATATGCATAGTATACGTGAATCTCAAAAGCATTATGATAAGTGAAAGGGAGAAGTTATTGAAAGACTACATACTGTATGATTCCATTTATACAAAATTCTTGAAAAGGCAGCACTATTATGTTGGAAAATAGACCAGTGATTGCTTATAGATAGAATTAATTGCAAATGAGCCCAAAGGATCTTTTTAAGGTTAAGAAAAAATGTTAGATTTCATGATTGTGGCAGTGATTATATCATTGTATAATTTTGTCAAAACTCATTGAATTATACCCTTAAAATTGGTGAGCTTTAGTGCATATACACTATATATCAGTAAAGCTGATTTAAAAAAAAATAAAACAAAACCTTCACATAATCTGGAATTACAAGGTGCTGTCATTAGAATGAAACAGGAGAAGTAAGCAGAGTGTTAAAGGAATGGCTTTTCTGAAGTAGTGATATTTAGGATATTTAGGCTGAGACCTAAAGGTAAATAAGAGTTAGCTAAATGAAAAATAAGATGAAATATATGTCCAAGTTGGGAGAAAAAAAATATGCTATGTATTGTACTGGCATGAGTCAGGTTCTATTAAAACAAGGAGATTTTAACTAGGGGAGTTGTTTAATAGGGGAGTGTCTCCTTCCCACCCTACCCCCACCCCAAAGGTATATGTTGAAGTCTCAATTCCCAGTGTCTCAGAATGTAAAGGTATTTGGAGATGGGGCCTTTAAAGAGGTAATAAAGTTAAATTAGATCATATGGGTGGTCCCTGATCCATGCGATTGTATTTGGGGATAGCACCTTCAAAGAGGTGATTAAGTTAAATTGAGGATCTTAGGGTGGGGCCCGAATCCAATATGACTGAGTTTCTTATAAGAAGAAAAGGAAACACCAGGGATACCCTCACAGAGAACAGGCCATGTAAGGACACAGTGAGGAAGTGACCATCTACAAGCCAAGGAAGAAACCGCATGAGAAACCAAACCTGCAGACATTTTGATCTTGGACTTCCAGCCTCCAGAGATGTGAGAAAATAAGTTTCTGTTGTGTAAGCCACCCAGTGTGTGGTATTTTGTTAGGGCAGCCCTAGCAAGCTGATACAGGGAGTATTCGTTTCAGAGAACACCATATAAAGATCTGGGAGGGAGAAGAGGTATGGGAGCATGAATGTTACAAGTGATATTACAAGATATAACAGATATTACAAGTGAAAGAACTTTGATATAGTTCAAATTATCTTGGACCACTAATGGTCTTCTGCCAAGTTAAGATATAATGATTTAGAGTTTTTATCTCAGAGACAAGACAATTGCTGTATTGAATATGTAGAAGATATTTAAGTAGCTGGGATAGAGAAGGGAGGTGACTCCCATTTCTTGAAAGTCTACTCTTTATGAGTTATAATGTGTTGGTTTTGTACAGTATTTCTACTATGCATATACAAGCTATAACATAACACTACTCAAATGCTGTGATATGACGTTAGCCTACAGTAGGCGTGGCAAACTTTTTCTTAGAGTTAGATAGAAAATATGTCAGGTTTTCAGGGGCACATGGTCTCTTGTCTCAACAACTCAGTGCTGTCTTTATAGCCCCAAAGCAGCCATAGACAATACATACATATAAATAAATGAGTATGGCTGTTTTTCAAAAAAACTTTATTTACAAAGTGGCCAGCCCAGCAACCACAGTTTGCCAGCCTCTGGCCTTGATCATTATTCTCAAGCTTGCTTCACTGTAGAGAAATTTTAAATACACCACCAATATCCAGAGCCTACACCCTCAAATCCTGATTTGGTCATTCTGGGTTGAAGCCGAAGCTTTTGTTCAAAGGTCTTGTTATAATTCTCATGTGATGCCAGGGTAGAAAAATGCCCACCATACGCTGCCTTTTATTTCAACCATTACCAATGTCAGGAATTTATTTTTAAAAAAACAACAACAGTTAAATGTCCTGGATGTCATTATTATTATTATTATTATTATTATTATTATTATTATTATTTATGTGTTTTTAATACCCTTATCTGTCTTTCTCTGAAAAGATTTATGACAGAATGTTTTGTTTAGTTAGACTTTCAGTGGTCTAAAAGCTCTGGATGCTAACAAGATAATATGGCCAACAACTCTAGACTGATGTAATTAAATCATGATCTGTAACAAACTAAGTGTTCCTTAAGTGTAACATAATTGGAATTCATTTTTTAAAATTTTATTACAGTATAGTTGGCATGCAATGTTATATCAGTTTCAGGTGTACAACATAATGATTCAATGTTTATATACCTTATTATGTTATCACTACACTAAGTCTATTAGCCATCTGCCCCTATGTGAAGCTATCACAACAATATTGACTATATTTTCTCCTTTTTCATGAACCTCCTCCCCTTCGAAACCATCAGTTTGTTCTCTGTTTTTGTTTTGTTTGTTCATTTGTTTTGTTTTTGTAGATTCCACATATAAGTGAAATCATGCAGTATTTGTCTTTTTCTGTCTCATATATTTCTCTTAGCATAATACCCTCTAGGTTCAACCATGTTGTTGAAATGGTAAGATTTCATTCTTTTTTATTGCTGAATAATATTTCATTGTACATATATACTGTATCTTCTTTATCTATTCATCTATTGATGGACATCTAGGTTGCTTCCATATGTTGACTATTGTAAATAATGCTGCAGTGAACATAGGGGTGAACATATGCAGTAAACATATATATCTTTTCAAATTAGTTTTCAGTTTCTTCAGATAAAAACCTAGAAGTGGAATTTCTGGGTTTTGTATTGTAGTTCTATTTTTAGTTTTTTGAGGAACCTCCACACTGTTTTCCATAATGGCTGCACCAATTTGCAATCCCACCAACTGCACAAGGATTCCTTTTTCTCCACATCCTCACTAATATTTGTTATTTGTTAACTTCTTGATAATAACCATTCTGACAGGTGTGAGGTGAAATCTTATTGTGGTTTTGATTTGTATGTCACTGATGTATAGCATCTTTTCATATGTCTGTTGGCCATCTGTATGTCTTCTTTGGAAAAATGTCTCTCCATGTTCTCTGCCAATTTTTTAAATTAGGTTTTTTAAATTGAGTTGTATGAGTTCTTTATATATTTTGAATATTAACTCCTTAGCGGATATATCATTTGAAAATATCTTCTCCCATTCTGTAGGTTGTCTTTCCATTTTCTTGATAATTTCCTTTGCTGTGCAGAAACTTTTTAATTTGACGTAGTCCCATTTGTTTATTTTTGCTTTTGTTTCCCTGCTCAAGGGAATGTGTCCAAAAAACTTACTAAGATTAACGTCAAAGAGATTACTACTTATGTTTTCTCCTGGGTGTTTTATGGTTTCAGGTTTTACAAGTCTTTAATCCATTTTGTTTGTTTTGTATATGGTATAAGGACTTGTCCAGTTTCCTTTTTTTGCATGTATCTGTCCAGTGCAATTCGTTTTTAAATAAATATACGAGTAGTATAAGAAAAAAAGTTTATTTAATCAACTGGCCAAGCTTTTAGAAAAATAGAATTGATGTTTATTATTAAAGTTCTACAAATGTGTTATGAAGGGAAAATAATAACAAATTATTTTCAGTTAGGGGTGTGTTATTGTCTTTTAAATATACCACTTTTGGTTATTGTTGATCTTAACTCTGAAAAGAGCTATGAAATCTAAAAATTCGGAAGCATCAAAATATGTTACACCATAAATAAAATTGTTTTTGGTGTAACTCCAGAAATATATTAGCATAGATAACTATGCCCTGTAAAGAATTAGGTCTAAATTAAATATGTGGTATAACTCAAGCATTAAATGAACCTGATAATGGCAATAAGACAGTAACAACTCATTTTTATGGTGCTCCCTAAGTTAATTTTCCAAAGAACAGAAGCTGACCCTTCGAAGTGCCATCATTTTTAATAGATTTTGAGAGAATGCTTTGAAGTGTCTTATACAATTTTCTACCCTATAGTACGGAACTGAATTACTCATTTGATGACTTGATGACTCAGGACCATCATTATGGGCTTGAGTAATCATACCTGGCCAGGACACATTGACATCTTTTGACACCTTAGTACCTCACCAAGTTATTGTGAGCATAAAATGCATTCACACATGTAAAGGGCCTAGAAGACTGCCTGGCACATAGGAAGTGCCCCCAAAAATGTAAGTTAGTGTTACCTTTATTCTTGAAGTGTTTGTTTACAAAATAATCCTGCATTTGCTTTTGATTTTATACTTGTTTTAAATTTATTTTTTCCTTCTGCTTCTTTAATATGGGGGATGTTAAGATCATATCTAGGACATCAAGAGGGCATGCGATTGCCTAACCATCTAGAGGACAGAATGATGGGGCAGGCAGGAGGAGAAATAACAATTACATTACCTAGCACTGGACCTACCACTAGGGGGCGATAAGCACAATCAGACAGCAGATAGTGCTGACAACAGAGATTCAGGCCAAGTAACAGAGAGTCAAGACTTGGTCAACTCCTTGGCCTGTAGAGTCAGCAATCGAGTTTCACAATGAAAAATCGTGGCATGAGGATAATCTGACATTGGAGGTTTGGGTTAGACCTACGCAGTAGTTCAGCAGACAGGAATTTGGCATTGGAAATGCCCTCCACAGGGTGAAATAGACCTCCTGACTGAACAGGGATTCATAGGTTGTGGGTAACCCCTAGGAAGGCAGAACCCCAATCCAGGAGAGACTTGAATATCAGCTGTCAAAGTAACATCCTGAAAACAAGGACTTAGACTGAACCCCGGTTGGAAGAATTGACAGACTCAGGAATGAGAGGATTCTCAGTTATTAGAACAGAGACAAAATTTCAGGGTCAGATACACACCAAAGATAACCTAATGCAGAGCCTCAGAAAGTGATTATTTGTTTAAGTTGCTATTGACCTTGGGAATTGGGAATAGAGATGAGCTTGTAAAGAAAGACCAACTGGTCCCAGGGTCTTGTATGGTGGGGAGTAGGGTATGGGAAGGTAGAAAGATGCTGGGATTAAGAAGCCATTAAGGCTTAACAGCTAAGTTATTTCTCGTTGCTGTCGGTGAACTTACCTCTAGCAGCATCTCCCAACCCTGTCTCCACCAATCTACTAAGCCACTTAGAATTTATTATCAGCTAAAATACCCCTGCATTTATTCTGTAAAAAGTAAGAGAGAATGAGTTCTCTGAGTCAAGCATGGAATGGCCCTCTTATAAGTAAGTAAATGCACTTTAACATTTAGACTTTGTACTATTCTGGCTGCTAAGATGAGAGTATAAGAAGCTTTGCCTTCACACTTAGAGTTCTCAGCTGGTATTTAAAAACTTGATTTTCCTAAAGCCACCTTGATGGAGAAACTCCATGAAAAGACCGTGTGGAGAGGTCCTGAGACTGCATTAACAGAGAGAAATACATGGCTTGATGCTCCAGCCCTCAGCCATGCAAGTACCCCTGCAGACATCCTGCCCAATTTGCAGATTTGTGAGCATAGTAATATTTTTGTTATTTTATACCTTAAAATATGTAGGTGCTTGATGTACAGCTACAGACAACCACACCTGCCACTCTTTCCTGGTGTCAGAGCTTCATGGGATAAGAAAGCTTTCTTTCCTTTTATTAACCTGTCACTTTAGCCTCTTAAAAACAACTGCACCAGATGTTTAGCCAAATGAAAATTTCTTTATTAAAAAATTAGGGCAGTTTCAGAAGAGAAGGTTAACAAACAGTGCAAAACCTTATATTTGAGTATTAAAAGGGAAGAGACCTAAGAATTGTATCCTACAAAGAAGGTCCCCTTCACAGGTTTCTTCATGACTCCTTTGGCTCCCATGCCCTCAGGTACACATCCCCTCCTCCAAGTGTCTCTATCTTTTAGTCATCTGCCTGAATGTCTACCTACTGCCACAGAACATTCCTCTCCCTGAATCCATCCCCCCTCCTGCTAAAATAAGTGCCCAAGTCTGATGATTCAAATGGAGTAGCAGCTTCAGTGTTTGGCAAGATGGTCAGTGAAGCGGGTGGTACCCAAGCCTCACAGAACAGGTGAGGGACAAATGGCTCTGACTCATTGGTAATGCTGAAGCTGGAGCCTCCTTGTTTGATTTTTATATGTGTGTGTAAAATTGAAGGGTTACAGTTATTAATGTTTATTGTTCCACATAGCTATTTTTTAATTAGTAATCAAGACATTATTTTAATTACATTTTGTCTTTACATATTGGTTTGTTCTTGGGCATTAGGTTTCAACATATGTATTTGTTTATGTTTTTATTTTAATTTTTTAAGATTTTTATTAAAATATAGATAACATAGAATATTATATTAGTTTCAGGTGTACACCATCATTATTCAATATTGATATACCTAAAGAAGTGATCACCATGATAAGTCCAGCAACCATCTGACACCGTACCACATATCGCAATATTATTGACTATATTCCCATGCTGCATATTACATCCCGTGACTTGTTTTATATCTGAAACTTAGAACATCTTATTTCCTTTTATCTTTTTCCCTTGTTTTTTAATTTTTCAATTACAATTGACATTCAATATTATTATATATTAATTAAGGTGTACAGCATAGTGATTAGACATTTATATAATTTAAGAAGTGATTCTCCCCCCAAGCCCCCCAAAAAAGAAGTGATTCCTCCTAACTGGTCTAGTAGCCACCTGGCACTATACATAGTTATTACCATATTATTAATTAGACTCCCTATGCTTTACTTTACATTGACTATTTTGTAACTTCCAATTTGTACTTCTTAATCCCTTCACCTTTTCCATCCACCACCAACACCCCCTCCCATCTGGAAGCCATCAAAATGTTTTCTGTATCTATGAGTTTGTTTCTGTTTGCTTATTTTGCTTTTTAGACTCCACTTATAATTGAAATCATATGACATTTGTCTTTTGCTGTCTGACTTACTACACTCAGTACAATACCTTCTAGGTTCATCCATGTTGTCACAGATGGCAAGATTTCATTGTATCTTTATGGCTGAGTAATATTCCTTTATATAGATGTACCAACTCTTCTTTATTCATTCATGCATTCAGGGACACCCAGGTTGCGTTATCTTGTCCCATTCAGGGACACCCAAAACTTTCATATTTGTAAACAATGCTGCAGTGATGTTTGGATGCACACATCCTCTCGAAATAGCATATTGGGTCTCTTCAGATAAATACCCAGAAGTGGCATTACTGGGTCCTTCTTTGTCTCTTGTTATAGCCTTTGTTTTAAAATCTATTTTGTCTTGTATAAGTATTACTACCCCAGCTTTGGTTTGTTTGTTTCCATTTTCATGAAATACATTTTACCATCCCTTTACTTTGTCTATATATGTCTTTCGATCTAAAGTGGGCCTCTTTGTAGGCAGCATATGTATTAGTCTTATTTTCATATCCATTCAGCCACCCTGTGTCTTTTGATTAGAGCACTTAACCATTTACATTTAAAGTAATAGTTGACAGATATGTAGTTATTGCCATTTTTTGTTTCATGTTTCTGATTTTCTTTTCTGTTTTTTTTTTTTTTTTCCTCGTCTTAATGAAGTCCCTCTTAGATTCCTTGTAACACTGGTTGAGGCTGAGGAACTCCTTTAGCTTTTTCTTGTCTGGGAAGTTCTTTATCTGTCCTTCAATTCCAAATGATAGCTTTGCTGGGTAATCTGTTTGTGGGTCCTTGTTTTTCATCACTTTGAAGATTTCCTACCATTCCCTTCTGTCCTGCAAAGTTTCTGTTGAGAAATCAGCTGAGTCTTATGGGAGCTCCCTTGTTGGTAACAAACTGCTTTTCTCTTCCTGCTTTTAAGATTCTGTCTTTGCCTTTAACCTTTGGCATTTTAATTATGATGTGTGGGCCTCTTTGGGTTCATCTTGTTTGGGACTCTTTGTGCTTCCTGGGCTTGATTATCTATTTCTTTTGCCAGATTAGGGAAGTTTTCTGTCATTATTTCTTCAAATAGGTTTTTAATTCCTTGCTATCTTTCTTTTCCTTATGGTGTACTATGATACGAATGTTAGTATTCTTGATATTGCCGCAAAGACCCCTTAAACTGTCTTCATTTTGGAGGGATTCTTTTTTTCTTTTTGCTGTCCTTTTTGGATGTTTTATGCTACCTTGTTTTCTAAATCACTGATTCGATCCTCTGTTTCATCTAATTTACTAAAATTTCCCTCTAATGTATTCTCCATTTCAGTTATTATATTCCTTATTTCTGACTGTTTCTTTTTTTATGTTTTATACCTCCCTTTTTATGTTTCCTATCTGTTGAAGTTCTCCATGAGATCATTGAGCATCCTTATAACCAATGTTTTGAACTCTGTGTCTGGTGGATTGCTTGTCTCCATTTTGTTTAGTTGTCTTTCTGGAGTTTTGTTCTGTTCTTTTATTTGGGACATGTTTCTTTGTCTCCCCATTTTGGCTGCCTCCCTGTGTTTGTTTCTATGTATCAGGTAGGTCTGCTATACTTGTTGGTCTTAGTCGATTGGCCTTATGTAGTAAGTGTCCTGTAATGTCCAGTGGCTCAGTCTCCCTGGTCACCATAGCTGGGTGCTCCAGGTGTGTCCCTTGTCTGGATTGTGTGTGCCTTCCTTTTGTAGTTGAGTCTTGGTTGCTGTTTGCATGAAAATTGGAGGGATTGACCTTTAGGCTCATTTGTTGTAAGGATTAGCCATGACTATAGTGGAGGAATTGTGGTGCAGGGGCCGATCCTACAGAGTAGGATTTGCTTTAGCAGGGCTCTGGTGCCTGTCCCATCTGCCCTTTGGGTTTGTCATCCTTGGAGATGGCTGGGTAATGCTCCAGTTTTGTTCATAGTTGGCCATTGGGTGTGCTGTTTCCAGGACCACCTGGGAGGCGACCCTCTGCAGGCTACCTCAGCCACAGCTTGTGCCCTGCCTAAAGCCACCTGGCATGAGTCACAAAGCAATCACAGATGGATGCTGACTGTGCTGTGCTTCAAGGTGCCTTGAAAGGCCATGCTGCAAACAAAGGCCAGCTGCTGCTAGTGTTGGACTTAGGGCTGCTCAGCCAGAGATACAGGATATGCTGAAGTCAGATGCTGTTTGTTGGATTTTGTGAACCTTTGAGAGACTTTAGGAAAGTCTGCAGCATAAGCTGAGGTAGGCAGTTGGTACGATGAAGCCACTGAAAGAGGTTTGGTGGGCTCAAAAGTTGGATGGGGCAGGGTCTCAGGAAATCAGGGTGAATGAATGGTGTTAGCCATATTGATGAAGACTCATCTATTGCAACAACCTGTGTTTGCACACCAGGAAGGGGAGGGCTCAACAGAGAAATAATGGCTTCCACCAGCTCCTCTGTTTAGGAGAATGTTGACTCTCCAGCCCTCACCCTGCAGCCTGTCAACTCAGTTCCTCCCCATATGTCTCTGTCGCCTTTCAAGCTGCTGCCCCAGCACTGGAGTTCAGAGTGAGTGAGCCATCAGTGAGTAAGTCCATGTGTGGTCCCTTTAGGAGGAATGCCTAGGAGTGTAGCTGCCTTCTGGCTCACTTAACCACAATCTCCACTGGTTTTCACAACAAGAAATTATGGGGACTTTTCTCCCCAGCACTGAAATCTTGGGCCAGGGACCCTGGTATCAGGCTGGGCCCCCTTCTCCTCCAGGGGGAACCTCTGCAGGCAAGATATCCCTTCCAATTTTTAATGGTCACGCACGGGTGTGGGACCAGCCCGTTCCATGTCTTTGCCCTTCCTATCAGTCTTGAGGTGGCTTCTTCTGTATGTCCTTAGTTGTAGGGCTTCGGTTCATCAAGATTTCAGGAGATTTTCAATGATGATTGTTTTGTAATTTAGTTGTAATTTTGATGTGGTGGTGAGAGAAGGTAAGCACGTTTACCTACTCCACCATTTTTACCAGAAATTGGAATTTTTCTTCAGTATTTGTACCACAATATGCTGCTGTTGAGTGAACTCCCATAATTAAAGAACATTTAAATGAAATACAGGTCTAAGAAATGTCATCAATGTGGGGGGAATAGGACATTCTAAACCAAGAGTCACAGATTGAGGCATTCAGATTTTAAGCAGATAAAATGAATGAGTGAAGTGTACTTGGTGTTATTAATGGGCAAAGATGGGGATTAAGGCAAAGTAGAATGAGCTTGTATGCCTTTGCAGAAGGCATAACAATTGTTGTTTTCAGGAATATAGGCAGTGTTGTCACTTCCCTCCTCTCACTCTCCTCTCTCTTTCTCTCTCTTTTTGGAGATCTAGATTTACATGTAAAATGTCCATTTTTTTTAAATACTGAGGAGGCCAAACAAAATACATGTCTATCCATTGAATTTGGGGCACTGGATAAAAATAATTTTGAGAAAGTATAATAATTTTCATAATTATCAAGATAACTCTCACTGGACTCCATAATTGTATAGAGTAGAATTTAGAGCATTGCTGTGCCTGAGTGTTCTACCTGAATAATTAATTACATGAAATTTACTGAGAGTCCCTTTTTTTTTTTTCAAAGAGCGATTCCCAGATATGATTAATTCCTAAACTTTAGCCGTCTCCCTCTGGTATGGAGAGTGGAGTGCTTGCAATTCTTTTCTGTACAAATGTTTTAAAGGCTTAGGGATGAGACCTTCACTACTGATATGTTAATTCTGAAACTCGACCTCTTTTCATCCTTTCTTAAGCAATATTGTATTTACCAGGTAGCCGTTGGTCCCTACACTAGATATTTCTGCTAAAGTACTTGGTTAAGCCTCTCGAAAATGGGATTTTAAATAAAAAATAACTTGATGAGCATCTCATGAGAAATTATATTTAATGTGTTAATAATTAAGATAAGCATAAAAATTAATAAGTTAATAAATCCTGCATTGAATTTTTACCACCTCTGTCCCCCAAACTCTCCTGGCAATAATTTCTTATATTGGGATGACATAATGTTCTAAGATTTGCCAATATTGGAGAACATCCCCTATGCTAGTCTAGGCAATACTTTGAGTCTTTGAATCACAATGATATGAATAGGGTGGGTCATCAAGACCCACCCTCCCTATCAATTGCAATATCAGTATACGTCCAGATGATGTGACAATGTTTTCAGCCATCAGGTTCTTGAATCATTTCAATTTCTCTGATTCCCCAATCTAGCATTGCCCAATCTTCAAGAAGACAACAATAGGTTTTATCCAGTCAGAAGCTTACATAGTTTTTATAGTCTTGAAGCTTTTACAGCTTGAGGACTCCCCTTAAGAAAAAGGAAAAACATAAAATTACCCAAACCTAAATCCAAAATATTCTAAAAAGTAGACATTACACTCACCCCATTTGAGATTTTTTTTTTTTTTTTTTTTAATGAGAACTATGATAAGAGGGGCAATCTCTTAATCCTTCTCAAGGGGTAAAACCAGGAAATACAAGTCAAGGATTATCGATGGCTGGCCCCCAGAGGTATTGACTGATTGCATTAGTCCACACATAGAAGCAGTTATGATTCAGTGACAGAATGAAATGTCCTAGTTGTGGTTGTTCACAGGCCTATTCTATAAACATGTTAAAGATGTTTCAATGAAACAAATGAAATGTTACTGACAGGTACTTAGACTATATAAATAGTGCCATCTTTGTCACACATCAATGTATATATTAAAAAACTGAGAGAACTCAGATAAAAATAATGGAATATGAAATAAAAGGGAGGAAGAATGATAAAATTAATAGAAATTATCCTGACATCTAAAAGAATATTAAAACAACAACAACGAAAATCAGATCATATCCAACACATATACTTCTGTTTTGAGGCCAATACAAGTGGGGTGGCCATAAGCTTGATCATCGTGGACCTCGCAATCAGTCTGCCTCTGCTTTGAAGCACCATCCAATTTCCTACACAAGATTCCCTGAGGCCATTCCAGCACAGAGGAGGTTCTAGCCTCTTTTCACTACTTTCTTCAATACAGAATGTGTGGGTTTGGTAAGATCCGATTACAACTTCCATTTGTCTTAGTTAGGAATACAGTGTTACACATTTCTAACTCATCTATGAGACATGCAGATAAGAGGAAGAAAGAGAGTCTTTAACAAAGCCAGTTTAAAAATAAGAGTTGTAACTCTTACTCATGCTCTCTTGGGACAAATATTCAGCATGTATTTCAGAAAGGAAATTCCTTCTGAGAAAAGTTTAATGTTAGATTTATTCTCTTAAGAAAGAGAAATCATGTTATGTATCAGGGACAAGGTTCTCAGACTTCAGTTGGATAGTTCCAGAAGGATCTTTTTCTTCTGTCTTCTCAATTGACTTTTCTCCTTACCTCTCTCACAATATCCAATTTCATTTTACCACTTGAACTTTCAATCATCTTCAGGACAGCTTCTATCTATATTTGTATTACTACTGTAACATAGAATATGCCTTCTGCCACTATCTCAGTGTCTAGATATGACCATTTTTACTAGATCTTTGATAACTTTATTGAAAATTGTTACAAGTTCGCTCTACTTTTCAGTTTCTCTTCCTTTTTTAAATTTTGTATGCCTCTTATTGCCTTAATGTTTTGCTTCTCTGACTCAAGTTTGTTTTTATTTTGTTATTTCTTGTAGTTTGTACCCTCCATGCTGTTTCTGGTTCTCCCGGCAAGCTTTCCCTCTTGTTACTGATATTTGCCCCTAGGCGATATCTTTTATGATTTCTTCTTTGGTTCTTTCTTTGAATAGTTCTAATTCTTGATATAATGAGAAGAGATGTTCATATGCCCTTTAGGAAATGTGATCACATTGTAATAAACTGACTTGCTCAAAGAGACCCTGCTTTCTATCTGCATTTCCAGGATGCTATTTGTCATTCACTTTAAAGCGTCCTTTTGGTCTCTATTTTGAGACAGACAGAAATGACATTTTGGATGTTCGTGAAAGCTTTTTCTGACCATGTAATTATTTTTAAATGGGCATTAGTTGAGACTAGTCAGAAACAAATAACTGATTAACAAGAAAGAGTTTTCATTGGAGTTATGTAGCCCTCAGGTAAACTCATTAAGACTCTATTGCTGGAAGTGTAGACATGCATGGCTACCAATTTGCTGCTCTATACCCAGCTTTATTCCTTTTAGTAGAGGGATGAAGATTCTTTTTCAATGTTATAGAAATAAACTGTTCAAAATATATTGTTGTTGTTTTTTCATTCTCAATCCAGAAAATTCATAGTATATCTTCTGTCTGGGATCCATATCAGACACGGGAGGCATGATCGTTGCATGAAATGAAGAGTAAGCATAAGTGAAGGCTCTTAAAAAGGATTTTTAAGGAAGATGGTGATAATCTGTGTTGTTTCTTACTGGCAGTTGCAGAGCAGTGGTCGTGGTGCAGAGAAGTAGTATTTAGGGGTGTGAGATCTCCAGTCTATTAAATAAAGCACAATTGAGCTGAGTCACTGATAATATTATTATACAAACTGTAAATTAAATAATAAGTGGTATGAGAAGTTATAATTTTTTTTACCTCATTTTTCCACACTGATTTTTGAGACTTTACCAATAGTGAATTTACTATATTTTCCACAGAGCCAATTGATATGCTTGTGGTGAATGATTTGAATTGTAATTCATCTTATGCACATATGCAATTACTTTTCATAGAATAGGTTCAGAAAAGTTCCCAACCCACCAAAGGAAGCCTAGACTTTAGAAAATATGCATACTTCAGTGTTTTTCAACTTTCTTCTTAATAAAATTTTTTTTAAAGTAAAGTTCAGCCAGCCTGTAACAAAATGTCATGGAATGACATTAGAATAAAGGAAATTTTTTTTTTAAAGCCTTTGTCTATAATTAGAATGTAGTTTCTCTCAAATTTGGAATATTGTCTCAAACTTTAAGAAAAAATTAGATAATGTTAACTAGGCTAACTCTCCTCCCAAAAAGACATATTGAGTTACCATAAAAGTGAATTAGAGTCTAGACCAGGTTAGATTTCTGGCATACACTGAAGATTTAGTGTGAACCAGTCAGAGGTTATGTCAGGAAGCTGTGAGAAATGAATTGCAATTTATTGGTAACTTGAGAAAATGGGATTCAGGTCACAGCAATATACTATGGATTGGTTCAGAGGTTGGCACTCTATTTAGTTCTGAATGACTACAGAAAAGTGAGGTAGAAAAATAAGAAAAAGAACAGCAATAGGAGATTTAGAGATAGAGAGATAGACCAGGGAGAAGAGGGAGGAAAGCAAAACATGGGAAAGGAGACGCTATAGGAGAAATGCCAGGTAAAACTAGAGTATTGTGAACTGATTCAGGTTATGAGGGTCAAAGTTATGAGGTGGAGCAGAGTATGCCACACCAAAATATGCCTTTTGGGATATTGATTATTTTAAACTGGTTATTTTTAAGAAACAAAAGTTTCATAAATTATCTTTGACCTTCCCACTGTCTAAAATAATTTAAATAAAGGACCTGCTCCAGGAAAGGAGCTATTAGCATAAAAACTAGTTTAATATGAACTAAGTATGATACACAGGGAGGAAAGTCGCAAAGTCCCTGTAACCAAAGTCCTTTCTGTGTATTATTGCTAAAGATGGCCCAGCAAACATTCATTTACCAAACATTTGCTTTTCTATCCCTATGTGCATTGCCTTCCTGCCCTTTGAAGTCCCAAACCACAACTCCCCTTTCTCCTTAGCTCAAGATTGCATATAAACCTTAATAACTACTTAGCTTATCTCTTATAGTTGTATGAAACTCCCGTATGTACATACGAAATAAATGTAGTCCTTTCCCCTGTTAATCTGTTTCATGCCAATTTTATTATTAGTCCAACCAGAAGAACTCCGAAGGACAGAGAGAAAATTATTTTCTCTCTCTCACATTTACCCGTGTGAGTTGTTCTCAAACTTTTCTGGTTGCGTAACTTCTTGTACTTAGTCATTACTGCAGGCAGAAAACGAAGTTTAAATTTGTCAAATTCACAGTCTCTAAACTCTAGGCATAGATGAAAGGATAGTGGCATTCAAAAACTGGGCATTAACTAGGTATCCAACACTGGGCCTTGACTATTAGTGAGATAGAGGTGATGTGAATGAGATAAAGGACTACATATAAAATTGCTTCCTGATTTAATATCTAGGAATAACACAAAATACTTCCACCAAATGTTTTTCCAGTGTGTGTATGACCGTGATAAACTGTACCCTCCCTCCAGGCAAATGATAGCTTGGGAAATCAACCTGTCTTAGCACAATGAAGTTGAGATTAAATCAATGTCCTGAAAATATGTGATAATATGAATATTCTAAGTTTCTGCAATATTTCTGAATCATGAAAAGATGGAATTATACCAAATGGAAATTAAAAGCAATTAGGACCAAACCAGGATAAAACTGTAAACTATGGAAGTCCAGACCATCTTGGCAACAATCCTGTCTCATTTTTCTTCATGGTAACATCCCATATTCCCAATGCACACTAGCTAAATGTGCTTTCTACTTCCACATGATGGAAACCTTTTATTCTTTCTAAGGTATACTCTGACAATTAGGTATAACCTGACAATCTACTAAAGTATTATTCCCCCTATGGATACTTTCATTGCAATAGGAATCAAAGCAGTAATTCAAAGAAGCATCATCCATATATATGTGGCTACTTTTTCTCTTTGACCATAGTAGACTTAATAAAACATGACATTCTCTCCCTCTGAGACAAGATAAGGGCACAGAATCATTCTCAACATTGATGTTCAAGCTGGCAACAAACACTCAACAAAGTGAACAAGCACATACAAGCTAATTTATAATTTAGAATCTATGTCGTAAAATTGTAATGGTTACATTCTAAGTGTCAGTCAAGATGTATGAATATGGAGAATGTATGAACTGTATAGAAGGATAAAACGATAAGGACTGAGGGATAATAGTCCCCATAATTATAAATCTAATCCTGTTATTAAATATGATATTGAAGGAAAACATTAGAGAAACCAATAGTTAATGACAGAATTCATGGTAAGAGTATCATAAACCCAAATAACTGAAAACTACAAAATGCAAAAAGGTTGTATTCAGGATCATAGACGTCGATTGTTGAGCAAAGATGGAAACACTGTTTGAAACCTTTTACTTAATATTTTGTTGTTTTATTTGTTATGGGATAGATGGTTATTTTTTTCTACACACTTGATATATAATGTTTCTACTCTTCAAAATATAAAGCAGAAATTACAGATCCAAATTACTATATCCCATTTCAAGTAGCTGCCCTGACAGGATATACATTTATTCCAGCCATACTACCATTGCTTAAAACAGTTTAGAACTCCTTTTGAAATTGCTTTCAGAGCCTGAAGCTAATATACTTTTTTAAAACTATCCTCAATAGTGGCAAATCTTCATTCTTTGACAGGAGATTTGATTTTTCAGAGATTGCCAAAAGTCAAGACTAGTGAATAAAGTAGCTAGTTAAATTGTATTATACTGTTTGAGTTTTCAAAAATAAGTTGTGCTAAAGTTATGAGCCTAGTTTCTCATGTAGCTCATAAAATATTTTAGAAGGCAATTACAAAAGGGAATTTTTAAAAGTAGATTTTTAGTTCTCTTTTGTAAAATGAATGGATACTGCTAGCTGATCTCTAAATTCCCTTTCAGCTTTATGATTCTGTGATTTAGTTATTCATTTATTTAAACATTTTGAAGGAGTTGGTGCTATCTTAAAGAAAAATAAAACAAATCTCAACGTGATTGAAAACTTTTTATCTTAAAAAAATACATTAAAAGACCATGTTTTATGTTCTTAATTACACTGGTATTTATTTTACTCTGCTTTAAAATGAGGGAGAGTCTTGGATAAATGACTCTCTAGTTGTACAACAACATACAATTGTATTAGTATCTACTGTTTTATAACAAATTAGTCCAAAATTTAGTGGCTTAAAACAAGTTATTATTTCATAGTTCCCGTGAGCCAGTGATATGGACATATTTATCTGTGTCCTCTGCTTCAGGATGTCTCATAGGCTACAATCAAGTTGTCATCTGGATTGCAGTCATCCCAAAGACCAACTCGGGAAAGATTTGCTTGCAAGCTCACTCACATGATTATGCCACTACTCAGTTTTTCATGGGCCTTAGTCCTTGTTGGCCATTGGTTGAAGGCTATCTTCAGTTCCTTTCCACATGGGCTTCTCTATAATGTATCTCACAACATGGCAACTTGCTTTATCAAATAAGCAAGCAATAAGAGACAAAGAAAGAAAGAGTATGAGCAAGATAGATCTTTATAACCTGGTCGTGGTCTTTGTAAGATGATCTCAGAAGTGACATCCCATTACTTTTACTATATTCTGTTCTCTAGAAGTGATAAATTAAATCCAGTCCATACTTAAGGGGAAAGAAAGGATTACACAAGGGGAAGACTACCAGAAGGTGTGGATGACAGGGAGGCATCTTACAAGCAGCCTTTCACTGTATTTCCTCTGGACTCCCATGATTCTATCTATTCCATGTGAAAAATATACTCACCATCTCTCAGGTTCCTATGAAGCTCAACCCATTACAGCATCAGATCAAAGTGCAGTATCATCTCATCTAGATCATGTTCAAGTATGGCAGAGTCTCCTTGAGTGTAATTCCTTAAGTACAGCTCCAAGAATACAGTACTTTGACAGCTGTGGACTTGAGAAACCAGAAAGATGAGTTACCTGTCCCCCACATATTCAGCAAACAATGGTGAGAGTGACATAGGATAACAAATAAAAACATTCCTACTCAGAAAGGGAGAAAATGGGGGACACATACATTGTGTACTGCTTCTGTCCATTTCAGTCCACGCTGGCAATGTTTTTGCTGCTATAGCGTTCTCAAAAATGTTGCGGGTCTTCTGTGAATCTCATTGGTGTTTCTCTGATGAGAAAAAAGCCACAGCTACAAATTTCTTTCAGAAAAGCTCTTCTCTATCTTGAACTTCCATTGAGATGGCTGAAGAGCAAAGCCTTTAAGCTTCCTCGCGGCCCTATTGTGCAATTAAGAGATCTGGAAGGACACTCTTAATCTCTTTAAAGAGTACTTTGTGTATCTGAATAAAACTCTGATCCTTCCATCTGCTTAAGTCTTTTAAAAATGTTGTACAGCCACAACACTATTCACTTATTTTAGGTGTCCAATGACTAGGCACTACATATCTACCAGTGCCAGTAGCACATCAAAAGACATTTTCAAAAAAATATATATATATTTCTCCACTGTATTTGGCCTGCTCATGCTTCAGAAACCTAGGCTCTCTGGAACTGTGATTCTCCTATTATCAATTTGTGATTGATATTGTAATTCTCCTATTATCAATTTCACAGCTACCCTACTACAGGTGCCTCTGTACCACAGAGTCTGCTGCACCTGGACCTACTTTACAGGCTTTGCCTATTCTGGGTTCCATTCAAAGCTGGTGCAATAATGTTCCAAGGGTGCAATAATACCTTGAGAACCCCCCAAAGCTACCAGCCATTGTGTATGGAAAATGTGAGGACACAGTAATTTACCCTTTTTGGAGGGATTTTCCTAGGATGCCTCTGATTAATGAAACTCTAAAAATTTAATTGATATGGCAGGTCCTTAAATCTTCATAGTTTCTATCGCTTACCCTCTGAAGCCTATGTCTTACATAGGTTTCTTATATACTTACCTTGCCACTTTTTGCTCATCTAATCCAATTAATATTATGTAGTCAGTATAGTGGAACCATGTAATGTTATATGCTCATAGATGGTTGAACTGTCCAAGTCCCTCCAAACAATATGACAGAGGGTTTGAGAATTAATCTAGTATTGAGGCAAGATCATAAATGTTTATTGCACATGAATACAAATTGTGTCTGATTCTCCTCTCTGATAGAAGAAAAAGGATATTTTGCCAAATTAGTGACTGCATACCATACTCCTGCAGCTATATTAATCTGCTGTAGCAAAGATAACCTGTTCTATAATAGCAAATGCAATTAATGCTACTGCTTGGTTGGTTTTGCTGTAGTCTACTTTCACCTTCCAGGATCCATCTGGGATTTCCAGAGGCCAAATAGTGAATTAAATGGAGATATAATGAAACCATGACTTCTACATATTTTAGGTCATATGCCATATACATAGAAATCAATCTATCTATATCTATCTATCATCTATCTATCATCTATCTATCTATCTATCTATCTATCTATCTATCTATCTATCTATCTATCTATCTATCTATATCTTAGTAGGTTGTACAGGTACGGGGGGCTGGGATAGAGGGGAGCTTTAAAAATTTCCACTTGACCTTCCTACTAGACTAACTCTTATTCTGCAGTCTAATGAACCATTAACTACCAAGTATCTCCATTCCAATTATATAGCCGAGGACCAAAGAAACAATCACTTTGTGAGTCAGTGAACCCAGTGAAGCAACTACTGTGAGTTGGACCTATGCCAAAATTCCATTAACTATCTGGCCTTCATATGCCTTCCCTTTAACATACAGACAGGGATGAAGCTTTATGTCTAGTTTCCATGTCGACTCAGATCTGATATCTAACATTCCTCAAAATGTTTGTATATTCCCCTCTCCCCGGAATTTGGTTATACCAGTAAATGACTACCGTTCCTGTTGGGAAATGACTTACCATTGTGTTACAGGGTCCCTCCTTCTTCAGTTGATAAGTTTAATGTCAGAAACTGATTCTTGGTAAAGAAAATGAATATGAGTTTATAGCTTTTTACTAAGTTGATTGTTTTCAATCTCTGTCCTGATCATGTATCCTTTATTTATATTAATTTCATAGTTTAAACAATATCCTTCTTGGCTACTCATTTCCCATCCCTCAGAAATGTTGTATAGACATTGTGATACTTGCACTGAGGTGGGCATACTCCAATAAATCATGTCATTGTTTAATCCCTTCTCCTTTAGTGCAAGTAGAATCTTTGACTTGCTTCTGACTAATAGAATTTGGCAAAGGTGATGGAATAGCATTCCCTTGATTCAGTTATGTTTTATGGCAAAGGCAATGATATGTTACTCACATGATTATGTTACCTTATATGATTCTATCTTAGCAGACTTAAAAAAAATAGATACCTCTGATGGATTAAAAATTTTTTTTTATTTGTTTTTATTTTTATTATAGTTGATATTCAATATTATTTTATATTAATTTCAGGTACACAGCATAGTGGTGAAACATTTGTGTAATTTATGCAGTGATCCCCTGATCAGTCTAGTACCCACCTGGCCCTAGACATAGTTCTTGCAACATTATCAACTATATTCTCTATGCTGTACTTTACATGTACTGTACGTGACTATTCTGTAACTACCAATTTGCATTTCTTAATTCCTTCCCCCTTTTCGCCTATCCCCCAGCCTCCTTCCCATCTGGCAACAATCAAAATGTTCCCTTTATCTATGAGTTTGTTTTTGTGTTGTTTCTTCATTTATTTTGTTCCTTAGATTCCACATATAAGTGAAATCATAGGGCATTTGTCTTTTTCTGTCTGACTTACTCCACTCAGAACGATACCCTCTAGGTCCATCCATGTTGTGGCAGATGGCAAGATTTCATTCTTTTTCACCACTGTATGTATGTACCACCTCTTCTTTATCCATTCATCCATTGATAGGCACCCAGGGTGCCTCCATATCTTGGCTATTGTAATAATGCTACAATAAACATATGGATGCTTATGTCCTTTGAAGTACTGTTATGGGTTTCTTTGGATAAATACCCAGAAATGGGATTAATGGGCCCTTCTTTGTCTCTTGTTATAGCTTTTGATTTAAAGTCTATTTTGTGTTGTATAAGTATTGCTACCCTAGCTGGGTTTTTTTGTCTTTTTTTTTCATTTTTATTTGCATGAAATATCTTATTCTATCCCCTTACTTTCAGTCAGTATATGTCTTTTGATCTAAAGTGAGTCTCTTGTAGGCAGCATTTGTAAGGGTGTTGTTTTCTTATCTATTCAGCCACCCTATATCTTTTGATTGGAACACTTAATCCATCTACATTTAAAGTAATTATTGATAGATAGGTAGTTATTACCATTTTATTATTCATATTTTGGTCCTTTTTTTCTTTTCTTTAAAGAAATCTCTTTAACATTTCTTCTCATACTGGCTTGGTGGTGATGAACTTCTTTAGCTTTTTCTTACCTGGAAGCTTTTGATCTGTCATACTTGAAGAAGTAAGCTACTACGATGTGAACTGCCCATGAAGAGAGTCACATGGCGGGGAGCAGAAGGTGACCTCTAAGAGGTCTAACACTGAGGGCCTCAGTGTTGTAATCACAAGAAATTTGAAGCAAATAAAAAGCATAAACGACATAGATAGAAAAAAATGGTAATTATATAGATATGGATGTAAATATAGACAGATGATAGATAGATAGATAGATAGATAGATAGATAGATAGATAGATAGATAGATAGATGATAGATAGATAACAGAATACAGTGTTTTGGGAGATAAATGAAAACTGTCACTATCTGAATGTTACCAAGAGGAGAAGTGGATTTCACAAGTCACATTCTTCCAGGTCACACCTTTCCTTTTAAACCTCTGATTTCCTTATATTAACTGCTTTTCTCCTCTCTGATGATAACAAAATTTATGAGTTATGCACTTGTGCCTGGGAAATAGTTCCTTTCCCATCTCCGGAAGTCTACTGTGCATCTGAAACTTCAAAGCCCTATGAAGTGCAGCATGCTCTAGCCCCATGCGTTTATCATTACTCTGTCTCCTTTCTCTGCCCTGTTCAAGCTGTCTATCACTTTTGCTACTGCATCTTCAAACCCTGCTCTTCTTTGGTGTCAGCTATAGACTAGCAAAGTGGCAGTCTTAGTGTGGCATTAGCTGCTCACCATATATTTTCTTTTTTTTCCCTCCCAAGTATATTTTACTATTGTTTTCTCTCATCCCACTTGAAGTTATTTGTGGAAGTGGACTTGTTTTGGACAATAAAGTGTGAGTAGAAAGTAAACAAAGGGATGTGTATTACTCTGGACACAAGCATTAAACACCGGTATGCAATTCATCACACTTTCTGTTCACGATGAGTAACTTGCAAGGCTCCAGGTAGTGGTTTCTTATTCAACTTGGGTTCTGGAGGCAGAATATTAGGGAGCAAAGCCCACAGCCAGCTTGCGATAGACATATAATGTCTAGACATATAATGAGTTTTTGAGATTTTGAGCTTTTTATTTTAGAATAACCTCATGGTTGATATATGTGTTGATAGTTTTCACCACATCTCTCACTTATATTCTCTAACTTACACAAAGGAGTCATGTTACTGCCACTGTCCTTGAACCTATGCCTTATATTTTAAAAGAGCGTTGTTGTTTTTCTTTCTGCATGTACATATTTTATATTTGAATTTTATATCTCTCCAGGTCAGTGGTTTAACATAATATCAGTCATGATTACTTGTCTTTCTTTGATCAGATTAATGTGGATGCGGTGGATTACGTTCTATTGAAAGGAATGGAAACCAAATTGTCAGGTTTGGCACAGTAAGAAGTAGAACAGTGTTTTCCTAACTCGACCCCTTTAACTACCCCTTTGAATCTGTTATATCAGTAATAGTTGTAAGCCCATATTCGATCAAAACTACATGCTACAAACTTGGTAGGAAATAGTGTATTAAGAGTCTATTTTTCAGCCCATTAAGGTGATATGAGCTTATCTATGAGTTCACAGTTTTGGTCTCGACTAAAACAGCATGAGTCATTTTGGGTTCTGCACATGACCCTGTTCATAGGTAACAAATGCCATAGCATACCACATTTGTCTTAGATTCTTTTTTTATGACAGATAACATGTTTTTGAAAGCTTTGGAATAGAAGTTAGGTTATCTGTGACATTTCCTGGCTCTAGTTATGGCAATTATATCTCAACTTCCACAAGAAAATTGATATAGAACAGAGTTTCCAATCTCATCAAGATGCCCTAATGTGCCTTAAAGCAATAATACGTGACTTATATTCTGATTTCGAAAAGCTTAAATGTAAATGACATATCATTATCCAAAAGATTATCTTTTGAATCTGACAGATATTACCTTTCTAAAATCTTATATGGCCTATATAAGTTTTAATAAAAATAGTAAAATTCCCCATGAAGTGGCTAATGCATAGTTATGTTGATCCATTTCAAATTACCAGCATTTGATAGCTTTTAACCTATGAAAATGGCAATTTCATATGATTCAGGCTAATAACTTTATATATATTATGTTGTTGCATTTTTCTTTTATACACATGATGAAAATGTACAAGAAAAATCAGTCATTTTCTCCCTCAAACTCTTCTTCTATTTCTATATTCCTTATCTTGATGAATGCACCATTGACTACCCAGTTGTCCAACTAAACCTAGAAGGTATAATTAAGTCTTCCATCTTCCCTTCCTTTTATATCTGATTGCTAATGAACTCTATTTTTCCTTTAAATATTCTAAAAATTCTATGCGGGATTCATTGCTGCTGCTACTGCCTTGGCTCAATTTATAATATGTCACAGAGTGTGTTCCTCTGGAAGCAGACTGAGATAGAGATAATTTGCAACAGATTTATTAGGGAATGTTCATGAGATTTCGCCTGTTGGAGAGAAGAGATGGTAGTGATGGTAAGTGGGTCACTTCTGCTTCTAACTCATGGGTCCCAGACCAATGTATTTCAATTACAGGAAAATAGCACCCTATGAAGGTCATCAATTTATAGCAAGGTTTCTCAACTTTGGAACTACTGACATTTTGAGCTGGATAATTCTTTGTTGTGAGGGATGCCTAATGTAATGCAAGATGTTTAGCACTATCTCTGGCCTCCATCCACTAGATGCCAGTAGCAAACCCCAAGTTGTGACAACCAAAAACGTCTCTAGTCTTTGCCCTTGGTTGAGAAGCACTGATTAAAGTACATCCTGGAAGATGGCATTCCATCATTACAAGGTACAGCCTCTGGTATTTCTGCTGGGTCACCAGCTCTCTAGGTGGTATAGAATGTGACATGTCCAGTGGATCCATTGGTCATGCCCTCACTCCCACAATTCCTTTGTCATCAGATGTGTCCCTTAATCTAACACAACGTATGTAAGATGCTACATAAATAGAGCAAACAGCTATGTAAACCCTCAGACTGTGGAACTGGCTGAGGCTCTGTGGGCAAGAAAGGTAAACCAATACCTGATGGATCTATCGCTCCCTGTGAAAAAGCAAACAGCACCAAAACAATAACAACAACAACAACAACAAAACAATTGCTTCTTGCAGAGTAAAGTGTGTTTAATGGAATCCACTTGCTGCTGAATAGTTGATTGTTTCCTTGAGAGATGATGCCATGTAGAGGGACTCAGTGTTAGTTTCTGCTGCTGGGAGATTGTCCATTTGGTAGCAACAGTAGCTACTGCATCAGTCTTGGTAAATGAGAGTTCATGCAGCTGGGTCCATGCATAGCCTCTAACCTTGCCATCATGGCTACTCATTCATATGCCCATTGTGACAGCACTAGTGCAGGTGAAGAAGAAACTGGCTATATCAACTGAATGAGCTTTTGGTCTACCTGATTGTTTATTGCCATGGTGAACACTTTCTGAGTGCATTGTATGTAAAAGAAATAGTTCCACACTTTGTGCCCATATGTGTGTATCCACCCATATGCCTCTACCCCAGATCTTCCAGGTCCCTGTCAAGGTTGCCAAGTTATTTGCTACTGTCCATGAACTTGTATATTTTCTAGCTTCAGGGTATGTCTCCTTTTACACACAGTAATAACTAAGTGCACTATCCAAATTCCACTGATTATGAGCATTTGCTCTCACTATTGTCTTTCTAGGCCACCCCTAAGTGGGACCCTAGTGTATCTGCAATCCATAGCAGCTTGAACCTACATACCAACTCAATCCATCCATGAGACAAGATTTAATTTTGTCTTCCCTACATCAGCTAGTCATAAAGGAACCAATATGTAGTCATGGGCATGAACTGAGAAAGAGGCACTAATGAAATTGTGGTGGGTGATACATGGGTCTAGAGAAATAAGAATTTTCAAATATCAATATAAATAAACAATAAAATCACTGAACACTTAAAGAAAAACTATGAACTAGAGGAACCAAACTCAACAGAAAACTCACATTAAAGGAAGTAGTTAACAGAGGAAAACAAGACTAAGCACCTATGCAAAGAACAAGTAGAGATCATAGGAATGAAAAATATGATCCCTATAATAAAAGGATAGGTAGGCAGTAGGTAGGAGGGCTGGAAACAACTGAATGCTGACTTAGTAATAGGGCCAATGAAGCTAAGTAGATTTTCTGAGAATGTAGCTCAGGAAAAGAAAGAGGCAGAAAGTCCAACAGAAAAGTGAAGACTGGAGAATACTCGTACATTCAGATGTTCCCGCAAGCATTCCAGAAAGAGCAGAGGAAGTGAAGAGGAGGAAATTATGTTTTAAAAGAAGAAGAGGGGAGAAGGAGAGGAAAATAAAAGGAAGACGAAGAAAAGGAAGGAGTGGGAATAGGGGACGTGGAGGAAAAGGTAATTTACCAGAGCTGAAAGGCCCTTCACGTGCTTGAGGTGTGATCTAAAAGGACCCACATACAGACACATCCTACAAATAGTTCACGCCCTAAGAATAAAGAGAAAATGTGTACAGACTTTCAGAAAGCAAATCAACAAACATGTATCTATGAAGGAATGAAAATCAAACTAGTGTCCGACTCGGGACCCCAGTGATTTTACATCTCCAGGGGGGACAGCTCACACTGTGCTCCTGAGGGGCCAATCACATAAGACTGCAATACAGATGGTACTTCCCGCAGGTGTTCAGTACTGTGCCCTGTTCAACCTTGTCATTGCTAACAATAAAAACTAGAAAACAGTGGAGCAGCCACTTCAAAGTTCTAAGAGAAAATTAGCTCAAATCTAGAATTCTGTGTCCACTCAATTTAGTGTGAGAGCAAAATAAAGACATTTTTCCAGACATACAAGGCTCAAAAAGTTATGTCTCTTTCTTCTCTGAAAGAATTTCCAAACTCCAGCAAGAGAGAGAAAAAAAATCCCATTAACAGAAGTAAGCAAAGACATCTGAGTGGTTGATGTACAATATTTAACACAATCTAATTTGACCACGGGTAATGATGAAAAAGGAATGTAGAGTGTAACTGGAAGCAAACTATTATCTTGTTCAGTGGGAGGCTATATAGTTAAGAAATGCATTTGGCTTCGAGTAATACAGAAAGCCAACTCACGGAGGGATATCTTTTTCTCATAACAATTCTGGAGGCAAGAAGCTGCTGGATGTTGGTCAGGATAGTTGCCTGTGCAATTCTTTTGGCATTTCTCTCAGGCTTAGCATCTCAGCGTTACAAGGATGCCTGCTGCAGCTTCTGATGGTAACAGCCATGTTGATAGTAGTAATGAGCAAAGTAGATGGTAAGTCATTTCTGTCTCTCTCATTAATATTTCTGTATTTCTTATTAAGAAAGTCAGAGAAGATTTCCAGCACGTCGTTTTGGCCACAACTCATGTCATAGGACCACTCCGTCTAGAAAGGAACCTGGAAAAAGTATTTAGGTTTTATATGGAAGAAGGCAAGGGAGAAGGGATTTGGGAATGACACTGGATCATCAATTTGAGTGTCTGTCTCAGAGGCTAAATATGCTGATTCACTGCAGATGTTGGTAGTGAGGGGTTCTGGATATGCCACCTCAAATATGCCACTTTGGCATAAGAATTATTTTGAGCTGAAGACAAATAAGAATCAACAAATACAAGAAGAGTTCCCTGCCCTCCTCTGATCTACCTAATAGCAGGACACAAATTTCCCTTTGTGAAGGTGACATAAATTTTCCCCCTGTCCTGTACCAGAATGAGGAGATGACCCTATCACCAGAGACAGAAAGCCAGCACCAAGATGAGCTCATATATTCAAAGCTTACTAAAATAACCCTTATCTTCCATTAGTTCCCCTATATATTTCCTAGTTATTTTCCCACAATTTATCATCCTTGGAGCCCAAACCCTCTTTCCTTTGGGAAGAAGGGTATACGAGATCTTGAGTCTGACTACTTCTTTGAGTTTCACTTCTTTTCTGTGAACTTCCATGCATGTAAAAATATTAATACATTTGTTCCTTTTCTCCTGTTTATCTGTTTTTTTCTTGTCAGTTAAGTTTGCACACTCCCAGAACGAATCCAAGAGTGTAGAGAAAAAGTTTTTCCTCCCTGACAATAAAAAAGTATAAATTCAAACATATTTGCAAATCAAGGGTAATTATAAGTGTAAACATATGGGGAAAATGTTAGCAATAAGACATCAAATACCTACATCCTAACCCCCCAAAAAGGGGACTAAATAGCTTGCTTTGCCACTTGGAGATGAGTATGACATTCCAAAGATGCAAGAATGAGACAGCTCCTGAACTATTCCTCATGTGGGTAGAATAAGTTTATTTACAGGACTTCTGTTTTGCTGAATGTCATACACAGAGCTAAACTGTTCAGAATTTTGAGAACCAGGTAGACGAGAAAGGAAAAAGGGGAGAAATTAGAAGTGCAGATCTCTAAATACTTTCACCATTCATCAAATAAGTTTTCTGGTGCTCTGAACTTTGAACTCCAAATACAAGGGCAACCCAACCCTATCTGTAAAAATATATCAGCATGCACCTTTCATGTGGGTTTTTAGTTTATAAATACATACATGCACCATTATACAGGATATTATGTAAGGACACCAGTGTCAAAGGGTGTTTCATTATTGATAAAGCTTAATTTCTTCTGTATGTTTAAGGTGCGAAATAAATATAGCCATCCTGATCTATATATATATTTTTTTTTTTCATTTATCTCACTCTAGAGATCAGTGCTCTTGACACCAGATTTGGACAGAACTTTAAATTCTACTTGGAAAAACAGACCTGCCTGCTATAGAAGCCCAGGCCTAGCGCAATATACCCAGTCTGCTCCAAGGAGGTGTTCCGGTCCCAGGAATACAGGCATGAAGGTGGGAAGGCTGCGGGAAAATAAGATTGTTTGGGGATTTCTTTGTGCAGTGATTTTTCACCCTGATGACTGTGAATGGAATTCAAATCATTTAAAACAAGCAAAGGAATTGCTGAGTCACCTTGACTATATGCTTGCATACAGTAAAGAGGAGGGGCAAAAAGTTAAACACTCTGTTGAAATTTCTAATATAAAAATGCAAAGTTGAATTTCAAATCTTTAATTATAATGAATTATATGTGAAAACATTATTAGTTGCTATTCCTGTGACTTGTAATAATTCACAGGCAAAAGTCATTAAGATATATTTATAGGACTAATATTTTCCCAGAGAGGGCTCCCTCAGATTTTTCTTTCCTTTTTTTTTTTTTTCACATACGATAAAGGACCTTTTAATTTTGGTTTTATGATGTTATCATTTGAGTTTACCATTTTGGTAGTGTGAAACAAACATAACCTTTACTTGAAGCATTCTTAAATGATGTCAAAATCTAATAAAATGAATGGCCCGATTCTTTCCAATTGCTCCAATATATTTCCTTTCTCAAAGCAAAATTTTGAGTAAAAATGCCATTTCTTTTTAAATGATTTCACATAATAAAAATATGAAGTCTAGATTAAATTGATATTTTTACTGCAACTCATTGTGCTACATTCCCTTTACAAAATTGATGTTTCATGTTCAATTGTTTAATTTTTACTGAAATTGGAAGACCAAAGCAACTTAGGCTATATAATAAGAAAATTACCTTACACTAGTACAGTTTCATATCTTTCAAAGCACTTTTCCATTATTGAATTTTGTCTTGCAACAAATGTAGTTATTATTATTTCCCTTTGATATACAAGTATGTGGAAAATGAGGCACCAAAAGGTTAAGTGACTTGTTTTTAGTTACATCATTTAATTAGTGATAAATCTAAGGCTGGCACCGAGTACATCTATTATATAGTTCTTTTGTTCTCTGATTATTGCATGAAACTTAATATTTTCACGGAATTGAGCGAGGAATATACCCTCACCAGATAAACTCTAAGCTCTTCAGTGCAGAGTTCAAGAAGATTGTCAGTTCTTGGAACACTCTTCTAAACTCTGCAAGAGATTGTGGAAACTATAATGAGGTTGGCAATCTAGTTTTGAGGAGAATGATGAAGATTCAAGATTATACCTGTCCAGCTGAGAATCACATAAATGCTGTATTAAGTAAATGGGTCAAGATTAAATCCAAAATACAATCTCATGAAGTAGCTAGAAATTGATGGTTAACTCGTTCTCCATGGATGTTTTTTAGAAAGAGAGGAACATCAGAGGTTTGAGGCAGAGAGAAACAGGCTAATTCAGGGCCTTTTCTGTTCTTCAGCAGCTGAAATAGGGTTATGTATCAGGTTATTATACCTTCTACCTCGCAAATGAAAGTGACACGTTTCTAGAAACATGTCAGAAGTCAGAAGCATTTTTAGGCACTCAGTGCTAGGTACTGGAAGGGAAGTTTTGGGAATTAAAATACAAATGCCATTGTCTGCCATTCAGAATCATTCAAGGCTTCAAAGCCTCAAATGTCTCCTGTGCTTTAAACAGGTATTCCTGGGAATACGGATCTCCAGGAAGATGGGGATTTATCAGAGATGGCCTATCAGTTCTGACCACAGTCACTGGGAGACAAGGCTTTGGCCTGTGTACTAGGACTAGAAAGACTGTGCCTAGATGGAGTCACACAAAATGCTCTGGGGTAAAAGCAGAGAGAGCATCCCGATTGCTGTGGGTAGTTACTGGAGCAATGTACAGTACGATTTTTCTGAAGACGCTCAGATAGCAAAGAGACAGAAGCAAGGTGGGAAAGAAATTTGCCCAAATTTCACTATTGGTGAGTGTACTTTACATAGAAGGAAGAAGAAAGGGAGAGATTTGGCTGCTTTCAGGTTGTAAATAAACCAAAAAGGGAGTTTGCATAGAGAAGTATCAGTTGAAACTTAGGAAACAGGTTACTTAGATTCAGTTCTCCAGGTCCAGTCTAATTCCCCACAGAAGGAATTCCCAAAGAAAGGAAAACAGCCCTCCACAGAAGGACGTGCAGAAAAGCTCCAGGCCCTGGTTAGACTCCACCCACTAAAGTACAGGTGAGGCAGGAGGCCTATTCACTGACAGGATAGGTGTGTGACCACCTGAGCACCAATCCCCTGGCATTCCAAGGGTAAAAAAGGGGTGCTAGGGACTCTGTTGAGAGAAACAATCAGGTTTTTTTTCTATGGGACAGATAGACATCTTGAAGTAGAATACACCTGTGAGGCAATCTCTACCCTGGTACTCTAGAAATTGAGACCAGGAAATAAGGCAGGAAGGTATTCTAGCTTGTTAGACTTACCTATCTTCTCAGCCCTCTTTCTTCTTATTGGAGACAAGGAACCTGAAGGAGGGGCTGACATATACCCAGTATAGTCATGTATCACACAATGACGTTTCTGTCAACAATGGACCAAATATATAATAGTGGTACCATGGAATATAATGGAACTGAAAGATTCCTATCACCTACTGACATTGTAGCCATCATAATGTAATAGCTCAATGCATTACATGGTGACGCTGGTGTAAACAAACCTACTGCACTGCCGGTCATATAAAAGCATAACACACTCACTGATGTGCAGTACATAACACTTGAGAATGATGGTAAGTGCTGTGTTGCTGGTTTATGTATTTACTATACTGCACTTTATTATTATTATTTTAGAATGTGCTCTTTCAACTTACAAAAAATGTTTGCTGTAAAAGAGTATGCCACATTATGTCAGCAGCAGCCTCACACTTCTCCTGTTTACTGTGGAAAATGCTCTGGATGTTCTGGTAAGTGAGGATATGTGAACTGGAAATTAGATAATCCCTAGAAAATTTCATGGTGCGTCAGTGATATGTTTATGGTCCAATGTTTTGAGGAACACCAGGACACTCCTTTAATGCTAAAGGACAAGTTATTACACCTTCTACCCCAAAGAAAGAGGCACAGCATTTTAGTCTTTCTTGGATTTGGGAGGTATTCTATCAGTTGTGTTAATGATCTCATGTTCCTTGCTCCTTGGAGAGAAATTTCAGAGACATGTTCCATTTAGTCTCTCAGAGGATCCCCATCCGGATTGCGCCCTGGCTGTCCACAATGGTAACCCACTCATTAACACTAAGTCTTTTACTGGCCTTTTCTCCTTACCCTTCTCTCTGCGCCATGCCCTACAACACTTCCCAGGATCACCTCCTAAATAAGTTACACTCAAATCCTTGCTCAGGGTCTGCTATCGGAGGGACCGAAAACCAAGACAGTCCACAAGGGTAGAAACAGGAAAAGTAGTTCCAGAGTTATTGCAGTAATCCAGACAAGAGATAATCATGGTTCCATCAGGGTGGCATCACTGGAGGTAATTGCATGTGATCAGGAGTGATTGAATTCTGGATGCATTTTGAAGCTAGATGTGTGAAGCTAGATGTATGCCATGAGGTAAAGAAGGGCTCCAGGATGTCTCCAAAGATTTGGCCTGGATTTACTAGAATGATCGAGTTTCTTTCAAGTGGGATGAAAGTGACTTCAGGCAGAGCAGATTTTCTGGGGAAGATACAGCTCTCAATTTTGGTCAGCTTAACTTTGAGATACTGCATAAATATTCAAGAGAGGCTTTCAATTAGGCAGTTGGACACATGTATCTAGAGTTTGGGGGAAGTTCCACAGAAGAGATGTAAATGGAGTCATTGGTATATGGATGATATTTCAAGCAATGAAATTACCAAAGGGCTGAATATACAGAGAAAGGGAAGAGGACCAAGGCCTGAGCCCTGCATCCCTCCAATGTGAAAAGGCTGGGGGAAGAGAAGGAACAAAGGAGATGGAAAAGAAGCTATCAGTGGGACAGGACAAAAAAAAACCCAGGTAAAGGGATGTGAAGGAGGCCAACAGGGAAAAATAAAAGTATGTCAAGGAGGAGGGAGTGATCAGCTATATCAAATGCTGCTGCTAAGTCAGGTCAAATAAAGACTGAGCATTTGTGAGTGGATTTAGCAATGGAAAATCAGTTCAAACCTGATGACAAATTTTTGGTATCCAAAACACTTTATGAATCCAGAGTGTCAATGGATATCTAAGCATTCCTTGTACTAAAGACAATCCAAGCTTTCTCAAGAAGATGGGGAAGGTATGCATGGAAAGAAGGAAGGACTCTTAAAATGAACTTTGGCTACCTTGCAATTTTGCCTCAGTTCAGCCATGTCATTGACAATAAAACACCGGGAATAACACGAATAATATGAGCTCCCCGTGGTGCCCTGGGGGAAAAATACAATAGCATGAGAATCTCCTGACAGTCAAGCCAGATTAATTTACCAAATGCTTTTGTGATAGATTTTGCTGTAAAATAAATTGGATACTAGATGCTATTGAACAGTGAGTGGTACCTAAATTTCCAATTGCACCATGTTTGGCTTATTACAATCAATGGGAGGTCCCTAGATGCCCTGGAAATAATGGCTGGATTCAGGATGATGCAGCCACCTGATGATAATGCATGAAGTCATCTGGCAATAAACCGAATGTTCGTTGAGAACCCAAGAGGGATAATGCCCCAAAGCCTTATATACACAAAGCAAATGACTCCCAGAAAGTAGAGGGCAAAATAAGCTCATGTAATTTTATCCATTCCCTATGTGGTGAAAAGTCATTCTGTGTCTAGTTTCAACTTCGGTACAAATAATGATTTTTTTTTTTTTTTTGATGATATCATTTGAATTTGGTCCAGGAATTACCTTTAGCTGACTTCATCAGTGCTCAATGTCATCTTCTCTCCTGATAGAAAATGCTGTCTATTTGGTGTTTGCATTTCCTCACCCACCATCTTTCTCTTGGCAATAGTCACACCTGGGATAAAAATAGAATCTACATATAGGGTTGTTAAGAGGATCAATGTGACTTAATCTAGCTAAATCACTTTGAACAGTACTTGGGAAAAAGCTGGTGCTACGTGTGTTACCTCTTATTTTTACCTTTACCTGGGAAAGATTCCACCCTCTGCATGGCTTACCTTTATACGGGTTTCTGTTCCTTGTGACCATGACACTTGCAAAACATAGAACTTATCAAATCATTGTGTAGGAAATGATGATCCTGAGATGTTCAGAAACCCTATAATTTCTGGAGACAAAAGTAAACGTGAGCTGCTTAGACTCCAAAAGCCTGGATTAGTCTTAAGACATCTGAGTCTAAGGGAAGCAATTGGCATACCCTATATGGGTATTTACAGCAATTGATTGCACATTTCTAAGAAAACTAAGACATATATCCCTTAGATTCAGCAGGTCTTATCTTTGGCCCACACAGGTTATAGTCCAGGCCTGAATTTTCTCTGTAATGAGGCTTCATTGGTTACACGAACTCTGAGATCCTTACAGAGGCTGGGAGCTTTGGTGATTGGGTCCAGCCATTCTTCTTGGAGCTAACCCCTCCTGGAAATGCAGTGAGGGTGTGTAGTGCAGGTTAGCTACTTCCAGAACCCTTATCACCCACCCTTCTGTAAGCCTCTTTCAGTTTTGTCATGTCCAGTTCCTGATCTTAGAGTCTCAGAGTCCATTCCATTTTCTTGGACTATCTTTTACAAAACCAGATTTTCTTAACTCTGCAAGACAAGCCCAGGTCTCAATTCAATTGAAAGCCTTGCTGGGACTGAGGAGAACATAAGGCTGAGGGGAAAAAAACAAAACAAAACAAAACAACCGGTTCTTGTGTCTCTTATCCATCTTCAACTGTGCAAAGAAAACACGGATTAATATCTCAATGAATTATTCTGGCATATATTCGTAAAATGAACTACACCATCGTCTGCCTCTGCCCTTCACACATACTACTTCCTTTCCTAAAATATGCTGCTCTTCTTAGCCTACTTTCCTAGTAGGCTAACTCCTACTCAGTCTTCATATCTAGTTTAAAAATCACTTAGCAAATTTAAACTGTGTCTTGATTCATTATTTTAATCAGCCAACACAGATTAAAAGTTTCAAGAACCTAAGTATACTTTCACATATGGAGTTCACTACCATAGTTTAAAGTGAGGATGGGGTGGCTCAGAAGACCGATGAATAGGCCAGGTTTTCCCTGAGGATTCCCACATCCTTCCTGCAACCTCCTCCCAAGGACACCCACCCTTTCAAGACCTACTGCTCCTTGATCTTTTCCTTCACCCCTCCCCAAAGTCTTCCCACTGACTTTTGTCAAAGGGACAAAACATCTGCAATCATTCATTTGCATCTCATTTGCAGTGGAAATGTAAATTGACCTGTTAAGTCTCCTAGGACTTTTGCAGGTAAACTAGGTACTGTACTCTGGAATGAGAGACTTTGTTCCCAAGTAGAATAATGGGAAGTGGCAGGGAGGACTTTATTTATTTCAGTGCAGTACTGAGTGACTTTGCATCTGTCCTAACCTCTCCCTATCAGTAAAACAGCACTAAATGTATTCTGATGTTCCCAAGGGCTATTTTGAAAACCAAATGAGATACTGTATTTGAAAGTGTCCGTAAAATGTAAAATACAAAGTATTACACAGATGTTAGTGCTGTTGTTAGTAAGTTTTACAAACTTCACATTCATTGGCATTCAAGGCAAAACTGGAGATTCCTTATTTATAACTCACGGATCTCTCAGGCAAAGTTGTTGCATTCTGTTCTGCATTTGGTACAGGTTGGAATTCCATGTAGATTTAAGGGTAGGTTCTGAATATTTTTATAAAGCAAGAAAACATTTTTCTTTAAGAATAAAAGGATCCATTTGTCTTGCAATGATTTTTTAAAAATCTTTTTGAATTTTTTCTGTTGCCTCAATGGGTATCTTCAGAGGCTTCCTTATTCTTGTCCTAAAAGCGCATTTTGTTTTTTTATGTAACTTGAAATATTCTTTTTCTGTCTGATCCAAAAGCTAAACTTTGATATTTATTAAAATAACTCATTTCTTCATTGTTAATAAAAATTGATTAGAATCTCCATTACCTTCTAATTAATTAGGAAAAATACATTTTTTATGTCTTCCAAGTGAATTATACAGAATCTTACCTTTTAAAAAAATATTTTTTTCTGCCATAACCAACATGTACAGTTTAAACATTAGTATGCATTTCGTATTTCCTGCATATTACTACGGCATTAGATCTTCCTTTGGTCAAATGTTATGACCTTGCATGATTCAAAATGATCAAGGTCTACCTATATTGAAAGTTTGTTGAAAGGTTCCCAAGTAATTGATGTGTTCCTGTTGGTAGTCTTTGTGAATCTGTTTTTCCCTAAAGCCAGAGATAGTTTCAGAAATCTGGTAGTGAATTATGCTGGGGAAAAAAGAAATAACAGTATCAGTTAGTTTATTGTCTGTTAAAGTGATGTATACAAGGTAAGAGTGTGACTACTCCTATGGCTAGGTCAGAGGCAATGCCCTCTCAACCAAAACCAAATGAGCCACTGAGCTTTTCTCATGCTGATGCACTTACTCAGCACAGCCAACAAACAAACAAATCCATCCAACCATTCATCCATCCTCAAATTCAACTACCTACACCGCGGGTGTCAGAAAAGTGAGCTGCATGTCATGAGTCAGCAGATTTAACTCTGAGAGGGTTGATCTTTTTTTTTTTTTTTTTTTTTTCATTTATTTTTATTCATTTGCTCATTCACTCATGCATTCAACAAATATTTTTGGCCACCTATGTGCCAGGCACCCATTTAGTGAACAAGTGCCTGATCCTGGTGTTCAGATGAGTCAGAGAGACACAGTCCCTTGTGTCCAGGGAGATTATATGCAAGTAGGTAGAAGCAGACAATAAGCAGATTTTTGAAACAAGTCTTGTAGCTAGGTAATGGGGGAGACTGATTTGCATAAGAAGGGACGGTGACTCATTTAGATTAGATGGCCGGGAATGACATGGAATTTTTTTGAAGATCTAAAAATAAGAGGGAGCCATGAAAACAAGGAACTAAGAGAAGACTGTTCCTGGCCCAGGGAACAAATGCAAAGGTCCTAAAGCAGAAACAGACTTGGCCTTTTCAGTATTTCTGTAAGAAGCCAGCGTTAGCCAGCAGTTCAGCGAGCAGAGGGGAGAGTGGTAAAACATGAAATTAGAGATGGAAGTGAGGGCTGCATCATAAAGCACATGAAGACCAAAGTCAGGGGTTTGAGTTCTACTCTGAGTGGAAGAAAGAGCCATAACAGAGTTTTAAGCAGTGGAGTGACAGGGTCTGTTTACATTTACTGCATCATTCTGACTGCTGTGTGGAGAATGAATTGTAGAATTATAAGCATAGCAATAGGAAAACTAATAGAAAAGTTATTTGTAGTGGACGGGATGAGAGATGGTGTGGACCAGGGTAAGAGCAGAGGTGATGGAGATAAGTTAATAAATTTGTGATACATTTGAAGGTAAAGCCAACAGTTATCAAAATATTAGGTTAGATATTGAGGAGAAGGTGACCGAAATCATGGATATCGCCTAAATTTTTGAACTGAGGCACTGTGTTAATGGCTGTGCCAGTCACTGAAATAGGAAAGCAAGGGGAGGATAAGTTTGTGATGGAAAATCAAGAGTTCTGTGAAGAATATGAAACCTGGGTAGGAGAAAGCGGCATACCAGAATAATATGTCTACCAGGTTGGAGAAAATAATATATCGATCAGTGTTGGCTGAACTGCAAGTAAGGAGAAAAAAAAACATGGTTCTTTTGGAGTTATCATTTTTATGCATAGAAGACAAATAGACACAAGTAATTTAATGGGCTGTGGTTTGGGGGAGGGCAGTGATTGTGCTTACATGCAGAACACATGGATTCACAGAACTTTTTACAGAATATTTTAAAACACTGATATATTTAACTTTACCATATAAGTTAGAAAATATTTTACTAGCAGAAATACTCATGCTATAGAATTAGAAAAGTGCCTGGTAGATAACATATGCTCAAGAAATATTTGCTGAATCAATGCAAATTTGTATAAAATGTAAAATAATTATGAGCACATGTGCTCATGTAAAAACCAGCTAAGCATCATAAACTATTTATAGATACTCGTATGTCTATTGACACTTGCTTGTTAGACAAAATGGTATCAAAAAGTAAAGGTGAATACAGAACAACAGGATTCCAGCAGGCATATAATTTGAGAACCACTGGGATGGTAGATTCCTTTCTGAATGAGAGCCAAACCTAGATCCAGTTACCAGTTTCTACACAAATTATTTAATTCAGGACTCTCAAACATAAACATGTATACCATCTAGGAATGAAATAAGTGGAAAAGGGGTCCAGAACTATTGAGAGTGGTGACTACACACTAGAGGAAAATTGCTTAGTTCCAAGGGGTAGCCATTTCTGAGCTATAGTACATAGTTCTATGATGCTGAAATGAGAGACCCATATTGCCAGATTTTTCAGTTTTTCCAGACCTTTAAACATTGGCAATTCAATTTTTTAGAAAATATTGTGTGAGCTGAACAAAACATATCAACAGGCCAAATTTGGCTCTTGAACTCTTACTGTTGACTTTGTACTTAATAACATCATTTTAAAAACTAGTTCTTAACATTTTAGGTCACAAACTCTTTTAAGAATCTGATAAAATTATAGTTACTTTCCTCACAAAAATCTCCATATAAATGATATTTTGCATAAAATTTTAGGAGGTTCATGGGCCCCCTGAAGGTTGTGAACTATTAAGGCTTTCATAGAACCCATTTAAGAAGCCCTGCCTTAAACAAATACAAAAATTAAAATACTATAATAATGTATCTTTCTTCTTTAGCTGCCAGGAAGCTCAGAACCAGCTCTGTGGCTCATATATAATAATTGTTTAAAATCTTCTAATGTCTACTTTTCTGTTTGATTTTTTTTCCTTGGTCTTGACCTTCTAACATTTCTTCTGTTTTTTTTTTTTTTTTTTAATTATAGATTCTTTGTGTTATAATTTTAGTTTTCTATTTTATTGCCAGCATTTTTGGCAATCTACCTAAAACTCCTTGAGAAATAAATAAATAAATAAATACCAATAGTAAATTGTAACATGAGTAATACTAATTTACACATATAATTCTGTACCAAGTAAAAAAGTAAGAGTAATTGTGAGCTGGAGACAGTTTGTCTTCAATGTCTTCATAGCTTTCCTTTCCCCTCTCATTTACTTCTTGTTGGTTGTTCCTCTCCCTCTCCTCCCCGCCGTGCTTATGCCACTTTTGTTGCTCTGAGTTCTCCACAGTTGTCCAGTACTCAAATCTGTTGTTCATGGTAGAAATCTATGTCCTCAACCTGCTTTGGGCGGACTCTCTTAGACCCCTGCTGAGGTCTTTCTCTTTCAGTAGAACTTCAAAAGCATTTCCAAATTGTATCTCATCTTGACACTTAATCATACTGTGTTTTTTAATGTTGCTCAATATTTCACATGATTGTGCCATTGGGCTGCATAAAGTTTGCTGCTTTGCCCGTCTTTTATAAGCCCCAGAGCATTTATCAAATTGGTGAGCACAGATAAAGCCTTAAGAGACACAGATTAAGTTCAATTGTAGTGCTGCTGATGGCAAAGCCTCCATTTTCCACTTTGTTCAAATAGGGCAACTCGTTCAAAGAACACGTCATTTTAAAAACCAGCTTTCACCTGGTGATGCGATGAAACCTAGATTCACAGGGAAACATGAGAATTTGCATAGATGGAAGGCATTCCTGTCAGGAAGCTGTAAAAACTAATGCTGTAATTGATTTGATTGGATTCTGGGGATGATTAAATGTCCATAGATCACTGAGAAATAGAAGATTAACTAGAGAATATGTTCTTTGCTATAGAGTAATAAGCTGGGAGTTTATGGCTTGTGATAATTTCTCAATCCATTTTGCATTTTTATTAAACCTGTGTTATTAGAGTACAGGTTACCAGATGTTAGACGTAGCTGTTATTCATTGCAAGGCAGAGCCTTCAAGTAAATGCTAATATGGTTTCTAAAAGTTAATATTGCCAGTGTCAGATCTTTCTAGGCAACAGTTTAAAAGGCTTTGCATTTGCTGAGTAACCCCTTAGAAAGAGTAGCCCTCTTTTTAAAAGTGCTCCTCCTCCTGTAACAGATTCATTCAACAAATATTGATTGAGTGCCCTCTATAGACTAGGTGTGCTGGTATGAGGGAAAATGAGTCCCTGCCTCTGAGACAGTCGAGATACAGAGATTAAATAAAAACAAACACCTACCCCTGGCCTCTTCCCTGCTGTGTAGTGGAGAAACAGCAGAGCAAGGACAGGAACCTTGAGAATATAAATAGCATCATGCCCACGAGTGACCGTGGAGGGGCCAGAAAACCTTCCTGGAGGAAGTGACAAAGCAGCTGAGTTTTTCAGAGATGGGTAAGACTTAAGGAGTTTACATTTCTGACATTTATCACTACGATGTGTTAACTGTCCGTTGTTTCTTACATATTAAATTTATATTGTGTAAATTGTCACCTAAGGACCAATATTGTCTTAACTGAAACTTTGCATATTCAAACTACAAGAATTCTAAACTTGAGTGGAGATGCAGTTACTCTGACAACTGTGCTTAACTCATCCAATTGGTGAATTCATTGTAAAGATTGTATTTATCAAATTACATCCCAGAACAAAGGTTTCTGGGAATACCTGTAAAGATAAGGTGTACATGGGTATGGATGTTGTAAGTTTTCTTAGGCTTTAAGAGACAGTTTATTGGGAAAGTATTGTTAACTTAGTTATGCAAGGAGGCCACTAGACTGATGTGGCTCTAAATGCCATGGTATCCTGTGTAATCAAACCAAAAGCTAAGCCTGTAAATGCCGCAAGGTTATGAAATATAAATACTAAGGACAACTAGTCATAAACAGCCAACTAGTCTTTACATGATAGCCAATCAAATAATTTCCTTTCTTGGCTTCTGCACCTTCTCTGTGTGTCTTTCCCCTGGCTCCTCTTGGTGGCATGCTCTCAACCACTACCAATTTGGCACTGCCCGATTGGAATCCATTTTTGCTCAAGTAAACTCTTAACATTTTAAACATGCTTCAGTTTATCTTTTAGCAGTATGGAGGAATAGAAAGCCATTGCCTAGCTAAGCCTCACAATGACTTTGAATAATGTTTCTCAATCTAGCAGCTTTTAAAATAGCTTTCAAAATAGTAGCTTAGAAAGGAAAAAATAGTTTCAAACTCTAAATGTTGACTTAAAAATGAACAATGGTAAGACTAAGGCTTAACTCCTTAGCCTACTAGCTCTTATAAACTAAAGTAAATAATAAAATCAATAAATTTGCAGATTAAATATAAAACAAAGTATAAAATGAAGGCAATTTAAATTAAAAACACTGACTTAATACGATACGTTCTACAATTTTGGTAAAACAAAATAATAGAATGATTTGAAAGATACAGACTCAATCAGATTTTATATTTATGTATACATTTTTAACCTCCATAATACTAATACAGACAATGCCAATTCACATTAGTACTAATAATTTCAAGAATGTGCTTGCTAGTTGAAAAGAATCAGACCTCGTACTTAATCAAAATTTTGCCAGGAGCAACCCTTTATTGACAATTTGTTGAAATTTACACTAAATAGGTACATAAATCCAGTTTGCTTGTTTTTTTTTTTTTTTAATTGGGGAATATTGGGGAATAGTGTGTTTTTCTAGGGCCCATCAGCTCCAAGTCATTATCCTTCAATCTAGTTGTGGAGGGCGCAGCTCAGCTCCAAGTCCAGTCGCCGTTTTCAATCTTAGTTGCAGGGAGCACAGCCCACCATCCCATGTGGGAATTGAATGGACAACTTCCTTGTTGAGAGCTTGTGCTTTAACCACCTGAGCCATCAGCTGCCCCATAAATCCGGTTATTGATGAGGGGAAGAAAAATAAAATACTTAAGGTGTATCCCCTACTCTGTTTACTGCATATAAGATGGAATATGCATATCCATCTCCATATTATTTTCCTATGGCTAATGCAATTTACCACAAACTTGGTGGCTTAAAACAACACATATTTGCAGCTACTCCTCAACTTAGACTACCAGCACAGTGATTCGTGCATGTAGTGCTTTTATTTTCTTTTGTTGTTTTGTTTTTTTCAGACTATCACGTATTTCAGCACGCAGTATCAGTCTGGTCTATTTGCCCTCCATCACAGTGATTTAGCTCCTACCAGCCTGAGTTTTGACTTCTCCCACAGTCAGGATCTGATTGTCTGCCCAGCAGTATTCCTGTAGGTCCTCTGCATTAGACAGAGCTTTTGTGCCAGGCTGCCTAGCCCTGGGCTAACAGTTACAGGATATACATCAGCAGACCCAGTTATGCATAAAGAACTTCCTACAGAAGCTTCTTTCAGAAGGTGGCGCAGCGCATAGTAGGCAGTTTCTCAGAGCTGAGCAGCCTAACGGCAAGTTTAATTGCATAATTTCTTTACAAAGAGAACGGATTCCATGATTCTATGAGCCTATGGACTAATGAGGGTCACTAAAAAGCTACAATTGAGAAGATGTGATAAATTCAAGAGAGAATGCCAAAATTCATCAAACGTTTTTCATTATCACTTACAGTTACATGCAAGGCTAAAAGGATTGCTAAGTGCTTAGGGTGAAGAGGAAGGTGGGTTGAGTTTGGGAAAATGGTCCATGAGTTGTTAGTAACTCTTTATTGATTTTTATTGCATGGAGAAAGGTTCTTCTCTTTGGAAGAAAGGAAGGGGAAAATACTTTGGGTGTAAGAATAAATGTGAAAGCAAGTAAAAGTGAGAGAATTATGTAGAAAAAAACAAGTTGCAATTTGTCTGACTTAAGCAGACAAATTAAGTTGGAGCAAAGCAGATGAGGGGGTAAAATATAAACTTAAATATATGAGTATTGTGACTTCTCTAGAGAGTGGGAGCCCAGTTAAAAACTCCGGCATCAATACCCACAATTCAGAGATCTTCTGCCATAACTTGGTGTCTGTGATTTATATTATCATGAATTTGAAAGCTTCAGCAAGGTAGGGTAAAATGACACCTGATGTTTGCAGTTTCCATAGAGATTGTTTGAAAGAAAAACACAGCAGTTACCATGGTCCAGCATTTTCATAATCTTTTTTTTTTTTTTTGTACACCTCTCACAGTAATATATAATTTTTAAACCTCCTTGGGAAATTTTAAATTATGTGGTAATTTTTATGTACTGTTAAGTCTCTAGGAACTTACTATATTTTGATATGTATAAACAAAAATTGCGGTGTAAGTTTATTGAAGAATTTAATTCAAAGCAAGACTAACAATAATTGAGAATCATTTTAAGACAACACTCTGTTTATATTATTTTTGTAACTTTGTTTATATTATTTTCGTAACCTGTCCCTATACAGTGATACTTCTTTGTTACTCATTCATGAAAACTGAGAGGAATAGTGTGTATCAGACATAGAGCATATTGCCACTGCCGTGGACCACTGTGTAAACAATTTTTACAGCCACTACCCTAGGGAAATTGGTTGGCCACTTCTGATAATTGCTAGAGCATGCTTGTGGCTGACAATAGGGGACAAGTAGAATAAACAAGTCTGTTGTTAAAAGTAGTCCCCACTGTTAAAAACAATGAGAAGGTCCACAGAATTCTAAACAAAGAAATGACTAAAAAAGTGGATGTGTCAAAAAGAGCATGGTATGGACCAAATTACTAGAATGGGAAAGCAGGAAAAACGCCACAGAAGAGCTGCATCTTTATTTGTTTCCTTTCATTTATTGATTACCTGTTGGCTAACAATGGTTTGGCTTCTAATGCAACCAAATGCAAAGCAATTTGGGCTATGAAGATGCTTTTTCCAAAAGCAAGCCTTTTTTGTAAAGCCAAACAAATTTTATAATACATTATAATATTTTTCCTACATCAATAGTAAAAATAGAATGTAGAGATTTAAAAATAAATGGGGTTTTCCAGATTGCTCATTCTTAATTATTTTTTAAAAAAACGTTCAGTAGATTTAAGTTTGACTTAATTTTTTTATCATCTTAATTTATTATGTTAACATGATTTGAAAATTCAAATTAATCCAGAGAAATTTTCAAAATGAATCAATACATTTCTTTAATGGAAAATTTCTAGAACTACTAACTGGTAGAGACAGCTTTATTTCATAGCAATAAGTCTCATGCCAATGCTACATTTTTTCTGTGAATATGCATTGTATTATAAGATTATAACTGCATTTCAAATTTTCGTAATTTTTACTTATTTTTTTATTACATATGCAAACAACAAAGTTAAAGCAAACTTGACAAACTGAGTAATAATTTTTTACAATTTAAATTACCATAGAGAAAAGCAATTTAAGTAGAGACTCTTTTCTTTGTTGACAGCTTACCAGCCATACTTAGACAATAAGTAAGCAATTGTTTTTTCTGCTTTAATTTTTGTAGTTAAATTTTGAGATTAATGATTTAATATATGCCTAAAGACTAGGCATATATTCCACGAATATATTATTATCACTTAGGAACATCAAAACAAGATTTTTCAGGGTGAAATAAAAATATACTTCTCAAGGATTATATTTCTTTTATATAAAATTGTAGTCACTTAAAAGATGTTTGGAAACACAAGCCATTCTTGATTATTCAGAGATCAGAGAAGTCTTTCCTCTGAGTTTTCATAATCAAATTCCTGGACTTACGGAAAATTGTATAGGAAAGCACAACACAAAATACTTACAAAAACATAACACAGAACTGGCCATTTATAAAATAACACAGAATTCTCTATGTCTAACACTAGCCTCTATACAACCCATTTTAAAGTATCAATATCTGGACTAAAATACAATGCAAATCAAATTCAAAGTGAAAAGGCAATATTGCACAAGATGCAAATTTTCTTGAAGTTACCAAACGTGATAATGCAGAACTGCTAGAATTACAGGCAAATGAGAATTAAACCATTCAACCACTGGAGAAGAGAAAGCAACAAGTGTGATGACAAGATCCATTTAAGCTTTCAAAAGAGAATTATTAGAATTATCAAAGGATTGGGAAAATGTGGATTGGGGATATCAAGTCTTACTGTCAAAAACATTTCTTTTCCGTGTTACACTACAGACCAGCATATTTTTGGCTCATTCTTTATTCATTCTCAAAATGAACACATAACAGCAGTTATAACCTAAATGTTAAGTATGATCATTTATTTTCACAATTTTTATTTCATTTTTCAAGTTAAAGAGCCATCAAATATCTTTCATCTCCTCTTCTTCCTTTCCCTTCTTGTCTTCCTTCTCTTTTTTTCATTCTCTTTCTTCAGAAAATATGAAATTTTGGTGCCAGGGTTAAGAGGATCCACCTGAAGTGGACTTTGCCTAGCACCAAATAGTGTCAAATCATGAGGACCTTCTGGCGATAAACTGAAAAAGGAATGAGCCCGAGCCGTTTTCAAATCTCAATATTCTGCAAAATATGAAACAGCAGCCTCCTTTGGAACAAAGGTAACAATACGTGTTCTGGAATGCCATCGTCTTTTGGGGATGGGATATCCAAATTGTTGGTCTTTTCCCAGTTCTCAACCCTTGAGCTCTCCTAGCACTGGAGGAGTCCTTTGAAGAGAAGGTGACCAGGGATATTTTTCAGTTTCTTCTTCCCCTCATCCACCATATTCAGTTAGAATCCCAAACTTTCTTTAAATTAAGGTTTTCAAAGCTTAAATAATGTTATGTCTATGCCTTAACTTTTTTTCTTTTCGTTTCTTTTAATCTCCCGGATTGTCTTGCATCTCCTGACTCATGAATGTTGGCATTCCCTAAGATGTTTGTCAGTCTTTTCCTCAATACTTTCTCCTTGAACGTCCTGGAAATCAGGGATTTTTTTTTAAATTTATTGGGGTGACACTAATTAGTAAAATCACATAGGTTTCAAGTGTATATTTCTATAATACATCATCTAGATATCACATTGTGTACTCACCACTGAAAGGGATCATGTTTTTTAATTGCTTTATTTTACCACCTGGTAAACAGCTACATTTTAGAGATTTTTCTAAATACTTTTTTGACCGAATTTTTTTTTTCTGCATGAAAATCAAGTTTTAACAAATGAACAGGTACAATATGTAAAATCTCAGGTGGCCATTAGTGTTTTATTACTATTCTGTAGTGTGTGAAAACAAATCTCACATTCTTCCTTTTTATCTGGATTTGAAACATTCTTCTCCTAGTTAATGGATTCTTTTGTTAATTCTAAGTTATCAGAGAATACCAGTGCTAGAATAAAATTTCAATCTCTTCCCAACTTGAGTAATTGAAAAAGGGGATACGACTCAACTGTCTTGCTCATTATGATTTAGTCTAGAACATCCATACAAAGTGAGGAATAAGAAATACTGGTACCTAACCTCCCCATACATCCTAATGAATTACAGGTAATTAGTACTTGATCTTTTGGTCTCCCCTATTTCTAGCATAGATGTATCATAGAAGTGAGGATTAGGCCTACATTTTAGATTAAGTTTGATAAGGGGCTATCAATATTTGCAAATTATATTCTTCAGATACCCTACAATTGATCTTAATAGATTATTTTAAAGAAAACTCCACCAGTGATGTAGCTCAAAATATAACATGCAAAGCTACTTTAAAATATAGAGGCTGCACTGTAATCTACGTGGAGTATGATTGTGCTTCTCTTCCCAAAAGCTTTGTGTCATTTTTCACCCTAAGTCTTTTTTTTTTTTTTTTTTTTTTTTTTTTTGAGAAGTGCATTGTTTGGAATTCATATTAGTCTCTTAGCCCAGTTGGAGTCTTTGCTGCCTTGACAGGATATGGAGGTCTTGATTCATGTTTACATAGAACTAAACTATCACAGTATATCATACCACTATTGAAACCATTTTACTGGCTTTCTGTCACATTACAAATTGATTTTAAAATACATTTGCCTTATAAAGGCAACAACTGCATTGCCTGTGCTTAACTACTGCATACACCAAATTTAGTGTTTATTCTTCATGCTTGCATGAACCAAGTTGTTTTCACTTCAGAATGTCCAATTTACGGCAGAAAATAATTTACTGCAGAAAAAACTCTTTCCTATATTTCTAGAATCTGTAACTCTTCAACCTTATGAATTTAAGAGTGAGTCAACTTAATCTTGTATCCTACTACAATGATATAGTTGTATGTGCTATTATGTTCATATATATTCGATCTTAGTTGTAATATGTAGTGGTCTATCTATGCTGACACGGTTGTAAATTTAAGTAAAGCACACAGAGAAATGCATGCATGTACTGATTTATTGACAAAGACTGCACACATATTTCAGTTTATGGAAAAGCAGATGCTGTATTTTTCCATTTTACTATCTTATGAGGTCTATACGGGTATCCTTTGTTTTCAAAGGTTAATGGCAACTTTATTTAGAAGACCCACAGATGAAATACTGCTTAAAATTCATATTACCACTATTTCAAAACTGGCATACTTGTCCACAAGTAATACTTAAAACACAAGAAATACTCATTTCAACTAATACTTAATAAGTTTTGAATAATTATAAAACACAGCAGAGCTGAACTTGTCAAGATTTTTGATCTGTGAACATGTTAGTTCTGTAAGTTTATTTAAAGAGATATAGTATATAAAAGGGAATAAGAGGGGCTATAAGGCTATGGTTCTGTTTGATTTAATATTAAATGTATTCTCTGAGTGAGCAGATTTACTACTTTTAAAAATTATCTTTAGGAATGGATTTTTTTTTTTTTACTGTGTTGTACTGATGGCGTATAATAATAAAAAAAAATTACTCAAGTCTGAGCATATCCCTATTTAAATTACAAAGGGTTTTTTGTTTTTGTTTTTATCTGTGGTTCAGGTACCAGGACAGAATGAGTCAGATTTTGTGATTCTCACTTAATGCATGAACCCTTTATTCTGCCACCCTATAATTCAAGAAAAGAAATTTAATTCCTACTTGGAAATGAAATACAGAGGAGAAATGTCAAAACAAGCTACATTGTCTATTGATCATAATGGGAGTTGCATAAAACCTTGATAGGTTTTTTTTTTTTTTTTTTTTTTTAAAGAAGGTATTTCTTCTCCAGGGATAACTATGCACTGACAATTGAAGTTAATAATTTTGTTTTAATTTTAACAAATGTGGCGTTGGCTGAGTACCTCTTATTTTGAGTTTGGACAAAGAGAAGTATAATAATAATCTCTCACATGTAAGGTTTACAAATTGCTTTTACATAAGGTATTCTCACTTGATCCTCACAGCAACACTATGACAAGGCTATTGTCATGTCCCCCATTTTAGAGTTAAAAAAGGGAAGCACAGATTGTAAACTCTATGAGGAAAGGGTTGGTCTCATTCCCCTGTATTTCCAGCACTTAAGATAGTGACTGGCATATGATAAGCTCTCAAGAACCATTTGATGCATGAGAATAACTGGAAGGATGCATTAAATGGCTTACCTAGGGACAATAAACTAGCAAATGGGAGTTTCAAGGTTTGAACAAATACCCTATCTTTTGGATTTTTTTTTTCCTATTTATTAGTAGTTACGCCATCCCTTTATTTTCCCCTTTCTGCTCCCTTCCAAAAACCATAGATGCTAATAGGTGCTAAAGAGTTATTTAAAAACTGTGTATACATTTATATTTCTTCTTTTAATTTTAAATACTCTTAACCATTAAAAATTGCTGGAAAACAAAGGGTATTTTTCTTTTTCCTATGCTTCTTCGGTTTTGATAATTATTGCTATCACAGTATCCCCATTCACCTAAAGCAATAAGCCAGAAAGATGTGAAAATCTTTGACATCAAGTCACTGAGTGTGAAAATAGAACTCTATTGAGAAGATGATACGATCAGAAAAAATTTCAGGTGATATATTTTACCCACGTGGACTGTCATTTCTTGCCTCTGGAAGGATAAGCCTGCATTTCATGGGCCGTTTGGACAGTTTGAGAGTGAGACAAAAGAAACCTGAAACACCTTCTAGCACCACAGCCTTTGCCCATCTTGTTCTGGTAGCAAAACATTTCCCTTGGGAGCAGGAAGTATCTGATATTAAAACAAAACAAAGCAAAAAACCCAGAAGGCTTTTTCATCCAGCCCTACTGAGGTGAAACAAAGGATCAGCTTTCAAACCAGACTCGCAAAGGAGCTCTTACCTTGTTTGCTAACAATTTCATACTTTCTTATTCAGTTCAAGGTCCTGGACTGCCACCCCCACCCTACTGTTTTGTTTGTTTGTTTGTTTGTTTGGCCACATAATGATAAGCTCTGGCCCTAATTGGTAAACAGTATTGTGTGCAGTTACTTCACTTGCACATAAGAGCCCTACCTGTTCAGACATGAAATATATTCATCTTTATACTCAGTTACATAGCTTTAGGGCACAGTGTGGGGAGGGGAATCTAAGCAGTACCCACCAAGGAGAAGAATTTGGTCATAGTTAGAAAACTTATAGGGTGCATGCAAATGATTTAGAAATCTCCAGGAAAATAATTTATCCTAAGCAAAGAGAATGTAGAGCATATTTAGTCCAGAAATGAGGTCCCTAGTATCAAAGGGTCAAGCTGATTCTGACTACACTATAATTTCTATCACTTTGTATTCATTCATTCATTCATTCATTCATTCATTCATTCATGCGTATACCTACATACTACACTGCTGGGGCTGTTCTGGGTGCTAGGGATAGAGCAACAAATAGACAAAAATCCTAGTTTCTTGGACCATGCATCCCATAAATATATCTAATAAATTAGATGAATAAGTTAAATATACAATGTGTTAGCCAGTGACACTAGTTAGAAAAACATAAAGAAGATAAAGTAGGGTAGAAAATATTGCTGCAAACCAGCCCCTCATGAACTTGTAACATGAATGTAAAAAGCACAAGAAAACCTCTTTTGCCAGTCTCATACAACGTTTCTGAGAGATACGGAAGGCACAAGAGAACACTCAATTAATCAGTTCTGTGTAGGTACAAAATTGAGGAAAAGAAAAGAAATTCTTCCCATTATAGTAGAGCAGTGTTGACTGGAGTATCTTCCAAAGGCAGCAGCTAGAGACAATTCTGGATGGGAAAGATGGTGGAGCCGAACGAGTGCTGATCTCAACAGCTCAGGGCATGCCAGGCTTCTGAGCCTAGGCAGCAGGAATCACGGAGGGGCTGAGAATCAGAGCCTGAGAAGCAGGAAAATCAGGATCCCATATTATAGTCCATAGCACTGCTTGTGAATATGTGTGAAAATCAGCCTGAAGACTCCCACAGTGGGGTAGGCAGGGGAGACACCTGATCTGACTTAATGAGTAGATGCACTGATGGGCTAGTACATGTTCAACCACTGACTTTCTGAATACAATTCTGACACATATGTTGATTGATATTCATGTTAATGAGTGAGACAAAAGAGAAATTTGTTCAATGATATGAGTGGATTGTTTGCTGAATCAGTTTTGAATACTGAATAAATCATCAGTTTTTGGTGCCGATTTGCAATACAAGAGGACAAAACGGATAGGACAAATGTAAGTGTATTATTAACACCTCCACCTAAGTCTAGAATAAACAACCAACAAAACAGTATGTGAAGCCCTAACCTGTAGCTTTGGCCAACATCCACTGTGTAAATACTCTTAACCATGGCTGATTTCAAGCTACCTGTGTGATATCACTGAATGTGGAATTGACAAGAAATGTTCAAGAGCACACAATTATATGTTATAGCATTTCCACCACAGAGGAGGAAAAAATGTAAATCACATCAAGAGGATAGATTAAAAAATGTAGTAAAATATTTAGGAGGTGTTGCGTTTTGAATATTAATTACTTTTTCTTGAAGAAATAATTTCTTTAATGCTAAGTTTAAATAATATGTTTTCAAAATAATGGCTATGTTTAACAAACACCTAGTAAAGTTTTTACAGTTTCATTATTGGCTCTTGTGAGCCTGTACAAGTCAGCTACCACACACCACTGGTAGATGTCAAAGCTACGTAAATGTGTGCTGTTACTATTAATAATGTGACTTAATTTTTATTGTCAGGCTCAGAGCACCCTGAAAAAGGCAAGTTATGTTGTTTTTTAATACTTTAGTTCTGTAATTTTACTGTTTGCTTTGATTCAGCTGGGGCTTTTCTTTGAATATTTAAGCAACATTATTTCCAAATCTCTCTTAGGATGCATAAATGAGCGGATACTCATTTCAGACATTCTTTGTTGAGTTCTGCTAGCTTCCCCCTCAGATGGTGACTTTTCCCCAATTCCTCCCCAAATTCTAGGAGTTCCTTATTGCATTCAGCTATGCACTGTCTATAACCACTACGATCTAATACGTATCAGGTTGAGCCAGATGAAATTGCTGTCATTCAACCACTTTTGAACTATGAAAACAGTAATTTCAGTCTAATATCTAATATCTTCAATTTAATATCTTTGCTCTAGTTAGAGTGGTGCCAACATTCCTCTATCATTTGTGTCTGTATTCATACGATTTTGCCCATCTGAAATAATCTTCCTCCTCCCTTCAAACCTCTCTATCCTCCAAGACTTAAATCCCACTTTTGTCTCTCCTACAAAGAAATCCATGATCATTCTAATCTTCATAAAGCAATTTTAAGCATCTTCTCCCCTGGCCTTTTGTGATACTTACACGTGCACCACACAATTGAACATTTGATTATAATCGGTCTCATAGTATTTGTATTGTTTTTCACATTAGTCTTGTCTGTAATCAGACAATAAATTCTCTGAGGGGAAAGACCTTAACTTAAACTTCTTCTGTAATCTTACAATGCATAATTGTGCTGAAAATCAGTGTGCATGCTGGTATTTCAACTAATTTGGCCTTAAACAATGTTCCTCAATGTTGAATTAATTAAAACTACTTATGTAGGTGCTTAAAACTTGGGCTTTGAGGTCAGGCAGAACTGGATCTATTTGTTTGCTTTGCATTTATAATTTATAAACTGTGTGTTCTTGGGATAGTTATTAAACAACCTGAAGCCCTTTTCCTCTTCTGCTAAATGGAGAGATGATGGTTCTGTACTATTGGGTGATTGTTAGGATTATATGAGAAATATGGATTTTTATAGACTCCTTTCTAGAAATTTAAAACCAATGGAATATATTTTTCTCATTTATTTCCCTATTTATTGAACACATGCAGTATATAAGGCATACTTAAATACAGTCATGAACTGCTTAATGATGGAAATACATTCTGAGAAATGCATCATTAGGCAATTTTGTCATTTTATGAGCATCGTAGAGCACACTTACGCAAACCTAGTTGGTATAACCTACTACATACCTAGGATGTATGGTGTAGCCTATTGCTCCTAGGCTACAAGTCTATACAGCATGTTACTGTAATGAATATTGTAGGCAATTGTAACTTAATGGTAAATATTTGTGTATCTAAACATATTTAAACAGAAAAGGTGCAGTAAAAACATGGTATGTAGGATAAAAAATGATATACCTGTATAATGCATTTACCATGAATGGAGTTTGCTGGACTGGAAGTGGCTCACGTAACTCAAGTGAGTGAGTGGTGAGTGAATGTGAAGGCCTAGGACATTACTACACATTACTGTAGGCTTTATAAACTCTGTACATTTAGTCTATGCTAAATTTATAGAACAACATGAGATTAAATCAAGCACAAGCGAAAAGGATGCAATCAAGAGATGTGATACACACGAGATGTATGAGGCTGTTGCCAGCATAACATGGCATCCTGTTTTACACCAGAGTTTTATAAGTAGAAAGAGTACACTCTAAAATAATGATAAAAAAATTACAATATAGTAAATACATAAGCCAGTGATATAGTTGTTTCTTATCATTATCAAGTATTATGTACTGTACATAATTGTGCATGCTATACTTTTATACTACTGGAAGTGCAGTAGGTTTGTTTACACCGGCATCTCCACAAACATGTTAGCAATGAGTTGCACTCTGACTTTACCACAGCTATGACATCATTAGGCGATAGGAATGTTTCAGCTCCATTATAATCCTACAGGACCATCATCGTATATACGTACATACAGTCCATCCTTGACGGAAACACCACGATGCAGCACAGGACTCTAGACTGGTTACCTCCATTTGTTCTTTGAAAGAAATTTAAATTATCGCATGAATTTTGATTAAACTGATTACAAAATTTTGAAACACTATGGAACTCAAGCTAGGGCCAATGCTCATTTCCTCAATGAATATTTTATGTGCAAACAAACAGCTGCTGGAATTCAACAGAATTTAAAACAAGCTGTTTGTAAATTTCACTGACAGCTGTTTTGGTGATTTTTGTCAACAGAATTTTCTTGCTTTGCATTACAGTATTCTTTTATTACAGTATCCCCTCAAAGAATAACTTGCTTGCTTTAATCACGTTTACAGAGATTTATGACTTGATGCTTATTCAGTGGTAGAGTTTCTCAACACAAAATGTCAGTGAGCCTGTTATAAATTGCTTCTGGCATTCCTACTCTATCTTTTATTTGGCTGGGAGTAGTTCCACCTGAAAGTGATAAATTCCTGCTATAACCACTTTATGTGCTTCAGTAATTACACTGTACAGAAAAAGGGGGTTTCTACCGAGGTGCCTCCTTAAAAATAGCAAGCAATAAAAGGCAGCAGAATGGGCTGAACTCTGAAGTCCACTGAACAAAAAACAATGACCAGTGAAATATCTGTCAGACTGAATCTGATAAATGATCAGGAAATAAGAAGATAGCAGAAACTTTAAAGCCACTGCTGTAGGGACATATTAATGTAACTATATCCTTAGATTGGCTACTTTGAATCCTGTGACAGAAATTTGGCAGGTGCCCACAGAATGGAGTTAACATCCTTTCAAAAACCATCTCAAAGTATCTAGATGCTTCTAGACCTTGGGTAATTTATTCAGTAAATGCCAAGGTCTACATGACATTGAGACTGTCTATATGTGCAAGTCAAAGAGACTGCAGCCTGTCAAAACAGTTCAGTACAGTCCATTGCCGCCAATAACTGATCAATACATATATGTGCAACTGTACCGATCAAGAAGGGATCCACATTCATCACTATGGCATCCATGGGTGGTGGGTACTGATTAGGTTTGGCCCTACTCTTTTGTTTGCTTCATATAAGTGGTCAATAGCACACAGGACACAATTACTGTCTTTAGACGCTGAGGTTTTTTGCTCTTGAGGAGCAAAATGTTATAAATAAAGTCTCCAAGTTATTTGAACAAAAACTATGAAGATTTGCATTACCAGGTCCTAACATCGTGCCAATGGTGGTGTTAGGAATCCAGTAAGTATTTTATTTGAGATGATACTAAGAGAGGCTATGATCACTAAACAGAAGTCAAACTTCCTTTCAGAGTTATTGCATATTTGCAAAGGAATTGCTACAGCAAGTATCTCTGCTCCAATAGTGACAGAACGAGTGGCTCTTTTCTGCTCAGAATACGTGTTCTTTATGAAAAGGATTTTAAAGCAAATATAACAATAATGCAACTGGCTTAATGCAACTCAGCGGTGCTAAAACCAGTACTAAAAATGGAAAAATGTATTGAGCGTTTACTGTGAGTTAAGCTTTAATATATGTATTAAAGTTCAGTATACGCCATTGTGAAGGGATTTCCATTGGTTACGCTGTACTACTGGTTTAGAACAGTTTCATAATTTGTAATTCCTTTCACAACAGTCCTAAAAGTAGGACATTGGTATACATTATTCCTAAATTTACAAAAGATGAAACTAAGTTCCAAGAGAAGTTAAACAATGGACCGATGAATGCAATCCTAGGAAACAGCAGGGCTTGGTTTATAACCCAGTTTTTCTTGACTCCAGAGCACTATGCACTTAATCATTATGCCACATTGGCTTCCAGAAAAAAATTGCAGAGCTTGACTTTAACTTAGGCCAATGGCATTTTCACTTAGAATGGCTAGCTCAGTCAAATGTAGAGAGCAGACCCACACTCCTAGATGCTGTGGAGGTTTGTTCTACTCCATCAGTAACCATATTTGATTGCTCTTTATCAATTATTTTCAAGCTGAATTTTTTTGGGGGAACTCTAGGTTTCTTGCAAGAGATGCTTACAAACAAAGTTTATATCTGACAAAGAGAATGTACTCAAAAGAGTCCTATGGTAGTGGTCGATCCCCTTGTATTACACCATAATTAAAAGACAGAGAAGAATTCGTGTGGATGTTGAATTTGTGAAAGAGCTTCCCATTCCATGGGAGGAGAGAATCTGCGTATTATGTTTGTCCCATTTTGCTTGTTATATATGTTTATCCCAGTGAATATGAGGAAGATTTACTACTTTTTAAAACATTTCACAACAGAAGGGGGTAAAAAGGTAGCGTTTAGACTGTTTCCAACAAACCATTATATTGAGCCTGAAGATGAAGAAAGAGATCCAGGCCACAGATGCCTTTGGAGTACTGTAATCAAAGCAATGAGGTAGAGGGCATGGAGAGAGAAGGATGTGTAAACACATTAAAGCAAGCCAACTTGTATGTTTCATAATCCCCTCAGGACCGTAGTATTACACTGGGGTAGAATGAATAATTTTGAAAGAGTCTAAGGTACTTAGAAATACTGTTTGATTGGAAGAGGAGGAGACTCAACTAGGAGTAAAATGGAACAACAAAACTAAACTTTGATTAATTCAGGAGGTCCTTGCAGGGAAACAAAAAGGGAAATAACATACCATGAAGCCCTTTTTAAAGTGGAGAGAGAACATTATTAATATCCTAAGCTATGGCTTTACCAAGACCCCGCAGATGGACTAGATTTTCCCGGGGAAGTTTTTCTCTGGGATCAGAGTTCCAGGATTTTACACATTGTTGGTGTGCCTCATCCTGGATGGGTTGCCCATCTTTTACCTGCACACACGTATGTACGCAGGGGAAAGAAATGGCTCTTCAAATTCAGGATCCAGGGCTGAGAGAACGGGTTGGTTCAAAAACACATATCCCATCTCCAGTAAAGCTGAGGCTCAGTCCTTAAATCACACAATTATTTAGTGGAGGAAGTGTGATTAGAAGTGGGACTGCCTGATTCCTGAAATCCCCAATTTAGTCCATTACACATCATAGTGTCTCTCCAAGTTTAACATTTTAAATTTTCTAGAGATTGATTTCTTTGAATCTTTGCAAAGAGTAAACAATGGCTTAATTGGGTTAATAATCATGGTTTAATTTCTTGGCTATCTCTGAGTTTAAAAATACATGTTTCGTTAGTTTAGTGTGCTATCATTGGTCAGTCAAAACACTGTATGATCTTATGTAGTTTCACTCATTCTGCTTCTATTAGCCAAACTTCTTTTTGGGAAATGTTCTCCATGGCTACAGTGTAGCTTAAAAGATTGGAGGGGACTTGGACACAGGAATACCAGCTGGAAGGCTATGGAAACAATCCAGGTGAGGATGAGACAACTGGGCCTGTTGTGGAGTGAGTATGAAGTGGGTAGATCTGAGAGTAAGTCAAGGGGGAAAAAATGCAAGTATTTATTATAGCAGTGGATTGATGTGGGAGAGTGAAGAGGAGCTCAACAGATGTTATCTGCAAAATATGGCGGTCAATGAAAGAACCTCATGAGGACAGACACACTTTAACAGACAAAAAGCTGGGGTGGAGGGGAGAAAAAATTACTTCCTTAGGAATAAAGAGAGTGCCATTTTCAGTGTCATGAGCAAAGTTTTTCCTAGCTCAACAGTCATCAAAACAGCACTCCTCGGAGACTTTTCATTGGTGAAAGTTGGACCGAGGGTCGCCTATTTTGTTCCAGGAAAGTAACAACTTGTGATTTTGTTCCGGCTTTTATCCCGGAGAAAGGAGGCGTTTTCTGGACTGATTCCTTTTCTCCGCCAACCTCCCAGAGGCCCCGCCCACCGGACTATGGGCGGGCACTCGCGGCTCCACCCCTCCCGGTCCCGCGCGCGGTTACTTTTGGCGCATTTCATTGGCCCTGCCCCGCCCATCCCCGCGCGCCCCGCCCCGCAAGCGTCCTGCCGGCGAGACGCGGGAATCACTGGGACCCCAGGCTGGGGGGTCGGGTTGCAGGCCTGCGGCGTCTCAGTCGTTGCTGAGTCCTCTGTCTCCCGTTCTCCGAGGGGCCTTTCCCGCGAAGGCTGGGCGATGCCGGGCAACCGGCAGCCGAGGGTCCGCTCCGGGAACGAGCCTCATCCCGCACCCGCCACGGAGCCGGCGAGTGGCGGGGCCTGGGCCCACAGCCGCGCCGCACTCGTCCGGCTGGAGAAGCTGCTGCGCTGCTCTCGTTGGTAAAGGGGGACCCTTGAGAGGTTGCCGCGAGGGCAGGGCTCCCCCAGTCTCGGGGGCCGGGGGATCTTTTCAAACCTCCGGTCTCATAGTCCCGTCCTCAGTCCGCCGGCGAGCGGTTAGTACCTGCCCCGGATCTGGTGTGCGTTATCCCCTCCCTGGCCCCCGTTGACATCTTTTCTGGGTGGCTCCCTAGCCTTTTCTTGCGTCAATCCCAACTAAGATGGTAGTTCTCGAACTTGAGGGGGCATAAGAATTATCTGAAGGCGGGGTTAAAAAATTCGGATCTCTGGCTCCGCCTCCAGTGTTTGAATCTGTAGGGCTGGGGAGGGGCTAAGCGATCTGCACTTTTTACTGGCCCCGGGATCCTTGTGACAAGCTTATTCCAGACGGAATCTTAACTCCGAGGGCTGCCTAGTTGGAAGCAGCTGTTACACTTTGCTTAACTGGCTTCTTTGACCTTTTCTCCGTGTTAGCTTTTGTTTTGGGTGGTGGGAGGGGGTAGTTTTGGGGACCCATACTGGAGGTAGATTGAAGATGGCAGTGTGATGGACACTGCCATTCAGTTTCTCATTTCCTTGGTTTGGTCAAAAGAGTTTATGGTGTGAGGTTCCAGCTCTTAGGGATGCTACTTATTATGATTTTTTTTTGGTTTATTTCCTTTATGCTGTTACCATGTGAGTCATCTGAATTCAAGGTTTTCATTCTCTGTGAAGACATCATTTTCCAGGCTGGTACTCCTTGCTTCTCCTTTTCCAATAGCTCTTCCTACCGTGTTTCCCCGAAAATACACGTAACTTAACCAGAAAATAAGCCCTAGCATGGTTTTTCAGGATCCTGTCCCCTGGACAGAAGCCCTAATGCGTCTTTTGGACAAAGATTAATATAAGACCCAGTCTCATTTTCAGGGAAACATGGTAGTACAGAAACCAAGAAGGTTTTTAAACCCAACAAGGGCATGTCTCACTTTCATTTCTTCCAAAAGCATTTATTGAGCACCTACTGTGTGCACAGCTCAGAATTTCTGCATCACTATCACTCTGGCACGTTTTCTCTCTTGTAGACGTCCCCACCGTATTTCTTTTTTGGACTTTGTTTTGATTTTTTTCCCCTCTAATTTCCAACTTGCAGAACTTGGTTATACACAAAGTATAAGTAATATAGCAGTTTTTTATTTAAAAATGAAAAGGACTTAACCGTCACAGTTTTGCTCTTATATTTTGTTTTTACAAAAACTTTAAAACCTGTGACAAAATGACATCATTGCAGCCCATAGAAAAGTGGCACTTTGGCCAGGATGAGTACATGAAGATATACTGAGTTGTGTGTGTTTCTCATAGCACAGGGGTCATCCATCTGAGAATAAGAAATTTAAAACTAGCTCCGGTAGTTGCTATAATAGGAGCAATTGTAGTCATACCTGAATAGTCAGTTCAACAAAAGTTAGACACTCAGACTGGACAATTCTGTGTGGAAGGCACTGGGGCAGCAGTATGGTGCTTCGCTTAGACTGTACAGTTAGGCTGCCTGATTTCAGAGTCCAGCTTTGACGCTACTGAATAGCTCAAGTCATTCAACCTCTCTGTGCCTCAGTTTTTCCATCTGAGTTATGATAGTGCTCATTAACAAAAATAATTAAATTATTAATTTAAAATCATAATTAAAAAATTAATTGAACACCTACAAAGTGCAGGCGCTCACTGTTCTAGGCATTTGGGATTCATTAGTGAACAAAACGGAAAAAGCAAACCCTCAACCCTTGTGAATGTAAAATTTTACGGGAGGGAAGAAACTAAGTGAAATTATACATGTAAAGTGTTAAGTGTGGTGGTTGTCATAGAGTAAGTGATAAGTAATAGGTGTCTTATAAAAATATAAAGCAGCATAGTCTGCTTGCTGAATAGTTTTGGGGAGACAGTATAGGTTGTTTCTATGAATAATGGATAGGTTGTCCTGAAATCTAATAAAGCCAATTTCACTTTTTATCCCCTACCAAATATTTTTCCTGTTTCTAAGCAAAGTGAGCAGAAAATAAGAGCCATAGGACTGAAAGTGGACATCAATAGCTAGTAGGTCTAGCTAGACTTTTAATACAGCTTATTCCTTGGCTGGAGAATGATGTTAAACTCCAGGGATTTTTTTTGAAAAAATAATAATTACTGATGAATTAACTAAATCTCAGCTGTTTCTTTGCATGTTTTAACACAGGGCTCTACAAACTTTTTCTGTAAAGGGTCATATAGTAAATATTTTAGGCTTTGCTGCCACAACTCTTAAAAATGTAAAAAAAAAAAAAAAAAAAGCCAAAAATCCAAAAAACATTTTTAGCCGAAGGGCTGTACAAAAAGCAGCCCCCTGGCTTGATTTGGAACTTATACAATAATTAGCCACTCTGTTTTAACAGGTAAAATGTCTCAAGTTTAAAAATCCTTTCTTTGGTGTAAAATTTTATGTCACATGGGATTTAATATTTAGAAATGATTTTGTGTTCCTGTCTTTGTATCTCTGCATGTTTGGCACTGTCTAGTGAATAAAGCATGGCCAGTTGCTCCTTATCTATGGGGACAAATAAAACATTTTTTCACCTCTGCCTTTGCCTGGCAGCTGCCTGACATTGCTCGAAAGGAGCAACTCATGGTCTGCTTCTTGCTTTTGCTACCCACCATTGAAAGCAGTGTCATATTATTAGAGATTATATGTCAGTAGGTCCTTTTACAGAGTTTCAAAGTTCTACCCAGTGGGCTAGTGATTACCCCGATTACCCTCACATTCAGCTTGCAGCTGTCATCTATCTCATGTTCCCAGCTGTCACCTGTCTTGTGTAGCACATTGGATCTATTTTGCAGCAAGCATTACTTGTGGGTGAGGGTGGATTGGCTACATTACAGGGCATCCTTTCTTGACCTTTAACATAAGTATGGCTCCAAAGTGAAGCTGATGAAATTGTTCAAGAGGCCAGATGTGACATTTGTATTAGGTCCAAGCCTCAAAACCAGACAGAAGCTATTTAAAGATTTGGAAGAATAAGACAGGAAGACTGTATCATTTGAGAGGCTGGCAGAAAGCATAGTAATAATGTGTTTCTAAAGGAAGCAGGAAATGATAATAGGAACTGCAGTGTAAAAGCCCAGATGTTATATGATACTATTTTGTGAATTAAAATAATTAGGTACCTTGACATATTTTTTTTCGGGGGGGAGGGTTGGCATCTATGACAATTGTTACTTGGAGTCCTCAGCACCTTTTAAATCAACTTTTAATAAAAAGTCAAAAAGTAATCTTGTGATTTTTTCTTTTTTTTTTTTTTTTTTTAAGAATAGGTGATTTTATTTTTCTGAATTATCTCTTGTCATTTAATAGGCAATCAGGTTTTGAGGCGGTATAGATTAGTGGTTAAGAGCATGGATTTTTGGACCCTGGCTTCAAATTCTGACTCAGTGATTTTTCGCAAATTTTTTCATTTTTGTATGCGTTTTCTTCATCTGCAAAATGAATTAGTTTCTACTGTACAAAGTTGTAATGGGAATTAAATGAATTAACATTTATAAGGTACTTAGAACAGTGCCTGTTATGTTCCAAGTGCTATGTGAATGTTTGTAAATACAGGATAGATCTCCTGACTTCAGCATTCGGCTTTTGCCTTTCTTCAGGAGTTTGGAATGTTCAGAGGCATTGGTGTAGGCCAGTGGTCCTCAAGTGGGATTACTCCCTTCGGTTGCTCTGGCACTGGTTATTCATTATTCATAAAGCAATCACTGAGGCACTGTGTTACTGGTGATAAGGTGAGACATTTGTTTTCTACCCTTAATGAGCACATGCTTGATTATAAAGGATAAAATGTACACAGTTTAGGGTATGTTATGGTTAAGGACAACGGGATGCAGAGAAGAGTACTTGGATGGAGCCAGTGGAGGAATGCTTCATGGGCTTTTGAATTGGGCCTTTGGTAATTTTTTATAGATGAATGCATGTGGGGGATTATTAGCAAATAATATGCTAAAAAGTATTGTAGAGTAAAGGTGGAGTGAGTCGGGTGGGCAGAGAATTAAGACAGGGTCAAATCATAGCCTAACACAGACTATTCAGTTGGGTCAGATACAAGCATACCTCACTTGATTGCACTCCACAGATGTTGCTTTTTTTTTTTTACACAAATTGAAGACAAGGACAAGGTACTCCATTAGCAAAAATATTCCGACTCATTTTATTGTGATCCAAAGTTTATTGTGGTCGTCCAGAACCAAACCTGCATACCTCTGAGGTACACTTGCTTGTAGTTACTTCCTAAAAAGAGCAATTCATGTAACTTTCCTGAGACTCTGGTGTCCTCATCTATATAAAATGAGGAAAATGGACTAATTGATTTTAAGGCTCCCACTGGTTTGCAGATTCCATAATTTTAGTGTCCATTGGATGCAAAATGTTTAAAACTTTTTATTGAAGTTCAACATATATAATGGAAAAGGGCACAAATCACTGTTTAGTATGTATCATGTCCCTTCCAATTCTGGGATTTATTTACGTATGTGGTATTTTGATTCTTTGATGTGCATCTACTGTACATTTCATAAAGACAAGTTCACATTTGCAGCCACAGTGCTAGTCACCAACTTTCTTAGTGTTCATTAAATTAACACATGAAAGAATTTAGGGTAAGTTAGGATCCTATGTAAGGGGCTTTTGCAAGTGGAAATACTAGGAGGACCTGGTTCATTCACTTGAATCACCGCAAATACACCATAGGTTCCTGGGGTTAATAGCCCATAGTAAGCCAGCAGTGACTAAGGTCTCAGGGCAGATGTAGAAGGTACAGGTGTTTCCCCCTGGGATTTAGAACTAGGACCACCACAGGAACAGTCCCATTACTGGCTTACGTATACCTGGTGTTACATAGGGCCTGACCGCCAGAGAAACTTCTCAGACACATTGAGCATTCCCTATAGCGTGGGCAGTAGAAGTTGTACTGAAGTGAAGTTATTGGTCTACAGGTCTGGGGCTCAGAGGAGAGATTTTAGGCTGGGGACTGAAATTTGAGTCACCTGCATATGGATGGTAATTGAAGGCATACTTCAGGAAGTGAGCAGAGAGGAGAAGGAGAGTATGAAGACAAATGCCCAGGTCTGAGCCTTGACATCAACTCAACATTTGAGCATCTGGTGGCAGAGGTGAAACCGTAAGGACAGAGGAGTATCAGTAGTTACTTAGATACTGTTTTGCTTTGGAGAAATGGGAATAGAAGGTAGAGTAGCAAACTGTTGGAGTTGAGTACACGTGATATTCTCTGTGGCTTATATGTCTCATGATAGATTCTGTTATAATTAGTCATTAATAGAATTCTATTGTCCATTTGACTTCTGGGATATTTGACTTACTGATTTATTTAATAGTTATTGACACTAAACAATTAGACATGATTTCTTATTTTTACCATGTAATTTGCTTGAATCTGGCATATAAAATAACTATAAAATAAGATGCTTCCATTATTCATATCCCTTAATTGTTAACAATTTTGTTTATTCTCCTAGAGGTAAACACAGCATATTGTTTCATTGGCTTGGAAAGCCTGTGCCTTTTAGTGTTAAATATGTTGTTCCACACATAAAAATAACTTGGAAATTTTCTAAAATGTAAGAGCACTTTGGTACTAGCTATCTTGCCTAATATTAAATAGCAGTTGATATCTTATGGAAGCCTAGGGAACCATTCAGTTAAGAAATAGGTCTGCCTTATAATCTCACCTGAATTTACTTTCCTTTTTTTTAAAGAAAATTTTATATCAGTAGGACCTTTTTTATTTTAAAAAAGTGTTTGTTCTCACTACTTAGTTCTTTCCTAAGTTTTAATCCTCTGACTGCACTGATCTTTCCAAATCAACTACACGTAAAGTAACAGAAGTATGACTGCGGATGGGAAAAAGTAGAATAGTTGCATTTTCAAGGTGCAGAAATCCTTTTACCATGCAAATGCCGTTTCTTATTCTGGATTTTTTCTTTCTAATATATATGTATATCAGACAAAAAATAGGGGAAGGATCAAATAAAATTGTTAATATAAATGCATTTTTGGGTATAGTCTTCCATGTGATTCTTTCACTAAGGAATTATTGAAATCCTGCTGTTTAGATAGCACCGTACTATATCGGCAACAGTGTGTTGGGGAGCTCAGCAAAAATGAAAGTCAAGATCTGCCTGTAGGGCTGCAATCCATTTTGAGGCCAAAAGAAAAGGGGGAGGGGATGAGGTGGATAAAATACAAAATATTTTGTTTTCAACACTGATTTCCAGAGCCTCAACTAGGTATGATCTCTGGAACTTCAGAGCATTCTCTCTGTGCCTCTCTTAAGTCATATGATAACTTGACTTATAACACTACCCAGCTAAGTCCCTTAGGCCAACTTTGTATTGACAAGGAGAAAATTCTGAGATAAATTAAATTACAGCAGGCCAGAGGGCTGACGGAAGAAACAAAAAGGGGTCAGTTAACAACTGCCGTGCAAAACCAAGGAAAGAATACTCATACTTCTTAGTTTATGTTGGAATTATTAATTTCCAGGTGGCTATTTCCAAGATTACCTGAAAAGAGGGAATAGCCAGGCACTGTGGCCGCCCAGGAGCCTCTGCTTCCTGTTTACATAAGAGCTTTAGGGGCTCTGCGCCCCTTCTCCCATCCCCTCTGTCCACAGCTAGTGTAAATTCTTTTCGGAAGGGCTTACATCTGTCTCCCTGCTACTTGATGAATGGAAACACTTGCAAAACTCCGGACGATGGACATGACTGTCTTTTTTATCTCGCCACACGGCTGGTGGTTTAGATTCCATGCTTCAAGACCAGCCTTTTTTGCTAGCAATGGCCTAATAAACCCATTCTTTTAAAAAGACTTTTCAGCTGCGGGAGATAAGATTTTTGTTTAACAGTATTCTTGACATGTCTGGTGCAAGATACAGATTTTGCGTTAAGTGATAGCATGGGAACCAAAATGGAAGAATTACTGTGCTTCTTTGTTTAGTGACATTTTTATTATACCGTCCTGGACAGTATGTGGATAATTCATTAGGTTTGAATAGTTTTGGGGGAGGAGGAAGTGTATTTTGGCGGGGCCAGGGAGGAATAACAGTCTGAGAAGTTGTGTGCTTGGAATTGGATATAGGATATTTGAGAGATGCTGTAGACACTAGCCTGATGGTAGCACAGAGTTTTTGTTGAGGAGCAATGAGAGAAAAGTTTGCCAGGGGGACCAAAGTTTTGCCACCCCAAAATGTGCCTTTTGGGATATTGATTTTAAGCTGGTTATTAAGAACAAAAGACTCAGAAAGAACCTTTGACCCTCCCGCTTATCTCCCTAAAGGAATTCAGATATAAAAACCTACTTCAAGAGGGGAACCTTAGCATAGTCTCCTTAGCACATAAGAATTAAGTACGGCAGACAGGAAGAAATCCAGCAAAGCCTGTGTGCGGAACTTTTTTTGTGTCTCATGCAAGTGGCCCAGCAAGAATTCGTTTACCACGTTTGCTCTTTCTCAGCTACCTGTAAATTGCCTACTTTCCCTTGGAAATCCCAGACCTCTACCCCCCTTTTCTTTTGTCCAAAATGGCATATAAACCTCAACTGCCCAGTGTGTCTATTTCCGGGTCTCATGTCACCCCTGCATGTACTATATTCCTAATATACTTTGAGCATTTTCTCTGTCAGTCTGTCTCACGCTAATTTTATTATTAGCCCAGCTAGAAGAACTTAGAAGGTGGGAGCAGTTATTTTTTGCATCCCCATAGTTGTCTAGCTTCAGAGTTACCAGATTGTGAATAGCTTTTTAATATTAAGCTTTTAAAAATTAAAAGTAATTCATGCAGGGGCCAGCCCGGTGGCTCAGGCGGTTAGAGCTCCATGCTCCTAACTCCGAAGGCTTCCGGTTCGATTCCCACATGGGCCAGTGGGCTTTCAAACACAAGGTTGCAGGTTCAACTCCTTGAGTCCCGCAAGGGATGGTGGGCAGCGCCCCCTGCAACTAAGATTGAACACGGCACCTTGAGCTGAGCTGCCTCCCAGATGGCTCAGTTGGTTGGAGTGTGTCCTCTCAACCATGAGGTTGCCGGTTCGACTCCCGCAAGGGATGGTGGGCTTTGCCCCCTGCAACTAGAAAACGGCAACTGGACCTGGAGCTGAGCTGCGCCCTCCATAACTAAGACTGAAAGGACAACAACTTGAAGCTGAACGGCACCCTCCACAACTAAGATTGAAAGGACAACAACTTGACTTGGAAAAAAGGCCTGGAAGTACACACTGTTCCCCAATAAAGTCCTGTTCCCCTTCCCCAATAAAATGTTTAAAAAGAAAAAAGCTCATTAAAAAAAAAAGTAATTCATGCATATGCCAAATGATTAAAATAATATAGTACATGATCATTAAATATTTGTTAAATGAATGACAAATAGGTCTGAATCTTCTTTAAGGACCTACTATTTCTTATGTATCCTTTAAGAGGTTCTCTGTTCGTATAAGCATTATTTATCTCAAATGAGAGGAGACTATGCATCAGATAGACATGTCGTGATTTATATAACCATTTCCTTGTTGGTAGAAATTTAGATTATTCTTACTCTTGCTGTAAAAAGCAACGCCGGTGTGACTATCCTTGTCCACTTGCCTTTGCATTTAAAATTTTTTGATTAAAATTATATATGAACATAGTTGTAAAGTAAATAGGACAAAGACCATAATGAAAACATTCTTTTGCTTCATTCCTTATCACCCTTGAGTTCTATACTCCAGACACAACCTCTTCCATCTTTTTAAGTTCTTCAAGTATTCTACATTTCCAAATAATATTTTTATTGCTATTTCTTGACTTTTATTTCCATTTTAGATAGCATTTATTAACTTCCTACTCTGAAAGATGAGTTTTCTTATTTTTACATATTAACTTTCTACTATGGAAGATGACTAGATGTAGAGTTGTTACTGAGCTAAGGTTTGGCTGCTTGCCGCTCGTAAGCCAAAGATCGAGAGACAAGGGTTGGTGGAAAGAAAAGCAGGTTATTCAAAATGCCAACATTCTGGGAAGATGGTGGACCACTGTCTCAAAGGCCACTTGCTTCGTTCCTAGAACGGTCAGAAGGTCCTATAGGTACACAAGAAGAAGCAGAACAACGGGAAAGGGGTGTTGGTATGCGACTTGTCCAGGAGAACGTATTCTGGGGTTTGGTTTGTTTTGCAGTGATTGTCTGGAACCCAGTCTTAGGGGTGATTCATGTGTCATCTGACAGAAAATCGCAGTTCAGAATTGCAGCTGACTCGTTTCTTGCAAGTTAGTGTTCTGCTGATTAACTAGATTAACGAGGTATGCATGTAGCCTTGGGAAAACAAAGCAATTAAATCGGGCAGTGAGGGAGAAAAGGAGGGAAAAAATAATAAACTACAAAATAAAGTAAATCAAACTATAATTCAGTAAACCAAGCTAGATCGCTAAATCCTTCAAAGTATCCTGTCACCTTTACAGAATTAAAAGTACAAAATAATTTTCAATTATTATTTTGACAGCCAAGCATCCCTTGTTATCCTTGAGATTCTTACGCTATTATGACTCCTTTAAAAATACAGATATATGACATTTTAATTTTATTATTCCTTAATCTCTGGAAGCTTTGGCATTGTGTCTAGATACCTTTGGTGTTTCGAATTTTGTTTTGCAAGCGTCCAAGTGTATCTCAAGGATAAATTCCTGGCAGTGGGATAGTTGAGTTAAAGTTGGATGCATTTGCAATTTTCACAGATATTGTCTGGTTGTAATAAAGTTCTTATGTATTGTCAGTTAAGCTCTAGACATTGTCAGAGAGTCTGGCTTTGACACAGATCAATGCCACCCTCTGTGTAGTGTATCTTCCCTTTGGGCTTCTGAAGGGCATAAAAAATAACTTTCCTGCCATCTAAGTTCTAGCGTGGCTAATAATCAGATTAACATGAGACAGATTAACAGCAGAAAGTGTTCAGAATGTATTACAGATGTACATGCAGGATTCCATAAGACATGAGACCCTGAAAAAGACGCATTTGGCAGTTTAGGTTTATATGCCATTTTGGACAAAGGAAAGGGGACCGGGGCCTGGGATTTCAAAGGGCAGTAGACAATTCACAGATAAATGAGAAACAGCAAATGTGATAACAAATTCCTGCTGGGCCACCGGAAAAAAACGGTACAACAAGAAGGAAGTTACAAACAGACTTGGCTAGATTTCTCCCTGTCTGCCATACTTAGTTTATATTATGATACTAATGTGATGTTCCCTTTCTTTATGCAGGTGTTTTTTTATCTGAGTACCTCGGGCAGGTAATGGAGAGAGTCAAAGGTTCTTTTTGAGTCTTATGTTTCTTAACCAGCTTAAAATCAATATCCAAGGAGGCATATTTTGGGATGGCAAAACTGCTTCCACCAAGCTCTCTTCCATTGGCATTCTTTTGAAATTGGCACCACCCTCTCCCAGCTTTGGCTGTAACACTCCTCTTCCGGCTCCTTCCCCCAATACACACGTTACTATACTTTTCATTCGCTCTTCCAATGTCTTTCCTTATCTATTAATAGCAACAAAAAATATATTCTAGCTCAGTAATTAGAAGAATTAGTGCACCTGATCAATTATTCATAGATACTAGATTTATTGCTAATTACACTATAGCATCTTATTGCTAGGGTGAAAGGTACAAACTGTATAGGTAAAGGGTTCAGAGTCATCTTAGGAAGGAAATTGAAGTTTATAAACAGAAGAATTAAGGCATCAAGTCAAGTATTGTGAGAGAAAGTCTGAATGCTGTGGACTGCATTCTGGGATGTAGCCCTACATTGACAGGTAGGAAAAGCAGCAGCTTAGGAAATGCTGAAATAGGCAGATAAATAAGAAAAATAAAACTCAATGGAAGGAAAGGTTTCAGGAAAGAAGGTGATGTGACTGTTATTTTACAGAGTGGTCAGAGTGAGTAAGGACCAAAAATGCCCTGGAAGGCACTTTCAGCAGTGAGAGGTTAAAGCCAGCTAGGTAAGGAGATGGATTTAGCTGGAATAGAGCACTTATGTCAGGACTTCTATCTGCAAGGAAGGGGAGAGCTGGTCAGGAGGTAGAGTGGGAAGCAGGATCTAAAGAATATTTTTTTCAGGTCCAGGGAGAGGTTTATCTGTGCAGAGGATTATCTGTGTTTAGATGCAGATGGAAGAAGGTAACTGTAATGATGAGAATAGAATACTTTAGGAGCCAGAGAAGAGACAGGGTCTAGGGACAAATAGAGCAACACATTTTAAGAAGAAAAATGACTGAAGGAGATCTTTTTCTGTGACTGGAGGGAGGGGTAAGATTTTGGCTGACGAGGTAGGAATGAGTCTAGATGGTGAAAATCTCACACCATTTGGCTCCAGTAAGATTAATGGGATTTAGGAGCATGAAGATTGTTTTGAATAGCTATCTATTCATTTGTTTGTTTACCCATGGAACATCTAATCCATCACTTTGATAGGGGTACAAAGTGAAAAAGCTACCAAATTTATAGCGACATATTTTTGTATCTATTTATAATGGTTATTCATATCCTGAGAGCAGGAGAGGAGGTCGTGGACTGTGGGCTGATGTAGCATTTATAGATTTGCATCCCTGAGTGTCTAGGGGTCAGTGGAAGTGGGTGGTGGTAAAGATGGCTCTGAAGTGGTTAACTCTGTGGCCTAGGCTAGATTGGGAGTCCAGGGAGCTGATGGACTGAATGGCGTCCTGTCACCCTGGAGAACAACCTGAAGGTGGAGGTTTGGTCGGGTGATGGAAAGAAAGAGAGTATATTACCGTGTTTCCCCGAAAATAAGACCTGGCCGGACCATCAGCTCTAATGCGTCTTTTGGAGCAAAAATTAATATAAGACCCGGTCTTATATAATACAGTATAAGACCGGGTCTTATATTATATTATATTTATATTCCATTACATTAGACCCGGTCTTATATTAATTTTTGTTCCAAAAGACGCATTAGAGCTGATGGTCTGGCTACATCTTATTTTAGAGGAAACACGGTATGACAGGAGTTGAGATTAACAGCACTTTTAAAATCTAAGAGGCAGAGCTCGTAATGAAGTAGAATTCTACACACTTGATTGGGAGATAAGAGAGTAGGTTTGGTAGGTCAAACAATGAACAAAAATTATAGAAGCAACAAGAATATTGTAATAGATCATCTTAATGGCCAGAATCACAAGTGGCTGGCACATCACAAGTCATATTTTTATCACTATGTTCTACATAGTATGATAGAGAAATCAGATATTGTGAGTTTTTTAAAAGTAATTGGTTTTATAATGTCAGTGAGCACCATTTTTGGTATCTTTAGAATAACATTGTAGGTGCACATTCTTTTTTTAGCTCTCTGAAAGCTCAATTTCACTTTTAAGTTCATATCAAAATGTGCAGTGTGATACTTTTGATCTTTCAAGAAATGTGGAAAACTTTATTGATATGTGGCATGTGTGCAGAGGTAATTGGGTAATAATGGTGTAAATACCTAAAGGTCCTAGGATTAGTGTAATAAACCAAGCACAAAAATGTGTTCATCCTTTAAAAACTTTACTTCTGTTTGCTCTTGCCACCTTATGCCCTCTGAATATAGTGATTTGGTGTGTGTTTATTAGTAAGCACGATTACCTTCTTAGGATTAATCAAATAAGTATAACAGGTACTGTGATGGATAATATTGGGGATAATTGTGTTTCTCTCTTCCCCCATTGCCATGAATCTCATTCAGTCTGCAGATTGCCAGCCTGATGACTCCTATTTGCACTTGCTTAAGAACAAAGTAACTGACTTCCTGTGAACTGAAAGGATGGCGTCTTTTTGACAAGATATCTATGAAAAATAGTTGGCTACCTAAGAGTAATAGCCAGGAACCACTGTTTTCTTATGGGAACATGGAGTTCTTATGGGCAAGATGCCAGAGGTCCTGATTTTCCTGGGACAGTCCTGGATTAGACCTGCTGCCCTGGATTTTCCTGGGACAGTCCTGGATTAGACCAGTGTGCTATCCGCTTAACACTCCTCTTCACTCTCAGAAATGCTCTCTTTTGGACGGTGCATTATATGGTCATTCTACTTACGGATCTCATTTTGAGATTTGTGTTCTACCCTATGGATCATTAAGTGAAAATGTCTCTTAGTAGTTGAAAACAGCAGCCAGTGGTTGGCTTTCCCTGTTGTAAAAGGTTTAGAGATGACTTCCCAGTATATATTTTATAGAAAGTATTGCAATTGGCACTGAGTTTGATAAATACTATTTGAATTCAGCAGATATGTTATGATACAATATTTAGCCAGGATGAATACATCCTTAATATCTTCTGCTTTGAGAAAGAGAGAAATGGTAATGTTCAGCCTTGTACTTACGACATGTTGGGTATAAAATATTTATCAGTAACTAAGTCTTGATTGTTTTCCTTTCTTCAAACAGCACTAATATTCTGAGGGAGCCTGTGTGTTTAGGAGGATGTGAACACATTTTCTGTAGGTAAGTAGTTGTGGCTTGATATATATCTCACATACCGCGTTTCCCCAAAAATAAGACCTAGCCAGACCATCAGCTCTAATGCGTCTTTTGGAGCAAAAATTAACATAAGCCCCGGTATTATATTATATTATATTTATTATATTATATTCCTGGTCTTATATTAAAATAAGAGGATGACTTGTCCAAAGTTAAAAAGCTTAATAAGTAGCTTTGCTAAGCTTAGGGAGGGGGGGATTAATATCTATTATATAATTCAAATATGTCTCTTATTTTTTCCAGTTAATTTTGAATCTAGACTTTTCAAATCATGAATGTCTAGTTCTTAGAGTTATTGTATTAGTTTCCTAGGGCTGCCATAACAAAGGACCCAAAACTGGGTGGCTCAGAACAGCAGAAATGTATTGTCTCTCAGTTCTGGTGGCCAGAAGTCTGAGTGCAGGTACCAGTGGTGTTGGTTCCTTCTGAGGGCTTGAGGGAGAGTCTGTCCCATGCTTCTTTCCTACCTTCTGGTGGAGTGTCTTTGGCTTCTGGCACTCGCTGGCACTCCTTGGCTCATAGCTACATCGCCCTGCTCTCAGCCTTCACATGCACATGGCATTCTCCTTTGCAGGCATGTTTGTCTCTCTGTCCACATTTCCGCTTTTTATAAGAATGCCAGCTATATGGGATTAGGACTCACCCTGATGATCTCATGTTAACTTGATTATCTGCAAAGACCCTATTTGCAAATAAGACCATATTCACCGATACTAGGGGTGAAGACTTCAACATCTGTTCTAGGGACACAATTCAAGCCATAACAGTTACTGTGAACTTATATCCATGTTATTATATGAAAGCCCTGGCTTATAGGTTAGAAAATTAGATTTTTATTTCATCCTATTTCTTATTCAGGAGAAATCAATTTAAAGACTGAATGTCTTAGTTTAATTGTGTGAGACAGGGTTAATATAGCCTCCTTTGAGTCAATCTTTTAATTATTTCAAGTTATGTCTATGAAGGTATCTGGCATGAGCAAACTGCAATATGAAATTTAAGCACGTAACGAAAATAATTTACTGTGACCTCAGTGGGCTGGGGATATGTGGGAGGCAGCTATGTTTGGGGTCCTGATTTTGTTTCTAGAAACATATATCTGTTATGGGGCATATCTGGCAGGAGGATGGGTAGGAAATCATACCTGTTGTCTACCTGCTGTCTCCATTCGAATGATGAAAAGGGATTTCAGACTTGATATGTTCGGGGCACATCTGTTGATCATCATCCCCTTTAGTCTGTTCCTGCCTTTATGGCCTTCGCAGCAGTAAGTGGTGCCACCAACTGCAGTTGTTCAGCAGAAACCACAAGTACTGCCGGATCTCTCTTTTTCTTCCTTCGCCCATGTCATTAACCTTTCTCAGTCCCACCTCAACATGTGCCCTCAACTTTGAATTTTCCCACTTTTCTCTGTATTTACTATTGTTATACTTTGGCCCAAGCTACCATCATATTATCTCTCCTCAGATTATTGAAATAGGTTCATAACTGGTCCCTTCCCCATTTTCTACATTGTTGTCAGTGATCTTTTAAAAATGTAAATCATATCCATATCATTACCCTCCTTAAAATCCTTCAGTGGCTTCCTACACAATTAGAATAAAACCCAGACTCTGCACTGGGGTCCACAAGACTCTGTGCAGGACCTAGTTTCAGCCTGCCCCTTGGACCGCACTTCCTCTGGCTCCCACTGTTCCAGCCACCTTCTCCTTTTAGTATACGAATCATACCAAACTCACTCTTGCATCAGAACTTTTGCACTTGCTATTCCTTTCATTTGGAATGTATTTCTGCTGGACTTTTGTGAGTTATATTTCACAAAACATAACTTTTCATCAGTTATATTTCAACTTAAGTGTCACCTGCGAAAGGCCTCCCATGATCCCCTTATGAAATGATGCCCATTCCCTGTTCCCACTCTGTAGCAAGCAGATTTAATTTGTTTCAGCTGATGTGCTCACTGTGTTTGCTAGATTAGTGACAAAGCTGCTGGAGCATAACAAACTCCATGAAATTATATGTAAAGCGTCTGTGTGTGTGTGTGTGTGTGAGAGAGAGAGAGAGAGAGAGAGAGAGATTCATATCTATAACTTTAATTGGATTCTAAAGAGGTCTGGGACTAAAGCAAGATTGAGAGTCGTGAGTATATCTTAAAAGAGAAAATGGTCATTTGTATATGACACAAACATAAGAAAGAATCCATTCAGTGCAGTTTTGGTTCATTTTGATTATATGATGCCACGTATTAAGGTACCTATTTGTATTTTTGCAAGTTTGGAGTTATGTAAAACTGCTGAGCAATGTTGTAAATACCCGGAGGTTTTACAAGATTGTTTGGATTTATCCGATCCAACTGAGCTGTAGAAGTGGGGGGTGGGGGGAGGTTGGAGGAGCACAGTCTTTATATCATTGATAGTGTTGTGTAGTTTCACGTACTTTCATGCCAAACCCTGATAAAAGTAGTCCACATGCTCACTTTAAGATAAGTCATTTCAGACAAATGGCAGGAGGATTCAAAAGTTTTGGTCTCTGACTATTTTACACTTAAAAATTGAGAACCCCGTAAAGCTTTTGTGTATGTGTATTTTCCATATAAAAGACATTAAAAAATGCTAATTCACTTAAGGACAACAATGAGCCTGTTACATACTGACACAAAAACACTTTCTTTTAAAAGGAAAAATAACTATTTTACAAACCAAAGAAAAAACAAGGAATGGTACTGTTTTACATTATTGTAAATCTCTTGTCTTGCTAAATACTAGGTTATCATATCTGCTTATGTATTCAGTCTGTTGTGATATATTGTTTTGATTGATGTATGTGAAGAAAATCTGGTTTTACATATATATCTGTAGTTGGAGAAAGGAGTATTTTAGGTAATTATGGGTGTTCTTTTTTTGGTACTACATCAGTACTTGGCAAGTGATAGTTTCCTAAATTTGTTACAGTGTAGAATCTAAAACTATGCCAATGAGCTGTTTGTACTTTGTTATATTAAATTTCATTGATTAAATCCTATAGTTTGAATGGGTCTTTTACCCAGCATGATTTTATGACATCATACATTATATATTTGGGAAATACAGGTTTACTGAGTTATGCAGATTTATTGAGAAATGACCTATTTCCCCAGAATTCTGGATTAATGTATACAAAATAATTTGAGAACAGTTATACTCGTAAGACAAACGTTATAGAATATATAAAATAGACTGGTGTGAGTACTAGTGTGGGGCTGGGTAAGTGTCTTCACTACCTGGATCTCATTTTCTTTACCTGAAAATGAGGTAGTGGTTTTTGACGAGTGGATTGTGACTGTATTTCACTAGTGTTCCTCAAATAATTAAGTATTGCGCAACAATTGATTTAAATCCCCTAAGGAATCAGTTTACCTATTTTATAGGTTGAGGTTCCAAGTTAACTACAAGCAAACAAACTCAAAGAAGTTCCTTTCTTTGCTAAAGAAAATTTGTATGTGTTGGAGGTGGTGATCTAGAAGGTCTCTTCCAGCCCCAGTGTGGTTTATGGCTTCAGTTTACAACTTTCACTGAGTTACTTCGATTCAGGAATCTATAGTGCTAGCACCTAAGACGCAAAGATTAGAAATGCCACAGGCCCCTTCTGAATGGAGCTCTTACTGGCAGAATCCTGTGTGCCTACAAATGAGCGGGTCACGTGAAAATGAATGTTTTGGCAGACGTGGTTTTTACGACTTACATTTCCCAGTCCTGCTAGAACCCATCAGGTGAGACCAAGGAAGGAGTGAATTTATAGGTTTCTCTGTCGGAATTCATAGATAGGCTTCAGGGGAGATGCTGAACCCCCTTTTTTACACAAGCTTGAGTATGTCTTCATCACATTTGCAAAGGGTTTTGTAACCCCCAAAGTTAGGAGAACCCTTCTAGCTATGAGACTATAAATCCTGGACAGATAACCCAACGTAATTTAGTTGAATCTACAGGTTATAAAAGTGCCTGAAAGGACTGAAGATCTTTTCTCAAAAATTGCTTTAAAGCCTTTAGACACTTGTTAAAAAACAAAACAAAAAATATCTTTCCTAGCCTCTCTGGTAATTTTAGGTATTTCCATGAAGCCCAGCGTTCAGGTTTAGGATAGGAAAGATTGAGATGCATGGCTGCTATGCATTAGGTATTAAATATGTTTGTTTATGTCTCCCTCTGTATTCTTGCCCTTTAGAAGCTATATATTTATTTTCGGAGAAAAATTACAGACTCATGTCTGACTAAGTAAAGTCCTTTCGATGTAAATTATCTAAGCAACTTTAGATTTAGATGTTGTATGTATATCACACTCTTTCAAAAACACAGTTTTAACAAATATTTTATAATTGCTAATTACTTGTTAGAACAAGCTTTTCTTCATTTATTTCTGTTCAAACTGTTTATTTTATGGAATTCAGATTTTACTGAATGCGTTCATAATTATATATATATATATGTTTTCATCCTTTTAAAGTAACTGTGTGAGTGACTGCATTGGAACTGAATGTCCAGTGTGTTATACCCCAGCCTGGATACAAGATGTGAAGATAAATAGACAACTGGACAGCATGATCCAGCTCTGTAATAACCTTCGAAATTTGCTACATGAGAATGAGCTTTCAGGTGAGAACTATCACTCTCTCTCAGTTAAATAACTGATGAATTCATGTTGATCACATAAAGTATATAAAAGATCTATCAAGAATTCTGAATAGCGTATTTCAGATTTTAAGATTTATACTTTAGAACCATTGTGGGTGACAGATTCCCTTAAGATAATTAAGTCTGACTCCCTTTTTTTGTAGATGAGAAACCAAGGTCCAAAGAGGTCAGATGATATTGCCTGAATTAACACATGTAGTTAGTATCAGAAGCAGGAGAAATAGAGCCCATTTCTTCTGATTGTCAATCCAGAGACTTTTTCACCACCTTTACTGCCTGCTTTTTCAGTTGTGATAATTAATTTCTATATAATATACGTGGAATAGTGATTTTTGTCCTCAATATTAGTGATTTTGTCCTTAATCTCACTTAAACACACTTTTATAAGACAGACTACAACCTTCTTCCATGAACCACTTTTCTAGACTGAATTAATTTCCTGAGCACATTTTGAAAGAGCAAAAATCTAATATTCATTTTTTCTGTTTAAATGGGGTAAACGTTTTTCAAATTGTTCTTAGACTCTGTGTATTAACTATGTATCTTCCCATTGTGCTTTCTGCTGAGAACTAATTAGCTGTGGAAAGAAAGTGTTTTGAATCTTCATAATTAGATACTGGAATTGTCTTTTAATTGACCAGATCACGTCGTTTTAACTTGTATTTCTTTATAGGAGAACCTTTTCTTGACCGGCAGGATGTGATGATTGATAATACTCATATAAAATGGTTGGATTTCTGTTTTTAAACCTTTTTATCTTAGTTTTCCAAAACGATGTGTCACTGTCAACTATTAAAGGTGAAGTGATTGGACAAAATAAAGAAACAAGGCAAACACTTACAGTCTTATATTTTTAAGAAGAATTTAAATCATAGTTACCTATGAAAAGTTGTCTTCATCTAGTTATTTGATTACAATATTAGACTCCGTTCTTTTATGATAAAATGTGCTGTAGTGATAAAATTTTATTTACTTTCAGATGAAGTTATTCGCATACACATATTAAAAAGTACGTAACTTTTTGAAAAAGTAAATATTGTGTGGTAAATCACTTTAGAGCACAATGGGGAACAGTTTTATGATTAGTTCATCTATTGTTTTCATTGTTATTCAGACAGTGCTGGCTAAAGCAGGAGTTCTAAGAGTCCATGCATCTTTGGCAGTGATGGGAATGGAGAGGAGGCTTTAGGAGCCTCTTGAATTAAGTGTACAATATGAAAAATGTTCATGTCTGTGTGAAAGTGGCTTTCGTCAGAATCTTAAAGATGTGTGGTCTATTGGGAATGTTGGTCATGCACTGAGATTTGGGGTGCTTCTCTGAGATTTGTGTCTGTCATGATGTTTTGATTTGATTCTTCTCCAGTTGTTGTAAAGGAATATATTTATATTAGCTTGCTAGGACTCCTGTAACAGTACATGCCACAAACTGTGTGGCTAAAATACCAGATATTTATTGTCCCATAGTTCTGGAGGCTATGTGTCCTAAATCAAGGTGTTGGTAAGGTTGGATCCTTCAGGGTCTGTAAGGGAAGGTTGTATTCCAGGACTCTCTCCTTGACTTGTAGACGGTGGTCTTCATGTTCACATGTTCTCCCTGTAGGCGTATTTGTGTCCGAGTTCCCCTTTTTATAAAGATACCAGTCATATTACATTAGAGTCCCGTCCTACTCATTTTTACTAATTACACTGTAATGGCGCTGTTTCCAAGTAAGGTCACATCCTGAGGTACTGGGTGTCGGACTTCAATATACGAATTTTAGGAGGGATGCAGTTTAACCCATAACAAGTAATGTGAAATTTTTAATGGTGATAAAAGGGGTATAGAGTGAACCTTGATGCACTGTCGATTGTGGTGGACCAGGATACCAGGTAGGTTCCATAGGATGCAAAGAAGAATAAGGTAGATGACATCTTAAGAAATTTTCCTGTGGTTAGTGATGTTTGAATCATCAGTATGGTTTTCATATTTTGTGGATCATGACTATTGAAATGCCTTAATGTTTCATCATTAAAAAAGATATTTAGAGAAATTATTGCATTCAGAACAAGTTTTTGTGTGGGACCTGAGGCCTTTTAGAATGCTGTCTTTTTTTATCCAGGTAAGAGTAGAGCTGGAGTTTGAGGAATTATGGTGATTAATTTTCCGAAGGCCATTTTGTGTTTGTTTTCCTTATTATAATGAATAATAATTAGTTCAGTCCTTATCATACTTTAGTAGTCTGGCTTTAACATCACTTGTTTTAAGATGAATTGAATTTTCACAATTTGGATAACATACAGTCAGAATTTTAGGAGCTCAATGTCTCTTTAATCCCTTTATTCTGCAGAGAAGGAAATTGAGGATCTAGATTAAGCTGGGCAGTCATATTGTAAGTTTCTTGCTTTTTGTTTTTATCATTTAGCACATTGCTTTTGTTAGACGTGTAGGTTTGTTGAATTGAGTTGGAGAAAAATTGGCAGTGCTAAGACTTAATTCATATCCCAGAGATTAAACTTAATTAAAACAAAACAATTTTAAAAGAAATTCTTAGGTTTTGGTTTCAACATTCATTTTATAATAGTAATGTCCTCCTTTGCCGTTTTTATAGAAGATGATAAATGTAAAGTCTATCTGAAATATAACATAAATTCTGAAATATAAATTTCTATCCAGATCTGTAATTTCCATTGTCTGGAACTTTTTTTACTTGTAAGTTTCATTGTCATCACCTTTTCCTCCTGATGTCCCCTAGAACAAACTAGCCTTGAAGGGCACTTGAATTTTTTTAGAGTATTTCCCTGTGTTTCTTTGTAGTTTATCTATTTAATGTGTTCTATGCAGTACTCTTATGTTAGTTTATCTAACAAATACTTCTAAAACTAAAGTGTAAGGTGAGTGAGGTGAGTAGGTAGAGGGAATTAATAATGGACAAATAATGGTTAATCCTCTTTATAATGAGGAAATTGGAAAATGATCTCATTATGAAATAAGGGTATAAGATTAAATGATTCCTGAAGTCTATGTCCAGAATCGTATGGTTAAGTGGTCAGGTGTTGAAGATGATGAATTAAGTCCATGGTTGGACATCTCCCACATTTTTTTTATTTTTTAAAGCCTGTAGTTCACAATTTATCTTTCAAATGAACCTGTTACTTGCATTTACTATAAAATATATAATTACTGTATTTAAGATAGGTAATTAGGAAGAACTTGTCAAGTCATGGACATAACATAGTATATACTGGAGATAAAGAAGTCTGATTTATAGTAATACTTTCTAAATTGAGTTTCTAAATACTTGAACAGATTTTTCTTGGTTCAGTGTACTTTAAAGAGAAGAGATTGTCTGTTATAAATTTTTCTGACAACCATTCATGGATAATTTTAACTTTATAATATAATCTGCTTTTTACTAATGGAGTTAAATTTAAAAGTTTTATTTTCTCTTGTCCCCCATCATATTAAATCATACCTTGCAGGTGCCGGTCCAGTTCTGTGAAACATAAGTTGGTGTTTGGTGACATTAAAAAAGTACTTTGATTATGCTTTCATAAGATCACAGTTTCCTGTTTTCTGGTTTCGGGAGAGATGGTGGTGTTTCTGTGGCGAATTACATAGTGTTTCATATATGCCATGATTTTTTAATAATAGATGAAGATGAGCATTTGAATAGCTGTGTTGCTGTTGGTTTTTTTTTTCAGATAGAACTGAATAGTTCTTAACTTACAAAATAATCATCCTTTAGTGAAGGCGTTAATGTTACACAGATGGTAGCAAAGCACTTTCCTTTGATTTTTAATAAGGGACTAGTTTGTCAAAGAGATTTCTCGACTTCTGTTGTGAAACCTATAATAGAGGATGATTTGAAAGGCACACAATGTACATCATTATAATCCTTTGATGTAGATTAACGATAGCTAAATCACATTTTCTAATTGCCTTCTTTTTCTATACTTTATTATTAAATTTTAAGAAAAAACTTGGCTAAGCAGCTCCTTGGCTTCATATACATCTCTGTTCCTGGGTAGTTTGTGGTGTATTCAGAAATATTTAAATTCAGAGAAGAGAATTCTTTTAAAAGTCATCGTTAAGAAGTTTACTATGTAGAGGAAGGACCAGTATTTTTCTTCATGAAATGAATATGATAATTTATCATGTGTAGGAGCATTCCATCCATAAAAACTGTTGTAGTTCTACGTTAATAGTGTGATTTATGTTCCAGCAGTGGTGGTGGTTTTGCTTTTTATAGCCTTAACTCCGATATGCTGTGTAAAATCCAGAGCTTCCAATCACGTTTGTTGTGTGGTTCTTGCTTATTTAGGACAAGGTACACAACTACAATATTTTTTAGTGAGTTTAATTTTACTGGACGATTAGTAAGATTATTATGTACAAATAGATTACATAAATATGTGCTCTCTCCATTTACTATTGTATAAGTTAAGAAATAGGTACATCTGAGTGTGAAATTTGCTTTTTTTGATATTTAGATTGTTTTAGTCAATTTAATTTTCCTTTAAATGCCTAATTCCACATTTTGTAAGTTTTATAAGCATTGAGGACTTCAGGATTTGATTTGATTTTAGTTGAAAATGTCATCAAGTGTTGAAAATAAGTTTTAAAAAATCAAATACAAGTTTTTCACAGACTACCAAAGGATTAATCTTGAGCCTGTGTAACCCGGAGTCTTTCTTAAAAAGTAATCCTGGTAACATTTCATTTTGACCTTTCCTCTAGACTTGAGATTATATCAGAAGTGACTTGGATTTGAAATCTACTTACCACTGCAGAGGAAAGACCTTGTTGAATTTTATACGTAAAGTCTTGGTGTGAATGGATACCTCATTCTGGTTCTTTTTGATTTCCAAGTTCCTGTCCTAATAACACTCTGTGGACCAGGTGGTATTCATCTAGGACATAAGAAGCGTGTCAGAGGGTCTGCCCTTATTCAGATACACACTGCTGCTTTTAGCTGGATTTATCAGTTTGCTGTCAAGGGCAGTGCTCCCGTTTCCACCAGGTGGAACGGATAGCTTCTTTGGAGTGGAGTAGAGTTTTGACTGAATTCCTTTGTTTAGGATCATGTCTCTGAAATTTCTGCTGAGATAAATACTAATTATTTGTTTCTCAAAATCCACTATTTTTCATTTTTTCTTGCCTGTTTAAAATGCTGTCTTGGGCAGATCTATTTATAAAGGTAATATTTTTATACTCAAGACACATGAGGTAAAGGGAATAGACAGATGAATCAGTTTTGAATTTTAGAGAAGTTTTGAGATTTTAGTTTACTAATTCTCTGGTGTATTAATAATTTTGAACTGATAAGATAAAGTGTTCTGTGTGAAGAAAAATACCAAAGGAATTAAAAATAATATTTCATAATTTTTTTGGTCTTTCTAATATGTGAAGACATGAGGATGTTGAAAAGAAATTAATCCCAGAAACAATAAGAAAAATGAAATTAAAATTATCTTGTATCTCTTTTAAGTATTGAAACTTCTCAAGAATAAGCACACGATCATTTTATATAATGCTTTAGTAGTATCAGACATGTTTGTTCCCTACACAGTGGATGTTACCAGTTCTTAGCAGTAAGACTGGTATTCTTCTTAAGGTAACTTAGTTTTAGAACTTGGTTCATTAAAATTATTCTTTAGAGTCTGTATGTGAGAAAAGTTTTATACAGAATTCTCTTTAGCTTGAGTGAGGAGTGACCTCTCAGGAGAAAAACATAATTCAGGTCGTTTTCTTTTCCTTTCTTATTTTAAAAATAGGACAAAGAAAACATATTCTAAGCTTTCCAGTTGGTCAGAGGAGTTCATTAAATCTGTGTTAATTTGGAGAGTGAATATTAGGCAGCATGAAATTATTTGTTAGCATTGTTAAACCTGCAAAGTGTAGTGGTGGTTTTTTCGGTGTTCCTGTCTTTCCCTTTTTTTTGTACCTGAAATGGCCTCTTGATAATCCAGTTTGTGTAGAGAGAAGAGCACTGGATTGTGAGTTAGGAGATTCCCTCCTTCTCTTTTCTTTATAACTTTTAATTCCTCATTTTTAAACTGAGAGAATTAGATGAGTGATCCTCAAGTTTTCTTCTAGCCCTTAAAATGAATTGTGGCCTTCCTTGTATAAATACTTGTCAAGATTTAAGGGAGGATATCAAGTAATTATTTATCAGTATTTCCTGAGCACCATTTATGCACTTACCACTGTGCTGGGCTGGGCTGGGTTGGTTTTACCTGTCTGTATAGAGTGGGAGGAGAGAATTCGAAGGAATACTTTTAAAAGAAAAATGAATGGGCTGAAAGGCAAAAATACAACAATTTGAACGGGGGTCATTGCTAGAATCATAAAGTGGATAACTGCACAATTTATTCACTATTTCTTGAGCATCTGTTAATGGGCAAGATTGGTAGGTTTAAGAATACACGACCTATCGAGATTATAATATACATAGTGTAAAGAAAAACTCACTTGACTTGTGTGTCTCTTTTCCTCTCACACTCCTATAGCATTACTTCACTTCTGACACAAGGTGTGTGCGTTTTCCATACAACAGACCATTCAGTGACACCAGCTGGGTGCCCTACAATTTAGCTGAATTGTTACATTGTCTGCCTGGAGATAGCATCAGCTCTCACAGGTTAAGAGCACCCCCCCACCATACCCCCCTTCAGATGCCAATCTCAAGTCCAGGTTGTGCTTCTAAAAGGCTGGCTATTGTTTGAGCAGCTCACAGAACGCAGGAAAACATTTTACTTACTCAATTCCTGATTCATTATAAAAGGACATAATTTAGGAATAGCAAGATGGAAGCGAAGCATAGGGCAAGGTATGTGGGAAGGGGTGTGGAGCTTCCATGCCCTCCCTGGGCGTTCTGCTCTTCCAGCACCTGCATGTGTTCACCAGCTGGTAAAGTCTCTGAGCTCTGTCCTTTTGGGTTTCTGCAGAGGCTTCATTACCTAGGCACGATTGTTAAATCATTGGCCATTGGTGACTGATTCACTCTCTAGCAGTACTCCCCTCTTGGAGGTCAGGGGAGGGGACTGAAAGTTCCAACCCTCTAATCACAGTTGCTGCCTCTGGCAACCAACATTCTTTGGGGCTCTCCAAAAGTTACTTCATTAACATAAACTCAGGGATGGTTGAAAGAGGCTCGTGATGAAGAACAAAAGGCCACCCATTTCACCTTTATTAGTCTGGAGCTATTTCAGGAACTGGGAACATAAATATTATAACATGAGATGCCCTTATGGTTCTCATATAGGAAATTACAAAGGTTTTAGGAGCTATGTGCCAGGAACCGTGGACGAAGACCAAATATGTATTTCTTATAAATCACAATATCACGTATAGTCTGTACTTAATAAAAAGTTTTAATGTTTACTTAGGGACAACAGATGAGTTCAAATGCCAGCTCTATCAGCAACTATGTATATAACCTTACACAACTTGTGTTTTCTACTTGTTTAATTTACATGAATACAAGAGAACATTTTTGCAACTGCTGAAGCAGTATAAATGTGTGTGGGGTAAAACATGAAAGTCTCCCTCTACCCTTTTCCCTCAACTGAAAGGTACGAGATCCCTGTGCTTTTCAGAGGTGTTGTTTGTATCGTTTAAACTTCCACCTGGACTGATGGATGTTCCATTTACTGAACTGGGAAAACTTGTCGGAGGAGCAGATATTGGAGAATGTGGGTCAGGAACTCAGTTTTGGTCATGTTCAATGTGAAAACTTATTAGGAGTAGACATGCAAGTAGATTGTTAAGTATGTAGTTGAATATTGGAGTCTGGAGCTTGGGGTAGAGGTCTGGGCTGCACATAAATATTTGGAGTTGTCAGTGTACATGTAGATAACAGTGCATATCATGCGATTACCAGGGGAGTGACTGCAGGCAGAGAGTCCTAGCCCTTCTACTTCAGAGGCTGGTGAAAGGAGGAGTATAAGCAGGAAAAAAACCTGAGACTGAGCGCTTTATAGAATGGTTCTGCTTATGGGTCTGACTTCATTTCCCTTCATTTTCTGCTTGTCCAAGCTCCAGCCACACTGGCTTTCTGTCCATTGAATATGCTACACTCGTTTCCAACCTAGGACTTGGCACTTTGCTCTTCTTTTACTTGGGAAATGCTTTCCTAGACATGGCTGCTTTCCTTTTGTCATTTAGGTCTCAACTCAAAAGCAAGCTCCTCAGAGAGGCTTTTCTTGGTGACCATAGCTAAAGAAGCAAGGTGGTTTATACAAAAGATTACTCACCCACAAAATGGTATGCCTGTCAACTTAGGGACAGTGATTCTTTTTTTTTTTTTTTTTTTAACTCTACCGCATCTTTTGTGTTTTAATTCCCAATTCCAAATATGCATGTTTTTAGAAACTTCTTTCTAAAGTATAATATATGCCTCATAACTCTATAACTTAATGAATTTTTACAAATTGAACTCACCCAGAAGAATAGACAGTACTCTAGAAGCCTTTCTTGTTGTCCGTTTCCAGTCACTGCCTCCTGTCCCCATAGGGATAATTACTATTCTGACTTAACACATTAGATTGGTTTTAGCTGTTTTTATGTACTCTTTCGTATCTGGCTTATTTTGCTCCAGAGTATGCTTGACTATGTAGTTACATAGTTCATTCATTCTCTTATGTTTTTGGTTTAGAAAGCTTGAGATTATTTTAGATATTACCCTAGGAATCATGACTATTATTTTTAATCCCCTAGATTCATTTTGTCTGAAGTAAGTTGAAATTAGGTAGTGTGAGTTCTACAACTTTGTTCTTCAATATTTTGTTGCTATTCTAGGTCTTTTGTTTTCCACATTATAGTTCCTTTGCTTTTCTATGTAAATTTCAGAATAGCTTGTCTATTTTTACAAAAAAACCTGCTGGAAATTTCATTGGGATTTTGTTGTGGTCTGTAGGTCTATTGCAGAGAATTGACATCTTAACAGTATTGAATTTTCCAATTCATGAACATGGTATGTCTTTCCATTTGTATAGGATTTCTTTCATAAATGTGTTGTAATTTTTAGCAAATAGAAATTGTACATATTTTGCTAGGTTTATATTTTTTTATGTCTTTATGGTACTATATAATGGTACCAAATTTTAAAAAAACTTTCAGTTTACATTTATTCATGGTTAGTATGCAGATATACAATTGAAATTGAATGTGCTATATCGACCTTGTATTTTATGACCTTGTTAAAATCTTGTTAATTTCATTAATTTTTGTAAAAAGATTTTTTGGGGTATTCTATACAGTCAATCAAGTCAACTATAAATAGATTCAGTTTTATATCTTCCTTTACAATCTCTGTTCCTTTTATATCTTTTTCTTACCTTGTACTGTCTAGGACTTGCAGTATGATGCTGAATAGGAATGGTGAAAGCAGACACCTTTGCCTTGTTTTGATAATAGGAAGAAGGTAATGGGAACAAAATAGCAATTCCAGTCTTTCAGCATTAAGTGTGATACTAGCTGAGTTTATTTTTGTAGATGGCTTTTCCTCAGGTTGAAAAAGTTCCCTTCTATCTCTAATTTGTTGAGTCTTAAAATCATGAATGGATGTTGGATTTTGTCAGATATTTTCTTCTGTATCTGTTAAGAAAATCACATAGTTTTCCTTTGTTGATATAGTGAATTATGTTGATGGATTTTCAAAGTTTTTTTTAAAAAATTAAGCTTCAATTAACAAGTCTTAATTTTTTGACTACTGCTTATTAAATCCCATATCTGCCTGTTTAGTTAATCTTTTCTCCATAGCTCTTATCGTCACCAGCATACTGTATGTTCTACTTATTTATTTGTATATTCTGTCTCTCCCCAGTGAAATGTAAGTTTCCTTCTTGCTGCTGTATCTCCAGTCCCTAGAACATTGTCAGGACTAAAGTAGGATTCTGTAAATATTTGTTGAAAGAGTGAGTATCTGTGCTCACAGAGTTCATAGTCTAGGAGGACAGAGAGAGGTACACAAATAAAAGGTGATACATTTCAGAACTATGAACAACATTCTTTGGGAGCTCAAGATGGGAAAGATGAAGTCCCTGTAACAGATTTCCTTCCCTTTTTTCTATCAGATTTAAAAGAAGATACATCTAGAAAAAGTATATTTAATGATGCAGAAAATAAGAAGAATTCAATAAAAATGTGGTTTAGTCCTCGAAGTAAGAAGGTCAGATACATTGTGAGTAAAGTTTCAGTGCAAACCCAGCCTCAAATGATAAATGATGGAAATGCTCAGCAGGCCTCAGTGTATGATTATGCTTCTGCAAGTCCTCCAGTGGAGGTTTCTGCGAGGGCTAAAAAGGCTTCTACAAGATCTGGAAAAAAAGAAAACAAGGAAACTTTAGCTGAAGTCAACCAAGAATGGAATTTAGAGGCAGAGAAAAAAGATGGTGAACTTGACTCCAAAGAGGAATGTAAGGAAGAGCTGGTATCTTTCTTTAGCCAACCATCTGGTATTGCTGGTCCTCAGCTAAATGGTGAAGTAGACATACTAGCAAGTGACTCTGTAACAGAATTGGAATGTTTTGGAAGCTTAACCGAAGGCTCTTTACCATTGGCTGAGCAAATAGAGTCTCCAGAAATTGAGAACAGGAATGAAGTAGTAACTCCTGAGAAGAATCTGCATGAAAGTTGTCTTACATCTAAGAAATCCGTGCCCTCAGGTCGTACCGGAAAACGTGGGCGTGGCAGGAGACGTTCCAGTCCGATTTCTAAGAGAGGTAGAAGCAGCACCCCCAGCCCTAGTGGCAATTTAGTTAAGCAAGCAGTGCTCTCAGAAAACATGCCCTTGCCTGACTGTTCTTCACCACCTTCAAGCAAACTTAAAGTTGGTGACACATTAAAGAGGAAAAATAGTGATGTGTTAGATGAATCTGTTAGCCCTTCACCAGGTGTACCTCCTCCTGCACTGAGCAGCCCAAGTTACAGACGAATGATGTCCAGCTCCTCAGCAATGACGCCCTTGCCCAGGAGCCTGATGGCTGTGAAGAGAAATCACAGAGGAGAGACTTTGCTGCACATTGCCTCAATTAAGGTATGCCACTTACTTTGAAATACAGTTTCAGAATGAGTATCAAACAATTTCTTCAGGGGTTTGTGAAAAATGAGATTACAAGGATAATCAACCTAGCACAGGTGTGGTAGTTTTAAAGATTGAACCAGAGAAGCAAAATTCATAGGGACTGCATCCCCACCTCAGAGCAGTGGCCCCTGGGCCCAGGGAATGTGACCTAGCAGGAGGAAACCAGTATTTCAGTATTTTAGCTTCCGTTTTGTCAAGTGCTTCCATTTTTGTCTGTTGCATAATGGTTTCGTTCAGTTTTCACCATTTTGTCCATTGTTCAGTTTATCTATTCTTATGCCTTATGAATACAGACATTGCCAGGTTACTGCTGGCAACATGTCTTGACCTAGCAAAGAGCTAGGGGCGATGTGAGAGGTGGTGAGCTTCTGTGTATGACACTGCTAGGGGCACTGCAGAATGGGGAAGGTTGAAAGATGTGATCTGTGCATTTCTCTAGTAGCCATCAGAAATCTGCCTGTCAGAAGTGGCTCCTGTGGCTCTCCACAAAGGAGCTTCTCTGCCCTCCAGCCAGCCATTCCTTTTATTGGCCTGTTCAGTGAAGTTAATGCTCTTTGTTGCTTCCACACGTAGGGTGTGGCGGTGCTTGTGTTTTGGAACCTGGCTGGTTTGTGGAGCGTGAGGTGTGCTTGCAGTCATTACTCTGAAAGTGACACAGGTACCACACACTCACACCATAGCTTTACAGATTCATGGGTAATTTCTACGTTAGAAAAATACAATATGGAAGAGCTTAGTAGTAAATTAGGATAGCTTTTATGATCTCTCAGTAAATTCACTGGGAAGTCCTTGGGTCTTTTGCATGGATAGAGAACTTTGGGAGGTCGGGAAGGAACCCCTTTGAGGCCCCCAAACATGATACCGGTGAGCAACATAAAACATCTGGGAAGTAATGGAATAGACACCAGGTGCAGGGATTCCCTACATTTTTGTGTGGAGAAAAAGAAGAGCACCAAAATGAGTTTCTCCCAAATGTTAGTGTTTTACTTTTTTCTTTGCTTTATCTTCCAATAAATGATGAATGTAGAATACTTTATATCTGATGTGAGCGGGGAACCAGCAACCTGACTACTTGCTAGGGATTACATATCCTTTTAATAGCCATAATTTTCTGAGTTGGCTCAGGTTACATTTTAGTTTGATTTTTGCAAAGTGTGATTTAAAAATCAGATTGTATTTTTTTGTCTCATTTGTTATATGTAATATATACATATATGTATAATATATGTGCACATAAGCTATTATAAATCGTAACATAATGATATTAGTGTTTTACAGACATAAGCTAATGTTAGCTAACATGATAATAATTATATTTTTGTTAAGTTTTCCGACTAATACATGAGAATGTAGGCTGCTTTAGTTCCTATGCTTTGCTTTCTGGGAATTCTTTTGAGACAACCAGGTAAGCATCCTCTTAACACTGGTAGAGAATTTTTCTTTAAACTACAAGAATACTTTGTCTTTATTAATAAGGATCTCTAGGACCTAGAGTCTAGGTCATGGTTTGGCTAATGCTTAGGGAAATTAGAGTAAATATTTTGAGCCTTGCAGGCCAAATATTCTCTATAACAGCTATTCACCTGTGCTGTCCTAGTGCAAAAGCAGCCATAAACAATATGTAAACCAGTAAAACTTTACATGCAAAATCAGTGTCTGGCCCACAGGCCATAGTTCGCCTACCCTGGCGCAGGCCATGAAAAAAAGCCACAGTAGCCTCTTAAGACAGAACTTTCACCTTATGAATTATTCAGGTACATTCATTAATGCTGCCAGTACTGTCACGTCTTCTTTTCTCGGACTCTTAATTCTTTCCTCTGCATCCTTCCCTTTTCCCTTCTGGCCCTTTATACCTAACCTTCAAAATCTAGCTCACATCCTACCGAGGTAGTGAGTAGGTCTTTTCAGAATTCCCAGAGTTAGTTTCTTCTCTATGGTGACATTATTATGTTTGCACTTACATTCATTTAGCTTTCTATGTATTATATGACTCCTCAATTAGTTTGTTGTTATCTGGAGTATATTCCTCATTTAAAATTTAATTTCAAACCAGGAATAATAACCTCACATTTCACAAATAAAAATTAGAGCGTTTATAGTGGAAAGCCTCACTCCTCTCTGCCCCAGCCACCCTGTTGCTGACAAGCCCTTCCTGTTCACCATCTTTTTAATTTTCTGTGTATCTTTTGTGAATTTCTTTATGCAAATATAAGCAAATGCTTTCCATATTAACAGACAACTTTCTGTACTTTTATATAGTAGCATAGCTTCCCATGAATTTTTATTATGTAACTAGTTCCTCACCGAAGGAAGCCTGCTTTTCATTCTTTTGCTTTTGTAAACAGTATGGCAGTAAGCAATCTTTGTTTCATATGTAAGCAGGCATATCTTTAAGATAAATTCCTAGAAGTGGGAATTTTGGGTTAATGTAAAGCATCTGTTATCTAATTTATCTTGGCAGTAGAAGGCCCTTATTAAATATCCAAACTGCCTAAATATTCAGGCTGCTAGAATGTAGACATTTACTATATCAGCAGATACTGGTGGGACTATGAGTTCTCAAATTCTTTTTCTCTTAGGATTTTGGGCATATACTCTAGCCAACTATTTTTGGACATTTAGCACCATTTGAATGCAAACTCTACACACAATTATTCTTCAGTACCTTATTTATACTTTTATTTTATTTCACTACATAATTGCAAGCAGAATATTCATTCACATGACATCTGGGATGTTGTGACCATTCTCATTTAACCAGAACATCCATCGAGATTCATTAGGTTCTTTATTCCCCACGTTTCTTTCTATTTGAACATGGATGTCACCTGTGGTTAAAATGCTACTGAGAACACTGTATTATAAATTAGAGATTTTATGCCTTATGCCTAAGAAGAAACTAAGATAAACACTTGTATTGTTTATTCTTTTGATTTGATGGAAAAAAATACCTTAGTATTTGACATTTCTTTAGACATAGACAAAATTTTGATCTGTTACTCTATGTCACCTTTGCTGGAGAATTTATAGGTGCTGGGAAAAACCTTCCCACAGTTTTCTGGTTAGATTTTTAAAGTGGTAATGATTACTCATAATTCATGTACAGCAGTGAAGGTGTTATGAAATACAAGAATGGCTTAAAGTTGGCATGTCAGATGATGTATTTGTTATGCAGACATAATAGATAATATTTTGAAGACACAAAGAAGGCATGATGTGCTTAACATAACAAAGGTGATGACTGATCTCCTGGGTAGAGAGAAAATCCCTTGTGAGAAGTCTCCTTCAGGGTTTGACTTCAGAATTCATTATACTTTAAGGCAGTCATGTTATATTGTGTGTAAAGTCATGTGATTCCATGTCCTTCATACTAGCTTCCTGAGAAAGAAGCAAAGGACTCAAGCAAACTGTCATCTGTGGTATTTTCAAGACTTTAGTTTCTAGCGTAGCTCTTAGAATTAGTGTTCCTTTTCTCTCTGTCACCCACCACCTTTGTAATATCAGTAACTTACTGTCACAGTGACTAGGTTGTCGGAAGCATCTGTGAAATTAATTTATTCAGTAAACTCTGACTAAGAAGCCAGGGAAGTGTTTAATATATTTTAGAGCTCCATTCCAGATGACTAAATTTTTTTTTTTCTAATGACCTCTAGTTGCTAAAAAGAGAAGTTTTTGGTACTTGATCAGGTCATTTATGTGGAAAAGCTTAACCTTATTGAGTGACTCATTATTGCACTCGATTGTAATGGACTATGCTATTTTTATAAAGATGTTTATTAATAATATTTTGGAAGAGCTAACCTTTATTAGAAGGAAAAAGGTGTGTGTGTATGTGTGTGTGTTTGTTTTGGAAAGTTAATTTATGTTATAATGCTCACGAATGTGTGAAGAATCTTTCCTTTGAATATAAGCTTAGCAAAAAGAAAATTTAATGTATCACACATGCTTCCTTATTTTCAGCCTTTAAGGTATTACTTCAAAATACCCAATCCATTTATAATTTCTTATAAGCCTTGGTAAATACTTTCCTTAGATAATTTCTTTTTTCTTGCTGTGGTTTAAAAAAAAAAAAAAAAAATCTCAATTATTTTTCTAAGTTGTGAAGAGCCTAAAAGTGAGTGCTTATTGCTCAGAAAATATTCTGCTACAGAAAAAAGTAATTTAAAGAAATGAGAAGCAGAAGTTAATTTATTTCCTGGAAACTTCATATTGGTTCAAGCTTACTCAGTTACTGTGGATCCTAATTATCATAATTTTATTTATGTGCATGACATTAAATTTACTTAAAGTAGGATGAAAATATGACAAACTTTTAAGTACCAGGGAAGAGAAAGCAGATTGAGTGTAAAAAGCAAACAGTTTTCAAATCCGCTGTACATTTCAGCGAAGTCTAGAGGTAGAATCTTTGATTATATGAGGGGGTGACATGAAAGAAAAATACCTCTGTGTAGCAGCCTTACAAGAGATTCTGCTTTTAGTCTCTAAATTGTCACTTTATTCCTATGTGACTGTTCCCCCGTGACTCTTCCATTCCACGATTGTATTTATATTATTTTATGGGCTTCTTTAGGTGAACAGATTTTATGATTACCATGTAAAATTAGAATGAGGAGATTTTTGAGAAGGTTTTTTTGTGTACTTTTTGTGTTTATTTTTGTGTTGAAGGCTGGGAATGTGTGTAGTTCTGGCAGTTCATCTGCCCTTATATTCATGGGATTGTTTTAAATTCAAAATTGTATCTTGACAGATGTTCCTGAGCTTATTTGGAACTGGCTTGAATATAGAGCAAAAGTTGCTAAATACATGTTAACTTGCACTAGAGGTATATAATTTGCACCCCTCAGGAACCATGGGAAATGTTTTCTATTCAAACTATTTGATTTGAAACCTATATAATGCTTAGTTTTTAGGCCCATTAAATATTTAAGGTCATTTTGTTAATTTAGGAACATAAAAAAATATATGTCATACGATTATGTGGATTTGATTTTTAGAAAACTAAGTAAGCTACCATTCTAAGATACTCAGTATTTGAAAGGTGGCCCAAAACAATCAAATAAAAGCAAATGTTAACTGTATTGAAGGAACTTAATGACTTCTACATTATCAACCAACAGAAGAAAAATCTCATTTCAAAAAAGTGTCTGGTCTGGGAGTGGGAAGAGAGAGATTTCCTTTTCCTTAAAGAAGCGCTCACAAAACACAATCTAGTCATAAGTAATTTTTGTCAAATGTAACTTTTTTTATTCAGTCTTTTTCAGAGCTAGGTCTGTTCATTATTTTTTGGAAAGAATAAGCCTTGCTTCTGCTTAGGAAAATATCTTTGAGCAAATAAGGTGAATATAAACTCAATTAATATATTGAGGATAAATAGAGTAACAGCCCATAAGACAACAGCGTTTGGCAATTTTAACACTGGTTTCACTGAACAGTCCTATTGGCTTTAGTATTATTTTAAACAATACTCAGAAATCATTTTCATGTATGTTCAAAAAGATGTTTTTCACAAATGAAATGACAACTTCAAAAACTTTGTTATAATCAAATAATCTTTGGCTAGTGTCCTTTATTTGGTATTTTGATACTACTTTTGATATAGGTTGCTAATAGCAGAGATTTTGTACACTGTATTCAAGGATGGACAATATGACTTCCATGGCCACACAACAATTCATACATACATAATTTATTATTTAGTAACTCATGATCAGTAGACATAAGAGGAGAGATTTAAGTTTTATTTTATCTTGTAGAAACAGAATCTTTAAGAAAATCTCAATATCTTATTTTTTTTCTCGATTTTTAATTTTTTTACTTTTTCATTGTTCTACTAGGGCGACGTACCTTCTGTTGAATACCTTTTACAAAATGGAAGTGACCCAAATGTTAAGGACCATGCTGGATGGACACCATTGGTAGTTTTCTGTTTGTTTGTTTTTCATTCCCATTCTCTTTATATTTTATAGTTAACAATTATGTAGTTGTCTGTATATCTTTTTTTTTCCATCTAGCTTTTCAGTTGTGACAGGCATGAGATGAGCTTGACTGACTGCCTTTAGATTTAGGAAACCATTTATACCATGTTGCTGAATTTAGCAAATGTGTGGAGAGGTGACTGCTACAGCCGACACCAGGCTCCATTCTGCAGCATTGTGTGTCATTGCAAATATTTTGTGGAACAAAGAGAGGTCAGAGGAACTGGGTTAGGAATGTGTCACAAGGCAGTGATTCTTCCTGAGGATCTGTCTCAGCCTCTTTTATATACCCTATCCAACTGCAAATATGTAGGCGTAGAAATCTTTGCTTTATCATTCATTTTTAAAAATCTTTGCTTATTATCACTAAAATGTGGTGTGAAGAATAGTCTGGAAAAAGAATGGCACTAATACATGAGAATATGTGCTTTGTGGGCTAATCAGGACAATAAGCATGTGATTTGAATGAAGCCGTAGACATGACAACAGTTGAGTGGGTGCCCTCATTCTGTGAGCTGGAAATTCACAGGAATTGGGAGATTCTCATTAGGCCGGGTACAAAAAAAAAAAAAAATGGTTTAAAGTTGTATATAGTGAGTTCTCCTTGCCAAATTTTAAGCAGGAGGGTTTAGTCTAGATCAGAGTCTTTGCTGTTTGGACTCTGCAGGTTGGCTAACCTTTTCAAAGAAAGGTTAATTTTCTTTTAAGCCACTAAAGCAACTGTAGTGGAAGTTGGTGAGTGATTTAGAGGACCTGATGCCTAATTTGGATCCCTTTCTCCTAGAAATAAACCTACAGATGTTTAGTGGGGTCTGACCTATTACAAATTGAATAGATGTGTTTAAAAAGTACAATATGCCATAGACTTGTTAGTATACAACCGAGTGGCATTGTCAGCAGTTCATTAAATGTAAGGAACGATTTGCACGTGAGATGTCTTTGAACACTCCATCGTTACCAGTTATGTCACTCGTTCAGTAAGCGCTCTTGAATACCTATTCCGTATTATTTCTGTTATCATTGACCCCAGCCGTACAGTAATCAGCAAATAAGAGAGGCTCAGGCTCATCTTGTAGATAAATACTCTATGATATTTGCTCCATTGGGTGGCTATGCCCGTGAACCACGTAGCTTAAGGCTAAGCACCTGATTTACTGGATTCCCTGCAGCCTTGGAGAATTTCAGATTTTATGCATGATCTGGTTAAATACTTTCTAAGTTTTTTTTTTCTCTTGTTTTAAATTTCTTGTTGTAGAGTAATGTAGGAACAATAATTGCCTTAAAGCTACATTTTATTCTGAAAGAGCACTTGACCCAAGGCTCAAATGAAACCATGAATTATGTAGATCTTGATCACACGTATCTTATCACCAATTATTAATAGTGGCTTTTACTCTGTCAGCAGCTCATGGTCTGTACTGAGTATTTAGGTAAGAACCGATTTACTCCCTGAGGTTCACGTTTGATTTTCTCAAGTGCGGTTTTATGGTGCTATCCATCGCTCTTCGCCATCACTCTTCTCACTCCTTTTCTCTTTATTAGCACGAAGCCTGCAATCATGGGCACCTGCAGGTGGTGGAGTTGCTGCTGCAGCACCACGCGCTGGTGAACACCACCGGCTATCAGAACGACACGCCACTCCACGATGCGGTCAAGAACAGGCACGTGGACATAGTCAGGCTGCTGCTTTGCCATGGCGCCTCCAGGGACGCCGTGTAAGTAGTTCCGCGGAGAAACATGTTTCACTGACTTGTATTCCTCACTCCAGACCTGTGATCAAGCAAAGACCGTATTATTGCCCAAGTCGATGGCTCTGGTGGCTCTCTTGTCTCCCAGAACTAAAGTCAGATGTGGCCGTTAAATTCTGGATTTAAAAATCAGCCATCATGCCCCTTGCCCTGATGATGCTTATCTATTTGAGGGTGATAAGCCCTTTTAATTCAGAAATAGTTGTCCAATTTATTTTGGAAGATTTGACCTTCTGGACAAATTCAGTTCGTTTTTATATTCTGTACATTGATTCATGATTATTGATAAGAAAACAACTAGATGCACAGAACTACCTATTTTATGTGCTTCCCACTACCTTAAGAGTTGTTTTAAATATTCCAGTCCTTTTCTGTTTTTTTCTGCATATTTAGCATTGCAACAGTTAAAATACAAGAATTCAGATGTGATAGGCAAGGACAGTTGAATTATTTCTTAGCTTTTTCATATCATTCAAACGAAGCTCTGGCTAAACTGTTTTGCAGTGACAGGACACAGACTCATGAATGCTGGTGGCTGCATTTTAAAGTTGTTACTGTAGAGTGTTGAGCAAGTGCTGTGTATGGATTTTGTGTCTTTAATTTATTAAGTTGGTTCATGTCTCCTTATATATATATTTTTTTTCAATTAATGAGGTAGTTGAAATAAAAATGCTAAGAATCACCTGTGTGTGCCCCTCTACCCCCATTGCTTCTGTAGGTTTCGAAGGAACCCCACAAAAAGTAAGCCTGCTTATTCTGTTTGCAGAGGCAAATAAGAATTACAAATGCAGAGCTTCTAGTTTATAATTTTTTATAGGTAACTATGTAACATAATTGATAAACAGGTTAATAATGCAAGAATGTACTATACCTTGATCCAGTTACTAGTTTTAGTAAGTGTGTCTAATATACTTCATTTCCCATTAAATGTGATTAGATTGGGACAAACTCAGGAGATACATATTCTGTTTTTTCCCCCCTGCTTTTACATTAGTTCCATGTGTATATATATAGACCTAACAGATGTGACCCTCCTGGGGGTGTAGCAAGCTATTTGATAAAGCAAATGGTTGCTCGTGTCAGGTGAAACTGAATAGTTTCTATCCTTGGGTTCTTAAATCAGCCATGACTACTTTAATGAATGGGGCACTGGTCAGGGCGTTAAGGAATCCAGCATTTATTTGTGACTCCATTATTGACTTTATAGCCTCAAGCAGGTTAATTTCTGTGCCTTGGTATCCTCACCTATAAAACATGGGTGATGCCTGCTGCTTTTCTGTTTCTTCAGAGCGTTGTGAGGATGACTGAGCCGAAACACAGAGCCTGTCTTTCGGTTTGTAACCATGATTCTTCCCTACACTGGGAAGCTTATTAATATACAAGGTGTAGGCATGAGACAGTGAGTGAGTCTGCCTCACAGGTGCCTTCTCAGGTAGATGTGTTGTTTTAAATAGGCTCACCTAGTGAAATGGCAGATTTAGGAATCCCTGAAGCCCCGTACTGTCCAGCAGGCCTTTCTCATTGACGGAAATGCTCTGTAGCTGTGCCTGTTGCTGTTGAACACTGGGAATGTGCCTGTTGCTCCTGAGGAACTAACTTTTAACATGTGTTTTATTGTAATTAATTTTAATAGCCATGTGTGCCAAATGGCCACCTTGTTGGTTATCCCAGTTAGGATACTGGGGAAGGAGGGTTTATTTAGTATAAGAGGTTGGGAATGATGCTGGATAAAGGACAGTTACAGGGCAAATGCAGGGGTTGATTTATTCTAGGGTATAATATTGTGGTAGCTGTTTCCTGAACGTTGGTATTCCTTCTTTTCCAGACTGTTGGTCATTGTGCTTAAGTATTTTCTGTGTTTTTTGCTTTCTGTTTTATTTTATAGTAGCTGTTCACCTGATTGGCTTCACCATTTCCTAACCAGTCTTCTTTTCAGAGTTTTATGCTGCAGCTCAAAGAGTTTTTTGAAAATACAAGTCTTCCCAGGTCACTTATTTGCTTAAAACACTTCGCCGGCACCTCTTAATGTTTTTAAAATGAAAGTGAAACGTTAAAACATGGTCTGTAAGGCCCTGCACAGTGTGGCACTTTTACCTCTTCAGGCTCATCTCTACACAGTTGCTCCTGTCTCCACGTCCTTCACACAGTTTTTGCAATAGCCTTTCTACATTTTTATTTCCTTAAAATGTTCTAGACTGTTTTGCCTTCTAGCCATTACAGGAGCTTTCCCTTTGTCTGGAATACTCATTTTTGGTGGCCAATTTCTCATTTTTGGGGTTTCATCTTAGGTATCGTTTCCTTTTGGCTGCCTCTCGATTCCTTTGTCTGTATGTGGAGCTTCTACCCAGTCACAGAACTTTAGTAGTAACCTTGCTTCTTGTTCCCTTCTCCTTAGGTTGTACGGTCTGTGTGCCAGGGATCATGTCTGCGCCCCCAGGCCCTGCCAAATGCCTAGCAGAGTCTGCACCCAATTTACTCGTAGCGGGAATTAGTAGGTGTTTGAATGCCTGGAAAGGTGGTCTGTTTTTTTCCTCACTTGATAAAGGGTCAGATGAGATGAAAATAGGAATTTGCTTCTTTCCGCTCCCAGTTTCACTGTAAGTGTGAAGAGAATGTCTAAAACCAAGTTTCCATAAGCAGTGCCTTTTCGAAGCTGGTAGAACTGGTTCCTGGTAGATGTTAGAGTAAATGATATGTGCTGCCTGGCAGAATGTAGTCTCTTCTCCAGTTGAGCGTCCATGGTATGTTACCTTTTGTGGGATCATGGCTACCCAAAGTAATTCCCATAGCCTTGACACTTTTAAGGTCTTTTTTTCTGCCATTGTTCTATATATTATCTTTCTAGAGTTAAGTACTGACAGGTGAGAGTAGATGAAATTCATTCTTGTGCTTTCCTTCATTTCTTAAGGGAAACATGGGAAGGGGTGGGGCATGGGGACTATAAGGGGTTCTTACTGCTCTTCTTTTCTTGCCTGTGGCTCTTATTCCTTTTAATCCATTAATATCTCAGGCTCTGGAATCTGGGTTAGCAAGCATGTTTTTTCTTTTGCTAATTATATCTCTTTTACTGTTGATGGAACTCTTTTCTCAATAATCAGCACTAGATTCTTCCCATCCCTAGAAGAAGGTTAAGAACCAGAAAGGGCAAAAATTATTCTTTCTTCCCCTCTTTGGTGCTTGATACTTTGACTAATTGAACTTGTTGATAGGTAGGGTCCTTTTGCTTATTCTAAATTTCTGAATGGTATCCTTAGCTCTAGAACAGACATTTTGGCACTTGTTTTCATTACCTCAAGTCTTTTCACTTAGATGCCTTCCTTTCCTGGGCTCCAATAAAATCCTGTTAGGTTTTTTCATACTCTTTCCATTGCTACCTTCACTTCAGCATCTTCCCAGTTTTATCTACTACTTGTATTCTAGTAGGAATGAGCAGACACGTTATATTGCTGATTATAGAATATGCAGACTGATACATGCCTCCATAGCTCAGTGCCCAAGATTCTATGAAAAGTTAGAGTAGGGGCTAGAATTACGACTAGAGGAAGTCATGAAGGCTTTCTGGAAAAAGAAGCACTCCAAATGAATTTTCAAGAAGAGTAGGAGGATAGGTTGGGCTTTACAAATAGAGGAGATGATGGGTGCTAAGATACACTAAGGCCAGGCTGCTTGTTTATTCAGTTCTAGAAGCTTCATTAGTGATACAAGACTGGAATGAAGGGCAAGAGTATGATGAGCTAAGAGGCCAGGGAAGATGGGCAGAGACAGGGAAAGGCCTTGTATGCTAAAGAGTTCAAATTTTAAATTGAAAACTTGCTCTTCCGCACCAGGCAGGGAGCTCAGTGAAGAGTTGTGTCCAATAATCCAGGGGAGAAGTGAGAGAGCCTGAAATAAAATAGTAACATGGGGGGAGTGGAGAGGGGAATTAGCCGTTTTTATCAATTTTTTACGTGAAATTTGGTTTACTTTGTTAAGGTTCAAAAACATCCTGTCAGTGTTTTGATTGAAATTGGTAAGTGTACAGATTGTAGTAGGTTAATAAACCTGATTTCTCATTAAGAATCATGGTATATTTCTTCATTTATTTAAGTCTTCTGTTATACAGCTTAGTAGCGTTTTTAATCTATTTTATATATGTGTGTGTATATACACATGCCCCAAATTAGTTACTGAGATTATTCGAGGTATGTGATTCTTGTTTTGCCCTGGTGAACTGGATGTTCTGTTAATAAATATAACTTGTTATTCCTGATGCATAGGAAAGCTGTTGATTTTAGTACATTTCTCGTATATCTTAGTCAACACCTAATTCTGAGAATCTTATCATTTATTAACTTTCATTTTTTACTGCATTTATCAGAGTTTCCAGAACAATCTTATAAATTAATGGTGATAGTTGGCATGTTTGTTTTATTCTCATTGACTATAAACCTAAAGTTAATATTAAAGTCAATATTAAAAATAGAGATCTTTCTCCCAGTTATTTTACTATTTTATAACAAGACTATATTTTTTAAAATGATTTTCAGCTTATGCTGAGATGATCTTAGACTTTTTGCCTGTTGATGTCTTTGAATAATTTTTAAATATTAAACCACGTTGTATTCCTAGGATGAACTTGAGCTGGTGTACTGTGTTGTTCTTTAAACAAATATTTTACATTGGTTTCCTAGTGCTCTGTTTAAGACTTTTGCATCTATAATCATAAGTTAGAATTAGAATGTGGTTTTATCTTTAATTTCTTGCCCTCAGATTTTGGTATTAAAATTACACTCATAGCTTTTTTGAGATAATCAGGATGCTTTCCACCTTCTCTGATCCTAGAGTGTGAATAGAGTATCTTACAGAAATAAACTTCTCTCCCCAACCTGGTACAACCTTTTTCTATTTTGATAACTTGCATATTTTGTTACTAGTACTTAACCACTCTGAAATACTCATGTATTAATAGTACATTACAGGTTCTAAAGATGAAGTGGACTTTTTGTTATGTCATTGAGTTTATTCTTAAATAGTCCCTCTGGGCTATAAAAACAAAGTTTATCTATTTTGCAGTTTTATCTGAGGCTATTGGTTTTTGGAGGCTGCCCAGGAAGATCCTCTTACTTCCTGATGCTCAGCATAGGGCATACCAGTGAGACAGGGCCTGTGAAGAAACCCTGGCCCTTGTGTATTGCCCACATGGATGTCAGAGGACCTCAAGCCCATAAAGCTTCAGGCCTGTCTTTATATATATTTTTTAGTCAAGTGTTGCAATAGTTTCTATGTACTGAATGCTAAAAATTGTTGTCTTTGTTTCCATATACTTCAGGGCCCTGTGAGCTAAAGTAGGCCTGTAGGCCAGCATCAAATCCATTGATTTTCATCACACTATGGACGTAAGGAAGTGGTGATGATGAATGGAGTTCCTATTAAAGCATGTTTGATAAAAGAGCTATGTCCTCACGCCAAATGTTTTCTTATTCAACATTTGGTATATTTCGATTAACTTTGTACTTTTTCTGCTACTGTAGAATTTTAGTTTGAATGATTTCAATTGGGGGTACAGCAGACTTGCAGATAGGAGTAAAGATTTTTCTAACTTAGCCTTTGGTGAAAGAAGAAAACCCTGAGACAAAGAAAACCTAGCCTTAGAGTTACTCTTGGATGTCTTCAGAAGAGATGAAAGCATATACAATAAAGGACACAAGTTAGAATGTACTGTGTTCTGTTGTGTTTTGTTATTAAGATGTTGTGAATGGTGCTAAGACCACATGCCTTTAAATATTGGAAAGAAGGCTCAAGAACTATCTATTCAGTAGTAATTTATAAACTGTAAACATAACTGAGAGCCATTAAGTAGCCCAGGAAGTGGGGAGAATCAACAACTCAGTAGTATAATAGGGCATTGAATAATTATGGAAGACCAGGCATTGGAAAAGAAAGAATGGAGTATTAACTACTGCAAACCAAGTGAATTTAAAACCATGTTATTGGAAACTGGTGGAAGGAAATCTTGAAACCTTATAATCCTGAAACCTTATAAGGCAAGGCATGTTGACTAGGACTTAACCACATACAGAACTAATTTAAAATATTGATATTCTTTGTGTACCATCTTCATTATTTAATTTAAAAATGTAGAGACTTTCGTAGCTTCACCAGTGAAATCTCCCAACCCTTTTTTTCCCCATAGAGGCTATGATCTTCAACAATGAATTTTCCTGCAAGGTTTTTGGGCCCTAAATCTTTATGATTATGGAGGAAATATATATACAATAGAAGGTCATGTATCTGCTTGAGAATATCTTTTGTTTCCATTTAATTTTAATATTCTAACACTTTTTTTTTTTAAAGTCACATTTTACTTAGAATACTTGATTATGTACTTTGGACTTTTGCTATGCAAATTTGGCATTTTTTTAAGTGCATCTTGCATTTGAATATAGTTTTAATTCATTTAACTATGAACTTATTTGTGTTTTGCCTCAAGCTAATTGAGGTAAATTTGAAATTTACCTCAGAGTGGTGAGTCCATTACCCAAGAGGGAAAATTAGTTCTATTTTAACCTTTGATAATGAGAAAAAGGTTCGTATCTTCTATACTTCTTTGTTGCCTGAGAATATTTGTATTGATAACTGTTCAAAACTTCGTTAGCTGTTCTTCTGCCCCACAGCTTTCTGTACACCCTGTGTGAACCTAAGAAAAGTTCTCCCAATCATATCAGAATCATTTTGAATATACGGAGAATGTCATACACTTTTTTTTTTTTTTAAACAGATATGTGGAGTTTTCAGGTTTGGTACTTGGTCTACAATTGACAGAGTTTTCCTTGAAAGGATATAGAATTCTTAATTAGAAAATATTATATAGACCATTGGACCTATTAATGCCCCACTGCCCTACTTAATTTAAAAAAAATATTAATCTCCTATAACAGAGCTAATTTATATTTTATAGCTTTTGAAAAAACACATTGCTCTTTTGAGTTTCTATGCTTTTTCTTGCTTCACAGCAAGCCAAGTGACTTGAAAAATTAAAATTCATGTACTTGCAATTTCACGGTTGTTCATGGACTGTCTCCTGTCAGTTGTGATGGGTTTAGCATTAGTAAAAACGCCTCTGTGCGTGTATGTTTGGGGTTCAGTGATCTGTATGTGCCAAGTACAAGTTTAAATTTACGCATCTCTCTCCTTCCTCCCTTTTAATAGTGGTGCAACTCATCACAAGCACAGTTGTAAGCAGGTGTCTGTTATATCATTCTTGAGGAGAAAAGGACATTAAAGGGTTCCGCTATATTCTGAACTCTGCCTTTGGGGTGATGCTAACATGTTAGACACTGTAGTTTACCTTTTAATAAGTACTTAGTTTTCATCAGTCCTAGTGATCAAAAAGAATCCTAGTGAGTCTAATTTGTGGTGATGGAAGGAGAACTGACTGGGTGGTGAATGCACAGTGTGATATATAGATGATGTAATACAGAATTGTACACCTGAAATCTGTGTAACTTTACTAATAATTGTTATCCCAATAAACATTAATTTTAAAGAAAATAATGGGGATTTATCAAAAGGACAGGTACCAGGATGAAGGGACTCCCATTCTGGGACAATTTGAGCCTCAAAATAATGGTTTTGATTGATTATAATCCCTTGAAAAAAATAGAAATCCTTGAGCTCATATTGATTGAATAAATAAATGAATGAATAAATTTAAAAAAAAAAAAAGAATCCTAGTGAAGACAAGGATTTTCAGAGTCATCTAGTTCATACTCTTTATCTTTAGATTGTATCATACAGGAAAATGAAAATTTCTTCCTATGTTAATGTTGTTAAGAAAACAGGCTTCTGTGCTTTTCCTTAGTAGACCTCCAAATTATCATTACAAAGCATGCCTGCAGTATATTATAGAACTGGGCAAAATGAAGATAAAGGTCAATGCTATAAATCTAATTTGTGTTTCCTTATCCTCATTCTGTATCTATCTTCCAAAAATGCAAATCTAATAGTGTTAATAGCTAGCAATTATTGAGCTTTCACTATCTGCCAGGCACTGTTTTAAATACTTTTGTTGTATGAGTTCATTTGGTCCTTACAGCAATCCTACAAATTAGGTTGCTTTATTATCCCTATTCTTCAGATGAGGAAACAGAGGCACAAGAGGTTAAGTAATTCTTCAAAGTCACAACTATTGAATGGCAGAGCTGGAAACTAACTTCGGACAGTCTGATTCTGCAACCCCAGCTCTTCACTGCTACGTTATATTTGATGCCATCCTCCTGCTTACAACCGTTTAGGGAGCTGTTCAGGATTTCTTGTTGTCCTTGGGATAAAGTCCAACTCTTTAACACCACCCTTTTGTTCTTACATAATTTGGCCACAGCTTACACTTCCAGAACACCCTTTTCCCGCGTGCCTTCTCTCTCTCTGTGTCTCTTTCTCTCTCTCTCATTCTACTTCTGTACCCCCTTTTTTTCCTTCTTCTTTCATGTCTGGGAAGTTTCACCAGACTTTAAGTCATTCCTATTTGCTTCCCTCTGCTTTGTCCCACTGAGCTCTGTGAGGACAGAAACTACCCTTTATCTCATTGCTTCGTCAGTGCCTAAAAGAGTTCTTAGAGATACTTGTTGAATGAATATTTGCCAAGCTGATTACCAAATGATGTTTGTAACTTTCCCCCTACATGTATACACATGTACTCATTCTGTGTATAAAATAAAAATTAAGTGATTATTGCTAGTTTTGGTATATATATGCTGTGTACATGCGTAATAATACATACAACCCTTTTTATGTAGCCTCTATTAAGCTCTATTAGTAGCATTGATCTTCCGGTATTTCTTAGTAGCTTTCAGTAGTAAAAAGCAGTGACTTATCAACACTTAGATATTCTGTCAAGATTTTAAAGTAAATTTAAAATCTTCAGTCATATCATTAGAAGTTTTAGGAAATATCTTTTCAAAATTATGATCTAAAATCACAGCTAAAGGAATGGAGCTGGAATGCATTAGAAGAAAAAACAACTGATAAAATTTGCCAACATACTATGTTGTAAAGGAACAGAAAAAAAATTCAGAATCAGAAAGGTATCTTCTTGGTTAGTGGTCATGTAAAATGTTTCAATAACCAGGGAAATACAATTTTTAGGATGTAGTATAGATAAAGCATATGTGATCATTGGAATTCACTGAGTTATAAGACTGTCTTTGACAGGGCATTGAGAGAACTGAACTGTCAAGAGTGGTGCGTATGGAAGGTATTAATACACTGTCATATACTGTGTAAAGGCAGCAGTAATGATGGTGATGTTTTTCTGTATCTGAAAACAGCCCTAATTAAGTGTTGTTACATTGGTGTTTCCATTTTCACAGCTCCGTACCGTCTTTGTCTCTAATGTCCGTTGCTTTATGCCTGATTATTTCATTGATTTTCCTATGGCATTTGGCTCCTACACATGAACTTAGAGTTACTAGGCTCTTTAGCCCTGTTAGAAGGCTTTTGTTCATTAATCCCATCTATTTCAACAGTCGTGTATTTTATTCCTTCCACAAACCCTTAACATTCATCCACCAAATTCCAGTTTCTAGTTCTGGGTTCAAGGCTGTTTTGTTTGTTAATGTGTGTTCTTTACCTTCTTTGGAATTCATCTCACATTTTACCTCATTATTTGTGCTTTGGTTTATACTTGACCAGTTTTATACTTAACCTGTTGTGTTAGTATTTGTGCTCAGTAAGATTAAGGGGAAATAACAATATTTTTTAAGTCTTATGTATTCCTCCAAAATACCTTGTTTAAGTGTTAAGACTTTAGCTTAAAGTAAAGAAAATAAGCATGTGCTATATTAAGAACATTTCGAAAAAAATCATGCAATAAATTCCTTTGGTAACCCAATCTAATAAAATAGCAAGTAAAATTATTGATGTTTGTCTTGAGTTCATGGTATTGTAGTTAGTCTAAAAAAATTTTTTTCCCTATGTGGTGATGGAGAACTGATTTATCACTGTTCAGTTAATAAACATGTACAGTAGTAGTGCCTTGCGCATGTGACTCTTCTTCCATGTGTGAGTATTACGATATTTTTTAAAAAAGAATAAATCTAATTATGTACAGTTAAAACTGATTTTTGACGAAAGGTCTGTAAATAAAGTGTGAGTCCATTCAAATACATCATTATGGGAAAAATAGTCATGACTTTTTTGTGCTCCCGTAATAAAGAAGCCTTACATACATCCTGTCTTCTCTTGCTATGGTATTTTGAAGGTGCCACATGTAATCTTGTATCTAATTCCTAATTTCAGTTGTCCTCGACAAAGCAGAAACATGGTAGGATTTAGTAGGCTTCATCTCTCATGATGCAGGACCGAGGTTTAAATGATTATCTTCAACCTACCTTTTGTAATATGCCATTCTCCAGTTCATTAGCAATACAGGCGGGCTAAGGGATTAGTGAATTTCGTATAAGCAGAAGCTGTCTGTCATCTAAGTGGAGGAACCACAGGTTTAAAAACCACATGAGACAATAAGCTTTGTGTAGTAAAAACTCTAAATGTAAATTAGAATCCTGCTAGTAATTTTATGAAACAGTTCTTCAGACAGTAAAAGAATCTTACAAGACCACTGTCTTATTTGTTACGTTTTTGATTGAAAGTCCTCACTAGCTGATGGTCATAGTACTTTGGGAAGTACTTTTATTAATATTTTTTCCATGTTATTGTAGTGGATTTTATTTATGTAAAACAAGTATGCTACAGTTACTGTGCATTAAAGAGTATGTGGTTGGGTTCTTAAATTTTATTTATTTGAAATGTAAAATCTATGTTTGTCTTTGTTAAAAAGTCCTTACGTGTGCGGTAATTTTTTTGATGGCATATAGTGTAACAATTTTTTTTTTCATTTTTGCTTTTGGTGGTTTAATACCTAGAATATTGGTTGTTTAACTCAGATTTCTATTTTTTGATTGTTATACTTACAGAGTGTGTGTCTAAGGAGATTGTGTATTTGGTATGTGGGCATAATAATTTAGAGAATGAAATTGAGAAGTACCAAGTATTGTGATGAGATCAGCTACCTTTTGAAATAAGCTGAGATTGTCTGTTTCAAATATAAGGGGTTTGGGAAGACCCAAATTTCAGCATGATGACTTGTGTCACTTTGTTGTGAATCAGAAAGCTGAAGTAGAATTGATTATATTATACCTGGGCTGGAGAAAGACTGTTGCCAGTGGAAGGTTACACATTATTGGACCTGGGCGCAAAGCGGGTATCTGAGAATACAAATGTGTCAGTGTTTACCCAGCACTGTCTGAAGGAGAAAGTGTGACTACATCTGATAGTAAAATGTCAGTCATTAGAGAAACATTTGCCATGGTTCATTTCCTTTCTTAATTCACTAGCTTTCTTTGCCTACTATACCATCAAAACAGCTTTCTCCAAGGTCATTAATAACCTTGTCCCTAAACCCATTAGATGCTTCTGTCTCTCATCTCTGTGTCTAGAGCTGACACCTTCCTCCTTTCTCTTCCCCTAATGTTTCACTGTTTCTTTCCAGTTCCTTTTCAATACATACAATACAATTTTAAAAATGGGTAATATACTATGTTTATCATTTTGTATCCTGTTTAACTCATTGCATTTTCACATGAACTTTAGTGGCCATTATATAGATGTACCATAAACTTAAAAACCATAAAAGAAATGCTCCTTTTAGAAAACTTTGTTCTATAGTATAGTATATTAAAATCATTTTGAAACCACATGTAAGGAAGTAGAATAGTAGACAAAAGTTGTATAGTTGTAACAGTTTACTTAGAAGTAAAAGACTAATGATGGGCAACATTGAAAATCACTGTAATGAACAAAGAAAGCAAGACCTCAGTCTAGTCATTGGAACCTTTCTCTCTGTTTCCTCATTTGTGAAATAACAATCGTGCTGTGTCTCTAAAGTCTCTTCCAGGGTATTATTCTGTGACTTATGAATTAGTACATGGAGAAGTCCACATCAGTCTGCATCAACTTGTTCTCTAAACCATTTCACTTTGTTCTGTGATGGCTGTGATTATTACAGATTATAGTGTACATACATATTAAAATTAATTTAAAAAGTGCCCTGTTCAGTACTGTATTAAATTTTGTCATGTGGCATTAGTTTTCCTTCTAGTGGATCTAAATGCCTATCCTGTGAACTTATCTAATTTCTGTATTTGTTTATATAGATGATAGAGCCTATAATTGCTACAGTAAATGATTTTTATTTGCATTTGAAAGCATCTCACACATAGTGGTTAATAATTATGAAACTGTATTTTCAAATATGAATATGAATACAGAAGAATACTGAGTTGTGAAAAAATTCATGTGTATGTAACAATATATTCAATTAAGAATACCCCCTGTAATGGTCTGGTGTTAAATTAAAATTTCACCTCTTTTTTTCCCATTGAATTCAGCAGCTTGTGATACTTGATCATTAATGCTTTATGTGAATTCTGAGTCATTTATTTGAGTAAAAATTGTGTGTTAAGGAAGTTGGAAAAAAATCTTTGCTAGTGCATCCGTTTAGTTAAGACTCAAGTCACATTTTGTTTACTTAAACCCATCTGTATTTATTTTGCCAGTAACATATTTGGTCTGCGACCTGTGGATTATACAGACAGTGAAAATATGAAATCGCTGTTGCTGCTACCAGAGAAGAATGAATCACCATCAACTAGCCATTGCCCAGTAGTAAGTATGGGTTTAGCTTTGGTAAATTTATGTCTTTTATTGAAATTGGTTCTGAAAGGAGCATAATGGCAAAATTTCCAGTTAGCAAATTGCTTTCATTCACTAAATAATTATTGAGCACTTCCTGTGTATTAGCTATTGTGAATTCAAAGACCCAAATCAGAATAAATGTATCAACAAATACTTACTGACCCACCCCACCCCCCATATTTTAGACAACATTCATACGCAATAAGTATGACTGATAGAACTCTTGTTTTCAAGGAGCTTACATTCTAGTGAGAGATGGGAAAGGAACAGATTGTAAATATGTAAGCTAATACAAGTAAAATAATTGCAGGAACTGACAAATGAGTGCTTTGAAGAAGATTTTGTAGAGTGTAGTTGAGTGGAGGTGGTGGGCTCCAGAAGAGGCACTGCTTTAACTAGGGTCATTGAGGAAAGCCTTCGAAGAATGGATATTTGATTTGAAACCTGATGATGAGAGGAGGTAGCCAGGTCAACATCTGGAGGACAGATGTTCCAAGCAGAATGAATAGCAAGTGTAACGGCCCCTCAGTGGTGGAGCTTGTTGTATTTAAAGGTGAAAGAGAAGGTCATTATTGCTGGCAATTAGTGAGTGTCTACAAGTAATGGGAAACCATTGAAAGGATGTAAAGCAAGGGGATGATGTGATTTAATTTATGCTTTAGAAAGTTCACTCTAGCTGCTTTGTAATAAAGAGACTGTGGCGGGGGGGCAAGAGTGGAAGCAGGGAGATTACTTAGGACTATTTCATTGTGACAGGCTAGAGAAACCATGATGACCTGGAGTAAGGTAATAGCAGTGGAGATTATGAGAAATAATGAGGTTTAGTGTATATTTTTGAATTGATGACAACAGAATTTCCTGATGGATTGGATTATCGATGAAATGTGGGGGGAAAGTAGGTTATTATGACTGTAGCAGTGGAGTAGGTGGTAGTACCACTTGCTGCCATGAAGAAGGAAATGAATAGTTCTCTGCCAATTTATGTCTCTGAAGACATCAAATGGAGATGTTGAATGGGTAGTTGGATATGTGAGCCTGTTGCTTAGGAGAGGTTCAAACTTGCGATAAAGTGGAAACAATACCTATTCCGTAGGAACCTGTAGTTTGGTAGGGAATATAGATGTAAAAAATTCTATTACACATGTAATAAATTCATAATGGAAGCCATAAAATGTACAGTAGAGGGTGGCCGGATGGCTCAGCTGGTTAGAGCGCGAGCTCTTAACAACAGGGTTGCTGGTTGATTCCCGCATGGGGCAGTGAGCTGCACCCTCCACATCTAGATTGAAGACAACGAGCTGCTGCTGAGCCTCTAGAGGGGCAGCTGGATGGCTCAGCTGGTTGTTAGAGCGTGAGCTGTCAACAATAAGGTTGCTGGTTCAATTCCCACATGAGATGGTGGGCTGTGCCCCCTGCAATTGAAGATTGTAAAAACGGCGACTGGACTTGGAGCTGAGCTGCACCCTCCACAACTAGATTGAAGGACAACAACTTAGAGCTGATGGGCCCTGGAAAAACACACTGTTCCCCAACATTCCCCAATCAAAAAAAAAAAAAAGTATAGTAGAATCCTACAGAAGGAAAAATCGAACTTCAGGAGGGATCAGGGAGAGCATCACAGAGAAGGTGACAACGAATATGTCTAAGCCTTTAAAGGTCAAAGCTTTAGTGTGGTATCTAATACAAGGCTATTGGTAAAGAGAACGCCTACAACTCAGTAGCAAAAAAAAAAAAAAAAAAATCTGATTAAAAAATGGGCAGAGAATCTGAATGGACAGTTTTTCAGAGATGATATACACATGGCGCCTATGCACATGAAAAGGTGCTCACCGTCACTAATGAGCAGGGAAATGCACAGCAAAGCCACAATGAGAATCATACCTGTTAGAATAGCTGTTATCAACAGTGTTGGTGAGGATGTGAAGGAAAGGAAACCTTATGCACAGATGGTGGGAATGTAAATTGGTACAGCCACTATGGAAAACAGTACAGAGGTTCCTCAAAAAATTAAAAATAAAACTACCATATGATCCAGTAATTCCTCTTCTGGGTATTTAAAGAAAACGAAAAGACTAACTCGAAAAGATATATGTGTCCCTTGCCCCATATTCATTGCAGTGTTATGATACCAAGATACAGAAGCAACCTAAATGTCCATCAATGGATGAATCGATAAAGCAAATGTGATACCCTGACTCTTCAGTGTGTCTAGGTATTTTGTGTATATGTATGTACACAATGGAATAATTTTCAGCCTTAAAGGAAATCAAGCCATTTCTGTCAACATGGATGACTCTTGAGGGCATTATGCCAAGTGAAATTCGTCAGACAGAGAAAGACAAATACTGTATGACCTCCCTTATTGTGGAATCTAAAAACAAAAACCCAAAAAACCTGATCTCAGGGATATAGAGAACAGATTGGTGGTTGCCAGAGGGCTGGGTGCGGTGAGGGGGTTGGAAATGAAGGGGCAAAATGGGTGAAGGAGGTTAAAAAGTACCAACTTCCTAGCTATGAAATACATCATCAGATATAACATACAGCATGGTGACTACAGTTAATAATACTGTATTATATATTTGAAAGTTTTTAAGAGAGTAGATCTTAAAAGTTCTCAGGGAAAAGCAATTGCAACTGTATACATTAATGAATGTTAACTAGATGTGATCATTTTGCAATATATAAATGTCAAATCATTATGTTGTACACCTGAAACTAATACAATGTTGTATGTCCATTATATCTCAGTTAAAAAAAAAGAGTATTAGTTGCAATTAACAGTAAACTTTCACTCAAATGCTTAAACATGGTATATCATAAAAATAATCCCAATATCTGATAGCTTTCCACTTGGTTAGTTCAGCAGTTAAGTGGCTGCACCAAAGATCCCAATTCTGTCTTTGTACTTTTCCATCCTCAGCTTGGCAGCTTTGTCCTCACTAATCTCCCCCATAGTGGTTATAGGATGATTGCCACAATTCCAGAGGCGACAGTGTCCAGTGTTAAAGGGCTAAAACCTTTCGGTGGACTTCCCTTACGCCTTACTGGTCTGACTTGGTCACACAACTGGTTTTGACATACCCCGTGGTTAAAGATAGGGTCAGTCCTGGCAGAGTGTTGTCTGAACAAAACTGGGATTCTGCTCATGTGTGGGGAGTGAGGAATGGGCTTTGAGTGGACAACCGACATTGCTCACTGCAGTCCGGTTGCAGAGTGAGGATGGCAGTCCCAAAGCAGCTGCTCAGAGACCGGGAAGCATAAAGGACCTTAGGAATCCTCGAAACGAGTTTAGTGTGAGAGGAGCGTGAGGTGTGAGGTGTGTTAAAGAAGAAGTGAAGGTAAAGAGCTGGGTTGGGATCAGTCTGTGAAAGGCCTCAAATTCCCCGCGGAGGAGTCTGGACCTCATTTCCCTTGTTCATGGGGCACCTCACTGTGTTTTGAATGGAGTGGGACCCTGCAGAAGACAGGGGAGCGTGGCGTAAGACTGAAGACTGGTTGGTTAGGAGGCTGTTATAGAATCCACGTGTGAAATGTCAGGGCTGCAATAACTGATGAGGGATGGAGAGAATAAGGGGTTTCAGAGAGATGGCTGGTGGACTCACTACGTTTAGCACCTGCTCAGAGGGGGGGAAATAAGAGAAACGGATATGTTGACCATTTAGGACCACACAGAGAAGACTTTTTGTCTTGCAAGGACGGTGGTAATGCACTGGAAGAGAACCTAGAAATCAGGTTAATTTCCTCATTTTACCAATGAGAAAGTTGAGATCTAGAAAGGTGATTTGCCCAAGTTTAACCAGCCATAAAAATAAATTTTTTTGAATGGGTCACTTAGAACACAAATTATTTAAATCATAGGTCAGTATGCATTCAGTCTTAACATACTTAACAACTATAAATTGGCACTTATGTTATTCATTTGAACTTGAACTTTGCTGGCAGAACATAGCATAACTGAGTTGTCATTTGCCAATGTTCCTTTTATGTAAAAGCTGGAGAAAGATGATTTTAAATGTGTCAAAAATAAAGCTATCTTTATGGTATTCTTGGAGTCTGAGGATGGCAATGCCCTTCAGAAGAGAGGAAAGTGCTTATCCTCTCAATTCAACTTCCCAGTGACTATTATGTTGTTATTAAATGTAGGAAACCTATCCTTTTTACATGTCACATGGGTATGGCCTGTAGAGATCATTATTTACTATCTTAATGGTAGATACTTAGGTAAGAAAATGGTAGTGATAACAAATCCTAAATTGAAAGAGATTTTTCTTTATATGCAATCCTCAAAATCTAAGCTCTTGGATCTGCCTTCCTCCAGCTACTACCAGACCCCTTCACTCATTCTTTTTCAGCTACATGGGCTGTCCTGCTGTGTTTTGAATCCACCAAGCATGCCTCATATCAGGTCCTTAGCCTGAGCTCTTGTCTCTGCCAGGAGCCAGATGAGCACGTGACGTGCTCCTTGCTCCCTTCAGATCCGACTCCAGTGTGCTTCTACCAGAGACATCTCTGTCCTCCTGTCTGTCAAATACAGCAACCTGCCAGTGCTTCTTACCCCTGACCCTATTTATTTTTATTTTATTGACATTTTTATTTTATTGATTTTTTCCCCCCAACTAGAACATAAACTATGTGAAGGCAGGTATTTGCTGCTTTAGTTTACTGTAGTAGCCCCAGCACTGAGAACAGGGTCTGACCAATAGTGGGTGCTCAATAAGTATGTGCTGAATGAATGACTGACTACTGGGGCACCATCCGTGATGTATGCTTGCCTGATCCTTCAGATCAGTGATTTCTAAGCTGTTCTGGGAGCTGCTTCAGGGAGCATCATGCAGAAGGAAAGGTGTGATGAGTGGGTGGGGTTTGAGTTCCTCCACTTCCCATTTAGAAGCTTTGATTGTCTCAAGTATAGATGAATGGCTGTTGGAAAGCACTGCTTTAAATTTGAGAAGCGGCCTGTAAGCTTCAAGTCTTAAAAAGCTGCTTGCTGTGTACATTTTGTGACTTTTCTGCCCATGATCCTTTGAGCATCTTGTTAATCCTTTTTTTTTTTGTCTCCATAAGTTTGTAAACACTATCTTTGATAAACTCATTAGTTAAGAATAACTCACCTAAGAAAATGTTCCTTATCGGATTATTCTTTAAATAAAAGTTTGTATAATGCCAGTGTATATAGTGTCTAATCTCTATAAAATCAGGATTTGAACCCTTGGGATGTTTTTTAAGTGTTGTCTGAACTTCATGGTTGTGAGACCACTGCCTACTCAACCCAAATGCACCTCCCACCCCACCCCACCCCTCACTCTCACCACTACCCCCCACCCCACCGCCCCAAATCAGACATACGGCTTTGACAGCTGTTTGCTTTGTTTTTCTTTTAAACAGCATTCCTTAACTATGAGAAATTAGTGCCAGTTTCTATTTTGTATTCAAATTTAAAAACTGTGATAGGAAAATGCTTGACCCACTTTGGTGCCTGCCTTGGGCTGGTAGAAATAGTGTCATGTCCTTCCTATATTTAGAATTGGTATCTTTTCACTCTTGTATTTTGTGTAGAGAACTAATTTAGCTGAAGTGGAGTTACATAAACTGGGACGTAATGTGTTCCATTTAGCGCTATTTTAGCGCACTTATTTGTATAACTGACAAGAATTATTGAAATACTTTTTTTTTAGTATTTCCATTGTATAGTAATTGAATAATCCATAAAGTGCACTGAACTGTTTCCATATATGGAGTGTGTACAGTGTTTAGGATACACATGGTTGCATCATCTTATAATTTAATGAATATGAAAGATCCACAGGCAGAAATGTGACATAAATATGTGTGTAATGTGCATAGTATGTCCAGTAAAAACAACCTTTGCAACTTGAGCCTTCGAGGAGTAAGGAAATCCAGGAAGCTGAACCTTTAGGTGCTGAATATTGCCATTTAAAAAGACTTTGAAAACCTTTGAAAAAATGTCTTGTATACATACTTACTTAGCACATAGTAGACTCATTTAATGTATTTCAAGTAAATGAATTATTGAGATTGATCTGTTTATAAATGTAGCCAACAGTTTAGGTGTAATATTGTAGGATATCAGACTGGATAAATGATCACTACTCTGATATGTGAATATTAAATACCGGCTTTCTCTAATCTGGTTGCTGAACTCTACTGGTGATCATATCGTCAGTGTTTCACTCATGTCCTCTGGAGCTTTGAGAGCCCAGATGTCCAGTGTACATACACACTCACACATGTAGGAGGGCCCTGTGTCTTGTGTTTGTAAATAACACTCTTGTGTTTGACTTTGTATCCTTTCATGCAGTAGTGTTGATTTAGCTTTTCTTCATTGTTGCTTCGCATTTATCAAGTAGCGCTGGCCAACTCTCATTCCAATTCCATTTATTAAATTTCTGTTGGCTACTGTTGAAGTCATCCCATTGTTTTTTTTTTTTTAATTGTTTGTATCTAATCTCTAGTGCTATCCATTAGTGCCTTCTGTTTATTTTGTCTCCTGTAATACTCTTCTAAGTCTTTTTATTAAAGTGAAAATATTAGTCTTTGTTAGTAGAGCACACTTTCCTTTTCATGAGCTTCATTGACTTATAACAGTTGTGAATCTGATCTAACTTTTGTATTTGCTTGTTTGTTTTCATTGTTTTGGTTTTGAAAGGTTACTGTTTCGATGTTAAAAATTTCTTTCTTTCTTTGAGGACACTGCTGTTCCAGAAGTCTTAGTGTTCTTTGATTTTTCACGTAATCTCAGTTTAAACTAAAGACCATGTTGAATTTAACTCTATTGGTATAAGTTAGTGGAAGGGAGAGAGGGAATTGTGAATTTTAAGAGGGTATTTTGTGTTACTTTAAAATAAAAGGCTTACTGGTGACAGAATGAAGTTGTAAAACTCTAGAGAGACCCAATTTATAATCAAGGAAACAAGATGCCCTGGGTATAGAGAGCTATCCCAAGTAATGTTTTATTGCGGAGGAAATAAAGAAATAGAAACGTAATTATTCAAATGCATTGAGGTTTTGAGTGATGAGTCAATGGAAATTACTGAGAATTACTAGCTAGAGTAAGCTAAGTAATGGAATTCAAGCTTATATAAAGCGAAGGTCAGTGTAATATCTTTTCTCTGGTTTTAAGTATTTTTAACACTGTGGCGTCTCCTTTTTCGTTACCAGGTGAACACTTGTCAGCGTAGGGGTGGACCTCTTGTCCTTGTAGGCAGTGGGCTTTCTTCAGAACAACAGAAAATGCTCGGTGAGCTTGCAGCACTTCTCAAGGCTAAAAAGTGTGCTGAGTTCGACAGTACAGGTGAGTTTTATTGACTTATTTTTGGTAGAAAATATTTTAAATAGGTAATTTCTCTGTAGAGCGCTGCTGAGATATGACTATATACTTTGAATCTTGTAATAAATCTAAAATATTTTTATACTTATAAGCTACTTATAGGCTTAATTTGGTTAGGAAATGCAAAGTTTAAAGCTTTGCCCAGGGTTTAGGACAGAATATGTCAGAAGAGCAAAGTTCTGAGTTTGATAATGACAAATTATAGTGTATATAATGCTTTCATTCTTCAGTTTGAATTTGAAATTAAAACGAAAAAGCATGTTTGCTAATGTGGTTTTAAGATAATGTGGTTTATGATCTGATTGTTTCATGTTGGTGGCCCAGGCTAGAGAATAAAAAAAAGGAATCTTATACCTAAGTGTTAAAACTGTTGCCTTTGAAGAAAATTCAGATATAAGTTAATAAAATGTGGACTAACTGGTTATAAAAAGCAGACTGGTTAAAGGATTATTTTGGTTTATATCTCTGTTTCTAACTGCTTTTTTTGTGTTCTAGTAACTCATGTCATTATTCCTGGTGATAAAGTTCAGAGCACCTTGAAATGTATGCTTGGGATTCTCAATGGATGCTGGATCCTAAAATTCGAGTGTAAGTGTTGGACTTGGGAGAATTACAAAATGAATTAAGTAGACTAATTTCATTTTTCATAGTGCCACTAATTAAGGAACGTATGCTAATTTTCTTCCCTCTGGTTAGTTAACGGTGTTTTGCAAAATCTTCTCTTATTAATGGTATCATTTAGATGCTCTTGGTAAATGTCCACAAATATGTTCTGGTTTTAAAGCCTTTTTTCCTATAATATCAACTATTTTAATAAAGAGTTAATAGATTATATAGTAGACATTTAAGGACAAGTAATCCATATTACTATTAAATGATGTATTTGACTTAATGCATGTTTTAAATACATTGCTATGAAACGTAAGTAGTTTATTGCCTTCCCTCTATAATTTCTATGACCTTTTATGTATAAAACCCTATTGCTTTCTTAGCTTATCTAGTATGTTTTAGGAATCTTTTGGGAAATTGAGACTGCTTTGTATTACCTGTTTTGGGGCAGTTATACGAGCTATTGTCTAACCTCCCCTGAAAATGTATCCCAGTTGCCTGTTGGCAGTCAAACACTGCCACCTCAGAGCTGCTTTTCTCCTTCCCCACTCTTAGTTGTTTGCCTTTTTTAACCTTGGATTTGCTTAGGACTTAAAACCAAATGAAAAAGGAAGCTTGTACAGAGTTATTTTCTACTCCTTAGTAGCTGAATTACCTACTTTTGGAACAGTGGCAAAAATAGGACAATGGCTTGACCTTTTTGGTTAACTAATTGTTTAGGAAAGAATAATGGCAATAAAGGGGTTATAGGAGGAATCTTGTGATGATACAGTCTTGTATCTTGATCCTAGGGGTGGTTACCTTACACATGTGGTTAAATTATATAGCTCTATATCCAGGCACACATCACACACACACACACACACACACACACACACACACACACACGCACACACTGCATGTATAACTGATGAAATCTGGATGAGCTGTATGGATTGTATCAATGTCAGATTCTCGCTTTTGTTGCTGTGTTACGGCTGTGGAACATGTTGACACTGGACAGTGCAGGAATGTGCACGTGGCTTCCCTGTAAATTTCTTGGTGATTTCCTATGGAATTGTAATTATTTCAAATTAAAAAGTGAAAGCAAAAAGACCAGTGTGTAATTTTGATGAAACTTTTCTTTTTAAGAAGCAAATGATGGATCAGAATTAGTTTTAAAAAACCTAGTTTTATGGCTTTGTGCTTTGACGGTTTTATGGTAGAAATGCTTGATTTATTAAGATCTTTATTTTATTAATTTAATCTGTTAGTTTGAAGTTGATTCGGTTTGTAAAATGGTTTTCTTTTAGCAGTCGGTGTCCATGTCTTTTTAATGCAGCTCCCACTTTTCTTGTGATGCTAGTCTCCAGGGATACGGTGGATAAGCAGCCATGCCGGCAGTGCCACTGCGTCCGGCCTCACCGGTCTGCGTTATTCGTCTCTCCCAGTCATGACCAGTTTTAAAAGCATGATAAGCAATTGGACCGACCATTTACATAGGAAAAAAATTGTCCCTGCTGTCTCACTCCTATGTTTGAACCTTCTTTTCCCTTTCAGATCTGTGGCAAGTCTTACTGGGCCTCACTGTTTTAAAAAACTGATGTAAAATAGTTCCACGATTATAGAGGCTTTTGTACTGAATCTGTGCCAGAAATCTTGCCAGTGGTTATAGGAAGGAATAGATTTTCATAATAATAAGGTGTCAGTAATAAAGAACCCATGTGGAATTTTGAATGTTAAGGCATTTACCACTTCACTTTGAGTATATGGTTCCTGTGAATATGCTGAACTTGCAACTGGTTACATAGACAGGCTGCGTGATTCATGTCCATAAAAGCTGTCTTCTTTAAGAAAGTTTTTGTCAATCTAATGGCTTGGCCGAGCCATTTTTATAGAATCGCTGATGGACTCAAGCTGGCTTAATAGTGTGCTATTTGGTGATTCTCACAGAAGTGAATAACATATTCTAATATCAGTGGTTCTTTTAGGATGAAGGATGGATGGATGCTCTTACTGAAGTTCATTCCCCCATATTGTCTAATACAGAGTCCAAAGAGAAGTAGTTTCAGAGTTTGAGACAATTGGAAGGCAGGAAACCTCAAATACCTTCTTTCCTAATACATATTTCTCACAGTTGCTGTGTTGTTCTTAGTGGTAGACATCTGGTTTGATTAAAAAAAATTTCAGAACAATTCAAAACTATCTGAAAACCATCTATATTGAAGAGTGAGGAAGTGGACCAAAGCTTTCAAAATTAATTGTAAAAATTTATGATATATTTAAACTAGATCTAATGTTTTGAGGATATCCATTAGCTTTCTGGTAGGCGAAACCTTTACTGACTTAATTATATAGAAACTTTAATATTTTTTTAACGGGGTTTTCCACAAACCATGTAGATTTAAGAGGAAATTTTATCTAAACTTTCTTGTAGATAATTGACTCATTTAACAAATTTAAAAAATTAACAAAAAGAGTAACTATCCAAATTTAACCATTGGAAGTTTTCTGTTTAAACATGTTGTGTCTTAATTGGTTAATATCCCTTATTTCTATACATTGTATATGTAGGATATATTACAATGTTACGGTAAATGGACTTAGCATGAAGATTTTGAAAATAGGTCATAATTTTACTATTGTACCAGCCATTCTGTCTCATCATATTTATTTTATGGAAATGGGAGATACAGATAGGAGAAGTTCCTTCTTCAAGATTAAATTTGTGGCTGAGATTTTTGTTTTAGTCCTAGTTTTGACAGTAATTCCTCGCAGGCAATTTACAACCATCTCTGTGAGGGTGAATTTTGGTAATTAAAGAGGTGACTAGAATGAAAGAATAGAAGATAATATAAATAAGTCATTTTATTCATCTCTTAGAGTACAAATAAGGTGAAACTGTATCTTAAAGATGTAAACCAGCCTTCAGTAAGAGAAATTATCTTGTATTGACTTGTTCTTTTGGTGTACTGCTTTCAAAATTTCCTCTAGCCTCACCTTTAAAAAACAATTCTGCGTTGTTTTTCATCTCATTGTGAAGGGGAGAGAAGATGACTGTCATTTTTTCTTTAATAATCTCTCCTTCCCTACTCTCATTTAAGTTTAAAGAAAATTGCTCCTGTAGAAGTTTTAAAACTCTTCAGCACCTAAGGGAGTTGCTGTGGGAATGTGCCAAACAGTTGGCATTAGACTTGTGTCTGTGAGGTGAGGAAGGGCCAAATAGGGTGCTTTTTGATTTTTGTTTAAGTTGACGCGGATGGAACCTAACAATCATTGTATCATCATTTGATAAATAGCCTCATAATCGGGTTAACATATTTATACTTTCCTATTAAAATTTGTTCCTTCAAGTGGATATTGAGAGTGCTGTGGAATTTTTGAAATAAATGTCATTCTTTTCTATTCAAACTGATAATTATCAGAAAATAAGTCTACCAAAGCATTTCTGTCAACTAAGATTGATTAGGCAACTTTAAATGCTTACAGAAATCCTTTATAAGAATAAAAAAATTAACATCCTTTGATCTAATAGTTTCACTTCTGAGAATTTCCCCTAAGCAAGTAATATAGATGAAAGAATAAAACTGCATGCATTGTTATTTCTAATAGCAAGAAATAGGGAGAACAACCTAAATATGAGAGAGTTAAGAAAATTCTGGAATGCTTAAAGATACTCCCTGAAAAAGTTCATATTTTTATGATAATTATTAAGACTAACGTATTAAGTAAAATAGGATTTTCAATTTTTAAAAAGTGTAAACAGTTTTGTCTTCAGTTGTGTCACTGGGCAAGCTGCTTTAAATCTCTTAGGACTTAAGTTTCCTTATCTATGAAAGGAAGAGATTGATTAGATGAAGCATCAGGAATTTCAAATTGGCTGTCAGAGGGCCAAAACAGACACAATTTATGTGGTTATGTCCAGCATATCCATTTAATTTTTGTGTCCTTAAGCATCATGTGTATTTTCCTATTTGTTGCATTCCCCACAACTTCCTACTGTTAACAGCAGGTTCCTCACATGTTTATGTAACCTGATTGGCCCTTGTAGGTATTAGAGATTAGAGTTGCAACCCTTGGACTACATGTCACTCCTAGCTTTCAAAAAATTCTCAATGGTTTCTATGCTATGACAGCAACTCTAACAGAACACTTTGTCACCTTTCAAACATGTTATTACAGACCTGGAAACTGTTGCTTAATTTTCAGGGGGAACTCCCTCCCTCCACACACACACTGTATTTTCCTTCTTCTTTAGTTGTTATTATGTAGCCTAGAGAATTAGCACATTGTAACTTGGAATAAGAGACTATCAGAGGAATGCAGCCTTCATTCAGCTCAGTAATGGTAATTGGAGCGTGGAATTTTCTGCCTTTACAGAAATTTACTGAACAATTGCTATAAAGCCGAGCGTTTTATGACTTGGGGCATAATGACACTATAAAAGCACTGGCACCTTCCTGTGGCAGCGCCATGCTGCCCTCTTCTTGTCTGCCATCTCATTTCTCTTGATGCCACGCTTACCCTATTCTAATGTCTTCTAAGCCTACAGCTGTTGACTGACTAATGTCAGCACATTACCAGGAACAACAGACACCATGTTAATATGATTTTTGACAGAAAATAAGGCCATAAAATGGATAATCAGACAGTATAAGCACAGCCTGTTTATTTATTTGTGTAATTTCTGTAATTAGCCATTAGCCCTTCACGTGTTACAGTAGCTATCATAGGAGTGTTCAGTGTTAAGGCCTTGGATTTATAGGCTGGCATATTCATTTAGCTAAAGATCCTGGTCTAAATGCTCTGCAGGTATCATTAGGAAAGGGGACTTAGCTAGGGGACTACATGCTCAAATGATACAAAGTAATAGTTGACATGTAAAAGAATGAGAGAGAGAAGTCAGTGATTTAGCTAGATTGCTAATGTTTTAGGGGTTGGTGTTCAATACGGAAACAGTATATGGTGTAATATCAGCACACCGGCAGGGTTTCTGGTGGGTACCTTGACCTAGGCAGAAATTTTATTTTGAGACTCACTTTCAATGCACAGTAAAATTAATACTTTAATACTAGCTTCATTAGATAGTTTTTTGCTCAGTGAGTCATTATTAAAAATTATAATATTTGTAAAATTATTACACGTAAAAAGCCAACATTTTTTAAAGAACCATGATATTTATAATAAAGTAGTGAGAAGAATAGGATTTAGAAATTCAGCGTAGCAAACTCAGCTAAGTATGATTCTTGTATTGAAAACATTGGGGGAAAGGAACACTAAAACACAGGCAAAACTAACAAATTAAGAACCACATGAGGGGGAATGATAGATAGTCCAAGGCTGAGTGTTGAATTTGAATTATGCATTAACAGTCCAAGTTAAGAAAAAATGTAGTCTCTTGACAAAGCTCTGCCTTTGGAGTGAGGGAATATTGAGTTGTTAAAAATCTTCTCACTTTTATATGTTAAGCAGCATCTTTGAAGATCTAAGCTGAAGCAGCTTTAAAGCATTGGAAATACTCAAGTCATCTCTAGACTGGCGATTTCAGTGTGTCGTACCTGTCAAATCCCAAGCATGTCTTAGGCTCAGCTTGTTGTTTATTTTAACAAGCCCTGTGGAGCCCCTGTTGTGTGGCCAGCTGAGCCAGGTGCTGTGGACTAAAGCAGTGTCTTTAATGTTACATCACTGAAGTCTCACAGTGATTAGGCATGACTGCACAAAACGAGCAGATGAGCGCTCAAGAGCAGGTCATTGTGAGATGAAATAAATGAGGGACTTTTTATTCACCCTCATTTTGAGAATAGCTGTAAATAATAATCTAGATTTTTATTCTTTGTGAAATAATTGTATAGATTTAGGTTTTTCAGAAAGGAAAATAAAATTTGTTAGTGTTTGGTACTATTAGGTTGGTGCAAAAGTAATTGAGGTTTTTGCAATTGTTTTTAACCGTTTAAACCGCAGTTACTTTTGCACCAACCTAATAGTTCATTGCTCAGTCCTCTCTGCAAGAGAGAATTCTTATATATTTTTTACGAGGTCTGACACTTAAATTTGTGAACTTGCCTTTGTGCACAATTGGCAGCACTGTACGAACAGCTTGGTGAGGTTTCATACATAACCTTGGTCTATCAGTATCTCAGAGCTGTGTTTGTGTGGACGTGTGGTGGTGTCTTCCTGAGTGGTGGTCATTATTATTGTGGCATGTTTTTGTGTGTTGTCGCATGAATATCTGAGCTTGAATTAGAGCGATGAACACACATTACATTTCTAGTTAAACTTGGCAAGAGAAGAAGTGAAATCAGGGACATGTTAGTCCAAGTTTATGGGGGTAATGCCAGGAAGGAAATGGCAGTATACAAATGGATTAAACATTTTTCTGAGGGGAGAGAGTGCATCACTGATGAAGGGAGGGCAGGGCGGCCAGTACCCAGCAGAACTGACGAACACATTGCAAAAATCGCCGGCTGACTGTGAGAAGCACAGCAGACAAAGTAAACATCGATAGAGAAACAGGAAAATCTTAACTGAAAATCTTGGCATGAGAAAGCTGTGTGCAAAAATGGTCCCGAAGGAGCTCACCGATGAACAAAAGCGAAGGATTGTCAAAGTTCTCCAAGACCTTTTGGAAAGACGATGTTTTGGGCTTCGTTATCACTGGTGATAAAATGTGAGTGTACCAATATGACCCTGAAATAAAGCATCAAAGCGCACAATGGACGTCAGTCAATTCTCCACGACCAAAAAAGTTCCATCAGTCCAAAACAAGTCAAAACAATGTTGCTAACCGTTTTTGATATCAGAGGGATTATTCTTTATGAATCTGTACCAACTGGACAAACAGTTCACCAAGCTTACTATTTGGAAGTGCTGTAAGAGGCTGCATGAAAAAATTAGACGACCTGAATTTTTCGCCAACAATTCATGGCTCTTGCATCACAACAATGGACCAGCTCGCTGTCTGTGAGGGAGTTTTTAGCCAGTAAACAAATCACTGTACTGGAACACCCTCCCTAACTCACCCGATCTGGCCCCCAATAACTTCTTTCTTTACCCAAAGATAAAGGAAATATTGAAAGGAAGACATTTTGATGACATTCAGGACATCAAGGGTAATACGACAGCTCTGATGGCCATTCCAGAAAAAGAGTTCCAAAATTGCTTTGAAGGCGCTGGTGTCGGTACATAGCTTCCCAAGGGGAGTACTTTGAAGATGACCGTAGTGATAATCAGAAATGAGGTTATATAGGATTTTTTCTAGGATGAGTTCGTGAACATAATTGTCAGACCTCATATACGGAAAGCCAGTTTTATTATGTTTTGCTTTGGCATAAATAAAGGTTCTATTTCTTTTTGAAATGAAACCGTGAAGAAGAAAAATGACTTAAATTATTTAATTTCAGTGAGAAAGAAATAATGTTCACTTGATGTTTATTTTGCTTTTCTCCTTGTTTTTTTGGTCAGGGGTGAGAGCATGTCTACAAAGCAAAGAACGTGAGCAGGAAGAAAAGTATGAAATTCCTGAAGGACCACAGAGAAGCAGGCTCAACAGAGAACAGCTGGTATTTTTCTTTTGCTGCTACTTTCATTGTTCTTATTATAACTGAATATTGTCACCATCCGGAAAAACTTCTCCTGCCCTTTCCACAAGTACAGGTGACTGATTAAAATTTTAATTGTACTTATTTCAAGCACTTGATTCTGAGAGATGATGGCTATGAGCAGTAAAATTCAGAAGGTAATAATTCCACATGTTAATGGAGTTTTGGCATCTTGAACATTCCCATAAACCTTTCAGAATCTGAGGGAAGTTTCAGATACAGGAAGTAACTTGAAAGAAGACTTAACAGCTGCTGCTCGGATTTACTTACCATATGTCTTTATTGCTATATATTGCAGTTTTAATGGATAGTGTTCCATTATCCTGTTGATATATAAGTATATTAGAAATGAAGAAGAAAAATTTTCATAGCAGGGAATTTTGAATTTTTTTTTTCATGAAGCACTCAGAAATGTGTTTCATAGCTAATTGGATCCCTAACCATGGCTTATGTGTTGTGTCCCAAGAAATACGTCTCCAGAACCCTGCAGGCCACACGCCCTCTGTGGGTGATCTGAAGAACTTAGGTTGGTAATATAGGGACCTGAATATGGGCGGGCAGGATTGGATAAAGGTCCATTGAAAGGTCCATATAAAGGTCTACTCTTATAATTTTATTAAGTTTAGCCCAGTATCCCTAAACCATATTTCAGATACCCTAGGAGTTCTTGAGGCTTTACATCCCATCAGATATGAATAAGCTTTCTGATAAAAGATTGATGAACAGTTTTTTGTTTGCATTTTTTGTTTTATACAAAATACACCTAAAATCTGAGGAGAGTGAAAAAGTACCTGAGATGATAACTGAGTCTTAGGAAACAAGATAGTAAATAGGAAACCTATAAATGCATATTTTTCATGACTCAAGAGTTTACCGGAAATACAACTTGCACCAGCCCCTCCTTAGGTACCGTGTTTCCCCGAAAATAAGACCTAGCTGGACCATCAGTTCTAATGCGTCATTTGGAGCAAAAATTAATATAAGACCCAGTCTTATTTTATTTCACTTAATGTAAGACTGGGTCTTATATCACATCATATATATCATATCATATATCACACCACACCACAACACTGGGCCTTATATTTTTTGCTCCAAAAGACGCATTAGAGCTGATGGTCCAGCTAGGTCTTATTTTCGGGGAAACATGATAACTGCTTATTGCTTGTGACTATTATTTTTAATTCCCTCATTTACATGCAGTGTTTTAAAATATTTTGATCTGCTTTTAACATGCTTTTTTTTTTTCTTTTTCTTTTCAGTTGCCAAAGCTGTTTGATGGATGTTACTTCTTTTTTGGGGGAAACTTCAAACACCATCCGAAGGATAACCTTATTAAGCTTGCCACTGCAGCTGGGGGCCAGATCCTCAGTAGAAAGCCCAAACCAGACAGTGACGTGACTCAAACCATCAATACAGTCGCGTACCACGCCAAACCAGATTCTGATCAGCGCTTCTGCACACAGTATATCATCTATGAGGATTTGTCTAATCATCTCCCAGAGAGGGTTCGGCGGGGCAAAGTCTGGATGGCTCCTTCCAGCTGGATTATCGATTGTGTGATGTCCTTTGAGTTGCTCCCTCTTGACAACGAATAGTACACCAGACGAACCTTTCACAGCGAACTTAGTGAGAGAACCCAACCATTGCGCTGTGTTGATCATTCACATTTTTTAATACTCATTCATATGTTTTTTTCCTTTAATTAAAAAAATATGCCAGATTAGGAATTTATTGTGTTTACCAGTTAGATGCTAGATTACTTTGAAGGATTTTTTTAAAACTGGTATGTGTTTTGATTCATCATGTTTTTCTACTCATTATCAGCTGTCAAAAATTAATAAGAAGGTATTAAAACTATTGGTTAATATACAAATGGTATCATTATTGGCTCAGCCTTTTAATGTTCTTTGTTGAAAGATGCACATCTGCCACCAGCAAAAATACTTGCTATCCTTTAGTAAACAAAGTATATTGTCAAACAATGTATTCTGGTTTTATTGTAATGAAAATAGAGTGCCTGGTCTACATGTTTCACCACAGGTGTTAAATTCTTCTCCCATCAACAGTTGTCTTCATCTTATATTGTGTTTATTTAGTTTCTTATTTACTTGGATATTTGTACCTACATTTTTATCCCTTATTTTTATCTTTTCTATTCATCAGGGAATCATGATTTGAACCTTAACATGATTGTTCTTTGGTAGCGAAAATCACTGTTCGGCTCATGATACATACTTTTATTGTATATACTTGCTTATTGTTAATAATTATCAATTTGCTACTGTATTTTTCTACAATACATACATATATATATATATATATATATATATATATATATACTTCGAGCATTTTCTCTAACACATTTTAGTATCTATTTCTTAGAAGGTCTCACTAGAATAGCAAGTTGTCAATCAAATGTTAACAAATTAATTAGAAGCAGGTTTTTTTCTGGTAGACTTTGCTACGTATTGCTAAAATACTTTTTTTGAAGGTCTTAATTTCTAATTTCTTCATAAAGTTTTTTTTTTTTTTTTTTTTTTCAGATTGCCATGGCATAAAAAGTTGGAGATTACTTGATTTAGAATAGATTTTATCCAGATGATGCAAAAGGCTTTAGCAATCAGTAGAGGTGGGAGTGCGAAGGGTTTACTCTTAACACCACGGAGCTCAAGGCTGCAGAGTCTGGACAGGAAAACACCTGGGAATGGGCGGGCCCAGCAGTTACTCTAGTCTGAGTGTTCTCACTGGTGATTGACAAGGTGGATTAGATCATTGGAAAATATAGTTTAGGAAGCTGAATCCTCTAAAAAATCTCCCTAGAAATTGAATGTTCTTATCATATTAAAGACATGGGAAGGAAGATACTGTGAGACCTGCCAGTTTGGTCCCTTGTGGGCCAAAGAGAACAGTTGATAACCACTGGGTTAGAATTCTGAGTCTGGTGTTAATGAACGTGTTAAGATCCATTTATCTGAAAGTTTCAGATTCTGCTGATTATTTCAAAATAAATTTTACTTTAATTTCTTCTTTGACATGTTACTTTTCCATATCAGGACACATATTCTGTGAACACGGTAATGTACTGCTGACCCTGACCTTCTAGGGTTAGTTCTGAAACACCCTTGCCCACTGATAATGTGTTTGTGCCACGTTTCAGTCTCATGGAGAACGATGAGCACCATGGCGCCAAACAAATCTGAGGGGTTAGATCACGTCTGGATGAAAGAATTTAAGACTTTTTTGGGATTTGGGTTGTCATTTTTGATGAATCACTGACTTTTTATCAGTTTCTATTAGCTCACTGGTCACATTCCTAGACAGGTTTGTGTCTGCTCCTCTGTTCTGAATCCCTGTTTATAAACACACCTTTGGAGATTGTTGCTTACTTTCCTTTACTCCTTTTCTTGGTCTGTCTCCCTCCTTTGTCATATTTTGTCCCCCATTATAAAGCAGGTTTTTTGTTTTTTTGTGGTTTCTTTAAATATTTATTTTGACAGTAGTTGATTGATGCTAAGCTCTTGAAACTTGTATTTTCTGCAGATATACTTGTAATTTCATTTTTCAATCATAGATTCAATGTCCTTTTTATTTACCATAAATCATTAAAGTTATTTATGTTTCTGTATCTGTGTTTTCTATAGAAGTGGCTTATTCTGCGTTCCCGAAGAATGAGACTCAACAAGACTTATGAGGAAAGCTTTCAGCTAACAAAAACGTATCATTTTGAACATTAATGCTTTTTAATTATTGTTGGATAGAAATATTTCTCAAGTATATTAGATAGTGTATTACCTTAAATAAGATTTTCTGAATATAATGAACCTTGATAGTTTGGAATCATCATTAAGTATATAGTTTTCGTAGATAAGATTCACCATTTATTTTATTTGTCTTGATTTCTTTTGAGCCTGCTTTGAGAAGAGGCAATTAAGCGACCTCTGCATAGATGAAGATTATGATTTGGGAGGTTTGATGTTTCCTGTGGGAATAAAATGCCAAACAGGGTGTCATATTACCTATAAGCTATTACTGGCTCCATGGGTTGGGGTAAAAAAAAGAGTCAGTTGTGTCTTAAAGGTTTGTGGACCTCATCATACAAATGTCTATTCTCTAATCAAAAAACGCTTTAAAATGGCAGGAAATATGTTTATGTAATACCGTGTTTCCCCGAAAATAAGACCTAACCGGACCATCAGCTCTAATACGTCTTCTGGAGCAACAGTTAATCTAAGACCCAGTCTTATCTAACATAAGACTGGGTCTTACATTAATTTTTGCTCCAAAAGACGTATTAGAACTGATGGTCCAGCTAGGTCTTATTTTTGGGGAAACACTATAAGCCTGCTTCATTCGCAGATGGACTGAACTATAAATTGTGAACTTCATTTATATCTTTATAAGTCAACCCTTTTCAAAGATAACGCACATCAAAGTAAAACTGAACAATTGTTCTAATGTTTTCAGACAACTGATATGTATTATGTTTGGCTACTTGACTGCATACTCTTATGAATTAGAGATGTGAATTATTTGTAGAGCTCTCTAAGGAACTGGGTACACCTTTTGTACCTGGATGTTTCTGTTAGAATGGCACTGTGTGAGAAGTGGGGAACACTAGCCTGTTCTGACTGACCTGGCTAAAGGGTTAGTCACTAACCCCCCAGCCCTGGGAAGGGTCCTTTGACCACCGTATTCTGGTGCACCTGTGCAGGCCCCTGAGAAGGTGAGGAGGCCTGCTGTCGGGCTTGGAGATTGGATTAAAGACAGGAATGGCATGACTCCTGCCCAGCCTTTGAAGTCAGTGGGACCTGGGTTTGTTTAACGTGTTTACTACCTGGTTCATAAAGGGGGAAAGATTGTCCATCTGAGATGGACAAAAGCATTGAGCGCCTTATAGGCACTCACAGGACACCTTCCAGTAACTGTCAGCAGGATGGATCAGAGTTGTCCCAGAAAGCAGCTCTTCAAAAGGTGGCTTTTGGTAGCACAGGTTATCTCAGCTCTGAGGAAACCTGCCCAGCTGCTGTCTGTCCTGTTTTCACCTTACTGACAGGAGCCTTCACAACAGCCAGGACCCAGCCTGCCTGGCTAATGTCTCTCCTTTGCTGTTTCTCCCCATTCTATGAGCGAAAGGTCCCCATCTGTGTAGCCTCTCCTGCCCTTTCAGCTAAGATTGTTGAGCTTTCATCCCTTGCATGCATTTACTTTGGATACCTTAGGCCTCCACGCTTAAGACATGCACCCTAGAAAGCATTCGCCAGATGGCTGTCAGTATTGTGTCACGAGCCCTTTTGGCCACCTCAGCCCTTCTGCTGTATGACCTTGGGGTAACCTTTACCCATTTCTAAAAAAGATGCTGATCTTTTCTACCTTGACTCCAAAATTTGTGAGACTCATATTTTCATTATTAATACTACGAATTTCCCAAATCACCCCTATTTACATACTGGCTAAAATAATATTACCAAAATATTTTGCCACCAATGAAATATAAAGACCTTTTTCTGAATTTTACCCATATGGCTACCTTCCAATTTTTAAATAATTCTGCTTACAATTGTATTCATACTTACTGTAGAAAATATACAAAGTACAAAAACAAGGAAGAAAATAACCGCCAAATCCAGGAACCATAAAGTAACTAATTGTTTTTTTTGGCCTTAATAGTGTTAAACATTTTTCTTATGGAATGCTATTGAAAGGGCATGTGTGTTTCAGTTCTTCACAGTCCCTGCCACCCCTTGCTGTCTTTCTTACCCCTTTCATTTTATTCATTTACTCGGGCCTTGGAAATACTGAGTTAACTCACAACCCCAAATAACAACTACAAACGTTGTCGTCTGTTTTTCTATTCAATATGCACACGGCTTTTATAACTAAGGCGTAAACCCTCAATATACTTTTATGCGCCATATTTTCCCATGTAATTAAATATTTTTCTATATAATTTTCAATAGCTGTTACAGCCTGTCAACATGTATTATACTTTAACCAAATCCCTGTTATTGAATATTTGGATTATTTCTATTATAGACGAAGCTGTGTAAGCAGTGATAATAAATTTTTGCCCTGGGTGGGGAGGGGAAATTTTTCTACAAAATGTTAAGCTAAGTCACCATTTGTCATTACCATCTCTACAAGTTTAGTGCACACCCTGCACATTTAGATTAGGACTTATAGCTATGCTTCAAATGTAAAAATCAGAAAATTAGCCTTAATCGATTGTTGTGATTTTCATGAGTTAATGAGATATGTAACGTTTAAAACATTTCAGCTTTTAGGAGTTAGGAACTAACCAGGAAAAGGGAGAAAGAAAAACCAGTCATAGGCTTTTGGGTAGAGACCTCAGAGATTGTTTTACGCTTGAGGAGCTATTGTGTTATGAAGAGGAAACAGGTCTGGAAAACTTGAGATTACCCAGCTCATTGTTGGCAGGGCCCAGATTGGTGTTTTTTCTGCCACACACCCCTCCCAGGGTATGTTGCTGCTTTAACTAAATCAAAGTATTTGCTATTACAGAGCCTGTGATCTGTCTTCTACGTGACTGAGGTTTTTGGGGCTGGTCTAGGACATCTACAAGATGAGATGGCGTCTATCCCTCATGTGATGCAGCCCCACACCTGCCTCAGCAGACTGACCAATCACAGCATCTGTTTCTGAGACCAAAAAAGGTCAAATTTTTCTCAACCATTGTTTCAAGTAGCCACAACCAACTGGTCACGTTGATACAGCAGATGGATGGATTTGCCATCACTAATTGACCTATGCTTTAAAAATTTAAGGAATCCTTATATGTTTGTTGCTCCACAGCATAAAATTATACCAGAAGTATAGAACATATTCCAGTCAATAACTGTAGCTCAGTTCAGAAATGGTTCTGAACTGAGATGACAAGCCCTCCTAGTTGGGGGGTTGAAGGGGTTTAGAAAAAAACAAAACAAGAAACCCCAAAGATAGAGAATGGGAAGGAGGAATATAGTTTGAAAAAGCTCTCCAGGTGATTTTTATGTCTGCATTTCCTACAGGTGCAAGTCAATGCTTTGGCACCGATTATTGTTAGAAATTTACTTGTGATGTGGTCATACCATGTGAACATTCTATTTGAGCACCCACTGCAATGCAGCGTATGTGTGAGTGTTGACTAAATGTAACCATAGGTATGTATTGTATATGGTTCCCCAACACACACATTTCTAAAGCTAAGGTAGGTGGAATTTGCTATATGGTGGCTGATAAGTCTTAAAGTCATCACTATCTCTTTGTAATAATTACTCCCTTTTTTCTATGAGTGCTGAAGTCTTGGCACCTCGTGGTAAATTTGGATTATTTTTCTGGGCTATGGAGTGATGATTAACAAGTATGACATTTAACTTATTTTGAAAGGGAATTAATGCATTCTGAGAAGTAAATGAAGTCTGAAGATTTTTTTTCCACTGACCTTTCTTTTGCAGATATGTGAACACAAAATCTTATGGAAAAGGCAATTGACTTTTTCAGTAAGTATCCTCTTATTTAAAGTACTATGCAAAAATTCACTAGCAATTATACATATGCACTTTATCCTTTTCCTTTTTAAAAATAGGTATCTAGCTTTACATTTTCAAAGGAGGTTGAACAAGAGTCTGATACTGATTCACTCACTAGGTTGTACATTGATTCATTGACTGTGTATTGGGAAACTCCTGGATTTCAGGCTTTATTGTTCACATGGAGCAGCTAAGGTGAATAAGACATGGCCACAGCCCTCGAGGGGCTTACATTCTAGTAGGAGAGCCAAACAGATTTTTTTTTTTTTTTTTTTTTACCAAGGTAGGCCCGTTACCTGTGTCAGAACATACTGTAAGAAGGCTACTTTGCCACATATGACTCACTTGGAAGAATTAACCAGTATTTGCTCTGGACATACGCGTACATGTTACTTTTAAAAAAAGTATCTAGGACTCATTCATAGGATCTAATGTATTAATATTTTTACCATAATAGTCACTAAACATTTTCTGATTTCCCTTGAGTGATACTTGCAGTATTTTTTACAGAAAAGAATGACATTTTATCAATATTTTATTAGAAGATTTCTTTTTCTTTAATTAGGAAGTCAAGTCAGAAATAGGAAATGCAGCTTTCTGAAGCCATGAATAGGAAATTAGTTCTTTGCTCTCAGTGTTTAATTTGCTAAGTCAGCACATTTAATCTCAAGATAATTTAAACAGTAGTTAAAAGATATCCAGATTTATTTCATCTACTTTTTGAAAAAACGCATCTTAAATATTCATGCTGGCTTTTCTTTTTTTTAAAATTCAGATGTAGTCATTAGAAGGGAGTGTTTTTTTTATTTTTTTTTTTAACGTAAGGATTCTTTGTTTTGTTAAATGGATTTGGTATTTAAAATATTTCCATTTCGTAGCAAAGTAATTTGTGTACCTAGTTTAAAAAGTCAAATAGTGCTAAAAGATTTATGCTAAAGCATCAGTCTCCTGTACCTTTTTCTCAATCTCTACTCAAAAACAATCGCTTTGTACTCTTTCAGTAATTTATTTTGTTATTTGCCTTCTACCTAAGTATGTGTGTAGTGCATTTTCTTGGTTCATCTATTTTAGACATCTATTGATTTCCTGTTATGATAATTGATCGTTTGGCACTCCGAGATCCCTCATCCTTTCCTCTCCCCAACTTCCCAATCGGTAAACCAAATCTCTTTTCAGGGTTTCAGGGGAAATACTCACTGTTCTACCAAGTTATTTGCAATGATTGCATTTCCTTTTTTTCTAAATCTTTTAGTCTTTCTTTGACTTCTATTAGTTTTAAAAAATCCATGTCTCAACTTTTGAACCTATATCTACATCTATTGCTTTCTGACCACACTGAGAAACATCTCACAAAATCATTTCTCCAAGACAAACCTGTTTGGGTAATAGACTAGCTTCTGTTTTTCCTGGAAACATCCCTCCTGACGCCCTCAGCCCTCCATCTCCAACATGGACCTGCTGTGACTTCCCTTCTCTCCCACATCCTGGCAAACCCATTTGCTTTTCTTCTCTGTCAGAGTCCCTGTTTTCTGCTTTACATCTACAATATATTTTGATGGAGTATATCATCTCCTAGCCTCGGGAGAAAGAATAGAATCTGTAAATATTTTGTCTGAAAAATGTTTTCATTCTGCTCTCACCCCTGGCTTTGGCTTGGTAAATAATTCTTAGCTAGTAAGATGGAGTTTTCCCTCAACGTGGGGTTTTGAGGAGTCAATCAGCTTCCTCTTCCTTGTCTGTGTCCTCTCTGTAGGCACTGGTTTTGACTTTCCTCTGGTTAATGAAGCCATTTTCACCCACCATATATTGTGTTGAGGGATAACGTCCAGTTACTCAGCATGGTTTTCAGGCAGAGAGAGAGGCAGGCAATGGAGCAATGTCTTAAACATCTGTACTTACCCTTCTGAAAACCAGAAATTCTTACCTTTTATATATAGTTAATGAAACGTCTGGTGCTTTGCATTACTTCTGCCAGTTAGAAATAATTGGTCGTCCTCTTCTCTAAAATGGTATAATCGGGTCCTTTGAGAGTAACGTTTTACAAAATAAGACAGGTTAGTCATGTGGGGCTTGGAGCAACTTGCTAACAGCACTTAAACAGTTTCTCTTCTGAATGAGATTTGGACCCTTGAATCATGATTTTAAGTGACTGATTTCTTCCCTACCCACAAAAAGCTTCCTGCGTCTATCTGTAGTAGTCTTCATATAAAATATCAGTGTATTCATGTTTAATCTTTTTTTCGCAGCAAGACTTCCTATCTTGTTTTTTTCTTTAGGTAGTACTATAGTACTATTGTTTTTTTCCTTTTCTTTTTTTAGGTATTGAGATTTATAAATCTTGTAACCTAAAAGTAAAGGCCGTATTCACAGGAGATCTGCTAAAATGCAAATGAAAGTAATCTAGGTATAGGGGAGGTGATGGGGGTTTTAAACAGGCATCGGAAGAGAAAACTATTAGGTAACGTTGACACAAAAAGGTAAGGTCAACTGATGACCAATCGGATATTTGGGGGGTGGAATGTCAAGTGGAAATCCAGTCAATTTCCTGTGGTTGAGGAAAGAGGGAGAAAGAACAAACACATTGAAGAATAGATAATAATTTTTATGTCTTTTTATGTTACACTGTAACTTCTTAAGAATTGGCAGGTTAAGAAAAGCCTTCACTGAAAGATTAGCTTGTAGGTTTTGTGGCTTTTTATCTGTAAGATGGTCGTCCAGTTTTCAATTAATCTGTGTAGCGTGGGATTGAAGGACAATAAACCACTAAGCTTGCTTTGGGTAGCAAATAATCCCTAGAAATATATCCAGGTGGTTACCACGGGGGAATACCTTAAATATTATTACATAATCACTTTTGAAGGAAATGAATCCATAGAACACAAAAAGGGAACATAAGAATTGAACACATCCTTGATTGTAAGCATGTGCCTTGAGCCTTAGAGCCTTAGAATCTTGAGCCTTAGAATCTTGAGCCTTGAGCCTTAGAATCTTGAGCCTTGAGCCTTAGAATCTTGATCTTGAGCCATTTCCTTTTCTTATCTTGAACCTTTTCCAAAATTTTATTTCTTCGTAAGTCATTTCCATTTGTAGATGATCATCAAGACATTAAAAATAACATACTGCTTCAGTTATCTTCTTGTTTAAAATGTTACGTCACACGTAAGCTAAAAGGCTACAGAATTGGAACTCAGAGCTTTTCTCCTGATTATTAGATTTCCCTTTTTTCTCCATTTTATACTTGGGTATTTTCTTTTGCCAGTTCTGTCACCTGATATTTTTAATAGGTTCTTCCTTAATAGGTCTCTGCCGCCATCTCTGTCTTACATATTAAACAGAAGGCTGATTACATTGTCTTTGGCTTACTTTTTTTTTTCTTTTTTTTTTTTTCTTTTTTGCTTCTGCTAAACTTCCATTCACCTTGATATCACCATTCTCCTGCTTTGCTCGGTGTAAAAACTTCTCGTTGACTGGTCAGTGGGCATTCAGTCTCAAAAGTTCAAAGCTTAGATGTACTCTAGTTGTTTTCTAGCTTTGTCACCCAAGAAGAAAAAATGTTCCACAGGCTTTTTGGAATTATTTATTATAAAGTCATCAGAAGTTCACCAACATCAGTGTACAGAACACCACTTTTTTTTTTCATTTACCCTATAAATTACTAGTTTTCTTTCTTTCTCTCCATTCCCCTACCCCAGAATTTGACTTTTACTTCAACATTTACTCAGTGTAGCAATCAAAAAGATACTGAAAATTTTACTTCCAGTTATTGGTGAAAAATAATGGTCTTTTGGGCTCTTATTAAAAACAAACAAACAAACAAGCAAAAACTATAACCTAATTTGTATAAGTTCCTTAAAGCTAGGACTATATAGTAATCACAGAAGTAAATGCCTTCTTGTTGTAGACCTACCATGATCAGACACCATTTTCATTAGTGTGTACGTGTTCCATAATTCTCGCAGCAGCCTTCATTTCCTCAGTACAATTTTTGTCTCAGTTTAAAAATGAGAAAACAGGCTCTGGACCAAAGTAATACAACTAGTTTTAGTTCTGCTGAGAGTGGAGGCGAGAAAGTCTGATTCAAGAGCCTGAATTATTAACTACCTCAGCCTTCCCCAACATCTTTGAACCCATACGTGGCTCTAGAAGAAGCTTTGGGACAACGAAGCAGCTTCTGAGTTCATTGAAGCAATAACTCTTAAGAAAGTGAACTCTGAAAAGCTGTATAAAAGAGGCAACATACTGTAGTGGTTAATAGTAGACTAACTTTAAGTTATAAAAGTGAACTTAAATGACTGTGGCAGGTAACTTTGTGTCTGACACTCAATTTCCTCATCTGTAAAATGGGGACAATAATGTATTGAAAGGTCATGTGGATTAAATGAGCACATATAAAGTGCTTGGCATAAATCGAGTAATAAACATATGGGGCCTGTCTCAGCAATAGCTCAGCCACATGGATCTGAAAGGCAGTGGCCTAAACCAGGTAGGGAATTATGTTTCTCTGACGTAACATGAAATCTGGAGGCAAGTGGCCCAAGACTGGAACAGTGGGTCTCATTCTCCACCTTTGAGCATTGTTGCGAGGTATTTACTAAAGCTCTGGCCATCATGTCTGCATTTTAGACTAAAAGAAGGAGAGAGCAAAAGAGCCCACCAGCTCTGTCAGCCACATCCAAAAACTGCTTCCTGCTCGCATGTCTTGTTGGCCAGAAATTCACAGGCGCAGCCCATCTGCAAAGTTTTGACTCTAAGAACAAAAAAATGGAACTGTTAAGAAGAAGGGCCTAGTCTAAATACGTATGTGTGTGTGCATGTGTGTTTACACATGGTGATTGCATGTGTGTGTTACGTTCCAGAAGCAGTAGCAGAAAGAACACACTAGGAAAGAAATGGAGTAGCAGTAGCTATAGCCAGTAGAAGCCGGAGAGACTAAGTTTGGAGGGAATGAGAAAATGATCCTGCTACATACATTAAAATACAAAGACAAAAAATGAGCTTGACCCTTGGCAAAAGAATGGCATGCAAATATATATAGTCATATTCAAACCTTAAGTTACGAAGTTACCTTAACTGGTTAGAGAGTGATGACAGAAAGCCTCTCGGTTGGGCTTGAACTCCACAGAGATGAATTACCTGCTCCCTTTTCCTCTGTCCTTGGTGAACCACATAAACGATTGTAGTCCAGACGAATGTGAATTTTCTCAGCCTATCTCCACTCGCAGGGGAAACACAAACCCAAACCACTAAGCATTCACTTAAGAGACTATGGGTTGATAGCCTGGTCTTTGCGCCAAAAGACGAGAGAGATCGATGAGACTGCACATGGTTGGCTTGGGGTGCTCTGGCCATCCTGTGTGTCTTGGTTTAATATGATTTCACAGCTGCTTGTTTATAACTTACGTGAAGTTGTTTTAATCTACTTGTTTGTGACAATGACACGAAAAAGTTGTTTTTAGAAGTAAAGTTGTTTTGATGTAAGAAGGTGGTGTCAGGATGCCATCATCTTCTCTGTTGTCCTGGATGAGCAGTCAGGAGCCCCGCTCCTGGCCCCGCTGGTGGCATATTGATAAGAACATGTGGAGAAGCAACTGTAACAAGGGGACATTTAGACTATAAACAGAGTTTGTGAGGCCTGTTCGAGGGTTTCTGTCTGGGAAAGGCACACGTTGCTGACCCAAATGGCTCTCCAAAGATCGTGAGACATTTGCTCTTGCTGTGGCCACGGAGACGGGTCGGCTGTGGAGCTAATCCCTGCCCTGGTCCCTGGAGTGACCCTCTGAGAGCCTAGCCTCTCCCCAACTCAGGCGCCTCCGTTTCCTTAGCAAAGTGCTCAGAAACTAAGGGATTTTTGTTTTTGCGCTGGCAGCTGGAAGTCAGCTCCAGCTGGTTAAGCCACCTCTCCAGAGAAACCAAATTCGTATAAAAGGTATACGTCAAATTAAATTTGGGCTTTATTATTTTCATCTCCCCTTCCTGGAACAACAGTGTGATTAACCTGTCATTTGTTCGGAGTATGTTATTTCTTAATTTGGCTTATTAAGAGATATTATCCTGTATGTTATTGGCTTAGGAAATGATTATAATTCCCACAGTATCCTGTGTTACATACATGGCTGGCAATGCCAAAATCAGTCTTTGAGTATAACTTTACCACCCCCCAAAACAAAACAAAAAACAGGTACATTTTTAAAAAATCACATAATTAATGCATTAAATAAAAGAGTCTTCAAAAGTTCCAATGCAAGATGGATGAAACAGATAGAAATCTAACCCATGAAGAAAATGTCCAGGTTCACTGCTAAAGGCAAACTTCTTACAACTCTGGGAAATGGCCTGGCTGAAGAAGATAACCATGATTTTTCCCCTATCTGCCCGCCCTAAAATGTGAAGAGAATGGGATTTTAATATGCCCATGTTTGAGAGAGGAGAGTGGCTTGTATACATTTCTTTTGCCTCTGCTCTGGTAAAATTCATTTTTACCTTCTCATAGAATAAGCTACTTCAGAGAATATTACACTTTTAGATAAAATACACTAGCAACAAAAGAATGCAGAAAAGAGGCAAAATTTGTCTCATCCAGTGTAAAATAAACCATAAAAATGTTGGAGATAAATGTATTTAAGTGCTGACCTGTCTTTGCAACCCCAGATCCAGAATGGAGCCTTTTCAATGTTGCAGGTTTTAAGAGTCGTCCCCGCCTTTGGGGGAAGATAGGCCTCTCTGTGCTCTGCGGTTATCGTGGAGCCAGTTTCGTTGTGGCATTGATGGTGTTTACTGACTTCAGCTGCTGTGTTTTTGCCATTATAAAGTTAAGGACTGATGCAATCATACAGAAGCTCCTGATATTTATGTAGATGTACTCTCTGTGGCTTGAAGAGTTCTGCTTTACCTAATTTCAAATCACTGCTAGGCATGATTGGGCCAGTACAAGTTTTCTCAATTTCTTGGAGCTTTGCTACATATTTCTGCCACATAAACGTCAAGTCTTTATTAAATTAAACCACCATCTCCTGGTAATAAGATCTGTGACTCCCACTCTTTGATCAGAGTACACGCTTACATTCACGACTTAAGATATCAAGCATTTCTGTCTCTTATCAGTACAAATTCCAGTATTTCTGAAACAGGGCTCGAATATAACATTTTGCCAAATAACATTTTGTTTTATAGAATAAGAACGTAAGCATTGAAACCATTAATTTTATTAAATAGAGAGCGATTCCTTTGGCTTGTATGTCATTGCCAACAATGTGACTCCAGAATCAGGATTTAGGTAGCAATATTTTTGATTCATGAGGCAGAAGAGCATGCATTTTGCTCCTCCATAGCAATATCAGTTCTGCAGAAGAGGTAGTAGTAAAAAATTTATTTTTTATGAGTAAACTAAGCAGATGCGAATCAGAAGACATACAGGAAGGAAATATATGCTTTTCTGAGGCACTGTAGTGCAAAAGCTCTTTTTGACAATAACCACACTTTATGTCCCTGCCTTTTACAATATTCTGTAATTTCTAATGCATTATAAAAATAAATTTACACTTTCCTTTTTAAATCAGTAGTTGTAGGTTCTGCTATCAATCCCCCATGTTCCAGTATATTGTGTGGTCTGAAGCAGTGTGACAGGATGGTAAACGCATTAGAAGAGGAATCCAAGTTCTGGATGGAGTTCCCACCAGGCCATTTGCTAACTGCTGACCTGGACAAAGCCTTTCAGAGTCTCGTTTTCTTAACCTATATCAAAAAATATCAATCTTTGCCTATCTTATGGGGTTGCTTTGAACATTAAGGAATAAGGCATGTGTACATTGTTAGGTCCTCCATAGATATAAGGGATTATAATTTAGGAGGCTTGTGACACCAAGCTAGCCTTTTAAATTCGGGACTTATTCTGTAAAGGGGGAACAAATAGCTGATAGATGTACTTGACCAAAGCAAAGTTATTGGCTGTCAGGATAAGTAGAGTTTTAACATTCAATAGATCTGATATTTTAGAGATATTTTAGAGCATCTCCAGAAGCTCTCTAGTTCCAAGGTAGAGATTTGCAGTAATTGTAATATTATTGTCAGAATATTAACAATATTAACAATAATCTAAATTGGAAATACTTTGTAGACTCCATGTGATCAAAGGTAAATAATATCAATTATATCTTTAATAAATGCCTCACACTATATAATCATGGAATACTTTTATTGTATACCAAGATGTAACTATTATGTCATTCAGATAATAATTCAGACTATTTATTATCCTTCCTTCATATGATTTTAGGGTAGTGAATGATTTCTAGAAAGAGATTATTTACATTCTTAAATAAGATATTCTTAGATGAAAATGTTTTATTCCTAAGCCTCATAATATTTTTTTTAACCTCACAGTAGATAAAGAATATTTTCTTGAACTATTGCTCATAATTACGGAATCTCAGTGGTATAGGAGAATCATAAATTGCAATCAAGATTAATCTTTACATTGGATTCTCAGTCATGCATAGATTCAGTATCACCTTCAAGAATTAGAAAGGGGAGCTTTAATGGCATAGACTATTCAATTTACAAAGTAATCCTGTGAGAGAGATCTAAAAAATGTGTATAATCTGAAGTTTGTTCTTTTACAGTGTAGTAAAAATATGTGAAATTCAAGTTTGGCTCTGAACGTATAAACTTGCAAAAATCTACATAATTGTACAGGAAATATTTTCTGAAAACTATCAGAAGTCAAAGGTCAATTTAATATGACTAATAAAATGAGATTACCAATAGTGGTTTTCTTTTTTTCCTTTCTTTTTCTTGTGATTGTTTTTTATTGAAGGAAAGCATTCTATCTGTAAATGTCATTCTCCTTAAAATGCTCAAAATAATTTCCAAAAGAGTAAGTCTTTTATTGAGTTTTTTTGCATTGCTTAGCAAAAAGTCTCCACTCTTTACACCCCATTTACTTTTGACATTATAAATGTATACACCTCTTGGAAAGCATCGTTTCTTAAATAAATATTTACACAATCACCAGGTTTACTTCTAGTGAAGGAGGTATGATTTAAAGATATGAAGACATACTTTTTGATTTGCGAGGATAAACTAGATTTTCTGATCACTTAACAAGTCTTAAAATGATTATTTTCAAATGACAGCAAATATTTTAAATTTAAGTCAGATAAAAATTGTATTTATCATTGATCTAACGTGTGTGTGTGTGTGTGTGTGTGTATGAGTTACATATTACCATATAACTAAACTTAGTGGCATAAACAAATATATTTCATGAACCTGCTGCTTGATTGGATTCAGTTGGATGGTTCTGCTGTAAATGGTATCAGCTGGGACTGCACATATCTGTAGATATGACTGGGTTGGGTGATTCAATATGTGTCACTCACATGACTGGCAGTGGTACTGGCTATACAAGCTCCTTGTATCTTGGTTCTTGTCCATATGGTCTCTCCACTTAGACTTGGCTGAGATGCCTAGGAATATCCAGCTGGCTTCCCAACGATAGTAGCATTTCAAGCAGTGAAGGAAGACGCTGCCAATCTCTTGAGGCCTAGCCTCCGAAGTTATACAGCATCACTTGTGCAGCCTTCTAATGATTGAAGCAGATCCCAGGGCCAGTCCAGGTTCAGGGAGGGGAAAGAGAGCTTGCATCTTAGTGGAAGGAGGGATTGAAGAAAGTCTCCGTGTTTGGTGAAAAATTGTTCCGGCATCCTAAAAATTGTTTTGTATCCTGTCATTACTTAGATGATTACTTGCTTTTTTCTAAACATCCTTCCTCATTGTTTAATGATTCAAAACAGTTCATTGTAGATCATTAGGACTTTTGATCTAGCACACACAGCTTTGGAAAAATATACGTTTGTAAAATGGCTGCAGAATGATTACCATCAGCGCATTACCAATAGCACATTTCATGTAAATGGAATCATACAATGTGTGGTCTTTTGTGACTGGCTTCTTTCACTTAGCATAATGCTTTCAAGGGTCCTCCATACGGTAGCATTTATCAGCATTTCATTCCTTTTCATGGATGAATAATTTCCGTTGTATGGATATACCACATTTTGTTTATCCTTTCAACAATAAGTGGACATCTGAGTTGTTTCCACTTTTAGCTATTGTAAATAATGATATTACAAACCTTTGCATACAAGTGTTTGCATGGACATATGTTTTCATTTCTCTTGCGTATATACCTGTAGTGGAATTGCTGGATTACAGGGTAGAACTATGTTTAATTATTTGAGGAACTGCCCCAGTGCTTCCCAAAGTGGCTGTGTCATTTTACATTACCAACGGCAGGATATGAGGGTTCTGATTTCTCCGCATCCTCCACAACACTTGTTACTATCCGACTTTTTGATTCTAGCAGCCTCGTGGGTGTGAAGTGGCATCATATTTTGGTTTTGATTTCCATTTTCCTGATGACTAATGATGTCAAACATCTTTTCATGTGCTTATTGAATATTTGTGTATCTTCGTTAGAGAATATCTATTTATCTCTTTTGCTCCTTCTTAAAATTAGGCTATTTGTTTTTTTATTATCGAGTTGTAAGAGTTCTTTCTGTGTGCTAGATACAAGTCTTTTATCAAATATATAATTTGCAAATATTTCCTCACATTCTGTGAGTTGTCTTTTCACTTTCTTGATGCTCTTTTGAAAGAAAACTTTTTGAATTTTGATATCTGTTTTATCCATTTTTTCTCTTGTCACTTGTGCTTTTAGTGTCCTATCTAAAGATAATTGCCTAATCCTAGATCATGAAGATTCATTCCTATGTTACATTGAAAGGGTTTTATAGTTTTTGTTCTTACATTTAGATCTATGATCTGATTCTTGCATATTCCATATTCTAGCCTCAATTTCCATGCCACCAGATCTTGGTGGTAGCTAAGATAATATCCATAATTTTGCTGTACTATTTTATCTCAATTGTTTTCATGCTATGTCCCAGTGCACCTGAAGTTCAGATGATTGTTTTTATCATTTTGACTTCTTATTTTTCTATTCTTATTCTTTTTGTGGCAGATGTTGACCTCACAATTTCTTTGTCCTATTGTCATGGTATTTTCTCCATTTCCATTGCCAGCTTCAAAATTATAAGTGTAGTGGTTAAGAGGATGGATTCTGAAGCCAGATTGTAAGATTCAAATTCTTGCTCTGCCACTAACCCCGACTGTAAAAATCTGGGGGAATTATTTCACCTCTTAAAACCTATCTCACAGGGTGATTTGAGCTTAAATAAGTAGGCACATGTATACTGTTTGGACAGTGACCAGCACAAAGTGGTCAACGTCATTAACTATTATTTTTGTTATTAGTATTATTTATTAAATCAACCACTATTGATCTAAATAAATATAACTTTTTTTCAGTAAAAGTATTAGCTGGAACCTAACTTTCTTACATTTTGAAAAAGAACGTCTACATGATTAGCCATTAACTTCTCACAATCCCTTCACCTTTTCACTATTACATTCATAGCTTTTCTTGAAGAAATACACATATTTCTGGGTTTCTTCTAGGTAGCAGAATGCCATAATGAAAGAAGCTAAATTTTGGTCTTGAAACGAGTTTTGTAAACTTGATAGGGCTTGATTCCTCCTCTTCTGTCAAGCAGAAGGCAATCAATGGTCCTTCAGATTTGGGTTACTTTTATTGGAAGGCATGCATCTCATATAGCACAAAGAGGGACCACTTCCTCCTGTCTTTCCACTAGCCAACCCCTTCATAATATTTGATTTTCTCATTATTATCTCAAAACCCTTTTCTTGTAACTCTTCATCTTTTCTAATAAGTATTTCTGAAGCGTTGTCCTTTTGCAAGGAGATCTTTGTCAGAGAAACTAAACATAAAGTCTGCAGGATATTGAACCATGTCTGTGCAGACTTGAGGTGAAATATAAGCTTTTATGTTTCACCGGTACCACTTTATAGCATTTAAGAATAGAGGATGGGAGAAACGCTTTTGGGAAGAGTGCTCATTAGCTTTTCTGGTTTATCAATTTTCTTCTCTACATTTTCTTCTACCTCACCTTCCAACTGAAGACAATTCCAAACAGTAATAGCTTTCTTCAGCCAGTGCACTAAAATCAAAATCATCTGAGGCACTTGTAAGATTATGGTAGCCAGGGTCTGACCCTTGATCTCCTGAATCAGAATCTTTGAGTATGTGGTTGTACAGATAAATATTTTAAAACTAGCAGCCAGAATATATCTATATTTTCTGTGTCCTTTTTCATTTTGATATACCTATCAGTCCAAATTTGAACTTCTGGGTGTATTCTTTTTTTATTTCCTTTCTGAAGATTTTTATACCTTTGTCTTTTAGGTTACATTCTGGGAGATTTTCTTGCATTCCTAACTTATCTATTGAAAGCTTTATTTCAAAACCATATTAAGTTTTAGGTGTTCTTGTTTTCTAAATATTGTAAATTTCTTTTTTGTTTTTCTTGATGGCATCTCAAATGGTATAGATTTATTTGAAATTAACACAGAAATAGGTTTATCTAGATGTAGGAATATTTCCTAGAAATTGTAGGATATTTAAAACGATGAGGGAACCCTAAAGAATGTTTCTGACTTTAAATTTTTAGTGAAAACTATTTCCTTCCAGTTTTATTGCTAAAAAGCTAAAACTTAAAAAAAAAGTCATCATTCTAATTTTGTTCTTGTTTTCTACATGTGACAGTCTCTTGAGTATCTTGGAAGACACAAAATAGCTTTTTTCTTTTTTTTAAATCTGGTGTTGTTTATCTTGGTTTTTATCTCAAATGTTACAGATTTTTCTCAGCTTTTGGTGACTTCAGATACTGAGTTGAATTCTAGAAAGAGGGACTGATGGGTAGGAGCTCTATGTATAGGGGCAGGGTTAGTAACACTGTCCCTTTTTTCAGAGTGAGTGTGGAGAGAGCAATCTATTATTGCCAAGAGTCAGAATCAGCAGGGCTATATTCATGGGTCCCATTATACTCACCGACTATCCCTAGTTATCCCCAGATCTAAAAAATAATAATTTGGAAATGATCCCTGCTTTCATTGTTTTTCTTGGAGTTAAATACCAGCTACCTATACTATGCATGCAAGGGTGGTGTGGGGCCAAACCCCAAAAAGCAGTTTCCAGGCTCTTGGCCTCACATAGACAGGTGCTGGCTCAGGTAGTAAATGGCCATCAACTGTGATTGCATGGCCATCAGCTGTGGCTAGTTGGCCGTCAGCTGTAACCAGTGAGCCATTGGCCACTAATATAACTGCTGTGGCTATGCTAGCAGAGAGAGGAGAATGGGGGCTAGCAAGAAGATGGTGGCTGAGCCTGCAAGCGGCGCAGTGAGGGTTGAGAATTGTATGGCTCCTGTTTCCTGTTTCTCCAACCTAGCCGCCAGCGAGAATATAGTGGTATGACTCCCCCATCTATGGCTCCATGGGTGTTCCTTTTTGGCCTCACCATATCCTGCGTTCTTGTGTGGGGAGCGGGAGCAGAGACCCCGCAGGCCGCCCCGCCCGACAAATGGCGCAGCGAGCAGGGTCTCCCGCACGACAGGTGGGGACATGGGAGTAGAATGGGAAGAGAATCAACTTTCCTGTAGTATACACAGACCTACAATCAATTACTCTATCTTCTGCTTCTCTTCTACCTCCTGTCCTTTGTCTTACTTGTTCTTTGTCTTAAGTCTGGAGTCTCGATTAGCTCCCTAATGCACTGAATCCTAATTTTTTTAAACTCCAGACTACAGCTTCCACCAATTGTATCTCATTTGTCAACACCCATCTGTTTTGTCTCCTAGAAATATGTTGAAATAGCTCATCTGCTGAAGGCCTCCATCTAGTCTCAGGGGCCTTTTATCCTGTACTATCATTTGCATGGGATTTAACGAAGAGAGGAGACAAAGCGAATGCTGAAACCACAGTCTTGGACAGCTGATCTATCGTGCTGCAGAGTCAGAATGACTTCAGGTGATGTTCTCCATCCTTCCCCAGAGCCATAAATTTGGGTCTGACTCCTCTAAATCAGTTTGACTGACTGACTCCTCTAAAGTAAATGGATAATGCTCCAAGATTCTTTCTGCTCTTGAGATGCTCTTTTACTGGGAAGAGCTGCAGGTATCATGTTGGTGTCTGCCTGCTGTTGTCCTGACGCATATGTACTATCTCTGCCAAACAATTCTGTAGTTTTGACATAGCTACACAATTGTTCCCCCTTTTTGATTATTTGAGTGGAAATCTGAGTGGAGGTAAGTGCCAACCTCAGTTGCCATTTAACTTGGAAGTCCTTTCCATGCCCTTAATTTACAGATACCAATATTAAGTGACAGGGGTGGACTTACACTTAGATCTTCTGACTGCCTTCCTCATGCCTTCCTAGTACACCACATCTGTCCTGGGGCATGCATTATTCCAGGGTAACTAATATCATGGACCACAGGGATTAATCACTTATTCTATCTTTCTGTCTTTCATTCTGACTATTGAAGTATTCTTACTGGTGTTGAGCTAAAGCTCTAGTCCAGTAGCTAGTACTAGTTGGTGTTGGCTTTTTCTTAGAGGCACAAAACTAAGTTCCTTTTCCATGCAATGCCTCTTCATTAACAGATTTGTCCTTTCTTCTGCCCCATGAGTCTTTCTCTTTTCCTGATGAGACAATCGTGGTTTTTTTTCCCCATCAGATTTCTTTTTAAATTTTTAGTTCTGGTAAAATACACATAACATAAAACTTACCATCTTAATCGTTTTTAAGTGAACAGTTCGGTAGTGTTAAGTCCACTTATACTGTTGTGAAACCAATCTCGAGAACACTTTTCGTCTTGTAAAACTGAAGCTCTGTACCTATTGAACACCAAGTTTGCACTCCCTCTGCCCCCAAGCACCTGGCAAACTTTCTACTTTCTTTCTCCATGAATTTGATACTGTCAGCACCTCATATAAGTGAAATCATACAATATTTGTTTTTTTTGTCACCAGCTTATCTCACTTAGCCTAATGTCCTCAAGCAGTTATTTATTTATTTATTTTGCAACAGGATGTCTTTTTTTAATTTTTAAAAATTTATTTTTGAAGCATCATTGACATACAATATAACATTAGTTCCAGGTGTATAAAACAACTTAGTGATTAGACATTTATACTGAACAAAGTGACCACCCCAATGCTCATTACCCATCTGACACTGTACATAGTTATTACAGTATTGTTGACTGTATTTCCTAGGCTATAGTTTACATACTCATGAGTATATATATATGTGTGTGTGTGTGTGTGTGTATGTGTTTGGGTATATTTGTACACACACATATATATATTTAATTATAGTTGACATTCAATATTATTTTATATTAGTTTCAGATATATAGCATAATGTTTAGACATTTATATAATTTACGAAGTGATACCCCCAGTAAGTATAGTGTCCATTTGACACTATGCATAGTTTTTACAATAGTTTTGACTATATTTCCCTTACTGTACTTTACACCCCCTTATTTCACTTAGCATAACCCTCTAGGTCCATCTATATTGTCACAAATGGTAAGATTTCTTTCTTTTTAATGGCGGAATAATATTCCATTTATATATCTACCACTTCCTTATTTTTAAAAAAAATTTTATTGGAGAATATTGGGAGCAGTGTGTTTCTTCAGGGCCTATCAGCTCCAAGTCATTGTCCTGCATCTAGTTGTGGAGGGTGCAGCTCAGCTTCAAGTCAGTTGCCATTTTCAATCTTTAGTTGCAGGGAGCGCAGCCCACCGTCCCATGTGAGAATTGAACCAGCAACCTTGTTGTTGAGAGCTTGTGCTCTAACCAACTGAGCCATCTGGCCGCTCCTCTGGAAGCTCAGCAGCAGCTCGTTGTCTTCAATCTAGTTGTGGAGGGCACAGCTCACTGGCCCATGTGGGAATCAAACTGGCAACCCTGTTGTTCAGAGGTCGCGCTGTAACCACCTGAGCCATCTGGCCGCCCCCATACCACTTCTTTATCCATTCATCTATTGATGGGCACTTAGGTTGCTTCTATATCTTGCCTATTGTAAATAGTGATGCAGTAAACATAGGGGTGCATATATCTTTTCAAATTAGTGTTTTGGATTTCTTCGGATAGATACTCAGAAGTAGAATTTCTGGGTCATAAGGTAGTTCTATTTTTAATTTTTAAAATATCTCCATACTGTTTTTCTTAGTGGCTGCACTAATTTTCAGTCCCAACAAGAGTGCACGAGGGTTCCCTTTTCTCCACATCCTCACCAACACTTGCTTTTTCATTTATTGATGATAGCCATTCTGACAGGAGTGAGGTGGTATCTCATTGTGGTTTTAATTTGCATTTCTCTGATGACTAGTGATGTTGAGCATCTTTTCATATGTCTATTGGCCATCCATAAGTTCTTTTTGGAAAAATGTCTATTCAGGTCCTCTGCCCATTTTTTAATTAGATTGTTGTTTCGGTCTTTAGTTGTATGAGTTCTTTATAAATATTGGATATTAAGCCCATATAGATGTATCATTTGTGAATATCTTCTCCCATTCAGTGTGATGACTTTTCCTTTTGTTGATGGTTTCTTTTGCTGTGCAAAAACTTTTTAGTTTTGATGTAGTTCCATTAATTTATTTTTTCTTTTGTTTCACTTGTCCAAGGAGATAGATCAGAAAAAATATTATTAAGGGTAATGTCAAATGGTTTACTTCTGATGTTTTTCTGCTAGGAGTTTTATGGCTTCAGCTCTTACATTTAAGTCTGTAATCCATTTTGAGTTTATTCCTGTATATGGAGTAAGACTGTGGTCCAGTTTTATTTTATTTTTTTGCATGTATCTGTCCAGTTTTCCCAACACCATTTATCGAATAGGTTGTCTTTATCCTACTGTTGGTTATTGCCTCCTTTGTCATAGTTTAAATGAGCACATAGGGGTGGGTTTATTTCTGAGCTCTGTGTTCTGTTCTATTGATTTATATGTCTGTTTTTATGACAATACCATGCTGTATTGATCACTATAGCCTTGTATAGTTTAATATCAGGTAGCATGATGCCTCCAACTTCGTTTTTTCGTAAGATTGCTGTGGCTACTGAGGGTCTTTTATGGTTCCATATACATTTTAGGATTAGTTGTTCTAGTTCTGTGAAGAATGCCATTGGTATTTTGATAGGGATTGTATTGAATCTATAGATTACTTGGGGTAGTATGGACATTTAACTATATTCTTTCTATCAATGAGCATGGTGTGTGCTTCCATTTATTAGTATATTTTTGAATTCCTGTTTTCAATGTCATAATTTTCTGAGTACAGGTCTTTTACTTCCTGGTTAAATTTATTCCTAAGTTTTTTGTTTGTTTGTTTTGATGTAATTGTAAATGGGATTGTTTTCTTAATTTCTCTGACAGTTCATTACTGGTATATAAAAATGCAACTGATTTGTGAATATTAATTTTGTATCCTGCTACTTTATAAATTAATTAATCAGTTCTAATAGTTTTTTGGTGGAATCTTTGGGGTTTTCTCCATGTAGTATCATGTCATCTGCAAATAATGACACTATTACTTCTTGCTTTTCCATTAGAATGCCTTTTATTTCTTATTGAGTCTGATTGCTGTGGCTAGGACTTCCAATAGTATGTGGAATAAAAATGGACATCCTTGTTTCGTTCCTGATCTTAAGGAGAATGTTTTTAGCTTTTTCCTAATGACTATGATTTTAGCTGCGGGTTTTTTCATATATGACCTTCATTCTGTTGAGATATGTTCCCTCTATTTCCACTTTGCTGAGAGGTATTTTTTTTTTTTTTTAAATCACAAATGGATGCTGGATATGTCAAATGGTTTTCTGCATCTGTTGAGATGATCATATGACTTTTATCTTTCATTTTGTTTATGTGGTGTATCACATTAATTGATATGCAGCTGTTGAATCAATCTTGCATCCCAGGAATAAATCCCACATGATCATGGTGTATGACCTTTTTAATGTATTGCTGAATTCAGTTTGCTAATATATTTTTGAGGATTTTTGCATCTATGTTCATCAGGGATATTGGCCTATAGTTTTATTTATTTATTTATGTATGTATGTATGTATGTATGTATGTATGTATTTATTTTGTACTGTCTTTGTCTGATTTTGGAACCAGAATAATGTTGGCCTTGAAGAATAAGCTTGGGAGGCTTCCCAATTTTTGGAATATTTTGAGAAGAACAGATGTTAATTCTTCTTTGAATGTTTAGTATAATTCATCTGTGAAGCCATCCAGTCTAGGACTTTGTTTGTTGGGAGTTTTTTATTATTGATTTCATTTCATTAGTAGTAATTTGTTGGTTAAGATTTTCTGTTTCTTCTTAATTCAGTCTTAGAAGATTGCATGCTTCTAGGAATTTATACATTTCTCACTTTAGGCTTTGTTTGCTGTTTTATTTCCCAGTTCCTTTAAGTGTGAAGTTAGATTATTTATATGAAATTTGTCTTGTTTCTTGAGGTAGGCCTGAATTGCTCTGAATTTCCCTTTTAAGACTGCTTTTGCTGTGTCCCATAGCGTTTGGGTCCTTGTGTTTTCATTTTCATTTGTCTCATGGTATTTTTTTTACCTCTTCTTTGATCCTATTGTTAACCTATTCATTGTTTAGTAGCATTTATTTAGCCTCCATGTGTTTGTGTGGTTTGTAGATTTTTTTTTTTTTATAATTGATTTCTAATTTCATACCATTGTGGTCGAGAGGACGTTTGATATGATTCAACCTTCTTGAATTTATTGAGACTTGTTTTATGGCCTAATATGTCGTCTGTCTTCAAAAATGTTCCATGTGCTCTTAAAAAGAATGTATATTCTGCTCCTTTGGTGTGGAATACTCTAAAAATATCAATTAAATCCATCTGGTCTAATATGTCACCACTGTTTTTTGTTGATTTTCTGTCTATAAGATTTGTCCATTGGGATGAATGGGATGTTAAAGTCCCCTATTATGATTGTATTACTGTCAATAACTCCCTTTATGTTGGTCAGTATTTGCTTTACATATTTAGGTGCTCTTATGTTGCATGCATAGATGTTTACTAGGGTTATATCCTCATGTTGGAGTAATCTCTTTATCATTATGCAATGTCCTTCTTTGTCTCTTATTATAGACTTTGTTTTAAAGTCTATTTTGTCTGATATATGTATTGCTATCCCAGCTTTTTTCTCATTTCCATTTGCATGAAATATCTTTTTCCATCCCTTTCTTTTCACACTATGTGTGTCTTTTGATCTGAGGTGGGTCTCTTGTAGACCGAATATGCATGGGTCTTGTTTTCTTATCCATTCAGCTACCCTATGTCTTTTGATTGTAGCATTTAATCCATTTACATTTAAAGTGATTATTGTTAGGTACATAGTTATTGCCATTTTATTATTCATATTTTTGATCCCCCCTCAACCCCCTTTTTCTTCTTAAAGAAGTCCCTTTAACATTTCTTCTAAGACTGGTTTGATGGTGATGAGTTCCATTAGCTTTTTCTTGTCTGGGAAGATCTTTATCTCTCCTTCAGTTTTAAATGATAGCTTTGTTGGGTAGAGTACCCTCAGTTCTAGGTCCTTGCTTTTCATCACCTTGAATATATTGTGTTAATCACTCTGGCCTGCAAAGTTTCTGTAGAGAAATCAGCTGACAGTCTTACGGGAACTCCCTTGTAAGTAACTAGTTATATTTCTTTTGCTGTTTTTAGGATCCTCTCTTTGTCTTTAACCTTTGCCATTTTAATTATGATGTTTTTTGTGTGTGGGCCTCTTTGAATTCATCTTGTTTGGAACTCTCTCCACTTTCTGGCCTTTTATGTCTATTTCTTTCACCACGTTAAGTAAGTTTTGAGTCATTATTTCTTTATATAGGTTCTCAATCCCTTGCTCTCTCTCTTCTCCTTCTGGTACTCCTATAATGTGAATGTTGTTATACTTGATGTTATCACAGAGGTCCCTTAAACTATCTTCATTTTTTTAAAACTCTTTTTTGTGTTCATTTTAGTTCCAATTGGGTGTTTTCTGCTGCCTTATCTTCTAAATTGCTGATTCAATACTCTGCTTCATCTAATCTGCTATGGATTCCTTCCAGTGTATTCTTCAATTCAGTTATTATATTATTTATTTCTGACTGGTTCTTTTTTATGGTTTATATGTTCTTCTTTATGCTTCCTGTCTCTTTGTTGATGTTCTCACTAAGTTCCTTAAACATTCTTATAACCAATGTTTTGAACTCTATCTCTGGTAGGTTGGTTGCCTCCATTTCATTTAGTTCTTTTCATGGATTTTTCTCCTGTTCTTTTATTTGTTCTCTTATATCTATATCTATATCTATATCTATATCTATATCTATATCTATATCTATATCTATATCTATATCTATATCTATATCTATATCTATATTTCATCTATCTATCTATCTATCTATCTATCATCTATCTATCAATCTATCTATCTATCTATCTATCTATCTATCTATCTATCTATCTATCTATATTTTGTTTCTTCATTTTGTCTGCCTCTCTTTGCTGGGTTTTCTTTAGGTAGATCTCCTATGTCTCTCAATCTTCTCTGGTGGCCTTATGTAGTCGGTTTCCTATGTGGTCCAGTGGCACAATATCTCTGATCACTTACACCATGATTTCCAGAAGTGTCCCTTTGTGTTGGTTGTATGTGTCCTTTTGTTGTAGTTTGGCCTTGATTGCTTTTGGCACATCAGTAGGATGGATCGACTCTCATTATGACTGGTTGTGAGGACTGGCTATGCCCACAGTATATGAGCTGCTGTATGTGGGCTGACCCCTCTAACAGGGATTCACCCCAGTGGGTTCTTGTGCCTTTGAAACTACTCTTTGGGTGAGCTCCTTGTGGGGCTAATCGGGTGGTGCTCTGTTTTGGTCTGAAGCTGGCCTTTGGGTATGTTATTTCTGATGCCTCTTGGGAGGGTCTCCCATGTAGGCCAATTTCAGCTGTTGCCTGTGCCCAGCCCGGGGTTACCTGGTAGGAGCTACAAAGCTATGCGTGGTTAATTGCTCCCTATGCTGGACCTGGAGGCATGTGGGGTTGCCTCTCTATGAACTGAAGCTGGCTGTCATCAGTATTGGGCCTCTGGCTTCTTAGCAAAAGGGCCAGGGCACTCCTAGGCCCGTTTCCACCTGCCAGCTCCTTGTAAATCTCAGCTGATAAAAGAGCCTCCATAAGTGCATGCTGCTGGACTAGTTATCTTGGTGCTGACAGTGCCCCCTGCGATGCCACCCATGTTGAGTGGGGCGGGGTTCCAGGGAGTCTTGGAGGTGGGGTGGGTGGAGTTCACAAAGTTAGTGCAGATTTGGTTCTTGCACCTAGCTCCAAGCCTGTGGCCACGGCAAAATGCCACAGATCCCTGAAAGCTGCTTATTACAATAGGATTTCAAGCCCCCTCCCTGTCCCAGTCACCCCTCTGAATTCCCCCTATTTGTCATATTCCACTCTAAAAGGTGAGGTCTAAATAGCACACATTAATCCAGGCATAGTCTGAGAGGCAGGAAAGAGAACTCATTCTGAATATTACATTTCTGAAAAAGAATGTGTGAGATTTTTTTGATTGCCTCCTGCCAATTGAGCTTTACTGTCAACTCAAACTCCTAAATCCTTCAAGCTACTTCTTCCTTGCCACCCTTCCCCCACCAATGAGTATCACTAGGCACAAGGAACATTAGAAATTTCGTATTAAGGTCATAATGAGATTTTTAAAATCTGCATAGGATCTGCATGATGAATGCATTTTCTCATGCAGTTTCTTCTATAATAACATTTCATATTTTCATTAAATTTTGTTTCATAGGTAGAATGAATGCAGTGACTTTGGAAGATAGAAAATAATAAAAATTATTAATATGCACTAACCCTGCTCTCCAAATTTATGTTCTATAATGATCCAGAATTACTACACTGAGCACGTTTTTATTTTTTTTCCCACTGAAGGCACAGATATGAAATTGATTTTTTTTCTTTGCAAACACCCATTAGTTTGCATTTAACAGGATAGCAGTTCTCAAAAATGTCAAGCCACACTTATATATCTGCAATAAAATGGGCTATGAACCTGGGTATAGGTCATTAGTTATTAACAAGAATACCAAAGTTTATAAATGAGTTACCTCTTGTTAAAAATTAAGGTGGACCCAATGTTATCTCACTTACCTGCTTTCTGGTATGGAAGAAAAAGTGTTGAGTTATAATTCATTAGCTGGGTGGAAATTGTGCATAATTCACAGCTTTGTCCTTGGAATTCAACTGTTATTAATGCACTGATAATATGTGAGAGATTATGAATCATTTAAATTCTTGTAAATTGTAATTTTAATTATTATTATTTTTTCATTTTACCAAAGAGTCAATTTATAATAAGGAAGAAACTAAGCATAAAGACTGTGTGAATAAGAATGTGAATCTTAATTCTACATTACATCTGTGGGACTATTTAAAAATATTTTGGGTCCCAGATATTCTTTGTTTCATGAAAGTTTGCATAACTGTGGGAATATGAACATTCACCAATTGTCCATTACATATGTCAAAGCTGAAGAAAACTATTGAGAACTACTAATGCAGGCAATTTGAATAGTACATACCTAGGAATACAAATATGAAAAAAAGAAACCTGATACATGTGTAAGACTGTATTTTATGAGACACCTGAAACCTTTAGGCAAATAACTACCTTGCGCTGGTCAAATTCCCTAAGAATGTAATTCACTGGCCTCTGGTAGGGTAGAATTTTTGTTAAGTAGTCATTAGATAGATTGCATTTTAACCTGTGAAATAGTATTAACTATAGTATTAATAGTTAATAATAGTTAATAATTAATAGTTAATAATAATATATTATTAATACTTAATAGTATTAAGTAATAGTATTAAGTTTATCTTTGAATTTGAAAAACTGTTCAGTAGTTATAGTTTGCTGATAGCTTCCCCCCAAATACACCTAGATTCTTAAAGCTATACTGGACTTTCAAACATAATACAGATAATACAGACATAATACAATTGATAATAAAACATAATGTATATATTCATTTATCAATAAACAGGGACAGAAATTTTTTTTTTTTTTTTGCCAAGAATCATGTAAAAAATGTAGTCAAGGTGCTCAACTTGTATTTCTAATGAAGTATTTTTTTTATTAGCATTACATGACTATAATTTTCATAGTTTATCTAGTGTTTTATTTTCTGATCTTTAGGTCATACTTCAGCGAAGTCATATTTTATTGATAAAAGTTTTTCTCTAAATTATTCTGTTTAAATTGCATAGCAATCTCATTATTCTCTTTTAAGATGAAAATGGCCTTTTCTGCTTCTTCTTGTCTTTTTGTTCTTTTGCTTCTTTTGCTTTGTTCATTCACTCTTAACACCCAGTTGTTTTACCCCATTGCTTTATCATTTAGCTTAGCATTGCACATGCCTTCTTTAGCCCCTAGAATCTGTTATTTCAAAGATCGAGTTAATAGACTTTAGCTTCTACTAAATGAATGGAAACTAACTTGCTTATTCACTAAATGTCCCCAGATTTTGTTACCGTGTTGCATGGTTTCAGTGTGACACCATTTGAGGTTCTCTAGGATGTTGTTGAAATTTTTCATTAAAAAAAATCATTCCATTTTTACTAAACACTCTCCAGATTGCTGGGCTGGCTGGACTGATGTGCTCTTAGTGGTGCCCTGAAGGTGGGGTAGCTTGTCCCTTTCCCCGACTGCTGTACTTGGTACCTTCCTGCTGTCTCTGGATTCTTCCTGCCTGGAATCTCTGTAGTCGGTTCTGCTTTCAGTTGCTCCCTTGACACTTCACTGTTTTCATCTGTTCTCTTCTTTTTCACTTTTCATGCTGCTCTTCCCACTGATCTGGCTTTGGTGTTGAAAGGCCTGACTTTTATAATCATCGCTGTGAAAGTTAGTAGACTTCCTTCCTTATGGATCTTGAATCAACAAACCTCGTGTCACTTTTTGTAATGTGCCCTGTTTAACTTTCAGCAGCTAATATCAGCAATGACACTGGTTCATGCCATCTTTTTTCTATGGTCTTTTCAGGCTGTTGGCTCTTGTCCTCATGCTTGCCCTGGCATGGACAAAAGATGGCTACGGCAACTCCAGACATCGCACAGCAATCTCTCATATCTGGAAGAATGTCTGTGCCTTAATAAGAGCCAAGAAAACTCTCTTATAAGTTAGCCAGCTGAATTGCCTTTCCATGCCAATGGTCAGGAATGGATTGTGTACCAATTCTGAAACCAGTCACTGGGGAGGGGAATAGAGTTGCCATGATACACTTATACTAAAGATGTCCCCCCTGAGTTGGGGAAGGGACCCAGCTTTACCTAAGACAAATGGATACAGGTTCTTGCATAGAATCAGATTTCTGTTAGCAAGAAGAGACCAGGCATGGGATTGGCTATTGGGTAGGTGACAACCATGTCTGCAATAGGAATAAAGATATTTGATTATACATGTGAGAACTGGGGCCAAATCATTAAGATCAGACTTGAGGAAATATGCTATCCAAAAGACCTATTAGGCCAAACTATCAAAGTGTGCTTTTGATTTTTGTAAGAATCGTTGATGAAACACTCATTGACACTTAGCACATCTGACCTTTTGGAGTTAATTATCCTCTCATGTTTGTGTTCTGTTTCTGCAACTAGATGAGAGTGGTGGATAATATTTTGGCATGTGGAAATCAGCGAAAGGACAATTGAGACATTGAGTCCACCACCACGTTCCTAATCTCAGTCATACTTCATGTGCAGAGCAGAGATTAGGTCCGCAGATTGCCTTGCTTCCTCTAATCCAGAGGCTGCCAACTGTCAGCTGTGGGATTGCCGAGTCCAAAGATGTGCTTTGTTTCCATAATACAATGTTCATGAAAATATTTTCAATAGTTATTAATATTTAAAAATTGAAAGATGTTATATAAAATCCTGATTTCTCACTTCTTTTGAAACACTGATGCTCTGACATAACTGGGTCTATGTCTTTGGGCCAGCAGTTGGCTCAGGCTGCCCAGTGCTGACCTTTTTAGGATGGAGCCTGAGCTGTCTCGTCCTCCATGGCTCACTCAGGACCATGTTCTCATTACACCAAGAGCATTGTACCAACTTAAGGTACCACCCTTGTAGTTTAGACTCTTACTCCAAGTCATTCTGTACATGACTGCCATATTAATTTTTAAAAACACTCTTTTACTCCACACTTTTGATTGTTTCTAATTGTCTTTAAACAAAGGTTTAAGCCTCTTGAGTAGCATTTTGTCTTTTCACATACATGGAGATTTGCTACTCCATTGTGTGAAACTTCACCCTGCCATTCCTCACATGGTGATGTCCCAGCGGCTTACACGCCTTTCATCAGAAAATTTTCATGACCTGGAACAGCTCTGTGCTAGGCTGAATAATGTCCCCTGCCCCAAAGATACCCATGTCCTAATCCCTGGAACCTGTGAATATTTTACTTCCAATGGCAAAAGGGGACTTTGCAGATGTTATTTCGTTAAAGATCTTGAGATGGGGAGATTATTCTGTATTACCTAGGTGGGCCTGATAGAATCACATGGATCCTTATAAAAGGGACACAGGAGATCAAAGTAAAAGAAGGTGGTATGAAGATGGAAGCAGAGGTTGAAGTGATGCCATTATCAGTAAAGGAATGATAATGTAGCCTTTAAAAGCTGCAAGAGGCAAGGATTGGATTCTCCTGTGGAGCCTGCAGCAGGAATCATCCCTGCTGATACCTTGATATTAGCTCCCTAAAACTTACGTTAGCCTTCTGGTCTCCAGAGAGTAAATTTGTGATGAGAGTAAATTCATGGTAATCTTTTAGTAGCTGCAACAAGAAAATTACTGTTACCTCCTTCTCTATCTTTGCTTATAAATGTGATCCTTTCTTTGAAAGGCAATGCATGGTCTCACATTGATTTCTAGTGTCTTTGTTTCCCTACGAGAGTGCAAGCTCATTGAGAACAGGCCCTTGGTGATTCCATGTGGGGTTTTGCCCAGGACATATTATGTGTTTGAACACAGTGAATAGTTAATAAATATTTGTTGAGAGAAAGGAAGAAGGGATAAAAGGGAAGACTAGTGATATTGGTGGCTAAATGGCCTTGAAAAGCAATTGTAGGTGATGACAGTAGTTTATATGTCCTGATATCTTAGGATGTTAGTGTATCTAGATTACTGGCAATGGCCTGATGAACTTGAAGAGAGGAGAACAGAAAAAGGAGAGCTGGGGAAACTGATTAAAATGGGAAGAGTGGATTTCCTCTGTTTCTCACTCAGTTTGGGTGTGGTATAACTCATGATAAACCACATTACCGGTTGGAGCACCAGAAGAGGCAATTTTGCTCAATGAGTTTTAAATTCTACTGCTTTTGAGGGCTCCTCTGAGATGACATGGATTATGGCATTTTAAAGGCAATTTTCCTTGTGGGACCTTTGGTGGAATTGTAGATTCCCTTAGCAAATGAGGTCAAGGTAATTGTTCTTTGTTTTTCTGACATGCATTCTAGTGGCTGTCTACACAGACAATGTGTTATTTCCGTGCAACCTAGACACTGACATCCAGGCAGAAAGTCTCCAGGGAAGGTTACACATTTGCATAATGTCACTGAAGGTTTGTGTTCCTGTATTAACTGACAGAGATGGGCAACGACAGGATGCCAGACAGCTGCGCTGCTGACAGAGCCTCTGAAAATAGAGAGTGCATGTTCTTTCAAGATGACATCAGCCTTCAATTACAGGAAGGTGAGAGGACACCCAAAGGAAGGAGACAGGGAAAGGTAGGAGAAGAGCTACCAAGGGGTGGGGAGGGTAGAGGGCTGTGTTTGGCCACTGAAGGAAGGGGGAAGCCAGTGTTTTAATTGTCTTAGACTTTTGATAACAGAATGTGAAACTGGGCACAAATGGGACAAACATTTTATATAGCTAAAGGATTAATGAAAGAAGGGAAATAATAGATTTGGATTAGGCTAATAATATTATTATCATTTTTCCATTCCATCTTGTTGATCACAATTTAGGATCTTGTCTTTTATAGGTGTAACCAGAGTGAAATGTGCCCTAATTCTCTGGCTCTGTGTAGGTGAAGAAAAGCAATTTCTGTTTTTACTTCTTGCCCATCTCAGTGAAGAACTCAGCACTTGATCCATTTCTTCACAAGAATCCATGTGTGTGTGTGAACATCTTAGAGTGTGACATAGACATTACTTGAAATTTTATAGAGGAGATGATTTGTATGTGTGTGTGTGTATGTGTGTGGTGCTAGGGGAGTGCTCATATCACCAAACAACCAGCTGTATCTCAGCAACTACTACTAAATATATATTTTCAAATGCGCTGGAGCAAAGGGCCCTTAGATTAATAGGACCAACTTTAGAAGGAAGCTGGTGATAACCTTCTGTTACTTATGCATCTCTTTGGGGTTACAGCCAACACCTAAGTGGCTCATGGTCTTAGGTTGGTTTCCTAGATGTAAACCCTGGGATGAGAATTCAAGTGCAAGTGGTTTATTTAAGGTGCTCCCAGGAAAACCGAGAAAAGGAATGAAGGAAGGAGAGCTCAAGAGGAAGAAACCAAGCAAAGGTATAATCTCAGGTGAAGTCCTGCACTTGACCTTTCTATGGAGTATAAATTACCGCTCATAGTTGGTGGCTTAAGGCAAGAAGACTGGCCTTCCATTGATCATTGGCCAAGGGCCTACCTGAAGGGTAACAAACTGTCATGTATAGTAGGCTCCCCTTACCCACGGGGGAATATGGTCCAAAACCCTTAGTGGATGCTTGAAGCCATAGATAGTACCAAATCCCATATATGCTATGTTTTTTCCTATACATACATTCCTTTTCACTTAAAGGAAGCATTTTTGTACCATTTCTTTGGTACATCCAAATTGCCAGCATCATGACTCTTGCACTTTGAGGCCATTCTTAAGTAAAGTAGTACTTGAACAGAAGTACTCTGATACCATGATAGTTGATCTGATAACCAACCTGGCTACTAAGTGACTAACAGGCAGGTAGCATACACAACGTACGTAGATATGCTGGACAAAGGGATGATTCACATCCCGGGTGGGATGGAACAGGATGGCAGGAGACTTCCTGACACTGCTCAGAAGGGTGCACAATTTAAAACTTATGAATTGTTTATTTCTGGAATTTTCCATTAAATATTTTCTGACTGCATTTGACCACGGGTAACTGAAATCATGGAAAGTGAAACCGCAGGTAAGGGGCAACTGCTGTACTTGAGGCTCTATATGTAGGCAAAGGACTCAGTAGCCTGAGCATAATAGTCCCTCAAAGAAAAGATGCCACTGTCCCTTAAAGAAAAGGCTTCTGAGAGGGACATTAAAGCTGGGCTGAAGGGGCACAAGAAAACGGGAAGAGAGATCCAAGAAGACACGGGCTACAGTGTCTGCTACCCTTATCAGAATACTCTTTCCAAACTGGGAGTGCCGTCTCCAAGAAAAATTCTTGATAACAACATCTCTCCCCCCCATTTTATTTTTATTGCCTTCCACCAACATATTTCGCTGTTCTTAAATATTATAATGAAAATTAATCAAGGCAAATTGCCCTGTAAAGAATGGCAGAGAGTGGGATAGGCTATATGGGTCAAAAATCTGTCTACATGAGCTCTTCATCCTCTTGACTCCATTTGAATACTTTACCTAAACTGACTTCCGGGATTCTGATCCAGTGCCCTCAAGAGACTTAGTGGTGATGTTGCTGGTGTTTTCCTAGTTAATCTATGGTGTCACTGGTTTTGGAGGGACATCTTCACAAAATGCTTTTTTTCCATGACCTCTCTAGGTTATAACCCTGTTCTGAATTACTGAGATTCATTCTTCCCTTATTAATGATAAAACTGACAGATCCCATTTCTTGAGTGCTTCTCCGGCAGTGTAGATATAAATCTCAACTTGGTCCTGAGAATGGGTATTATTGTCTTCCTTTTATGTGTGGGGAAACTGGCTAAGTAGGAAAAAAAAACCAAAAAACAAAAAACCAACAACTTTCCCAAAGACCTTTCTACTTTTCCATTTGGTATATTATTTGGGCTTAGTATATCTCACAACTTCACACTCCTTTTCCCCTTAAATCACTACTCAGTGCTCTCTCCTGGGCAACTGGCTTTGAGTTTTACATAATTGAGGCAAATTAAAGGAAAAGACATTGTGTTTTCTTCAAGGTCAGTTGCAGGTTGTCTTCTTTAGTGAGGCCTCCTGATAAATGACGAGCTCTTGTGCGACTGTCAACTGACAGCAAAAATAAATAAATAAATACATAAATAAATAAATAAAAAATAGCTGTTCTTTTTTGCAGCCTAATGTTTTTTTAGAATTGATGGTTTCTGTTCTCATTAGAGGCTCTTAGAATATCAAAAAGGTGGTTTGAAAATCACTCAGAGAATCCAAAGAGCAAACATAAGCACATTTTGATGGATTCATAATGAGGCTAGCTACTTCAGTTAATAAACAGGTGACAGTACTATGAACAGAAGTGCCCCCCAAATGGTCCACACAGATGAATCCAATGATGTGGAAGGCCCCTGGGAGTTTGACGTTTCTAAGATGCCGTGACTCCTGTGACACCATTGAAAGGTAGGAGCAGGGAAAAGCTTGTCTGCATTGGAATCAGTCTGGGCTGCTTTTATTTTCTTTTTAAAGTCTAGGTTAAGCCAGTTTTAGGTCATTCTTTTCAAAATCTAGTATGGGGTTTGATTCATCTGTCTCTCAAAGTAGGAGTGTTATTTCCCACCATCTCATGATGATCTGCTTATCAATTGTTGTATAATAAACTAAGTCAAATTTAATGGCACCTTTAAGAAAAATGTATATCTCACAATTTTGTGGGTCAAGATTCGGCAGAACTCAGTAGAGTAATTCGTTTACACCACGTGGTGTCAATTAGGGTGACTCGGTACTCTTCAGTTAACATTTGGGCTGTTGAAATAACTTAACGGATGGGTTGAAGTGAAGAGTGAATGCAACTGAAGTAAGAATTAGTAAACTGGAAGATCAGATTGAGGGACTCCCTGTGAAGGCATCATAAAAGTGTAAAAAGTGGAAAGAATGAAAGAAAAATTAACAAAAACCAGAGGTAAAAATGTCAAGCCTCTTTAGTATTAATCCCAGAAAGAGAAAAACAAGTAAACTGAAAGGAGAAAATAGCTAAATATAATAAATAATCATGATACAAATTCCCCATACAAAAGTCAATAGCATTCTTCTGTAAAAGATAACTAAACTAAGTAGAAAATATAAGCATGTAAGATAACATTCATAATAAAAAAAAGAGATTATAAAATTTTCAGGAATAAACCTAACAGAACACACAGGTCTTTAAGTAGAAAAATTTTAAAAAGTTAATTGAGTTAGTAAAAGTTAGACTTTATTTAAGTCAAGAGATAGAGGGTACTCAAGGATGAGATTATGTAACATAGTAAAAACTTAATTTCCCCCCCAAATTAATCTTAAATGCAATGCAATTTTAGTTAGAATACCTGGAGGATGCTTTTACGAAATTTAAGAAACCGGCTTTCTAAAATTTATATGAAAAAATAAAAGTTTTTGAATAAACATAAACTTTTTAAAGAACAAAATTGAAGGATGTCTTGTTTTAATTTTTATTTTTCAATTACAGTTGACATACAATGTTAGTTTCAGGTGTGATTTGACATTTATATACTTCACAAAGTGATGTCCCCGATAAGTCTAGTAACAACCTGACACCTTACATAGCTATTACAATGTTATTCACTGTATTCCCCATGTTGTACTTTACATCTCTGTGACTATTTTCATAACTACCAATTTGTACTTCTTAATCCCTTCACCTTTGTTACCCATTCCCTCCAATCCACCCTCCTATCTTGCAACCACCAATTTGTTCTCTATGAATTTTTCTTGTTTTGTTTGTTTGTTAATTTTGATTTTTAGGTTCCGCATATAAGTTAAATCATATTGTATTTGTCTTTCTCTGTCTGACTTATTTCACTTGGCATAATACTTTCTGGGTCCATTGATGTTATCACAAATGGTAAGATTTCATTCTTTTTTGTGACTGAGTAATATTCCATTGTATATATGTACCACATGTTTATCCATTCATCTATTGATTCATCTATTGCTTTCATATCTTGGCTATTGTAAATAGTGCTGTGATGAACTTAGGGGTGCATATACCTTTTTGAAGCAGTGGTTTGGATTTCTTCAGATAAATACCCAGAAGTATTATAGAATTTCTGGGTCATAATGTCGTTCTATTTTTAATTTTTTGATGGACTCCCATACTGTTTTCCAAAATGGCTGCACCAACTTGCAATCCCACCAACAGTGCATGAGGGTTCCCTTTTCTCTAATACTTATTGTTTGTTGATTTATTGATGATGGCCACTCTGAAAAGTGTGAGGTGATATCTCATTGTGGTTTTCATTTGCTTTTCTCTGGTGATTAGTGATGTTCAGCATCTTTTCATATGTTATTGGCCATCTGTAGTTCCTCTTTGGAGAAATGGCTATTCAGGTCTTTTGCCCTTTTTAATTGGATTATTGTGTGTGTGTGTGTTAAGTTGTCTGAGTTCCTTGTATACTTTGGATATTATTTCCTTATCGATGTATCACTGGAGAATATCTTCTCCTATTTAGTAGGTTGTCTTTTAATTTTGTTGATGGTTTCCTTCGTAGTACAAAACTTGTTAGTTTGATGGAGTCACATTTATTTATTTTTTATTTTGGTCAGTTGCCTGGGGCGATGTATCGTAAAAAAATATTGCTAAGAGTGATGTCAAAGAGTTTATTGCTTATTTTCTTATACGAGTCTTATGGTTTCAGGTCTTACATTTAAGTCTTTAATCTATTTTGAGTTCATTTTTGTATATGGTGTAATAAAGTGGTCAGGTTTCATTTTTTTTTTTTTTTTTTTTTTTGCAGTTTTCCCAACACTACTTCTTGAATAGACTATCTACCCCATTGTATATTCTTGTCTCCTTTGTCATAGATTAGTTGACCATATAGGCCCGGGTTTATTTTTGAGCTCTCTATTCTGTTCTATTGATTGATGTGTCTTTTTTTTCTTTCATTGTAGTCATTGACATAAGAGTCTTTTTAAGAAAAACTGTACTTAATATAAATGTTGACTTACTCATGGACACTAAGAATTGAGCAATTTTATTTTCTGTGTTGTACATCTTCACTTTTTACTGCTTTTAACATACTGTCAAACAAGAAACCAAAAAACCACCAAAATGTGAAGTCACGCCAAGTATATATTTTCTCCTAATGACTCTGCCGTCACCCTGAATTTGGAAACTTGGGTGATGACTGACATATGTGTCCAGAACCTCTTCCGATGAAAACCCATTGGTAACAGTTTGGGGAAATATGAGATGATAGATTTCTTTCCAAATAGGAAATAGACACAGAGAATCTGTCATTAATAGTTGAGATTTTCAAAAATCTTTAAAAACTACATGTCAAAATGCTGATGATATTTTTTCTCAATTGTTTGGCTTCAGATTCTACCCTCTAAGGAAATCACACCAAAATAGAATATTGTGAGAATTCTGGTCATATTCACTTATATCATGGGATTATAATGAAGGGAAATTGATACTGCTTCTGAATTATGTTCCATTTGGGGACCAGCTATGCAGAGAGCAGATACCCAGAAACAATGTAGCTCCTGCTTTCAGAACCCTTTAAATATCTCCCTTATTTCCTACTCTCATCTCTGCCTCGACAGGGTCCTGAGAAAGTCTTGAGGTCTGTAGTTTTCTTACTGTGCTTAAAAACGGAGAGCTGGATTCCATAAAAAGTCAAATAATGCAAGTAATAGAATTATTCTGCCTAACAAATGTCCCTCATTTTGTTCTTGGGTATCTGTGTCTTTTGAGCAGAAAGTGGCACTAAAAACACATCTTAAATGGTTCCTGAAGAGACTATGTATCTGAAGTGATGATCAAGTTATTTTTTAAGAAAACCTCAACAGATTTAGTTTTTATTTTTGAAAAATTAAAATACAGACATATGCATATGTATGTGCATGTACACATATGTATATACATGCATGCATGTATACACACGTTTGTACATAGACATGCATATATACATAAGTCAGTATGCAACAGAGAATCTATATGTTTATGCATATATACATATATATGCACATGCATATGTATACACTTGTAAATGCACATGCACACAGGTATATGTGTGTACACATACACACACACATATATATATATATATACACATATACATATATACGTGTGTATATGTGTATATATATATCTACATACATATATACATATTTATACATATACATCCAAGTACATATGTATACACATGTGTATTTATATATGTATATACAGGTATAATGCACATAATGTGTACATATGTATGTATATATGCATATATACATACATATATAAATTTAAACTCTTACACATTGATCTAAGCTAATTTGGTGTGTCAAAAGTTACTTTTCGGAGGCGTTCTGTAGCATCCGGTCGTTAAAGGGAGGTGAGGAGCAATTGGTTCAGGTTTCTTGGACCATATTCTGTTTATGCCTGTTATCGTGCTGCCCATTCAGTTTAGTAGCTTAGCACTCTTAAAAGTGTCCTGGTTAGATGACAAATTACATGGTTACCCTAGTTTGGTCTTTTCCCTGGCAGTCTCCTTATTGGATAGTATATTACATTGCAAACAAGACCCAATTCTGTCACATATAAAAACTTTTATTAGTGAAGAGTCACAAAAACAGTCATACTGCCTGTTCTGAAATTTGATGGAGAGCCACTCTTTGTTTTTACAGGCCCTCTGGCAGCAACTTGCTTAAAGTTCTTATGTGGCCTAAAGCTTAAATAGTTCTGAGAGCTCTTGTTAAGAAAAAAATAATACAAAATCCCAAATACAAAACTAGAGATAAAAATGAGTATTTGTTTAGAAAGAGAAAAGAAATCTAAAAAATCACACGTTTGTGCATTTGACAGATGCTATAAACAACACAAAATTCAGACAAATAATATAATATCCGGCCTGACTCTTCTTCATATATTATATAAATTCGTGTTATATGAATATATAAATTATTTATTATTTCGTGTTAATATTTGTATTTAGCCTTTTAGATTTACCTCTTTGTTGAATTTTTTATTGGATGTTACAGAATTTATAATTCATATTTTTAGCTTATCAGAGTCTACCTTCAATTAATATTATACTACTTCATATGTAAAAGCGTTAAACAATGTATTTCCATTTCTTCCACCTATTTTTTTTGCTTTACTGTTACCATTGAATTTCTTCATATGTTATGCACCCCACAACATATTCTTTTTAATAGTTTAAAAAGTTAGAAAATATAAGTAATATTATCTACATATTAACCATATCCATCTCCCTTCATTCCATTGTATAGATTTGAGTTTTCATGAGGTATCCTTTTATTTCAATCAGAAGAACTTCCTTTAATATTTCTTACATACAGGCCTGCAAAGAACAATTCTTTCTTTTTGTTTTCAGATAAAAGCCTTTATTTTTCTTTCATCTTTAAAATATAATTTCACTGGATATAGAACTTTAGGTTGATAGTTGTTGTTTCTTTTCCCCCCAGCACTTTAAATGTCATTCTATTATCTTTAGCTTAAATAAATGTAATTTCCTTTTTGTTTTCCTTTAAGTAATATGCCTTCTTTCTCTGTGCTTTTAAAACTTGTCTTTTTTATCACTGGTTTTCAACAATTTGATTATGATATTCTTGCTTGTGGCTTGTTGAGCATATTGGATTTCTGTAAGTTTATAGTTTTCAACAAATTTGAATAATTTTAGCCATTGAATTTAAAATTTTTATTTCTGTACACATTGTTGATTCTTGAATTTCTATATTTTAATTTCACACATATTAGAACTCTTGATACTGTCCCATTAGTAACTGTTTGCTAATTTTGTTTATTATTTTTTTCTCTGATTTAGTTTGGATGGTTTCTTTTGTCATATCTTCAAGTCAATGCAGTGTCTGATCCAATATTAATCACATAATATGAATTCACCATTTCAGATATGGTACTTTTCATTTCTAGCAGTACCTATTAGTTCTTTGTTATAGGTTCCATTTCTTCATTTTGTTCATATTTTCCTTTATATCCTAGAATGTAATTATAATAGCTATTTTAAAGTTCCGTGTGTGTGTGTGTGTGTGTGTGTGTGTGTGTGTGTGTTGTGTGTTAATTTGGTTGAATTTAACATTCAGTGACTTTCTTTTGATTAATTTTGTTTCTTGGTTATGGATCACAGTTTTCTGCTTCTTTCCATGTCTAGTCATTTTTTATTGGATGCCAGATATTGTAATATTACATTATCAAGACTCAAGATTTTGTTGGCTGTTTTAGAAAGAATGTTGAATTTTGTTTTGTCAGGCAGTTGAGACAGTGTGATACCTTTGAGGCTTGCTCTTAAAATTTCTTAGAATGTGCCTTGTGTAGTCCTTGCTGTAGGACTAGGTTAGCCCCATAACTTAGGCATGGGCCTCTGGGGTCTCTACTGTATGGGCCAGTGCTTCAGTGAAATCTCCACTTTGGCTAATGACATTTGGATATCTCCCAGCCCTGTGTGAGCACTGAGAATTATTCAGCTTATAGTCACCCTGTAGGTTTTCTGACTCAAGAGTATGACTCTTCCTCTCTGTGAACTCTTTTTTCTACTAGTCTGCCCTGCAGATTTTAGCTGCTTCCATGACTATGATATTTGTCTCTTCTAGTCAGCAAAAGCACTGTGTTTTTTTAAAGATATATTTTTTTTAATTGGGGAAGGTGTACAGGACTTTATTGGGGAACAGTGTACTTCCAGGACTTTTTTCCAAGTCAAGTTGTTGTCCTTTCAATCTTAGTTGTGGAGGGCGCAGCTCAGCTCCAGGTCCAGTTGCCATTTTTCTAGTTGCAGGAGGCAGAGCCCACCATCCCTTGCAGGACTCAAGGAATTGAACTGGCAACCTTGTGGTTGAGAGCCCGTGCTCCAACTGAGCCATCCGGGAGGCAGCTCAGCTCAAGGTGCCGTGTTCAATCTTAGTTGCAGGGGGTGCTGCCCACCATCCCTTGCAGGACTCGAGGAATTGAATTGGCAACCTTGTGGTTGAGAGCCCACTGGCCCATGTGGGAATTGAACCGGCAGCCTTCGGAGTTAGGAGCATGGAGCTCTAACTGCCTGAGCCACCAGGCCGGCCCCACTGTGGTTTTTTAATGTCCTCATTTCTGTGCTACTGTCTTGAAAGTGCCTCTAGGCAGAAAGCGAGGGCAACAAGTAACGTTCACCTTACTTGTTTACCTTTTTCTTAGAATTCATTGACCTGGAATCCCTATTTTTCAGTGTCTGTAAACATTTATTTCATACTATGTTTAGTTTTCTAATTGTGTTGGGGGAGGGGAATCAGGGGCTATTTAGTCCATCATGGCTGGAAGCAAAAGTCAAATCCACTGTCTTATCAATAAAATAATCTTTAAAAAATGTTAGATCACTACAAGGATATGAATCTTTGTTTTGTTCACTGGTATAGGTTAAGTGCTAAAAATGCCTGTTATCATATAGTTGCTTAATAAATCTTTCTTAAATACATAAATAAATCAATAAAATCTATTTTTAACTAATATGAACTTTTCTATTGATCAGAAAGCAAGATTGATGATATGATTATATTAGTCTGTGAAATGTGGATTTTTGATTAATACTTTAATATGATAATTATTACTAATAATTATTTAAGTGTGTATTCCTGATTAAGGCACTTCAAATATTAACTAACTCCCTGCCCCAGGGCACAGGAATACGTTAACAATAATGAATATACACATATATATACCACATTGTCTCTTTTGAAGTCTTCTAAAGAAAAATTCAGACAGTATATAACAGAGAAAAGGTAAAAATTCTCCTTTCTGACTCTAATTCTTACTCTCTTAGTCCTCTTCTCCATAATCATTATTCTTTTATTATTGACCCATGCATATATAAGTTATAAATACATGTGTAATCCCCCTTTTGTCCCTCAAATGATTGCATATTACATATCTAAACTGAATGTTCTACTTTCATATAATTGTATTAAGGGGGGTTTCAAAAATCACCTCACTGTTCTAACACTTGCCTAGTATTTTATTGAATAGCTGTATCATAATTTATTTAAAATATTTCCTATTGATGGATATTTAGTTTTTCTCCAGTTATCTGAAGTTACAAACAGTACTACAATTAAAAGCCCTATGTATGCATATATGGCATGTACGAGTGTGTCATTGTGCTTTCATGTGACACAGGTGCCACCGTACAATTTCACAAAGCAGCAATAAAAGCATACATGAAACCAGGTAATGAACAAGTAAGACTTTAATACAATAGTCATTGCTACATAATAATTGCATCTCTCCAGTTCAAATTATTATAATAAGAAATTTCTGGCATACAAATTACCCCCCAAAATTAACACTACTTTGTAATACACCTCTGCCTCTCTTCAATGGGCTCTGTGTAATAATATGTGGTAATACTATGGTAAAATTCCTTTTTACTAAAAACAGAAATTACATCCTTGCACTTCTTGGTCTCTGATTTAGAAAGACGAAAACTTGAAACTTTGAACCTTTTGTATGTATCCAATAAAAGGGGGGGGGGCTCATATAAATGAAGAGCCGAGTCTTGTTTGCATTTTCCTCATTTTTTGTCTACTGTGTACTTCATTAAATTAGCTGTTTGCATTCACAAGAGGATTGTATTTTTCTTGTTTTATTTTATCATTAAATTGTCTTGGGATAATACCTCTGACAGAGGAAATTCTTGTTCACAATTCTAAAACACACAATAGCCTCGTGTTGATAGAATTATGGTAACACATTTTCCCCATGAAGATGAGGCACAAATATTCTTTCATATATTAAAAAAAAAAAATCTAACTCTCCCAAAGAATAACTGTAGGTCATGAAGTCCTTCCAGTACGTTTCTTGTTCACCAATTAACATCTTTGCATATTAAGGAAATCCCCTGTGGAAGCCTAAAGACATTATTAAAACAAGGCAGAAGCCCAAATTTTGTAATATAAGGTTTCCAGATAGACACATGAGAGAATGGACTGGAATAATTCTTAACTACTCACAATTCAAGGTCATTATATATGACGTTGGGAATGTAATTTTCTTAAGGCTTTGATCCTTAATTGTGTTTTCCTTATCAACACCTGGAAGGTTCCCTAGACCCTGCATACTTTACAGTACTCCTTTTACTAAATTACCCAAAGCATTCATACCAGGTTATCTTAGAAACGTCTTATTAAGAGGGTGAAGAGCCAGAGGGCCAGTTCTCTGGGAGACAGTCTGCTGGATTTTGGGTTTAGGCCACAGAACATCTTAGCAATGAGGAGGGATATAGGATGGCTGCCAGATAAGGGAGGAGAGATAGCAACTCAGATTTTCCGGAAAGCCAACGGAGTCACATAACTGCGGGGAAAAATAGGGTGACACCCCAGGAACCTCTTCTGTTGACATTCCTCTTGTACTTTCACTGCCCTAGGGTCTGTGGTAGACTGATTTGACCAGCACTGTAATGTCCAAATACTTAGAACTTGCTGAACAAAACCTGCCAGCCAGCTCTATAATAGTGACAACTATAAAGAAAAAAAAAATGACAGCAAACCATTGTTATTATTTAACATTTCTACAATGTCAACACATGCTTGATGCTGTGAAAAATGAGGAATAGAATACCGAGAGAGCTTGATGAGTTTACGTTGTCAAGTAAACAGGCAGCTAAAGCATGTAGGCTATCCTTGTAAAAGAGGCATGACAAATTTTCTGAATTCAGGGCTTTTTTTTTTTTCTTCTTTTTCCTCCTTACTCTTTCAGCAGTTTTCTTGGATGTCTCATATCCCACAGCTCAGTGGTTCTCAACGGTGGCTATATATTGGAATCATCCAGTAAGCTTAAGAAACAACAACAAAAAACAACAAGAACAAAAACAACACTGCTGCCTGCTTCTCACCCTCACAGACCCTGAAGTAATAGATGGAGGCATTAGGACTTTTAAAAGCCCCCTACATAATTCTCCTAGGCAGCTTAGGTTGTGAACCACTATACTGGGTTTTTGTTATTGTTGATGTTGTTTGTTCATTTTTTAATCAGCTGTCCCTGATAGCACTACTTTTGAAACAACTTTGGTCCCTATTCTCATTTTTTTCCTCTCCTCCTTAAGCATTTTGAAAGAAAACAATTAACCGTATTAACCAACCTCTGTTCTGCCATAAGTATTCATGGGAAAGGGTTTTTGCTCCTCCCCCATGTGGCGTGTGTATTTTAACTGAAGTCTTCTGGAGATAATGCTTTATCCCATATCCAAAGCTGTGGGTCTAATGGTGCATGTTTTCAGTGAAAGGTTTTGCAATAAATCTCTACTTAGCTTGTGAATTACACCCCAGCCCTTAGTCTGTTTGGTTGGAATGAGTACATAAGAAAGATCTCTGTGACAGTCTCCATGTTGAGTTTCCCTATCAGCTTTAGGTACTTGTTCTGGATCACAGCGATGTCCTTTCTTTACCAAGCTCCTTCACACAGACCCAGAGAGCCAAGATCAGGTTACATCTGCTCCATTGACCACCCCACATCCTTTTTCCTTTTCTTCCATCATCCAAAGAGCATATTGAATAATTTGTAGGCTCTGGGATGCCACCCAAAAAGTAGCTATTAGGTTGGTGTGTGGGCATCCTAAGATATAGGCTTATGTCTAACTCCCATGTTTCAGAAATAGGTTGGTGTATTAGGTACCTATTGCTGCATAGTAAATTTTTCCACAACTTAGCAGCTTAAAACAAATATTTATTGCCATCTGAGTTTCTGAGGGTCAGGAATTCAGGATCTCTCATGAGGTTGTAGTTAAGTTTTCATCTGAAGGCTTGACTGGGGTTAGAGTTTCCTCCCTCACATGGCTGTTGGCTGGCCTCAGTTTCTTGCTGACTGTTGGTCAGTTCTTTACCACCTGGGGTTCTCCATAGGGCTGGTCATGACATGGGAACTGGCTTAACTCAGAGTGCGTATCAGAGAGAGAGAGAGAGAGAGAGGAAGAGAGAGACAGAGAGAGAGAGCGAGAGAGAGAGAGAGAAACCAAAATATAAACTGAAGTGCCTTTTATAATTAATTTTGGACAGTGACATACTATAATTTCTGCTATATTTTATTGGTCACACAGACAAAACCTGGTACAATGTAGGAGACTATAAAAGGATGTCAATATAATTAGGTGGGATCATTGGGGGCTATCTTAGAATCTGGCTACCACAAATGGTCTGGACCAAGCACAACAAGGGTTGTACGAATTTTGGTGAGATTTACCACCTACTCACATTAAGCATTCTACCTGGTTGGCTAACGGTACCAGTCAACCAACTAAGGGGGTGGAAGAAAGTTAGCACTCTCAAAAATGAGCATTTCTTGGAGGTGGCGCTATAGGATCCACAAAACCCATCTACTTTGATGAGAGCTTACAATGTGCTTAATTTCAACAGCAGACTTTCCCCCCAATGATAGATGGGCAGTGTTTAATGTATACCATCTCTGTTCTGTGTTGGTTTGTTTGAAATATAAATAAACCCCTTGCACTTTGTATCACACCTTCACCCACATCTTGGCTTGTGAGTTTTCCTTATAATTCTACTCTATTATTTTCAACTCTAATCCACCATCTGAAGTGGTAACAGATCATCCCTTGTCAGGGATGATGCTTGAAAAGTTAATGTATAGATTATCCCAGAGAAAATGATGACATCCTGAAGCTAGGTTGTGGTTTCCCCTAATAAGTGTGATATTGAGTTAGAGAGGTTTGTTGAGACCTTTGACTGATCCCATAGGAAATTTCTGTTGTTGGTCTATCATTTAACTTTTAACTTTTTTTTAAAGAACAGCTGTATTGAGGCATAATAGCCAAATAATGATCTGCACATATTTAAACGTACACACTGATTAGTTTTGACATCTGTTTATACCCATGAAATGATCACTAAAATCATGACACTTCATGTCTCCATCAGCCCTGAAAGCTTCCCGGTGGGCTTTTGTAACCCCTTGTCCCCATCCTTCCATGCTCTGCCCTCCATCCCTAAGCAACCACTGATTTCCTTTTTGTCACTATAGACTAGTTTGCATTTTCTGTAGTAGAGTTTCTCAACCTCAGTGCTATTGACATTTTGAACCAGATATTTCTTGGCTGTAGAGGACTGTCATGTACATTGCAGGAGGTTTATCAGAAACCTTGGTCTCCACCCACCAGATGCATGTACCACTTCTGCTGCACTTGTAACGACCCAAAATGTCACCAGACATTGCCAAATGTTCCCTAGGGAGCAAAATTGGCCATGTTAGAGAACCATTGTTCTAGAGTTTCATATAAATAGAATCATATGGTATACACTCGTTCTTGTCTGGCTTCATTCCCTCAGCATAATTATTTTGAGATTCATTCCAGAGGGATCTTTCTCATCAGGATACCTGTTGAGAAAAATGTCTGAGTGTGAATGTTTTATTGTCAAAGTAGGTAGTATATAGAGTATTGGACAATGTGAGAGTCAAAGTCTTGGGTTCTGATCCTAGCATTTCCACTTACTAGCTGTTCTGTATTAATGATATGAAAATCTTTGTCTGGCTTACTTTGCAACATTACTGTGACGCTCGAGTCTGTGCTATATTACATTAAAGTACTAGTGTTTGCATTCATTTCACAGAATCTATAAAAAAGTATTTGTTTATCAAATAACCTACACTGTCATGTAATTTAACATTCTTATGGAGTGCTTGCATTTATAGCATTCTATGTACTATGACACAGAAATTAGTTTGTTTTCAAAGAGCATACAAGATATTGCAATTAAGTGAAATATGGATGAAGTGCAGAAGTGGCAGAGAAAGGAGTGATTCATTCAGGGAAGCATTACTGCAAACATTTCCTGGAGTAGGGACAATCTGGGCTTGTTTTTGAAAGATGAATGGGATCTTACTGGGTGGACATTGAAGAAGGGACGTCTATTAGAATGATAAACATGAAAGCAAGGAGGCATAAAATAGCATGGTGTGTCTGGGAACTATAAGTAGCTTAGTGTTGCTGTGGTATGAAACGAGATCGGATCTGAGTGGTGGAATATGAGCAATAAGCAAGCATCAACCAAGAAGGAAATATTTTATCTTGCTAATGAGTTTGGACTTTATCTTACAAATGGTGAGAGGCTAGTGAAGTGTTGTAAGCAAGAAACACAAACCGGTTAGTGTTTTGGAAAAGTTGCTTTTGTGCTAGTGTGAAGGATTGATTTAAATGCCTGTTCTCATTACTGAAGACTAGGGATTTTTATCTCATCAATATTTTATCGTTTCATTGTCATAAATTAACATCAGCTTGTGCAATTATGTTTCATTACTAAATGGCAAAAATGACTTCTTGAAAGAGAGAAGTATTAATATTAATAATTCCTTAGCATAATTTCAACTTAGAGGGCCAGATAAATATATAGAAACTTTTTTCTTTGTTTTAGTTCAGTAATGACAGTTTGAAACTACTCTCTGCCCACATCAAAACATTAAAAGTCCCTGTGACTAAAGGATGATTAGGAGCATGAAACGTGATCAGCAAACAACTCCCAACATAGTGAGCAATGGGAAGGCTTCTCCTCCAGGGAGAGGTGAAGGGAAAAGTTGCCCTTTAGAAATGAGACTCACAGCTTATTCTGTACTGAGGAAGGAAACAGGATTCACAAGTCACGAAACTGTCATAGTTTCAAAAAGATAACATTCTCAACTAACAGAGATCCTTAATATTTTTATCTTCCTGACAGGTATTGGGACACCTTGATAAATCCCTCCTGTTCTGGACAAATGCGGTGACCTTTTAGAGGTCCTAAATGTCTTCTTGTACAAGTCTGTGACCTCTTTCAGATGTATGATATTGATACTCTTTTCATATAGACTTCGTGTAGTTTGCTAATGTGTAAGCACACATTCCACCCTTTCCTACTGAATGCCATGAGATCTCATTTTCCTTAACTGAATGTCCTGCCACCCACCCACCCTGCTGACTACGAGCAAATCGGGGAGGGTCTTAGATTATGCTCGTGTACCAACTGAAGCTTGTCATGTAGATTTGTTAGGGAACTTTATACGGTGGTCTCTTCTTTCAGTACCCGTTACATCCTGCAAGACAGTTCTTATAAATAGCAAAATCCTGTTTTTATATCCTGAGCCTGAATTGATTTTTCTACGACAATGCTGATTTAGCCCATCGCATGTGGGAACTTCCATTCCATTTTCTTGGAATGGAAAACTGGATATTAGAAAAGTTAAGCAAGACCAGAGGAGGGAAATTAGGATAAGAGAAAAAATCTGGGTATGTAGGAATGAAACTTAACCTAGGCTTGCTGAGGGATGTTTCTATAAACTTGACATTTTCAAAGTCAGTCTCACAGTAAATACTTAGGGTCAGGGTCGTGTTGCCTTATTTCTTTGCACCTGATGAGTACATAAACACAGATTCTAGACTAGGCAGTTGGGAGAGCAAGTCATGAGGATATAAAAATTGTCCAAAGAAAATGCAAAAGTGAGCCTATATTCTTAGCAGAATTCTCACTCTGGGAGGAGGGGAAGGTAGTATTTACATCTATTACTCCCATGGAGAACATTGGAGAACTGAAAAGCTCTGTCTCCATTCAGGAGTACATAATTGTGCCTCTATGAATATGTGCTGTTAAAGGACTTTGCAGACCTCTAATCATGATTGTGGCCACTTTCCATTAATCATGCCACCATCTTGTTGAAACACACATGCACATGTCATGAAATCAATAGGAAGAAATGGTACTCTAGGAATACAGAAAAGACATGGAAGTACAAACAAGGAAACATGATAAATGCTTTCAAATATTTGATGGGCCATCATGAGCTACAAGGATTGGTTTCTCCTGTGTGATTTCAAGAAAAGAACTAGGACAGGAAAACCGATACTAGGTCAACATAAGGAAGACTTCTGTCTATTAAAAGATTTAAGCTGGTCACAAGCAGCCTTTTACCATTAGATGTGTTCCAATGGTGGTCTTATGATGTCCTATTAGGTCACAAGGGAGGCTTACAAAATCGAGTCAGACTAGATATCGTTTTTGTCTTTTGGAAATGTGATATTCTAGAATTCAAACAATGCAATAAGCTCAATATCATCATTGTGAACTATGATCTTTATATAGCTTTTGTTTTTTATCATTGGAGATATTTAAGGCACTACTAATTTTTGCATAAGGAGATGTTCTTGTTTCTCCTCTGTGACTATTATGTTTTGTGTGTCCAGCAGCTATGTTTATTTGTTTATTTGTTTATTCAATCATTTATCCAACTAATAGTGTTGAGTTTCTCATCTATACTAGATACTGTGTGAAGGACACAAAGATGAAAAAGATATTATTACCTGCCTTGTCCTTATCAAGATGTGAGTGTGTGCTCAGCTACTTCCTAACTTAGAGCTTTACTTTGAAATGTATGTTATGCTTTTAGTTTTTTTTATTGGTTGTTTAGATGCTTAAAATATAGTGTTATTCAAACTGATGATTTCATGCAAGAATGAACTTTAAAAAGTGTCCTGAAAATTAAATGAGAAGGCATTTGAGAGATGGCATTCAGTCTGATATTTAAATACTTTCTTCTTGACCACAACTGAGTGTTGGAACTTGTTTATGGTCAGTTCTTAAGGTCATAGTCTCCAGGTTCAAACAGCAATGTTCAAATCCTGTTTCCTCTACTTATTAACTATGAAACTCAGCTACCTAACCTTTCTGTGCCTTGATCTTTTCACCTGGGGAAGGGAATTATAATAGAACCCACCTATGAGGGTCCTTATGCACAAGAGAAATAATGTTTGTGAACTGCTTACCCCAGGGCTTCGCACACAGTAATGACAACAAAGATAAACTATTATTGTGGTTTCCGGAATGAGGCTCTCATTTGTGCTTCTTTCTATTCTACCACTTAACTTCATTCAATTTTAGTAACTATAGTTATTTATTTACATGTCTATTTCGTTCGCTGAACTGTGAGGTTTCTGAAAGCCATGACCTTACCTTAGTCTTCACTATGTCTTAATGTCAGTGTTTTCCAATGTCATTCATATCAGGACAAACACTGAAAAATATTAATCTTTAAGTGACCCTGTAGGGAAATGAAAAAGACCCATTTGCCTGAAAGTGGCCAACTTGTGGCTCTAATGACTCCACACTCTGCCCGTCTTTCCAGAGGGCTAACAGCACCAATCTCTTGGGACACCAGGTATTATAGCACATGATTTGGAAAGCTCTGGCCTTATCCAGTGCCTGTCACAATGGTAAGAAATAATTCAGTACCTATTCTTTTGATTTTTTTTTCTGTATTTAAAAGTATTCTACTCCCAGCTCCATTCTTGTGCTTTAGAAATTAAACAATCTTATTCTGTTTTCTGCTTTTTAAGTATAAATACTATATCCTAAAATCTTGAGCTTTTTACCCCCAAATTTCCTTCATAGGAAATATGATGCCTATCCAGATGCCTGGGCGTTTCCGAGGTGGTTTAGGTCCTTAATTTGCTACTTACTTACCAAATACTGTTATGTACAAACCAATTTTATAGTGAATCGTCAGGAACAAGATATAAGAATATACAATATCTAGGCTAGGTACAATTTTCTACCTACTATATCTTAAAATGTCATGGTAATTGTTAGGGGGGATACTTATTGCTTTACTTCTTTGTAGTCAATGGAAAGGAGTTTTTCCTAAATGCTTTAAGCCTCTTGCCTCCACAATTAGTTCTTACCTGGAGGTAGAACGAGGTAATTGCTTGGTGCGTGAAAGGCATTGATTTACAGATTTCTATTGGGTAGAGCCAGTATATTAAAAGTTCCTAGCATGGAGGATCCTGTCTCTTGTTGTTGTCTTTTCCCCTGAGGCGCTGATCCTCAGGAAATGTGCACACTCTTAAACTCAAATTTTTTTCTTGGGTAGACTGTTTCAAGGTATAAAACAGGGTGTGGGGGGTTGGGGTCAAGGTGTTTTAACAAGTCCACTTGGCTCTTACACTAGGCCATTCTCACCAATACAACTTTGTCAGAAATCGGGTTGACGTTATGGCTTCCATGTGTCTGATTCCTGTATCTGTATCTCAGCTGGTTCTGAATTCGGGCAGAAAACAGGATTGTCATTTATTAGGCCTTCTAAAATGCCATTGGTGATAAATTGCTTTTTGTTAGCAAAGATGAGTTTTTAAAAAATCTTTAAAGTAAACAGGATCCATACAGACGATAAAAAATTCAAACCACACACATAAAATTCTCTTTCCTTCCCTTTGTTTTTCTCCACAAAGTTACCCAGTGTTAGCATTTCTTTGACTCTTTAGAGAAAAAATGCACATATTCTTATAGAAGTTTTAATGTGCTTTAGAAAATGTCCACAAAAATTTTGGCTTAGGCAAAATGTTTTTGACATGACACCAAGAGTACGAATCGTAAAAGCAAAGATTGATAAGTTGTACTTCAAAATTAAAAACTTTTGTGCTTGAAAGGGCATCATCAAGACAGTGAAGACAACCCACAGAATAGAAAATGTTTGCAAATTATATATCTGCTTAGGGATTAGTATTCAAAATATATGAATAACTCTTTTAACTCAGTAATAAAAGACAAATAACACAATTGAAAAATGGGCAAAGGATCTAAATAGATATTTCTCCAGAGAAGATCTATGAATAGCTAATAAGCACATGAAAAGATGTTCAACATCATTAGTCATTTGGAAAATGTACATCAAAACCAAAATGAGATACACTTCACACCCAGTATGATGACTACAATTAATAAGGTGAACAATAACAAATGTTGGTAAGAATATGGAGAAATTGGAATCCTCATGAGTTGCTGGTGGGAATGTAAAATGCAGCCACTTTGGAAAGCAGTCTAACAGTTCCTTAAAATGTTAAACATAGAGATACCACATGATCCAGCAATTCTATTCCTAGATATATACTTAAGAGAAGTAAAAACATACAGCTACAAAAAACTTGTACACTAATGTTCATAGAAGTGTTATTCATAATAGCTAAAAAATGGAAACAACCCAAATAAATGTCCATCTACCAACAACTGGATAAATAGAATGTGATATATTCATGTAACAGGAAAAGCACTGGGGCATAAAAAGGAATGTAGTCCTGATATATGCTATGACATGGATAAACCCCGAAAACGTTATGCTAAGTGAAAGAAGCCAGTCGCAAAGGACCACCTCTTATATGATTCCACTAATATCAGACATTCAGAATAGGCCACTTTATAGGAACAGAAAACAGTTTAGCGGTTACCTGAGATGGAGGGAAGGACAGTGGTGAGTGACTGCTAAAGGGTACAGAGTTTCTCGTTGGGATAATGAAAATATTCTGTAACAAAATTATGGTGATAGATGTACAACTCTGTGAATATGCTTAAAATCACTACATTGTACGCTGTGAATAGGTAAATTTATGTAAATAATAGCTCAATGAAGTTGTTAGAAAGAATAAAAAATGATGAATATATGATTATGCTACATAAATGGCTAGCTTACTTTTTCACTTAATACATCTTAGGGTGTTTTTTCCATATAAGAACAAACAAAGCTACCTATATTTTAAAATAATTATGTCACCTTTCAAATTATGGGATACTTGATTGTTTCTTATAATTTGAATTTGTATCACAGATGTTTCTAAAGTTAACTAGAGCTTTGTTTTTAGCCTGTCCATATCCTGCAAAATGACCATAACTAGGGGATGAGAAGCATGTAGAATTGATACAACAGAACATTAGAAAAAGAGGTGAACAGGTTTTGTTTCTGTTGATAAGGCTTGGATACTGGAAAGGAGGCAGAAGAGCTGCAGCCCAGTTGTTGCTTCCTATGCACCTTTCCTTGTCTGACCCTCTAGTTTCCAGATATTAAAATTGGACCACTAGGCCTACCCTCAATGTGATGAACTGCTTTCGAGTAAACTCAATCAATGCCCCTGTGTGACTGATGATTTGGCTTTTTGATTAGATATGCTTTGCATTTCTTTGTGGGAGTCTATAGGTCTTTAATATTTTGTATCTTATTTTAATTTATTTTAATACTTTTGCATTCTTTCTTATCTCAGGCCTATGAGTTTATTTTTATTCATAACTGAGTTCTTGAAAGAAGTAATTATTCTGTCTTTTATAAATATTTAGAAACATTTTGTGGTTGGATTCTGATAAGTCCTTTTATCAGGTTAATGATCTTTCTTCTACTTGATGTATAATATTTTTCTTAAAAATCAAGAATAGACATGGAGTTTTATCTCATTTGTGAGGACATCCATCATAACGTTTATATATATATATATATATATATATATATATATATATATATATATATATGGTCATATATATGTATATATGGCTTTAATCCATTCATGTGGTAAATTGAATTAATGCATTTCATAATCTATTTTCAATCATTCATTTGGCATTCATTTCATGCCTATTTATTTAGTGTCTTCTACATGGCAGATGCTGTTCTGAGCACCAGTGATACAGTAATAAGCAAAACAGACATTATGCTTTAAAAACATTGCTAAATACAATCTGCTAACATTTAATTTTATTTTGCATTTAGATTTTAGAACCTATCTCAATAAATATTCAAATCCACACAAAAAGATATGTGATAAAGGATGATTATTACAACATTCTTTATCAGTCAGTTAACATGTCCATCCATAGCATTGTTCAGTTTAGCCACAATAGAGAATAACACATTGTAGTTTAAAAGAACCATGTAGCTCAGTACAAACAAACATGAAAAGATTAAAAAAATTAATTTGCAGGATTTATGTCTACGTAGTATAATATAATTTTTGTACAAATGAAAAAAATACCTCTGTGTTTTCCTACTTCCAATAGGTGTAAAAAATGTCTAGAAGGATATGAAATAGCAAACTATTAACAATGGATTCCTTTAGGATATAGGGTGAGGGTTAGGGAGCATGAGGACTGATTTTCATTTTTCAATGTATAAGTTTTGTATTGCTTGATTTTTTTATTTTTATTTTTTACAACAGGCAGGTATTATTGTTGTAACTACAAAACGAGAAAAATTAATGGTAGAGCTAAAGGACTGGAATAAATGTGTACAAGAACATTTTGAACTTGACTCCATGGGTTCATGTTCAATTGCAAGCAATAGAACCATCAAAGCTAGTTTTAAGCAGAATGGGTTTTTACTATGTATAAGATGATATCATCAGAAAAGCAGAAGCAGGTGGTAGGTAGAATTTCCAGGAACAACTCTTGGTCCCAGAATCAATACTTCCCCCTTTGTAATCAGGACAGTTGCCACCACTGCTGCCAGTAGCTGCAGAGTCAGGAAGCTGAAGACTAGGGACTGAAGAACGACACTGATTCTGCTGTGATCTTCCATAACGTGCACCCCACTACCTGCCTTTCAAATTCCAGCTGGGCGTGATGGTGTCTGATTGGCAGAACCCAACTCTTATCTGGAACCCTAGCTGCAAAGGAGTCGAACAACAACATTTTTCAGTTTTCCAAACACTGCAATATAGGAAGACGTACTGGAAGCAGGCTGGAATGGGTATTAAGCAGGAAAGCCACACAAAGTATATCTGCCACGATGAGCAAATCACACATTGCATTTTAAATACAATAAATGGCTGTTTTCCCACAAAGCCTAGGAAGATCATTAATTCACTGGCAAAATCTATTTTTGGTATAAGAAGTATATACATATAACAGAAAAATGAGAAAATATGCAAGTACAGGAAAGAAAAAGATAAAAATCACCTGAAATCTCACCATCCAATGTTAATATTTTCATGTATGACCTTTCAAACACCTACTCACACAGTCCCCCACATACACAAAGTAAAAAGAATAGGATTATATCACATATTGACAAAATCTGTTTCAAATGTGTAGCAAAGCTTTATGCAATGTTTAAGAAGCAAAGTTAATTAAAAGTCATAAAACATGTATTGACTTAATAACTTAATTTTAGAACTCATTGAAGTAGCAGAGTTTAAAAAAATGAAATTAACTTTTAAATCACTTTCATCAAGTCAAAAATAGTCAAACTATCTTTTCTTAATTTTTCATGAACTCGAATTTTCTACTCAAGATTTGCTTTAAATAACTTTTAAATTTTTTTGAAAAGCATCTGCCTTAATATCTTTTCTCCCCCACTAGTCAAGAAACTGTGTCCACTGTCCAATATTAAAACAATGGAAATAACTATCTAGATCAGCCATTAACCATCCACATGGCCTACACCAGATATCCAACTCTCAACACCTTTGTTTTCACATTTGTAGAGGAAAGAGATTGAAATAGACTACGTCTCAGCTCCATGTCTGCGAGATTGAACCTTCTATGAAAAGATTTCTATCCTGAGGTAAGAGTTTCAGTCTCAAGAACCAGACTTTGATTTCTAGGCCTGTTTTTCATGGACCAGATGACCTGGAGCTCATTATGAACTGCTGGATGTCTGCTTTTATGAATCTGGGCACCAAGATTAAAAGTGGTTCCTATTTACTTCCTGGAGTTTGACGAGGGCTGCCAGCTCCCTCGTAGCAAATGTCCTATATACATATTATAACTAATTAAAGTAAGGACAGTAATGTGCTCCAAGAGATCGCTAAACAGAGTTCTTTAATTTCAGTGTAGATTTTAATCTTGAGATGACTCTGTGAGGTAGAAAAGCAACGACAAAATTTTAAGATAACAGAAAAGCACTGGGATTTATTTCACATAATGAATGGCTTAAATGACCACTCCAAATAAAAAGTTTACCTAGCAATGTATATGACTCTATCTGCAAATCTACCAATCCAGTGATTTGTAGCCCATATATCTACATATATTTGGAATGGTTTATACAAGTTAAGTCTGCTTATCTCTGGGAATGGAATTAAAAGTGATTTTCTGAATTCTCCAAGTTATTAATTAAATTATATACCTTTAATGAGCAGAGGATATTTTTATATCTAGAAAAAAAATGCAATCCAGGTTTTTTTTTAAAATTTGTATTTTAATGAAAGTTGTGCTTTGTTGCATATATTCTGAGGCTATAGCGGTTAGGTGGGGTAACAAGAGAAAGAGAATATACTTGCTAAATTATTCTTTGAGAGACAGCACACCAGTGAGCGTTCTAAGATCATTTCAGTCCTTCATGAGCCTAACTTCTCACCTGCCAGATGATGTTAAACTATGCACCTAACTTTAGATTTATCTGTAGGACTCAATGTTATCCTTCTCTCAAAAGTCATTTGTCTTCCTCAAGTGACGTATCCCAATCTTTTACTAGGTGAAGAACTTGACTCATTCACTCTCTCCCTCATCTCCTTCATTCAACAATTATTTAACCGGCATGTTTAGCACTTGCAGTGGTGGGTCTGGGATCGCCAGAGGAGCAGGGTGACACAGTCCCATATGAGACTTTCTGCAGATGTCACTGGGACTATTTCAATAGACTTGTTTCTCACTGTCTCCAGTCCTGCCCCCTAATCCATTTTATAGTCTCCTTTCCATTGTGTTATGAAGCACAGCTCTGATATTTATACTCCATTGGTCAATAATCATAAGTATAGAGTGGGGAGAAGCAAAACAAAACATCCTCCAAAGTTTTTAGGTAGACTTTCAAGGTCTTCCTTGTCTGTGCCCTAATCTCTGTTTTCAACTATTTTCCCTTCCTTCTACAATCCCTTCCTTTCCTGATGTTTGCCTCTGCTCATGCCAGTTCCTTGGATTGCCCTTCTCCATCACCTCCAAACGTCCACATCCTTGCCATTTAGAACTCAGCTTAAACCCCTAGGAAGCTGTCCCCAATTCCTTTCTTTGAAATACTCTATGCTTTCCTTTCAGCTCCTATAACACTCCATCTTTTCTTCCCTGGGGCACTTGCTACCTTCCACTGTGTATTATGGTTATGTGTGCTCTCTGGGAACCCAGCCGTAAAGACACTCTGTCTCTGATCTGAGTTGTATTTTGCATTGCAGGCTTGTAATAAATATGTGCTATTGAAGAATTGGATCCAACATCGTTTCTGGGTTAGATCTCAGCAGGGTAGCGATATGGTGGATGCCTACTGAGCTCTTGGAAAAAAAAAATTTAACTTCCGCAGGCCACAGAAGCTCCATTTAGTGCATGAGGGCTGCAATTTATTAAATGATCCCCTACCAGACTCAGTGATTTTCTTGAAGATGAGTTGCCCATAGTTAACATTACACTGTCTTTTTGGGGGATTGTGAGCTCTTTCTTGGTACTAGCCCCTAAATCCACATGGATGTTTCCGAAGTCAGAAAATGGCAAAGTAGTTTATCATGGCTTTTGAAATCGCAGGCAATGGAATAAATTTTAAATTTCTTATCCCACTTTGCCCACTTTTTCTGCTCTGCCTTTTGCCCCTCTGATTTATTTGTTTATACTTTTCTTTTTCATGCAGGTTGGCTCTAGGCTATTTTTTAGAGTGATTCCTTGGGGTAGCTGCCAACTTCTATTAATGACAACCTGTGAGTGCTTGGGGAGGTGGGAGAGAATTTGGTAATAAAGAGGCAGGGGAGGCTTTTTTTCCTGAGGAAAGTGTGTTTCATCAAGGACAGTGGAAAACCAGATTGGCCTCCCCCAGAGTTACGTAAGCCTTTCACCCCCATCCTGAGTGGATATCCTAAATTGAGAAAGGAAACCCTAAATCAACAGATAACCATGATATGACCAATATTAAATTTCTTCACTCAGCGGCATGAAGTTTCAAAATACAAGACAAATTCAGATAGGGAATGTAAAGAAAGTAACATTTATTGAACAACTAGGTTTGTGATCTGACATTTGGACCCATACATATATATCACATATGTCACTCTTAGATGATTTTGTTTGGTTATCCTGAGTCTGATAAATTCTAGTGTCCCTAATCAAGTTGAATTTATAGACAGAAGAGCTGTAATTAAGTCCCTGGATAATGGTGACTGCCAGATGTGTGCTATTCTTGAAAACCTTTTCTAGGTAGCAGGTAGTCTTTCCTTAATAAGCCTTTGATCTATCGTCATGACGCTTTACAACAAGAAATGTTAATGAGGAAAGAAGTGGTGTTGATTTGGGCATGGTGACTTGTTATAGAGGTGGTATTTTCTGGTTATATATGTGGCAAATTTCTAAGAGAAGCTTGTGAATATTTTATAATTACAAATTTCAAGGGAATTATCCTATGTTTGATTCTGTTAAAAATAATATTTACATTTTTTGTTGAACAATATGTGCAACTGCTGCCAAATTGTTACCCAAAATTAACATTAGATACTCTTAGGGAAAAGAGCACTCATTGTTTTTTCTCTGATAATCAAATAATTCATGTAAATGTAGGAAAATTAGAAAAAAGGAGAAAAATATACAAAAGAAAATAATTCAGCAATATGTTAAAGTGTTATTCCTTTTATCAATGAGTTTCAGTAGAAACTTGAAAGGCTAAGAAAACTGCAATAGGTTTCATGTAACCCACATTCTAAACTGAGATGTGGAACACTAATGCTGGATGTACCAAGAAATGGAGGAATCTGCCAGCGGTGTTAACCCAGGGTGATTTTCCACATGCAGAGCGTAGAAGAGCTGAATTGCTTCTTCTTCACTTTGGCCAAGTGAGATAAGGGGTTTCAGAAGATCTACCTGGAGGGCTTCACATTTGTTTCCTGGAGTCTGGTGAAGTCAGAACTGTGGTTTGATTCCTTCTAGGAGAAATCCTAAGATAAGAGACTGACCAGGGATGCTGGGAGTGAGTTGTGCTTCCTTTGAAGGTGGGACAAAGGTGTTTCTTGAGGAACCGACATAGACCCCATTGAAAGGAGCAGCCTGGGATTATATTAAAATAGACTTTGTCAGAATACTATATGAAAGGACAATATGACTCCAGTGTGGATATGGAGTACTAAAAGTCCAGGGGCTGAGGGAGTGTCAGAAGTATCTTAGAGGAGAGTCATTCAGGGTATGAGAAGGAACTATAGTCAGAGTTGCCCAGAGATGAATCACTGAGGACTTTGCAAAAGAACCCTGTAAAAGAAACAGTCATTTCCAAGGGCATTTTTCCAAAGAATGCCAGACTGAAACTTTTATTATCCAGAGAGACTATTCTTTTATTATTTAAGAATCACCAGAGAGTGACGTCATAGGAATGGCGGCAGCGAGGCGGACTTCTTGAGTTCTCCGGAGGTTATCATAAACTGAACATCATTAACTCGTCAAAGGACTCTCTGCTCATCACACAGAACAGCTAAGAGACTCGTATGAGGATTACTTGAAGGTGGGCAAATTGGGCCAGCAGGGGAAGAGGAAAGGGAGCGGAGTGGAGATGCGGCCCGCATCCCCAGCTGCAAAGATGCAGGGGATCTCAGGGCAGAACAGAGACCACAAGAGCTAGGAGATGGGCTCTTTCCCTGCATCCCACAGCTGATCTCTCCCACCGAGAGGGCAGCATATCCAGCATTTGAGGCAGTAACCTCAGCTAGGACCTCCAACTGGGCCCTAGGTCAGGAAAAGGATGTAAACTCCATACCTGGGACCCTCCCCCCACTCTCCTAATCCTACCCCTACCCCTCCAAAGACTTAAACAGGCCCCTGAACTGTATCAGATTGCAGAGGAATCCTAGTGCTCAGGATCTGGGATGACCCGCGTGTAGCTCTGACCCAGGGAAGAGGCTGGGAAGAGTGTGATATTACTGGGCTGGAAGAGAGAAGACCCCTCCATCCCCAGCCCCTACCCTTTCTGGCCTGCCTAGGGCAGGGCAATTGCAACTGTGGAGGCACTCCCAGGGATCAGCAGTAGGTGGCAGATGCAGCTCTGGGCTTTCAGCAGCTCAGAAATCTCCTGCCCGCCACATGACATAAAGAAGGAATGGAAAATCATAATGAACAACCAGTTAGAACTAAAGAATACAATAACTGAAATAAAGAACACACTTGAAGGAATTACCAGCAGGTTATATGAAGCAGAGGATCGAATCAGCAACTTAGAAGACAACTTAGCAGAGATCACCCAAACGGAACAGCAAAAAGAAAATAGAATAAAAAACAATGAATATGGTTTAAGAGACCTCTGGGATAACATCAAGCGCAACAACGTGCACTTCATAGGAATACCAGAAGGTGAAGAGAGGAAACAAGGGATTGAGGACATATTTGAAGTAATAATGTCGAAAACTCCCCTAACCTGGTGAAGGAAACTGACATACAAGCCCAGGAAGTGCAGAGAGTTCCAACCAAGATTAACCCAAACAGGCCCACACCAAGACAAATTATAGTTAAAATGGCAAAGGTTAAAGACAAAGAGAGAATCCTAAAAACAGCAAGAGAAAGACAGCAGGTTATATATAAGGGAACTCCTATAAGACTATCAAATGACTTTTCTACAGAAACACTGCAGGCCAGGAGGGAGTGGCAAGAGATACTCAAAGTGATGGAAAACAAAGGCCTACAACCTAGATTGCTTTATCCAGCAAGGCTATCATTTAAAATTGAAGGAGAGATAAAGATCTTCTCAGAAAAGAATAAGCTAAAGGGATTTATTACCACCAAGCCAGCATTGCAGGAAATATTAAAAGGGCTTCTGTAAAGAGGAGAAAGATGAAAACGATCTAACTACAAATTTAAAAAATGGCAATAACTATGTACCTATCAATAATCACTTTAAATGTAAAGGGATTAAATGATCCAATCAAAAGACATAGGGTGTCTGAGTGGATAAGAAATCAAGACCCTTGTGTATACTGTATACAAGAAACTCACCTCAGATCAAAAGACACACACAGGCTGAAAGTGAAGGGTTGGAGTAAGATATTTTAAGCAAATGGAAATGAGAACAAAGCTGGAGTTGCAATACTTATATCTGACAAAATAGACTTTAAAATGAAGAATATATTAAAAGACAAAGATGGGCATTATATAATAATAAAGGGATCAATTCTACAAGAGGACATAACCCTAGTAAATATCTATGCACCCAATATAGGAGCACCTAAATATATAAAACAGATATTGACTGACATAAGGACAGAGATCAACAGTAACACTATCATAGTAGGGAACTTCACATCTCTGACAGCAAGGGACAGGTCTTCCAGACAGAAAGTCAATGTGGAAATGATGGCCTTAAATGACACATTGGATCACGTGGATTTAATCGATATTTTTAGAGCATTTCACCCAAAAGCTGCAGAATACACATTCTTCTCAAGCGCACATGGAACGTTTTCCAAGATAGACCACATGTTAGGCCACAAAACAAGTCTTGATAAATTTAAGGAAATTGAAATCATACCAATTGTCTTCTCTGACCACAGTGCTATGAAATTAGAAATGAACTACAGGAAAAAACCTGGAAGACACACCAATTCATGGAGGTTTAATAACATGTTACTAAATAATGAATGGGTCAACCATGAGATCAAGGAAGAAATCAAAAGATATCTCAAGACAAATGAAAATGAAACACAACGACCCAAAATCTATGGGATGCAGTGTAAGTAGTCCTAAGAGGGAAATTCATAGCATTGCAACCTACCTAAAGAAACAAGAAAAATCACTAATCAACAGTTTATGTTCACATTTAAGGGATCTGGACAAAGAACAGCAAAATAAGCACGAAGGGTATACAAGGAAGGAGATAATAAAGATCAGAGTGGAAATAAATGAAATAGAAACCAGAAAAACAATACAAAAGATCAACGAATCCAACAGGTGGTTTTTAGAGAAGATAAACAAAATTGACAAACCTTCAGCCAGACTCATCAAAAAAAAAAAAAGAGAGTGAGGACCCAAATAAATAAAATCAGAAATGAAAGAGGAGAAATGACAACATATACCACAGAAATACAAAAAAAAAAAAGAGAAAATTAAGAAATTACTATGAGCAACTATGTGCCAACAAATTTGACAATCTGGAAGAAATGGACAATTTTCTAGAAGCATACAACCTTCCAAGGCTAACTCAAGAAGAAACGGAAAACCTGAATAGACTGAGTACCACCAGGGAAATTGAATCAGTAATCAACAATCTCCCAACAAACAAAAGCCCTGGACTAGATGGCTTTACAGGTGAATTTTACAAAACATTCAAAAAAGAATTATCACCTATTCTCCTCAAACTCTTCCATAAAATCCAGAAGGAGAGGAAGCTCCCAAACACTTTTTATGAGGCCACCATCACCCTGATCCCAAAATCAGACAAAGACACTACAAAAAAAGAAAACTACAGGCTGATATCTCTAATGAACATAGATGCAAAAATCCTCAACAAAATATTAGCGAACAGAATTCAGCAATACATTAAAAAGATCATACACCATGATCAAGAGGGATTCATTCCTGGTATGCAAGGGTAGCTCAACATCCGCAAATCAATTAATGTGATACACCACATTAACAAAATGAAAATAAAAATCATATGATCATATCAATAGATGCAGAAAAAGCATTTGACAAAATCCAACAGCGATTTATGATAAAAACCCTTAAGAAAGTGGGAATAGAGGGATCATATCTCAACATAATAAAGGTCATATATGATAAACCCACAGCTAACATCATACTCAATGGGGAAAAGCTAAAACCATTCCCCTTAAGATCAGGAACAAGGCAAGGTTGCACACTTTCTCCACTTCTATTCAACATAGTGCTGGAAGTTCTAGCCACAGCTATCAGACAAGAAAAAGAAATAAAAGCATCCAAATCTGTAAGGAGGAAATAAAATCGTCATTATATGCAGATGACATACTATATATAGAGAATCCTAAAGACTCCACCAAGAAACTATTAGAGCTGATAAATGAATTTAGAAAAGGAGCAGGATACAAAATATTCAGAAATCTGTTGCATTTGTGTATATTAATAATAAAATACCAGAAGGAGAAATTAAGAAAACAATCCCATTTACAATTCTTTCAAAGACTATAAAATACCTGGGAATAAATTTAACCAAAGAAGTAAAAGATCTGTACTCAGAAAATTACAAGACACTGAAGAAAGAAATTAAAGAAGATACAAATAGATGGAAACATATACCATGTTCAAAGATAGGAAGAATTAATATAGTTAAAATGTCCATACTGCCTAAGGCAATCTACATATCAAACTACCAAGGACGTTTTTCACAGAAATAGAACATATAATCCTAAAATTTATATGGAACCATAAAATACCCCAGATAGCCTTGGTAATCTTGAGAAATAAGAACAAAGTGGGAGGTATAACGATACCTGACATCAAATTATACTACAAGGCTACAGTAATCAAAACAGCATGGTACTAGCATAAAAACAGACACATAGATTAATGGAACAGAATAGAGAGCCCAGAAATAAATCCATGTTTATATGGTCGTTTACGACAATGGAAGCAAGAATTTACGGTGAGGTAAAGACAGTTTATTCGATAAATGGTGCTGGGAAACCTGGACAGACACATGCAAAAAAATGAAGCTGGACCACCTCCTTACACCATATACAAAATAAATTCAAAATGGCTTAAAGACTTAAATGTGAGATCTGAAACCATAAAATTCCTAGAAGAAAATATAGGAAGAAACTTTACAGACATTACCTGGAGTAAGATTTTTACTGATATATCCCCTCGGGCAAGGGAAGTAAGAGGAAAAATAAACATGTGGGATTACATCAAACTAAAAAGTTTTTTCACAGCAAAGGAAACCATCAATAAAACAAAAGGGGATCCTACTGAATGGGAAAATATATTTGCCAATGATATATCCGATAAGGGATTAATATCCCAAATTTATAAAAAACTCACTCAATTCAACTCCAAAAAAATAAACAACCCAATTAAAAAATGGACAGAGGACATGAAGAGACATTTTTCTACAAAGGACACACAGATGGCAAACAAACATATGAAAAAATGCTCAACCTCACTAACCATCAGAGAAATGCAAATAAAAACCACAATGAGATACCATCTCTCCCCAGTCAAAATGGCTACCATCAATAAATCAACTAAGAAAAAGTGCTGGTGAGGATGTGAAGAAAAGGGAACCCTTGTGCAGTGTTGGTGGGAATGCAGATTGGTGCAGCCACTATGGAAAACAGTATGGAGGTATCTCAAAAAGCTGAAAATGGAACTACCTTATGATCCAGCAATTCTACTCCGAGGTATCTATCCGGAGAAATCCAAAACTCTAATTCAAAACAGTTTATGCACCCCTATGTTTATTGCAGCACTATACACAATAGCCAAGACATGAAAACAACCGAAATGCCCATCGGTAGACGACTGGATTAAGAAACGGTGGTACATTTATACAATGGAGTATTACGCAGCCATAAAGAAGAAAGAAACCTTACCATTTGCAACAACATGGATGGACCTAGAGAACATTATGTTAAATAAAATAAGTCAGACAGAGAAAGACAAATACCATATGATCTCACTTATATGTGGAATCTAAAGAGAGGAATAAATGAATGAACTAATCAGAAACAGTTTCAGAGACTTAGAGGAAAAACTGAGGGTTGCTAGATGGGAGGGGAGGTGGGGATAAGAGAGAAGGTGAGGGGATTAGAGAGCACAGTCAGTAACCACAAGATTGCCATGGGGTTACGAAAGTAAATTTGGGGAATGTAATCAATAATGTTGTAAAGATTTTGTAGGGTATCCGATGGTGATGTAGGGTATCACTTGTCTCGTTAGGGAGACCACCTCAGGGAAGATGTAGATGCCTGATCACTGCACTGTACATCTGAAGCTAGAGCTGAACAATAATGAATGTCAACTACAAGTTTATATATTATGTATATAGTTACAAGAAGTGGAATACAGCACTGGGAATGTAGACAGTGGAAATGTAATGGTTGTGTGCGATGTCAGAGGGATAGTGGATGGGGGTAGGGAGGTTGACACAGTATGAGGGATGTAAATGATAAATGGCTAACTATTACATTGTTTTGTGCACCTGAAACTAATTTAAGAAAAAAGTCACCAGAAAAAGTTATTGAGAACTCTGTGAAAGGCAAGGCACAGCCAATTCGCAGATTGGATTTGTAGAAGCCATACTGAGAAATCATGGTGGGTTTCTGCTTGCTGTTATAGTAACAATCACCTGCGATAACAACCACTCACAGATAACCAGTGCATGTTGGTTTATTTCTTTGTTGTCTTTTTTCTTTGCATACATAAATTTTGTAAAAACAAAATTGGGATCTTCTTATGTTGGTTACAGTGTATGTGTCCCATCTATTTCCCCTAATCCTTAACTCAAATCTTGTTAAAAGTCAGACAGCAATAGCAAAATCCTTTAAAAATAAGTTGAGGTAAACCTGGAAGAGGTAAGGCAATTTAATGCTATTAATTCTCTGTAAAGTTCAAGGCAAATGTGTAATTGTAGGATGGCTATCATTAAGGATTATTACAGTGCTTTGCAGTCAGTTAGTTTTGCTTGCTCATTTTGTTGACAGAAGTGAGGCACTGCAGCATATGAAAATTTTACACTCCATTTCAGTCCTACGTAGAACTCGGAGAATGTGAGTCCCTAGTCTGTCCCCTTCACCACTAGTCATCAGTCTCTGTTGAAGTGTCAGAAACACCTGGTAATTGCAGCAAGACAATAATCTTGGCAATGTTTCATTAATTATGTCTCCATCCCAGCTGGTGTTTTTATTTTGGGAATGTTTTGTTTTCCTTGTGTAGATTTCATGCCTCTTGGGCAAGGGCCACATTTTCCATTTTGCCTTGTCTTAGGCTGTTGCCTAACAAACACTGAAGTATAATTTTGAAAAAAAATGGATTTGATTCAGTTAGTTAGGATTTATCTACAAAGTTTGAATATACCACAAATATTTTTCAGCCTTGTTTCTTGCAAAGATAATATGTTCCAAAGTTTTAAATTTTTCAGCACCTCCTCCTGTCAGGGGCACGTGGGAAAAGTATTCATGACTTGTTTGTAAATGGGAATGCTAGATATTAAAGATATTCATAATCAGAAGGGACCACCTCTTTCAGCTAAGGTGTGACTGAAAAATATTGGCAAATTTGTCTTTTTTTTTTTTCTATCACAGTTGCAAGTTGACAGCCTATAAGTTTGTTTTATTTGGTTTACACATAAACAAAATGAAGTAGTTGATAATATATACAAATCATGAGAAAAATTTAAGATAAAAGAAAAAAGCTTGCTCAACGCCCATATTCCTGCATAGCAACAATCAGCTGAGTAGTTAGTTTGCTTTTGGAGAGGGCAAGCACAGTCCATAGTGCTACAGTCTTCACCACTCCCTAATGTGTTACCAGCTCTGCAGCAATATGTTATTTATCACTTGATATTGCTTGCATTTTTTTTGTTATGCAGTCTAATAACTTGCCTTGCCTCTGTAAACATTATACTTTTCCGAACCATGCTCTTACTCATGTGGTCTTTCTGATCTGCCCATTTGGGAATTATGAGATGCCATTCCGGGTACCTAATCAATCATTGGCATCACTGAGTGGTGCTGCTTGAGAACCCTTGAGGGAATGAGGTCACAAAAGAGTTTATTTTGAAAGGAGTATCAGAAAAGGATTTGAAAACAATACATTATCTTTAAAGCTCCTACTAATTAAAGACAGAATCCGTCTTGAAGCAATAACCGTGTTGGCAAGCTCTGAGAGCAAGCGGCTTACCACGCTGCTGTAATTGAGCTAAGATGTGTTCCTCCAGATTCTAGTGAGAACCCATGCAGAAAGAGGCACCTGCCTGTTTGTCTGGATGACAAATGATGCTAAGCTCTACTTAAGTCATTGCTTATTTAAGTGGTTGAATTTCTGTATTTCTTTTCAAATCCCAGCTGTCAGGAGGACCATTCATCTTTATAAGACTTAACAAAAGCTAATCACTCCCTCCCAGGTCCTTGAAAATTACATTCTAGATCAGTTGCTTATTCTGCCAGTTTAACTTTTCATGAGGAAGTGTAGACATTACTTCAGAAGTTTGTTGGACTAGTTTAGATTTTAGAAGTGAAGTTTCTGTTTCCTTTTTTGCTGGCCTCTTCCACCTCTAGAGTGTTCTAGCTTAGTAAATTACACCCATCTATTCAGTTGTTCAAAACTGACATCAGGGAGTCGTCTTCCATAGTTTCCTCACCCCCATCAACCACACCCAAGCAAGTCCTGCTGATTAAATATTCTTGGTTCATCTGCTTTTTTCCTTAACTATTGCTATTCTCCTGGTACAAGCTACCATCCTTTCTAGAAAAACTTGTTTCCCTGCAATGTCTCTTTCCCTTCTCCAGATCGGTCTCCACAGGACAACGGTGGCTCTCCATTACCTTCAGGACAAAGTCATGGGAAATAATACAGTATCTCTCCAAAATTCCTCACCTTCCATACTGGCTGGGATCTCTATTGACTTCCCAGAATCCTCGTGTTTTTTTCCACTTTCACACTCCCTCTCCTGAGGACATCATGCATGCTCTTTGCTCATCCTGGAATACTCTCACCCCACACTACTTCACATCTACTTTTCACCTTAAACCTCCTTCCTCAGCCCGTCCTTTGTACTTGTGGGTACTCTCATAGCTTCCTGTAATTTCCCTTTTGAAACATCTATCACATTTTATTTGTTCAATGTCTTGTTCTCCGCTAGGCTGTAAGGTTCATGATTCTATTTGTCTTATTCACAGTTGTAACTCAAATGCTTAACACAGGGTCCGGTACCTGCTTAGTGCTCAAATACATTAAAAGAACTAAACATGAAGCTGTGAGGCTCTGTCTACATAAGAAATGTGTATGAGAGGTGACAACCCTGAGCAAATGGGTTATTTGGCACTAGAAAATTGTGCAGTTCTATTACAGAAGTCAAGCAGAGAAACCCTAAAATGCAGAAAATTAAAGATAATAAAAATCACTTCAAATCCTCCCTTCAAGGTAAATAAGAACTGTAAATATTTTTGTATAAACCTTTCCTGTGTTTATGCTACACACATATAGATGTAGATGTAGGTTGATAATCTGATTTTTTTCACTGACCATATTATGAAACTATACCTATGCCATTAAATATTCTTTGAAACATTATTTTAATGCCCATGGTCAATGTGTTTCATAATTGATGCCTGCATACTTGCCTATTATAGAAATTTTGAATCGCTCACATTTTTATTCTTACTTTTATTTATACCTTAAGTATTTGTTTATTACATGCAATGGCAGTGCTCTTAGCTTTCGGAATGCTGGCAAGGACAATTTATTACTAAAAAGTCTTAATATGGAGAAGTCCAACAGCAGAATGTTTAAGAGCATGGACTCTGGAACTAGATTTCCAGACTTGGGTCATGACTCTGTCACCATTTGTATGACTTTGAACATAATAACTTCTGAGTGCTTTAGTTTTCTCATCTGTAAAATGTAACATAATGATAAGACAGGCTTTCTGTAAATCACACTCAAACTATTTCAACAGTTGTTGTTTTTTTCCCGACTGTCCTTCAATCCTCCCTTCCAATACAATTTACAGTCTGTTTTGTATTGACTCTTGAAACAAAGTACGAATATTTTCACTTTGATGTTTAAAAATCACCAGTTGCATTCTATGTGGGGAAAAAATCTGTAGACCCCTTAGCTGAGTCTTCAAGGATTTCCATGTGTATGCTCCCCTTCTATGTCTTAGGTCATATTCTTTGTTCATTTCTTACTCTTGCCAGTGCCTTGGTTTGGCATGCTCTTCCTCACCTACACTCATCCCTATCCCTCTAACTAAGGACTCAACTCAAGCAATTGGGAAACTCAAAGTTCTTAATTCCTTTCCCGTGAGGTGCCTTTTTCTTTCCTCTGCATGCTTTTAACACTTCATCTTTCCTTCTCTTTGGTCATTTACATTTTTTTGAGTTGAAATTTGATTATTTGTGACTTCGGAGAGTTCAGCATGTAGTGACATGCACACCATCTGTCTCTGATAAGGCTCGGTAGCTGCTACAGGACCATGCCTTTGTAGACACGAAATAAAAATGTGCTAAATTAGTGAATAGATTCCAAAGTGTTTTGGGACTAGATCCCACTGTATTTTAGAAGAAAAATTAACTTTTCCTGCCCACAGTGTTTAATTTATGTGGCTGTGAAGAGAATAATACAATAATACACACAAAGCACTTTCATTGAATTTAGTTCTGCTTTATAATATGGAGTCATTTTTCCCTACACCCATTGCTTTGTTTTGTTTTGTTTTTTCTCTCAAATACTTTTCATCAATGTATTTAAAAAACAGTATATATCCAAATGGATTACTAGCAGCCTTTTTTCCTTTCTCCATCTCCATATAGTGCACTTTTCTTGTAGCTGGGGACAATGGCTTTTCTCATTGTTCTTTCATGATCACCCTTGCAGCTGTCTGGTTGCATTCTGGAATATGCTTTCTGTCAGTGCATAGAAAAGATGAGGGTGTGGACAGATTCATGAGTACGGTATTTCATTTGTTTTAAAGAACAGTAGTCTCATACAGATAAAGGGTGGTTGTCCAGGGTTTTCGTGGGCACCAACTGTAGAATTGTAGAGTCACGGAGCAGACAACAAAGGAAATTGGTATGTCTCTTTACCTAATTCATGCTGCTGTGTTTCATGAGCCAAAGCCTGGATGGATTTTCCTCAGCCCAACATCATTATCGGTTTCTCAGTCCACCTGCCTCAGAGTTAGGGCAGAGAACACCCAGATTCTGGCACTGGGTTATACAGTAGTCTTAATTGTAAACATTACTTGCATACACTAAGTTGAAGTGGGAAGTAAGAAGTGGGAAGGACATACTTCGGGTGCTGTTAGGCAGATGTCTTTGTCAACTGGAAGTTATAGAGAACAATTTAAAAAATAATAATTTTTTTATCATTGAAAGTTTGTGAATTAGCTGGTGCAGCCCATTATGCCACAATAGCAGCTTGTAGCACTGTTTAAATGCCAAAGTCAGAGCAACAGTCTGTGAAACTCCCTGTACAGATGGCATCCCGCTTACTCCATAGCATTTGGAAAAATATCCAAATAATTTGCACATGGTATAGCTTTGATGAGAGTGACAGTGAGCCTTGTCAATTGCATTTGGGAGAGGGCGTCCATCTTCAGTTTAGCAAAAGCCAGAAGATGGGAGGGCAGAGAGAAAGGGTCAGGCTCAGAAGTCAGAAGCTTAGGTCAAGTTCACAACACTTTCAGTGGCTCTGCTGCTGGAACTCAAAGGATTAATAGAAACCAGGATTTTTCTGAGAACTCAAACACAGAATTCTAGGGAGCTATGCCTCTTTTTATACTTTTTTTAAAAAAAATCAAAATCCCATTTTTCTACACAAAGAGATTGAAGAAAGAACACACATTGGTTTTACAATTCAGGAGTCTGGATTTAGTTTCTCTTAATCAGCATAAACCCTAAAGTGTGCTTCTTGCTGCACTTGGTAGTACTATATAAAACACACAAAAATTTCTCATGGTATAAATATTTCTCAAATATTAGCATATGGACTAACTAATGGTACTGAGTTAAAATTTTTTAAATCAAGAAAACCAAGGAAGTTGACATTATTGCTTTATAATGAGAGTTTGAAACTAGTAATTTAATCATTGACTGGTTGTCATGCAGGGTATCACGTGGGGTCTCTAGTCTCGCTTCCCACATAAGAATGCAGGATATGGTGAGGCCAAAAAGGAACACCCACAGAGCCATGGATAGGGGAGTCAAACCACTACAGTCTTGCTGGTGGCTGGGTTGGAGACACAGGAAGCAGGAGCCACACGATCTGCAACCTGCCGTCCACTTTTCTACCAGCTAACCAACCTGACTTGCTAACTGCAATCCGCGCCTGCCAGCTCAGCCACCACCTTCTTACCAGCCCCTTTTTTCTGCTAGTGAAGCCATGGCAGTTATATTAGTGGCCAATGGCTCACTGGTTACAGCTGATGGCCAACTAGCCACAGTTGAGGGCCATTTACTACCCGAGTGAGCACCTTTCCACATGAGGCTGAGAGCCTGGGAATTGCACTCCTGGCTCTGTCCCCACACTGGTTCATGATTAGAAAGCAATCAGAAATCATAGAGCGCTATGAAAGGGTTTAGAAGTAACACCATGAGGCCAGACAGTGCCTTTAAAGTATATTGTAATGAAAGCAAATGTACGAATGTGGCTTGGAATTTTCCTTTTAATATAGGGAAGAATTTGGAAACTCTTAAAATAGTTCCCCTTCAGTACAGGGCTTTATCATCTGCTACCTCTCGCCTCCCCATCCAGCTGTGTTATTACTGAAACCAGTGAACAGCAATGGGTGGCAGCCGGCAGTCAGAGCAGCACCAGTCTCTCTGGGGTGTCTGCATGGTGCTATGTCACCAGGAAGGATCCAGAGGCCTTTCCGACCACACACACCGAGGGCAAAGGCGCCCAGGAACTCCTGCAGCTGGGGTTTGTTCCTTTGGCCTCAGGATGTGATTTGCAAATCGTGTTTGGCCATAATTTAGGAGTCTTTGCTGGTACCTCTGGTTTACATCTGGGTTTCCCTGGACTTGGCCAGCAGTCAATAGAGTTTGGTGTTATGCCATCTGCCCCATCATCCTTTGCAGCAATAGTGAAAATGCAAATTTCTACTCTCCACCGCAGACCCACAGAATCAGGACCTCTGTCAGTGAGGCCCAGGAATCAGATTGAGCAGTTCTTTTGGAAAAAATTGTAAAAGACCCAGGAAAGTAAAATAAATTATCCAACACACATATACCATCCTGTCACGTGGTGTGTCATGCGGGGTCTCAGCTCCCACTCCCCATACAAGAACACAGGATATGGTGAGGCCAAAAAGGAACACCCACGGAGCCATAGGTAGGGGAATCACACCACTATAATCTCACTGGAGACTGGATTCACATGGCGTGGGACCTGCTGTCCGTTTTTCTGCCCACTGACCGACTCCACTTGCTAACTGTAATCCACCATGCTAACTACAATCTGCGCTTGCCAGCCACCATCTTCTTGCTAGCCCCTATTTTCTGCTAGTGTAGCCACAGCAGTTATATTAGTTATATTAGCCAATAGATCACTGGTTACAGCTGATGGCCAACTAGCCACAGCTGATGGCCATCCAATCACAGTTGATGGCCATTTACTACCTGAGCCAGGACCTTGCTATGTGAGGCCGAGAGCCTGGAAACTGCTTTCTGGGGCTCTGTCCCCACACCTCCACCAGAACTAACAGACATAATTTTATCACTTTTGTTTTGAATTTTTCATAAAAGAGCAGATACAATTTAAGTTCCTTTTATTTCTCTCTATATACTCATCCTTCTGACTCTTCTTAGTTGTAATCACTGACAGGAATATGGTGATTATTTCTTGAGTCCATGTTTTAAAGTGCATAGTGTAGTTTCTATGTGGGAATTCCTTCTTAACATTTCTTAGGAAATTTAAATATTCTTTCAAATCCTGAATCTTAAGAAAAATCAGTTGAGTAATTGGGAAAATAGGAAAATATAATTCTCTTGCAGGAATGAAAGCTTAGTGATCAATATAGAAATATTACTGGTTGGAAGGAATTAATTCATGTCAAGTTGAAGGCAGAAAATACAGACAGAGTCACTGGTTGATTCTTTCAGGAACCAGGACAGGAGTGTCGGAGTGAAGTGGTTATCATCCAACGGGATAATCTTTCTTGTGACTGTGGCCATATTATGAGTGTGTGCTTGTGGTTCTGTCTGATGCTAAGGGTGAGCCATTCTTGCAGGTAAAATAAATTATTATAAGTTTATATGCATAGTATACTTTAGACAAAGCTTAAGAATGGTGGTTCAAGAAATAACAAGTTTTGGAAACTAAATCAGTCTTTAAATAAGCAATTTAGGCATGTGATTCTGTGTAATGCTCTAACCTTGCTAGGAGATTTAAACATTTCATTATTTGAATATTGTTCAATAATGTTCATTGACATTTTCTAATGTTTGAATATGTGTTATAAATTACAGTTCATTGTAAAACAATTGAAACAAAGGGAATTAGTTTACATTCAGAAAAATGTATCTTAACACCTGGGTGGCTAGAGCTAGCTGGAGTTGGGTATTTCCATTCCCCTAAGTCAATGGGCTCTAATAATTCTCAGGTTAGGCTTTGGTTAACTAGTTTCCAAGAAGTAGCATTTATATATATATATATATATAAAGTTCACTGCAGCTTTATTTACGGTGTCCAAGACAAGGAAACAAACAAAGTGTCCTTCGATAGATGACTAGATGAAGTTGTGGTATATATACACAATGGAATGCTATTCTGCCGTAGAAAAGTTGAAATACTGTCATTTGCAACAACATGGATGGATTTTGAGATTGTAATGCTGAGCAAAATAAGTCAGACAAAAAAAGTAGAAAATCATATGATTTCACTGATATGTGGTATATAAACCTGAAAACAACAAAAGAACAAGACAAACAAATGAAGAAACAGAAACAAAACTCATAGACATAGATAACAGTTTAGTGGTTACCAGAGGATAAGGGGAGGAGGGTGATAGATGAGGGTAAAGAAGATCCAATATATGGTGATGGAAAGAGAACCGACTCTGGGTAGTGAACACCCAATGTGATATATATAGATGATGTATTACAGAATTGTACACCTGAAATCTATGTAACTTTGCTAGCAATTGTCACCCCAATAAACTTAAAAAAAAACCCACACACACACAAAACAACAACAAAAAAATCCTGCTGGGGTAGGTAAAAGGGTTGGATAGTGTATATGATTTTACCATCAGACAATTGAAGAGTGTGTGTAAATACTTTATCTAATACTTAGTTTTCTTACTTGTAAAATGAGGGAGTAGGACCAAAGAATTTTATTTCTCAGGAAATACAGTTTAAAAACCACCGGGAAAAATGGTCTCTGGGACCTATTTCCAGCAAACGCACATATAGATATTCTCCAAAATGGCCTGATGTTGTCAAATACAAATATTCCTTCAATTTGCAAATGCTTTTATCCAGCATCTTGTTACACCACGAGTCAACTTTGCATCTTTAAACACCTGGCAACATTCAACAGAACTGATAATGTTGTTATTTGTCCCACTGCCAGTTTTATATTCACACTGGTAAAAGCCTCATGGCAAATGTTTGGAGTAACTGACCCATGAGAAATGCATCTTCATACACAAAAACTCCTATTCTGTATTTAAACATTGGATACTCTTCTTTATCCAAATGGTTATAGCTATAATGACTAGCCCTAAAAATGGAGTAGATGGAATTACAGAAGCATCTTTAGTACTGTATATGACAGTTGGTTTCTCCTCTTCTTGTGCAAACTAAGTGGCTTCTCCTCCAATTCTTTATTAAGAAAAAAAAATAAAAATGGATTCAAGGAAGTCATTAAGAATATATCTTGGTTTTTGGCCATTTTTCCAATTTTCCTTTACTTTATACTATCTTTTCTTATGAGAATAAATCAGTTTACATTTTTTATAGAGAGAGAAATCTTTTGCATTTTTAATATTCAATGCCCAGCAAAATGCTCCTTGATGCAGTAGAAAGCTTAAGATAATTAGTCCCTTGGATTTGATAAGCATTTATGTGATTAAACCCAGTGATCAACACACAAGCACATGTATTTATTAACTAGTATCTGAAGTATTATGGAACAGGAAAGAGTATATATGTGGATATTATAGAAAACATTAACCTGGGATTTAAGACTAAGCAACATAATGAATAATGTATTGCCTTTGGATTTTTTAAAATTTATTTTTAAATTCATGAAAGCATGAAAAATTAAGCCACTGAACTATTTCCTTCTGCTAAGGGAAAGAAAACAACCAAAGTCATTAATATTACATCACTTTAAGAGAATTGGATCTCAGGTGAAAGTACTTGAATTTTCTAAGCCTAAGCTTCGACATTTATTTAGTGATGATGGTGAACTCTGGACAGGAAAATTGTATACAGACGGGTGTATGAATTTTCCTGTGTTCACTGGAAAACAAGAGACTATAAAGTAATGAGAAAGAATAAGAGGTGCTTTCCCCAGAAATTTAGATATTCTCTAATTGGCTATTTTCATCATCAAAGGTGACCCTCACCCAGAAAAACAAACAAAACAGAAAAAAGAAAAAAAGTGGAGAAAACAATACATTAAATAGAGAAGAGAGGCAATGTAAAGAAGAAAATGAATTGTACTTCATACAAGGATAAAAAGTACAGAGAACACTATCTAGGAGATGAATTTGCATTTCTAAGTATCAGGAAATCTCTTGAATAAATTCCATCCTCTTTTTGTCTTGAATAATTGAAAAAGTTGAATCATTTTATTTCTGCTCTAGGACCTTCCTAAGGTTTATTAAATATATTGTTTTATAATAAAAAAATTTAACAGCATAAACATTAAACAATTGGGGAGTAATTTCTATATATGTAATTTCAATATTTATAGCTCAACCATATGCTAAAATGCGCCCAGTAAAATTACATCCGAAAAGCTAGTAAGAATTATTTTTTAAAACAACAGTTAATGTTATGGGAAATGCTCATCTATAATATTTGAAAAAGAAGATGCTTACAGAATGGAGTAGGAAATATATTCTCAGTTTTATAAGAAAATGCATATTTACACACTGTATGTAGAAAAAGGACAGTCAAAAAACAAACTACAATTCATTTTCCAATCAGTAAGTATAAATATTATAAAAATAGACAGGCAATGTCCTTTGGCCATTGCTTTGTTCTTTTATGATAAAATCCCATACACAAATGTTTCTTTCATTTTCCTTTTTTTCCTTAATTCTTTGTCCCATAGCGCAGCACCTGATATCTAGTAGCTTCTTAATATTTGCTGAATGTGGCAGTGTACTGTCATGAGTTTAAGACACCATAAATTCAAACGAGGAAAATATTATTAATTTCTTGATCTGTGCTGGGGTATTTTAATGAGGGGTTTATGCATTTTTGTATGGAGTAGTGCTTAGGAGTGAAGGCTCTGAAGTCCAAGAGGCTGGGTTCAGATCCAGTCCAATACTTAGCTCTTTGCCCTGGGACATGTGATTTAACCTCTCTATTCGGACTCAGTTTTTTATGGGCATATTGGAGGCATTGAATGAGATGAGATGACCTTGCAAAAGCCCTTAATATAGTACTTGACACATTGTAAATGTTCATATATCTTAGAAGTGTTTTTATCACTATGAAAACAGAACATTATAAACTTAGAATAATTTGGGTGTTTTACAATTAAACTGGAAAGAGACTAGGTCATGAAGCACAATGACTTTAATGAGATGCTTTAAAGGAGCTAGAAGATTATGATCACAAATACTTTAAGAATTTGACACATAGCCATTACTTTGTTGTAAAGAGAAGATTCTGTAAAGTGGTATGTACATGTAATCCCATTTATGCAATTGTTTTCTATTATCTATTGTCCCTCCACCCATCCATGCATCCATCCACTTATTCACCTGTACGAAGAGATATCTAGTGATGTTAACACTGGTTATTTTTGAGTGGCATCATTTAAGTGATTAATTGCCTATTCTTTATACTTTCCTGTAATTGTTGAATATTTTATGAATATAATTTTTTTGGGAAACTAAAGCCATTTTAAAAATCATAGAACAACCCATCCTCTATTACAATAACTATAAATCTAATTTGCTGAAAACAGAATTAACAAAGTTTTACTGTATCTGTAACCCGTAGGTGAAGAAATGATGGAATTGAATATGTACTACTATCTTTTCATGATAAAGAGTAGAAGTAGAATAAATTTAACAGAGAATTTGTAATTAGGAGAGATGAGATTTTCACACATTTTTAAAGCTACATTTTGAATAAGAAGAGGAATATGCCTTATGTTCTGGAGAGCTTGAGCAAATATGTCTTAATTGCATATGGTTCTACAGAGAGTCTATTACAAAAAGATATTCATGTTGGAAAGAATTATTTGGAATTATTTTTATGCTATTTCTAACACTAATAATAGTTTTAGTAAGAATGAGAAAGAACCACCTCATAATTACTAGTAACAGGAAATCTCTATACAACAAAACCAGGGTTATTGTGTCCGTTTTATATGAACTCAGAGATATTAACAACTCCAGCTGGTCGTGGTAGCAGATGCTATAGTGCAGTATCAGATTCCCCTCCAGGACTGAAGTTCTCAGTCCCCAGCTGCTTAGCAAGAGGGATTTGCCTTCAGCTCAAGAGCTGCTTCAAAAAAGCTCATGCTCCTTCCTGCTCCTACCTTCTCAAAACATTGGTGACCTCAGTAATGCTAAATGGAGTACCTGTAAGCTGATTTCCTTATTCAGTGACTTTAAGTAATGTCTATATACTAACCACGAGAATAACTAGGAATTTAGAGTATATATGCTACCTATTATTCTTTTTACATCTTCCAATTACTACTCTAGAACTGTAAATTATATACCTAAACCTCTGGTTTTATTGAACCATTAATTTTAAGCAGTATCCATTTATGTAAAATTATGAAATTAGCATATCTGCACTCTCTGCCACTCTTTTTCTCCTTCTGGTCAGTTATTTTGTTGATTTTATAGAGGAGATGCATGTAAGGATATATGTGTGTGTGTGTCATATGCACATGCATAGATACGTATAAATATAGATTTTTTCTTTTTAAAGATGTATATGTATATATGTGTGTGTGTATGAGAGATCCATTCCAGTATTTTTAGCTATGTCCATAGGTTAATTATAAAATTAAAACATTGAACATTGCAGAATACATTTTGATTATATAAATTTTATTCATTGCAACATAAAACCAAGAATTCTATGATTAGATCCAGAGAGAAAGAAATATAATGCTATGTCACTAAACCTGTGCTATTTGAAGTAGAATATTCTTGGTGTTAAGATACATAGATTCTTCTTTTATTTATTCAATAGTTGGCTCTGTATTTCGACCATGACTCTCCTGTAGAGCTTTTTGGGTTTTTTTCTCCCCAGAATTTTTAAATGCATTGTCTTTGTTTTCATGGAACCCTTGTAAATATTTTTCATATTTTTGAAGAAATATGATTGAATCATTATTCTTAAAGACTTCCATCTTGTTATTATATTTTGACCTGCTTTAATTGCTGTAATCTTAGGGTTTTGTCTCATTGCACTCTTGGGTTGGTTTCACTATTAGGTCTCATTTCTTTTTCTTGGATTTTTTTCCCCTCATATTGCTGGAATATAACTGTAAATATTGTTTTCCAAAAGGGTCTTGGAAGGTAACTTAACTGAGTCCTCATATGTCTAAAAATGTAATTATTTTGCCTACACATTTGCTTGGTAGTTAGGCTAGTCATAAAATTATAAGTTCGAATCATTTTTCTTTAGACGTTTGAAGGCATTAATTATTCTCTGTTAGAGTTCAGTGTTAATGTTAATCTTTTTATTATCAGATTCTACATCCCCAACCTCAACTTTTAGAGCTTTCTTTTTAATCTTCAACTTCAAAAATTTCACCAAAAACGGCATAAATATGAGCCTTTGTCATTCACTCTTCTTTACATGAGGTGACTGTTCCATCTGAAAATGCCTGTATTTCTTTTTTAGGTAATTTTTCTTTGCTGATCTCTTTCCTTTAACTTTCTCTGTACTATCCTTATGGAATGCCTAACAGACAGATGTTATGCCTTCTGGATCAAGTTTCTGTGCGGTTTAATTTTTCCCTGCTTCACCATTTCATCTTTCAGTTTAAATTCTGAGTGATTTATTTTTTCTTATCTTTCAGATGTCTTACTTGGTCTTCAGCCATATCCATTCCAAGATTCAATCTATCTAGTGAATTTTATATTTTGGTATTTATATATACAATTTCCAGGAACGCACTCTTGTTCTCAGATTCCTTTTAAAAAATATTGCAACCTGTCTGTGCTTATTTTATGGATGTAATCATATTTCTCTATTATCTTTGATATAAATACAAATTGGAATTGAATTTAAATTTGATGGAAACAAGTTATTTCCAATTATTTGTATCAGATCTTTTACCCCCACCATTATTCTGTGTGTTCATCTTGTCATTTACTTTCCTGGATTTATTTTCATTAAATGTCTGACAAGAAGACTTAAGTTAATTTGTGTAGATTCCTATTGTAGGTTTCCTTTGTTGTTGAATAAATCTTTTCTTAAAAAGTTCTCCCTTGAATAGGAAGATTAAAAATGGCTGCAATTTTTGGTACTTCCTTCCTCACACCTTCCTAGTCAAGGTCTGTGTCTCTGCTTCTTGATTCTGGATAAATTCTGTTACTGCTTTACTCACAGAATACTTTACTAGTAGAAGTGGTGTTGTGCCAGTTTCTGAGATCAGGCCTTAAGAGATCAGCGTCTTCTATTTCCACCTACTATCTCTTGAAAAAAACTCGTTCTTAGAATTCAACCACCATGCTGAGAGGATGCCCAAGCACCCCTATGGAGATGAACTAAGGCCCTTAACTGACAGCCCTGCCCTGGGCAAGCTCTCAGCCAGAAGCCAGCACTAGCGGTCCAGCCCAAACTGAATCATCTTGGACGTGAATCCTCCAGCCCCAATTGAACTGCCCCACAGATATCATGTGGAACACAGATGAGCTGTTCCCATCAACTCCTGAACAAGTGGCTAATTCATAAGGAAAACAAATGCTTATTGCTGTTTTAAGTCTCTAAGTGCTGGGGTTGTTTGTTATATAGCAATAGATAACTGGCACAGAGGCTGAGTACAGGATCTGTGAAAGTGGGCATGTTCTATTGATAAAGGAGTTTCATTTTGAGGTACACGGGCAGGGAGCAGCAAGGCTAAATGAAGCTTGAGAAACATTATACTGAGTGAATCGAGCCAGACACAAAAGAGTCAATACTATACAGTTCTATTTATATAAATTTGCCGAACAGACCAAATTTGTCTAAAGCGATAGAAATCAGATCAATAGTTTTCTGGGTGGAAAGTGGAGGGACTGATTGTGAAAAGTCACGAGGGGACTTTTGGGGTGATGGGAATGTTGTACATCTTGATTAGGATGGTGGTTACACAAGTATGTACATTTGTCAAAACTCATAAAACTGTTCCCTTAAAACAGGTGCATTTTATTGGGTGCAAATCATGCCTTTATTAGATTGATTTTTTTTACATATGTATTTGATGGCTCCCTTCCACTTAAGCATTTTAAATATGTGCAAATTATTTTTTCTGGGATTCCATGCTGTCAATGATCTGGGGAATTAGATGTGCATATGTTTGTCGCCTTCACCAGACCTAAGCTCTCGGGGGACAAGGACTTTTTCTTGTGTAACTTGTAACTCCAACAGTTCTTTGTTTATAGCGAGCGTTCAATAGATGTTGGTTACATTGAATTATCTCAACCATTCTATCTGGTCTTAGAACAAGTCTGACTGCTAATTAGGATTCTATTCTTCTTTTGTGTAGCAATTGTTTTTCCTGGCATTTCAAATTAGCTTTGTTTTCTTCTTACCATATGACTTCCTTGTCGTGTACACCCCCACTCACCCTTCTTAAAGGCTCTATTTTATTGACAATCACCTTCTACTTCTGTAACCTTCCTTTGTAAAACTGTATGTCTCTCTGTTGTATGCTGGGCTGGTTTATCTCTGGGTCTGCCGGACTTTGGCTACTTTGGCATTTCCCATGCCTCCCACCATCTGCCACACAAGTTAACACTGAGAATGCTCGCTCTCTTTGCCGTTTTCCATTAAGTATCCTTTCTTTTTCCACCTCTATGTTCTAGAAATCTGTGAAATCTCTTATCTACAGCTGCCTCTATTCTCATTTTCTTTGCTGTTATGAGTTCATATTTAAAAACATTTATATACTAATATTTTAGTGGTAAGAAGAGAGGAGATGAACATGAATTAAACCCATTATTTTTAACAGAAAGTTACAGTATAATATACTAGGAATCCTAATTCTGTATGATTATTCAATATGTTCCATTACTGTATTATTTTTGCAAACCACTTATCCATTTGGAGCTTCCCTTGCTCATCTATACAATGGTTGGGGTGGACAATATAAACTTTAAAATATTACTTCAAGTTTGACATTCTAGTACATTGGGGTTCCAAGCAGATGAAGACTTATTTTTCCAATAGAGAGAATTATTTACTTGTGTATACCTACCATGGGATGCAATTATTGGGGAAAGAAAAGAATAACGTAGACTTGTGAACTTGCATATAGTCAAGCAAAGACCTCCAATAGTAGTTTTTGAATGAGATAGGACATCTTGTCTTTTTACATAGAAAATCCCGTCTTCATTTTTCGTAGAGATCTGAGCTTCCTTCAAGAAGCCAAAACAGAGGCTAAGAAACTGAATCAATCTCTCATAATCTCCAAATAACCCAATATGTGTAGTGGCAGCTCTAATGTGTATGACTTGCTTTTTAGAATGATTTGTTTACAGTGTACAAAATATGGTAATTTTAACTATTTTTCACTGAAATGCTTTATAAATAAACACAAGTAGTAACACATAAAAATCTACCATCCTGAACAATGAGTCCCATGTTATTTATCAGTAATTACAACATTTACTCAGATATTTTCCCCGGATTTACAGAGACAGATACCACTGAAAAAAGATATGGGAAACAATTATGTTCATAAGACGGGAAGTCTGATCATGGCAGAGTGGAATGCAGTTTCTCTTCTGGTGGGTTGTGCTTTTCTGGGAACTTTATAGTGCATTTAAAAATGTATTAGTTTTTTTTTTTTTTTTTTCAGTTAACATTTAATTACACCTAGCTCTCATAACTCAGGGATCTAGGACAGTTCCTATTAGAAATGCTACAATTCAGCATGACACAGCATGGGGAAATACAGAGGAAAAACTCTTCATTAAGAGAGGGTGGAGAAAGAGAAACCCTGTGTAACTTTGGAAAGAAGTATGTATTACAAATGGAAGGATGAGTTGGGGCTCCTGACCTGTAAGGAAAAGGAAGAATCTGCAAGAAAGTACTAACATCCTTGTGCCAGGACTTCAAAGTCAGGAAGCAGAACCAGAACCAAGAGACATTGTCAGTGCTGTGAGAACACCCTGGGGAGAAGCGTTGCTTGCTAAGCAAGTCCACCTAACTCACTATTAATATTAATGCTTTGGTTATACAGAAACAAGATCGTATTTCTGCACCTTAGAATCCCCTTGGGGTGTGTTTTAACTTGCCTGTCCTTTTCCGTAGAGACTCCTGTTATCAATTTAACATGTAAACTACCCTTGTGCTTCAGGACCCCCATCTGGAAGAGGGAAAAAGGGAATGTTAGCCAGTTTCCCTTTTGGAAAAGAGAACCTTAGAAGACAATGTTTGTTTTCCATTTTCTTCTTCAAAATGACACAAGCAACCTACATACCAACAAGGTCAAAAGGAATCCATCAAACACACTCACATATACAATTTACTGACTGTCCAGTAGCGATACAAGACATGCATTCTGAAAATCACTCTTGCAACTAGAATTGCAATGACAATAAAAATTGCCATAGCATGCATCTGAAGTTTGTAACAGATGCTGTTTTGAGCCTGGCAAAGTAAAACCCAGTTACTGCCATCCTCAGTATCATTTCAACCAGAATCCCTTATTTTTCTCAGATGCTGCCAAGTATAACATGACACATAGAGCAAATTAACAGTGTATTCCCTAAATAAATCAAAGCTTTCATTTTCCTCTTGTCACGGAGGTCTAAAGGGATCCATGCAGCAATGGTTACCTCCTGTGTTCTTCAAAACTTATAAATGGGAATTTTAAAATCAATGTTGTTTGGTTTTCAGATTTGAAAACCCACTTTCTAATGTTTGTTTCAAACCTCAGCAGTAAGGTTCATTGTGTGGGTGACTAAGACGGGTTTGCAAGGACACAGGTTTGATTTGTGAATGTCTTCATGAGATTCACGCTTTCAGATGTAAAGGTGCTTTCCAGTGATTGTTAGAGAAATCAGGGCAACCCTGCTTTTCCATGGTGGTATTCTTGACACTGTTGCTTATCAAAGGTTTCCCAGGCATACAGTCACCTTCATTTGCCCCTATATAACACAAGAGAATTCAAGACCCATTTATACACAGGTGAATTGAAAGGAGCAGAGTGGGGAGGATAACTTAATCACAAAGGGCAAGCTGAGAGCTCTCTTAATGCTTGGAGATCAATAGCCTTTTCACATAAAATGAAGTAGTCATATTTTTAAGCATCTCCTCAACAGCTTCATTGCACCCTTTATTTCCACCTTGACTGCACATGCCCTATTGGGTTTCATGGGATATGATGGCATAATTTCCAAAAGAGAGTTACAAGTCAAGATGTAGGTGACTCAAGGTTTTATAGGAAATCTGCCTTCAAGAGAGGCGAAATGATTATGTGGGCCTGTTTCCTTTCCAAATTTATCACTGCCTAGAGAGCTTACTATATTAATTTTATGCATGAGTGTCTTATTTGTTTCATATGAGATATAGTGCTAGGCTACTGGAGCAAAATATCATTAGGTCTGGGAAAAGATAGGGTCACTAATGCTTTGTCATCAAGGATCATTGAGCACAGATTTTGTGCAATCTTTCATGTGTTTATTATGTGATAAATATTAAATAAAGCATATTGGTATGTATGTGCAAAGGAGTGACATTTGAAATGTATTAGTGAAGTGACATTCTACTTAAAAGCAAGACACAGTGCAGCAGCGTTTGTCACCAGTCCACTCTAGGGTACCTGTGGTTGTTGGTCTTATTCTAAGGTTGATTCTGGCATTGGTGGAAAAGATAATTTTGACCTGGTTTCACATCTTGGGATATTTCCTCATGGGTCTAGGCCCCTGACGTTGCTCTGGGGGAAAGGAAGGAACAGGGTAGGGTGTGAAGGAGAGGTGCAGGTGCTCATAGATGTCTCAGCCTATCTATACAGTAATTTTAGAAATGGAAATCATCTTTATATTATGTATAATGTACACTATTACTCCTCCCTGTAGTGGTTTAATAGCAGATTCAGTTTGCAAGCCCTGCTGCTTGCAGCTTTACGTCCTTGTGCAGGTTAATCAATCTCTCTGGTTCTCAGTTACCTGATCATGACAGAACTCTGCTTTATCTCAGTTTTATTGATGGGGACGTTCAAGTACAGAAAATGTAATAATTTTCCTGGGTTCACACATGAGTAAATAGTAAAGCTGAGGTTTGGAACCCAGGCTGTCAGTGTTCAAGTCCATTCTTTTTCTACGGCCTTCAATTCATGTAAGCACGTAGAACAATATTTGGGACTTAGTCAATGCTTAATATATATAGGATAACATTAGCTATTATTAACATTTTTGTAGAGTACTATTATATGCTAGTCACTCTGCTAGATATTGGGAATATAAAAGTGAGCCAAAGCCAACAATGGAGATTGTGGTTGTTTGGCAGAGAATCATACTTAAAAAGGAGACAAATAAGTGTCTAATTATAAACATGTAGAGTGAATATACATGGAACCCCAATAGTATGTAAGAGGGAAATCTGACCCGAACTAGAGAGGGGAAAGTCTTCCCCAAAGAATTGATGCTTGAACTGAATTTGTAGAATAAGTAGACATTAACAAGATAACCTGAATGGGTGGGGGAAACAAGTGGTGGCTGAAAGGATGGTGTTCTAGTCAGAAAGTGAAACAGGAGGGCGAAGAGTCCCTTTGGAGAAACTGAGGATGGCAGATGTGTTTGCAGTGTCATGGCTGCAACAGATGGAGGCACAAATTGGGGGTGGGAGAGGCTGGCAGGAAACAGATATTGTAGGACTACGTGGGCGATGTTAAGAGAGTTTGGATTTTTCCTAAGTGTAATAGGAAGCTGCTGAAGGGTTTTAAACTGAGGAGTCAGAGGCTTGACTTATAAAAAGATCAATCTGACATCAAGAGCTTCCCAACATGTTTACCCCTACAGATTCCCCACAAAGTGTGATCACTCAGCATCAGATGCCATGGGAAACTCAACCTCCCCATCGCTTCCTAATCACAGCTTTTTAAGAAACAGCATCAACTTCTAATGTTGCAATTTTTGCTCCAGGGTACGCTAGGGACAAACGTATCTTGGGTTCAAATTCTTTCCAAAGTTCCAGTGAACTCTAAGCTTGTGAATTATATATAATCTGCTTCATCTAACCTGCTTATTATTATATCCCCATACTGTCTAGTACTGCTACTGGTCTTAGACGGTTTTCTTCCTCTTGCAAAGTATAATTTGTAGGTGTTATTTAAGGTTCTGTGTTTGATCCATTCCCCTAATTTCTACATTCATTATGCTTTGCCAACCTAATCTTTTCTATTGATTCAACTATAATCTTCATTCTTTTATTTAACAAATATTTCTTAGATTACTACTCCTACTAAATACCAGATTATACGCTGAGTATTTAATGGTGAAGAAAACAGACACCCTTTCTGTCTTCCTGGAGCTTAGGTTTAGGTCTAGAGGTGACTTCCAAAGGTCCAGACCTGTTTATCCAGTGGTCTGCTGGGCCTGTCTCCAGGGAATTACACAGCATATTCCCAGCAATTGTACTACGATGATTCCAGATTAAAAATTTGAGAGCGTGTTTGGATGTCTTCTTCGTGCCCTACTGTCCCATGTACCCGTACTCACACTTTCTCCCACCTGACACATTTAGCAGAAACTTCCCACCTTGTTCCTCACAGTCATCTCTTCCGTTCCACATCCAGAGCTACCATCTGAGTTAAGGTTTGTTCCTTTGTACTTGGACTGTGGCTTTAATATCCTAGCTGATCTTGTAGCTCTGTAGTCATTCTCTTCTCTAGTTCTCACTGTATCTCTAATGGCAGATCCATCTCTTTAAAGTACAGTTCTGCTATGTCACTCTCCTCATCAAAACTTTCCACGGCACCCACATTCTTACTGACAGAAATCCCAACTCTTCAGCTTCCCATGGCAGACCCAAACTTGCAGTAGTTTTCTCAGTCATCCTACATTTCAGTTAAACTGTATCACTGTTTTCCTCCACATACCTTATGCCTTCTCACTTTGATGTCTTTTGCTAATTAGGTTCCCTCCATCTGGGATATCTTCCTGAAATATGTCATCTGTCAAATCCCATCTTTCAACACCCATCCAAAATGCCACCTACTTCATTAAGCCATTCTTGAGTTCCCCAACAAGATACGTTCTTTTTTTTTTAGCCTGTCAGCAGACAAATAGTGATAAAAGACAGTTTGTAAAGAGGTGTTCATTTAGCAGCGATTTTATTAAACTATCATATTAAAAGAAAACTCTGTACCAGGTACACTTATTTCCCATGTACTTGTCACATTCTATTTTATAATCCCATAAACTTGAAGCTTATCCATTCATTCATCTTATAAATATTTGTCAGGCATCTGCTATGTCCCAGGTACTCTGCAAGTTAGTGGACAAAAATGGAAGCTGACTGAGTCCAGAAAGTAGGTGTATCTAAGGAGAGGTTCTCTCAGTGCTGGCCTGGAAGGTATCTGAAAAACTACGACCTGCATGAGTGTTCCCTATGTGTCAGAATTGTTGTTTTTATATGTTAAACACCATGTGTCTGGGTGCTGAAATGGCTGGGGTTATAAAAGACAGGAAGCTCACAGTTGAGCTCTTCTCAGGTGGTGGTTAGTTCATGCTGTACCTCAGCTGCCCCCTTAGGAGATGACAGGGAGGCTATGCTGCTCCTTCGTATCCGTGTTTTTATCTTCATTCTCTCTATATCCTATGTGCTGCTTACTTGCTGATTTGAGAGTAAACCAAAATAACCCATTTTGAACTATGTCCAAATAATAATTCTACTCCAGATATATCTGATGAGGGTCTTCAGTAGTTCTCTATATTTGAACTTCCAGCTCTCACAAAGGGAGGGACGAGGCTTTGGCGCTTGACACCACCTTGTACATCTGGGCCTTACTTCACTGTCTACAAAATTACACTAGACCCCGCTGGGACTTTCTAGTTTCAGAAGCTGAAGCATCACACTTTTGAGAGCCATAGAGAGAAGGAAATCTAGTTGGATGACTTTATTGGACGGCATACATTTCTCCATATGTAGATAACCCCCAAAGCTGCCCTTCTCTTTCAGGGGAACAAAGGTTCTTTTGATTTAGTTTCCATCAGGAGAGATTTGTTTTCCTAACTCCTCCTCCTCTCTGTATTATGTTCTCCTCCTTCCCACAGAAGTAGAATGAGTTACCTGGGTGGAGGGTTGATTGGGGAAGTTAATGTATCAAAATTCCGTGCAGCACAGATTTAGCATGAAGAGAAGAAAGCATTAGGCTCCTCACTTGCTAAGACCACTTCCAAGGTCCTGGTTAGAGACGTCAATCCAGAGAGTGTTTCAGGTAAACAGCTGCAATCAAATACTTCAAATGCCCTAAAATCCTATAGCTCATATATGAATGAAATGCGATGAAGAGTTTTTTCGCAAATTCAACAATAACCTCAAAGACAGCTTTTCTAAACTCTCAAAAAAGAAAAAAGAAAAAAAAAATAGGCCATGCCAGAGGAAAGAATGAATTATCATTTTTATCTTTGCAGAAAATATTATAACATTTTTATCCTATGAAAAAGCGTTCAAAGAGTATTCAATGGAAAAGAATAGCAGGAAAACGGCATTAGCGAGGAGTCTCAGGAAATAGATTAATAAAAGTATTATGTTTTCTTGTAGTTTGTGATACTTGTTAGCATGACATTTTAAAAAAAGTGATTTCTCAGATTCTAAATAAATATTTACTTTGTACCTAATTTTGTGTTATTATTATTATTTTTTTAAGGTCTTGAAGTTGCAGTGATTTCAAGCTCTTCAAAGCCTAACTCCATCGCTGGCTTTCTGTACTTTCCACTATGGGCCAGTGAGAGGTGAAGATCCAAGGTAAGTGTGTCTGCTCTGCAGACCCAAACTTTCTCTGAATGGGCTGTTCCAAGGTTTAGGTCAGTGGCTCTCACACTTCAGAATCACCTGGACCATCTGTTCCATTGTCCGCTTCCCCTAGGGTTTCTGATTCAGTAGGTCTGGGTTGGGACCTGATTTGCATTTCTAACAAGCTCCCAGGTGATGCTGAAGCTGTTGCTCCAAGTACCCCACTTTGAGAACCACTACTCTCAACTAATGGTTCTCAACCTTGGCTGCACAGTGGAAGCTCCTGGGGGAGTTTTGAAAAATATTGATGGCAGGGACAAATCCTTCGTGAGTCTTCTGACTTAATTGTCCTGGGCATGGAGTGTTTTAGAAGCTCTCCAGGTAATACGCTGTACAGCCATGGTTGAGAACCTGTGGTCTAGACTGTACAGCAGGATTGTGAGCCCACTTAGGTAGCCGACCTAAGCTACACCCTCCACTACAGTCACGTGCTGCTTAACAATGGGGATACTTTCTAAGAAGTGCGTTGTTAGGCAAATTTGGCATTGTGTGTTGTGCCACCATCATAGAGTCAACTTGCACAACCTAGATGGTATAGCCTACTACTGTAATTGTATGTGCCATACTTTCATATGGCTGGCAGCACAATAAGTTTGTTTCAGCCAGCATCACCACAGACACGTGAGTAATGTGTTGTGCTATTACATTTTTCAGCTCCGTTATAATCTTATGGACCCACCCTTGTATATGTGGCCTGTCATTGTTGAACATACTGCTGCACCACCTATGGTTTTTCTATGTGTTCAAAATGTCCACATGCATTTGGAAACTCAACAATTTCTATTTTGAAGTGAATGATTTGAGGAGACTGTGGTAGAATTCATTAAGTGAAAGACATTCATAAGAACTCAGCAGATTAACGATCTTTACCTCAGACTAGAATATGGATTCTGTAGATTTTCGATTGGTCTGCGTATCACGTGCATAATTCACTGTGTTCTGGGAAATCTGAAATAGCTGGAAGTTTCTTAATATTTTTTGTATAAAAATTTTATCTTAACTAATTTAATGCCATTTTCCTATTTTTATCTAGCTTAGGGGCTTTAAGAAAATATATTATTATACTTTATTTAATGCTAAATTTATATATTTTTCTCACCAGAAACTAAATCCCTTATGGTTTCTCTATAACATATCTGTTAGTCTCATTCACTAAAACCCCCAGGGATTGTGGCAACTCTAGATTTCTCTTTAGCAGAACACTGAAACAGCTGGCCATCGATCCTTTAGTGAGCAGTGGTTTGAGAATGAAAGTAATTTCTTCCTTTGCCTATCTGGGTGCCTCATGAAATGGGAAGTCTTTAACTACACAGTACATCTCTATACTTATTATCATTCCATTTGGAAAAACATGTCACATAGGGCCAAAGAGATCCAGTTATGCCGTGGATTCTGCTTAAATGAATACTTGATGAAGTGATAAACCCATTTTAAAATGAATTTGCTGCTCCCATCAATTCTTTGCGACTCTGTTGCCAGCCTGAAAAATGTATCAAATAATGAAACTTGATAATCTGACCCTGCTAAATGCTGCAGGCAATGTCCCAGGCTGCACATATGGGGAGCCCTATATTTATTTAATTCCTGATTTCAAAAAAAACAAAAACAAAAAAACCCTTCTTCCAGATAATGCATTAAAAAAATCTGGCTACCTGTGAAATTGAAACAAATTGTATTGGGTTATTTAGACAAACATAGAATTAGTCTACATTAAGTACAGCGTGAGACTATGATAGAGTATTACAATGGGAGCAAGAAATTCTTGATGCTTATGACTGTACCACTAGACAGATAGTTCAAGGGGGCTGAGTGTCAAACAGGGGATCTGTCATAACCGGCTGTTGAAAGAGCACGTATCTAGTGAGGTCATCTTCTCCATGACAGCCTTTTGAACTCCATGTGAATAGTCCATGGAGTGAGGGAACATATTTTGATCTTAAAGTCATTATCAGGGCTGGAAAGTCATGCTTTTCGGAAGCACTAGTTTTATCCGAGTGCCTCATTTTACCCTGGTGGGAGATTAGCATGTCTCACAGGAGCATTGAAACTAATTGTTACAAAAAATTAATTCATGACATGTACAGAAGGAGCTAGTTTCTTGCATGGAGAGGGCTAGAAAGGCAGCATATATCAATTTTCTTAATAATTTAATTATAATGGAATGATTATGGTAACACCTTGTTTCTATGGGTCTTCAAAAATTGAAGGCTTAGGCGTGATTTTATTGGTGGCTGGGGATGAATTAAACAACCTTCCAGTGTCACTCTTCATTTGCTCTTGTAGGTTTCATTTGCTCTGAAACCTACAGAGCAGCTTTCAAATGATAAATGCAACTTCAAATTATTTGCCCACATGACAAAGCAATGTTGGCCCCCCCAGCAGTGGAAAATGGATTTTTAATTTATTTTTTTCCAATTATGATGATGAGTTTGTACTGAGCTTGCCGTGTTTTCTGACCTCTTGTGACTAATAGAATATATTTTTTGCAACAACAGTTTAGGCCTTTGATAATGAATATCTATTGTTTTTGCCTGCCATGTCCTCTTCTGATAACAGCACCCCAATTTTCCTTTGGGGAAGCAGCCCTAATTCATTTTAGTCCATATGGTTGGGGTGAGTTTTCATCCCTCTCCTAGGCTCTGGGGGCGGGTACATGGACCAGGCATCGTAGGTGAGAGCCCAGCATCTGCTTAGATACATTGATCTGATTCAGGGATGCACATGTTATCACGAAACCTGGGATTCTTGCTGGAAATACCAGAGAAGCGAAGTTTTATATTTTTTTCTTCTCGTGTTGCTAAACTAGTGGGATGTCATTTGAGAGCTCCTGTTGGATCCTGTCATTATTTCAGTTGATTCTCTGAAAAACGTAGACCTTAAGAGATGGAAGGTACAGGAGCCTGGGATGTGAGCACTGATTCCAGTTGTGCCTGAAGCGCTCCTGGGCTTCTGAATTAGGAGTGTCAAAAAGCCCTCTTTTTGTTGGATTGAATTGGGTTTGTTACTTATAACCAAGAGTACTCTCACACACTTGTTCTCTGGTCACCATTCCGAGGATATTAACAAATAGAGACGTGCAGATCCAGTCCCCCCAAATTATATCTATGTATTGAGGAGTCCAGTGCTTTGTGTTTCCAGCTGATGTCTCTATGATAATCCACACAAATGCTAAGGCTCAAAATTCCTGAGGCAGGAAGAGTTAAGAATTTCTCACTTAAAAGAGGGAAAACATGGAAATTTGGAATGCTTTCATGAGAAGTTGGGAATGTTATTACTGTCTTCTGCATGTGAATGTGAAAAACCCTTGTTTTTTTTATAGTCAATATTTGACCAAAATAAATGAAAACAAGAGAAACATAGAGACATTTACTGGGTAAAGTTTATACACAGCTTTTTCTGTAGAATGCCCAGTCTTTTACAGAGAAGAAACCTGGAATGGTTAATAAATTGATAAATGTGGGTTAAATATTTGTCAGTAATGATTATTCAGTTTAAACTTGTAATTATTTCAATATGAAAACATATTTAATTAGGTGAAAAAGAAATGGTCATAGGTGATGAATGTTGTTAACCCCAGGCTATGATGTCTTCAGGCCATTTTATTTGAGTTTGCTGCTCCCTTTCATTGGTTTGTGTATACCGTTCTATTCTGTGAAGACTTTTTTTTACGCAGCGTTAATTACCTGGTCACGGAGGTCTGAAATAACACAAGAGGGGTCATTTGAACTAGGATAAAGGTAGCTTCCCATTGCTTCTTTCCTCCTCTTAGGTAATACATTCTGGGACTCAAAAATAGAAGTGAAGGCTTTTTGAACAGCTGGTGCCCATCTTGGTATTGGCCTCAGTTGTTTCATGGGTCAGCAGGCAACAGTACGTGGCCAAACACTTGTAGGGATGAGTGACGCTAATTAGCTCCGAAGGGAATCAAATATAGGATCTTGGCATTGCTAGTAGCATCTTGCATCCTCCCAGCACACTGGCTGTAGAGTGACAAGCTGGCAGGTCTTGCCTTTTCTTGGCCACAGGGCTCATCCACACAGGTGTCCTAGTGCATCGGAAAAGGAAGGAGCTGAAACAAAAACACCCATTCTGTGGCTCCTCAGCCCTGCCTCCTAATGTGTGACCATAGGGAAAAGGAGGATGAAATAGTACCTACCTTATAAATATAGTTATTATGGATATCAAAGAGTTACGTATGAAGTGTTTAGAAAGTGTCTGATTTACAAAAAATACTATTAAGTATTTGCTATTATTCCATAAATAAATTTAGAATTAGCTCGTCGGGTTTCCTAAAATTTTCTACTAGGATTTTCATTGGAATTTGTATGTTAATTTGGGGAACAACGGACATCTTTCTGACATTTAGTTTTTCTTTTCATGCAAAGAGCATATGTCTTTATATATTTAATTCTTTTTTAGTTTTTAGCAAATTTTTAAAATTTCCTTTGTAATATTCATGTAGGTCTTTTGTTATATCTCATATTAGGTACTTTTTGTTCTTTGCCATTATGAATTGTACCTTACATTTATAGACATTTCCTTTGATATATGCTTTCAAATCAGTTTAAATTTCATAAAATTTCTATGGCATTTTGACAACCTACTTGAATTTGCAGATCAATTTTTGGGAAATTTTTCTCTTTATTTTTTAAAAATTATTTATTTTTTAAGTACTGTTAACATTCAGTATTATTTTGTATTATTTTTATGTGTACAACATAGTGGTTAAACATTTATATAATTTATGAAGTGACCCCTCCGATTAGTTTAGTACCTGTCTGGCACTATACATAGTTATTACAATATTATTAACTATATTCCCTATGCTGTACTTTACAGGCCCACAACTATTTCAAAACTATCAATTTGTATTTCTTAATCCCTTCACCGTTTTCATGCAACCCCCCAAATTCCCTCCACTGTGGCAACCATCATTTTATCCTCTGTATCTATGAGTCTGTTTCTGTTTTGTTTGTTCATTTATTTTGTTCTTTAGATTCCACATATAAGTGAGATCATATGGTGTTTGTCTTTCTCAGTCTGACTTATTTCACTTAGCATAATTCCCTTTGGATCCATCCATGTTGTTGCAAATGATAAACTTTCATTCTTTTTAATGACAGAGTAATATTCCAGTGTCTATGTATACCACTTCTTTATCCAATCATCTATTGATGGGCACTTAGCTTACTTTCATATCTTGGGTATTGTAAATAGTGCTGCATTGAATATAGAGGTGTATATTTCTTTCCGAATTAGTGTTCTGGATTCATCCTATAAATACCTAGAAGTGGAATTGCTGGGTAATAAGATAGTTCTATTTTTAATTTTTTGAGGAATCTCCATACTATTTTTCACAGTGGCTGCACCAACTTGCAATCCCACCAACAGTGCACAAGGGTTCCCTTTTCTTTGCATCCTCGCCAACACTTGTTGTTTGTTGATTTATTGATGATCACCATTCTGACAGGAGTGAGGTGGTATTTCATTGTGATTCTTATTTGCAGTTCTCTGATGATTAGTGATATTGAGCATCTTTTCATATGTCTATTGGCCATCTGTATTTTTTCTTTGGAGAAATGTCTATTCAGGTCCTCTGCCCATTTTTAATTGGATTGTTTGATTTTTTTTGGTATTGAGTGGTATGGTTTCTAAATTTTGGATATTAACCTCTTATCAGATATATCATTGGGGAATATCTTCTCCCATTCAGTAGGGTATCATTTCCTTGTGATGGTATGTAAAAACTTTCTTTGCTATGCAACAACTTTTTAGTTTGATGTAGTCCCACTTGTTTAATATTTCCTTTGTTTCCCTTACCTGTGGAGATAGATCAGAAAAAAATATTACTGAGGGTAATATCTGAGAGTTTGCTGCCTGTGTTTTCTTCTAGGATTTTTATGGCTTAGGGTCTTACATTTAAGTCCTTAATCCATTTTGAGTTTATTCTTGTAGATGGTATAAGATGGTGATCCAGTTTCATTTTTTTCCCCATGTATCTGTCTAGTTTTCCCAACTCCACTTATTGAATAGACTGTCTTTACCCCACTGTATATTCTTGCCTCCTTTTGTCATAGATTAAATGATCACGTAGGCATAGGTTTATTTCTGGGTTCTCTATTTTGTTCCATTGATTTATGTATCTGTTTTTATGCCAGTACCATCCTGTTTTGATTACTATGGGCTTGTAGTATAGTTATATATCAGGTAGTGCGATACCTCCAATTTTGCTCATTTTTCTAAAAATGGCTGTGTCTATTTGGCGTCTGGTGATTCCATATAAATTTTAGGATTATTTGTTCTAATTCTGTGAAAAATGTCATTGGTATTTTGATAGGGATTGCACTGACTCAATAAATTGCTTTAGGTAGTAAGGTCATTTTAACAATGTTAATTCTTCCTATCCATGAGCACGGTATATGCTTCCATTTATTTGTGTCTTCTCCAATTGCTTTCTTCAGTGTGTTATAGTTTCCCAAGTACAGGTCTTTTACCTCTTTAGTTAAATTTACTACTAGGTATTATGTGTTTTTTGATGCAATTTTAAATGGGATTGTTTTCTTAGTTTCTCTTTCTGATATTTCATTATTGGTATACAAAAAGGCAACAAATTTCTGAACATTAACTTTTGGATTCTGCTACATACTGAATTCATTTATCAGTTCTGATAGTTTTTTAGTGGAATCTTTAAGGTTCTCTATATATAGTATGTCATCTACAAATAATGACAGTTTTACTTCTTCTTTTCAGTTTGGATGCCTTTTATTTCTTTTTCTTGTCTGATGGCTGTGGCTAGGACTTCTACTACTAGGTTGAGTAAAAAGGGTAAAAGTGGGCATACTTGTCTTGTTCCTGATCAAAAGGAGAACACATTTATCTTTTCCATGTGGGGTCTAATATTAACTGTGTGTTTGTTGTATGTGTTCTTTATTATGTTCAGCTATGCCCTCTATTTCCACTTTGCTGAGAGTTTCTTTTTTTTTTTTAACATAAATGGATGCTGTGTTCTCTGTAACACTATTTTTGCTTCTATTCATATGATCATGTGATTTTTATATTTTGTTTATGTGGTGTATCATGTTAATTGGTTTGCAGGTATTGAACCAAACTCACATCCCAGGAATAACGCCCACTTGATCATAGCATATTATCTTTTTAATGTATTGCTTAATTTGCTTTGCTAATATTTGTTGAGGGTTTTCACATCTATTTTGATCAGGGATATTGGCCTATAATTTTCTTTTTTTCTGTATTGTCTTTGTCTGGTTTTTGAATCAGGGTAATGTCCTCATAAAATGAGCTTGGGGTCTTTCCCTCCTCTTGAATTTTTTGGAAGAGATTGAGAAGGATAGGTGTTAATTCTTCTTTGAATGTTTGGTAAAATTCACCTGTGAAGCCATCTGGGCAAGGAATTTTGTTTGTTTTGATTACTGATTCAATTTCACTTGTAGTAATAGATGTGCTCAGATGTTCTGTTTCTTCTTGATTCAGTCTCAGAAGATTGTATCTTCTAGGAAATTATCCATTTATTTTACGTTGTCCAGTTTTTCAGAATGTAATTACGTGTGGTATTTTCTTAAAATTGTTTATATTTCTGTGGTGTCTGCTGTCACTTCTTCATTTCTGATTTTAATTGGGTCCTCTCTCCCTCTCTTTCTTGGTGAGTCCTGTCAAAGGTTCAGAAATGTCTATTCAGGTCCTGTGCCCATTTTTAATTGGATTGTTTGATTTTTTTGGTGTTGAGTGGTATGAGTTCAAAAACTTCAAAAAGCCAGCTTTTGGTTTCATTGATCTTTTGTATTGTTTGTTTTTAGACTCTATTTTGTTTATTTACACTCTGATCTTTATTATTTCCTTCCTTCTAATGACTTTGATCTTTGTTTGCTGTTCTTCTTCAAGTAACTTCAAATGTAAGGTTATATTGTTTATTTGAGATTTTTCTTGTTTCTTGAGGTAGGCCTGTATTGTTATGAATTTCCCTCTTAGGACTGCTTTCACTGTTTACCATCAATTTCGGGTTATTGGGTTTTCATTTTCATTTGTCTTAAGATATTTTTTTATTTCTTCCTTGATCTTATTGTTAAACTATTCATTATTTATTAGCATGTTATTATATTTAGCCTTGATGTGTTTGTGTGGTTTTCAGGTTTTTTCCTTGTAATTGATTTATAGTTTCATACTGTTATGTATGATGCTTAATATGATTTCAATCCTCTTAACTCATTGAAGCTTGCTATGTGGCCTAACATGTGGTTTATCTTGGAAAATGTTCCATATGCACTTGAAAAGAATGTATATTCTGCTACTATGGGGTAAAATGCCCTAAAAATATACATTAAATACATCTAGACTAGTGTGTCACTTAAGGCCATTATTCCCTTGTTAATTTTCTGTCTGGAAGATCTGGCTATCGGTGTCAATGAAGTGTTAATATCTCTACCATGATTGTATTACTCTCTCTCTCTTTTTTGGTAAATATTTGATTTATGTATTTAGGTGCTCCTATGTTATGTGCATAAATGTTTAAAAGAGGTATAGCCTTTTGTTGGGTTGATCACTTTATCATTATGTAATGTCCCTCTTTGTCTTCTATTATAGCCTTTGTTTTAAGGTTTATTTTGTCTGATGTAAGTATTGCTACCCCAGCTTTTTTTGTTCCCATTTACATGCAATATCCTTTTGTATCCCCATACTTTCTGTCTGGGTGTGTCTTTTGATCTGAAGTGGGTCTCTTGTGGATAGCATGTGTATGGGTCTTGTTTTCTTATCTATTCAGCTACCCTGTGTCTTTTTATTGTAGCATTTAATCCATTTACATTTAAAGTGATTATTGATAGATTCATAGTTATTGCTATTTTATTATTCATATTTATATCTTTTTTTCTCTCTTCTTCTTTTTCTTCTCCTTCATCCTCTTCTTCTTCTTCTTCTCCTTCTTCTTCTTCTAGAAGTCTCTTTAACATTTCTTGTAATACTAGTTTGGTTGTGATGAACACCTTTAGGTTTTTCTTGTCTGAGAAGCAATTTATCTCACCTTCAATTTTAAATGATAGCCTGGCTGGTTGAGTAGTCTCGATTGTAGGTCCTTACTTTTCATCACTTTGAATATTTCATGCCAATCCCTTCTTGCCTTCAAAGTTTCTGTTGAGAAATCAGCTTCATGTAAATAACTAATTGCCTTTCTCTTGCTGCTTTTTTGATTCTCTTTGTTGTTAACCTTTGCCATTTTAAGTATGATTTTACCAATTGGAAATAGGTGTTGTCATGTGTCAGTTTTCTTTGAAGTAACAGTCTTACTGCATTATTTTTTTAGAAAATGCATGCCAAAAACCAAATGTAGGTAACTATAATTTGTCTATCAGTCATTCCTTTAAGTAAAAATGGTGTTCCATGGAAAAAGTGGTAATTCATTACACAATTCAAACAATTAAACAGTAGCTTTTTCTCAAGATAACCTGAGTATGTCAATATGCAATACAGTGCTTTATACACACTTCTCATTTTCCTTGTGCTGACTTTTTGTTTTGTTTTGTTTGTTATTCTAACCTGAGCTGTTTGAAAGATATACTGTGAACAGGTATGGAATCTTGTTGATCTAGTGGCTATAGCACCTACTTATCTCTGTTTTTGTTCTATTTCAAGCTCTTGTGCATATTTATATGTTTTTTTAAAAAGTCTGTGTTTTTAACATTTTTTAGAAGTATCTAATCTATGAATACTATGTGTGTGAGTGTGTCACAGAGAAACTTCAAGCATGACTTCAAGGCACCATCTTGACTGGAAGCCTTTGGGCTATTGTTTTAGGAAGTTCTATTAAAAACTAAGTTCAAATGGTAATACAAAACAGAGATTCAGGTACTGGATTAATTAGTAGACTGTTTAGGACAGTGTTTAGGACTGTTTAGGACTATGTATATTGAATTATCTGCTGCATTCACCACAATGTCTTGCATGTAATAGGTACTCTTGTTATTCATTAAAGTCCTGGCATTTGCAAATTTAACATTTGTGGTTTTAAATTTCCCAAGTGACCTCCAGAGGGCCCTGGAATATTGCTGCTTCCAGCACATGCATCTTAACATGACTTAGTGGTTTTCTGTTTTTATTAAGTGATCTTTATTGAATACCATCTTCGAGTGGTCACAATTGATTTTTTTTAATGTGTAAAAAAGAGGTGAAATAAGAGACATTACGTAATAAAAATTTTCAAAGTGTTTACCTTATGGCTTGGATATGGAAAGGAAACAGATGATTTTGAATAGAATGTGGTTCTGGAGGAAACCAAGTCCCTTTGCAAAGTGTTCTGACATAGTGAACTCAAGGACACAGAGAGGATTCTGAACGTATTCCTTATGAATATCAAATGTCCACTGTAAACATTTGTTGATTGAAATAATTTTTTAAAGTTTATTGGGGTGACAATTGTTAGCAAAGTTACATAGATTTAAGGTGTATAATTCTGTAATACATCATCTATACATCACATTGTGTGTTCACCACCCAGAGTCAGTTCTCTCTCAGATATTCATTGCAGCTTTATTTATGGCGGCCAAGACTTGGAAACAACCAAAGTGTCCTTCAGTAGATGGTGATGGAAATAATTTGAATTGGTCTTGGAAGTTGCCTATGTAACATGATTTGAGAAATAGTAGAAAGACTACACAGTCTCTAAAATATGCCTCTGCCATCATAGGGTCTGATTTTCATAGTGAGAGATTCATTACTTAATGCTAAGTATTGACCTCTCCCTGAAGAAATCTCAATATTTAAATCCATCTCTTATTGTGAAGGGAGCAAATACATTGCTACCGACACTTTAAACTAAAGGTTTTCAGATCCACAGTCCCAACATTTCTTGAATATCTTTTATGTGTCAGAGACTCTTCCCGGCACTGTGGATGACACAAAGATAAAACATAGGGAACTCACAGCCCAGTGAACAAATGGATGATATTAAATATTAAAACATAATGTAATGACTGATATTAAAATGTATGAACAGAGCTATCCTCTGGTAGCTTAGAAAAGGGGGCAATAAATGATTCCAGGAGAAATAAGGAAAATTTTCAGAGTTTTACATTTGTGTTTTGTGAAGGACTTGGGGAGTTGCTTACTAGGAAGAGATGAGATGATTCTCCTCAGGATTCTGAGTTATTCTGAGGACCCTAAGTTCAGATCTGAATGTTAAAAGATGGGGGGGGGGGATAGGACTCTGGGAAAATGGATAAGAATGTCAAAGGCAAAGTTTATTTCTCAATTGTGCTGTCATCTGCTCCAGTCAGTTAAGAAACATAAGATAAATCCTTTATTCCATGACACTAGGCACTATTCCTAGTCTGTGTAAGACCTCAGGGATTTTATTTTACTTATTATTTTTACAGGATGCCTGGGGGTAGAGTGAGGGTAAAGCTTACATAGAAATCTGAAGACTTATCTTTTAGACCAGTTCTGCCATTTATTAATCATGTAATTCTGTGCAAACCATTTAACCTCTTTGAGCTTCAGTTAAGATAACACAATAACAACAGTGGCTCTGTCACTATAGTGAGTTCTTAGGTTATAAAATAGCATATTTAAAAACTGCAAAATACTGCACAAATATAAGTTTAGGAATGAAGTATCATTCAGCAAGTTTTGGGATCAAACTAATGCAGAAATTACCAAGGATGATGTGTCAGTAAAAGGTGGCTTTGAGGCACATAAGCTAGTACAATAATAGTATGGGAGAATTTTTGCCCTGAAGATATATTTGGATTGTATTTCCTATAGTATAGGAAGTGTGCTCATATACTATACACTTGGTTATCCCAACTCTAGTTCTACTCCTAATCGGCCATTTTGCAAATGAGAATATGAATACAGCTAGGGATATGCAAACTCATATTTAATAATAAACAATGTAATGGAATGCCACTTAGCCAGAAGGGTATCTCCTTTGTATACAGATAACCACTACTTTAGTCATGAGGAAAAGTGATTTGAGCTAGTTTCACTTTAGCATGTACTTGCTAATTCAGCAGAAACTTGGACCCACACCTCCTATAACACTATTGTATTTTGTATTTTGAGGAAAACAGCATGCCTACTTTTGTTTTTGTACATGGCATAAAATTAGCTAAAGACTAATAAGCTAAAGCAATAACCTTGAATTTTGTGAAAGTTAAGGAAAATTTAATGCCAAGAGCTATCTGTCTGCAACTGAAATTGGTCCCAGTACACCCCTTCTGCTCTCAGATTCTGGGAATGCCAATAAAATACCAGAAGACATGCAATACAGTAAAAATTGGTTCTTTGGGTATTGTAGCATCTTGACTTAGAAGGATTTTAACCTTGGCCTCACGCTTCCTGAGGGGCCTGTTGCCCATGCTGCGTAAGTGCTAGAACTATCAGAATTTTTCATCTGAGTAAAACTAAAAATGAAACCTTCAAAGTCTTATCGATTCTAGACATGTTCTATATGCATTAAATTGAACCTAATGGACTGAGAAATGAGCATTTCAGCACATATAGGTAAGAGTTTTATGTATGAGAATAAATTACTCACATGCCCTTTATCCAGCAATATATGTATTTATCTACATGGGTAGGTAATACCAATGCATTTTATTGAATCTCTCTGAGATCACTGAGAATCAATTTTCATTAGACCACTTAAATTTTGTTCAATATTAATCCATCATTAGTTCTTGGCTTTGCTTCTCTAAAATATAAATGGGTAAGATTTAATGAATATTTTGACCATTAGAAACACTGAGTAAGGGTCTTAGCATGAATAGGATACAGAAAAAAAGTGTGGCCATGCAGATTTATGATCCTCTGATCATAGTCACATGTGTCTTCATTTGGTTTGCTTCTATGTGTTATAATCGATTTTTTTTCCCAGCAGTCTTTACTTGTGCAAGCGTATTTTCTTCATGATTTTAACTGTCTTTTACGTTAGAACTGCTGAATCTGTATCCCTCTCTTGAGCTTGGCCTTGAACTTCAAACTTATCTATCCAATGGACTGCTAGAGAAAGCTACTTAGAAATCTCACCGTCACCCGTAACTCAACATGCCTAAAGTTTAAAGTCATAGTCCCACAAATCTAACCTATTCTTCCCCTCACAATTTAGCTCTTACTCAGGCTCTACTACTTCTTCCTCTCAACTTCCATGTTCAGTTTTCAAGTTCTCATTATTGTATTGCCTAAATTCCGCTCAAGTGGACCCACTTCTTTTTATCCCTATAAGCAGTGCTCTAGGGTAGACTCTCACTATCTCTTGCTCTGAGTACAGCTGTCATCAAATCTTGCTTCCAGTATAGTGTCACTTTCCCCAGATGCATTTTCCTGGTGTAGCCAGAACCAGAATCCTCTCTCCAATGTGGACCTTTGACTACATGGCTCCGCCCTTTAGACTATGTCAGTGGTTTCCTAGTTTAACTTCTTAACAGGGCTCACAGAATCCTTCCAGATTTGACCTACACCTGCCTCATTAGCTTCATCCCTCAATCCGAATGCATCGTGGACGTGCAGGTAACTCTCCACACTTGCAGTGTTCCTTCCCACTGCATGGCTTTATTCTGTTGCTCCCTTGGTGCAACAGCCTGCTCATCTCTCCACATCCACTTTGCCCTTTCAAAACTCAGCTGCAGCATTTTTATTTTCCTCCAGAAAGCCTTCTCTGAAATCCAACTTGAAGTAATTAACCCTCCTATGCTCCATCACATCCTATGCAAACCTCTATATAAATATTATTGACAGTTTTGTTTGTGTTTCTACCTCACTAGGCTGTCAAGTTTTTGAGAAAAAGATTATTTTGTATTCATTTTAGTACACTCAACATTAAACCCAATGTCCTTAATTTGGGAAATGGTTAAAAATGCTCATTAAATCATCTTTGAGTTAAGTTAATACATTTAATAGTTTTACATAAGATTTCTCTCTTTGGCTGAGAATTTTGAATATTTGGGTAGATTATTGGAAAAAAACGCATTGGAAGTATTCTTTTTTTTTTTTTTTTTTTTTTTTTAATTAGTTTCAGGTGCACAAGACAAAGCAAAACTTAGACATTTATCATTTATATCCCTCACACTGTGTGAACCCCCCTCCCCCCATCCACTATCCCTCTGTACGTTCCCAAAACCTCTCACCTTCCCCTTATCCCCACCCCCCCGCCCCTCTAGCAACCCTCTGTTTTTCCTCCATGTTTCCAAAACTGTTTCTGATTAGTTCATTCACTTATTCTTTTCTTTAGATTCCGCATATAAGTGAGATCATATGGTATTTGTCTTTCTCTTTCTGACTTATTTCACTTAACATAATGTTCTCTAGGTCCATCCATGTTGTTGCAAATGGTAAGATTTCTTTCTTCTTTATGGCTGCGTAATACTCCATTGTATAAATGTACCACAGTTTCTTAATCCAGTCATCTACTGATGGGCATTTCGGTTGTTTCCAGGTCTTGGCTATTGTATATAGTGCTGCAATAAACATAGGAGTGCATAAAGATTTTTGAATTGGAGTTTTGGATTTCTCCGGATAGATACCTAGGAGTGGGATTGCTGGATCATAAGGTAGTTCCATTTTCAGATTTTTGAGATATCTCCAAACTGTTTTCCATAGTGGCTGCACCAATCTGCATTCCCACCAACAGTGCACCAGCGTTCCCTTTTCTCCGCATCCACGCCAGCACTTGTTGTTTGTTGATTTATTGATGATAGCCATCCTGACTGGGGTGAGGTGGTATCTCATTGTGGTTTTTATTTGCATTTCTCTAATGGTTAGTGAGGTTGAACATTTCTTCATATGTCTGTTTGCCATCTGTGTGTCCTTTTTAGAAAAATGTCTCTTCATGTCCTCTGCCCATTTTTTAATTGGGTTGTTTGTTTTTTTGGAGTTGAGTTGAGTGAGTTTTTTATAAATTTGTGATATTAACCCCTTATCAGATATATCATTGGCAAATATATTTTCCCAATCAGTAGGATCCCTTTTTGTTTTATTGATGGTTTCCTTTGCTGTGAAAAAGCTTTTTAGTTTGATGTAATCCCACATGTTTATTTTTCCTCTTACTTCCCTCGCGCGAGGGGATATATCAGTAAAAATCTTACTCCGGGTAATGTCTGTGAAGTTTCTTCCTATATTTTCTTCTAGGAATTTTATGGTTTCAGATCTTACATTTAAATCTTTAAGCCATTTTGAATTTATTTTTGTATGTGGTGTAAGGAGGTGATCCAGTTTCATCTTTTTGCATGTGTCTGTCCAAGTTTCCCAGCACCATTTATTGAATAGACTGTCTTTACCCCACCGTACATTCTTGCTTCCATTGTCATAGATTAAGTGGCCATATAGGCATGGATTTATTTCTGGACTCTCTATTCTGTTCCATTGATCTATGGGTCTGTTTTTATGCCAGTACCATGCTGTTTTGATTACTGTAGCCTTGTAGTATAATTTGAAGTCAGGTATTGTTATACCTCCCACTTTGTTCTTATTTCTCAAGATTGTTGAAGATATCCGGGGTCTTTTGTTATCCCATATAAATTTTAGGATTATATGTTCTATTTCTGTGAAAAATGTCGTTGGTAGTTTGATAGGAATTGCGTTGAATATATATATTGCCTTAGGCAGTATGGACATTTTAACTATATTAATTCTTCCTATCCATGAACATGGTATGTGTTTCCATCTATTTGTATCTTCTTTCATTTCTTTCTTCAGTGTCTTATAATTTTCTGAGTACAGATCTTTTACTTCTTTGGTTAAATTTATTCCCAGGTATTTTATAGTCTTTGGAGCAATTGTAAACGGAATTGCTTTTTTAATTTCTCCTTCTGATGTTTTATTATTGGTATATACAAATGCAACTGATTTCTGAATATTAATTTTGTATCCTGCTACTTTACTAAATTCATCTATCAGCTCTAATAGTTTCTTGGTGGAGTCTTTAGGGTTCTCTAAATATAGTATCATATCATCTGCATATAATGACAGTTTTACTTCCTCCTTACCGATTTGGATGCCTTTTATTTCTTTTTCTTGTCTGATTGCTGTGGCTAGAACTTCCAGCACTATGTTGAATAGAAGTGGAGAAAGTGGGCAGCCTTGCCTTGTTCCTGATTTTAAGGGGAATGGTTTTAGTTTTTCCCCATTGAGTATGATGTTAGCTGTGGGTCTATCATATATGGCCTTTATTATGTTGAGATATGATCCCTCTATTCCCACTTTCTTAAGGGTTTTTATCATGAATGGCTGCTGAATTTTATCAAATGCTTTTTCTGCGTCAATTGATATGATCATATGATTTTTATTTTTCATTTTGTTAATGTGGTGTATCACATTAATTGATTTGCGGATGTTGAACCACCCTTGCATGCCAGGGATGAATCCCACTTGATCATGGTGTATAATCTTTTTAATATATTGCTGAATTCTGTTTGCTAGTATTTTGTTGAGGATTTTTGCATCTATGTTCATTAGCGATATCGGCCTGTAGTTTTCTTTTTTTGTGGTGTCTTTGTCTGATTTTGGGATCAGGGTGATAGTGGCTTCGTAAAAAGTGTTTGGGAGTCTTCCCTCCCTCTGGATTTTTTGGAAGAGTTTGAGGAGAATAGGTGACAATTCTTTTTGGAACGCTCTGTAAAATTCACCTGTAAAGCCATCTGGTCCAGGGCTTTTGTTTGTTGGGAGATTGTTGATTACTGATTCAATTTCCTTGGTGGTAATCAGTCTATTCAGGTTTTCTGTCTCCTCTTGAGTTAGCCTTGGGAGGTTGTATGCATCTAGGAAATTGTCCATTTCTTCCAGGTTGTCAAATTTGTTGGCATACAGTTGCTCATAGAAATTTCTTAGGATTTTTTGTATCTCTGCGGTGTCTGTTGTCACTTCTCCTCTTTCATTACTGATTTTATTAATTTGGGTCCTCTCTCTCTTTTTTTTAATGAGTCTGGCTAAAGGTTTGTCAATTTTGTTTATCTTCTCTAAGAACCAACTCTTGGATTCATTGATCTTTTGTATTGTTTTTCTGGTTTCTATTTCATTTATTTCCGCTCTGATCTTTATTATCTCCTTCCTTGTACTCCCTTTGGGCTTATTTTGTTGTTCTTTTTCCAGATCCCTTAAGTGTGAAGATAAACTGTTGATTAGTGATGTTTCTTGTTTCTTTAAGTAGGCTTGCAGTGCTATGAACTTCCCTCTTAGGACTGCTTTCGCTGCATCCCATAGATTTTGGGTCGTTGTATTTTCATTTTCGTTTGTCTCGAGATATCTTTTGATTTCTTCCTTGATCTCCTGTTTGACCCATTCATTGTTTAGTAACATATTATTCAGCCTCCATGAATTTGTGTGTCTTCCAGTCTTTTTCCTGTAGTTCATTTCTAATTTCATAGCACTGTGGTCAGAGAAGACAATTGGTATGATTTCAATTTTCTTAAATTTATCCAGACTTGCTTTGTGGCCTAACATATGGTCTATCTTGGAGAATGTTCCATGTGCGCTTGAGAAGAACGTGTATTCTGCAGCATTGGGGTGGAATGCTCTGAAAATATCGGTTAAATCCAAGTGGTCCAATGTGTCATTTAAGGCTGTTGTTTCCGTATTGATTTTCTGTCTGGAAGACCTGTCCCTTGTTGTCAGAGGTGTGTTGAAGTCCCCTACTATGATAGTGTTACTGTTGATCTCCATCTTTATGTCAGTCAATATCTGTTTTATATATTTAGGTGCTCCTATGTTGGGTGCATAGATGTTTACTAGAGTTATATCCTCTTGTCGAATTGATCCCTTTATTATTATATAGTGTCCATCTTTGTCTTTTAATATTTTCTTCATTTTAAAGTCTATTTTGTCAGAGATAAGTATTGCAACTCCAGCTTTTTTCTCATTTCCATTTGCATGGAATATCTTACTCCAACCCTTCACTTTTAGCCTGTGTGTGTCTTTTGATCTGAGGTGAGTCTCTTGTATACAGCATATACAAGGGTCTTGCTTTCTTATCCATTCAGCCACCCTATGTCTCTTGATTGGAGCATTTAAACCATTTACATTTAAAGTGATTATTGATAAGTACATAGTTATTGCCATTTTTAAATTTGTGGATAAATTGTTTTCGTCTTTCTTCTATTTACAGAAGTCCTTTTAGTATTTCTTGCAATGCTGGCTTGGTGGTAATGAATTCCTTTAGCTTATTCTTTTCTGGGAAGCTCTTTATCTCCCCATCAATTTTAAGTGATAGCCTTGCTGGATAAAGCAACCTAGGTTGTAGGCCTTTGTTTTCCATCACTTTGAGTATCTCCTGCCACTCCCTCCTGGCCTTCAATGTTTCTGCAGAAAAGTCATTTGATAGTCTTATAGGAGTTCCCTTGTATGTAACCCTCTGTCTTTCTCTTGCTGCTTTTAGGATTCTCTCTTTGTCTTTAATCTTTGCCATTTTAGCTATAATGTGTCTTGGAGTGGACCTGTTTGGGTTTATCCTAGTTGGAACTCTCTGCACTTCCTGGACTTGTATGTTGGTTTCCTTCATCAGGTTAGGGAAATTTTCAGACATTATTACTTCAAATATGTTCTCAATCCCTTGTTTCTTCTCTTCACCTTCTGGTATTCCTATGATGCGCATGTTGTTGCGCTTGATGTTATCCCATAGGTCTCTTAAACCATCTTCATTGTTTTTTATTCTTTTTTCTTTCTGTTGTTCTGTTTGGGTGATCTCTGCTAACTTGTCTTCTAAGTCGCTGATTCGATCCTCTGCTTCATCTAACCTGCTGTTAATTCCTTCAAGTGAGTTCTTTATTTCGGTAACTGTGTTCTTTAGTTCTAACTGGTTGTTCGTTATGATTTCTACATCCTTCTTGATGTCCTCTCTAAGTTCCTTAAACATTCTTATCATCAGTATTCTGAACTCTGTCTCTGACAGTTTGGTTACCTCTGCTTCATTTAGTTCCATTTCTGAAGGTTTCTTCTGTTCTTTTATTTGGGATATGTTTCTTTGTTTCCTCATTCTGGCTGACTCTCTGTGTTTGCTTCGATGTATTAGATAGGTGCCCTGGAGTTCTTAGTTCTTGCTGGATTAGTATATAATAAATGTCCTTTATATTTGACTTGCACTACTTCGTTCTTCTCCCCTGCGTGTGCTCTAAAAGTGACTCTTGTGTTGTGTATATTGTCCTGTTAAAGAAGATCCTTAATTGCTTTTCGCTTGTGAGTAGGTGGAGTTAACTCCTAGGCTGACTAGTTGTAAGACTTGGCTTTGCCCACGCAGGGTATTCTGCTGCGTGAGGATTGACCGCTTAGATGTGGTTTGCCCTTTGGCCTCTATGTGCCTGTAAAGAATCCCCTCTGAGTGTGTCACTTGTAGGTCAAACCCGGTAGTACTCTGGCTTGGTCTGGAGTTGGCCGCTGGGTATGTTGAATCTTGTGCCTCTTAAGCTGGGCACTGGTAGGGCAATTACAGAACAAAGCAAATCACCAAGCACAACAATAACAACAAGGAAAAAGTCAAATACATTCACATGTAAAAAAACAATCGACAACCCCCACTCGACATAGGCAAAGATGTCAAAAATATAAAGACAAATCAACACCGAACAAAAACAAACAAACAAACAAAAAACAAACAAACAAGAAACAAACAAACAAACAAAAAACACAGCGCCAGTTGTGGCTTAAGCCCACCAAGTAATCTCCAAGTTGTTCTCTGCTGTAGCACAGAATCCCCACTCGACACAGGCAAAGATGTCAAAAATATAAAGACAAATCAACACAGAACAAAAACAAACAAACAAACAAAAAACAAACAAACAAAAAACAAACAAACAAACAAAAAACACAGCGCCAGTTGTGGCTTAAGCCCACCAAGTGATCTCCAAGTTGTTCTCTGCTGTAGCACAGAATCCCCACTCGACACAGGCAAAGATGTCAAAAATATAAAGACAAATCAACACAGAACAAAAACAAACAAAAAACAAACAAACAAAAAACAAACAAACAAACAAAAAACACAGCGCCAGTTGTGGCTTAAGCCCACCAAGTAATCTCCAAGTTGTTCTCTGCTGTAGCACAGAATCCCCACTCGACACAGGCAAAGATGTCAAAAATATAAAGACAAATCAAAACAGAAAGAAAAGAAAGAAAAAGAAAAAAAAAAAAAAAAAAGACAGCGCCAGTTGTGGCTTAAGCCCACCAAGTAATCCCCTGCGTATTGTGCAGGTAGAGCCGGTCACCTGATGCCCAGAGTGACTCTGAGGCTGCAGCTTTAGATGCGTGGGGCTGAGGGGTCTGGACAGTAGGTTTTACAAAGTCAGTGCAGTTTCTGCCCTTGCCGGCACATATGCACACCGAGAATAGCACCACCAGCCCTGTGTCCAGCTCTCCTGAGTCTTAGGGCACCTCTTCCCTGTGTGTGTGTGTGGCCGGCAGGGAATTCCTCAGCTGCTGAAAGCTGAGTGCTGTATATACCACTTACTGCTGATCCCTGGGAGTGCCTCCGCAGATGTAATTGCCACGCCCTAGGCAGGCCAGAAAGGGTGGGGGCTGGGGATGGAAAGAGGGGTCTTCTCTTTCCCAGCCCAGCTGTGTCACACCCCACCCACAGGCCAGAAACGGTGGTATCTGGGGGTGGATGAGTCTTCTGTCTCCTAGTCCAGGGCAAACCACACTCTTCTCAGCCTCTTCCCTGGACCAAAGCCAGCGGCCAGTCTTCCCTTAGCCCAAACCCCAAGGCTCCTCTGTAATCTGACACTGCTCTTCAGATCAGGAGCCAGTTTAAGTCTCTGGAAGGGTGGGGGTAGGATTGGAAGAGCGGGGGGAGGGGCCCAGGTATGGAGTTTAATAGCCTCAAATGCTAGATATCCTCCCTCTGCGGGAGGGAGAGGTCTGCTGTGGGACGCAAAGCAGAGTCCGCCACCTGGCTTTTGTGTTCTCTCTTTTGTCCTGGGAACCCCTGCGTCTCTGCAGCTGGGGATGTGTTTGCCCCGCTCTAGGCTGGCTAGAAAGGGTGGGGGCTGGGGATGGAAGGAGGGGTCTTCTCTTTCCCAGCCCCGCTGTCTTAACACTCTTCCCGCAGGCCAGAAAAGGTGGTGGCTGGGGGCGGAAGATTCCCAGCTCCTAGCCTCCTCCCTGGGCCCGCCTGTCTTCCCGGAGCCGGGGCTCCAAGGCGCCTCTGTAATCTGCCGCTGCTCCTTAGTGCAGGGGCTAGATCAAGTCTCTAGAAAGGCGGGGGCAGGGTCAGAAGAGCGGGGGAAGGTGCCCAGGCACGGAGTCTGTGTTCCTTGTCCGGCCCAAGGACCAACTGAGGTTATTAGCTGAAGTTAATGCTGGATATGCTGCGCCTGCAGCGGGAGAGGTCCGCTGTGGGACGCAGGGCAAAACGCCCACCTCGTGGCTTCCGGGCTCTCCTCCGTCCTGGGATATCCTGCGTATCTGTAGCCGTGGGTGTGGGCTGGAATTTCACAGGCACAGGTGCAGAGCAGATTTCCACAACCCGAGGGTGGGGGCCGAATTTCTACCGCCACAGGTGTGGACCGCGATCCCAACCCGCGTCCCCACCGCCGCCGCAGGTGCGGCGCGTCTCCGCTCCACTCCCTTCCTTCTTCCCCTGCTCGCCCAATTTTTCCCCACCTGCAAGAAATCCCTGCGCGAGTCTCTTCGCTGTTCTGCGTGATGAGCAGAGAGTCCTTTGATGGGTTATAAGCTTCCCGTTTCTGATAAGATCCGACGGAGAACTCCCATTGGAAGTATTCTTAATTTAGATACTCTCTGTGTCACTTATAGGTCAAAAACAGGTTTTAATAGCAAGCATTGTGTTTTGATTGATTGATTGATTGATTGATTGATTGATTGATTTTACCTAACCCCCTATGTGATGGGAAGCATTGTGTTTTAAAAAGACCTAAAGGATATATATATATATATATATATATATATATATATATATATATATATATATATATATATATCAGCTTTTTAAGACATTGATTAAAAATTTCTGGATATTGATTGCCCTTCTAGGATTATAGGATTGCTATCACATGAAATAACATGTACTATAAAGTCATTTTAATTCTTAGAAATGAAAATACCTTCATGTGTAAATTATTGTTAATAATTCATCCTATCAAATTAAATAATTCACAACCTCAAAGGCCCCTTCCAACTTGGGAATTCCAGGACTTCCTTGCCCCCAAAGGAACCTCAAAATAAAAATTGTTTCAACTTCATTGTAGCTGCCAGATCATACCATCACTTGATCATGTTGGTCCTCTAGGACTGCAGAGACTGGACCTGTCCTGTGAGGCTCTGCATCACTTTTGAAGAAAGCCCAAACATTTTGTATTAACATGTTCTCTTGGTCATTTTAGTAAATTTCCTTACAGTCTAAGAATCTTGAAAGAGGCCAAAGAGTCTAATTTCTTTGAAGAAAACAGGGGTTAACATAAAAACACACATCTTAACTGTCTGTTCTTTCAGCCAAATACTTCATTCTAAATGGATCCACTAGATGTGAGGAGGGATATGCAAGTTACAAGTCTTTTTAAAGGTGACATTTTGATAGTCATTCCATTTGTCTGAGATAAGATGATATGCTTCTTTCACAGCAAATGTGTTTGCTCTACTGAACTTCCATTCATTTGGCCCTCTAACTTAAAGAACCTATTACACACATATTCCTGGAAATGAAGAAACATTTTGTGTTTAGAAAGAAGTGGAATTATGTGACACTCAAGGATTTTTTATTTGGTTTGTGTGGAGACTTACATATCCCCTCCCCCACCACCCACGAAATAAGAACAAGAAGAAGGAAACAAATCAAGAGGTTCAGGGGTAAAATTGATTTTGTATCTTGAGGATGCCTGCAATATTAGTTTAATTTTGTTCCTTTATTAGTCCCTCATTTTAAAAACATTAGATGGATACCTGCTATGTGCCAGGTACACTTCTAAGTACCTCATCAACTTATAGTTTGGTGGAGGGGACAACCAAAGCATAGTTTACTATGGAGTCATGAATTTCCCCAAAAGAGAGGTCCAGAGAGCTATGGAAGAACATCCCGAGGGACCTGTTCCATTTGAGGTGTGAGGCTAGTGTTCCCAGAGAAGTGGCAATTAGGCAGAGAACTGAGGGGTGGGAAAGAAAACAGGGGAAGGAGTGGAGATGGGGTTGGTTCAGGTGTCCCAGGCAAAGCTTACACAGTGTACAATTCCTGCTAGGTAGTTCCAGGCAAAACTTACATAGCATACAATTTCTGCTAGGATGAGCTGTCATCCCCAGGGAAATACTTTCACGGTCCCTCTAGTGTCCAGTGACCCCAGCCTAGATGTCATGATACTTTTCCATTTTCTATTTCAGATCTGACTTTTCTAAGCTCACCTGTCAGGGAGACTTTCTTCTCTTTCTAGGCCAGTGTAACACTTTACTGAAGACTGAAAGGAGAGGTGATATGTGACAAATTCAGCGAGAAGTGATGAGATGCTACCGAAGGACAAGCCTTCTCCTTCAAAAATAGAAAATTTGCTTTACCACTGCTGTTCTTTTACCATTTACCTCTGTTTAGAAGCAGCTCCCAATGTAGGAGTCCAGCGAATTCCTAAATTAACATATATATTATTAAGTATCTAGAAGAGGAAAAACTTGTTAGTTTAGAAAGATTTATACCCTGTTTCTTCATAATCTCTGCTCTTTGGGTAGGATTTTAGATACTTAATATTAATATTATGATATTTCTCCTAGGAAATAAAGGAATGTAGCTTTGTCAATGAAATCAAATCTCCTTTTTCATAAAGAAAATAAAGAGGTGCAACAACATGAGTGAATCCCACCTATAAAATATTGAATGAAAGATGGCACGTTCAAAAGGTACATACTGTATGATTCTATTTACGTAGAGTTTCAAAACATGCAAAAGAGAGTTGTTTGGAAGTTCAGCCATTACTGGTGGGGGTGATCTTTGGTGGCAGTGAGGATATTGACTGGAAGGGGGCAAACGGGAACTTCTGGGGTACTAGTGATATACCCTATACCTCCCATGTTATAAGTATTCTCATATGTATGCTTTTATGTACATACAGTGTAAGTCAATAAGAAGTGGGCCTTTACAATGATCCAGTTTCTTTGATTCTGTTCAATAGACATAAATCAAATCTCAAAGAAAATTATTTTGGGCCAAATTATTTAGTTAAATCCCAAGTCGGATGATAGTAAGTATACAGTTGCTCAAACTAACAAAATGGTTTTAAAAATCTGTGTCTCATTGTGTATCAGAGCAGAGGGTTAGAGAACCTGTCTCTAGATTGTGTTTCATTGCATGCATGATGCATTTCCAATATGCTTTTTTATTTCTCCAGAAGATAGCTAAAGAAAACTGTATGGTGCTATATACACAGCCTACATACAGTGAATTTATATGTACTGAAATGTAGATTTTATAGTAAACAAATAATATTTTTCTGAGTTGACATCATTTTAATAAGCATATGCATTTGATGACTAGCCTTCCATTTTCTGTGAGAGCAAATCAGTGGGATGGAATATGTGATTACAGATGTATATTCTGGTTTTACTTCTGCAAGTGCAAAGAAGGGAAATGTGTCATAGCACGCTACATCGGTGTTGTGAAATATCTTAATTCAGTGTACCCCCCCCTATTTTTGTTAAGTTACTTCATGCTTTTTCAGATATATTGTTTTACAGCTTTTCTGCTGTGACCCTGGCTTCCCTGCTCACTGGAGGGTAGTTGAATGTTTGTTTGTTTGTTTGTTTGTCTGTTTGTTTTAAAGACCCAGTCATAATGTATTAATGAAGCTATCATAGCCTGCTGACTCTGGAGTCTTGGTTGCCAGTGGCCTGGCTAAAGCACTGTGCTGGAAGAAAGGGAGTAGGAAATGGAACACTGGTTGTCTCTGCTCTCATGCATGAGTGGTGCTGGGGCCGCTCATACTACTGTTTATATCCAAAGTGTGCCTTGCCATGTGAGAGCTGCTCAATAACTCATAAACTGGAAGGTACAAGAGGGTCTTTAAAGCAAATTCAGGCAATTAAAGTTGACATTCCTGAGAGGAGACTACTTGCCCAGCTTAGAAACAGACAATTGAGAGGTAAGAAGCTCCTGGACCATTGCTGGGTTCTCTGGAGAACTGAAAGTAGTACCCAACCCAAACAACAGAATAGGAGTATGCCTTATGTAAATAAGTGAAGTGGCTTGGCGAACATTATCCTCTGACTGCATACAAGTATCCTCATCATATCTGGATACCCAGGGAAGTCATTCTCTGTTCATCTTATAGCAGTGGTGCCCTGTAGGGGCCCATCAGATAGCAGACAGCGAAGGTAAATGGAGGATAGGCCCTGTAGAGCAGAAATGACTGCTTAGTTGCAAATAAAGAAAAATCCAAACAAAAGCAAACAAAAACCCCAATTATGTTTATGTTAATATTTTGCACATTTAATAAGAAATATTGTGTTTTTTTATATACATAAATCTCATTGTCACTGTAATGACTTCAAGTTCCATAGCAACTTGATTTTTATTCTCCTCTGCCACTCTGTTTTGCTCATGTTCAGCCTCTGTTTGAAATTGATGGACCACATGAGCCACAGATGATTAGAGATGGGAAATTAAATCTATGAACAAGCAGAACTAATGAAATACCTCACAACAAGGCAAAGGTGGGATAAGAATTATTGTAGGCTGAACAAGCCTGCAATTGTCAGGTACAAAATTCAGAGAAAAGTGTATGAGTTCTATGTAGCTATAGCCAGTATATGATCTTAATGACACAGCCAGAAGTCCGCCATAATATCTATAGCTTTTTACATTTCTATAGATATGTATTTACACAAAGATACAAATATACACATATGTGCACCTTAGACGTTTTATGCTTGCAATTTACAAATCATATGCCTTATATTTCTATAACCAATATCCTCAAATCTTATCTATATCACCCAGCATCTTTTTATTATCTGTATGTAAAATTGTAACAGAGGAAACTTCTTAACAATTGATTTCGACACTAGTCTTGTGAGTTTACAGACCATCTGGCCATGCTCATATTGTCATTTTTCAAAAATTAAAAAAGAATATAATGCAAATACCACTAAAAGATGGTATTATCCAAATTCCTGTTGAGATGCAAGGACATGTTTTCATAAAATGTAATCTGGTGGGTATCCAATGTTGGATAGAGAAGAGGGAATTCTACTAGTCAGTGAGTTGGCTACAGACACAAGTATATTTGTCTTATTGCATTTTGCTTTACTGCACTTTGCAGATACTGCTTTTTAAAAAAACACACCACAAAACAAATTGAAGGCTTTTGGAAACCCTTCATCGAACAAGTCTGTCAGCAACATATTTTCAACAGCATTTGCTCATTTTGTTTTTCTGTGTCATAATTTGGTAATTATTGCAATATTTCAAACTTTTAATTATTTTATTTATTATGGTAATCTGTGATCAGTGGTCTTTGACGTTTTTATTATAATTGTTTTGGGGTGCCATGAACTCTATCCATATAAGATGGTGAAGTCAATCAATAAGTGTTGGATGTATATTAACCGCCCCACCTACCGAACATTCCCCATCTCTCTCCCTCTGCTGAGGCCTCCACATTCCCTGAGACATAACAATGTTGAATTAGGTCATTTAATAACCCTACAATGTTCAGGCGAAAGGACCAGTCATCTCTTACTTTAAATCAAAGCTAGAAATGATTAAGCTTAGGGAGAATGGTATATCAAAAGTGGAGATAGGCCAAAAGTTAGGCTCTCGTGCCAAACTGTTAGCCAAGTTGTAAATGCAAAGGAAAAGTTCTTGAAGGGAATTAAAAGTACTACTCAAGTTGTAAATGCAAAGGAAAAGTTCTTGAAGGAAATTAAAAGTGCTACTCCAGTGAACACACAAATGATAAGAAAGCAAAACAGTCTTATTGCCGATATGGAGAAAGTTTTAGTTGTCTGGATAGAATATCAAACCAGCCACAACATTCCCTTAAGCCAAAGCCTAATCCAGAGCAAGGCCCTAACTATCTTCCATTCTGTGAAGGCTGAGAGAGGTGAGGAAGCTGCAGAAGAAAAGTTTGAAGTTAGCAGAGGTTGGTTCATGAAGTTCAAGAAAAGATACTTTCTCCATCACATAAAAGTGCAAGCTGAAGCAGTAAGTGCTGATGTGGAAGCTGCAGCAAGTTATCCAGAAAATCTAGCTAAAAAAATTAATGGAGGTGGCTACACTAAACAACAGATTTTCAGTGTAGATGAAACAGCATTATATTGGAAAACGATGCCATTTAGGACTTTCAAAGCTGGAGAAGAGAAGCCAATGCTTGGCCTCAACGCTTCAAAGGACAGGCCGACTCTCTTATTAGGAGCTAATGCAGCTGGTGACTTTAAGTTGAAGCCAATGTTTATTTACCATTCTGAAAATCCTAGGGCCCTTAAGAATTATGGTAAATCTACATCTACTCTGCCTATGCTCTATAAATGGAACAAAGCCTGGATGATAGCACATTTGTTTAAAACCTAATTTATTGAATATTTTAAGCCTACTATTGAGACCTATTGCTCAGGAAAAAAGATTTCTTTCAAAATATTACTGCTTATTGACAGTGTACTTCCACCAGCAAAACGATTATGACTCACTGAAGGCTCAGATGATGGTTAGCATTTTTTAACTGTAAAGTGTTTTTTAATTAAGGTATGTACATTATATTTCTAGACATAATGCTATTACACACTCAATAGACTATAGTACAGTGTAAACATGACCTTTGTATGCACTGGGAAACCAAAAAAAATGTATCATTCACTTTATTGTGATATTTCACTTTATTGTGATGGTCTGGAATCGAACCTGCAATATCTCTGAGATATGCCTATATAGAGAAGAAGGGTTGATGGCACCAAGAGAAGTAAATGATTCTTCACAATATGGAGGTGACTCATTTTTCCTTTTTCCACCCCCTTATTTGCTCAAAGTCCTTGGTTTGGTGCCAGACACCTATTTACTGACTTGGATGCGTTTTATTACTAGCAAAATGGGGCAATTTATGGTCTGACTTGTATAATTAGAAATTTCACCTTATAAACTGTAAGAGGGCATTGGCTACTTCCCTCATTGTTTATCTATTCCTCCCCTTACAACTCATAATACAAGTTTCATCTCCCACGAAGCCTTCCCATAGACCCACGATGATGCATTGCCTTTCACAAATAGTCCCAGTGCACTTGTTCAGGTCTAGAACACAGAACTTCCCTCTGTTAGTGTGGACTTGACTTGCTGTTTGTCTTTATCAGACTATAAGCTCCTTGAGAGCAGAAAAAAAAAAAAACCTCATTGAGTTTTAACCACAGTGCCTAGTTTCCCAGCTCGAATGTTATTATTAATTCAATAAACTTTTTAATTAAGATGACAGGTAAAAGAAAAAGACTAGATTGTAACGATTGGATTAGCTGAAAGACAACATGGAGAAATCCCAAGAAACTTGAGCAATTATTTTATTAACATAATACACTTTAAAAAGTCAAATCTATTTTTCTGAATTAAAAAGTATTGTATAATATTTTTCTCGGAGTTCTGGTCCATAAACATTTTCATGACGAACTTGTAATGGAAGAATCTTATGACAGAATGCAGATGAACTATTTTGTGATAATTGAAAGTGCCCTAGAGAATAGTGACTTCTGAAATGACTACTAAGTCACAAGAAAAGTAGGTGGTTGAGGGCAACTATTGCCTAGAAGCTAAATAACCTGTGAAGGTGGATACCTTTCCCTTGAGATGGTAGCTACTGGAAGTGAAAGACAGACCTTTCAACAAGATTAAAGATATGCTATTAATTGCTATCGATCATGGGTCAACAAATTAAATTGCATGTGCAGCTGCATCTCTGAAAGGTCTAAATGAGAAATGCAGTTAATGGGTCTGGCTGACCCAATGCTGTGATTAATTAAAAAGGGACTGAACCTAAAAATACAAACAAAGGCAAAGAAAAATGTAATGGGAGAAGAGTGGGCATCTTTGGAAATTTCAAATCATAAGTCTCTGGCAGGGGGAAAAAAATGAGAGAGGGTCACAGTGGATAGCTAAATCCCTTTTTTTGAATTTCCAGAACCCCAATGAACAACATGAAAATGAAATTTACATTTTATATCCCAAAGGGGCATGAGGAGAAAGAAGTGCTGAAATTTATAAGCAGTGTATGTCACAATATACCAATAATTTTTTTTTCAGTATGGTGTGAGCTTAATATTTGCCACAGATTAGTGAATAATTCTATTATTCTTGCCATTCCAACCTTTGACTCGCATTTCAAGAATACTATGAAAAAATGTATGACCAGTAGATAACTTTGCTTATTCAAATGGCAATCACTCAAACCGAGGTGGAAACAGAATCGGCAAATAGAAACAGAGTGGACTGCCCTGGCGACAAGCATATCTGAGGTTGATTCTAAATACCTGATACTACCAGCATCTTTGGCATAGTCTAAAATGAGATGATGTGCCACCCCCAAGGACAGTACGGGTTCCACTTAGCATCATTATCCTTCTAATTACTGGAACCAGAAATGTCGGCTATTTTAATTCTTCAATTCCCGCTTGATCTTCCATGAAGTCCTATTGCCCCAACTAGTCTGTGTGAGTCTCACCACCACGGGATCAGATCCTTATTATTCTTTCCAGGACTGTTGTAATTGCCTTTCACTAGTGTCCCCACCTTGCTCTCCTCAGGCCCCAATCGACCCTTCACTCCGCTACCAGAATTGTTATTCCAAGACACAAATATGGCCATATCACCCTCTTCTTGGATGTTAATTAATCTACAGTCTCAACAAAAAAACAAATCTGATTTTCTCAGTATGATCTTCCAGGGCTTAAGAACTGGGTTTTCTTCCTGGACACATCTTTTACTGTGTCCCACCATCTCCAACCTCATACTCATATCACACCTGACTGCTTGTCACACTCCCAATACACTATGCATTGTTTTCTGCACTACAGTATCATTCCATAAATAGTGGCCTAACTTATACTCAAGCTGCAAAGTCCAGGCTTTCCTTATCTAGGAGATCTCTCTTTTGATACCGCGAGTCCTAAAGATAAATAATGTAGAATAGGCTTTTATCTGTCAGGTTCTATTCTGAGCTGTTTTGTGGATAGTATTCTGTTTAAGACTTAAGACTTCTTGATATTAAAGGTGGTTTTACCTCTTCCTAATGGTGTAAGCCTAAGAAAAATCACAAAAAATTTCTCTGAATCTCAGTGTGCCAGTCTGCAAAATGGGAATGCTAGTTCATAATTTCATGGTGGTAATAAGGATGGTTGAATGAATGAATATAAATTACTGTCCCATGAAAAGTATCCAATACTGTGTCTGGCACACAGAAGGGGCTCAAGAAATGGTAGCCAAACTTTATATCCAAATTCTTACCCAACACCACGCATCTCATATAATTATTTATTTGGAAGATTTTAAAACTCAAACTTAATTCTAAAAGTACATTTTTTTAAAAAAGTGTACCTCCTCAAAGCCAGATATTAAGTTGATGCAGGAGTAATTGTGCTTTAAAAGGTTAAAAATAATTGCAAAAACTGCAATTACCTTTGCACCAACCTAATAGTAATGCAAGTACTATCAAGTAATTTAATTAATTAAATTGGAGTTTGGGTTTCAAATAACCATGAGTTCAAGATTTTCAAAAGTTACCAAGAAAGCCATTTGACTCCCCCTTCATCCATTTCTCCCACCCATCATCCTTTAAAAAGAAAAAATAGTAATAATCTGGGGAGGTAAGAGGTAGTAGTAATACACGCAACAAGATTACCCATGAGCTAATTGTTAAAGCTCAGTGATAGTAAACTGGGTTCATTATGCTATTCTTAAAAACAAACAAACAAACAAACAAACAAACAAACAAACAAACTACAGGGTTTACACTGTAGCATATAGATTTTGGGTTTTACCAGGAATTGCCTGAGCTATTCATGGGGAAAAGCCTCTCCACACCACAAAACAAGCTATACCAGGGGTGGTAAAAATATATATACATGACTTGTATTCATCTTTTGTTATTGGTATATATTGAGTATTACAATTTTAATACAATTTTTTTCTTAAATGTGTATACATTTTTTTGGCTCTCTCTCTCTCTCTCTCTCTCTCTCTCTCTCTCTCTCTCTCTATATATATATATATATATATATATATATATATATATATCTTGCTTTGAGGCTACCTGGTAAGACTTAACAAATGATTTTTTGACAAGAAAAAATAAACTGCTCAAAACTAAACTAGCAATTAAGGAAAGCTGTGGAACCACATGTATGTATGTGTGTGTGTGTGTATGTATGTATGTATGTATGTATGTATCTATTATCTTTTACAAAATGTACAGATGACTTATGTAAGAAGCCAGACTTGGAGGCACTCTCAGGTGATTTTTCTGGGAGGTTGTTTTCTCTAAAAAGTAGACTCCGTCATTCTCTGGAATTTTTAAATTCAAAATTAAAATTTAATTTCTATTAACTCTAGCTTCTCCTCTTTCCTCTACTATAACACTTAAGTAATAAAAAAATCAAAAACATTTTTAAATTGTCTATCTTCCACCATCACTCTTTGGTTCTTTAATACATAATACATTTATTTGTTTTCCTGCCTGAAAAATAAAAAAAGCCATCAAATCATTACCACAATTAAACAGATTTGGAATACAAAACAAATTTTGAGTCCTTAAAATTAACTGAAAGAAATTCCTTTAACTCCATTAATTTAACTCTTAGTCTATGAAAGGCACGATGGCACAAGTTATGTCTTGTTCATCAGATGAACAACATGCCTTCTAGATGTATATGGTTGACCAGGGACAATCGGGTGTTCACAGCAGACAGTACACTTTGAGGCTCACTGATAAGACTGTCACTCCAATTCGAGGTATGAATCCTGTACAACTGTGGTGAGAACGTATAGGAGAGGTTGCTGGCTCAGAGATAGCATTTGTCTTCCAAAACCATAAAGGTTCCTTTTTTTTTTTTTTTTAAAGAGTAATATTCCCAACGTCACCCCTCAAATAACCACAAACCCAGGACTGTCACAGTTCATAGCTTTCTGTCCTGTGCTTTGAAGTGCCCTCCTGTGAAACTTGAATTCGAAATGAACAATAAACAATCCTTTGCAAGGGACGTAGGGAGCAGAAAATTGGACACATGGGAAACTGAAAAGCAAGAGTCTAATCTTGTTTTAAGAAAATGTTGGTGGAGGGGGGGTGTGGATGCTTATGTGTGGGGACTCCATGCTGACGTTTTCTTAGTGGTTGGCTTTTTGCTTTCATTCTCCAACAGTGCAGAAAATGATGGCAATTTATAAAATATTGTTCAGTTTTACTCTGTATTAGGCAGTATGTTTGTCTCAAGGAGGAGAAAAATAACAGTTTGCTCTTACTCCCCGAGGAAAGCTTACAAACATATAAAAGGCAGTGTCCTCTGGGTCCTCTTTGCTGCCCCTGAGAGATTAGTTGGTAGAAAGTCTCTTGCCCGCTGCTTGCCCTGCTCAGCATCTAGGAGGGAGTTTAAGATGGCACTTTAAAAGAGTAATTTTGCTATCACAAACCCTCCAATAACTAACCCAGGAGTCTGTCAGAATTCACAGCTGTCAATTGGCCGGGTTAAAATCTTCATTTTGGACTTAGGAGGCATTACAACCAAGTGCAGTATTATGGAAGGTTTGGGTCATTCAAATATCCTCTCCTCCTCTTATTTTAGAAAGTCGAAGAAATTTGAAAATGGACTGGATATTAGAGGCTACTAAGGAATTATTATTAATTTTGTTAGGTTTTGGTAATGTAACATATAACATATGGTTTTGTAAGAAACTCTCCCTTCTTTTTAAAGAGATGATTACTGTAAGATGTAGGGGTGAAATTATATAATGCTTGACATTTACTTTAAAATACTCAAAGGGAAAAAAAAAAGAATAGATGAAACATTATGCAAAAGCTTACTAACTGTTGAATCTGGGCAACAGGTAAATGGAGGTTCCTTGTATGATTTTCTTGATTTGTGTGTGTGTTTGAAAACATTTATAATACAAAATTCCTGCTTCGCCACTTGGGCAAATCACTTAACCTCTTTGTGTTTTGGTTTCCCTTACAGCAAAGCAGAGATAATGAGAGTCCCTTCCTTATAATAGGTATACTTCATGGATTGAAGAAAATGCAGTAGGTTCAATGTATCATTGTACAGGGCCTGCCAAAGAGCAAACACTCAATAATTATAGATTATCAGTAGTATTGTGTATGGATACAGGTCAGGAAAATGTTTTCCCATCACTGCTGGTTTATTTGAGCTTTCTCTCTAATCCCCAAGTCAGCCTTGCCTTATATTATGAAAAATTAAACTGTACACAGGCAAATGCTAAAGCTAACACTTAATTCTAATTGAATAGAGTTCCAATGACACATGTACTTTCAGATGACAGAAGTCACTGAGAACTAGTCATTAAATGGTGAAGGTAGGCAGAAGGAAGAAATTTAGGAAGGAAAATATACCACAAAGTTTGCTGGTTAACACACTTTATATTTAACAAAATAATTTTTAATAATATATTCTTTACACATCAAATATTGTTGCTAGAATCCCCTTTTTACAGTTTAGTGTTTAGGTTTTGTTTTTTTCTCACTAGTTTTCAGGCACACCATTTTTCAAAGATTTTAGAAACTGAATCTTTTTTTGTTTTAACAGGCATCAGTTGACAAACAGGATGTGATCCCTTATTTAAACATAGCTGTAGTTAAAGCCTAGAACCAAAGGTAGAGGAGGAATATGAGGACAGAGGTGACAGTGTGGTTGCAAACAAAACCTTCAAAAGAAAAAACAAAATAAAACAAAACAAAAAAACGCAACAGATGAGACCACAACTCTGTTGTTCAGAGTTTGGAAAGAATTTCTCAATGACACCAGTAGAAGGAAGTTGTAAATGTTTATGGTCATGAGAAATTCTGTCACAGTATAGGATCATCTCTCCCTAAAAGGGGAAAAATGTCAGTGCTGCAAAGTCTTAAAGAAAGAGCTTGGAGTGAAACATTAGAAAGAAAAAAAAAAATCTCTTTCTCTAGCTGGTAACAGAGGCCACAGAGCAGATTTCATTCTGCAAACTCTGTGAAGAATGTTTCTTGATGGATATTGTACGTCATTCTAGTTCATTCTTGCTGGGACTATCACTGTGCCAAGATTTTGATGCAAAATTTCTGTACCCTGGCTTGTCAGCTGCACTCTCTTTCTGTTTTTCTAAAAAGGACATAGTAACTTCTTAATACTAGGTAGGGTACTATGCTACATGGCTTCATTAACAATATTTTCTGAGTTTCAAATATTATTCCTGTCATTTATTATATTTTTTTCCCAAGAGTGTAGATGTTTTAAGCTGGCAACAGACAACCTCGGGGCAAAGGAAGCTCTATAATACATCTCTGTCTAGACACAAGCTGAAGTATGGAATGCCTTTACTTTGGAGTGCAGGAATAAATCATGCAGAATTGTTTGTGAATGATTCATGACTATCTATAGGATATATCCATGGTGGCAATTGAAAGGCACCAACCTTGTGCAAATTGGTGTTCTAGGAGAAGGCGGCTTGATGTTCTTCCTTGGATGGCACCCGCATGGCTATTTGTATCATAACGTAAGCACAGTGTGCGTGAGAAGTGTCAGGTCCAACTTGTCAACACATTAATTTTGGAAATGACAACTCTTTCTTGATGACAGGAGGTGCTTCCAGGAAGGAGAGGCTGACAATTTTAAATGAAAATCCAGTTCATGAGGCAAAGGAAATGTGACCTGAGGGTGGACCTATGGCAGGGAAGCATCACTCCCTTTGGAGGAGACTGAGCCCTCCCCCTTAGAGCTGCTGACTGTGCATCTCCCAAAGGGCTGAGTCTCAGCAAAGCGATAGACTCGGCCAGAGTGAGCCTCGTATGTCCTCTGGCAGAAGCCACTCTATACTTATTATTCTAGGCTATTCAATCAGTTGATATTCAGCCCGTTCCCCTCACCCCTCAAGGACGTTTGAAACATCTGGAGACATTTTGGTGTTCCAACTAGGGTGTTACTATTGGTATTTAGTGGATAGAGGTCAGGGATGCTGCTAAACATCCTAAAAATGCACAGGACAACCCCCAACAACAATGAATTGTCTGGCCCAAGATGTCAATACCACTAAGGTTGAAAAACCTTGTTCTAGAATGTGGCACTCCACAGGAGCTATTGCAAAGCCCGAGCTGGGGTGAGAGCAGAAAAGGAAAGAACACTGATAATGAAAACAACCTTCAAGTTTCCTCAAGGACCCTACCAGATCTGTGCCAGGGTTTTCAAGACAGGAGAGTGGAATAAGCAACTAACTATGCCACGTGATTTCAGAATTGCTACATTTGCACTTGAATCGAGGTGGCAGCAGATACCCTGTGTATTTTATTTTTTCTGTTACTATGCCAGCAGCATTGCCAGGGCAGCCTTGAGACTCTTCAAAGGTTCACTTTAATTGTTCCGTATCTAATATATACATTTTAAAAAATGTTCAACAAATGGAATTATATTGTGCAAGACTCACTCTACCCTAATCTTTAATTGAAATCAGCACTTGAGGTGGAAAAAGTGTCCTGAATCTGTGTTTTAGACATAGGGCTGAGTGGTCATTAACATGGCAAACACGTCCTAAACCATAAAAACTGCCTGTGTGTACTACTGGCTTCCAGCCAAATCTGATCTCAAAAGCCAGTAGTGTTCAGAAGGATTCAGATTCACAGTGGGGCTACCCACCCTGGTTCTGGTATTTATACTGCCAGGTGACAGAGAGGGTTTAGAGTGTTACAAGTTGAACTCAAATTCAGCATCATGTGAAAGTCTGGTGATTAACGCTACAATTTTGAAAACCCATTTCCTTTGGATTCTTTAGTCGAGTTCATGGTGTTCTTCACATGTTAGTTTTTGATTGGCAGTTTCAAGGTTTTGCAGATGAAATGTGTGGTTTGTAAGAATCAAATTGGGTGCCCCCCCAATAATGCACCAAGCACCAGTGCCCTGCCCTGCCCAGCTGTGGGTCCATCTGTGTGTGCCTCTCTTTTCTTAACCTACAGGTCATGATTCACTCAAGGGGAGTGATTGGTTGGATGCTTTTGGTTTTCCTGGTCAGGAAGTGTCCTCATCCCCGACATTTCTTTACCAAAGCTTGTTTGACATAACTCAAAACTTTACTGTGCAGTCAAATCTGGCCCCTTGGACTCTAAAAAGGAAAAAGAAATACTACAAGAGAAAAATGCCATGTATGATGTACAGGAGAGTAAAAACGGATTAATTCGTTGGGTTGTGAGCTGGCAGGTTCGCGGTTTCACCAGAGAAGGAGGCTGTACGCGGCTATTTCTTCGTTTTGTTCTAGAAATCCAGTCGTCAAGTCACCATCAAGCATGTGTGATTACAAAAGCGGGTTTGATCGCGATATACTATATATGTTTTATATAGCAAGAGAGAATGAAATTTTCTCTTAGTAAAATATTCACTTTTTTGTCAACCCTAAAAGATTTTGCTGGTGACCCTGTTATAGCTGGCAGGAGTTTGTTTGTTTCTTTTGTTTTATTTTAAATATGTGCAGAGTAGAAGCCATAGCGTCGTCTCCTAAGAACTCATCGTCGGTTGGGAGTTTGTTCTACACAGTCTGCTTGCCTCGGCATTCACGCTTTGAACACTGAGCCGGCTTCCACCAGTCCCCGTTGTGACAGTGACAGATGTTACATTCATCCACTTTCACTTCAATGCCAGCTGGAATTATTGTAGTTCCTGCAAAGCAGTTTGGACCTGCAACACACATATCCATTGATTAGTTGATTAAATCTGAGAAGCTCCCTTTCTCTCTTCTTTCTCCCACCCCAATTACAAATCCAACCCCCAAAGCCATGAATGAGTAGATCAGACTACTATTTACAATCTAACATTAAGGAATTTTCTAACTATCTCCTTTAAATGCAAATTTGCAGCCCCTAGTAGCTTTTGCACACAGTTCGTTTTCTCTATGTATGTCATGCACTTAAAAAACAAAAGAACCAGTGCTCAAAAATTATTGTCTGTTACTGAGTGCATGCAATTTTCTAAAGGAAGGTTCTATGGATTAAACTCTATTTGCTTTGGGGTGTAAAGACTGCTGAAGTGTCCCCTGAAACTCGAATGGGGCCCTAGCAAGGTCTGCATCCGATGATGGCACTCCGTGGCCTGTCTTCTTGCTTCTGTGGTGAGTATGAGATAATGAACTCTCTCCCTCCCCAGTTTCAGCACCCCCCTAAGTCCAGTTCCTGGAATCCCAGCTTGTTTCTTGATAATAATGAATAATTCATGACCAGATGATTTATTCATGTCCCAAACAAGCTTTGTTAGAAGTTCATTTGATTTTTATAAATGGAGTTCCTTTAATCTGCTGGCTATCTATTTTTTTTTTTTTTTTTTTTTTTTTTTTTAAGAATGACAAAAATGGTTGGCTTTCGAAAGGCAACAGGAATTTTACTTTTTCACCTTCAGAAATGCTTTACTGAAAATGTCTCTTGCTCATTATAGATGGATGTTTTTAAAATTCACCAAGCTCAGTTTTTTACTTCTTGTCTTTCTCCCTTTTCTCTTTCTCTTTACTTATTTTCTAAACCTCTCCCAGTGCACAAATGCCAGTGTTCAGGGTTGGGGATATGATTTCTCAAACTCAAATGGAATTAAAATTGCTTCCCAGGATGCAGTGGATTATAGTGGGGTGGTACAAATTGCTGTTTCTTTGAAACGATTTGATATAAGTCTCTGAAGTACATATTTGGATAAAGAGAGGGAGCGCTGAGTTGTGTCTGCTAGTGATTTATTAATTCAGCATTACCGGCCACTTGCCAAGACCACAAAGTAACACAGCAACGTACACCCTCATCAGTGCCTTACTTTCACTTTCTTAACGATTGATAAGAGACAATCTTTACTATTAAATAAATGAAACCAGGGGCAATTTATAGTTCCACTTCATAACTGCTTTTATAAAAATAGTAACTATTAGATTACGACGTCTATTTATCAACATGAAACAATTTAATATGCTATGGCTTTAATCACCTATTGTTTTAGAGCACCCAGACCTCAGTTATACATACACTTACCCATGGCACTTGTGGACCTATGCCTTCCCTTCACTCTGGTGGACAAATACGTTGGGCGTGTGCCTGGACATGAAGAACCAGTGAGAGTAGGAGGGATATAATGGGTCAAGGGTGACAATTAAACAGCTGGCAAACTGTCTATTTTCGCCTACGAGGGCACTTCTTATGGTGTTTATAAGGCCCTAATTGCTGATTACTTAAGGATCACAATATATATTTCATAAATCTTAGCATTTCGCTATTGTTTGATAGCTTGAACTGTCTTTGGGACTACACCTCCCTGGGAAAGTCTGATACCAAGTCACGTATTTGTTCTGTTACCAGAACTGAGATAATTTGTTCTATTACCAGAACTTCAGAGAATTTGGCAAGGAGGCTTTTTCAGAATGTAGCTTCTTCTGCCATGGTTGTTGTTGTCAGATCTCTCTCAGCCCAATGAGTTCTATGCCAGACAGGGTCTGGCCAGAGCCAAACTAGCTCAGAAATTGAACTACATAGCAAATACCATTTGTTTTCCCACAGTCACCCAGAGTAGGCGTAGTTTCTCTCTCTCCACCTCTTCACTTCTAACCAACTCTTTTCACCCCAATTGTACACTTTCAATTTTTCCAGATTGAAAGAAACAAACATTCTAAACAGTGGTTCCAAAACAAAGAACTCCCTGAAACACGCAGGATATCATCCAGCAATTGTTCTCCCAGCTTCTTGAGAGGATTTAGAAATTGGTCAGAAGAATCTTGAGAGAGAGAGAGAGAAAGAGAGAGAGAGAGAGAGAGAGAGAGAGAGAGAGAGAGAGAGAATGAGAATGAGAGGAGAAAGGAGTGTCACTGGTTCACAAGGGGCAGATTCATCTCAATGGCACAATAAGAGCAAAAGGGAGGGAGGGCTCTTGGTAAAAAGAAATTTTTGACAACTTATCATGAATGTCTTGAAGAGATATTTTACTAGGGTTCTGGTATTCATATCTGCCCCTTTCTGCATATGTCAGTGCCATACTATGATCAACATGTATTTGATCAGCCTTTATGCCTCATTTCTTAAGAGTTATTTAGAGTTTACTGCACTCTCAGCTTAGGAAATATTAATTAATATTGATTGACAGAATGCAAAGAGAGACCCTTAGCGCTTTGCCATGACTGACCAGTCAAAGGCACTGCCCGTAAATGACACGACGAACTCTCAATGGTCTACTTGGCAACCAGAGGTATTTTACGGAATCAGAAAATCCTGTTTGATCTCATTAACAGTGATTTTATTAGCACCCTTCTGAAAACTTCAGGTATTACTAAAGCAAGCCTCAGGTTTGCTGTTAATAGTCTGATCTGCTTAAAAGTACTTTAGATAAATGTCAAACAGAATGTTTGGCACCATTTAGAAACTGTTTTGGTTTTGGCCTGTCGTTCTTAATAATGGTGACAGTAAAACAGTGGTGACAGTAAATACTAATGTGCTTTGAGTATAGGAATTCTATCCTTCTGTCTATGCCCTTCTTTTATTTGGGAGCTGCTTTCCTTTTGTCTTGGTTTATCTGAAAAAATAAGATGCTTAGAAGAGTGAACTCAATAGCAAGCAACATATTTTAATGCATAAGACTTGGAGAGACTCCAGAGGGGAGCCGTGAAAATGATTAAACTGAAGGCTGGCAAATAGGACCTCTGAGAAAAGGTTAAAGGGATTGGAATTATTTAATCTAGAAAGAGAAGACAGAAGAATAACTCAATAAGTCTCAGGGAATGAAGGCTTATTAGGTGAAGAATGGTGACCAACTGTTCTTTCTTTCTTCTGACACCTGGTATAAGAGAAAACGGAGATACATTGATTCTCAAGGAATTGTAAACACACACAAATGGCTCAGAGAACTGAGAATTGAGCGTGGCAGTTGCCAACAGTGGGGTGAGATCTTTTCTCTTAGAGATCATTAGGAACATAGGAGGCCTCATCTGTCGGGGATTATTTAAATCATCAGCACCTTGAAAACAGGAACCGAATATCTGTCATTCCTTATGGTCTAGACCTAATGCTCTGTCCAGCAAATATTAAAAACTCCATATATGTTTATTCAACAATGACATAGTATGAACACACTAGTTATGTATTGGAAGCAAAATTGTTTTCTGAGCTTATAGATCAGGACTTACATAGATATATCAAGCCTAGCCCTAGTAATATAGGTATAGAAATATGTATTGATTAGTGGAAACACGGAGTGATAATTTCTTGAGCACTTACTTCATGCCAGAAGTTTGAGCCATTTAACCTTTCCAATTAACCAGATAAGGTCACAGCCCCATCCTCAGGACACTGTGCCTCAGAGATGCAAAGAGACTGGTAATATTTAGTAAGTGGCACCGATGGAAGATGAACTCAAACCTCTTTAATCTACAGGATGCTTTTAATTGCCCAGGAAAAGAAGCAGATGCCAAGGAATGCACTGCTGCGTTCCTTTGCTCTTATTCTGAATTCATATTCAGAATTTAGAAGTCCAATTTTTTAGTGTTGAGGGTGAATATTGAGGTAAGACATCTGATGGCTAGGAGGAAGTGAGACTACTTTTTGAAACCTTTATCAGCTTTCCTAGTTTCATATTGTGTGTATCCATACAGTCTCCAGAAAATATAATTTTCCTAGAAATGAAAAGAAAGTTCCCATGGCGAAGATGCTTGGACAGTGGGATTTTGGCTTTTCTTTGAGCAGCAGTGAAGTTTCCACTCTTACTGAAAGTAGACCAACTAAGAAGCAGAATGAAAGTAGACTGGGACTTAGGAGAGCTGGTTAAAAGTCACGTAGACAATTAATTATCTACGTGACTTTACGTAAGCCCTCTGTAACCTAAATACAAATGGGGGCCCATGTGGTCTAGTCTCAGAAAGGATTCATGTGTTGAAAGTGCAATACAATGAGAAAAGCAACTTCAGTCTTTACTGGGAGTTGGAACAAGGCGGGAAGAAGGATAAGCAGGCTAGAAATTCTCATACTTTAAAAATAAAAAATTCCGTGAAGCACATACATGTTTTTCCCTATTATTCTGTACTTCTCTGAGCACTTATTTTGCACATCTATAAACTAAAAACTGGTTTGCAAAACATTTTTTTTTCCACAATAGAAAACATTCAAAATAAATCTTATAAAAGCAGAACTTGTCTGATGCAGTGGCCGTGGGAGCCTGGGGCGCTGTCTTTTCATAACAGTATTGCCCCGATTTCCAAACGTCAGCGGCTCAGAGGTAACCCATAAGGCATCTCCATAAAATATCTAGTGATCAGAGAAAAGGCATATGGAATTATCTCTTCAGGTTCAATAATCTATGAAACCAGAAGAAAATAGAAGGGATTCTGTGATGTCTGTGGTTAAGAACTGAGCAGACGCACTCATCCACTAAAGTCTTTTTTTGGTAAGCCCTAAAATGTTCCCCATAAAAGGGTGCATAGAAACTATATGGAAAAGGAAGTGGATAGCTACTCTCCTCACATCTCCTATAGATCCATGTTTGCTTGCAATGTCAAATATTACATCATTTCATGAAGGAACAGATACATAACCTGAAATTAGCACTCTGCAGGAAAGGACCACAGACCTGCGTAAGGTTGTAACAGAGAACTTGACCTAGGCTGTGGGTCTGTGGAAAGATTTGAGTTGTGTGTGTGTGTGTGTTTATGTGCAAGGAGGAGGTGAGTATGACCCACTGAGGAAGTTGAAAAAGTCAATGGGCTTAGAATGGTGAGTGTAGTAAGAAGTGGTGAGGAAAAGACGTTCTTGTGGCTTTGAAAACAGCGGTGTGCTGGAGCCTGTGGCTCTTAGTGACTTTCACAAGCCAATTGTTAAATATTCAAGAGTTTTGTAACCTTGTTGACATGATTTTCATAGCTTGAAATTGGCCATGGTGGAAGTATTTATGCCATCCAAACCAGCAAGTGCTATAAATCAGGGTTTTCACCACCCCTCCCCTGACCAGGAACCAGTTGTTAAACATTTATATTACTAGGTTAGGGCTCCAGGTTGGGGCCTCGCTAGACCTACACATGTGCATGCAGAATTGTGACAAAAGACATCGATTCCATGAGCTGCACCAGTGTCACTCTATGATTAGTCCACAGAGCACCCGAGGTTGCACTGGAAATATCTGTATGGATAATGGAATTTGGAGAGTGCAGACAAAGCCTAGAGCCCTCATCGGCTCTGGCACTGTGTGGCGGTAAAAGCACATTTCTTTCTCCTTTGCTTTGAGGTATTAAAAGTCTCTGCTAAGGTGCTGGGACAATATTAAATTAGTGTCAGCAATGAACACATTGGCTTGAATTAACTGATCAGATTGGGCCTTATAGAAAGTAAGGTCCTAGGGGGATAAAAGAGCCCAGGAAATATGCAATTTGATCTGAGTGAAGGAGAAGGAAAAGGGCTGGAGTGGGCAAGTAATTTGTAGAAAAAAAACTAATTTGGAATCCCTCAGGGAACCAGGATCATGTGCAATCTGATGAGATACTGGGCTGTTTGGGGAAGAGGATGATCCCACCAGTCAAGCAACAAAACCAATCCTAGAGAGAAGGCACACATGAAAGGAAGTTGTATGTAGAGAATATCTAGAATAGCCTAGAGGTCCAAGCTTTGGGTGTAATACAATCAAGAGCAAGGGCCAAAATCATGCCAGAGATTTGACCCAGTGAAAACATGCCTTTGGTGCAGATATAACAGTTTGCCCCATTAATATCACCAACCTGGATGCTGCTGCTAGAACCATGGGCCTAGCAGCCTGTCTTACCAGTATTGCCAGAATGGAGACTGGGTATTCCTGTGCTTCTTGAAATTACTAGTTTCAACTTAAAGTCTGCAGCAGGTAAACCTGAGGTCAGAGTCTAGTCAAATACCTGCACTGTAGCTGCACAGGGGCTGGAACATGAATAGCTAGCATTTTCAGCTTCTCTAGGGAGAGACGGTCTTTCTTCATATATAGAAGAAAGCCCAATCACAGAAAGGGGGCAGTTGATTATTTCTGATGCTAAGAGGGATGAGGAGAGGAGTTAATGTGGCAAACTTCATCTGCTTCAATCCTCCCCCCACCCCCAGGCTGATTGCAAGCCTGCCTGTCTTGTTCTGAATGAATATTCATTCATTCATTCATTCATTCATTCATTCATTCATTTAGAACAAGACTGCTCTAAGCATGAGTGATGCAACTATTAATAAGACAGAGTTTCTGCCTTTAGGGAGTTGACATTCTCGTGGGGTGAATCAGGCAAAACGCAATTCAATTGGGCCACTTCAAGTCATTCTGTGCTATGAAGAAAATAAATAAGACAATGTAGTCAAGTGCATAGGCCCAGAGGGGGAAAATTCATTATAGTTTACAGACCATGTTCATATATGTTTTCTTATTTCATATCCACTGTCATGTTATAAGATGTTTGCTATGAATCCCATTGCACAAGTGAGGAAAGTAAAGTTCAGAGAGATGAAAGGATTTGATAAAGGGCAGAGAAAGAACTAAATAACAGGAGAGGTTAATTTCAACCCTTATATTCTGACTCCTGGTTGACTACTTTCCTTGAGGAGAGTCTTTCTTTATATGTGCTGTTATTTAATCCAAATGTCAGTCTTAACTATACATTCTCCTGTTCCTGACTCCCCAGCTCTCTTGTAGGAAGCTCAGATGAAACCCAGATCGAGCTGACAACATTGAATTCACTTAACACTTTTTGAATTATTTTTAAGAGTTTTCATACATGACCTTATTTCATCCTTACATGACTTACTATTTTCTCTGTTTTATAGTTGAGACAATGAGACATAAAAATATCAAGTGGCTTTCTCAAAATCACACAGCTAGTAAGTGATTGAGCTGGGATACACACACACACACACACACACACACACACACACACACACACACACACAGAAAGAGAGGGGAGAGAGAGAGAGAGAGAGAGAGAATAAGTAAGCAAAGGGGTGAATAGGCAAACGGTGAATGGAAAGAGATAGGTCCAGTTACAAAATCCCCATGTGGGGCAGAGAAGTGGGTCCCTCCAGCAGCTTTATTCAACTTCTTCTCCACAACCACAAAGCAGAATTACTCCCAAGAAGCAAATATGGCTGAGAAAGCAGCGTGGTTCTAGTGATGATCTCAGAAGGCAGCCAGACTGGCACTGAAATCTCTCAGCAGGAGATGCCCTGTCCTTGTTGTGTGTTGGCCCAGATCCTTACAGCCAAGCCTCCTCCTTCTTAGAGGTTAGGTAAGCCAGGCTGGTCATGACCACTTTATAGATGCTTCTGGGTTATAAATTGCGATGGCATCCCTGAAAAAGCCTCCTTCTGACAACAACTTCATATTGTTTAATAGTCCCTGTTTGAGTATTGCAATTTCTGGCCTTGATTTGAAAATTTATTATTGATGCTTGGTGTCTTTTAGAAATTGGTTGTAAATGATCTTCCTGCTGCATAAATGAGGTGGATTCCTATTGTGTGAGACCATAAACATCCCATATTTATTTGGCAGAGCAGCTAAATCATTGTTTCAGCAAATAGTAGGCTTGTAGGCCTCAGTCTGGGGCTAAATTAGGTTCGATTACGTTCTTCCTCTTAACTGATTTTAATTCTCTGCTTCATGAAGTCTGGTAGGTGTTATTCTGCTATGGAAAAGCAAATAGTCTTTTTGATCAGGTGTACCCATTTCCGACTATTAAAATCTTGGAGAAAATGTTTCTAGAAAACCAGTAAGTAGAGCTGATTGCAGTTAAAATTGAACTAAGTGACTGAAACCTCCTCAGTAACGTGTTCCAATGGCCTTGTTAGGCCTGGACAGAGAGCAGTGACACGATTTTGATTGCTGCAAGGAGTTTCCAGAGAATGGAGTGCCTCTGTCTGTCTCTTCCTGCTTTTAGTCACTCGTCACTATGTTACTTTCCAACCATTTTATTAAACCTAAGAACAAAAAGCTTCCTCGGATTAAGGTGGCAAGATTCAGGAAGCATTGTTTTCTCTGAGGCCGCCCTAAAGGTGCCTGTTAATCATTTTATTTGAAAATTCAATATTGCTGAACTCCCACACAAATTTCAGTGTGAGAGCTCCAGAGAGTTTTCTGGCCCATAAGTACGTAAGATTTATAGCCTGGTGCTCCAATTAAGTAAAATGCAAAAGCTGGAGCAGAGAGAGGAAGGGCACCGTCAGGCTACACAATAGAAGTAAAAGTTGGCTGCTCTTTTTCTAATTTCAGGCAAAGCAGCAGGCCGTGAGACTCTGGCATAGCTCATGCTCTGTGTTAGGTGGCTGTGTATGTTCAGGCTCACCTTCAGAAGAATGTGTGTGGCCAGACTATGGCTTGGTTTGCCGTCGTGTAAAACACTTTGTCTGCTTAGTTTTTGCTTGGAGCGATGAAATAGTCTCAGCCAAATTTTCCAAGCTGCAACAACACTACCTCCCTTGTTAGAGGTTTCAGTGGTTTTTAAGTGACTTTCATATTCCTTTCAGCAATCCTAAAGGTAGGAAGAGCTGGTATTACTGTACCCGTTTTAGAGCTGGGGGCACTGAGATTCAAAAAGAGAGGAAGTGAGGTGATTTACTACTTACATGTATTTAAGAGTTGAGTTGATTTACTTCTGGGTGAGGAGATTATGATGGCATAGTCACATTTCAGCCCTGTTTCTGCCATTTACTGGAGGTATGAGCTCAGCATCCTCAGCCATAAAGTGGGAATAATATTAAAATAATACAAGTGCTTACCTTATGAAAGTTTTGAAGGAGCAAATAGATTAGTATATGTAGAACACTTAGAACAGTGCCTGTCACGTGCTAACAATAAATGTTAGTCATTGCTATTTATCAGTTACTACTTGAGTTATAATCTGTGCTACTTGTGTAGGATTATGGAGTCCAAATTCTTTGATTTCTAGTCTAATTTTTATTTTGTTAATTTTAAAACCTCAATAAAGAAATTAATCTTGTTGAGGTCAACTAATATTTTTTTGCAAAGTGAATGGGCATACAACAGCAAAATTATTCTTCTGTAGATTTCTCCCATGAATAGAGACAGCATCATTGGGGAGGGTTAAGGGGAGATGTGTTCGTCTGAACCAGCAGTTGACTGTAGAAGGGTTCACTAGGAAAATGATTTAAAATGGTTTGCTTGGACTACTAATGATAACTGCCTTTGCTTGTTGGAAAGAAGGCCCAGATGTGGTAGAAGAAAGTCTAAGAGGCTAACAAAGAGATTGCACGCTATATAAAAGGGAGAGTAGGCAAAGATATATATCTATATATTTAAATATGTACCTATCTAGAGGGTTTTTTGCAGCATTTTTCTTAATGCTAAAAAAAAATAAATAAATAAAAGGGGATAAAATGTGCATGCCTGCCAATAACAGAAATATTGAATAAATTGTGGTGCCTCACTCAATGGACTCTACTGTAGTCATTAAAAAGAATGAATCACAACCTGCAGCTGATTTGCAAGGATTTTTCATGAGTTGTTGGATAAGAAAGGAATTATGCAGAGAAGTGTAGGTATAATAGGATCCTATTTTTATAAAACAAATATAGACAAACTTCTGTGTGCGTGTTTGTATAGGATTATATGAGGATGAAGGAAAAATAAAGAAGCACAAACATTGTGCTGTTAACGTGGATTATCTTGCTGGAAGGAAAGGTTTTTGATGGGAGAGGATTTGAGTAGAATAAAATGGCAGGAGAAAAACAAGTGCATCATGACATATTTATATTTCTTCTATGCATACAAAAAAAAGAGAAAATTCTTAACTGGCATGCATTTCAAAATCAATGTGTACATTTAATGATGTAATGGTTTCATTTTTTTTTCTTAAAATGTGTTATTAAATTGCTAATGCGTCTGACAATCAGGCACATTTTAAACTGAGGAAATGTAATGAAAGTCATAGAAAGAGGCAGAGCAGAGTCCCTGACACTGTAAGGGTGAAACTTGGGAAATCAATAACATAGACTTGGCTAGTGTACAGTTTGATCCACCCTGATATTCAGCTGTTTTCTCTTTGTTTCTGCCCTCACTCATCATTTTAAGAACTCTGTTTTGTTCCCTCTCCTAAATCTACAAATACCTCATTAATCCATTTAATCAGCATAATCCTAACCTAAAAATAACAGTTTCTTAATCCTCAATCGCTAGGACACTGGAATCCGTTTTGCAACTCCTTTGCAGTTTTTACTGGTTCAGCACAAAGCCCCAGGCTGCAGTGGCAGAGCCCGAGTCTGAGTCCAGAGATAACATTATCTTACAACAGACCAGGCCCCAGGAAGCGGTGTCAGCCCTCAGACCTGCCTGAACCGACTGACTCCCCCTTTTTTGTTCTTCTTGTGTACCCATAAAAGCTTCTGACTGGTCTAGGAATGGGGAGATGGCCTTTGGACAGGAGTCCGCCATCCTCCGAGCATGCCAGCATTTGGAATAAACCTCCTTTTCTTTCCACCAATCTTGTCTTTCGATTTGTAACTTTTTCAAGCACTGGCAGCCAGAACCTTAGCAAGTACCAATATTCCAGTTTCCTTGACTCTAAAGTCTTAGAGCTGTGCTGTCCCTTACAGCAGCCACTAGCCATGTGTGGCCAGGGAGCCCTTGAAATGTGGCCAGTCCAAAATGAGGTGTGCTGTAAGTGCAAAATGTACACATTTCAAAGACTTAGTACTCCTTAAACATGAAAAAAAAAAAAAAAAAAAAAAAAAAAAGCAAAGTTGCTCATTGATTTTTTTTTATATTGATTACATGTTGGGTGAAAATATTTTGATTATATAGGGTGAAATAAAAAACATTCTTAAAATTAATCTCATCTCTTTTACTTTTTCAATTGGCTAATTTAGAAAGTTTGGAAAATATCATGGCTCACATGGTACTTCCACGGGGCAGTCTTGGCCTAGAGGAATTACGAAAGGATAAAGAGGCATTAGGAATGATCAAGAGGAAACTAAGTTTTACAGTTTGGTGGGAAGAAATACTAAGTGTTGTTGAAAAGGGCGTATCTTTAGGAGAGACATTCTCAAAGTGTGGGATCAATATCATCAGCATCTCTGGGAACGTCTTTGAAATGAAAATTTTTCAGCCCCATCAGACATCTACTGAATCAGAAACTCTGGGTGTGAGCCCAGAAATCTGTGTTTTAACAAACGTTCCAGGTGATTCTGATGCTAACACATGAGAACCCCTGCTTTAGGATAAGGCAGAGCTTGGATAAAAACCATACCATTGGTAACCAGGAAGATAGCACAGTTAGTCTGAATTCTGGAAGATGTTTCAAAATAGAGTGAGCTTACCCAAAGGCGATGAATTTAGCATGCTAAACAACATAAGGCTTTTAGCAATCGGTCATTCCTAAGGAGAAATTCAGAGCAAGTAAATGGTGGTTAAATGGTTCAATTACTTTCAAGTTTCAGCTTCGACCTCTGAGCTGTCATTATTGTGTTTCTTTAGTAGGTGTGATTTTTACCCACATGACAGCTTTGAGATTCAACGAGTTATGTGTGAAACTTGGCATTTGGAACCATTTTCGATGTTTAATGACCTCATTTTCCAAAAAAAACACACAAAAAAAACAAGTTGATTATCACTGGAAATAAAATAATATATATTATCTTTGGGATATAATCAGGTTAGAAAAAGTTGTATTACTCAGTTTTATCTACCTTTTATATGAAAAATATAAATGTGTTAAGCAGCATATTTTCTACTTCTGACAACTAATTTAGTATCATCTTTGAACACTGCCTACTTCATTGATGAAAAAATGTAAGCCTATTTTACTTCCTTAAAAGAATATACTTGATTGAATACACTAGAATAGAAGTCACGTCCTCACTGGGGGAGTGGGGCTTTGGGCATGGGGTATGGTTCTCAACAGCGTGGGCATCACCGCCCCCCACCCAGCACGTTTCATAATGGAGATGAAACAGAAAACTTTCCACATTTATTCTCTGTATTCAAAGGCACAAAATGCTTCGCAACTGCAAAAAAGGTGATAAGCAGATTATTTCATTATTGCAACATATGACCAAAGCTGCCCTACTGACATTTCCAAGATTTTCATGATAATGTATTATTAGACATGCCACGGGTAAATTAAGTAACAAAGTGACATTTTCTTTCATGTCCATCTGTCAATGCCTGCAGATAGCTAATAACTGACACAGAAGTGATGAAAAAATTAGTAAAAATAAATTGTCCACAAACTGTATGAGTCCCATCTAGAAATATTTCTAGTCTAGAAATATAATGTCAACCAGATAGTCATATTTCTTTCCTGTATGGATATAACAAAATTAGATATTGAATATAAATAACAATGGGATACAATTTATTTAAAAATAAAGTAAAGAGCACACATACTAAGGGCATTTAATCTCATTTAGACACCAAAGAATAGTGCCTTGAGTAAGTGATGGGTGATAATGGGAGGGAGGGGGCAAAGAAGTCACATGTGAACAGCTCTTAAGTGCAATAAAAGCGTGGGGCTTAGGGAAGCTTTTGAAATACTGCAGAGTGGAGAGCCAGTGGAAGAGGGAACAAAATAAAAGTAGAGACAAGTAGAAGCTAGTTTTTGATGACTTGAAAAAAAAAAAAACACAACACATTGGATTTGGGATGCCATCTAAAGAGCAATTACAACCATGACATCACCAGATTTATTTTTTAAATAGATTATACTGGCTTCATTGTAGATAAAGAGTTGAACCCAAGGTGAGGGCTGTGTTGCAAGGAGTAGACCAATTTCATCAATTCTTACCTTAGTCCAGGCAAAGATAATGGTTGGCTAGACTAGGATGGTGGCCATGGGAATAGAGAGAAGTGAATGGATGTGAGCACTATTTAGGAGCTAGAATCAGTGTGATTTGGTGGTGGATGGAATGTGTGGAAGAAGGTAGAAGATGCCCATTAGGTTTCTGATTTAAGCAAGTATACAGGACACTGATAAAAGAGCAGGATTTGGGGGAAAGAGAATGAGGTAATGTTAGTAATTTATGCACGCGTGAATCGTCTAAGTGGCGATGAACAGTGGAGCAGAACTGACTGCACTGGAGAGAGTGAGTTGGGAATCCCTGGCAAATGAATGGGATTGAAGGCCGGGAAGTGGATGAGGGCTCCCTGGAACATTGGGTGCAGTGCGAGAAGAAAGAGAGCCTAAGACAGCAGAGCCTCAGCTGGAGCCCACTGAGGGGACTAAAAGGGAATCTCCAAAGAGGAAGGAGAAAAAAAATAGTGTATGGTATCAGAGAAGCACAGGAAAGAAAACATTTCTGGTAGGAGCGGGGGCAGCAGTGTCAAGGGCAGCTGAGATCGCAAATGAGATATGGGCTGAGACAAGTTTACTGGTGACTCACAAGAGCAATTTCTGTGAAGTAGTGAAGGCAAAAACCAGGTTGAAGAAAGCTGAGGAATGAATGGGTGGGCGGTAAGGGGGTGTGGACATAAATATAGCCCAGTCAACAGCTGTACAAGGGTCAGGGTTGAGGGAGGATGTTTAGGAGAGAGAGAAATGTTTTAAGTGTTGGGAAAAAATCGGGAAGAGAGAGGTTGGGTGTAAAAAGGCTTGGTCGGGCAGAATAATTTAGAGAATAGAGTCCCTGAGAAAGCTCAAGAGCATGGAACTCTGTGTTCTTAGATGGGAGATAGGGAATTTCTTCCATCGTAATAGACAATGGGAAGCTAAAGGAGTTTCTGTCTGATAATTTCTTTTGTCTCTGGAAAAGAGGCTGGGAACTAATCTGCTGAGAGTGAAGGGAGAAGATGCAGAAAAGCGAGGGTTGAGGCAGTCATTCTAGAGAAGGACAAAGATAGCTGACTGGAAAAGCATAATGAAATTGTTGGACAGGGTGACATCTAGGTGAAGATGGTGACTACACTTTGTAGTGGTACCGATTTGATGGCACGTGTGATTTTCCCATTGGAGTGCCGCAATATTATGAAAGCGTGCCCCAGATAGACGGTCATCATTTAATAGCAGTGTGACCTTGGGCGAGTCATTTATTCTCTCTCTCTTTCCTCATCTGTAAACTGGGAACAATAAGAGCACCCATCTGATAGGATTTGGGGGAGTGGTAAATGAGTTAATACACATAACAGTGCTGAGAATAGTTAGCATATAGTGTGCACTCTGCAAGTATAGGTTGGTGCAAAAGTAATTGCGGTTTAACAGGTTAAAAAATCATAGCAAAAACCGCAATTACTTTTGCACCAATCTAATATTCGCTGTTCTCCAGCTTTGGGGTTTTGGCAGGCACGGGATGATAGAAGCAAAGGAATGGGAGGTATTAACAAGAGAGTGGTTGAAAGTGTAGACTAAGGAGTGACACTGGAGAACAAGGAAGTGAAGTTATTGATTTTGGAAATCACTAGGTGATTTTGTATTTACTGAAAGTCCTTCTGGTAGGGATTCCTGGCCTGAGATTATAGTATGCTAGTTTTTCTGACAGAATTAGAGTGTTGATGGAAAATGAATAACATTACCTGAGCTCTGTCACTCCAACTCCTATTCTATACTTTGGCTGTGGTACCCAATACATAAGGAATTTGCATTAAAAAGATACTGTTGTTGTGCATTATTTTATTTTATTTTTACATTAGCTTGAAGCAGATCCTGTGATACTTCATGTTCTGAATTCCTAAGAAATGAGAGAGTTCTTAAAAATGAGAAAAAAATTATAAGAAACATTATAAGGGAATCCCCTCAAGTTAAGGCAATTTTGTTTAGAGGCTGTACATTTACCAACAGTTTGTTATTTTCCTTGAGGTCTGCAGTGCAATTTAAGCCAGAAAAAACAATCAGTTTGGCCCAAGCGTGAATTGCTGCAGAATAAACAACCTTCAAAACTGAACTTTAAAAGCAACTCTCTGCATTGCTGATGTGCTGAGATGCTCAGAGGTGCTATTTTGTCTCTGGGAATACATTCTGTATGGTCACTCAGATCGTGCATTGGAACCCTGGCCTTTTATCATAAACATAAATGGACATTAGACACCAACACTTATTTCCAAGTATGAATATGGTTGAAGTTTTATATGGTAAAAATATTACTGAAGAGCCCATTGAGATCTCTGGAAATAGTTTCATGTACTAACAAGCAAGTAAATAAAGCACAATTATAGACTGGGACTTGGGCCCCTGGGAGTCTACAAATATTGATTTTATTCTTGCTTGTGTAAATTATTTTTCCTTGAAATTAGAGGAAACATCTAAAGGTGGGCAGGGTGGAGAGAAAAGAGATCAGTGCCATTTATTTTAGGAAAAAACGCTGCCACTCTTATCTCAAAGATACTCCCAAATCTGCTGCCTTCCCAGGAATTGCCAATGGACATATGTCATTTACTAAGAATTTATTTATTGATTGATTGATTCAAAAGCATATATTGAAGGCATCCTATGTGCCAGAGAATGTGCAAACTACTAGAAATACAGTGATAAGAAGAGAAGATATATTTTCTAGTTTTCAATGGGCTTATCCTCTAGCAGAAATGGGGCAAGTGCAAAGTTAGAAATAGGATTTCCTAGGAGAATGTAGGAGGAAACCTAATCAAAACTGAGAAAAGAATTCTTCCTGGAAGGCGTGAAGACTGAGTGGATCTTGTGGGGTGAACAGGAGCAATTCTGGTGAAGAATCAGGGTGATGGTGGTGGGTGGGCAGTGAGGAGCATGAGCAAAGAAGGGGTTATGGCCCATTGAAAAACTTGTTAGGAATTCTATGTAGCTGCAGCTTGAGGTCCCAGGAGTCGTGTAAGGTGCTGAAGCTGGAAGAGAAGGAAGTGGCCAGGTTCTGGAAGACCTTCTAAGTTGTTCTGGGCTTTACTGTTGTAGCATTGGGGAGGCACTGAAGGCTTTTTAAGTGGTGGAGTGATATAATCGTATCTGTGCATTAGCTAGTTCACTACTGCTGCTGTGTGGGGTGGGTGGGCACCCCAGCTGGAGGAAGCAAGAGTAATAACTGCTCCAGCAAAGAAAGGACCACATTGAAATAGTGGCATTAGGAATGGAAAAAGGGGACAGGCTGGGGTGACATGAAAGGGAGTGGAGTTGGTAGAACGTGGACGTAAGTGGTATGGAAAGAGGAAGGGACTAAAATGCTGTCCATATTTCTTATGTTTGTACTGGATAGCAGGTGGTAGCTTTCATGGAGAGGAAGAGTATGGGACAATCAAGTTTAGGTGAAAGGGCCAGAGTTCAGTGCTACACATATTGCATTTTAAATGTCTTTGGCTTATAAACATTGGAAAGCTTAAAGTAAGTAGTTTGATAGAAAGGTTGAGACCTCAAGGGAGATATTTGAACTGAAAGCATCAATTTAGAAGTCTTCAGGATATAGATGGTGACTGAATCCATGAAAGTGTCTTCCTAGGAAGAGAGAGAATAAATAATGGGAAGGTTACTACGGATGGGACCCCAAGGAACTAACATTTAAGTCATGAGTAGAGAAATAGGCCCCTAAGAAGGAAACTGAATAAATGGATATTGAGATGGGAGTCAGAGGATGTGATAGAAGTCAGCGGAGAAGTAGGTTTCACTGAGGAGTCAAATGCTGCTGGGATATTGAATAAAATAAGAGTTGAACATATCCATTGAATTTAGTATCCAGCAGGCAAAAAAACAAACACAACATCCATGTCACTGTGGGGGGTGAAGCTGGACTTCAGTGGGTTTCAAATTAATCTGTGGAAAAAGTATGTAACCTACACATTCAAGAAACCTTGTTTTGAAGAGAAGGTGAGGTGTAGGACTAAATGACAAGAGAACTTACTGGGATGAAATTTTTCAATTTCTGAGTCCCCCTTTTGCCCCCATTTTATTTTTAAAATCAGCAAGTTGTACCTATCCATATACTAACAGGGAAGGACCCACGGTAAAGACAGACGGCAGGTTTGGAAGAAGAGAATGTTCCGGGTGTTTGTGCAGGGAATGAGTTCTAGGACTTGGTAACCAAGAGCCATGATCTCAGGGCCGGCTGCTTTGGCATCACTAGGAAATGAGCAATGTCAGGTCCGACCTGGGTTTACTACATCAGAGTCTGCCTTTCAACAAGAAAGAAAATTCTCCTGCGATATGAGGATAAGGAAGAGATGGATATAAGGACACACAAGTGGTGTTGGCAAGGAAGGGAGTTGAAGTGATGCTAACTCACTCGGCTCTGAAGGAAAGAAATGATCTACTGAGAGTCGGGGGGAGTAAGTGCAGGTGGTAGATGACAGCCAGGTCTGGAGGTTGGAAGAAGCAGCACTGAAAGCTTGACTGAAAAACCCTGGAGTTTATCGTGGCGTGCAGCTGAGTGTTTGTGCGGATGTCTCCAACAGCCTAGGGCTGGTATTAGAGGAGACAGACACATCGATTGATGTAGGTGTGTAGTTTTGCTAAGCAAGTGGGAGTTGGCAAGAAAAAGTGAATTAATGAACCACAGGGTCTAGGTTGCAAAGGAAAGTCAATAAAAAATCAATGGGAACTGATGGCGTGGAAGGAAATGGGAGCTAATCATAACCATTAATAGAAATGAGAAATATTACACTGCCAGCAACAGTGACTGGTTGTCTGAAAGAGAGCTATTCCTTCTCACTGCACAGTCTCTTTGTTTATATGTTTTACAAACAACCCATCTAAAACAGTCACTATTCTCTTTCATCCCCTGGTCACATATCCAACTAGAGTCTGAACTATTCCAGGCCCTGAAACTTCCCACTAAAATAGCCTCCTCATTATAAAATCTACTACACCGTCTTAGTTCTTTCAGTGGGATTAAAAGGACTTCTAAAATCTGACTGAGGACTTTAAAAGGCCAGAATGACGTTCTTTCCTACCTTGAATGCCCTGTATTTTCTTTGTAACCATTTGCAAAATTTATACTTGAGGTATGTTATGAGTGCTACACTGATCTCCCCTAAAATGTTCTTTCTTTAACTTTCAAACCTCAAAGCACTTTGTTCCTCTCTATGACACCATTTAAATATATACAAATATAGTTCAACAGTTTTCATCCCTTCTAAGAGATTGTAAAATCTTAAATAGCAGGAGCTGTCTGGGTAAGTTTTGTTGCAGCACTGAACAAAAAGGAGAGGTTTTGAAGTTGAAACACAGGGTTCAGGAATGAAGTAGATTATGCTAGAAAGAGGGCTGGTGGAAGGTTATGAAAGGCCATTTGTACCAAAATTAGATGTTTGGATCTTAATCTCTAAAATGAGGAGCCACTGAAAAGTTTAAAGTAGGGAAGTAAGTGACATGATATTAGTGTTTCTGAAATCTTACTGTGTCTAAAGTGCGGAGGACTGAACAGAGGGGTGCAAAGTGAAAGGCAAGGATGTGAATTACAAAACCATCATGAGTGTCCAGGTGAGAGACAAGAATCTGAAAGAAGGCCTAACTTTGGGTCTGGACAGGAAAATTCTCATTTCATACGTGGTAGGATTTAATGCCATTGGATGTAGGGGATGAGGCAGGGGAAGAAGCCCACAGCTTGTCACAGGTTTCTGGCCTGGGTAACACAGGTAATGCCATTCACTGAGCTGGACAGCGGAGAAACAACAGGGTCAGGGAAGAGGAAGGGGGTAGTGATGATATGTGAAAGGTGGGGAGTGATGCATTCAATTTTAGACATTTTAAAATATTTTACTTATAGTCATAAACGTTGGTTGAATACATTAGGAAAAAAATGAATGTGAGACTGTGTTTTGAACTTTAAAGAAGAGCCAAGGTTGAAATGGAAAATGTTATTAAAAATATTTACATTTATTTCCCCGAGGTGGAATTGATAAACCACTCCTACCGCCAACGCTTGTGGTGGGGAAGCAAAGCATCTGGTTGAAATTCCACTGACCTTTAGATAGACCCAAGTTTTCATATGATGCTCATTTTCATTCCAAATTGCACTGCACAGCCCTAGGGATTGTACTTTCTGGAGCATTTGAGCAATAAAGAGGATTTGTGCAACCCTTGCATTTCACATGCAGATTTTCAAGCCAAAATCTTTCCAGTCAAAGAGTAGGTTCTAAACACTGAGCTAGGCACTTTTTTAACATATCTGGGTTGTCTCTTCTTTGCATCAGAAAGTTTGCAGAGTGATTGTGAAAGATGTCAGGAAGTCAAGTTTTTGATCCAGCTCAGAATTTTTCTCTGAGCCTTAGCAGAGGCATCTAGATAGGGGAATAGAAGGGGCATCAAGCATGGTATGCTTAGGAATCAAGATGGAAAATCCAAGAAAGGTACCTTTGAATTCCACTCAGATCTCAGTCTTTTATAACATAAATATATGGTTAGGCCAACTTCTTAATACAAACTGTTTGCAGTAACATAATTTAGTGTTCTGCTAATTGCTTCTTTTCATCCATGATTCTTCAATGTGTTAGAGGGGTAAATAATGTCTTAAGTAAATGGAGCCACACTTTTGATGTCCTCTTTGCTATACCGACCTGTGGTATGATGGCCTCCCTACAATGTCCACATCCTAATCCCTGGAGCCTGTGAATATGTTAAACTTCCCGGGTCAAAGAGAGTTTGCAGATGTGATTAAGTTAAAGAGTTTGAGAAGGAGAGATTATCATGGATTATCCAGGCAGTCCAATGTAATCACAAGAGTCCTTATAAGAAGAAGGCAGAAGGATAAGTGTCAGCAGTAGGAAATATGATGATGCAAGTGAGAGGTTGGAGTGATGAGAGAAAAGGGTCACAAACCAAACACTGCCAGCGGCCTTTAGAAACTAGGAAATGCAAGCAAATAGATTCTCCTCTCCAGAAAGAATGCAGCATCCCAGCCTACACCTGGATTTTTGACTTCTGACTTGCAGAACTGTACAAGAATAAATTTATCTTATTTTAAGCCAGTGAGCTTTGGTAATTTGTTAGAGAAGCTTTAGGCTTGAATCAATTTATAGATGATGCTAAAGCAGGAAGGGTAAGTTTAGACATGGCAGAATTTCCCAATGGATTTTAAAATAATTTCAAACTATATATTGATTACAAATGCTGTTATTATTGCTCTTAAAAAGAACCTCTAGAGGGTTAAGGATTATGTCCAAACACAGAAGGCTAATAAGACTTAACACAAAAGGTCAACATACTTGTTATCACGGTAGCCACTTGACCAATTGTGTTAACAACTTGGTTGGATTTGACTGAAGGATTTGTGATCTACCCTTAGCTGCATTATGTACTAAAAAGAAATCAAGGATTCTTTAAGGCTCTCAGAATTATATCACGATCCATTGGAATTGGTTGAATTCCCTGCTCAGATTTGAATTTGTAGGCAGCGTTTTTGAGTGTTTATATCCTGCAGGGAAAACATGAAAATTTATCTATAAATTGTAAGTCCTGGCTTGTACTATTCATTTTTCAGAAATCAAAAGTACATCATCTCTGCCAACACACAGTTTTGTTTTTAATGCCCATGCAAATCCTAGAGAATATTGGCATAAATGTTTTTTTTAAAACTCATGTAAACCTTTTAAGCTTGTAAATTGCATGCCTTGTGTTGACAAGCAGTGATGCAACATCCATAACACAAGGAGAGATGGTGAGTCACATGGATGAACAGAACTAGCAAGAGCTCTGAGTAGTATAAGTGATTAATTGTTCTGCTAGTTATGCTACTGGTGAAGAACCCCAGAAAGGAAAACATGCATGAGTCATATGGTTTTTGTAGCTATAGTGACAACCCTAGAATTATGTTGGCATTGCCTCCAAATTGAGAAGACATTTGAAGAAAGCAAAATTTACATTAACTGGTGCAACTCAGTGTGAAATCTAAATCAATGGAAAAAAGTGGAAGAAGAAATAAAAACTCATGCATACAGAACAGGAAAATCTTCATATATTCACCCACAAGTTCTGTTCAGTGCCTACTGTATACTACACACTGTTCTTTTTTTAGGGAAAACAATTGGCTTCCAATGGTTAGTACAAGAGAATGTTCATTCTAAGCTGAAAACTAATGAGGTCTCCGCAAGACTATTTTCCACTGAAACCCAGGCCCTTAGAGAATGTGCTTTCACTTATTTGCTTCCCATGAAGTCTCTAAACATTGAGGTATCTGTGGCAATGAATGCAACCTAGAACACTTTCATGATGAGTTCTGTTACTAGGGAAGAAAGCTAGATAGAATTATGCTGAGTTTTGTTCCATGAAGGTCTTCAGCAAGTGGTGCTCAATTAATCTCTTACTTGCCAGTAACTTTCATGATGAGGCCAATATTTATCATTAAAAATTAATCGTAGCACTTATTTTTAATGAGCACCAGGAACACAGATGTTGATCATCACAGACCACTTGGTGGAAAGTGTTTAAATATCTCCTATGGCTGTAGCCCTAGTAAATTTTATGTGGCCCTAGATTGTATGTGAAACTTTTTCCAATCCACGGCAGGCTGGATCCATTGATACCTATCTGTTTTGTTCTACTCTGGCTTCTAAACATCCTTGCTTTAGTTGTAGGATTGATTCAAAGATTTTAGGAGGGTGTAAACTCAGATTTTGAGGATGTAACCCCAAGAGTCCTATTTGTTTTCCTAGAGTTTTCTCAAGTCCTCTGCTCATTGCTAGATGTATGGTGGCATTCACAGGGGCCTTCAGATCCTGATCAATACCTCCAGTTTTCTGTGTCTCTGTTATGGAATCCGGCATAGAGGGATGTTTATGTTCATGCCCATTTTCAAGCTGAACTTGGGACACCACAAAGGCACTCAGCAGTGTGTAGTAGTGGACCAATAAATCATTGCAGCATTTATTCAACGGTACTACTAACACTAGGTTTGCCTCTGGTGTTAAAATTAGGACATCTTCCTCCTTGGGATTCCCCCTGTGACACTTGGTTTGGGCACAGAGTCACTTGGACATGCCAACAATACCGACAAGGACCCTTCTCACTCAGGCACTTACATGGTTGGTGACATTCAATGTTCTCAGTGTTTGCTAAAAATGATGTTTACAAAAACTGGAACTTCAGGGATAGAAGAATGCATCCCTGATTCAAACATGCAAGCATTATAGTATAAACCATATGACAAGGTTTCTGAAGAATGCATGCATTTTTCTGTTGTTGTTAAAAATCTGATATTTGCAATAATTACTTGGCCTGCCTGCAAACGTTACTCTTCATTTTTATGAAACTAACAATCACTGGCAATGAGAACAACTGCCATAGAAGTGCAATATTACACCTACTGTGGCCATTTTGAGAATAAAACAGAGCTTTTGCATGCTCCCCGCTAGAGCATTATTGAGAAAGGAAGAAAAACATTAGAATTCAGGAGCATCTAGGAGAAGCTAAAACAGATAGCAAACAAGATCTAGGGAGCATTTGGCTGCAAGAAAATTAACACAATGAACATATGGTAATCAAACTGAAGTTTTGTACATCTTGGCAGCTTGTGCCAAATGCCACAGCAATTCTTTCTCACTGTTTAGTAAATGGCTTAACCATAAGAGGAAATGAAAGATTCAATACTACGAGGAAGCAGAAATCATTCAGGCTTAGCTCACTAGACTGTTTTAGGGGCAGTTAATTTTCTAGAGCTATGTTACGGTTGTTACCACCCTTGTTTATACAAATTACTGCCCCCACTCAAACCTAAGCATGCTAATATTCATGGTATGGCCTGGGATTGCAAATCAAATCCAGAAGTTAATGAGCAGGGCTGGAGATGGAGGTGATAGGAAGAGAAATATAAAAATGCCTTCCAGGAGGGGAATAAATTACTTTTGGTGATCATTCCTTCAGTTATTTTTGTTAAATCCAATGTAAAAAAAATTGAATCAGTTGATACTGAATGATTAAATGATTTCATGAATTTTCTTTTATTTTCCCTTAGGGTGTGGGGAGGTAAGGAAAATCAGGCATTTCCTTAAGCAGTGTAGCGAAGCCAGTGGGATATCATGGTTGTGTTTGTGGTTAGATTCATGGAACATGGTCACCAAAGATGTTTATGGAATTCCTTGATTTCCCTAATACCTCACCAAACAGTTTTTTCAAGCTATATTTTCAATTTGATTGAAATCAATAAAAAGCTTTATAAAATTGACACAGAGATAAACTTTTTTCAGGAGAGACATCAATGACTTTCTTAAGTTTCTGCCAGCTCTGAAACATTAGAAACATCATGTTTTTAAAAACATTTTGTTTCACAGAAGATGTTACATATTTGTTTATACCTAGTCTTACTGCCGCAGACACCTTTTGTGTCATGAGCAAAATGATGACATGCTTAAAACACACCCCTTACAATGGTCACATGCTATTGTGATACTTGGTTGAAAATAATTTATGTCATTAATTCAAAAGGCAACTTCCATAGATCATTCTATATTTTCTACAACGGCTTGGCTAGAACAGCTAGTCAGTATGTTGGCAGAGATATTACTTAAGGTGAGCAATTAATAACAACAGCTTTCAAAGTGAGGGTGGTGTACAAGGATATAGTACATGCCAACGCTACTAAGGTAACTGGTAGATTTTTTTTTCTATTTAATCTTTACAAAAAAGCTTTCTACAGATAATTCAACTTTCCAGATTGACTTTGAAGAATCATAAAATAGAAGATAAAAACCAAGTAGTAAAATAGTCAAAGTTCTATAGATAGCATGTCCTCTTTATAGTCGTTACCCTATAATTGCTAGAAGATGGGCTTAGTGATGAATACCTGGGGTCTGGGTGTTTTAGACGCAGCTATCCAAATTAGCAAAAATAAAAGGCTTTGCATATTAAATGATATGGATATGGAAATTCAGGATAATTAGGAAGCAGCATAGCATAATGAATTTGGGAGACTGAGTTCAAATCTCATTTTTGCTACTTACTAGCTACATACTGTTGGCCAAGTTATTTAAATCCTCTATGCTCTACTTTTCTTATCTGCGAATTAGATAATAAAAATACTCACCACATAGGGTTTCTATAGGGCATAGAATAGTGCCCAACCCATAGCACACTATAAGAAATTAATCCATTAACTTTTTGTAATGTCAACAAATTTGAAAAGCTAGTAGTGCTTCCTATTACAGACGAAAAAATTGGAACTCATAGAGGTTAAGAGACTTGCCCAAGGTCAATTCCAAATCCCATGCACCATTCACCATTATTCAATCACCTGTTTCGTTACCAAGTCTTGGCTTGAGACTCTTCATCCCACCATGAGGATGGAGTGTCGTATCAGGGAGTAGCAAGTGCACCAGTCTTGGGCTGGGATGTCCTGGGAAAGACATGCAGGTGTAGGGGAGTTTCCTGGAAGACTGCCAGGCCTAAGGAACTTCCAAGTTACAGAGGGGCTGAACAGAGGTGCTGTGTTGACCAGCCTGGGTCGGTAGCTCTCACTGGCTATCTGCCAATGGCCAATTACTACCTTCTTGAAGGCTTTACAGACCAGATCTTCTCACAGCATTGAGTTCTAGCTAAAAAATGGGTCAGTGACTCTGAGGCTACCCCTCTGTGCCTGTACAGACACGTGACCCAGATTATTCTAAATTCCAGGCTTTGACTGTCAGACCTGGGGTCCTTTCCTTGTCCCCCTTGACAAGCACAAAACAAAGGAGTTGAACCAGAAGCCAGGGGTTCTAGTTTTGTTTCTGTGTCTTTTCAGCTGTATGATCTTTCTAAATCTCAAATCCTCATTTTTAGATGGGGATAGCAATATCACACCTGTATTTGCATCTTCATAGGGGCCATAAGATTACCAAGTCAAATAGTAAGTGAGAAAATACTCCTGTAACTTGCAGAGTAATATGGTATTCTTCTCGTTTCCACAGTCACGCACACGATACTGGCAAATAATCACACTTCCAGGTGCATCATAAAGACTTTAGGTTTTCGCCTTCCCCAGCAGCACAGTGAAAGTGAAGCCTTTTGGCAGATCTGGCCAAAGCCAGAACTCCTTAATGCCCTGTAGGAACCACTTAGCACTTTAGAATCAGCCAAACCAGTTTGGCTTTCAGAGGGCATATAGGACACTATTTAGAATTCCCTTGTTTATTCAATTAAGCTGAGAGAGATTGCCAATCATTTTAATTTTCCTCTCTGTCTTTTATTTGCTTTCTTTGGTCAGCATATTCAGCTAGATGATACCTAATCTGTAAATTCTCGGAGCAAGTTTGTGTCTCTGGAAAGTTCTGTGGATAAGACAAATAATTTTTGTTGACTATGATATTTGATAATGATCTTCAAAACAATAACCTGGTTTCTGATAGGTGAAGGGAAGGACCTGATGATATCAGTTAGGTTAGGTTGATTAACTTTTTAAATTGTGGAATAGAATTAGCTTTTCCTTATAATTTCTATTGAACTGAATCACATCCATGTGAAATTACTGTTGTTATATGTAAGTTTTAAATAGTTAAATATCTTTCAAGGTAAACACTCTCGAGAACTGAGAGGCCTTAACAATGAATTAAAATTTGGCTCGGTTGAAAGTTATGTTTGAATACATCTGAACGAAATCATTCCTATTCAACCTTTGTTAAAAATTCTGGAGACAGGGCAGGAGTGTGTTTGTATGGGCGGAGTCTTTCTGTATTCTAAGTTGGAAATCAACTTTTCATATTAACCTAATACTAACAGTTATTAACTAGATTGCTGTTGCTACTGAATGACTGTCAGAAAGACTGATGCCAACCGAGTACTACATTCTTACAAATCATTTGATGAGCACGGCTTAGATTTTTCAATGAGAACTGTTAGAAACTTGCAAAGAAAAGGAATCAGTGTGATACAATGACAACCTAACACAGGCTGGGTGTGCAATAAATGCTTGCTGAGTGAATGAACCTCAAGGTGGCACATCATTTCTAAATTGTGCACACATTTCAGTAATGGAAAGGTTTATATAAATACGTCTTGGATGAAAGTGTATGAAAATTGTACAGCCATTAGCTGTAATCACCCCTGGGATACATCCATTCCTGGAATAGAAAAGGCAGAAAGAGTATGAAGGTTGAAAGATTGGAAAGGGCACAGGAGAGACACACTGGGTGGATAATAAGATGCAGGCAGCTTGTTTTGATAGGTACCCGAGCTGAATTTTGCTTGCCTAGGGCACCCCTGTCACTGCATGGTGGACACTTGCTAAAATAAAGACTCAGTCAGCCCCGACACCTCTACCACCAGCCATCTGCATCTTGGATTAACTGCACATTTCTGAACGACGTCAGGGTCACTTGGAGCCAGGAAGCAGCAGGAGAAGGTTTCAGTCACTTCAACTTTGTTCCACCTCTGTGTTCGGACAGATCATCAAAGTCTTGTCAGCAGCAGTGATTGCTCACTGATGCAGCAAGCATGGAAGATGCAAGGGCAGTTGGCAATGCTGGTCCCCAGGCAGGCATAACAGCTACTGGTACCAGGCATCTGAGAGGGACTGCGATTCTGGTTGGTTTGGGAAGTGTTTGTATTATTTTTCAGGCTTCTTGGGAGCTGGGTGGGTTATGTATAAATGATCGGATGCAAATCATCCCCAGTGGTCATAGCTTGTTGTCCCCAAATTTTACCGCACTGCTCACAAGAACAAACTGAAGGGACTCTTAATAATCCACTGGTGAGAGTCACCTAAAATGAGGGGAAGCCATTCACGCCAGGGAGACTGTCATCGGTATTACATTTACCCAGGGAGCCAACCCTCTCCCATAATGAATGACCTGAGCAAAATAAAATAACTACGCCACTCTTCAGCAGCTGAATTTTTTTTTTTTCTGGTTGCTGTTTATTATTATACTGAATTAGATTCAACACTTTTGCCTCAGGAAGAAAAAAAAAAAGAACAAACAGTGCTTACTCTTCTCCAGCACTCTAATGCTATTCTAAAGTTCACCTAGACTATATCAGATTCAACCACATATTAAAATCTCCACACTATGAGTGCAAATGCATTAACTGCTTACCACCAAAAATGAATGAATGAATGAATGAATGAATGAATGAATAAATAAATAAATGCTGTTCTTGTGTATTTGCCTGGTGTCGGGCACAGAGGTGAGCACGGTACATGTGAATTGTCCCCATTTTAAGGATGGGGAAACCGAGGTTTGAGTGACTTGCCCAAGGCCCTATCTAGTACGTGATAGAGCAAGGATGCAAAATGAAGACTACCTGGCCCCAAAGCTCAAGTTCTTTCGCACTGTGTATACTGCCATTTTTATCCATGCATTACCCAGAAAACTCTTCCCAAGCTCATCTTTCATTATAAGTTGCAAGTTTATTCAAACATTCCTTTGACAAATGTTGTTTGAATTCCTAGTCTGTGCCGGGAGCATGCAAAATCAATGAATCAAGACTACATGGAGCAATCAGGCAGCTATAATGGAGATGGAATAAGGAGCTCACAGATTAACAGAAGGACATACGCCTGGGTGGTTCAACCTGATATGGAAATAGCTAAACGTCACTTAGAGAACAAGGAGGAATCAAAGAAGAAATAGGTTTGTTTTTTCGTTTTCCTTTTTGTTTCCTTTTTGTACCAAGACAGGAAACATAATGAGGGAATTAAAAGGGATGGAGAATAAACTACATAAAGAGCCAAATGACCTTGACAGGTGATAGGAGAATAGAGAACATGCTGCTTTCCAACCCAGCCCAGGTATTATCTTACATAGCATCTCACCACTCTCAGCCAAGTATTTATGGACTGTATTAAAAAAAAAAAAATCCTGAATTTTACTAGCTGAAGCATCAATCTTTTGTGATTTATCCCTCCCAAATATTATCATCTAACTAGTGTGTTCCAAGAAAAAAAAAAGTGCCACCTGCGATGGGAGAGGAAAAGCTGAATTTAGAGATACTGGGGCGTAAAATAAAATGAAATCCATGGGCGGAGGGAGCTTTATTGGCTCCTTTTCCAGTGTCATCTAAAGAAAGGCTTGGGTCCCACTCTAGTCACTGTTTGGCGAAGGAGACCACATTTTGACACTGTTAAGGGCATGTGTTACAGCATCATGAAATTCATCCCAAGTCTCTTTCCTCTTGCTTTTCAATCTATTATTTACAGACGTGAGGCATTTTAGAAGAAAAGCTGCGTGCGATTCATCACACATTTCTTAGGAAGCAAATTAATTTCCCTGGGATTCGTCTAACTCAGATGAGGTGTGCATTTTTCTCATGTAAATCTTAGTGAGAATTTAATGTTCATTAGCGTTGAAAAACAAACCCTGGAAATAAATGTCTCCCATCCAGATACAGATGTTGATTATGTACGAGAAATATACCAACTTTCCAACATATGTCTACCATCTACAAGGAGAACTATCTTCTGGGAAAAGATAGTGTTTTCTCTTTAAACAGCATTGCACTGTGATTTCCAGTGGGGACCCTGGAGTCACGGTGCTTGGGTCTGGATCTTGGTCCTAAATTTGCTATCTGTGGGACCTTGCCTGAGTTATCTCACTTCTTAGAGTTTCAATGTTCTCAATTGTAAAATGGGGTGTTCTGCTCATAGGTTATGGTGAAGATTCAAGAGATAATGCACATAAAGATTCTAGTAAATGCCCAGTGAAAGTTAAATATTGTTTTTGTTGGTATAATATTATTATCTTCTTTCTGACATTTTTTTTCAACGAAGTTCTCCAATACAAAGGGTTTATATGATATCCTTAGCAAATCTAGATATAATTCAATAAACAAACATTCAGTAACCATTAGGTTATCCACTATTTCACATGGGCCTCTCACCAAACACATATCAACACTTACAGGTATACTCAGTTCCAGCTAGGATTTCTTGAAAAGAATGAATCAAAAGTGGTAGTTTCTAAATTTTATACTTCATCCCTTTAGCTAATTTATCTGATATTTTTAAGTTTCCTGTGAATTTTACCAATGCAAAACACACACAAACAACACTCATGCATCATTTAAAGTATACCCAAGATCAAAATTAATCTTTTCACTTTTAAAAACCATTTTAGAGGTGAAATCTAAACTGTTTTAATTAACTTGTGTAATAACATTATTTTTTCCAATATCCGTGATGATTAAAAGTTGTAATTTATTTTAACAGAAGATAAACAGTCTGTTTCACAAAAGGTAGTATCTTGCTAAAATATTAGCTGTAAAAAGTTTACGCAATCTAATCACAAGTTGCCTATCAAAAAGCAGCAGTACATTGAGGAAATACAGAATACAAAGCAAAACTCTCCACTTACATTAGCTGCTAAGCAAGGTCAGGATAACTTCATTATTCACTAACAAAGTTTGTTGATAAATATGGAAATTTTAAGTTCTCAGTTTAATGATTCAGAATAATCAGTAGTTAGATAGTAGTGGAACTAAAAGATCTTTCATTCGCATTGATCTTTTCACCTAATTAGTACAAGACACACACACAGATTTCAGCTAGCATGACAACTTCACTAACAGTGAACTAATAACTGCACTTAGTTTGCATTTGCATTTTGATTGTGGCAAATTTTGGAAACTGGAATGAAATTTTTGTTAGGGGCTATCAAAATAAGTTTATAAACTTTTCAGTGATTGAATTGAACTCACCAAGGGAATAAATAGTTTCTCTTGATGCCAAGGGGGTTATGCTTTGTTGCTCCTCTGAGTTGATTTACATTTCCTTTGCAATGTTATCGAGTGTTTGTTATCATTCTTAGTCAAGCACAGTAGTCCCCAAACAAATCAGTCACAGTGTGGTATCCGAGGAGAGCACCGTCACACTGCCTTTGAAAAAGTTTAATTGATTGTACAGTTGCTTAATTTTATGAGGAGGCATTGTAGCAAGCATCGCTTGATATGAAGCCAGCTGTCCATTCATGCAAGGAAGATGTATAGATGCAATTTAAAAGTGCTCAGTTTAAAAATTATGAGGGTTTTTCCCCAATGGAAATTTTAATGTGAGTTGTACAAGTGGGCTAGACAGCTAATTCCTCTCTCAGATAACTGAGGAATTTGATAGATGTAACCCTGCATATACACACTTACCCACTTCTAGCTCTTAAGTAACTTAAAGTTGACAAAGCAGAATATCAAACTTAAGGGAGCAGGAAGTAAAATGTTTTATAAATGCACTTGGGAGAAGGTAGAGAAAACATTCCATTAGGACACCTTTCTTTAAGTAACTATACTATTACACTCAATTATATATTATATTAAATTATACTGACAATGAACTCTAAGGATCCTTTTGCGTTTTCATTTGGAGTATGTCCTCACCTGCAGCACAGGAAGCCACAGAGTTACTTGCTTGATCCATGTTTGTGGAATTGAGTGAGTCAGAGAAATTTGTAACATGCTGGTATTTATTTAACTTGCCTAAAATAGGCTGAGCATCTCACTGTCTCTCTACTCATGCATGAAGCTAACTGTACTCACCTGCAGAGTATAGTAGGCTATCTATGGGTATGTCTTATCAAGTGATAGTTTCTAGAGTGATAACAGCTCGCAAGCATGCGGGCAAATTAATAGTTCAGGAAGAGCCATTAAGCAGTTGTCAATGACTAGTGTTCAGACTGTTTCTTAGTCTCTTATTTTGTCTGCCACAGCCATGCAGACATTGGGATATATGCTTGACACTTTGTCACATCTTCTCACAATCCAGTTCCAAGCAAAACCATCCCACCTGCTACAGCACTCTCATGAAAAATAGCAATAAGAATAGGAGACTGGAGGAGAAAACTGCTTGGGGTTGGGGGATGAAACATACATGATGACATATATATTTACTCAGTGTCCAGTTTAAATTCTTATCCATAGCAAGTCCACCAAAAACAGTGCACCACCGACCGATTTGCAATCTGCTTGTCCCTGGTTGCTTTGTTTGGTTTTATGCATTGAGTTAACAGGTTCAATAAGAAATCCATGCAGACTCTTTTGGGAGGAAGTATAAACAAATAAAAAAAAGGCATGGCTCTATTTGTTTATTTATTTCATTATTTTTTATTGTTTTGACTATAATGATAAACATGATGAAGGATGCTAGGGATCCAAAGACATTAAGACTCAGGTCCTGCCTTCCAAAACTTACAGATTATTGAGGAAGGGGCGAGCAGACAAATGAGCTAAGATAGTGCAGGTTTTATCTAAGAGGGCCACCCAACCCAGGTTATGGGAGGGAGTGATGCATGAGGACTTGTAAGTCTTTTTGAAAGAATGATTCCTGAGCTAATTAAAAGGATGAATAGAAGTTAACGTGATGAAGTGTGTGTGTGTGTGTATGTGTGTGTGTGTGTGTGTGTAAGATATGATTTTGTGGGGAGGGGAGAGAGGGACATTATCATATAGAGAGGACAAGAGGGAGAAAGAAATGTGTGTTACAGATTTATTTGGGGACAGTAGTGGTTACTGTTGAGAAGAGTGCTATGGCATGAGCTTTCAGAGTAAGCTGAGGCCCCGATCATCAAGCTTTCAGTCAGTCATATTGTGAATCTAGACTTTATGCTGAAGGCATTTGGGGATATTTTAAGCCTGGAGTGAAGAGAGCAGATGTGTATTTTTAGAAAACTCTCTAGAGGCAGTGAGGGTAAGTCATAAAAACAATGTTAATAATTTTTGTTCTAGAAGGAAAGGTAAAGGAAGCTATCTATTATCTTTCTACCTACCTATCATCTATCTGTCTACCTGTCATCTTTCTTTCTTTCTTTTCTTTCTTTTTCTTTCTTTCTTTCTTTCTTTCTTTCTTTCTTTCTTTCTTTCTTTCTTTCTTTCTTTCTATAATCTATCATTTTTTCCTACAAAAGAGAGAAAGGGTAAATCCTAATTTCTATTTTTTTTAACCACAAATGTTAAGTTTTTAGCGTAACTGGATGTCACTAAAGCATCAAACTTTCCATAGTGGATTAAATAGATACTGGCCAGGGGAGGGAGTCTCTCTGCTGGCTGAAAAGTACACAAACACTAGCAACTAGCCAAGGCCATGAACTTGACTCCTCACGGTGAATATGGGGGCTACAGAAGAGACTGCTCATCTAAGGACTGAGTTCAAGTCCATCTAAGCTTTTTTTTCTCATCCTAGAAGCTGACCTTGAATTGAAACTGCACTACAATTTATTTACGTACACATTTATCGAGTACTGCTACCATGTTTCCCTGAAAATAAGATCTAGCCAGACCATCAGCTCTAATGTGTCTTTTGGAGCAAAAATTAATATAAGACCCAGTCTTATTTTAATATGATATAAGACCAGGTATAATATAATATAATATAATATAATATAATATAATATAATATAATATAATATAATACAATATAATATAATAATATAATATATAATACTGGGTCTTACATTAATTTTTGCTCCAGAAGATGCATTAGAGCTGATGGTCTGGCTAGGTTTTATTTTCAGGGAAACTTGGTATGTGCCAGGAAGAACTTCTGGCAGATACTCAATAAATGTGTTTCATATTTATCATGGGAAAGAAAGAAAAAAACAGAATTCTTTTATTCAGTAATTTAACAAATATTTACTGAGCTTTACTATGTGCCATGCCACATGGTAGCATTGGGACTCCAAGGTGAACAAAAGTATGTCCTCAGAGGACTTACAATATAGTATAATAATAGATAGATGAGAATAAAGTTAGCAGAAACACATCTCTCCCCATGTACCAATAAAGGATATTGGGCAATATTTATTTATTTGTTTATTTATCTATCTATTTATTTATTTATGTTTTTTGTAGTTAAAAATTTTTAAATTTTTATTTTATTAAATTTCTGAGGGTAACATTCGTTAATTAAATTATATACATTTCAAATGGACAATTCTATAATACATCATCTGCATATTGCATTGTGTGTTCACTACCCAAAGTCTAATCTCCTTCTGTCACCGTATATTTGACCCCTTTTCTACACCCCCCTACTTCCCCTTTTCCTCTGGTAACCACTATACTGTTGTCTGTGCCTGAGTTTTTGTTTGTCTTGTTCATCTGTTGCTTTCAATTTTATATCCTACATGTGAGTGAAATCATGTAGGATATAAAAAAAAATTGAGCTCAATACTGTGTAGCTGCGTCCAGCCTGAGTCCGGCTCTTAGCCCAGTCCCTAGTGTTTGAAATTGGGATAACTTACACAATTATCAGAATCACCCTTCTGTTTATATTTCTAAAACAAAAGCTCGTGGTTTATAAGTAATCATAGTGTCACTTGGATTTATAGTCTTTAAAGTGTTTGCTAAGTCTGTCTGCATGTAATAAATCTGGTGGTTCTCATCAGGAAGCCAAACTCAGCTCACATTTCAGTAGGCCAATGTAGATACAGGGGATTTACCATCTAGTATGAGAATCTTGGACCAGGGGAGTAGAGAGGGACATGGGCAGTGTCACACACACAAAAAGGTATCTTCAGTATATTTACTACTGTCATAAATCAAATGACAGAGTGTAAAGAACAATAAAGAATTTGGCTGGTGATAAGTAAAAGACAGTTTGAAAAAACACTGTAGAAGTAGTTTTAAAATATGTATATTTATAGCACAATCCCAAGTCAAGGATGTTGCTTTGTTTGTATTTGATTTAAAGCAAACTTCATTATTTAGCTCAAGGAGTATGTTTCCAGCTCGAAGGAAACAAAACTCATAAAATCATTTTTGAAATACTGTCTATCTTGATTTAATAGAACTTTCCTTTCTTTATGATTCTATTCTGTCTTTCTTTTTTTATGCAGTATTTTCATTAGTTGTAAAAGAAACTAAACTGGTCAGGCAGTCCAAAGGCCTTCTTTAAAACAAGAAGGGATTATGTGGAATTTCTTCCTGTTCCACGAATAAGGCACTAGTTATAAGTTACTGATTGAAAGAGGGGGGCATTTGCATTAGTTCTATCACTCGATGTTTATTAATTGGCTTTGACTCAGAATTACAGAGCTTAAGAGCTGGAGTTGATACTAGAGATGATCTCATGTAACCTTGTTAACAATGAGAAAAGTCAGACCCTGAGAGCAGGAGAACTGGAACCTATATCTCCTAGATGGACATTTCTAATTTATTTGAGTCAATTTTTCTTTAGGAAGATTTGTCTAGGGATATCTGGGGTCTTGCAGGATTTCTTCATTGCACAGCTCCAGGTGACACCGTTCACATTGAGATCTGAGTAAATGGTGCCCGTTAGAATTGTGCAGCAACTGTACCCCCACCATTGCTTTCTCAGTGCTGGTAATGCGTTCTCCTCTCTTCAAGTACAAGGTGCTTGAAAACGGTCCCTACGACTCCATCCATATTACAGTTTCAGTTCTTAAATATTTTTGTCAAAGAATGCAGAGATAATAGACAACGACCTGGAAACACAATGGATACAATAATTTTTCTGAATTTTGATTTTTAATTGCAGCATGTGCAATTAAATTGCATAGCGCCCAGGAGACTGATGGCCTGAGCAGTATGCATTGCAGCACAATTGGCGTGAGGGTGCAACACGGCTTTTCAATAGCGTGAGCGGTGTGTTGGCTCTATCGTACCATCTTGGCTGCAGTGTTATCAGTACCTCGGACACTTACCACACATCTCAGAGATACACGGTGTGAATCGGAGGGACCAGTTTGGCCCTACGTATGTCCCCTCTGTGAAACTTTTCTGGGGCCTGGCCCTTGATTCCAGCCACCAATATCTGCAACTGAAGGGAATCAAAGCAGCGCTAGGGTTCTGAAGCTATGACCAAGAAAGAAAAAGAGAGAATTGAAAGCGTTCCATCCATTTTATTGGCAGTGAGTCAAGGAAAACAGTTTAGAAATATTGGTTAGAGAAGGGGCTTAGGAAGTCACAGTTACTTGGAAGGTTTATGGCTAAACTCTGCCTGCCGTTATCCATAGATAAGCACAACAATTTAATTTATAGAAGCCACACACAAATCACTCAGGGCAAAGGCCTAGGCATTCCCTAAAACCTTCTGCTCTTCACTTGGCTGGCTAAAACCAGGAAAACGCTTGTGACTATTACTAGTCACATCCCTTAAGTCAGAGAATTGCTTGTGGTTTTACTCTTTGGCTGAATTGGCATTTATGTGGCTAGAATTGACAAGCATGAATTTGAGGGATGGATCCTGTCTGATGTTTGTTTTTTCAGTTATACTTATTAAATACCTTGGCTTTTTCCACCCCCTCCTTAGACCTGCAAGGGAGCACATCACTTTAAATTGTTTTAAGGGTGAATGTTGAGACCGACAGATCCAAAGTTGGAAGTTACACAGAGCAAGCCGGCAGTGGTGCTCAAGGATAGAGACCTGGGAAGACTATCTCTAAGTCTTAGTGTTTGATACTAGCAACCTCATGTAGACAGCAGACTCACTACAGCTGCAGGCTTATTCAGTTATTCTGATTTTGTCTTTAAATATTTCTAGAGCATCTTATATAAAGCTAAAGTGCTTTAATACACCTATACATGTGTGCGTGCGCATGTGTGTACATGTGTGTAATTGCTGTTCAAAATAATTCCATGAGGAAGATTTTGTACATTACTGTGTTTGTGGGTTGCAAAAGAAACTGGAGCATGGCAGGTTTAAATGGTTTGTCAGGTAATTATGAGCATAGCTGTGAATCAGATACATCGATAAGGGCAGAAGTTGATTCTACTCACTTGTAGAGGTTGTAGGGTTTCCTGGGTTTCACGCTATAAAAGGAACCATGTCTTTGGAAGTTGTTATATGTATGAGGAAATATTTGGGTTGATGGGGGGAGAGGAGACGCTCGTGAAAATGCATGTAGAACTCAGCCTACCAGGGGTCCACCCCCTAGCACAAGGTCACTGTCTCTGGCATCTGTATCCCCAGCCCAGCCTCATGTGTTAATGGGGTTCCCTCTGGCTTTTCCTCTCCAGTCGCAGATGACAAAGACTCAGGTGGGAGAGTTTTAAGTTTGTGCACTGCTATGTGAAATGAGCTTTGCCCCTTGCTCCCCACCCCATCTTCCATTCCCACTTAGTTGAAACTACCAAATAAATAAAGTTGCCATTGTCAGATTTTTATGTTCATAAATAGGTGGCTTCAAAACAAAATATACAACAATAACACACATACAAAATCTTGATAGTTTTGTAAAAGCCCGCAAAATTACAATGGAGGTAAAAATGAAGTCATATTAGTCTTTACCTTTATCTCCTAATTTTGGTACCAACAGAGTGGAAATGAATTTAAAAGACATTTCAACACAATAATACAAATTATATTAAACGTTGAAAGAGAAGGTGGGAGTTTGGTTTTTCATGTCAGTGAAAAGGCTACTTAAGGAGCTTATGTGCTATCTGTTTCTTAGTGTGGCTCCAGTTAAATGAGTTATTAACTTTTTTCATAGTACATTTATCAAAAACAAGAGCACATTCTTACCTCAGTAATATCCATGTGAGCAAAGCAAGAAATCAGGTTTTATTACCAGTTTTTATATCTAGAATCTGAAGTAATTATGATAATACTCTTACTATTATCACTACCCTTACTGTGACTCCTAGCTCTTTGCTGCTTCCCCACTATGTGCCAGATGCTGTGTAGGCATCTTGTTGTGATCAGAAGTGGGTTCTGTCAACTCAAAGAGGGGATTTTTATTATCTCTGGTCTGTGTTTCCTTTTTCCAAGGCTACCTTTGCATTTTGGGATCTCAAGGTCTATAACCCTGCTTTCTGGAAGTTTCCAGAGACTTCTTTTTATTTCCATAGTATTTCTGAGTATACAGAGAAATAGCAAGTATTATGGGACAGTTCCTTTGGGATGAAAACTGAGACTATGAATTGAAGAAATACAAAATTAGTGTGTGAGTGGAAAATACTATAGCAGTGCAATTGGATATGTTACTATAGCTTTGATTTCTACTCACCCTTTAAAATCTGGTAGCTAATATCACTCTGGGACCCTGAACCCCTGGCATTCAAACCTGTTTCAATTAAAAAGTAAGATGTTGGTAGCTTCCATTGACAGTCACGTTTTTAGGCAGGCTCTCCTCCAGGCAGTCAATCACAGGACAAATGTTTTAGTTGTAATGTCCTATGAGGCACTTGTAGCTCTGACTCTGCCTTAATGTGAAGCCAGCCACTTCTGCAAAGAGCCCACTTAACAAATGGCTTTGCTTGACATCTATATAGCCGCTGAAAAGTTCACCCTCCCTGAAAAACAGAACACTTTACTCTCAGGAAGTTGATTTCCTGCAGAATAGACCTAATATCCCAATACAGAGAAAATGCAAAATTGCTTCTTTTATTTTCACATTTTTCCACTGTGCCAGAACGAATTACCTATTCCTGTATACATTTGGAAGAAGGAATGGCATACGAAGGAAAAAACAACTTGATCTAAAAGGCATTTGTTACTTCCAAGTAATAATTATTTGGCAGTGTTTCTTCACATCCTCAGCAGAAAAATTTGTCCTAACTCTGTCCATACGCAATCAGAATGTGTTTACACATGGAAAGTCCTATGGCTATATGCTGGTTAGATAGGGACTGCTAGCTACCCTGCTTCTTCTCCTCCATTGCTTGCGTTTTTCATGCTTTGTGTGATCTTAACACAATTCAACATTTTTGGAGGTGCTGGTTGGAATGTCCCTTGGGAGTAACCACTTTCCTTTTCAATCTTATTGAGTTGATGGAAAAGTAGCAAGATCATTGCCCAAACATAGTAAAATTCATGTAAGAATGAAAATGGAAATATCGTAGATTTGGGAAGTATTAAAATTACTGAGTGGGTGGCAATATTAAATCACCTCTACTGTAGGTGTTTCTGTATTTTTCATTTCCACTTACTTGTCCTAACATGATTACTATACCACTAACTAAAACACCAAGTTAATATGGCAGTTTAAGCAATAGTTTAGAGATTTCAAGGTCTCCATTTTATATGGTTGTCATGTTAATATTGTTTTAGTAATGAGTTTTACTCATGGGTGTGCATAAATTTTATATATATCTACCTCATTACGTTGCTATGGGATGGGAACAGATATAACCAGGTACTCGTGAGGTCAGTTTATTTTCAGAACTTGCATGCATTGTGTATAACTTGCTGAAATTGGTTTTGATTACTAACCTCTTTGTTTATCTTCTCACTACTTGAAAGCTCCATCTCCTGATTTCCCAAGTAGTTCATGTCTTTCATCCCACAGGTAGTTGTGAGTCCTTGAGTCAGGAGTAGGTGGCCAGGTCTGCCTATCTTCCCAGCTTTCTCAGGGCTAAGAATGTGTTTATAATAAAGGACCAGCTGCTATGGCATTGGAGCAGAGAAAAATGTTACCTCATGTGTATTGTAAACAAATGACTAAATGAGGATCAATAGTTCATATTAGAAAATGAAGACTCTGCCATCACTCACAGCTGAGCTCAACCCCCTCTGTTTCTGGCATGAACTATCCTTTCTCAGGGAATAAATGCTGATAGTCTTTGTGACCCACTCACCACCATGCAATGGAAATGGTGGTGCTGTCATAATATCTACATTTTAACTAAGGAAAGGGGAGCTGTGAAGAAGAGAAGGTTTGGCTTGAACCCCATTTGGCATCAATTCATTTTAAAAGTACTTTGCAAAGAAAATGGAGACCTAAGTACAGAGTAATTTTATTTTTTCTCTGCATGGTAAGTTATTCTCTGAACTACTATAATTCTCATGACATTGACATGGTTATTGCTGGTTCGGCTGCTGCTGCTGTGAGAGCTGAAGAACTACCAGTTTGGAGGAAGCTTGTGCTTTTAAACTTAGGATGCTATTGAATCTACTGAATTGAAGGACTTTATGATGCAGGCTTCTGGAACTGCCAGCCCATCACCTGATAGAAGATGAAAGATGAAGCTATCAAACATCTGAGCTTAAGCATGAATCACTTTAACAGATGCGCATACATGATTTGATAATTTTATCGATCTGAGATGTAAATTTTTAAAAAAAAGGAACTGTTTGACTTCCTCAAACGTTATTTTGATACCCCTGTGTAGAATCAAAGCAATAATGAAAATGACTCAGCATTTTCCCAGTTTATAGAAAAGCTTTATAATTTAGATATAAAACTGCAATGAAACAAAACCTGGAACTGGCAATTGTTTTGGTGCAAGTGTTTTTTGCCTCTCAACCATTTCCAAATTGTCTCCATGGTTTAGACTGCCTAAAGATGTAAAACCAATATGCATTCTTGTGTACTTGTAAGAAGAAATGTAAAAATATAAAAAAAATACATTAAATGAAAAAAACAAATTTTGATCATTAAGTTTCCTATTGACTTTTTTAAGTTAAAAAAAAAAAAATCAGAAAACCCAACAAAACCAGGAAATGTGGAAACTGTCACATTGGCTAAGAGTGCCTTGCACTGGAGTCAGGGTACCTGTGTTCAAATTCCCAGCTCCCTGATTTGTTATTTTGGCCAAGTTAATAAACTTCGTTGAAATTGTGTTTCTACATTAATAACATGGAGAAGATGTTAGAATCTGCTTCGTGATATAGCACATTCACTTCCTCTCTAGGAGTCGGAAAGGCTGCCCTTGGGTAGAGTTCACATGATATGTGACAAGAGCCTTAGATCAGGAGTCTGGCTTCAGATCCGATCCTGGTTTTCTCATTACTGTATCTAGTAACGATACAGTACTTGTCATTAGACAAGCTACTGACTCTCCACTAACTAATTTCTTCACCTGAACAATGTTGATAGTGTATTTTGTTTATATTGGGTCAACCCCTAAGAAATTGCTATTTTTTTCCAGCTTTATTGAAATACAAGTGACATATAACATTAAGTTTAAGGAACACAACATGCCGACTTGATACACTTATATGTTGCAAAATGATTAGCACTGTAGCTTTAGCTAACACTGCCATCACCTCACATAATTACCATTTCTTTTTTTGTATTGAGAACATTTAAGATCTACCATTTTAGCAACTTTCAAGAATATGTAACAGCATTGTTGGCTATATCTTCATGCAGTACATTAGATGCCAAAAACTTATTCACCTTACAACTGAAAGTTTGTATCCTTAGACCGACATCTCCTTATTCTCTGCCCACCCCCACCACCACTTCCCCAGCCCCTGGTCACCATCATCTGGTCTTTTTCTGAGTTTGGCATTTTCAGATTCACGTATAAATGATATGCAGCATTTTCCTTCCCTGTCTGACTTATTTCACTTAACACAGTGCCCTCAAGGTCAGTCTATATTGTCATAAATGGCAGAATTTCCTTTTTTCTCATGGCTAAATAATATTCCATTATGTGTTGTCTGTGTGTGTTTGTGTGTGTGTACACACACATGTGTGTGTACATTCATCTGTTGACAGACACTTAGATTGTTTCTCTGTCTTGACTATTTTGAATAATGCTGCAGTGAACATGAGAGTGCAGATATCTCTTAGAGATCCATTTTTCATTTCCTTTGGATATATACCCAGAAGTGGAATTGCTAGATCATATGACAGTTTTATTTTTAGTTTTTGAGGACCCTTCATATTGTTTTCCATAGTGGCTGCACCAGTTTACGTTCCCACCAAGTGTAGACAAGTGTTCCCCTTTTCCCCCATCTTCACCAACACTTCTCACTTGTCTTTTTGATGATAGCCATTATAACAGGTATGAGGTGATATCTCATTATAATTTTGATTTAGACATTGCTATTTTTGTAGGTTAAATAACCACATATTGGCAATTTCACATAGTTTAAGCTAAGCAGGGTTTTTTTTATCTCTACGTATCAAGGGAGAGAGACTCTATCATAGTGATCCTAAATTGAGTTGCAAGAAAATAATCAAGGAGACTAGAAACGATTAGAGGATGGTGGGAGATTTAGGGGGTAAAAGGGGGCCGGTGTTCACTAGGTTCTTTTCTTCTGTTCTCCCCCGCCACCCCTGTGCATTAAATTTCTAGGGTGTTTTATATGCTTTGTTGTTGTTTCTGTGTTTAGACATCGCAAACACAGGTTTTGGCAATGATCTGGTTACCTATGGCAAAGGATTCATTTCTGGGCTCCACCTATTAAGAGGGTTATAGAGAAAGTGGTGTAAATTAGGAAGACTGCTCTTTGGTGAAAATTTGGAACAATGGCATATTAAGAATAGTTGAAGGAATAATGATATCAGTCCAGAAATGAGGAAAGTTAAGGGGATATTACAATTGCCTTCAGAAACCCAAAAAACTGTTGTATATAAGATTAGGTTTATTCCACTAAGACTTGAGATATTTAAAGAAGGCCAGTGGGTATATTTAATGTGAGGCCTGTTTCAGCTCACCTTTTAAGGCTTTCTAAAATTCAGAAGTTTTCAAAGAAGAAAGAGTTACCAAAGAAGTTGTGAATTCCTTATTAATGGAGAATAACCACTTGACAGGAACATCATGGAAGGATTCAAATATTAGATGACTGGCTGTTCTAAGGCTTTTGTGATTTCTTTCAATGATAAAGTCATATGACTTCATGAATTGTTGATCTTTCCAGAGTAAACAGGCACATTCTGTAAAGTATTTTGCTAATGAATTATGAATTATAGTTTCCTCTATGTGTTACTATTATTCCTATACCCAAGGGATTGCTATAAAATTAATGGTAAGAGTTAATGAGCTAATGTTGATTATGGTGGCTGGGACTTACAGGTCAATAACAATAAATAAATAATGGTGACTTCCCCCTTCTTCCGTAAGTAAATATGGAAGACTTCATTTGTGCCATGAAGATAATTAACGAGAACAATTTCGGTGTTAATATTAATTTATTCATTTATATCAAATACATATTGGTACTTTAAGAAAAATAAAACTGGTGGTATGATAGACGTAAGCCAAGAGAGGATGGGTAGGAGGGCTACCTTAGATAGTGCGATCAAGGAGTGCTGTTGAAAGTGATGTCATTTACCACTTCTTATCAGCTGTGATGGTAAGATGGAGTCAGGCCAGGTATGATGTGAGGTATAAACATCTCAGGCAGAGGCAATGGCAAGTGCAAAGGCTCTGAGGCAAGGAGGGTCCTGATTCAAGGAACAGAAAAAAAAAGCTAAGGTGGGGAAGCGGGGTGTGAAATGAGGGGCAGAGGCAGCAGCTGGCCATGTCACGTGGGGCCTTGCAGACTGAGATAAGGATTCTCCTCGAAGCACAGAAGTCATTGGAGAGTGATAAGCAGGGGAGCAAGTTGGCTATTGTGTGGTAAGTGGGTTTTGGTGAAGAAAGAAAGCGAAGGGAAAAGGAAAACTAGTAGAAAGGAAATAGAGAATTTTCACAGGCTTTTCTAATTGGGTTTATGATGATAAGTCAGGTCAAGATAGAACAGAGCTAGTTTTGAGTCATCTGTCAGTCTTACACTTTTTGTGCATCAATAATGATGACTTTTTTTTTCTTTTTACAGTTGCTTCATTTTTGCCATTAAATGCCTCAGGCCCCAACTGTGTCGTCTATTTTATCCTACCCTAAAGAAACTAAATAATACTAAAGAAGTATATTATGAAGATGGGGAGATGTTAGCAGGAGGGTTAATCTGTCTTCACTTCATTCTTTATCTGAGTTTCTAAGTGTCGATGTAGCTCTATATATCTGTATAAAACAAGTCCAACTCTCTGGATGAGAAATGGCTATTTTTCCAAATATTTGACTACCCCCCCCATAATGTTTCAATTCACATTCAAATATTCTGAGACAGGGTAGCCACTGCCTTTTAAAAATATTAATACTATCTGCGGCTAAATAAAATATTCTGAACTAATCAAGTGATATTTAAGGAAGAGAATATATTGATATAATTCCAGAACATAAAAATTATAGCAATATATATTGGGCACTTATATACTGGACATTATTCAAAGTGTTTTACATATATTGACTCATTTAATTCCCAAGTAACATCATGTGGTAGACAGGTTAAGAATCTCAGACAGGGATTTTCCCTGCAGAAAAACAGACTAGATAGGATGTTCTTTTTTTAGCCAGTGTAAAAAGAACTTATGAAGAACTAATGAGCTCATTATTTATTTAAAATTTAAAAAAAATAAAATAAAAGAGAGAATGCCTCCCCTGACTGCCCTGCCTTCATGCTTTCCTAAACCCAAATCACTCAATAAGTGGGTGGACCTATCTTGTACTTGGCATTTCTAAAAGCATAAAGTGAGCCAAAGTGCCCTTGGCTGTAAAGCCGTCAGCAAAGAGATGAAAACAAAATCTTTTTGTGTTCCTCTAACCTTTGTTTGAGCCAAGATTCTGTAATAACTGTCTGCAATATATTTAGTTTGATGGTCAAGTGATCTGATTCTTTTAAATAAGCTGTGAAATGTGGGGTCTTTCCCTTGAAGTGACCAGGGCGTGAGTGAGAAAATAATAACGGGGTAGCGATGCAGGAGCAATGATGCAATACCTGCCTTTCTCTCAGGAGAGGGGCTGGGGTGGGCAGGAACCCTGTGCTGCTTGCTCACCACCATGTTCTTCGTCCCTAATACAGTGCCTGGCACATAGCAATGCTTGCTAAATATTTGTGGAATGAATATAAAGCGGGTTAGAATCAGACTTGAATTAATTTTCATTTTATTGCCCTAAAATGGTCAGGGGGTCCTTCTGGCTTAATCCTTTCATTTTTGTATATGAGAAAACCTGGGCTCCAACTCAGATTAAGGGAGAAACTTTCTCAGAACTTGGCAAGATCTAAGAATTTTACAGAAAGTAGAAACACTTGGGAAAAAGAAATGACCAGAACCAGGCCACGTCATGTTAGAAAATGGAGATATTGTTCTTCCTAGTGTCAAGGTGACACATGTGCTTGAATTTCAGTGTTTAACAACTGAAATAACTCGGAGGGCTAGAACCAGAAAACCGAAGGGTTGATAAAATACATATCAGACAAAAAGGGGCCAAATATAACATGAGTTTTATCGCTGTTAGATGACAAAGTATATATTGTGATCATTTGCTTTTTAAAAAACAGGGCAGAATATGGTATGGTTCTGTGTATTTGAATTTTTTCCTTTTCTTTTTATTCTCTTGTCATTACTAATCAATGATTTCTTTAATTTAAGCTATGGCTATATGAAACATGAATTTTAAAAATTTTCCTGCCCAAATAAGCCTTAAATCATTCTATCCACTATGCTTCGCTTTATAGCTAACACCAGGCAATAACTATTACCAGTAAAAACAGACAACTGGGCAAAACTTGAGTGTGTTTCAGACTTAATAATTTCATATGAATTTCTCTCTGGCATATCAAATCATTTCTCTTTGCATTAAGAAAAAAAAATCTCTTTCCCAATTTATAAAAGGTGGAATTAGGATTTCTAAAATAGTTTTGTTTTCTGATGAGGAAGCTTCACTTCTAAAATGTAGAGTGCAACCAGCAAATTAGAAGCTTCTGAAACTATTGTAAATGTGTTGACATCTTAGGGGAAATGGGGAAAAGCAAAACTTTATCAAATTCCCAGACTTTTATTGGCTCTCGAAAAACAAGAAATGGGTAAGTAATGGCACTTTTCTTAAGAATGTAAATGCCCCAAAGGCTTCTGTGCATTGATTCATGTTGTCACAGAGGTCAAACAATTAGCAGACATCTGGAGTTCAAGTGAAATGAGGCAATGGCGTGAGGCCAGGAGAATAGGTCCTGGATGTTGGCTTTGTAGTCTTAGAAACACAAGTCACTACTAAATGATAGACTCATTACGAAAAGTTGTTTCTCTTCTAACAAGTCAACAGACTGTGTTGACCTGGTTCCTTTCGCCTGATAGTTTACAAACAAACTACGGTTTGTTAATGCTTATTTCTATATTGATACCATGTCTGATGATGTATCTGAGTGTATTACGTATACAGTCAACATGTTCTTTGAATATTAAAAAAGTTAGCTTTTGAACTTTTCACTCACAGACAGTTATTCCTTCTTCTTCATTTTTCTGTGTATTGTGTTTTCCATATAAGTATTTAACATATCAATATTTACTAAAACCCAAAACAGAAATAATAGTGTCAAAAGTAGCTTCTTAATTTTTTAAAATAGCTATCATATCCATCTAAGTACAAACATATTTTTGTAGCTCGTAATGATCATTAAGAAGTATGTTTTTAGCAATTTTCTGAAATATATGTTTAAAAGACATTAATGACTCCTTTGCAGTTATGCTATTTTTTGGGGGGGTAGGTAGTACATTATGTAACATATTTAAAGGCTGTCATAAAAATTGTCTAGATGTTATGTGGGCTTTAATAAAAACAGAAGGAAACTTGTCATTTATAAAAACAAGAGTACATCATATTTACATCATTACTTTGTCTATCTTCTTTAAAATACTACAATTAATACTAATACAAAAAAGTACAACCATCCAATTAAAGCAAGAAGGGCAACAGGTTGCATTCTGACTCTATCCATCTCCCCCATGTAGCCACCTTGCTCCCAGAGGCAGCATTTCTTATGGACGGAGTGATACACTGCAAGTCAAGGTCCAGTTAATAGCAGCCACCCATGTAGTGTGGCGTCAAAGGTGCCAGGGATTGATATTTCAAGTAATGACACTGATGATTCCATACCTTTGGGCAACCCACGGACTCTGTGGGACATCAAAGTATCTCAAGTTCACATCTCCTTGAACTGGAGAATGAGCTTCTTTTCTGAGAAAACTGATCAAATTTTATTGACAACAGTTGTAGTAAGGGATCTTTTTATTGGAATGACTGTAAAAATCATTTTTATTGCTTTTTATGATTAAAAAATACATACTCATTGACAAAAGCAAAAACAAAACCCCAACATATGGGAAATTTCGTAAGAGAAAGAAGAAAAAGCAGAAGCAATGGAACTAGTTAAAGCTTGGCTTTTAAATACTGGCCTGGCCTCTATCTATTTACTTGGCGTAGTCATGTTCTTAAGTAAATGGCATAATAAAACTTCGTAGGGTTTTGAGGATTAACTGAGATACTGCAAGTAAATTATCTAGCATGTTTCCCATGCTAGATATTAATTATTAATATTGACATTAATATTATTATATGAAAATAGCAGTCATCGATTATTCATTTTAACATTTGCATGTATTTCCTTCCATTCAGGTTTTTCTAGGCATACTTCTTCATTGTTGCCATCATATCGCATGTACAGTTTTGTATACTTTGTTTTATTTAACATAATATAGCATCAGAAAGAGAAACTGCTTTTCATAGGTCAAATTGGCAATGGTGATAAACAATAACACTCGAGACTCAAAGTTATGAGGGTCTTCGTACATTATTGGTGAGACTATCAGTCAGTATATCCTGTCTTGAAGGCAGTATAGTAGATACATTTCAAGAGCATTAAAAATCATCTACCTTTTGACCTGGTCATTTAACTTCTATATAGCTAGTCTCAGGAAATAAGCGAATGTATGAACAAGGACTTATGGTCAAGGAAGTTCACTGAAGAGTCATTTGTAACAACAAGAGAATAAAAATTATTACTGTCCATGATAAGAAAACTGCTAAATAAATTATACTACATTCGAAAGATGAAATATTATACAGACTTTAAAGTAAAATTTATGAAGAATAATTTAAAATATGGAAAAGTGTTCCTGATAGGAGCCTACATGGACTGAGCATAATAAATGACACAAAACCCTAGTATTCTAGTTTAGTTTTTAGAAAGCAAGCATGTACAAAGAATGGCCTGGAAAAAAATATATGCCTTAATGTTAGCGATGTTTATCTCTGGCTCTTGGTGTTATATATAAAATTAATTTAAGTGTTTATTTATTTATCTGTATTTCTCAAAATTCCTACTTTGAGCATGGGCTTATGTAACCATGAAAGGTGAATATGTATATATGTATACACTCAAAAACATATCTATTTATATATTTATATGTTTACTTAAGCTCATGCTCAAAGCAGAACATTCAAGAAATACAAATATATATATATACTTATACACACACACACTCACACACACAGACACAAACACATAAAACTGGAATAGACATTATATTCTGATAATTTCTCCAATGCCATTTAATAATCTTAAAATTTCAAAGCTGTGTATTTTTAATAGTTTTAGGGTGTTCTATTTTGTGGATATACTATAATGTCTTTAACTCTTGGTATTGTTTAAAATATGTAGATAATTACAATGTATTTCTATGCCCATAAATATCTTTGTTTAATTTTCTAGACCATTTCCTTTGTTGTGCTAAGGCATCATTGGGTCAGGAAGTGCACCTGAGGGGAGTATGGGTGTGTGCATGCACACAGCTGAATGTGAACCTTCAGGAGCTGGCGGGAGAAAATGAGAACATGGAGTCCCTTCAGATAATGGAGAGAAATTATGTGGCAGCTCTGGGAAGGAAGGGACAGTCTTTTCTTATTGAAGACCAGGGTATTTGGAGGATGACCTAGTGCTTGGGAGCTGATATAACTAGTATATGCAACTGGGGTCCCTTCATGGTTTTTGTTTTGTTCTGTTTTTTCTTTTGTACTGAACATTCTTTGCAGATTTCATTTCCTGGCTAGGCTCTTCTCTATCAAGACACATTTGTGATATAATGGTTTCCAATGTTGGCTGAGAGAGGTGTGCACACAACACCATGTGCCAGCTTCCATCTTTGCAATTTTGCTATTATGTTAAACTGACCTATTTATGTACGTGGTCTGCATACCCTACTCTCTTGCATGCTTCTCAGAGGCAAAGACTATGTCTTCTTACTCACCTTTGTATCTCTAGTACCACAAAAGGTGCTTGGCGCATAGTGGGAACTTCATAAATATTTTGGAGACATTGGTAAGAGGTGGGAATCCCAAATAGAAGGACAGGATCTGACAATGGACAAGTGTAATTCTAGGGACACATGCATCCATACTCGTATGTTTCCTCTCTTCCCTTTGCTGCCTAATCATACTCATATGAATAAATCAGCATGATTTTTATGTTAAGTCTTTTCTGAAGAACAGAAACTTTCACAAGCAATCTGCAATCTTGGTTTTTGCCACAATGCTTATTGTAGCTCGTGGTAGTCAAGTCTTTTTTTCTGAAAGCCTGGATTAATGTGCTGCTAGTGAGGAACATTGGTCTTCCAGAAAGATCCAATATGCTCTTTGCTGAGCACGTCCTGAATCAATTCAAAATGTTTACCTTTCATGGTCATTTTGACTTTGGGCAAGAGCCAGAAGTCGCATGGTACCAGATCTGATGAATAAGATGGATGAGGACACACCATTTATTTGACAGAAATTGCCATATGCTAGAAGTGACATGTCACATGGAGCCTCTACCTTGTGATCACAAAATGCAGTGAATGCTGCTGCCGAGTGCCATCCAACTGAAAGGCAAGGATCTTCAATATGGGAAACAGCGTATAGAACCTTAGTAACAGTGTGTGACAAGTTTCAACTTGTTCAGTGCAGTCAGTAAGGTGTGAGCTACGGTTGAGAGGTGTGTTTTAAAGTGTGCCATAAATCATCCTCCATCATGACAATGCTCCCCATCACACATCGCTTCTGGAATACCGCAATTTCTGTCAAATAAAAACATTACAGTGTGTCCTCACTCACCTTATTCACCGGATCTGGCACCGTGCAACTTCTGATTCTTCCCCCAACTCAAAATGACCACGAAAGATAAAAATTTTGAATTGATTCAGGACATTGAGGCAGCCATGACAGTGCAACCAAAGACACTCACAAACAGGACTTCCAGAACTGCTTCAGAAAGTGGCAAGAACAATGGGATAAGTGTGTTCAAAGTGAGGGAGAGTATTTTGAGGAGGATTAATGGCAATGTGTCTTTTACTGTAATATCTTTTTTAAAATGTAAACATTCACTGTATTGTTTGTATCACTGTGTCGTATCGTGGTTCTCTTAAGATTGAAAGACCAAACATGGGTCAACTTTCCAATTTAATTCCATCAACTTTTGTGAAAGCTTGTATCATCATCATTATCACAATCTTTATGAGATACGTTTAGTGTTATATGCATATTACAGATGAGGAAACCGAGGCCTCTTTCCCAAGGTCAAAGAAAATAGTGAAACAGGAATTCAAATCCAGCCAATATTACTCCAGTCTTCCTATCAATTGATACACAGCACTGCTTCTCTTAATTTTCATCTTTATGTACTTTATCATGAGCCAAAATCATCTCTACTCACTCTGAATTTCTTAACTAGTACTTTATAAATACACATTTTATGACACATTTTAAATAATATTCTGTCTTGTATTACTAATATTATATTCCCTTTACTTTCTTTGCTCCAGCATCACTCACCTTTCTCAGTTTTTCATGTTCATTTACCTGCTATCTGTACCAGGGAGACCTTCTATAAACTGTTTCTTCCCCATGGGATCCGACTTTACTTCTTCTTCATCTGAATTAGTGTTTCCAATGTTGGTTGCACATTGTAATCACCTGGGGAACGTTAAATAATACTGATGCCTGGGTCTTACCCCCAGAGATGTTGATTTACTTGGTGTGGCCAGTACACCATAGTTTCCAAAAGCTCCCCAACTGATTCAAATGTTCAGCCAAAATGGAAAAACACTGGTCTGAACGTTTTGTATTCATTCTTCACATCTCACCTGCAGCATCTCCACCTCCCTCACCAGGGTTCAATGTCCCCATAACAATTTGTCATAACACAATGTAGTGGTCCATTATAGCCTTTAGACCACTGGAATTGGTAGTGCCCACAGGGAGAAGGGAAGTCCTAAGAGTCTGGGTTACTGAAGGCTGAGTGAAGGAAGTATATTGGGAAGGAGGAGTTGATTAGCTGTCATATGCTAAGTCAAGTAAGATGAGAATAAACATTTGGCCAACGTAATATGGAGATCACTTGTAACCTTGACAAGATCAACAGAGGTCTTTGAACTGGTGGGAAATAAAACCCTGAGTAGAGAACAAAAAATTCAAGATGCAGGAGAGAGAGGGAGAGAATTGCTAAAGCAGAATTCTTAGGTAGGCAAAAAGAGATGGGTTGAGTGCACATTGTCTCATTTAATCTTTCCAATAAAGCTAAGAAGCAGATAACATTTTAATTTCCATTTTACATGAGGAAAGTGAGGGTTAGAGAGGTTACTAACTTTCCAAGGTCCCAGAGCTTACAGTTGTCAGAGCTGGGGTCCAACATAAGCCTACTTGCCTACAAAGCTGTTAGCAGCTACATTCCCTGGTCTCTTGTTGGCAAGACGTACCCTTTTAGATGAAGCTGAGTCAACTTTTTGTACATCTTAATTTCATATGAGTATATATTAAAAATTATAATTTCTTCCTCTGCTTCTTTTCTTAATTTCAAGAAACTGTTCCTCCTGCAGCAAAATTTTGCTTAATGATAAGCTACATAAGCTAAAGATACCAGTGCACCCTTTAGATTAAAAGAAATAAATCTTTAGAACCCAAAGCATATCTGAAAAAACTACTGAGCGTATTAGCTTTCCGTAGGTCAGTGACAAAACTTCCTTTTCTGGTATCTTTGGACTTCGGGTGTCCTGGTAGAGTCCTAAACCCCTGAAACAGGTAATTCTCAAGATCCCTTATAGTCTCAAAGGAGCTTCGTAGCAGCTCCTCACAAGCTGTGCTGTAAAGGACTGAGAGTTGATAATTGGGGAAGGTGAGGAGGGGATGAGGGTTGGTAAGTATTACGCCTAATCTTTGATGAGCTAACTTCTGGTGTGGTGCAATAGGAGGAGTGTCGTGCACATACATGTTTAACAACCAGCTCTAGGGAAAAGAACCCTGATTTGTAATATTTGCCCACTTCTATGGTGGAAATACTCCCACTATTTCAAGCTATCATGAATCAGGAAGAGATGAGAACATTCTACTTTCAAGAATCTGTGCAAACTGGTTCTAGCATAGCATCAGATTAAAAAATAAGAAGATTTTGCCTATATCTCTCAGTGGACATCCTCTCTCATTCTAAGTGTTTCTTGAAGCAGCATACAGTGAAGTAACATAAAAAGGTAGAAAGAACAGTGTTTTCAAATTCCGGAGAATAATGGTCTGGTTCTGATTCAGTCAGTCAATGATTAGCCATGTGCCTTATTGTTTTTGGACCCTGGGAAATGGAGTGCCTGGCCCTTTAAGGCTCTTGAGAGTTTGCAAATGCAGTGGGACATGGGATGCCAGAAGTCAGCGCGCTCCTCCATAGGGGTGGAGAAAATCTCCTTCTAAAAATGTGTGCTACACTGTGCTTTTGGGTTTCAGAGGAAAATGCAGTCTTTCCTCAGCAGCTTGCCCATGCTGTTCTCTATCACTCTGGCCTTTGAGATTTCTCAAAGAAACCAGCAGGGATGTTTGAGGTTGTTCACATATAATAATATTCCCTATGAGGCTGTCAAAATAATGAAAAGGAGTATGCAATCACACCAGATAACTCCTCATTCTGAGGATAGACAGAACTGCAGTCTTAACCTTTAATTGTATGGCTTTTCCATCTTTTGCGAACCCTTTAACGTTATATTAACAAAAGATAGGCTGGGTGGGAGGAAGGGAGGGACTTAATGCTCTTTATGATCTATTTTAACATTTTTATGTCTCTTTAAAAAAGTAAATTTGCCACGAGAATTAAAACTGTATTTTATCCTTTTAAATACAGCCCTTGATGATGTATGTAATACTGCTCTGGCAGCAAGTCAAGTCTACACAAAGCCCAAATTGAATCTTCCTTCTGACTACAGCTGTGCATGATATTTTATGCAATTTTTTATGCTGGTCATAAACGAGGTGGAAACTGTGATTATGCCAATTTTGGAATAACACATCACCAAAAAGAGTGACTGCCAGTTTTCAGACATGTGTATGTATTGACAGGATCCAGCCCTCCTTTTCCAGTCCCTAGATCACATGCTGTTGACCTAATAAAGGATTTCTAGGTAAAGTGAGGAGTGGGGCTTAGTTTTAAAAATAATGCCATTCCATCATATATGTAGATCAATTTGTCTATCTGTCTGTCATCTATCTATCAAGATAAAGTCCAAAATGAATGGGAAGGAAGGCTTAAAAATACCAAATTTTGCCCTGATATTCAAATATCATGTTTCACTGACTTGCATTTAATGGTGTCAGGAAAGAAGAAGAAACGTGATGTAAAGATCAGAAATTAGACTTTTCTGTTTCTCTTGTCTGTACTTGACACGATATAGATGCTTTCTGTCCATATCTGGTATTAACACCGAGATTATCTTTAAACAATTTAAACTGGAAGGCTTGAGAGGAGAAACTAAAATGTTAAGTAAATGGCTACAGGAAAAAAAAAAAAAAAAACTTTGATAAGAACCTAAACAACTGTTCATCCAAATTAACATGGCATTACATTTAGAACTGTAAAGATGAAGCCATTAGCATGCGTGCGTGTATACGGGATGAGCCATCAATCGGTTCTCACTCAGAAATAAAACTTAGAACCACAGACGTTCGCTCCACCAGCACCCTGCTGTCATCCTGCAGACCGTCTCTGGCAGAGTAGCAGCGCTTCAAGTTGCTGACTGGACTGGCTGCCAGGGGTCATATCAGGGGCAGATTTCATAGATTTGAGCATTTGTCTTTAGAGCGTTCTGGGAGGTTTTAACCAGAGACTGGATGACCTCTTGCTCTAGGGACGCTGAGGATGATACTATTGCATTAGATAGAAGGTTCTGTTCTTTAATCTGTAAATGTTTTCTCACATTTGGTCCTTTATTCCATGAAGAAGACATACATGGCTTAATAGGACCATGAGTAGCAAACTTTGTTTGGCATTGAGTAGCTCTCCAAGGTTATATGTTGAATATTTGAAAGGATAAATGAGTAACTGGTCTGTCCAGATATCATGTTGAACTCTGTTCCACTTATATCATACTTCTGAGGAGCATCAATAGCGAGAATCATTTCAGCCACCTTATGAGTATTCGTATGTAATTCTTGCCCTTCTTCACTCTGATATTGACCCAACGGAAAAATGAATCACACTTTCTACATCTTCAGAAACATCAATCAGGACTGTTATTTTGGCATCTTAGGCACCATTTAATAATCAGTTCACAAAACCGTTAGACTGGCTTGCATACTGGTGGATGTTCCTGATTGGGAAGGCTGACTGACTGAATTTCAAGATGAAGGAAGTAAAACTTGAACGTTGGATCTCGTGTATATAATGACTGGGGAGACTTCACCGGTTCTCCTTGACCTTAGAAGAACCACTTGTCTGACAAAAATGACATTCATTTCTAAATTATTACCATCAACACTAGGACAGGTTTCCCTTGTTTATAGCTGTGCAATAATATTTTTATCTAACTGAGCTCAATGACCAAGATGCAGTCTTCCTTTTTCAATAGAGCTTTGCTGCCTTTGTTTACTCATTATAGTTGGATTATCACTACAGTGCATTCCATAAGCATTCAACCCTGAAAATCACCAGCGTTTCAGTGGATTCTGTAAGGAGTCAGTCTTGAAAACCACTGATATTTCAGGGGGAACTTTCTAGCACATATTTCACTTAGCCACCATGCTTTATGTGATCATTTTACTTCTAGCTATAATTCATCATGCCAACCTTAATACATAAATTTTAAAACAATTCATTTTCCAGTTACATTCGCATTATACATTCTTCTTGTGGTCTATCACTGTTGTATAGGGAAACTACTCCTTTTGACACCCTTAGATTTGAAATTCTTGGATGTTAGATTTAATGCAGCAGTTCTTGAATGTCATATTTTGACCTGACAGCACTGGTCTTTGGTTTGTAGAGCAAACCGTATTATTTATCATCAGGTACCTGTCCCATTGACAGAATAATTTTTAGAAAGTAATAGTGATCAATTTTCAAATGCAGGTATTCTTATCACATCACAATAGGAGAAGTAGCATGAAGGTTAGGTAATCACAGCAAACAAAAGAACTGCTGGCCTATTTTTGCTTGAGCAGGTAGCAGTATAGTTGCTTCCAGATAATTTGTTGTAGAAAGAAAAGAAATACTTCAATCTCTCTCATACATTACCTAAAACCATAATCAAATGAGACCAAGACTATGATCGAATTATATCAAGTTAAATGGATAGTCTCTTTGATCTCAATGTGGAGAGAGGGATAGTTTTGTAAACAACATGTCTCAAAAAGAGAAGCACAAATGGCAAGGATTAAGTTCATCACCCCTTGGGAGGAAGACCAATGCATGCATATATATATATATAATTTCATCCAATTCAACATCCTTATACTTTTAGTTTAAATAATGTAGGGTTTCGTGATATTATATACTTCTTACGGTGAAATGTATTATAATTTTATTTTCAGGTGTGTTTTAGTCTGTTTGGGTTGCCATGACAAAATACCATAGACTGGGTGGTTCTGGTAATGGTTCTCTTCCTGGCTTCTAGCAGTGTGCTCTCATGGCAGGAAGATCTCTCTCTCTCTCCTTGTAAAGCCACAGTCCTATCAGATTGGAGCCCCACCCTAAGACTTAATTTAACCTTAATTACCCTCTAAGGGCCTTATCTCTAAATACAGTCACATTGGAGGTTAAGGCTTTAATATATGAATATGAGCAGGACAGAATTCAGTTCCCAGCAGTGTGGTTATAAGTTTTCATTTCCTGATCACTTTAGCAAACATTTACATGGATATTATATTGGTGGATAAAAAGCTGAGTAAGACAGGATTCTTACCCTCAAGGACTTACAGTAAACTTCTTGGCTTCTTGCTTGTGAGGGACTTACAGTACAAAAGCAGGGTGGGAGAAAAACACAAAATACATCAAAATGGGCAATGAAAGTTTACAACAGGGAAGGATCAACTCATTTGGGGAGGGCAAAACATGAAAGTGTTCATGTGGAAGTGGAATTTAAGATGTGTGCTGGAGGATGGATAGTTTTTTTGTTTTTTTGTTTTTTTAACAGGCAGAAACAAAAGTGAGGATATTGCAGGCATAGAAGCCAAGGGTACATTAGATTTTATTGCTGCTGTAACAAATTACCACAAATTTAGTGACTTACAACAACTTAAATGTATTCAATTGCAGTTTCTGTACGTTAGAAGTCTGTCACACTATGCTAAAATCAAAGTGTGAGCAGGGCTGTCTTTCTTTCTGGAGGCTCTAAGGAAGGATTCATGTATTTGCCTTTTCTACCTTCTAGAAGCCTTCTGATTTCCTTGGCTCATGGCCACTTCCTCCATTTGTAAAGCCAGCAAGATTGTGTCTCTCTGACCATAGCTGGGAAGGGTTCTCTGCTTTTAAGGACCGATGTGATTACATTGGGTCCACCTGAGTAATATAGGATAGTCTCCTCATCTCAAGATCCATATGACCTTAACAACATTTGTAAAATACCTTTTGCCATGTAAGGTAAGATATTCACAGGTTCCGGGGATTAGGATGTGGACGTCTTTAGAGGATATGTTATTCTGCCTTCTACATGGACCAAAGGGGAGCACTATTCTGGGATTCATTCTTTTATTCAGTAATGACTGTTACAGAATGAGTACATGCCAGGCAATACACTCTGTGGGAGCATTGTTAAATGCTGAAGACGCCATTCTAGCGGGCTAGAGGGGCCATTAGCATGTGTCTAATATACCAAGGAAGAGTAACCTTTCTTTCAGTATTTTGCATTACTCTAGGCAGTTCTTCCAGAACTGTGAGAAGGGAAACTAGGAGTAACTTGATTTACTATGTGAAATCTCCTTTTAAGTAGAGGAGGGAAAAAGAAAAATCTTTGAACCGCAAAGCACCCTCTGCTTTACAGAGAAGGACACATCGAAGGATAGGGGGTGGCGCTGAAACTGAAAATAATAGTTTTCTCAGGAGACTTTCTAGGAATCTCCAAAAAAGAGGCATTAGATAACATGTGAAGGAATTAAATACTTAATGCATGATATCTAATGCATAAAGAGAATAAATTATAATTTCTAAACATCTCATCACCCAGAAGTATAAACATAATTGATCATTACAGTCTCTGATAGTCAATTCAACTTACATCTGGATTCCCTTAATGAATTATTAGGATTCAAAAGTTTCCAGAATGAGTATGAAATGGCTTTCTGATTCTGAAGAGAGACAAAATAAAATTATAATGAAGCTTGGGCTACAATAGAGATTTAATTAAAAAGTAAGGTCCATCCAAATTGAGCCAGGTGCCTTCTGCATCAAAATTGTATATATTTTATAATCCTCCAGTTACAAATGAGATCTTATTTTAATAGCTTATAGTTACATAAGGTATGAAGCACATTTTGCTAATAGCTTTTTTTTTTTTTTTTTTTTAGAAAAGATAACAACTAGCTTCCCTTTTAATATGGTACTCCGATCACGTGCATTTGTTCCCTTTCTTTCAAGAGGTCATCCTTAAATTGATCATAAAGAGATTTAAAAATGTATGTATCTACAATCATGAAGAGAATAGGAAGGGAGCCATCAACTGTAGCAAATTTCAACAACTATTTGGAAGAAGGAGAAAAAATGAGCTATAAAGTGGAGCAGAGAAAGCTGTTTCTGAAATTATGTAATAAAGGAGGGATTACAGCTAAGCAGAGTCACTATGCCCTGCAGGACCCCAAAGCAATTCAGCTCTTGGGTACCCTTAAAGCAGAGGAGACAGAAGGAAGAGGATAACCACAAGGCTGTGTTCAAATCAACTGTACCCCCTTACCCACCCTCCCCCCCACCTCCAGTGCAAATCTGCAACATCAGGAGTCAAGATATTTACCCCTCAGGCAAAAGCAATATCAACAGTAAACACTTTTTTTTTTTTTTTTTAACTAGTAAAATTTATCTTTAAAGAAATAGAAAAATTACCCCACTGTCTTGGAAGTGAATGGGCAGTGTTTTAGGAAACTGAGGCTGATAGGTAGGAAAGGTATTCAGTGCTAAAGAACAAAACATTCAACTTTGGTTAAGTATGAATCACCCAACAAAATGAATGCTTTATCATCATTTACTCAGTTGCTTCACATTTAGTATGAATGGGCAATCAAAGATCTGACACACTTTAGAAAATTCACTCTCTTCATTTAGATAGAAGTAGTTTATTTGGAAAGGAACCTTTAGACACTCTAGTGGGAAAGTGGGGAAGTGACAGTAGGAAGGAAAGGAGACCAAGAAAAGCCTGTGCACAACTGGGCCCAATCTCACTGAGGAGCTCTGGGACACTGTAAAAACTTGCTGCAGTGATTCAAACAGGAAGTAGGGATGCTGTGAGCGGCTATACCCAGAAGAGGAAAGAGAAAGACACAGGAGTAAGGAATGGAGGGAGGGAGGGAGGCAGGAAAGGTAGGGAAGAGAGGAAAGAAAGGAAAGAAAAATCATCGAGAAATTAGTACTCTTTCAGGGAACGTGTTAGGACTTCCAAAATCAGATTCAAATTAAATTCTCAAGTAGAATTGAGAAAAAAAAAAGCTTCATTAGTAAAAAAACAGTATACTACATAAAAAGTAAAATCTGAAAACTTGAAAGATTTCTTGGAAATTAGAAATGATTATGAGTTTTTAAAAAAATCCATGGTAATATTAGAAGAAAAGTCAAAGACTTTTATGAGAAAAAGGAAAAATAAGAGGAAAAGGAAATGGGAAACTCCACGTTAAAACAAACGGACCCTAGTTATACAGGAAGAGGACTGTGATTATAGTAAACTACTTGATTGTTAGTGAAAAAAATTATGTTGTCAGTTATAATGTTACTATTTATAGTTCCATCATTTAGAATCATCCGAAGAACAAAGCATGATTGACAGACGGTGAATGTTACCAAGTTTGAGAATGTTAAAGTACAGATGACAGTTAGTTAGGGAAAATAGAAAGGGAAAGGTGGGATGAAGGGAAGGGAGAGAAACACTAATAATATCTTCATCTATTAAATGGGGAATTCAGAGTTCGGTTTTCTAGTTTGGGAATAAAAAATAAATGTAACTATATCACTCAAATGTTCAAAAAAGCACTTGTAACTTAAGCCTTTATGCTAATTAGCTTTTTAAGCAATGTGAATATAATATCTGTTAAGAGTTTGCTTAAATTACATTTTTAAAATGTGGCAAACAGCTGCAAATTCTCTGCAACTCGTTCACTAGAGGAAAAGCGGGCTACCTGCCACCTAGTGGAAATTTGAGCCTACTTCAGGCTCATGGCTTTGCGTCTCCAAGGCTGCTTACTAGAAATATGTGTTGTTATCAAACTTACCAGTTACAGATGATGTTATACTTAACTTTAAGAGCAAACATTTTCAGTAGAATCACATTGATGGATAAGGGAGAGTGATTATTTTAGGGTGCTGGCATGGAACATAGGCACAAACTCTGAACTTTGGTCTAGGATTAGAAATCAGATGTACAAAGTGAAAAACCTGGTTCCATTTCTGACTTGACAAGAGACCCAGGCAACTCCGTTAATTTTGCTCTAATAGACTTCTCCATATCTCTAATCAGAAAAGAATCACTCCTGTTTACAAGTATGAAGGTCAAATATAGTAACGTATATGAAAATGATTATTAGTCTTCACTTCTATGAAAGTTCTATACATGCCATTGTTCTATCTGATTCACTAATTAGTGGATTTCCAAATTGTTTAGCACAGAATTAAGGACTCCAGATAAACTTCAATTTGAAATTAAATTCTGTCCGATTATGGAGGGTAGATAATGGCATTTGTCTTTTTAGATTTATTAGAGTATTCTTTAACAATCTTAAAACAACTATGGGATAACAGAGTCATTAAGGCCTACAGATATACAGATTAAATATTATAAATATGTTCAGTTACATTTAATTGTGGCAAAAGTCTAAATTTAAAAATATGCTTCTGCTCTAGTACTTATTCCTTCAAAGAAACATATTGATCCTGACCTTGTATTATGAAGTCAATTTTATATTTTGTAATCATAAAATAGAACACTTTCCTTATAGTACATTTTACAACATTTAGAGGCAAAAATTTCAAGTAATTTCAACTACCCAGATATAACTTCTGTTAATATTTTAATGTATTTCTAGTCTTCTCTCTATACACTTAAATATACATTTTTTAAAAACATTTGGATAATATAGTTTTGTATTCTGTTTTCACAAAACATTGTATGATAACTCTTTCTGTATGTCATTACATATTCTTCAGAAATATTTTTATTGGCATAATATTCAACTAAATGCATAACTAATATATATTTAAACCTGAAATGTTGTTGTCATTTAGATTATTTCTATCTTTTTGGTAATACAAATTTACTATGATATTTGCTATTATAAATAACTTACAAGATAAGTATCTCACTTTATCTTTGAAAATTTCTTTAGAAAAAAATTTTTAGAAGTAAAATTACTGAGTCAAAGCATGTGTTCATTTCTAATGCTTTTGGTAACATACAGCTAAATTGCTGTCTACAAAGATACATCACGTGTAGTCCCAACACCAGTGGATCAGAATATCCATTTCTCCATAGCTTCTCCAAACTGGGTATTATGCTTTTAAGAAATTCTTAATAATGTATAGAAGTAAAGAGTGATCTCATTTTTGATCTGTATTTCTTTGATTACTAGTGAAATTGACCTATTTTATGTTTGTTAGCTATCAGTATTGTTTGTATATGATTTGTTCTGTTCATCCCCTTTGCTCACCTGCATTGGCACTTTTCTATTATCTTAAAGATTTATATAGCTTTTCACATGCTAAACATATACCAGGGGTGCCAAAAAAAAAATGGATACAGGACTTGTACTCATTGTTTGTTATTGGTAAATATATTGAGTACTACAATTTTGATACAATTGTTTTCCTTTCTTAAAATATGTATACATTTTTTGGGTACATTCTGTCTGTCTTTTACCTATCATACTTGTTATATTTGATTTCTATTCTTTACCCAAGTAAAGACTATTTTCTATCATTTAAAATGGAAGGAGAAAGTCTATATATGCCTATGGAAAACAGCCTTCTGAAGGACAAGAGATTTCCACGAAGTAATATTTTCCAAATTCTTTGTTAAACTGTCCTGTATGAGACCTTGTTATTGTTGTTAGAAGTAATCATATGTATAATATTTCCATATATATTATTAACAGATAGAGTCAGATTTTTAGGTATAAAAATAAGTTCATCTTCCCAACACTCTTGCTATCCTCTGCCCTCAACCCCACTATCCCTAAGAGATTTGGAGATTTAAAAAAATCTCCAAAACCTAATGTGATAGCTTGGAGATTTAATCATTTAAAATAAACTTACTAGAATACGGGTCTATAGGAACATTCTTTATTCCTTTCTCTGCTTTTTCCCCCTCCCACAATTTTTATGCTTTGGCTTCTTTTTTTTTTTCTTTTAGTGATTGAGAATGACATTGAATTTAATATAGTGACAGAAAATGATCTACAAGGAAAGGATACTTTTATAAGACAGTTAATATTTTCTCATTGACATTTTCTATTGTAACTCACAATGCCAATTAATTTCTTAATTCATTAGCAATGTAACAGAAGAAAAGACTTTGAAAACACCGTGCTTTCTGTAGATGTCTTTTAATTATGGCTAATTAAATACTGTGGAAAGACCTGATTATACCTTTGAGTATTTCTTAGTCTGAAAAAAAGGAAATGAGAAAAAAAAAAAAAGCCTTGTATTCATGAATACATTGAATAAAGCCTGAATTAAACAAGTCTTCATAAAAAATAAAAACTGCCAAAAAAGGAACAAATTATAGAGTAGCACTGGGGGAGTATTGTTTACATATGTGCTCAAGGAGGCTTACGCACCACTGTTTGTTTTGGTTATTAGGCAGAATCTCAAGTAAACCCAAGTAGAAATCACCCTGCTTCTGAAAAATGAAGAGTGGTGCCAGTGGGTAAACAGTTTTAGGGCAAACTGCTGTAATACTCCCTGAAGTTAGGAACGAATTTTTCCAGATGGCCACTGTGCATATGGCGGGGGGTACTGCCGTAGCCAAAATAGGAAACAGGAGCATGATTCTTTCCAATTAAATCAACACTGTCCTTGAGAAAAGAAATTTCACAGAATGTGTCCAGGGGGATGAGGGCAGACAAGAAATAGCATTCAAGTCCATCAAGACATCTTTCATTTAAGTAATTATGATATCTTTTTAAATGTTCACACCAGTCGAATTTTATTTTGGGATTGTAAGCGAGCTGGGCGATGAGCTAAATGATGTGCTAGAAATTCACAGCTCAAAATTGGACTTGTCTGTCCTCTTGCATTCTAGAACATTGGGTGAATTACTTAATCTTTCTCTGATTGTTTCCTCCTGTGTAAAATGGGAATCACATCCCCAGGCTGCCCAATATGCTTGTTGTGAAGATAAAATAATGACTGTTATGAGGCACTTTGCAATCATGGAACACTGAATTGTATTTCCCAGGACTTGGAGGGAATAACCAATAACTCCAGTTCACGCTGTGGAACACATCATGGTCTCTCATAGGGAAGATGTTACTATTTATCATATACTAAGGTTCCTAGCTTTGTTCAGGCCCTGCCCCCTGACAAATTCTTTGGTGGTTATTCAATTCATCTTAATAAAATAATAACTTACTGACCTGTGTATAATCAACTTGGCTGAAAGCTGACTTTTGCTAGGCAAGCTGGTTGAACTTAATAAATTTTAGCTCCCCCCCAAATTAGATACATATGCTGTTCTTACACACCTTATCACAAATAAGCAGTTGGCTGGAGATCCCAGATACTTATGTGAGTATGGAGAATAGTCCATCCTTGCAGTACCGTTGATTTATCTGATGGGTGCAGCATCACAGGTGGCTAGTTTGAACATCAGTCATTCCAACCCAACTATCTCTGCTTTTCTCTTGGCCTTGTACATCTTGATTTCACTCTTCTCTTAGGGAAATGATAACATCTAAAGCTATTCAAAATTAACAGGAGAGAACCTTTCTAAGTTCTCATTTTGAAACCTGTATTCTTTGTTTCTTTGTTTAGTATTTTAATCATCTACTCAACCGGTCTGTTGTACACAGACCCAGCTACAATTTGTATAAGGCACAAAAATCTGAGCTGTGTCCAAGGTTCACCTGACCTAGCTCCTATTTGCTGGTGTACAAGTTAAGTGATTTTCTTGTAGTAACAAATTGTGCTCCTCCCTGCAGAATAATCTGCTCACAGATTATTTCAAGGGAGGACAGGTATGCTTCTGATCAAGGAGCCAACAGTTGAATACTTGCCATATGCATGTGGTGAGAACAAATCAATTAAGACAGAAAAGTTATAACAAAAAGCAACATGCTCATACCTATTATATTTGTCCCATCCCTCAACTCTGCTCCTTAGAGGCAGAAAAAACAACTTCATTTTTTTTCTGGTTTTACTTCTTTACTTTTCCTCTAATTCAGTGCGTAATAAAATTACCTAAATTGCTCATCAAGGATGCAGGTTCCTGAGATTGATTCTAGAATTGCTTAACAGCATCACTGCTATTGTGACTGAGAATCCATTTAATAGAAAGCACAGGGAAGTCTGATGCCTTCTAAATTTTGAGAACAATCGGCCTAATACATCTTGGGTCACATTATGACTTTCACTAGGCCCTTGCACATTTGTGGGTCTCTACCACCATAAAAATTATTTAAAACTATATTTTACTACTGCGTTGGCATGTAGATGAATATTATATATAACATTTTTTTTCTTCAACCTCAAGTTCAATTACTTCTTCTGAATGAGAGAGAAAAATAAAACATTTTCATGGTCCCGTAAAAGTCCTGTGGGTTTTACACACTATGCCTCCCGTTTCTCCTACAGCCCAGAATGAATTAAGGACTAATCAACCTAGAAAATTGGTCATCTAATATTCTGAAAATTTAGGTCCTAAACACATCATATCTTTGACATACCATGATGAGATTACATCAAAACTTGCTAGAGTTTCGAGGATACAACTGTGCATGAAGGTAGTTTGCAGGTTGTTCTTGTGCTTGGAGCCAGATGTCTAGGTGTGAAGGCAGGCAGTCAGCTTCCAACTGATTTCTCAATACTAGTCAATGCAAAAGTGAGAATACTGGGTCTCAGATTTGCTCAAGTATCATCATCCTATGTAGCTGACACATACTAACACACGCATATGACAACTACATACAAATGCACATTTATGAAATATTAGGCTATGGGAATACCAACTCTGAGGGCCCAGTGGCTAGAGTCTGGCAATTGGAAAGAGGAGAATGGGAGGAAAGAGAAAGGGAATATGTGAAAACACAGTATAGATAAGGAAGCAGTTCATAATATGAAGCAGCAACAGCACTCACAGGAACTTCTAAGAGGAAGCAAATAAGAAAGACCCACCCGGCATTATACAAAAATGGAGTAGGCACTGCAACTGATAGAAGACCATAAAAAGGACAATTTCCAATCACTGAGAAGACTAAGCATCATTATAGAGTTTTGAAAAAGCAACAAGCAGTGAACAATGCTCAGAAATGGTTATTACTCTGAATGTTTACACTGACACTGCCATTTACAAAGCAGCTTACATAATAATGACTAATATTTATTGAGAACTTGCCAATATCTTAAGTTCAGAGGTAATATGCACTGTCGCTGAGACTAGATAAGAAGGAAACGATACGAAAAATATTATAGAAGGAGAAATACCAGTATTTAATTGCTTTAGCTATTGATTGTGCTGTAACGAACCAACCCAAATCTTAGTGATCTAAGACAGCTGTGATGTAATGTATTTGCTCCAGTCTTGCCATGTGGGCTGTCTTGGCTGGGCAGTCCTGCTCATCTTGCGGGTGGTCACTCATGTGGCTGCAGTTAAGTAGCTGAGTCAGTAGAGATCTGGGTTTAGCTGGACCCTGGGACAGCTGGAATTCTCCTTCTTTTTCTGTAATCTCAGAGCCCCTCCCTCTCTGTAAGTGGCCTTCCTCTGTGGCCTTTCTCTATGGCCTGTCCAGTAGAGTAGCTGGACTCTTACATATTGGCTCACTGTTCTCAAGAGAGTAATCGAAGCAGCAAGTGACATTTTTAAGTCTTAGGATTAAGGTTGACACATTCTTTTGGTTCGAGGGGGAGGATTCTGAGATGCGTGATTCCCTGGGATGACCAGTGTACCAGAAACCATGAGTGTTGGGGGAGAACTTCTTCCCCACACCTCAGGCTTCTTTTCAGATTGTGGTGACAGTTAGTGAAATAATTTGCTACTGGGTCAGTGGAGTGCCTGTCTGATGGTTAAATTTATGAAAACTAACCGAACACCTTTGCTTCTTGGGAGTGAGTTTTTTTTCTGTAGGAGGAATCCAGCATTGTGGGTAGAAAAGTCTGTATTATTTTGGGGTTCAGTAGTAGCTACTGGCTAATAAACCTGAAACTATGCCCTCTGAATTGGTCTTTATGAGTAACCAAAATGATATTTGGCTTCCATCTGCTACAGTGTCATTTGATTTTTCCATTCACGGAAGAGAGATGCTATTTATAGGCCTTCTCAGGGAGTACAGCAACCTGAGGAGATTACAAATGATGAGACATGTGCGGGGACTAAAAGAAAAGAGATGAAGAGTCAGTGATGTATATACTGAGAAAAGTGTTGTATAACCTAAGGAGGACAAATAATGACCAGAGTAATAGGATTTTAGGCTCATATTGGGTTATAGAACGGAGGTTCTGTGTTCTCTTCTTATAACTGAAGCCATGGTTACTTGGGTTTAGTGGTCTACTGATAATTGGTTCTCCCCTTCGTCCTTGTGTAGCACTGATCTTGTTGGGGAGAGCAGTGTATTCGTGTAAAACTATATTTCCTAACCTTCCTTGCAGAAAAAAGAGGCCATATGACCCAGTTGACTAGCTGTTAGGTGAGAGTTGTGGGAAGTTGCTCAGAAGCTGGCTGTAGGGGTAAGGACCTAGAGATCAGATTCAGAGAAGAGGTGCTCACTTGCCCTTCTTTCCTACCTGGAATGCAGATATAATGCTTAGAGCTGCAGTGGCTATATTGTGATCCCGAAGTAAACTTGAAGATGAAATCCATGCACTAAGAATGGAAAAGCAAAAAGACAGGAGGCTGCAACCTTGATGAGATGATGGAGTCCCTGTCCCAGCCCTCCATCACCTACTCCCTGACTTCAATGTGAGTGAAGGAATGAAAAATGTTTTATTTTTTTAATATTTCCATTACTTTGTAGTTGAACACAGTTTCTAGTTGACCATTTTATTACAGCAGACAAATGAAAGTGTGTAGTGGATGCTTTTTCCAAGAAAGATGATACATTTTGGTGAACTACTTATTCAAAATCACAGGGGGGAATTTTCTTGTGTGTGTATGTATGTGTTTGAGATGTCTCACATAACATACTCTCTTCCATCAGAGCACTAGTGCTTTCTCTGACCTCTGCCTGATGTCTTCTTCTCATGAATATTCACATAGCCCATGCCTTCCCTTCACTGGGGTTTCTGCTCAAATATCCACAGATCAGAAAGGCCTTTTCTAATCATCCTCTACACAATAACAGCCCCTATCATTCTCTGTAACCATCCTCTATTTATTCTCGACTCTTGACATTTTTTACTACATTATTTTTCATTATTGTCTCCTCAGTGATTAAAGCAATGTCTTATACTTAGTAGTTGCTCAATGAATCTTTGTTAAACAATTGAAGTAATAAAGGAATAAAAGCAAAAACTAATGCATGTTTGATTCTGGAAGTTTTCTGAGAAAACTACCAACAAATCAATGCATGTAGAAAAAATTATGACTCATAGCTCATTTCAGGTGCAGAACTTCAAATATCCCGTTAAACTTCAGAGTCGTGCTTGTGACTGTTAAAATAATATGTCTTGTTACAATTGTTCGGTGTAACTGGAAGTGTTTAAGGTAGAAGGCAATTTTTCAAACTTCACTGATTCCCTCCCTTCAATTTTATCTGAAAGAAATAGAATGGTGAGATATAAGCCTCAAAAGGCACATGAAGGCACTCATAAATCACCTTTATGTTGACTTGGCTACATAGTCTCTAATTTTTCTTGAGCTGATATACCCTACATCTCCTTAGTAATAAAATGAACACAAAGTAATGTTTTACATTCATGAAAAATAAATCTGCCCCTGGAATTTGTTATGTACATGCACACAAACACACATACCCAAAACTCAATGGCATTGTTATACGGAGTCTCGGCTCCCGCTCCCCACAAGAGAATGCAGGACATGGTGAGGCCAAAAAGGAACACCCACAGAGCCATAGGTAGGGAAGTCATACCACTATATTCTCGTTGGCGGCTGGGTTGGAGACACAGGAAGCAGGAGCCACACTGTTCGAAACCCTCACTGCTCCGCTTGCAGGCTCAGCCACCATCTTCTTGCTAGCCCCCATTTTTCTGCTAGCCTAACCACAGCAGTTTATTAGTGGCCAATGGCTCACTGGTTACAGCTGACGGCCAACTAGCCACAGCTGATGGCCATGCAATCACAGTTGATGGCCATTTACTACCTGAGCCAGCACCTGTCTATGTGAGGTCGAGAGCCTGGAAACTGCTTTTTGGGGCTCTGCCCCCACAGCATGCATATATATATATATATATATATATATATATATATATATATATATGTATATATATATGTATATATATATGTATATATATATATTACATATATAAATATGTATACATATGTACACTGTCGTGCAGGAGACCCTGCTCGCTGCGCCATCTTTCAGGCGGGGCGGCCTGCGGGGTCTCTGCTCCCACTCCCCACATAAGAACGCAGGATATGGTGAGGCCAAAAGGGAACACCCACGGAGCCATAGATGGGGGAGTCATACCGCTATATTCTCTCTGGCGGCACTATACTCTCACTGGAGGCTGGATCCACACTGTCCGCAAACCGCCATCCACGCTTGCCAGCCCAGCCGCCATCTTCTTGCTAGCCCCCATTCTTTTTCCTCTCTCTCCTAGCCTAGCCACAGCAGTTATATTAGTGGCCAATGGCTCACTGGTTACAGCTGACGGCCAACTAGCCACAGCTGATGGCCATGCAATCACAGTTGATGGCCATTTACTACCTGAGCCAGCACCTGTCTATGTGAGGCCGAGAGCCTGGAAACTACTTTCTGGGGTTCTGCCCCCACATACACACAATATATGATATATATATATATATATATATATATATATATATATATATATGTATATAATATACATATACATGCACACACACATATACAGACACACACAATTTTCTTGTGTTTCAATATCAGGACCATATTGAAAGATTCACCCACTAATTTTTATGTAATATAGTATTCATATAGCTCACTTCCAAAATTTTATAAAATCTGCTTGTGTTTCAAGATAGCCAGGCAGAAACGTTAAGAAAAAGAAATATTGACGATTCAAATAGTTCTACAGATACAACTTGAGCGGATCCTGGTATTCCTCCTCGGTAGGAAGTTCTGGAAATGAAGGTGTTTGAATAACAGGCCTCTGGTGCTCCACAATATGTGCTGGAACCAGGCAATCCATTTCGTTACATTCTGGGTGGCACTGAGCAGCAGACATACACGCCAGGGGTCCAGCAGTTTTGTTCCATGTCCATATAGTGCACAGTGATTGCTATAAAGCAGCTGCCCAGAGCTTGCATTTCCCATCACTTCTCAAGCGGTGAGGTAGAGTACCAAGTGTTTGCCATAGGGATATGGGCAGAAGTGATGGAAGCCACTCATAGGCCAGGCCCATTAGCATTTCCTGGGTGATCCTCACGCTCTTTTCCTGGGTTGGCTGGCTGCATTTTTATGTGCAGGGTGACCTTGGGAAACAGGTATTGAAGAAGGTGGGGCCTCTGTCAGGGTGAGTCACCTAAAGACTGTCTAGAGGAGAGCATCTTTCCTCATGTATCTGTTGTGTGAAGCCACAGAGATTTCAGCTTGTTAAACTGTTTAACACATAGCACTACCTCAACTAGTATACATATGCTGCAGCTTTCACAGCGGTTATAAAGCTACCATCATTAACGAGAGCTGGCTGAGCAGAGAGTAGTAGTTCTCAAACATCAGAATCTTTTGGGAGAAAGTCTGTTATGCATACAAATCCCCGGGCCTCACTCTCAGATTCTGATTCATTAGATCTGGGATGGGGCCCAGAAAGAGGCATTTTCATGACCACTTCAGGTGATTTAGATCCACATTTAGAGGAATTCTGATAAAGAGAATGGATTTGCAGAAATGGCAACTGGGAGTCTGGGGTTGGAAACCGATAGTACGCTAGATCCTGAGCCAAAGCGTGAGCGAGATGATTTTGAAATCAATGAGTAAGTGGAAAGATTGTCAAAGAAAAGTTCCATACTGCAGCAATGAGCACTAGTACTCAGACACCCATGACCCTGCATATTTCAAGGAGGATAAAGGCTCAAAGACAGGATTGCAAAAATGGGGTGAAGCCAAGAAGGAAGCAGTTGACGTTGAGAGATGCAGGAGAGGATAATTTCAGTGTAAACATTTGCAAACAGAAGCCCCTTTAAACTGGCATAATATAATTAAAGTAGATCATTTAAGGGAAGTGATGGTTTTGAAGCCAACGCCACTATCAACACCCATTCGCCTATCACAGAAAAACATGTATAAAGACAACAGCTTAAAATGAATGTCTTTTTTTCTTTTCTTTCCAATACACTATCAAATAAAAATGTTACAGGCCTAAATCCAAAGACTATTCTTGGATTGGATCTTTTCCAATGCTCTAAATTTAACCAGCTGGGATTCTGTATGTACCAGCCTGTTCAATCTTCTGAAAGGTAGAATTTGCCTTTCAATGGGAAATCTCCATTTCACCTCTATGTGGAACAGACCATCTTTTGCCCTCAAAGCTATGGTCTTTTGGTGCAGTATAATTAGCACAATTATAAAATAAAAGGAAAGCTTGTAGCAAGAGGTGAAAGGACCAAAATACACAAATCAACACATATACTACTCAATTATTGACAATTTAGTCAGTCTGCAACAGCTTTAAGCAATAGAATACAATTACATAAGATTTCTCTTTAATTGTGCTTCCATTGGGAAATCAGGTGCATTTGTTAAAAACATCTTTGCTCTGTAGTGAAACCAAACCCCAAAGTGGACACAGCAGAGTGGCCATCATGTTCTTAGAAATAACAATTCAATTAAGGGGTCCATCAGTGATGTGAAAGCTGGTGTTCTTGTAGATTGACAGGTCTGGAGACCTAAGCATGACTGATATTTGTAAAATCATACAGTACAGCACCCAGTGTCACACTCTGTGACAAGGTGCCTGATATCTTGAGTAAATTTAAAAGTAATGGAGAGGAATGTTGCATATGCTTGTAACTAGTCTCTTGCATCTTTCTTTTTTAAAATGTGGGATAATCAGTTCACAAAATATCTGAACTGACTTGTCTTTTTTGAAATATTATTTCCTGTAACTTACATGTTTTGAAGCTGGTCATGAGGATTTCAGAAAGAGGGCATGCTGCTTTTCAAGCTTATGTGGCTTATGTGTAAAATGATATAGTTTGAATGTGAATGTTGTAGGTGCTTGTGTTCCTTTAGGAAACAATAGTCATAGCATTTTCAAAGTTACCAAATATGTTGACCAAGATGATTTGTTTGACACTTACAATAGCCCCGTGCCGTCGTGGAAATATATTAGTGGAACTGTATTGGTTCTCATTTTACAGATGAGGAAACTGAAACAAAAAGAGATTGAGCGATCTGCTGAAAGATTGCACCCCTAAACTTGTGGGACAGTGAGGTTGTCTGGAGGTAGTTCCCAAACACTAGTCAGTTGACTGAGGAAAACGTTTGTTTGAAAGAGCCCCCAATTTGTTATCTTAGGAAGTAACAGGAAAATGAAATCATTCAAATTAAGAAATGCTTGTTGAGAAGCTACTCTGGAATTTCAGGCGAAACAAAGGTGAGAAAGCTTGATGCCTGCCACCAAGCAGCTCACAGTTCTCTGAGGGGAATAAAGCAAACACTTCTGGAACAGATACTTAGCGTCATTGTTGGCTCATTGATGGAAGACAGCGGATAGAAAGGCAGTAGTGAGGGGTCAGCAAATGATGGAAAATAGGGATTGGCTCAGCAGCCTTTGTAATTTAATTTCTGCAGCATTTGGTGACATGACAGTGGAAGGAGAGAGTTGATAAAGATCGCCCCCCCCCCACACACACACCTTAGTCAGGCTCCTATGAATTCTCTTGCCAACTAGACCTTGACATTTGGACTTTTGTGTCCATCTTTGCAGAGCCCTATTTTAGCACAAATTTTGCTAGGGCAGTTCACTGAGAATCCTCCACCCTTGACGTCAATCACCCTCTGTATCTAAATTCCCCATTTCCCAACACCCCTTAGATGATGCGTGATCATCCTGGTCTATCTTCAGCAAGAATCCCGTCAAGACTGTTTAGGCAGAAATCCTCCTTTACCATTGATGTTGCCTCTAAGTAGTTTTTCATTCACTGACAGCCCCTTTCCACCTTGGCTGGAAATCCCCCACTTGTCCATGTTGTATTCAGAATGGAGGCCAATTCTATACTTAGGTTTCTTTTCCCCTATTGCAATAGCTCCTGAATGAAATCTGTTCTTACCCTCTAACTATTGTCAAGCTCTGGATTTTCTTCAACAATGAATTAGCAGAATATTTTCCAGTCCCGAGAAGCATAAAGTCAGATTAATGTAAAAGAAAATAAAACACAACCGAAACTGTTAAAGTGGTCACCAGCATTAAGGTATGAACTACTTAGTTGTTTATGAAAATTCTAGATAAACCAGACCACTTTGATAGCACCAACTAAAGACTGTAATGTATTAGAAAATAGTTCAGAAAAAAACAGGCATTAGAAATCTAAGATTTGTTCTAGGTAGAAACTTAAATGGACAAATGAGAGGAGCAGTCACTTTTCCAGAAGGTTTTTCTACTTGAAGTATGTCCTTGAGAGAAAGAAAAACAAGAAAAAACAAAACAAAAACAATAACGAAAAAAACCAGGACACCAAATTAGAAACTTCAAAAAAAAGTACCAAGTGTTATTAAACACACACACACACACACACACACACACACACACCAAAAAACAAAAAAACATAGTGTGTAACATTTCAAGGATGAATTTTAAGCACATTCAAGTCTTGAGGCAGTAACACCTGCCTAATTCTGATAAACTTTAATTTCTGATTTGACTTCAAGAACCTCTGAGAGGAAGGGGTAAACAAACCTGATCAGAAGAGACTTTGAGACACAAAGATGAGCTGAGAGATTTTCCTCCAAAATGGAGGAGACTATCACACACAGGAGAGGCTCTGAAGAAGGTGAAGGTCAAATTCATTCCTGATCCTCAACTGAGAAACTCTTCAACAACGTACAGAGTGGGGTTTCACTATTTGGTTTGCTGCTGAAACGCTTTGGGCAAAATTTATCTGTCTTAATTCTTCCTAATAGACTTGTGCTCACACTGCATGGGAAAGCTGTTTGCTTTCCTAAACAAAAAAATCCCAAATCAAAATAATTGAAAAGTACTTTATTTTGTGTTTATGAGAATAAATTATAATATTTTATTACACCTAGGACTGAATAAATAATTGAAGGCATTGTAGCAAGAAGAAAAACCTTAGATAAGCTATTTACAGTATTCCCTGTTCATATGGGAATGAGTTTATGCTAAATAAGACTACTTTAGCTTCATTATATACTGATGAAGATATGGTAGATGCTTTCAGCATTAAAGTATAATAACTATAGCAAAGTAGAGTGTCCCTCTCCACTGATTTCTTTTTGAACTTTAGAAAATGGGGGATAGGATTATAGAATTTGGCTGTATATTAGTTCGTTAGCTTATTGACAGCACTGTCTTTGCCACAAAAATGGATGAGGGTGGGAAGCATGCCTCAGAATGAAGGGAATAGTGGGTAGAAGTACCAGAGTATTGAAAGGCAAAGAGACAGAATTCTTAAGGTATTTCTGGGCCTGTGAGCCTAGTCGTGCTCTCAACTATACCTATGCTTAGATTTTTCAGCTATATGCAGTAATAGTTTTCCTTTGGATCTTATTGACATAGGATTAGGTTTTATTTGCACAAAGATGGCTGCCTAATCAAATAACATATGGGTGAATAGGAATAATACTAATTGAATTAGTCATTTAAACCTTGTCTCTCAGAAGCCATAAAGTTCTTCCTTGAGATATTGTTCTGAGATTGCAAGGTTCTTTGTTATATTTTGCCTGGTTTTCTCAGAGAGGGCTAGTCTAATCTAACCTAAATTCAGTGTAATTTCAAAAGCTTAACAGATATCCATATCTATATCTATATCTATATCTATATCTATATCTATATCTATATCTATATATGTATATATATCTATATATGTATACATATCTATATCTATATATGCATATATATCTATATATGTATAATGCATATAGAGATATGTAGATATAGATATAGATATATATACACACACATATATGCAAGTGTATTCCATATTAGGAATATAAATTATGATAGATTTTTAATATAGTTCTGAATTATTTGTTTTTTTCTCCTTTTGAAACAGTTATATTTCTCTGCCACACTGACACAGGTTTGGCCAGGTGACTTGCTGTGATGAATTAAATTTGAATGGAAGTGATGAGCCCCATATGTGAGCGGAGCCTGTAAGAAACATCCCATAGTTCTGCCATTGTTTTTTCCTTCCTCTGCCAAGAAAAGTATGGGTGCCAGATAGGACTGCTCCTTCAGCCTAGACTTTAGAATGAAGAAATTATGAGAAATAGAGTCATAGCCGATTCACATCCAACATATGATGTAAACAAGGAATAATAGCTTATCATGAGCTCCTGAGATTGGGGTTTTGTTTGTTATGTCAGCAAAACCTAATAAATACTGACTGATACATTAGGCATAGCAAAACCCAAAGTTAAGAAAAAAAAAAAGATTATTTAAAGTTAACAATTCAAAGTACCAATAGGTGTCCTCTTTAAATTACAAGTTCCTCTGGTGCATTTATATTATTCAATTTATTTTTTTAAAAAAAGGAATGCATTCATAGCAAAGTCCTCCCCAGTCCCGAATGTAATGTAACTCCATTTTCTTCCTTGGTTGTATTTTCTGGGCTCTGGTTGTTCTGTGTGTCTCATACATACAGTACTCTATGGGAATGCACTGTTGATTTGGTAAATCTTTTGATGCATTGTTGTTCTAAGCTGACAGCTCCTCAGCTGCTCTGCCAACAAATGTCACAAGAGAAGTCACTTGTCACAGCAGCACTTCCTTTGTAATAACCTTTTATGGTCTTTTTGATGGACTGTGGAGCTCTCTGAACAGCTGTTTCCTATTGTGACACATTGCACTCGGAGAGCTGTGCCTCCCTGATACCAACCCCTACCTTTGGGGATAGTCGTCACATGCCCTCTTGCTTACAAGAGGCTTTGTGCTGCTTAGTGGGTCACCGCGTGTCATATTGTGTGTCCCAGAACTACACACAGAAAAATCACTCTTTGACGTCTCCTCTCTTTGAGTTGCTCATCATGTTTAATTCTCTAAGATTAGCTGTTACCATGCTTACTTTTATGCGTCTGATATTATATTCCTGAGGCCCTACAATATTTTAAGCCTCAATACTTTGCCGTTTATATCTGTAGCAAAAAAAGATGTGTCAAATAAAAATACAATATCATCCTCTTTATCAGTTGCCAGATTTCTACAAATTTCAGCTATTTCCTACTTAGGAAAGAACCAGAAAATTAGGTTGGAATGCAGGAGGAAAAGCGGGAGAAGAACACTTACTATGGGCCTTTTATTGGGCTAGAAACTGTAGTGACTAAAAAGTAGATATTTTACCTATGTTGTGTATCTGAAGATAAAGCTCAGAAGGTTCAGAAGTAATATAATCAAGGTGCCATAATTAATGGAGCTGGGATTCAAACTTATTTCCAACTGGCTCCAAAGTTCTTTTCTTTCTTCTACGTGATGCTGTTTCTTAGAATTAAGTGAAAAAGTTCTTAGGGCAGAAGGGAAACCATGATTTGGATAAGGTTATGTAAGCTTCCTAGTTAATGACAGAGTTGAGAATAACTTGCTCTAAGTTATCATAATGTTCTATGAATCTAAGATGGTTGCCCCAAAGCCCATTACTTTATTCTATTGGAGAAAAGCAGAGAGGATTCTTCCATTCATTGTTGTTTTCCTATCAACATTTTGGATCTGGGATTTATTCCTTCCCTGATGGTTCTCTGATGGCAAAGGTGTCTTTTCTCCACTCCAAGTTTAACCTGTGTCTTATCCTTTGCCTCGTAAATATCCCCATCCAGTCAAGACAAAACATCAGAAATTATCCCTTTCTTTTTCTACATATTTAGCTTCTCTCTCTTTATTGCATCTTTCCTTCTATGCAGAACACATGGAAGACTCTCCTGGTAAAAAAAGATACCTGCCCTCCCCAGTCCATAGCTAAATCACTTGCCATGCTTTTGTTGCCTAACGTTTTTAAAAATCGAGTGAAAGTTCAGATAACATAAAATTCCCCATTTTAACCATTTTAAAGTATAAAATTCAGTGGTGTTTCGTGTATTCATAAACTTGTGCAACCATCACCACAATCTAATTGTAGAACATTTTTAATCACCCTCCAAAAAAACTCCATACCTATTAAACAGTCCCTCTCCATCTCCCCCTTCCCTAGTACCTGGCAATCTCTAGTCAGCTTTCTGTCCCTTTGGGTTTTACCTGTTCTGGAAATTACACAGAAATGGAATCATACAACATGTGGCCTTTTGTGTTTGACTTCTTTCACTTAGCATGATATGTGGCCATGATTCATCTTTGTTGTAGCTATCGAGTACTTTTTAAAGCTTGTGGTCTATGGACCTTGATTCCAACCTCTTACCCTCATTCCCTCTGTCCATGTCTGACGTGCCCTCTGTGCAACATCCCCTCTCCTTCCTCAGCCTCTCTCCTTCCTGTGCGTCATATGCACCTGAAGTTCTTCTTTTGTAAACCTCTTCACAGGTTCATCTTCCTTTACCTGACACTTAGATATTAATATTTTCTAGGGTTCTACCTACAGCTCATTTTCCATCATAGTCGCTTTTTGATGATTTACACCTTTCCAAGGCTTTGGCTGCCACACTTATTCTCATAAATTCCCACAGTATTACTTATTGGGTTGTTCTGCTCCTTTCCTTCCTACCCCTTCCCTCTCCACGTATCTTGGGCTTGATTCTCCCCTCTCTCCCCCATCCATGTGGTTTAATGAGATTCTTAGCAGCGAAGTTCCCATGACATAATTCTCCCAATGAAATGGTCAGGGGACAGGCATATGACCTACACTGGACCAATCAGAAACCTTTCTTAGAAATTTGTAGTTGGAACCAAAAAGGAAGTTTAGATTTACTCTTTTTTCATGTGCATACCTAAATCACATGAGACTGGTAGCTATCAGAGGTCATGTTTTTACCATGTGGCCTGAGAAACCAAAGAGGAGAGATGAGATAAGGAGAGTGAGCCCTTATAAGCCCAGGTCTCAGTCTGTTCCTGGAGCTTGGTTACATCCCTGCCCTTGGGATCTAACTGATCCATTCCCAAATATAATATCAGCTTAAATTTGCTCTGGGTATCTATTTGCCTCTGCAAACCCCACTCAGCTATTTGTGGCAGACTGGCTAGATGATGGCTGTGTCTTCTTCTTAGGCGCACAGCTAATCTTTTCCCAGCCTCCGCTCACCATCTTAGTCCTCTTGCATTCACTGACTAGTTCTTGTCAAAAGAATGTGACTGCAGGTGACATGTTACTTCTGGTCTTAGTCACTTAGGAATAAGTATGCTTTCTTTAGTTTCTTCTCTCATCAATGCTAGACACTGCCAAGGTGACCTTGAAGCCACATGTTGAATATATAAGGCCTTAAATGATTGCACAAAGCAGATCACCATCCATCCAAACACCAGCTAAACAAGAAATAAACTTTTATGGGGTTAAGCCACTGAGATTTGGAAGGTTCAGCTATAAACATTATAACAATATTACTTACCCTTACTAATATGTTGTTTTGCAGCTAGATCAAATTCAATATGCCCAATACCACACTTATAATCTTCCCCTTCTCTCCAGTCCCCTAATCTTAGTGACTGGTTCTGAATTGGGGAAAACAAACAAACAAACAAACAAAAAACCCCAATCTTTCCTCCTGTGTTTCTTCTTTACTCTTACATGACTACCATATTCATAATACTTTTGACACCAGATCTGTAGAGGTTTCCCCCACCAAACAATTCTCTGTAACACCAGCTGGTGTTCTACAACTTAACTCAGTTCTGACACCATCTAGAGATAGTGTCGGATCCCACAGTTTAAGGGCTCAGTCCCACAAGACTGCCCCCATCTCACTTCCAAAGCCAATAACAAGTCCAGGTTGATATCTGTGCTTCTGACTGATCAGTTATGAATCTGAGGCTCCCCAGACCCTCTCCTTGGGTTCGATTAATGTACTAGAGTAGCTCACAGAACTCAGAGAAAACTTACTTACATTTACAAGTTTATTAAACAACATGATAAAAGATACAGTTAAATAGCCAAGGGAAGCGACATACAGGGTGAGGTCTAGGAGGGTCCCAAGCACAGGAGTTTCAGTTCCCAAGGAGTTGGGGTGCATCATGCTCCCATTACATGAATGTGTTTGCTAATCTGGAAGCTCTTTAGACACCGTGCTTTTGGGATTTTATGGCGGCTTTCTCACAGACATGATAAATTATTAACTCAATTTTTGGCCCTTCTGTTTCTCCAGAGAAGTGTAATGGTCCTAGTGGTCTTATTACTTAGGAATTTACAAGAGTTTTGGGAGGTCTATGTCAATAACTGGGAGCAGAGACCAATACATAGATAGATAGATAGATAGACAGACAGACAGACAGACAAACAGACAGACAGACAGAGATACAGATATAGATATATAGATATAATCTGATAACTTCTACCATCCAGTGAGCCAGAAACCTCAGCATCATATTTGACTGCTCCATATTCTGTAATTTCCAGTTACAGCTGGTCAGCAACTACTACTAATTTCACATATTTAAAATCTCTACACTCAGAACTGCTAATGCCCTTGGTATTTCTTGATGGGTTATCACAGTAGCTTTACAACTAATCCTCTAGGTTAACTACGTTCATATCATTCTTTCCTCTTCTGCTATCGTAAGCTTTATAAACAATCATTTATTTTTTAATTTTTCTTCATAAAGTCTTTTTAGTGACTTTGTAACATCTTCTGGATAAAAGTCTATGAAATTCCATTTATCTGCCACCTGTCATCACTCCCTCTGTACTCATCAGTTAGAATTCTTTTCTTGAGCACTAGTTGATATGATGATGGCCAAGGGTGACTCAAATAGGGAACCAAACCAACAGCAGCTCTATGATTAGCATGTCACAACTAGTGACGTAGTGTAATACTCCAACTCTGTCCAATGTGGTTTCTCTATTTTGGCTTGTGACCTATCAACCCAATCAGATTCTCTATTTTAGGGGGGGGTTGAATGTGAGGTATATGAGCAACATAAATAAAAAGAGCATCACAGAAAATAGAGTTTTAGTGAAATCCAGCAAGTGAAGGCATCTGTGAGCAAAAGCTATGAAGCAATAGAAGCTATAGTAAGCAAAATCCATAAGGTATAGAGGAGAGGAAAGAATTTGGTGGGGAAGAAGATGTAGATTTTGTCATAGTAGAATCCAAGTCCAAGAGGATTAAATTTAAGGTGTGGTGAGTCCCTGGAGTAAGAATAACAGATACTCATTTAGGAGGAAATGAGTTTTGCTGAAGTAGCCAGAATAAAAATAAGCCTAAAGCTGATGCTGTAGGCTGATCCATCTTCCACTTTTCCAGTCAGACCTAACAGTTCGGATTATGAGGTGTTTTCTGTTGTTCTTCTCTCTTTCACCTAACCTAATAAACCCCATCACTTGAATTAAACTGAGTATTGCAGCTTCATTGCTTGTAACCAAAAAATAAAATCTACAAGTCACCATGACTTCTCTATTTGCTTCTCCAGCCTTCAATCATTGTACCTCCACTCACGTCAGATGCTTTAATCATGCTGTATACACAGTGTTCCTGAATGCGCTGTGCTGAGGTATTCTTGCATTTTCAAATGCGGCTCCTTGTTTTATGAAAGGTCTTTTGTCACTGGCTGATTTCTATTCATTCTTCAAAACATAACTTTGTGGAAAACTTCTTTTGGGTGACTTGCCTGACACCTTACTCTCTCCAAGATATTTTGGATTGTTATGTCTCTCCTCTGTATCTCCATAGCACATTGGGTACCTGCTAATTTTTCACATTGTGTAATAATCAAATCTTCCTTTGACTATCTCTTCTTATAGGCTTGTAAGCTTCCTAAAAGCAGCAGGTGTATCTTGCTCACCAGTGTATGCCCAGAGCTTGGCACACAGTAGGTGATCAATAGTCAGAACAGTAGGTACTCACTAAGTAACGGATCAGATACCTTCAGTTCTTCAAGCCAATGCTTGCTCATTAGTAGTGGATATAAAATTAAGATTGCTAAATTGCATTAGTTTGCTTGAGCAGCTATAACAAAGTACCACAGACTGAATGGCTTAAACAACAGAAATTTATTTTCTCACTATTCTGGAGGCTAGAAGTCTGAGATCGTGGTGTCAGTAGGGTTGGTTTCTTCTGAGGCCTCACTCCTTGGCTTGTATATAGCTGTCTTCTCCCTGTGTTTAGAGGATCTTTCCTCTGGGTGGGAATCCTAATCTCCTCTTACAAGGACACCAGTCATATTAAATTAGGATCTACCCTAATAACCTCACTTTAAATTAGTTTCAACCAATAAGGACACAGCTCAGCCCATAACACGAAACTGACAAATTTGGTAAATTGTTTTCTTAGAAGCTCTGAGTTCAGCTTAAAGGCAAAGTGCAAAGCAGATTAAAAGTAAAGTAAAAGCACTTAAAGCAGACTCAGTGATTACACAGAGAAGTTATAGTTGATAATGAAGGGGAAAAAAATAAATGAAAAACAAAAGGCCCAAACTAGACATTGACATGCAAAATAATGAATGTAGACATAGACCTTGCTCCTTTAACAAAAATTAACTCAAAATGGATCATAGACCTAAATTTAAAATGAACAACTATAAAAACTCGAAAACTATAAAAACTCCTAGAAGATAATACAGGAGAAAATCTAGGTGACCTTGGGTATGGTGATGCCTTTTTAAATAAAACATTGAAGCCATGATAATAAAAGAAATAATTGGTAATCTAGACTTCATTAAAATTAAAGAACTTTTGCTCTGTGAAAGATAATATTAAGAGAATTAGAAGACAAGCCAAAGAGTGGGAGAAAATGTTTGCAAAGCACATATCCGATAAATAACTCATCAAAATATACAGAAAAGTCTTTAAACTCAACACTAAGAACACAAACAGCCCAGTTGAAAAACGGGCTGAAGACTTTAACATCAAAGAAAGTATACAGATGGCAAATAAGCATATGAAAAGGTGGTCCACATCATATGTCTTCAGGGAAATTAAATTATAACGATAGTGAGATACCCCTACACACTTATTAGAATGGCCAAAATCCCAAACACTGACAACATCACATGGTGGTGAGGATATGGAGCAACAGGAACTCTCATTCATGCTGGTAGAAATGCAACATGGTACAACTTTTTTGGAAGACAGCTTGGTATGTTTTTTTTTTACAAAACTAAATACTTTTACCACACGATCCAGTGATCACACTCCTTGGTATTTACCCAAAGGAGTTAAAATTTTATGTCCATAAAAAAAAGCACATAGATATTTATAGCAGCTTTATTCATAATTGCCAAAACTTGGAAGCAACAAAGATGACCTTCAATAAGTGAATGTTTAAATAAACTGTGGTATATCCAGATAATGCGCTATTATACAGCACCTAAAAGAAATGAGCTATCAAGTCATCCAATCCTTAAATGCATATTTCTAAGTAAAAGAAAACAATCTGAGAAGTTTGCATACTGTATGGTTCCAGCTATATGACATTCTATAAAAGGTATGGAGACAATAAAAGATCAGTGGAGATAATAAAAAGATTTATGGTGGCCAGGGGTTAGGGAGGAGGAAAGGGATGAATAGGCAGACCACAGAGGATTTTTAGGGCAGTGAAAATACTATGTATGATATTATAATGATGGATATATGTTATTCTACATCTGTCCAAATTCATAGAAAATATACACCAAGAGTGAACTCTGATGTAAACTATGGACTTTGGGTGACTATGATGTGTTAATGTAGGTTCATCCTTGGTAAAAACTGTACTATTCTGGTGAGTGATATGATAATGGGAAGGGTATGCAAGTGTGGGGGCAGAGGGTATCTGAGAAATCTCTGTACCTTTCTCTCAGTTTTGTTGTAAACCTAAACCTGCTCTAAATGCAAATCAAAACCACAATGAAATATCACCTCACACTTGTTAGAATGGTTATTATCAACAAGACAAGTGTTGGAGAGGTTATGGAGAAAAAGTACCCCTCATACACTGCTGGTGGGAATGTAAATTGGTATAGTTACTGTGGAAAACAGTATGGAGGTTCCTCAAAAAATTAAGAATAGAGCTACCATGTGACCCAGCAATCCCTCTTATGGGTATCTACCCCCCAAAATCTGCAAACATTTATCTGTAAAGATATATGTATCCCAGTGTTCATTGCAGCATTATTCACGGTGGCCAAGACATGGAAACAACTGAAGTGTCCTTTGATAGATGAATGGATAAAGAAGATGTATATACAGAGGGTGCCAAAAAATATATATACATTTTAAGAAAGGAAGAAATTGTATTAAGATTATGCTGATGGTAACCACTTTGAGTAACTCTTGTAATTGCAGAAGTCAAATGTGACATGCATTCATCTTTTGTTATAGGTATATATTGAGTATTACAATTTTAATACAGTTTTTTTCCTGTCTTAAAATGTGTATACATTGTTTTGGCACCCTCTGCATATACAGTGGAATATTACTCAGCCCTAAGAAAAGATGAAATACTGCCATTTTCAACGGTACTGACAACATGGATGAGTCTGATTTTGATATTATCATGCTAAGTGAAATAAATCACACAGAAAAAATTGAGAACCATATGATTTCACTCATATGTGGGATATAAAACTGAAAGCAACAAATGAACAAGACAAACAAATAAAAATTCATAGACACAGACAACAGTTTAGTGGTTAGCAGAGGGTAAGGGGGGAGGGGAGGTGGTAGAAGAGGGTAAGGGGGATCAAATACCATGTTTCCCCGAAAATAAGACCTAGCTGGACAATCAGCTCTAATGCGTCTTTTGAAGCAAAAATTAATATAAGACCCATTCTTGTTTTACTATAAGACCAGGTCTTTATAATGTAATGTAATGTAATGTAATGTAATTTAATAATGTGATATAATATAATATAACATAACATAATAATGTAATGTAATGTAATGTAATATAATATAATATAATATAATATAATATAATATAATATAATATAATATAATACTGGGTTTTATATTAATTTTTGCTCCCAAAGATGCATTGGAGCTGATTGTCCAACTAGGTCTTATTATCGAAGAAACATGGTATATGGCGATGGAAGAAGAACTGACTTTGAGTGGTGAACACACAATGCAATGTATAGATGGTGTATTATAGTACACTTGAAATCTATATGATTTTACTAACCAATGTCACCCCAATACATTTAATATTAAAATAAAACAATCAAAAAGGGGGAAATGTGTATAAAAAGCAATAAACACAAAACAAAGTCTCCGCTAGCCAAGTCATTGAACAAAGTATATCATGATCCCCTCAGCATGTGGGTGCAGTAGGGCTCTCATCACTGCCTCCCTGAATAGCTAATTTCTACTCTGATGGAGATGTGTATAATTACCGGAGTAGTAAGGGTCCTGTTCTGGTCAGTTCTATGAAGCCGCCACATGAATAAAATAGTCTGCGTGCGACACAGGAAGAATTAAGGGAAGGTGGCAAGCTGTCACAGATCAATTTTCAACCCCCAGTCTCCTAAGATTTCTTGTAAGAACATACTATTACAAATAGTGATAACTCAGTGTGCAGAGGGTATATGAGAAATCTCTGTACCTTCTGCAAAAAATCTCTCTGTGTGAAGTGATAAATAGGGGATTCCAGGGCTGCAAGCTCTAACTCCTACTTTGCCATTGATTCCTGCATGTACCTCCCTAAGCCACTTAACCTTTCTATGGCTCAGGGTCTTATCTGTAAAAACCGACGGGATGTGACATTCCTCATCAGATTGTTGTGATAAATAGGCAATTCAAAAGGGCTCTGCATATATATAATTAAAGCTTAATATAGCAATGGCTATTTTCTTTTCACACACACATACACACACACACACAGTCTACACACATATTACATTGCATGGTAAGGAAAAATACTTCTTAGAATTATTCTCAGATGAAATGATCAAATATAGGGGTCTGGGTCTACATAAACTGTAGCTTTAATAATTTATTTCTATGGACACACTGTTTCAGCTTTATATCTTTTAATACCTATCCATGGAATTAAAATTTCCCTGGTATTTATTTCTTTGTAATTGCCTTATTCATTCATTTGGCAGTGTTGACCCTCCTGGGCAAAAAAAAGATGAAAGAGATGGGATTACTGTCTTTAAGAAGAAGTGACTTGAGAACAGTTACAATCCTAAACTATGAGTGCAGGTATATATATATAATAGGTATATATGTATATATATAATATATGTATATATATATACATATATATGTGTGTGTATATATATATATCTATATCTATATATCTATATCTATATCTATATCTATATCTATATCTATATCTATATCTATATCTATATATATAGATAGATAGATATATATATATATATATGGTAGTGCTGACACAGAGGAAGACGAAAGCACATTTATTTCCTATGTGAATGATGCAAATGTGTGGATTTCAGCCTACCACCACATTTCTCAGTAAGACTCTTCTCTTTCCCCTCTGTGACAGGCAATGATCTAAGTGAGTTTCATAGATTATTTTTCATCTCTTATGGCCACCCAATGAGGAAAACATTTTTATTCGCTTCATTTTTCAGATGAGGAAAAATAGACTCAGAGAGCTAAATAACTTACCTAATGTCACACAACTAATGAATGGCAGAGCTAGATATCAAATCCAGGCTTGTCTCTTTACAACTACTCATTATTTCTTCCCCAACCATTTGTGCTTAAGATACAGAGTTCTAAAGGTAGGAAATGTTTGTTCTTCATATCTCAGTTTCAAACAGCCCCTTAATAGTTTTCATGATGATACGTTTTTATGTTTATAAAAATATTCATAATCCAGGAAAGGGTGTTGCTTAAAAGTTCATCGTATGGAAATTTCGACATTGACATTACCCCGATGCTTACAATTTGTGAGAACATGTAATTTGCAAAGACCAAATGTAATTATGAAAAAAAATAACACAAATGTTATCTATCATGTTGCTTCACTTTTTACCATGTCTTAGAAAAGCTTTTCAAAGGAGTTTAAACATGTTAGAAATGAACCATACTTTTGAGATGGGCAAACTTCATTGGTTTCTACCCGATATATCTTAACATAGCATCCATGTAAAGGCCTAAGTGTGACTTATGTTCTCAGTGACTAAGCTACCCGACAGGAGATCATTTACCATTGTTCTGCACGAGCAGTGCTTCTTGCCTGGCTGGCCAGCTGGCTGGTAAATGTATGCCATTGTTCACAAGGGGAAATTGGGACAGCTGAAACTAAGTACATGAGATAATCACAAATAACTAGAGTTTGGAGGGCTCTCAGAGAACATCTAGTTCAAGGCTGTTCATTTTAAGACAAGGGGCTGAGGCTTGGAGTGGTAAAGTGAGTTGCCCAATGTCACCCAATAAGCTAGTGGCAAATCTCAGGGAAGAATTCAGAGCACCTGAATCCTTCACCATACTGGGTTGAATCGTGTCTCCCCAGAATTCATGTCCACTCAGAACATGACCTTACTTCAAAATAAGGTCTTTGCAGATGTAACTTGTTAAGAGGTCATACTTGAATGACGGGTGGGGCCTTAATTCAACAACTTGTATCTTTATAAGAAGAGAAAACAGACACAGTGATCCATGAGGGAAAAAACTGGATACAGAAGTTGAAGTGATGCATCTACAAGCCAAGGAATACTAAGGATTATCCATAACTACCAGGAGCTAGAAGAGGCAAAGAAGAATTCTTCCCTAGAGCCTCTGGAGTTAGGATGGCCCTCCCCACACACCTTGATTTCCGACTTCCAGTCTTCACAACTGTGAGAGAGTAAACTTCTGTTATTTTAAGCCACACAGTTTGTGGTACATTTTTATGGCAGTGCTAGGAAGTTAATGCAATCTCTTCTACTTAATCATGGCTCATCTTGGGCATCTTTCTTACTAGATCAAGAGCCCAAAGTGTGCTGCTGCTGCCAGTGGGTTGACAGTCCTACCCTCAAATATGAAGGACAACATTTTAATATATAAACAAAACGGTCTCTCACTCTCACCAGACAAACACACTTACTGTTGTTTGTGTTCCAATTAGCTGTAAGTCACCTTACATCTCATCACAGGAAGCAGTGACCTATTTAAATTGAATGTAAATGTATTGCTGCTTGCTTTTACACCAAACAGGAATAAAATGGGGAAAAATGACTTCCTGGTTGTTGTGGGTATTGAAATCTAGAATTGTTAAGAGAGCATAGATTATTGGAAGTCAGTGTAAGAGACATATTAAAATTCTGAGCACTGGATTCCCACAGAATTGATGGGCACATTGCAATTTTCAAACTGCCCCCCCCCCCCTTTTTTGCCAGCTATATTGTTCCGACTTTTACCATGTTGATTGAAGTTGAAAGTCTAACAGGAAAAACACCAAAATGACCCATTAACTCAGATTACTGTACTATGGTTCGGTTTATCAGAGTCTAAACTCATGTCCAACTCTCGATTGATCTGCCTTCTTGGACACTGTAGCTAGTATAGCTGGAGACTCTTTGCACTCAATCTATAGCCACACAGGAGTAAAGGAAGGTGGAAAACATAGGCTCTGTGACCAGAAATGCTGTTTTAGACCGAAGCACTTCAGTTTTGTTTATATGACACATCAATAACCAGTCAATTAGAACTTCACATTTCAAGCCCCCTCATTCTTATAATGGGGAGGTTGGGAGAGAGAGTGTATTGATTTCAAGCCTACTGCTTGTGTACTGCTGCCTGCAAACAAAGGGAAGACACAGGAAGGGGTAGGAGCTTTGTGTCAGGAGTGGGCCGTCAAAAAATATTTGACATATAGACTGAACGCAAGTACTTTTAGGGCAAATGGTCTTTTGACACTTCTACTCACCCCTGGAATGGGCAGTTTCTCAGTATCCAGGACAATACGTTTTAGGGAGGAATAGGGCAGAAAAAGAAAAATCAAACTGGCCGTCAGGTAAACTAAAATCTATGTTGGATGAACATTTTTATTTTAATCTTACTTTTCTACCAGTTTGCAACACCATCAGACATAGTTATTGCTCTTGTGTAAGAGAGTAGAAGAGAGAGAAATTTTTCTTTCGCTGGTGCTAGGGTCAGTGAGAGGGGATGGTCCTCATTCTCAATAAGGAGTTGTGAGGAAGGAGGAATTGAGTGGTGTGTTTTAGGAGGAAGCTGGTCTGCTTTACATCTCCTTTGGAATCCTTTATTTCACTTCATTAGAACTTTTAAAAATATTTGACATATAGGGTATTGAATGGTATTGATGAGCATGAAGAGGATGGAGGCCTAAGGCCAGCCTACACTTAAGGCTATGAACATACGGACTGCCCTGTTGGTCTTTGTCCGTCTTTGACTACTCATGTTAGTTATTCTGCCATGTTTGGTACGTCCATGTCACTTTTCTTACATTTTCTTCCAATGTTGCAATTATCAGTATCCCAGACTCAGGTATTATCTGCTCCTTTGAAATATGTGCTATAGACAAAGAAATTGGTTTGCTTTTATATTCCCCCCACCATTTATTGCATTATGTTTCCTATATTGAGCATTTCTTCACCTTGTTATCCAAGAACATATTTTTAAAGTTATACTAGGCACTGGTATCTGGGAAGAGTTCTCTTGCACAAGCATGGTAATGTTACTTTTATTTTCAAGAATTCAATAAGGTATTTATGATGCTTTTTAAAGAAGGTAAGCTTGATAATACTGGCGTTATTATATTCTGAAGTTAGAATTCAAGTCAATACTTTTGATATTTGTAATAGAATTTAACATCAGCACTATATAGTTTGTTAAAATTTAAAAGCCAACATCTTAAGGTATGTCAGATATCAAACTGTTATTTGTAATGATTTTCAAATATACCATTGTATCAGTTGTCTATTGCTGCTAACCACCCCAGAATTTAGTGGCTTAGAAGAGCAATGATTTATTATGTCTCATGTTCCGTGGATTGACTGGGTAATAGGCCTCTCCTGAGCTCACCCACAAGGCTTCAGGCAGCTGTCAGGTCAGGTGGTGCTGGACTAGCCTCATTCTCAAGACTGAGATCCCGGTGCTGGTTGTCAGCTGGACCCTTTTCTCTGTGTGGTCTCTCAAATTCGGTAGTCTACCTGGCTTCATCACATGACCGTGGGAGTATTGCAAGAGGATGAAAACAGAAGCTGCTACATCTCTTTAAGGCTTAGCCTCAGAAGTCTCCCATCATTTCTGCTACATGCTAGTGCTCAAAGCAATTCATAAGGCCAACTCAGATTTGAGGGGTAGAGAAATAGACTATGCTCCTATTTAGTGGGAGGATGAGAGTCACACTGAAAAAGGATGTGCACAGAGGCAGGACATTGGGGTTACTACTAAGGACCCCTATCATCATTTTCCAAGTTGGTTCTTTCTTTGGGAGTTGGCATCTCTCTCTGTCCCTCTAGTCTTCCTCCCACTTGGCCAAGTAGTCCATGTTTGGTTTTAGGTTAAGATTAAATAAGTCACTTTATCCTCCTCTGGCAAAGACTGTTAGTTGTCCTTCAAAATTAATTATTTCCTTCTTCATCAGAAACAAATCCCGTTTTTGTCTGTTGTTTTTTGTTTTGTTTTTTCTTTAACTGGGCACATAAACCTCTAAGTTCCCAACCCCAAGAAATGCTACATGATTCCTGGACTGATTTCTTCTAGATTTCCTGACTGTCAAAGATAAATACATTTCTAAATCATCTGAGCACTACTCCTTGGGTTTCTCTAATATTTGCAGATAAACTTGAATGCTAACATAGCTCCCTTTGTTTTATAATTAGAGAGCCATTCAGAATGTACTGAACCCATCACCAAGTTGTTGTTTATTCCTCTTTTGATATCATACAGAGATAGGAACTTAATTATCTTCTTCCTTGCGTTCAGTCAACCATAACTTTAAAATATCACCAAAAATCAGTGACTTTTGGATTTTCCTAGGTTTGTTAATTCAAGTTATCTGTCTCTTTTATTAACATGGAAAATTCAGGAGCTAGTCATTATTTTTTAAAAATACTAAAATATAGAAACTAATAAAACCTAATTGGATCTAATGTTCTTACTGTTTGCTCTACTTTAATATAATAAAAATTGAAGAATGGTCAATTTGTTGAGAAAGTAGATCCTTTAATAGGTTTTATATGTTCAATTACTTCTTTATGGTGGTTGCAGAAAGAAATTACATGATACACAGGGTGACTGTAACAAGAAAGAAAAGTCTTATGGATAATGTAAAGTAAAATATAATATTGTTGGTGGACTGTAAAGACAACTGTAAAACATATTAGAAAGGGAAGTTTGCTTCATCAGTTTTGAATGGCTTGATGCCATAACAACTAAATGAGTTTGAGATGACCGCACCCATGTGCAGAATTTGCAAAGGGAGTGAAGCTGCTCCATGATTTAAGGGCTCCTCTCTTAGATCAAGGATATTAAAGGGTGTCAGAAAGTGGGTCAGAGTGGGGAGGCAACATTGTTAAGGAGACTTTTGTGGAAATAGCTGTTCTGCCTGAGTCCTCACACCCCACTTTGGAGGAGGGATATATGGCCCTACTAGTTCCTGACCCTGAACCTAATGAGGGGGCCAAATTGAGAGCTTTGGAATATGTTTCCTGTATTTGGGAGACTATGTTTGTGACTTTAACTGCCCAAGCCCCTGGCTCAATTTCTATTTAAGAGCTGGGAAAGGTAACTCCCACCAAAGAAGTTTAAAAATAACAGAGTTAAAAAGAAAGTTGCATTTGTCCATAATCTATGGAAGCCTTGATCAATAAACTAAGTACATGCAGAACATAACCTGAACAAAACAGGCACTTTGAAACAGTTTATTCTGAAACCTCCGAAGGAAAAAAAAAAAAAAAAAAAAAGCACAGGACCAGATGGCTTCAATGGAGAATTCTACCAAACATATAAACAAGAATTAACACCAATCCTTCTTAAACTCTTCCAAAAAATTGAAGAGGAGGGACCATTTCCAAACTCATTTTGTGAGGCCAGCACTACCCTGATACCAAAGCCAGACAAAGACATCACCAGGGAAGAGGATTACAGACAAATATCCCTGATGAATATAGATGTAAAAATCCTCAACAAAATAATAGCAAACTGAGTACAACAGCACAATAAAAAACATCATACGCCATAGCCAAGTGAGATTCATTCCTGGGATGCAAGAATCATTCAACATGTGAAAATCAATTAATGTAATATACCATATTAACAGAATAAAGGATAAAAATCATATGATCATCTCAATAGGTGCAGAAAAATTTTTGACAAATTTCATTAAAATTTCATGATAAAAACTCTCAACAAACTAGGAAGAGAAGGAAATTACCTCAAATAATAAAGGTCATATATAAAAAGCCGACAGCTAACAGCATGTTCAACAGTAAAAACTAAAATAATTTCCTCTAAGATCAGGAACAAGGCAAGGATGCCCACTCTTGCCACATCTTCTATTCAACATAGTACTGGAAGTCTTCCCTAGAGAAATTAGTGAAGAAAAATAAATAAAAGTCATCCAAATTGAAAAGAAAAAGGTAAAATTGTCCCTGTTTGCAGACTATATGAATATATATAGGTATAGATATATAGAGATATGTAACCCTAAAGATCCCATTAAAAATTGTTAGAATTACTGTGTAGATGCTATACACCTGAAGCTGAAGTAGAATATTGAATGTCAACTATTTTATAATTAAATATATACTTATATTTAATTATAAATATAAATTCACAGGATGTGGAGTACAGCATAGGGAAGATAGTCAATGGTATTGTAACAGCGATATACAATGTCAGAGGGGTAGTAGACTGGGGGGTGGTTATCCCTTTGTGAGGGGTGTAAATGTCTAACTATTACGTTGCTTTGTATACCTGAAACTAAAAAAAAAAAAAAAAAAAAGTTAGAACTAATAAAAAGATTCAGTAAAGTGTCAAGATACAAAATCAACGTTTTTAAATTCATTTACATTTCTATACACTAATATCAAACTATCTGAAAAGAAAATTAGGAAAACAATTCCATTTACAATAGAACCAAAGAGAATAAAATACATAGGAATAAATTTAACTATGGAGATGAGAAACTTGAATACTGAAAACCACAAAACATTGAGGAAAGAAATTAAATAAGACACGAACAATTGGAAAGACATCCTGTGTTCATGGATTGGAAGATGAAATATTGTTAAAATATCCATACTACACACAGCAGTCTTTTTGGTAGGGATTCAATGCACTCCCTATCAAAATCCAAAGAACAGTTTTTATAGAAATAGAAAAACATGTCTAAAATTCATATGGAACTACAAAAGATCATGAATATCCAAATCAATCTTGACAATGAAGGACAAAACTGAAGGTATCGCACTTCCTGATTCCAAACTGTATTACAAAGCTACAGTAAAGAAAGCAGTGTAGTGCTGGCATACAGACTGACAGATGTGTAGACCAATGGAACAGCATAGGGAGCTCAGAAATAAATCCATACATGTGCAGTCAATTAATCTTCGGGGTGCCAAGAATACACAATGGGGAAAGGATGGTCTTTTCAACAAATGGTGTTGAGAACACTTAATATCCACATTCAATTAAATTCAACTCATCTCATACCATATACAAAATCAACTCAAACTGGATTAAAGATTTAAACATAAGACCCAAAACTGTAAACCTCCTAGAAAAAAATGGGGGAAACACTTCATGACATTGATCTTTGCAATATTTTATGACTATGACACCAAAAGAACAGGCAATAAATACAAAATAAACAAGTGGGACCACATCAAATTAAAAATCTTCATAGAAATCAATCAACATAGTGAAAAGACAATCTATGGAGTGAGAGAATATATTTGTAAATCATATATCTAATAAGGTATCTAATAAGGGGTTACTTTCCAAAATATACAACTCAATAATAATAATAAAAAAGAACAAATAATCTGATTTTAAAATGGGCTAAGGACTTGAATAGACATTTTTCCCAAGGAGATATACAAATATCCAACAGGTTATGAAAAAATGCTCAATGTCACTAATCACCAGGGAAATCAAATTAAAATCACAATGAGACATCACCTGACACCTGCCAGGATGGCTATTATATATATAGAAGGTGCAAAAAAAAGTATACACATTTTAAGAAAGGAAAAAGCTTTGTTAAAATTGTAATATTCAATATATATTGATAACAAAAGACGAATACAAGTCATGTGTATATATTTTTTGGCACCCCTGCTATATATAAAAAAAAGAAAATAAGAGTTGGAAAGGATGTAAAAAAAATTGGACCATTGCACACTGGTTGGTGGGAATGTAGCTGCTACAGGAAACAGTATGAAGATTCCTCAAAAAAAAATGAAAATAAAAATAGAATTGCTATATGATCCAGCAACCCCACCTCTGGATATTTATCTAGAAGAACTGAAATCAGTATCTCAAAGAGATATTTGCATTCCTAAGTTCATTGCAGCATTATTCACAATAGCTGAGATGTGGAAACAACCTAAATGTCCATCAACAAATAAATGAATTAAAAAAATATGGTATATACACACAGTGGAATACTATTCTGCCTTAAAATAAGAAGGAAATTGTGCGATATGCAATAACATGGATAAACCTTGAGGCTATTATGCTAGATGAAATAAGTTAGTCAAGAAAGACAAATACTGCATGATTCCACTTATATGAGATATCTAAAATAGAATCAAACAGTCAGTTGGGGTTGCTATGGGCTTGGGGAAGGGGGAAATGGAAATTACTAATCAATGAGCATAAAGTTTCAGTGGGGCAAGAGGAAAAAGCTATAGAGATCTGTTGTATAACATTGCATCTATAGTCAGCAATAAAATATTTTACATTCAGAAATTTGTTGAGAGTAGATCTCATGTTAAGTGTTCTTACCACCATAAAACAAAATAGTAAAATGAAATATAAAAAAAATATGTATAAGAAAAGTGAAAAAACAAGCAAACAAAAAAACCCTAAAATAAATCACAGCTGGGAAATAGCCTAAACAGTTCCTTTAATATCACAATGGTATTATCTAAGAATAAATGTAACTCAAGGACAAATAAGCCCTTTCATTGTACATTCAGCATAACATAGGGATTAAGAGTCAGCCTGCCTAAGTACAAATCCCGCCACATCATTTATTAGTTGTGTAATTTTAGGCAAGACACTTAATATTTTTAAGCCTTTGTGTCCTCAGCTGCAAAATTGGTGGGGGGGACGGGGAATAATCATAGCTGTCTCATAAACTTGTTGTGAGTATTAAATGAGCTCATCCATTAAGAGTCAAGTGCTCTACACAATTTAGCTATTGTGTTTATTATGGTTCTAGGGACAGTGATGAAATGAAGCAGGATTGGCCCTTTTCCCGAGGTTGTGGTCAAAGGAGCAAAGGATATATATCCTTATAAATTAAGGAGGTGCTCCAAATTTTCGACTAAAGATTTGTGCCAAACAAGTCCCTATTAGAGTTGAACGAAGGATGACCTCTCTATAGCTCTCAAGGCTTGTGATATGAATGCATGGCTATGGCTTCCAGGAACATAATGGGTTGAAGGAGAAAATATCATGGCTCCTTCCATTCCTTGGAGAATTCTCCAACATTGTTATAGGATGGTAAGAACTCAGTCCACAGCCTCATTAATTAGTGAGTGTTCACACAAATGCATTTTCTGATTGAGATTTGTCTCTCTTCCCTTTACATATGTGTATATATCCTGATGCTTCAGTTCTCCTGAAGAGTGGTATTAGCTGGAGGTATTTAGCAGATGGAAGGTGAATTAACATTGGCAAACTTTTTTTCCCTCTTCAGAACTTTTTATTTTATCACAACATAAAAGCCAATCTCTGAGTAGAGGGGTTCTAAAAGGGGCTTAGACTCTTAAGGAAGGTTAATTAATACCCTTGGTTCCAGCTACATAACCAATTGACAAAGTAAATGTTTGAAGTTCAGCTTTCCTAACTGAGTTTCCACACTGTTAATAAGTAGATAAAATATATGTATTTTAAAAAAACTTCAATAGCTTAATAGGAAAAGAGAAAGAGAGTATGAGAAAGGAAGGGGAAAATGTGGTTTCTATTTCAAATCTGCTGCATAAATATAATTATAGATTTAACAAGGCCAGCTTCAGGTTTTAATCACTGTTTCCCCACTACCTGATAATTTCCTATTCAGCGCCTGCTGTCATATAGCTTTTAGGTTGGGCAGCATTATCTCACCACGTAACTACAAGTAATCTCTTCAGTTTAAGCCTCTGGTGCATCAGAGCAAGAGAGGCTGGACAGATTAGATGCACTATGTCCAAAAAACATTCTTTTCATTAATGTTTGGCATTTGATGCCCTGATCTGTAACCAAGTGAATATTTTTATGATTGCTATGTTGTATGGAAACTATAATTTTGACCGGAGTGTCAGTATGTGGTCTGTAAGTTTCATACTGGTTATTAAAAACTATGCAAGCGAAGAGTTGGAATGTGCATGATTTTGTTCTGAATATATATTATTGAAAATATTGATTTAAATGATACAGTATGTGCTTCTTGTACCAAACTTCTCTGCATATTGGTTGCATTGTATTTCCTTAAATATACAAAGATATTAGCTATCAGGCAGAAGATTGCTTTCTGTGAGTTTGAGAATTATTATCACACTAAGAAAGGAGACAGGGGGTCTTATCATGTCCTGGATCATACATGAGAAAATGGAGAAATCTCTTGAGGAGAAAAAGAGAAATAATAATGACACATGTATTTAACTACTCTATCTTATTTTCATGCATTCTATTATCAACAACAATGTGGCTGGTTTAGATGTGAGAAGACAGGCTGATTTCCTGAGGCTGGGGGATCAGGAGATTCAGGTTCAACTGCTGGCTTTGCCAATATCCACGTCACCTCGAGGAAGTAATTTAGCCTCTTTTGTAATCAGTTACTTCTCTGCAACAGGGACTCTTGTAATCGTCAGCAATCACAAAGTCACATTTGGTCTATAGATATTCTTTTGTTTACCTGCATTATGTTTTTAATTTTTTCTGAGCCAACAAACACTTAAACATTGGGAGATTTTACTTAAAAATCAGATTTCTGGTTTCCATTCAAAAGTTGGCAGACTGAATGCCAGTTTCACATTCTGACACGGCAGCAATGATCAGAGCAGGATGGTAGCGCATTCACATGGGATGTGCTTTCTCCCATTTGTCTCAGTCTCCACCACGTCCTATCCTCTCCCCAACCCTGGGACTAAAGGGTAGTCCCACTTACTGTGCTTATTGTCAATTTTCTTATAGTACGGGCATATTTTTCAGTATCTGCATCTGTATTTAAACTGGAAAAAGAAAATGTCCAAGACACCCAGGTTTCAAAAAAAGTATATGGGAAGAGTACATTTCTTTTTAAAATGAAAAGTCTCTCTTTGATTTTATTATGCTCACAAAAAGAATCCAATGGAAAAAAATACAAGCCCCGCTTCACTTATTTATGTTACTTACCTGGCCTCTCTAGGGATTCAAATTTGTCATCCTTGGTCCATTTGGGTATACAATGCTATTATTCTATAACTTCATGTACAAACTTCCCAACAGATGCCTTCCTTTGAATGTCCCATTAATGTACAGAGAGAATTCTTTGGGAAAATGTCTGAGTCTAATAGCCAGAAGAAGGGCATGTACACATACAATGTAAAGCTTTCAAAAGAAGGGCTCTGGGGGCCAGGTAAGTAGCTTGCTGAACAGTTATAAGCAATTTACATGAATTCAGGGGCTTTGGATAGATAATTGTGTGCTTGAGAGAATGGTTTTCCCAACACAGTTTCCATGTCTCCCTGTATTGTTTTATTTCCACAATGAACCAAAGATTTCTAGATTTCTGTCCTGCTTGGCACTCTACATTGTGGTTTCTTTTCTTTTTCCTTTTTTTGGCAATAATAGAGACCCAAGAGGGGTGAGATTCAGAAAAAAACAAGCCTGAGGTAAATAATATCTCATACCCTTCTTTGTAATATAATAAGCACAATAAGTCGCCGGCGTTTATGTACAGGTGTTATGCAAAAAATGTTATCTCATTTAATCCTTATAATTACTTTATGAAGACAGTATTATTTTCCCCAATTCACATGGGGAGTCTCAGATTTTGGGAGGTTAAATAGCTGGTTGAAGGTCACAGAAGTAGCACTGGAGAGAGTGAGTCTCTCTATTGCCACAGGCTTTGCTCAAAACCACCTCACCCTATTGTACCATGGCCTTAATAGTTTTGACAAAGATCAGGGAACAAAATTCGTGGCTTACTTATGCAATAATAGACATTATTTTCCACTCAAATGTTATAATATTTTCCTACAAATATGCATTTTTGTCGTCCTATAATTCATATTTGACAAGATACGTTCACACACATTTAACTTTCACAACAGACCCAGGAGGCAGACAGAACAGGTCTCATTGACTTCATTTTGCAAGTGAGAAAACCAGGCCCTATCGAAATGATGTGACTGTCTCAAAGTCATGCTGCTACCGTATTTCCCTGAAAATAAGACTTAACCTCACAATCAGCTCTAATATGTCTTTAGGAGCAAAAATTAATATAAGACCTGGTATTATATTATATTATATTATATTATATTATATTATATTACATTATATTATATTACTAAATTACATTACATTACATTACATTATATAGACCCGGTGTTATAGTAAAATAAGACCGGGTCTTATATTAATTTTTGCTCCAAAAGATGCATTAGAGCTGATTGTCCAGCTAGGACTTATTTTTGGGAAAACACGGTAATGGAGTTGAACTACAGTCCTCATATGCACTCCCTCATCATGCCATGCTGCCTCTCTTCTTTTAGGCTAGTTGGTTGGTAAGCTTCTAAGTATGCAAGAGCCTCTCTCTTACAAAGTGAGGAAAAATGATCTGCATTCTATGTAAACATTAAAATATTTTCTTCTTTCTCATTTTTTTATTTTAGTGTTGCAACATGGATTAACAATAAAACAAAAATGTTATTCTTAATTGGGTTATACTGCTACAGCCATCTGTCCATTTTAAACCCACAGACTCTTTTATCTCTCATAGATAAAATCTTTAGACTGCATGACATCTTTCGGAGGTGTCTGTAACGATTAAGTTCTTTCTTAACAGTCTCCGGGAACCTGTTTGTAATGGATCAGCTTTCCTAGATATGTGCCAGAGACCAAGATGATCATTTCGTTTTGCTCATGTCCATAAATACAGATTGCCTCCTGACCTTGACCACATTTCCCAAAGTTCATAGCAAAGACAAGAAAAGTGGTCCAATTTTTTGATACCACCAAGTTGTAAAATTCAGTGCTTTCCTCCCCAAACTCAGGACATCAGAAACCTATGTATAAACTCGGTGTATCTCTGTATATATTTCTACATGAATATTCACTTAAGAGGTGGCATAAAAATGCAACATTTCTCAAACTGTGTTCCATGAAATGCTAATTAGATGTTCTAAACAAATAAGGAGATTATCCATGGTGACAGGGAATACAGTCTATTGGAGATAAGACTTGTGATCTAGGTCTCTTCAACCTATTGCCTGCCTTTGGGTGATGTTCTATATCAAGATTCCTTGTATGGAAAAGGTGGTTCTCACTCACCAATTGTGGGTTGAATATGCAGAAACATGACCATAAGCTATTCTATATCAAAGTTTGCCTAGTCTTAGATTATCCATAATGTGTTTGTCACTGTTATTGGCAAATACCTATAGCTTCGGTGCTTGTACACACAAACTTTTTATAGCAAATATTTCTAATTTCTTTCTAATTCTGTGCTATAGTGGGAATGTCATGTTTTTTGACATTGAGGAATTTTTTTCTTTTTTTTTCTTCTGAGTATAGCATTCCTGTTTTCCTTGGAAAAATACCCATCCTCACTACTATGTGACTCTAGTAGTATTGTTTCCATCCTTAACTTCAGGAATGGAAATGTGGCTCCTGATCGGTTAACTAAGAAACACATTCTTCTGCTCAGGGGATTTGGTTCAGAAATCTGTTTATACCAAATACTTATGTTAGATAAAAGATCTACCCATTCCTTTATCCTCCACTAGATATAGACAGGAATAAAGCCTGGACGTTCTGGCAGCCATCTTGTCACAATGCAGCCAAAATGCAGCCAACAAGAGAAATGCAGAACAGAGACATGACCAAAAAAAAAAAAAAAGAAATGACAAGACCGCATACTATCCAAGTCCCCCGATTCATCTAGGCCTAGAATTAGGTGCTCTTGGATTTTTCAGATATGCGAACCTTTTTGGCTTAAGTTGACTGCAAGTGAGCTGGTCCTCACCAATATAGCTACAGAAAATAAGGAACTAAAGGTAGAGTGCAGAGCACATCTATTGTATTAAAGCCTATAGAGTCCTGTGAGTTTGTTCTAGAGGTCCAAGCCCATGTTCAGATTTGCCATTTGTTAATGGAGTATATTTGAATGACAGTGCTGCATCAAGGTAGTCTGCTCATAGAGCACACATTGGCTGTAGGGTTTAGTGGAAAGAGTATAGTGTTTGAACAGGAAAGAGTGGTGAATATAGGTGTATATATAACTCTCCAGCCATGAGATCCAATAATAAATTGCTAAGCCTCAGTCACATCTGTAACAGGACTCTTGGAAAAATTAAATGAGATTACATGTGTATAGTACCTAAGCTAGCTGTCCCATAAACGTCTATTGTATAGAAAAATTTACCTGTTACAGCTATACTTTCATCTAACTTACTCATCCTACAGTGCATAAAACAATGCCTACTTTACCCATTACTGCCTTAGCTCATTCATTCGTTCATTCACTCATTCATTCATCAATTTTAGTCCTTAATGAGTTTCTATGAATAACCTTAGTTTCCTATTTAAATTATATAGAATCATATACCCAGGAGATGCAAAGTAAGAAGTCTGCAAGCTCTAAGAGGGGCATGATTTAGGCTTTGAAACTTTTTCTTCTCCCAAGAAGTTTCCAGAAATGTAATGTGGTTAAAGCACGACCAGTCTGGATAGTATCTTCTTCCTCACCTTGGAAAGATTACTGAGATATTCTTGCAAACAATAAAAATTACTGACAAATTATTGAGATAGCCTTTAAAAATTCTTGTGGGGGAAAAATACTTTGTCATCAAGAGGATACAATTCATTAAAATATGACTTCAAACCTAATTTTTAATCTAGTCTTAATCTGTCCATGATGTGATCACCTGTCTCAGTAGGGGGCTACAAACTGAAGTTCTGTTATTTCTGCTTACTTATTATTTGAGAAAGAAAACACTTTCTTTTTTCCCTAGGGAGTCTTTCAGAATACTGTAGGCATTTGCTGTTGAAGTCTCTGAAACAAGAGTAGAAGGCAATATTTTCAAGTTCTAAAAACTAAAGGAACAAGTCACAGATGCTATCATTTAGAATTAAATTGTTCTTTATTTGCTGGTGTTTTAATTGAAATTATAGATGATTTACATAGCTAGGGTTCTCAGGGAAACAAAGGGAAGATGACTGAGAAATATCAAGTGGTGTGGGAGCGAAGAGAAGGAAACAAAGAAACACAGATTCTCAAATACATTTTCCAGTCTGTGTCTTCTTAATTTCCTTGACTCTAATCTTCAAACTTTTTTAAAAAATTATTTTTCTAAATACTGTCTATCAGGTTTTTGTTTCTTACTATGGGAGCAGAGAGCAGGAAGTAGTACAAAAATTTCTTCAACCTGACAATTCTCCTAACACTCTATCAATCCTCTATATCACCAGATACCAATAAAAAGGTATAAAACATTAATTAAATTACAAGTACATGAAATCAATCTTTTCAGCTGTGCTCAAGCTAGTGGACATAACAGTTCAAAGATTCTTTAGAAGGAAAAGCATAAGGACCAATAGATTGTCCCATATTGCAATTAATTCTTACAATTAATTCTCTCTAATATAGCCAGAGTGACTTAAAGTTCTGTTTACTTTTTTTCTCCCTAGGCATTCTCCAGCAGATTTTCCCTATAATTTTATTTGAGCACATTGCAATGACAATTAATTGCTTGTTTGCTTGCCCAGATTTCCCTTAAAGCTGGGAGTTTTTGAAGGCAGGGACTAATCCTGGTCACCATTGTATTTCTAGAAGTTAGCACAATGCCTAGCAAATGGTGGGTACTCAACAAATACGTGTTGACAAACTGAAGGAGGGCGATAAATACTTGTTAAACTGAATTGAGCACAAAAGTGTTGATATTTTAATTTGATTGTTCTGTGAAATGTATTCATTATGACAATAACAAAACATGCCACTAGAAAGATATAGATGCTAAAAAGAAACTCTCATCACCCATTTTTCAACACTTTGCTCACAACTTTTGGGATCTCTTTTCCCAAGAAGTAATATGAAATGGGTTTTCATTTATTTATTTTTTTTCAAAGTTGGCCCTGGGACATGATGTTTCCAAACTAATTAACATGACAGATCCTCTAGTTTTCTTTAGTACATGTTGCAATTAACATTCTAACCGCATACTTTTACTTGTAGGTGCACTGTACTTGCAAAATCAAAAATAACCTTAAGAATCATTTGATTGGCACTCAAAACCCAGCAGCATATAAAAACAAATTAAATTCTATAAAATACTTGTCATCAGAATGTGCAAGCAATTCTGTTAAATGAAAACAAACCCACAAATACATTTGGGACGTAACACAGAATATATATTTATTTAGTTTAAAACATGGGTCTCCGGAGAAGGAGCAGAGCTGGGTTTTAGTCCTAGCTCTTTCTGTTGTGGTTTTTTGAACAATTCACCTTCATCCTTGGTTTTTCTTCAAGTGCAAAGGAAGAGATTTATATCAAATTATTTCCAAGGTCTCTTTTAGCTTTAATATTCTATTCTATGATTTCCAATTTAATCTAGAAAGTAATTAGAAAACGATTCGTTTGTAGAGTCTGCAGTCCAGCCCTCTTCTTACCAGTAGAACTATTCCTATTCTATTGTGAGTCCATACCTGTATCCATATTATCACCATAATGTTTTGCATATATTAATAGTTCATTTGAGGACTTACATGTAACATCATTTTATCTGTTGTCTTTAAAAAAAAAAAGTCAAACCCTGTTCAAAGATATCAAAGCCTCTTCTTCCTGTAAAACAGTTATCTCTAAGTTCCTCATGTGCTTGAAGAATGCTGAGACTTAGAGAAAGTCAGTTCCATTTCTATTCTTTACAACCATACTATTAAGCAAAAAATTGTATCATGAATATTCATTTGTATAGCCAAGATTTGTTTCTTAGGCATCTCTTCAACAGGAATGCAATAGTCTTAAAGTTTTCTTTTTGCTTCAATGTAGGAAATTTTAAATACCTGAAATGAATGCAGAGTATTCATTTCTGCAGGGCATTAAGACAAAATAATACAATTCTGGAAATTTTATTATTTTGTCTTAATGCCTTTCAAGGTGATATTTTACTTCCAGTTATCCCTAAGAGAATGTAAAGATCTCAAATGCTATATAGATTTTCTTTTCTTCTTCTCACATACCGGAACAGTGTACCCATACTTTAAACAGCTTTTAATGAAGAAGAATGAATCTGAAGCAGACCTACTTCTCAAATAAGGTTGTAGTTGACTGCATGGATTATATGAGAGCTAATTGGTTGTTTCTATTTGATAGTTATTTGCACAATATGTATGGAATGTTTCTTTAACTTTATTATGTTTTGTGTATTTTTCATCTATGGTTGAATTCATTAGTAAAATGCAATTATTTGATGTTTTCTGACAGTCACAGTAACATAGAAGTTAAAAAAAAAGGTTATTTTTTTGTCCTGACAATATTGATTCAATTTTTATTTATTTAAGTATTTAAACAAAGACTTGAGAGTAAGTATCTTTCAGTCAAAAGAATATATATTTTTGGTAATGATTTAAAGTAAAAAATATTTGATACCTTTAAAGAATATTAAATTGATTACATTAATTTTTATAAAGCTCATATCTTTAGCAGCTGTGGAGGGATTTTTAAGTCACTAAAATAATATGGGTTCTAAAAAGTTCAAATGTTTTTTGTTTTCTTTTTAAGTCAGCAATCATGTGCTGTGTTTGGTGGTTTGTCAAATGGACTGATATGCTCCCAAGAGTCTCCCTTTGGATTTCTGCCTCTCTGGGTCCCCTTCTTTTCTATCACACATTCTTGTTCTCAGTATTTGGCATTAAACTGAGTGATAAAATTAACCACTTGATGGTCTTTTCATTTTACTACTTTTGTTCTTGCAATATAAATTTTCTTTCCATGCTGATCTACAGAAATTGTCTTTTAAAATTCTACTAGTCAGCTAAATCTTTTAAGGTAGTAAGTTAGAAATGTTTTAATGTCCTTAGCTGGAAAGCATACTTTAAAAATCCATTATTAAATGTCCTATTTCTATTTTATGGTAAATGATAACCACAGCACTATGGAAAGTACAGTCTTTGGAATCAATAAAATTTGGATTTGAAAGCTAAAGATATAATTTGCAGGGTATTTGGCAAATTATTTCATATCCCTAAACCTAATTTCCCTCATTTACACAAAAGTTATAATTTAAAAAAAAAAGGCAAAACCTCATGATAATATATTAACAATAGAAATAATTTTTGTAAGCTTTCTAGCAAAATGGCTAAGACATAGTGGGTACTCAATATTTACTGAGTTAGAACCATTTGATAGTTATTGTGGGGACAATGAATATTACTGTCTTAATTTATTTAGCTTTGAATTGCTCAGCATAGTTGTGACAGATAGAGGTTGGATGAGCCTGGATCTCTGTAGGAAATACAAGTTTTGAAATTAAACTATGCTCTTTCAGTTATGTGCAAGGTAGAGTAACTGATCAGATTTGCACCCTCACTAGAAATCATGAAAAACAAATACAATATATGGAGCAATGTTTTTTAAGACTATCAGGCTATCAGGCAAGGAAGGACAGTGATCCCTGAGAGATGGGAAACAAACAAGAAGAGCTCTATATATGCCCTATAGTTTTCCTTGGAAGGTTCTAGTGCTGGATAGTGAAACCCAGTTGATTCCCATAGTTGAGGAAACAGAGCTAAGGTTTTGGGACGATCGAGGCAACTTGAGTTCACAGTACAGAGCACTGGTAAGGAGAGAGCTGCCCAGAGACAGACGCTGGAGACCTGCAAATGGTTTCCCTGAAGTGTTCAGCTGGATATCAATCAGCATATGCACGTGAGGAAACTCCACAAGGCCAGGGAAAGAATTGCTTGGGAAAAGTGCTGGAAAAGTGCCAGTTCCTACTAGCCAGGCTGAAGAACCTTATGATTAATAGGGTATTGGGTACAGTATTCAAAATGTCTTGCCTTAGTAGGGAAATAATTAGTCCTAGACTGAATACTATTCTAGTCCTGTTGAATAATTCTTAAAAGCCATACATAAAAGGATCAAAGTAATTTCAAGTAACAACTCTGTACTACAGCAAATCTCAAATTACTTATAGAAAAACAAATGTCTTTCCCCCTATAAGGTAATATTTACCATATCTGACATTCAATAAAAAAATTACCAGGCATGTGAAGGAGCATGAAAACATGACCCACAATGAGAAGATAAAGCAATCAATAAAAATAGAGCTAACACAGCTTTATCATAAACAGAAAAAAAAGTTATAACTTGACTTCATGTATATTTTATATATATAAGTATAAATATATACATATACATTATATATATATTTAAGTAGAAGCCAGGAAAAGTAAAACAAAAACAAAACAGATCTAACCCTTAGAGATGAAAACTACAAAGTGTGAATATACTGTTTATGGATTTTGGAAGATTAGGCACTGCAGAAGAAAAGATTAACAACCTTTAAGACATAACAGTAGAAACTATATAAAACAAAAACTAAAAAATAGAATCCAAAAAGATGAACAGAGCATGAGGTGTGGGACAATTTTCAGCAGCCTAATTCATATGTAATTAGAGTTGTCAAAGGTAGTGAAGAGACAAAAACATTATATATATATATATATATATATATATATATATATATATATATATATATGTTTTTAAAGGCTGATAATTTTCCAAATTTGATAGAAATTATAAAAGGTTTAAGAAGCTTAATGTAGCACAAGCATAAGAGACGTTAAGAAAACTAAATCAAGATACACAAACTGTACTAAAACAATTATAAAAAGTAAATTTTAAAAGCAGCCAGGGGTGGGGGTTGGGAGGAAACAGCTAACATTCACAGGGATAAATATAAGATAACAGCTGATAACTTGTCAGGAAAAAAAATGAATTGGAGAAGACAGTGGAGCAATATCTTCAAAGTAGTGAAAGGAAAAATAAAACTGTCAACCAAGAATTCTAAAGCAATAAAAATATCTTTAAAAAGTGAAGATTAAATATTTTTAAGACATGAAAAAAGTTTAAAGAATTCACCAAGCCACTGACATTATAGCAAATAATAAAGCCATTCAGACTGAAGAAGAATTACAATAGATGGAAATATTGGTCTACACAAAGAAAATGGAAAGCATTAGAAATTTACCCATGATTATATATAAAATTTTGGTGTTATTATTTAAATCTTCTTAAGAAATTACTTACATTTAAATAAAAGTAAAACGAAATATTGTAGGATGCATAGCAGATGTACAAATAAAATGTATGACAACAATCTTACAAAGGTCAGGAAGGCTGAAATTCAAGTATCCTATGGTAAGATTCTTATACATGATATAATATAATATTATATAAATGTTAAGTGTGAAGAGTTAAAGGTGTATACTATAAACCCCAAAGAAACAATAAAACAAAATAAATAATTATAGCTTAAATAGTTAACAAAATATAAAATAGAATCATAAAATATTCAGTTAATCCAAAAGAAGGCAGAAAAGATGGAAAGGAAAAAAAAAGAAATGAAAAGAAGAAAAGGGACAATTAGAAAAGATAGGGTGATAGATTTAAACCTAACCATATATCAATAGTCATATTAAACATAAATGATTTTAATACCCCAATTTAGAAGACAGAGATGATCAGTTTGATTAAGAAGTAACACCCAACTCTAAGCTAGCTACAAGAAAAGGTCTTCAGAACATACCTCAACATAATAAAGTCTAGATATGACAAATCCTCAGCTAATATCATACTCAGTGATGAAAAACTGAAAGCTTTTTCTCTAAGGTCAGGAATAAGACAAGGATGCCTACCCTTACCCATTCAACATAGTACTGGAAGTCCTAGCCAGAGCATTCAGACAAGAGAAAGAAATAATAGAAATCCAAATTGGGAAGTAAAAATTTCACTATTTGCATATGACATGATTCTATATATAAAAAACTAGAAAACCATAAAGACTCAACTAAAAGACTAATAGAAATAATAAACAAAATCAATGTAGAAAAATCCATTGCATTCCTATAGATTAACAATGAACTATTATAAAAAGAAACGAATGGAATAATCCCATTTCCAATTGCAACAAAAAGGATAAAATACCTAGGAATAAATATAACAAAGGAAGTAAAGGACCTATACACTGCAAGCTACAAGACACAGTTGAAAGAAATAGAAGATGACACAAAGAAATGAAAAGCTATTCCATGTTTAATAATTGGAAGAATTAACATAGGGAAAATAGCCATATTGTGTAAAGCAATATGCAGATTTAATGCAATCCTCACCAAAATCCCAATGGCATTTTTCAAAGAAACAGAAAAAAAAATCCTCAAATTTGTATGGAACCACAACAGATCCTGAATAGCCAATGCAATCCTGACAACAAAGAACAAAGGTGGAGGTATCGAACTCCCAGACTTCAAATTGTACTACAAAGCTACAATAATCAAAACAGTATGGTATTGGCAGAAAAGTAGACACAGAGACAGATGGATCAAAATTGAGAGCCCAGAAATAAACCTACACATGTATGGACAAATAATTTTGACAAAAGAGCCAAAAACATACAATAGAGAAAGGTAAGCCTCTTCAATAATTGGTATTGGGAAAATTGGAAAGCCACGTGGAAAAGAATGAAACTAGATAGCTATCTGATAACATACACTGAAATTAATTGAGAATGGATTAAAGACTTTAATACGAGACCTAAAACAATAAAATACATAAAAAGAAACAGTTACTAAACTTATGGACCTTGGTCTCAGAGGGGATTTTGTGAACTTGACCACAAAGCCAAAGGGAGTAAAAGCGAAAATAAATCAATGGGGCTACATCAAACTAAAAAGCTTCTGCACAGCAAAGAAACAATCAGCAAAACAATGAGGCAACTACCAAATGGGAAAAGATATTTGCAAACACCTCTGATAAGGGGCTAATATCCAAAAATATATAAATAACTCATACAACCCAATAACAACAACAACAAAAAACCCCCACATAATCCAATTTTTAAAACTGGCAGAGGACTTAAACAGATACTTTTCCCAAGGAGACAAATGGCCAGCAGGTATATGTAAAGAGGCTCAATTGCACTACCTGTAAGGAGAATGCAATCAAAACCACAATGCAACACTATCTCACACCTGTTAGAATGAGTATGATCAGTAAGACAAGAAATAACTGTTGGAGAGGATGTGGAGAAAATTGAACACTCATACACTGCTGGTGGGAATGTAAATTGATGCAGCCTCTATGGAAAACAGTATGGAGGCTCCTCAAAAAATTAAGAATAGAGCTCCCTCTCTGGGCATGTATCTAAAAAATAGAAAACACTTATTTGTAAAGATATATGTACCCCTATGTTCATTGAAGCATCACAATAGCTAGATGTGGAAACAACGTAAGTGTCCTTTGATGGATAATTAGATAAAGAACATGTGGTACTATACAATGGAATACTACTCAGCCACAAAAATGATGAAATGTTGCTATTTGGACAACATGGATGGATCTTGAAAGTATCATGTTAAGTGAAATAAGTCAGACAGAAAAGGAGAAGAACCATATGATTTCACTAATATGTGGGATATGAAACAGAAAGCAACAAACAAAACAAACTCAGAGACACAGGCAACAGTGTGGTGGTTACCAGAGGGGAAGGATGTTGGGGGAGGATGAAGAGGGCAAAGTGGGTCAAATATATGGTGATGGAAGGAGACTAGACTTTGCAATGAGCACACATTGCAATATACAAATGATGTATCATAGAATTGTACACCTGAAACTTATATAATGTTACTAACCAATGTTACCCCCAATAAATTTAATAAAATAGAAAAGGAAAGGAAAGGACTTCAAATATACAAACACAAATAGACAAAAGTAGAATGGTGGAACAAGATATAGCATGCTAACACTAATCAAAAAGAAGCTGGATAAGCTGTATTAATGTCAGAACAAAGATTACTGAGAAAAGAAAGAATATAAAGGCATAAAAATGTCTTTTAATAATTTTAAAGGCATTAACTTATGAAAAGGTCATAGTGAATCCTAAATATTGATTCATATAATAAGAGTTTCAAAGTATATGAACCAAAGCTTAATAGTACTGCTGGAAGAGATGGACAAGACCAAGTATAGTCAGAGGTTTCAATACCCCTCTCTCAATAATTGTAGATAGACTACCAGTAAAAATATGAAAAAACTGAACAACACTTTCAGTCAACTTGTCTTTATTAACAGTTATAGAATACCATACTCAAAACAGCAAAATATGCATTATTTACAGGTAAATATGGAATATTTATCAAGATATAATAAATTCTTGGCCATAAAACAAATCTTTATAAATATGAAAGATTTGAGTAATAAAAGCATGTTCTTTCCTCTTTGAGGAATTAAATCTGAAATTAGTAACAAATGGATACCCGGAAAATATACAATATTTGGAAACTAGCACAGTCTAAATAACCCATGGTTCAAAGAAGAAATCAAAAAAGAAATCAGCATTTTAAATGTAATGAATATATAAACAAAACATGTCAAAATTGACAGATAATGTTAAGTTGAACTTAGGGTATTTATAGAGAAGGAGAAAGACCTCAAATTGATTATGCCAGATTCTACCTTAAGAAACTAGAAAAAGAGGATCAAATTAAAGACAAAGTAAGTAGAAGAAAGGAAATAAGGACTAGAGTAGATATCAATACTAGAGTAGGAAACAGAAAATGTTAAGAGAAAATCAATGAACCCCAAAATTGATTATTTGAGTAAATAAATAATCTCTGATAACTCTAGCCAACTGATCAGGGGGGAAAACAGAAATGAGAAATTACCAACATCAGGAATGAAAAAGATGAAAAAACTACAGAATCTGAAGATATCAACAGGAAAATATCTAAGGAAATATTAACTTTATGATTATATATTCAACAACTTAAGATAAATTGTGTAATTCCTTGAAGACAAAAATTTCTAACGCTAACTCAGGATGAAATAACCAAAATTCTCCTACATCTATTAAATCAATTTGTTTTAAAAACCTTTCCACAGAGAAACCTGAAGCTCAGATAACTTCATAGGTCATTGGTGAATTCTGCCAAACATATAATGGAAAATTAATATAAATTCTATACAAACTCTTCTATAAAATTGAAAAATGAGTAAATATTTTCCTAACTCATTCTATGTGGTCAGCAATACCTTGATACCCAAACCTAACAAATACACTCCAAAAAAAGAAAACTACATACCAATATGCCTCATATACTTAGATTGGAAGACTCAATATTGTTAAAAAATTAAACGCAATTTTAGTAAATCCTTTAAAAAGGATAGTAGTACATCATGACCAATATAGTTTATCCTAGGAATACAAGGATGGCTTAATATTTGAAAATCAATCAATGTAATTCACTATATTAAAAACTGTAAAAGAAAATCACATGATCATCTTAATTGATACTGAAAAGCCTTTAACAAAACCCAATCTCCATTCATGATAAAAATCTCTTGGCAAGCTAGGAATAGAGGAGAACTTTCTCAGCCTGATATGGACATCTATGAAAAGCATACACATAATAATCATATTAATTGGGAAAGACAAAATTATTTTCCTTCCATATCTGAACAACACAAGGATATGTGTGTTTAGCGCTTCCATTCAACACTGTATAAGATATTCTAGCAAGTGCAGTAAGAGAACTAACAGGCATCCAAATCAGTAAGGAAGAAATGAACTGTCTTTATTTACAGGTAACATAATCATCTATGTAAAAAGTCCAATGGAATCTACTAAATAAATAAACAAATAAATAAATAACAACTAGATCTAATAATTGAGTTTAGCAATGTTTTAGGATCCAAGATCTATATATGACTATCAATTTTATTTCTATATGCTAGCAGAAAATAGTCAGAATTCATTTAAAAATGCATACTAACTACAATAGCATTAAAAAACGAAATACTTTGGAATAAAACTGACCAAAGATGTGAAAGGTTTGTACACTGGAAACAACAAAAGAGTGACAAGAAAAATTAAGGAAGAGCTAAATAAACAGAGAGACATACTCTGTTCATGGGTCAAAAGACTCAACATACTTAAGATATCAATTCTCCTTAAAATGATGTATACATTCAGTGCAATGCCAACAATAAATACTTTTATTTTTGTAAAAACTGATAAACTGAATTCTAAAATTCAGACAGAAATACAAAGAACCTACAATAGTCAAAACAATGTCTGGAACAGAATGAAGAGTTCAGAAACAGATAAAAACATATATAGGCATATATGAACATCTGATTTGTAACAAAGGTACAAATATAACTCTGTGGAGAAAGAATAATTTTTCAACAAATGGTGCTAAAACAATTGGTATCTATATTAAAAATAATCCTCCAATCTATTTATTGTATCATGTTCACAAAATAACTCAAAATAGATCATAGACCTAAGTGTAAAATCTAAAACTAAAACATTTCTAGAAGAAAAATAGGAAAATAACTTTTCTCCTTGGATATGGTCAAGATGTCTTATTTACAACACCAAAAAGCACAATTCATAAAATAAAATATTGATAAATTGGACTTCATCATAATTAAAAACTTCTCTTCAAACAACCGTTTATAGGATGAAAAGACACGCTAAAGTCTAGGAGAAAATATTTGCAAAGCATATGTCTAATATAGGCCTTGTCTCTAGAATATATAAAGAACTTTCAAAACTCAATACAAAAACAAACAACCCAATTAAGAGAATAAAGTGCAAATGATTTGAACAGACATTACTCTAAAGACAATGTACAGATGGAAAATTAGTATATGAAAAGATGCTCAACATCAAAAGTCATTAGGAAAATGCAGTTTAGCCCAATAATAAAATAATAATACACTTCTGTTAGAGTAGCTAAAATTGAGCATTACGGATGATCCCAAACATTGGCGAGAACGTAGAGCAACTCCTACATTTTTGATGGGAACTTGAAATAGCATAGCCACTTTGAAATTGCTTGGCATTAAGAAAAAAATAGTGACATATACACCTACCATATGATCTAGCATTCTATTTCTAGGTATTTTCACTACAGAAAATAAAGTATATATATATATATTCACACAAAGTATATATATTCACACAAAGACTTGTGTGAGAAAGTTTAAAGCAGCGTTATTTGTAATAGTCAAAAACTGGAAACAACACAAATGGTCATTGACCAGTGAATGGATAAATTATACTGTGGTATATCAATACAATATTCAGCAATAAAAAGGGAATGCACTATTGGTACATGTTACAACATGAGTGAAGTTCAAAGTAATCGTGCTGAATGAAAGAATGCAGACTAAAGAGAGCACATACCGAATAATCCCATTTGTAATATGTAAAGTTCTAAGAAATGCAAATGTATGTATAATGAGAGAAAGCAGAACAGAGGTTGCCTGGGATGGGATGGGGCAAAAAAGGGCTGGAGGGAAGAATTACAAAACGACATAAAGAACGTTTTGGGAATGATGGATTAGGGCACTATCTTGACTATAGTAATGGTTTCACAGGTATACATATGTCAAAATATCAAACTGTACATTTTACAAATGCAGAGTTTATTTTATGTCAATTAGACATTTATACAGCTGTTTAAACAGATTAAAGTGTTCTTAAATATAATTATGACTTATAAAATGTTAATAGTTACTATAACTGAAGTCCAGAAAGAATACTTCACTTGACACAATCACTTCTTCATAGTGGAGCAGTTGAGAGGAACAGGATGAATGACGAATGAATTAGCAACACAGTTGACCCTTGAGCAATGTGGGTTTGAACTGTATGGGTCCACTGATACACATATATTTTCAATAAATATAGTCAACCCTACAATCCCCAGGTTTCGCATCAGCTGATTCAACCAACCGTGGATGGAAAATCATACTTTGAGTCCATAGGTGGGAATACCTGTATGCAGAGAACTGACAATGTGCACTGTTCTACCCATTCTGTATAAGGGACTTGAGTGTCTGTAGATTTTGGTATTCTCAGGGTGCTCTGGAACCAACCACCCGTGGATAGCGAGGGACACCTGGGGAGTCCAGTTATATGTGGATTTTCAACTGTAGAGGGAACAGGTTGTTCAAGGGTCAACTGTAGTTATGTTCATCTCACATTGCCTTTCCTTGTGCTTTCTCTAGTGACTTTTGCTACCTTAAAAGTCAGTTGAGTTTAGTTCTCAATGATCATGGCTTCATTATTAAGAAATATCTTCAGGTCTGACCACTCTTGACACCTTAACCTGGACATCCTTTTCCTGGTAGCTCCCACTTGCTCACTTCTAAGCCCTGAGGGCTTGCTTTTGCCCCCATTGGAATTTACCACTCCTAAATCCTCCTTGACTAGAGCGTTTTGTGGACTGACACTTCCTTTCCGGCCTTGTCTTCCTGTCCTAGTATAACATTCTCTCAGATAGCATTGGCTGGTAATTATTTCAGCTTTTACTAACACAGACTTATTCTTTGTTTGAAAGAGAACAGACTCCCTAATGGACACCTGAGAAGGCATACATGACTCTCAAATGTTGAGCATCAGAAACTCCTGGAAGGCTTGTTAAGACATGGAATGCTGTGTTCTACTCCCAGAATTTCTGATTCTGCAGATTTGGGGTGGGTTGAGAAGTATGCATTTCTAACTATTTCCCAGATAATGGTGATGTTGCTGACCTGGAGTTACTTTGAGAACTACTGGTTAAATGCTACTGGCTTTAGACTTTGATAGAGCAAGGTTCAAATCCCAGATATATACTTGAGGGTAATTTATTTACCATAGTCTTAGCTTCCTCCTCAGCAAATTAACAATTATTATTGTTTCCTCTTTATAGGATCTAAAGATGAAATGTGTTAATATCTGCATAGCATCTATAATATATAAGGACTTAATACACGAAAGCTAGTGTTATTCTTAGTAGATTAATTATCATTAATAGACAAGTTATTTGAAAAATATATGTAAAAAGAAACTATTTCCCTCAGCATGTACCATCAGCAGACATCCCTTTCGATTTCAATCTTCCAGCATTCATTGCTCCCTTACTCATCCTATAGGCACCTATTCCAGGTGTTCTCTTTCTCTGGTCCAGCACCTTCCTACTGTCTCCCTGTTAGCCCAGGTTTACTCTTCCCCACACTTAAACTAATTGAGCGTATATTTGATGACTTAGTCATTTGATAACCCCCCCCCAAAAAAATGTATGTAACTTAATTGGTGTCATTCATACCTGACATCTCAGCTATTGTCCTCAAAATTTTAGTGACATTAATAATGAAAATTTTAGAAATGAAAGAAATTGTGAGAAAGTATTTATGAATGTGTGTGTATGTTGGCAGGCTAGGAGGGGCACTATTTTTGATGGGCTGAAAAGCTTGAGTATACCTCAGGTGATGTTGTATAGGGGGCTGATTACTCAGCTCAGGGACCTGACTATTGCATTTACTGGGAACTAAAACAGAATCCAATAAAGCTTTTTTACCATGAACCTGCAGAAATTCTAGCTTGAAAGGCTCCTGTGCTCTCCACTACACTGCAGCTTTCCTCCTACGTATGTTGTCATCTATCTCCGTTCTTAAAGAAACCATCAAATGAAAGCAGGCAGGAGAAAGCAAACAGATGCCTCCGAGAACCCTGCACCTTAAACACATGACATCAATCCCTAGTGCCCTACGTCTTGCTTCTATTTTAAATCCTAACAGAAAGTTGGAGTGAGGCAGGCTTTCAAGATTTGGATATGACGCTGCTGACTATTTTGTTATTTAATGACGTTTAAAACTAACTGAGCTTAGCCTTTCAGAAGGAAGGTGTGTTGCTTTATGGACCTTTCTGCAGAACACATAAAAGTGACGGGTGAAAGGAAGGGAGGACTCGGGGTTGGCTGGTTATCTACCCTGACAAGCAGCAGCATTTATGGCTGTTCTGTGCCATCACCTTGTACAAATGAAGCTCATGTAAGCAAAATAAGTGTGTATGCAGGAATTTCCCATTTCCCTTTTCTCAATTGAGGGGTATCCAACCATAAATATGTTTCAAAGGAGGTTTAACATTTCTGATAGATTGATTTGAAGCGGCTCTGAGCTAGATTTAAATATCAGAAGGATTACTGCAAGGGCTCCCTGACTCAGCCACAGCCATCCTTGGAGAGTTCCCCAGTTACTAACTGCCACAAAGGAGACTGGTTAGTCACTTTGCTTTGTCCCTGTTTTAGGCCATATTTCTGGTTTCTTTTCCAGTTGCACAGTTTGATCTCTAAAATTAATTATGATGCCCTGCAATCAGTTTTTCTCCCTCTGCCCCAATTATCAGTCACATTTTCTGAATTTGTTTCGTATCTTCACAGTAAGTTCAGCTGATTGTATCAGACCCTGAGAAATCACAAATTCAGTCAATATTCATGGCTTCATAATGCTTAAAAGTCCTATCCCTATTGTTAGATAAAATATACCACTAAGGATAATGCTGGCTAAAGTATTACATTACTTTTGTACTAAAGCAATCCATCTATATGTTACATTAAGTAATTTAGTTCTTAAGAAACAGGTTTATGGCAAGATTATGAAGTAGTACGGTATCAAACTGGACTCGGTTTCCCCTGGCAATCAGCCTGTCTCCTCCAGATCACCCCGATATGACTTCCATCAACACGTGTACCACTGATTTTAGTGGTAAACGAAAGCAAACTTAATGAGGAAAGAAATCTTCCGATAAGTACCTTCCTTCCTATCACACAAGGCATTTTAGACTCTCCATATGATAGCTCTTCTCTATGAAATAGAAGACTAATACTTTTCAAGAGAGAATTTAAAATAACTCAAAGAATCAAATTTCTTATTTAACTTTAGTGCTTCCAGAGGCAAAATATGGGCATTTATTTATTCATTCATTTATTCAAAAACATGTTTGTACCTGCTGTCTTCCCCAAAAGTAAGACCTAGTCGGACAATCAGCTCTAATGCGTCTTCTGGAGCAAAAAGTTAATATAAGACCCGGTATTATTATATTACATTATATTACATTATTTAGACTCGATATATTATATTATATTATATTATATTATATTATATTATATTATATTATATTATATTATATTATATTATATTATATTATATTATATTATATTATATTACATTACATTACATTATATTATATTATATTATTATATAAAACCCGGTCTTGTTTTACTATATAATTTTTGCTCCAGAAGATGCATTAGAGCTGATTGTCTGGCTAGGTCTTATTTTCGGGAAAACATGGTACAACATGTTGTAGGCATTGGAGCTACAACTCTGAACAAAACAGAGAAAAATCTTTGCCTGCATGCAGTTTATACTTGTGTAAAGAGGGGAGAAAAGCATCTGAAAAAGTAAAATCTATATTATTCAGGTGGCAGTAGGTGTGATGGAGAATGAAAAAGCAAGGAGCAGGAATGGAAAGTGGTGGGCTTGGGTGTTACCTCATAGCTCACAGAACTGTCTGAGGATCAGAGTCCAGGGGCGGAGGGGTGCCCTGGTGGCCCTGGGCTTCAGGTGGGGTCTGAGATAAGCAGGGAGAAATCAGGCCTAAGTGTCTTAACCCAACAGTGAGGTTGAGGCTGTGATGTTGGCCAAGGAGGTGTTAGGATTCAGAACCACTCAGAGTTACGGGTCTTTTTTTTCCCAGTGACGTGAAATGTAGAGGCCCAAGAAGTGTGGTCTTAACTGTAAGAAAGGGAATCTGGAATCAGGCCTCAGGGATGAGTCCAGTAGAGACTCTTGCTCCAGTTCTCTGGTCTGAAAGAAGGATTAACACCTTCCTGAAGGCTCTCTAGGCTCGTCTTGCTCAAATAAATGCTTTTGAAGACCTTCAAATGCAAAGAAGGTCAAGGAACACTATTTACATTGCAATTTTGTGTTTTTGTCTGACTGTTCAAGGTTCATACTAATCAGTGAGGGGGAAAGAGGGTGGGGGTGGTGGGACACAGCTTTCCCTGGGCTTCCACATGGCTGGAGTGAGCACAACAATCTAATGTGTATGTTATCAGAAAGGAAGCTTGGATGAAATGAGACCCTGAGACTTACTGTGTACCTTCATCAGCAGTAGTGACCCACTGGTCTCTGGGTGTCCCTGAGAGGGCCGTGGACATCTGGGCTGTGTGAGGACGAGCTCACACAGCAAGTCATTACAGACTGATGGCACCACACTCCTGAGACCAAGCAGTAGTGTTGCGCCCTCAGTGAGGCTCTCCCATGGCCAGTGATTTAAGCCTCCCTTAGAGAAATGAATTATTCCCAGGAGTTCATGACTCTTGGCAAGACTGAATGCCGTGGCTTCCCAGTTAGACCCCATCCCACTTAATTACTCCTAGAATCAAATCCAGCTCCCAAGGAACCTGCTATTGTTCTCTGTTGCCCTTTTACTGCCATCCCCAGTTCACAGAGGTATTTTATTACATCTTTCTGTATACAATCCTAGAAGTCAACAATATTCCATAAAAACATCATTGAAGATAAGCTCAAGAATAAGAGAGAAGGTGGAATTAAGACTAGAAATGCACCATCACTTCTGGGAGATATATTCAATACTGTGCCAAGCTACTCCTTTGGGGCCAGATTACCTGGAGGTTCTGTGAACATTTAAGAACAAGACATTCAGTGCATGTTTGTCATTACCCTTCCTCTGGGCTCTGAGGCACTCTGTGGGGAGGTGCGCTGAACATTAAAGTACTACTTGAGGGAGTGAGTGTGACTTCCTAAGGTGTGCTCTCAAGGGAGTGAGTATGTGCTTTGTGGGAGGACTGGACTCCATATGGCAAACGTGCTGTAGGGAAAAGATAGTCCCTAAGCATTTCCTATATGTAGAGGAGGAAACACAGAAAACAAGTTCACATTTTTCCATGTGTTGGGCTTCCTTCATTTTCTGAAGGACTGGTTAGCTCTGGTAATTAAAAAAAATAAAAATGTGCTTAGCAGGAAATGAATATGGCATTAATTTTCATTGTGTCAACATTGTACAATAATGTTTTTGAAATCTAATTTGCTGAAGAATTAAGAGGGAATCCTGTAGGTTTAAGACAACATAAATATAAATATTTCCTTTCATATTTTGGAGGAAGCTCTGTGAAAGCAATAGAAAATTATTGTTTGGCTCATTAAAATAGCTATTTATAATTACTCTGTTTTGACATCTACTTTATACGAATATGATAATTCTGACCTTCAGTTATGGAGTCAATGAAATGCAGACTTTCAAACTGCCTTTCATAGGATCTGCTTTCATCATGAACTATTTTCAGGGAAACTGTAGCAAAGGATATGAGTAGTTGCCAGAAAATTTTTCATCTTTAGTGTGTTTGTTTTATGTCTATTTCACTTGTTACTAATTGTCTACCTAAGAGGAAGTGAGAAAAAATCAAATTAAGGTGAGAGACTGCATCCAATATTTGAACTTAAAAGACTGATTTTGCAAAATAACTTCATGACAATGTAAATGGATACACCTCAGTGAATATTTTAGCAATTGTCCTAATAGGTGCATTAAATGGGCAATGAGGTTTTCCAAATACTTTATAAAGAATCTCATAGTTAAGGAACTGAAGTCAAGTGGTAGAATTGTTAATTGGTTAATTAATTTATGGAGTACAAATTTTAACAAGGATTTATAGTACAATTTCTAATAAGTGACACATATAAATTATGAAAATAGTGAGAATATTTTTACATGATCTTTTAAAGAATTTTTGCTATTGTCCCTTTTAAATCATAATTTTAAATTACAAGGATAATGCATGTTTGTTGCAGGAAATTTAGAAAATATGGGCTAGCAAAGGGAAGAAGGTAAAAAAAAATCATAGATTAGCCTACTGTTCAGAGTAAGTACCATTAACATTTTGAACTATTTTCTTCCAGTCTTTTTCTATACATATTATGTATATTCTTTTTAACAAAAATAGGGTCATATATGACACTATTATTTATATAATAATAATTTAATTAATAATATACTCTGAGCATGCATTTTTTTTGTGTGGAGGATGTTTTTTTCTATAATATTATTCATATGTTTTCTTAGTAGTCAGTCCGTGTACATATATTGTAGTTGTTCCAAACAACCACCTTATTGTTGAATATTTAGGTTTCAGGTTTTCCAAGTTTTTGCTATTGTAAACAAGTCTGTATTAAATATCTCTACACATATCTTTATATACTGATCTAATTATTTCTTTTTAATCAATTTCTAGAAATGACAGTGCTGGATCAAAGATCCACACACTTTTGTTCCCCTTCAGAGAGGATATATCAGTTTACACCAGTAATGAGAATGCCTATTGTATTTTACCTTGTCAAAATCAGACATTCTCTTCTTTTAATTTATGAAGAAATTTATAAATAAAATTACCTTACTTAATTTGCATTTTATTTTTTCCTTTGATAAATTCTTTATTTGCTTTTGTCTGACTGCACAAGGTTTATATTTTAAAAATTTCTTTAGGAATTCATTTTTTAGATTTACTTCTTTAATGGAACATAAATTTATTTTTATATAATAAGTCAGACAGGAATGCAATTTCACTTTAAAAATGATTATAATTTTAGAATAATAGTTTTTTTCATCAGATACTGGGATGTCACTTTAACTGTATACCAAATTATAATACAAATATTGGTTACTTTCTGATTTTCTATTCCATTTACCTGATTATTTTTTTTCCACTATCACACTGTTTAAAAAAATTATATCTTTATGAATTATTTTAACATATCCAGTGAATTGAATTTCCCCATCTTATTAAGTGCATTCTTTTCTGTGGACTTAAATTTTTCAACCTCTGTCAACCTACAAAAAGAATCACATCACTTTTGAAAATTTGATAGAATTTCTAATCACTAGAGAAATTGCAACCCAACGAATTTGAGTTTTCACATTTAGAAATCTTGTATGTCTCCTTATTTATTATTTTGTAAATAGTTCTGAGTAAGGTTTTGTAAGTTTTAAACTGTATACATATATCCTTCATTTTATTTATTTTAATGTTACTTTTAACAAAAAGTAGCCTAACACCCGTTGATATTAAATAGATTTCTATTGTACAGTTTTGAACCATGTGAAATTAAAGTTTAAAAATGTATTATGAGATGAAAAAATAAAAGAAAGCTAAATGGAAGCTAGTTAAATTATAATACAATGAAAGTATTTTATTGAGTATTTTAAAAAGAAATTAGTTCTATTGTGACTATCAACTAATAGTACATTAAAAGATAATTTAAATCTATAGTTATTTCTACAAATTTTCTGATAAGTTTTCATTAATCAGAAAACCGGAAGTACAACATAGAAAATGATCAACATTGCTTATTTGTCATTTCACACATCTGTGAATAGAAGTGGTATTGCTGAAGTAAAACATATGTGTAGTTTGATTTTGACATATATTGTCAAATTTCTTTCCAGCGGGTTGTACGAATTTATACATGCACCAGCAATAAGAAAGATTGCCTGTTTCAGCACAGTACCAACAACAAAGTGGGTTATTAAATTTTAGGATTTTTACCAATCTGTAAGTAAAAAAATAGTATAACATTTTCATTTGACTTTTTCTTTTTATAAGTGATTTGAGCAATTTTTCGTATGTTTTAGGAACTTTTTTGTTGCATTTTTTTGGTGTAATGACTTTTGAAATTCTTTGCCCATTTTTAAAATAGAGTTGTTGGTCATTTTCCTTATCAATTTCTAAGAGCTCTTTATCTATGAGACAGATGAATCCTTTAGGATATAAGATTAATTTCCCCCCCCATTTTTAATTTTTTTACAGTGATGTTTTGTTTTGCTATATGCAGATTTTTGTTTGTTTGTTTTTAAAATCTAGATTGTAAATCTTCAAGATTGTAAATCAAATTGTCCAGGTTTTCTTCTTGTACTGTTTTGGAAAATAGTTTATATTTAATTCTTTGTTGAATTTAACTTGTTTATGAATTCTAAGATAAGGTAGGAATTTTAAATTATTTTTTTCAAACAATCCAGTTTGTTTTCTACAAATTGCCAGTGATTTGAAATACTACTTTACCTACCATATACCACATTTTCATATGTTGTTAGGTCTGTTTATAAACTTTCCATTATATTCCATTGATATCTCTGCACCCTAGACCAGTACCACAATTTTAATAAAATATATATGTACATATATAGAAAGATCTATACATTTCTTTTGTACCCTATCTTACTAAACTCTCTTTATATACTTTTCAATCTGTTTTCTTGGGTTTTGCAAGTATAGAATCATATCATATATGTCAATGTAATAGTTTTATCTCCTCCTTTCTAATTTTTCACTTCTGATTTTTTTCTAATTACATTAGCTAGTTCATATCTAAAATCTATGTGAAATTTTAAGTAATAGGGGCATCATTGTCTTATTCCTGACTTTATGGAGAATGTCTTTAGCATTTACCTTTTAAGCATTCTTTCCTTTCTGCCTGAGGTGGATATATTTTATCATGTAAAAAGTATCTACTTAGTCTTACTTTATCAAGAGTTTTTGTCAGTAGTTTTTGCTGATTTATGTCTCAGGTTTTTACGTATGTATAGAAATGGTAATATGATTTTTCTCTGCAATTTAGTAATGGAATAAATTGTATTAATAGAGTTCCTAATTTTGAACTATTTTTGTAAACTCTACTTGGTTGAAATGAATGTTTATTTTAACCTACTACTAGATTCTGTTTGCTAACACAATATACAATTCATTTCCCACAATCTCTGAAAAACAGTTTTTCATAATTTTGATACCAAAACTCAGTTGGGATTAAAACTGATCTGAGATAATATGAGACTTTACATTTATTCAGTCTCCTTAGCATGATTATCATGTATTTGCTGCAGAAATGTTCATGTGATTTATTGAAGAATGCTGCCCTAGACCCACTGGTGATATAATATATTATAAAATATATGAACACCATTCCCTATCTAAAATCCACAACCCAAGGGTTTTAGAATGGGGACTTAATATTTTAATACTTGTTCATTACTAATCATAAATAAGGTTCTCTGTGTTCCTTTTCTTAGTTTGTAATCATTGGTTTGTATCAATATTATACTTTAGAAGAAAAAAAATTGTTCTGTCTCTCCTCTGGAAGAACTTAAATAACATTAGAATTATCTATTCTTCAAAGGATTCATATAGCCTTTTAAATTACAAAAATGGAATAGTTTTTTGAAAATTTATTCAATAAAGAGGCCCATTAAAAAAGTCAAAGTTCTGTGCTTCTACCTTCTCACTTCTACTCTTTAATTACTTTTCTGATCACTGGATCACTGTTAAAAATTTGGTGTGTATTCTTCTAGAACTTTCCTTACGTTACATACAAAAATAAGAAACAAGTATTTTAAAAACAACCTAATGTATTAGTGAGGATTAACAGTTTTCATATCTTTAAACACTTGTATTTTGTTTATGAACGGCCTCTTTGTGTACATTTTTGCATTTTTATTGTCACCCATCTGTAAAGGTTTAATATTTTAAAAAGATTATCTCTTAGCTACCCTCCCTTTTACCTTCTCATTTCTACTCTCTACAAGTAATCAGTGAATCATTGCTAATGTTCTATTGTGTATCCACTTAGCTCTTACATACAAATTTAACATCTCATTAAGATTGTATATCAGTTAACAATAAAAGTGTTTTAAACATATAGCACTTAAAATGTATTATATATAAGGTATATTACTATATTATGTATAAAATAATGTTTAGTCTACTATAGTCTACTCCTTGCTTATTTTGCACAGCAATAAAAAATGCCAGTAGGGTCTTTTTAAAGGCTGAAATGTATTTCATTACTTCATTGAAGGACTATTAGTTTTCCCTCACTTTTTCACTCTTAAAACACAGTTAAAATTCAGGACAGAAATGTGTGACAAAGTATAAGAGGTGGCATTGCTGACTTCAAGTTACATGAAAATTCCAATAGTAAGGAACTCCTTAAAAGTTGTTGCAATATTTTCTCAACCCTCCTTTCTGCCAGTTTGAGGTATCATCAATCTAAAATATCAGTACGATATTGGTATCTCTTTAATTTCTTCTTCTTGATCCCTTGTGAGGTTAAGCATATGTTTTACATATTTATAAGACACTCGGTTTTCTGATTCTGTGAATTTCCTTTATATGCCCCTTTCTCATTTCCTTCCTTTTTCCTCCCTCCCTCCCTCCCTCCCTCCCTCCCTCCCTCCCTCCCTCCCTCCCTCCCTCCCTTCTTTCCTTCCATCCTGTATAATTGTTTTTCTCTTATTTATTTCAAGGAGCTCTTTGTATATTAGAAATATTAACAACTATGAGTGTCAAACATTTTCTCCCAACGTACCTTTAGAAGGAATTAGATGCCTCTAAAGTCCCCTTCTTTTCTTATGTGTGCACTGCCCGTACCCTATATTGTCTTCTTTCCATTTGCCCTTTTGGCTTGTCTGTTTCTTGCCATATTTGTTTCACTACTAACTAGAAGAGAGTAGGTGACATGGAAAATTCCATATTTGAACAGGGCTTATGACAACTTTAATTTAGTTAGAAAAGATATGAAAACCCCTCACTGAGCATGTATGGAGGATATTGTGGGTGTTTCCTGTCAATTTTTCATGAAGTGACTTTTCCTTCAGAGCCATGAGTAATGATTGACTATATATCCTAGTGAAAATACAGAACTCACTGACATACTGGCTGATGAAATGAAAAAATGCTGTCATCTGGATGCCATAATGATATATATTTCACTAGTCAAATGTATTATCAGTTTCTAAATATTTGAGATATTTATATGACACTCCCATGTAGAATGTTTTCTTTAAGAAGATGCTGTACTACACTATTTTTTCATATTATAAAAACAAACAAAAAACCCCATAAAGAGTATTCATTAATTCACATGAAAAGGATTGGGGCCAAAAGATAGGCCAAAGTAATACTACCTTGGTAAAAGAAAATCAGTCTGGAAATGCCGTATCTTTCAGGAGGCATTTGGATTGTTAGGTCTTGCAGATGTATAGAGGAGGGGGAAGCAAATGCTTAATAACATTTTTTAAAAACAATAAATTCCTATGTGAATCCCCTCAATCCTCCACCCTCAACTCCCACCCCCAAAATAACTGTCCTCTTTCTTCTCCTGTTTTGTGTTTACCCAGGCATTCACATCTTTCCTTAATGTTTCTATTTTATTCAGACTAGATTGAGTCTTTTCTTGGTGCTAAACTAACTTTAATTTAATGGAATATACTTTATGACTTGGCTATATTCATTGATAACTACTGGAAATCTTTTCTATATATATATATACTTCTAAGTTTTTTCCTCTAGTGATAAAACTTAGAAGTATGTGTCTTTAAATTTATTTTGAAAATTTATATTAAGGAAAATAAAGACAGGCTATCATTGTTTATCTAAGGAATAGATGACCTTGCACTAAATATTTTTTTTAAATACATATATCTAAAGATAATTCCTACATTTTCATCGGTAAACTACTGTTTTCTGGAATACTACATGTGCCAGGCATTTCCTTGTTTTGTTTTCTCTTAAATAATCTAATAACAAAGGTTTTGATATTAGCTGAATATTGAGTTTTAAGTTTAGATGTGGTAGATTCTATCGCTTTAAACTTTTATTTTATATCATTAGTGCCTCTTGCTCTTGGCAAATTATAATTCAAGAAGGCAGAACAATCAATCTTAGTATGCAAAAAGAAAGTATTTGGCAGCCAAGATAATCAACATTTATGCAAACTGGAAACTTCAATATTTATGAAGATTTAAGAAAATGTAGAAAATGTTATAGGACTGTTTACAGATTAAAATCTATTGCCTTGACCTTGAATCCATACAGTAAATTTCCCCCCCCCCCTTTGCTTTCTCTCTTTTGTAATATAAGAAAATAGTAGCATACTTTAAAAAATTAGTTTATACTATAATGGGCAAATTAATCTTGTCATATAGAATGAGATAGACTTATCATTTGTTGGGAATTTAAGAAATTGTTCTAGTTATATTTTGTTGTAATAAACATCTATTTTTCCCCAGCATTTCTACACATGGGTCATTTGTTTCTGTTTCCTGGGTTAGGCTTCCAATGAGGGCAAGCATGACTTGGGCTCAGTCTATTGTCTCAATAAAAATATTAATAATACTGGTGGTCATAAGGATTCTCCAGGGGTCCTTAAGATGATCATCTTTGAACCTGATTATATTTTACTTTTATGTACAAGTGACTAATCACTGGCATTTGATAATGAAAAAAAAAAGATGATATGTTATAATGTTATAGCACAATCAGAGTTAGTCTTCCTACTAATTTTAATTAACCTGAAATTAATTCAGGTTAATTTCCTGATTTAAAAAAGAAAATAAAGTTTGGTTGGAAATGGCGTAAGGAAACAAAAATGGTCATTTGGTCATTTTGTAATGCTTTGTGAACAAAAATTTGGAAAGCTTTACTAATATATCTTGTTCTATCATCATATGCTCTTCAGGAAAACAAATGGATTACTACTTAATTGAAAAATTAAAGTCTATTCATTATACGTTTTTGTACAAAGAAGGTTTCATTTCAAGACAAATTCCTACTCTGGCACGTGATAGAGAGAAATAGGATACTCTTGGGTGACAGCAAATTAAGCATGACTAGCTTGTAGTGGCTGATTTAACACATGACATAGGAATTAGCTCTGGATATATTATAGGCTTTGGAGTGGGGTAGCCAGGATGATGTGGCAGATGTATGTGTAAAACCTGTATTTTAAATATATGGCCTAGAATTCTTTAATTCTATGACTGTTCTATGTCCAGACAAGAGTTTGTAAGCATAGTTTTGTTTCCCCTAAATGTGAAACAAAGCCAACCAGGGCCACTTAGGGAAAAGGGGATCCTCAAGGACCTATTTAGACAGTTGCTTCCAGAAAAAGAAAAAGTCTTCTGTCAAAGACGTTGTCAATCCTATTTTGAAAGATTGATTAGGTAGCTGATTTTTTCCTTCCTTCTGTCCTTGGAGAAAATGAGAAATAACAGGTCCCCTTCCACTTTAGACTAACCATTCATATACTTTATGACAGTTAGGTTTCCCTTGAGCCTCCTCTTCTCCAGGACAAATTATGCTAACTCCTTCAGTCTGTCCTCATAGGGCCTATTTTTCAACCATTAAATCATCTTATTGTCCTCCCTATATCTTCTCCAGTTTCTTCAAAATCCTTTTAAAATAGAAAGTCTTAAATTTGATATCTTTGCATATATTAGATAAGTTAGAACTTCAGGAAGATATTTGTTTTCACATTCTAAGTCGGAGAGTTGTTCACTACGACACAGGTTAGTTGGGTCAGAGGGATAAGAAGCAAAGGAGAAGCCAGGTGAACCGCTTAATATTTTCAACTCAGTGGATTTTTATGATCAGAAATAGTGAAAACTGTGCCTGGAAAAATGTCATAGGATTCTTCATAAGTCCTTTGGGAAGATACTAGAATAAAACATTATTTTAAAAACAACCAGAGCTTCTTTTGTGTTTTTTTGTAAGTAAATAATCTGACACCTCTCTTTACTAATTATAATGCTGCAAAGTAAAAGATTAGGAGGTGAACTAACATAATGCCACATTCAGGACAAAAAAACTGTAATAGAGGAAGATGGGGACTGTTAATTCAAGAAAGGGCATAGGGACTCAGCATTAGAGTGACTTCAGCTTAATTAAGAGCTAGATCCACTTTTTCAAGCAGATTTTGATGCAAAGAGGGGGCATTTGTGGAGTGTTTCCTAGAGAAATTTTATTTCTTGTTAGTATACGACCAGTAGGAAGGGTATGATATTGGCTTTGCTGATATGCTGTTCTGGCTTTATGGCATTACATTATCGTCTCTGCAGCATCACTTTGATTTTGGATGATTAGCATAATATTGTCATTTCAACCTCTCCATTCCATGAGGGCCAAAAAGGAACCCAAAATCTTATAAACTGAATTCCCCTCTACACCAATTACTATGAGAGAAAGATTCCATTGTGATAAAAACTTAGAATAAAAACCCTAAACTTTCTAGTCTTTTCTTACTTCAACTTAAGTGTATTAATAATTGAATTTCTTTGATACCTTCACTTTAAACCTAACGTCTTGCATATCTATGCCCAAAGCAAAATACCTGGCCTTTATCCTACTCGCTCTTTTTGGTTATGCACTAGGAAATGGGGTAAACTGCTGGATTGCCTCCACGAGACAGAAATTCAGTCACTAAGAAAAGCTGGTACTGTGTTCTTTCCAATATCCTCCTTATAAGTCAACAATAAATACGAGGCATCGCAACCAAGTCAGCTTATAAAAGCTTTCTTTCCCCAGATAGAAAGCTGCACGATTCACCCATTGCTGGTTTATTTTCACTTTATGGGGGTGATAAACATAAATTGGCCATGCCCATCCTGAAAAACCACAGGCAGATCTTAGAGGGCTCTTGCATTGAATGGTGTGCGGTGGTGAAATATTTTTTATTTTGCACTGACCCCTCTGTGAAAGCTAATGCAGTACAGTCTTACCATTTTTGCAGACAGGACAACATTGTTCTGGTTCATAGACTGGGTTGACACACTCAGGAACTGCGCAGTCTGCTACAACACAGTGAACTTCATTGCTGGGCTCACAGCGACACCATTCACATGGAGAGGGCTAGGAACAAATCTAAAATTAGCCCCTTTTCTCCTAGAACTTAATGCTTGCACATTCATAGGCTGTCAGAAGACAAAACAGTAGTGTTTATATTGGCTTTACAGTATTAACTCCATTCACCATGTATATAATCATTCTTCCCCAGTTGAAGGCCACCTGGATATCCAAGCCAAGGTGAGTTGCCACATGCAGATCAAGTTGCCATGAGTCACTGGGGGCTCATGTGTGACTTTTCCTGGCTAGTTTCCTACTTTCCAAAGACATGTTTGGACAACTACTGTGTCACCTCCTGGTTTGGTTTCCAGATGTGCTGACTACTCTGTCTTCCTCTGGAAAAGAGGAATGGTACTGGAAAGTGTGAAATAAGTTTTTGCCATTTATAATTTTTCTTCCTAAGAAAATTACTGGGTAAATGGTAAATGAACATTTACTGGGAAAATGGTAAAGGAACATCTTAACCCTTTGTATGAACTCTTCTTTTCAAGCTAATCTGGACTCTAAATGACATTGTTTTTCCAATGAGAATTTTAGAGGAGATTGTATTTGGGATCCAAACATCTAGGTACTGTAGCCTCTCAGAAAATTGAGGGAACACCTTGCATCTTGCCTGCTTGCTTTTATGAATGAACTAAAATCGTTTGACTTAAAAAGCCACTATTTAGGAGGCAAGGACTCTAAAAATAGAACTGAAAAGTAGTTAATTTAGAGGAAAAAAATGTAAAAGGTCAGGAAACAGTTTTTGTCTTCAGAGTACTTACCGACCAAGATTGAGTTTGGAATTTTCTGTTTCCTTTCTAGAAACTGCCTGCACCACAAATAATCTAAAGTAGTGGCCACTCTGTGACTTTCTCATTCTTTACAAGTTCTAGCGCTCCTTTTTCATGAAACAGAGGTTTAGAATTCTGGAATGACAACTTGGGGATCTCAGAAGTTATGCAGGTCTCTACTTCTCAAATAAAGCCATTTGTTCCTAGAAAATTCTGCCTCCAACCTATGCCACAGCTCTCCACTTCCAGATTATGTTCATTAAAACCCTCTACCTTTGTCTCAGGGGCTACTGTCTATAATTCCTGTCTGCTCTTGTTTCTTCTTACACCTGACAATTTGGGTAACATCAATGCTCCTGGATTCAGGTAGTCTGTGGGGGTAGAAACCTTTCAACTAATTCTCTTTAAATTAATTTTATCTTTGCTTTCTGCTTGAAGAATGGTAACCTAGCTTTCAAATAAGTATTTTACTTTTAAGTTTCACAGGAACAGGAGAATTAGACATAGAATCTGTGGGAAGAGTATTGCTATTTCTTAGCATGGTCAAGTAGTTTGTTGAAGGGTACAGGTAAGCTCTTGGCCCATGTGGGGAGTTGTGTTAAGCATTTCAGAAGAATCTATTGTATCCTCCCAAGCACTGGGATTTTCTTGACAATCCTCTACTGAATAATTTCAGTAAATAAAGGAAAAGACTTGATACTATGGCAGATTATTTGATGGAGGAAATGTTTCACAAGGAAGCAGTGTAAGCAATGGAAATTCTTGCTGCCATATTGCTCCCTTATTGTATCTTAAATTCCCAAGCAAACTTGTCAGAAGGTATCCCCGTCCTTGGTTAACTGCAAGGTAGTTTTGCACAACCTTCTACAGTACAGTAAGAACTTGACCTACATTTATTGCTAATTTGAGAGAAAAAGAGAGCCATGAGTATCACTGCTTCCACATTCTGCTCTTCCACAGTTATGATTTTTTGTTCTCGCTGGTTTCTTTCTTGCTGAAGGAGGGACTAATCTGTTGCAACTCTAGTGAACTGACTCTGGCATTAAAAATCCCAAAGCCCTCCTAAATTTTCCAATGTAAAATGTTTAACTCAATATAACTATGGTCTTCAAGAAAGACCATAGTTTTGGACTATTAGATTCCCAACACAGACTGATGAAGAATGCCATTCTAATTCAAATGTTTTTTAACGTCATTAACTACTGGGTTATCATGCTAAGCAATTTACTTATGTCAACTTACTTATTTCTCATAGAAACCTTGTGCAGAAAGATTGGTTATTATCTCCATCTCACAGATGAGGAAATCGGCTGAGAGAGGTTCAGCAGCTTTCCCAGGTGCTATAGGCAGAAAGGGACAGAGGCAGGACTTGGCTCTTGGCAGCCAAACCACTATTGCCACGTGACAGCAAGAATCGTATTCTGTGCACTCCCATCTAAGTAGTTCACTTTCAAAGCTTTGTACATTTCTACATGCATTCCAGGTCCCCAGTAACAACCATTAGCAACATGTTATAGAAGTTCTGTGTTATACGGGTAACCCCTGTATAACACGGAACTTCTATAACATGGCTTCCCTCTAACATTGTTCAAGAATTGGGGAAAACCCTCCTACAACACAGCATCCTAAAACACGGTTTCACTTTAACACAGTTTGAGAATTAGAGAAATCCCCAAACAACAGGGAGCGTAATAAGAGCTTTTAAGAGCAAAAGATATCTCATTTGAAATTTTTCATTCGAGCGTGGATGTCGTACAAGATTTAACTGCAGAATTTTAAAATGTATTAGAATTTTAAATCCATTTTCTTTGCGGAGTATTAAGTTCAGAGGATGAAGATACCTTGTCAAGCCACAAGATTGCCACGGGGATATGAAAGTCAATTTGGGGAATATAATCAATAATGTTGTAAAGAGTTTGTAGGGTATCTGATGGACACTTGTCTTATTAGGGAGACCACCTCAGGGATGCTGTAGATGCCTGATCACCAATCTGTACACCTGAAGCTGAAGCTGAACAATAATGAATGTCAACTACAGATATATATATATATATATATATATATATATATATATATATATATATATATATATATATATCTGTAGCAGAGTACAGCATTAGGAATAGAGACAGTGGAAATGTAATGGCTGTGTGCGATGTGAGAAGGGTAGTGGATTGGGGGAGGGGGCTTATCACTTTGTGAGGGGTATAAATGACAAATGACTAACTATTACGGTGTTTTGTATACATGAAACTAATAAAAAAAATTTTTTTAAATTATAGAACTAGAAAACATAAAAAAGAAAAAAAGATATTTTGTCAAAAAAAAAACACACACACAAAAAACGCCCTTGATTAATGGTGCTTAGTAGTGATGAAGAAAATATTAGTTACATATTAATATGTTATATTTTGGTGAAAATTGCTTTAATAAAGATATTTCTCTTAATTATAAAAATATAATACTATCTTTTTAAAAATTTTTCGAACCCAACCTCCTTTTTGGTATTAGTTCTTTGTTTCGTATAACACAGATTCACATAACATGGCATTTTTAGGAACCTAACAACCATGTTATACGGGGATTACCTATAATTGATTTATAGAGGATAGATACTTCTTGCTAAGAAAGACAATTACAGTAACTAGGATAATTATGCATACAAAGATTATTATGGAGCTGCAGAGCTTGTTAACCTTCTGTGAATAGAAAATTGGAGTAGGCTGAAGTCAGGTTGCCACAAGGCTCATGTTCAAGCCTTGGAGCCTGGGAGCTACATTCACTGGTATGTGGGAGAAGCACTAATGGATAGGGGCCCAGTAGAGACCCCAGGGCATTTGTCTGAAGTCAGAGAAGGCTGGATGTGCATGCACTAGAATCCTGAGAAATACTCTGGGTAACAGCTTAGGCTACAAGGCTTCCTGATAAAAGGGTGCCTGATTTTTGAAGGATTTTGAATAATGAGAAACATAAATTAGAAAAATAAAAATGTCACCCCAGCCATTAGCAGCTTCAAATCCTTCCTGAACCTGATTTTATTCGTGTGCTCTGTCACTTCCTGTTCCAGAATCTCTTGTCTGAAACATGTTATTTCTTCTTTTATTTTCATTTTTTCCCCAAATAACGTCACTGTTTCAGTCCATTTCTTCTCATTTGCTCCATATGCACCTCTCTTCCCCCTCTAAACTGCCCATCAAATTGCACCCATTGACCTCCCGCTCAAGTCCCTTCAGCCCTCTTGCCACGCCTCTTTCCTTTCATAAGCTCACCGGTTCCGACACCATTGTTTTCTTGCACAGCTTCACTTCCTCCACTGCCCCTGCTTTCCCCTGCTCTTCTGAAAAGACGTTGCTTAGACAGCAAGATGTTCTTAGGAGTGAGCAGTGTGCTACTTTGACATTAAGTTCAGACTTTAAAAATCCTTCCTACTTTACAGCGTAAAACTCTGAAAGGTTTGGTGCTTTGAATAAATCTTTACATCTCATGCGCTGGGCTGGTTACAAATTCCCTTTTATCAGGCTCTTCAATATGAAAACTATAGATTAAATCTGAAAATGTACCCGTAAAACCAAAGATTAAACAATAAAGCTATCCTTAGAGGTGCAGAGGACACGGAAACAAGTACTTGGGGGAAAAAAAAAAAAAAAAAAAAAAATATATATATATATATATATATATATATATATATATATATATTTTTTTTTTTTATATATATATATATATATCCTTACTAGCCTTTTTAAAGGAACATGTGAGAAATTATTTCTAGTACAAGGCTTTAGTCAGTTAGAGATTTGGTAAGTAAGATGATTAAATGACACCACCCTACAATTTTATACCAGGAAAATCTTTTTCTAAGAAATGTCACAGAACATTTTATTTCTATGAAAGCTTTGGAAAATGAAGTAACATTCACTATATGTACCTTTACATAAATTTTAATTGAAATTAGGGTTAAAGACCAAATTTATTTGTTGATGTGTGTGTTAGATGATCTGAGTATATGTTGTGAGTCTACACCTCAGGCTTAGTGTTTTGAATATCTAATGTGGGATCTTGTTTAAACAGAAAATGTGTATTTTATCTGTAGTTCCTGCTATCACTGAATACATTTGCATGGCAAATCCAAATGCCCCAGTTGCACCCAAATTTCAAAGGGGTTTCCTGATATATATATATATATAGATAGATAGATAGATAGATAGATAGATAGATAGATATTATATATATATATATATATATATATATATATATATATATATGTATATATATAATATATATAATTATATATGTTACATTTATTATATCTATTATATATACCTCTCTCTCTCTCTCTCTCTCTCTCTCTCTCTCTCTATATATATATATATATATATATATATATATACATACATACACCATGTTTCCCCAAAAATAAGACCTAACTAGAAAATAAGCCTTAGCATGATTTTTCAGGTTGACATCCCCTGAACATAAGCCCTAATGTGTCTTTTGGAGCACACCTTAATATAAGACCTAGTCTTATTTTTGGGGAAACATTTTATATATATATATATATATATATATACATATATATATATATATATATATATATTTTTTTTTTTTTTTTTTTTTCCTTAAATATTGCTTTAGGTGACTAGAATCCAAATTTTCTTCCTTGGTATCAGAATGAAAACATGGCAATACACCATCATTTTCAAAATAGTTATCTTCTAAAGACCATGAAGTTCAAATCCCAATGTCTCTGTCTGTGATTTCTGAGCATTCTTGGAGAATTGGAGGAGAGGTACTAGAATCCTAGAAACAATAGAATTCTCCATGACTTTTTTTTAATGAAAAAATTACACTGAGAACTAGTAACTTAATTACTGGAATAATTGAATAACTTCTAAACAATTGTCAAATATGTTCTTTGTAAGAATTTGGAAGCTAAGAGTTAATGCAGGATTATTAGAACATGTTATTACAGACTGTTACATAGAATTTTCCAAATATTTATAGACAATGCACATTTATTTTGTATTCTGAATATTTACTTACTTATCTATACCTGAGGAAAACCTGAACACATACTTATCTATACCTGAGGAAAACCTGAGTGTTTGGTTCATGCAACCATACCTCATGGCATCATTATTTATGTGGTGACTGTTACTGGCATTGTTCACAGAGTGCCCAGCAGGAAATGGTCACAGTCCATAAGATTTGTTATATGAAGTTAAACGTCAAAGTGACAAGGGACATAGCAGTGTTCAGCTCTCTGTTTTAATTCAATGAAGTATAGTATAACAATATTCATACAAGTTGAGACACTCTCAATTAGGAAAAATAGAAAAAAATAATCTCACATAGCTGGCTTTGCTTGGGTGGTTGTGGTATTATGGCTAACAGCAAGCTCTCTGTAGCCATGGTTCTTGAGTTCTAGTCTTAGATGCTTTGCTTAATGGCTGGGAATCTCGGGGAAATTACATAACTGTCTGTGCCTTAGTTTCTTAATCTATAAAATGAGAATAACAATATTACCAGCTTCATAGAGTTATTGTGAAGCACATAAAATATGTAAGAAATATTACATCATCATTATATTTACTTGCATTCTTAATGAGTTTTCTGAAAAAAAATTAAAGTATAAAATTGGGAGCACAAGACTACATTTAAAAGAATATTTAAGTTATTTCTCTGGTCCAAAGTGTAATCTGATGGCAGAGGTGGTCGCAATAAAGTTTTATCGGACTTGGTTGGGTGGGGGGGCGGGATTTTGTGAACGAATAGAATTAATCATGTCAGAAACACATTGAAAACAAATGATTAGAAGCCTCTAAATTAAGAACAATTGTGAATGGTTAAAATGACCATTGGAAATCACTCAGAAAAAGAAAAGCAACAGACCCATTTTAATTTCCTGAAGGTTCATCATTTAGATGTCAATTCAAATTCCCTCTCTGCAGGTAGGTCTCCCCAGACTATCCCTCCATCATCTCTCTCCATAATGTTGTTCACGCCGACCTCTAATCAGTTCATGAAATTATCTTATGAATTTGTTCATAGTTATTGATCGATTGATTCTTATCTGCCTTCCCCGTAGATTATAAGCTTCTTATATAGTATACTGTTCATTGCCATATTCTGAGTACCAAGAAGACAACTTATCACATAATAATCAATAAATATTTAACATATGCATAATCACTTATGCAAAATTTATGGTTTTTTTTATTTATTAAGCCATACATCTGAGAAGCTTCATCCATGTTCAAGGGCGCTTTAGGGGGAAAAGTTTCGGACTATGAGTCATGAAACAACTATTTGAGTTTCAATATTATGGCAATGAACATAAACTCACTCTCTAAAGGTAATTTGAAATTCATAATATCTATCAGGTGGATCCCAATGTAAGTCAATCTTCAAGCACTCCATTGACTACACTATCTAGCAGATGATTGCAGACTTTTATTGCACTAGAAAATACTATGATAACTAAATTTAGGACAAGTACACATGCAGAGAAATTGCTCAAGAGTCTGAGAAAAGCTAGTCTCATTTTATAATGTATATCAAGTTCAATGGCTGCTTATTAAACAAAATTATTTTAGTATATGATGCAGTGTTTTTTAGGAAAAAGACCTTAAACATGTCCATTTTCTTAAAGGATGGGTTAGAGTACAAAGTCCAACAAAACACATTCTGAATATTCTGAGAAACAAAATTTGATTTCTAGAAAGCCCTCTGTAAATATTGCTGGAGGTCTAAGGAATAGATAACTAAATGGACAGGATATACGAGTATTCTAAATGCCAAGTTTTAGCATACTATCAATGACTTTCCTTCTGACCAAGTTACATTAGACTTTGGAAACTATGCAGTCTCTACCTTTGATAATTGGTAGAAATTTTTAAATATATGAGTGCTCAGGTTACTTTTTCAAAAATTTCCCATTAAACAACTATTTAAAATCTGATCTCTACCAAGGAAAATACACTGTGTTAAGAAGCACTCTTCTTTTAGGGATAATTTATGGCATAAATTTCATCACTTTATGAAACAAATCTCATTACTTTCAAACTGTATGAGAAGTTTGGAAGACACTATTTCAAAGTTGCTGATGCCTGTCGGGAATCTCACTGTTCACTTCATTAAAATATACATTAAATTACAGAATACAAGAATACTTAACATCCACTGTCACTCCTGTAGCCAGTAATTTGCGTGCAGTAGGTGTCACCTAATAATCAATGAATCTGATGGGTTTTAACCAAAATTCACAACCATCCGAAAAAAAGAAAACCCACTGCATCACTGATTAAAATGCTCCTCAGTGTCCCCTGTTGAATGGGATTATGATGACCTCTTCAGTGTTCTGCCCTATTGATTGGAATATATTTGAAATACTGAGATAGTAAGTCTTACAAAGTTATGAACATAGAGCTGGAACGTCTTAAAGAATTTTAATACCGCTGAAGCAAATAAAAAAATCAGATGCATAAATATTTTTTGTAGCAAATGTGTATGATGTATTATTTGAGTAACACGTTAAATAGTAGCTGTTCTGGCTTTTTCTGGGAAGTTGATATTTTGATAATACATTCTAGAATATTATTTCTAGGTGTCTGTCAAAGAACACTTCATGTTTATTAAAAACACATTTCAGTCAAGTGACTGAAGAAGTGCACATAGCTTTGGCCATACATTTATGATAAACTAGTTAATAAACTAAATTCAGAAATAAAATATAATTTTAAAAAATTATTTATCTAGTATATTTATGAAATGTACATTATATACATGATAATGTATACAAAGTGAACCAAGATGAACTACAGATCTGGCTTGTCTTTAATAAATGACAGTCTAAAACACAATAGTGAGAATCTAGATCTATAAATATATTTTAATTTTTTAAAACAAATAATTTTTTATAAGAATAACTGATGGTACATTTTAAAAATGGAATACAGAATTACTGGAGTTTATTTTTATTTGCATTTACTCCAAGCTAATGTAAAACTCAAGAATATTGCAAAACAATTGATGAAATGCCCGATATAAAATTGTTAATTACCAAGTACAAAAAAGTTAACTCATTCTTCAAAATTCATCTTATATTTGCAACACGTGACATTATATGAATGGCTTACTTTTTCCCTAAACATATTTTACCTGAAAAAATTACTTTAATATACTCTGGCTTATGTTTTATGGACAGGTAACTCTACCTCTACAATTACATACCATTTATTCTCATAAACTGATGGTCTAGTGAACTAATATTATTTTCTGAATGTTTTCAAGAGTTTCACGACAAAAAAAAAGTAGCTTTTTCTGAATTATGAAGAATAGCATGCAGAAAAGAAAAGGATAAGTAGAATGTAAGTAAAAGTATTTTTCTTTAGTTGCAATCACAGATATATTTTTTAAGTAGGCAAGGTGCACTTATCAAGGAAATACCGGTTTGAATGCAAAAGGGGGAAAATATTTTTGCTGCCTCTAAGATCTTAGAAGGAGAACCCAATGGAATAGACAAAGGCTAGAGGATTCGAGACACAGATTTTGATAAAGTATCACACCTATACTTGTGAAATAGCCTATAAAAGCAGCAGCCTTTAGTCCTTCACTGATAAGCTGGATTGACAGTTGACTTTCGTACAAGACAGGTCTTTGACAATGAACTAAGTATTTTCAGTAGATCCTGTGTTTCCATACTAAAGATACTTCATTTATCACCTATTTATGCAATGGGGAAGAGATGAGTAACTGTATAATTTCAAAACTTTTCCATTGACACTGAGAAGGACAGATTGTTGGTATCAATTAAAAAGCTAGTTACCTATAATAGCATTAAAATAAGGCCATGTGTGGGTGGGGGAGAATACATCACCATTAGAATTCTACAACCTGAAAGAATTATGTAAGTGGCAAATACAGCAGTCCTATTCTATGGAAACATTAAAAGGAAGTGATGTCAGAAAAGAGAGCGGGCCATTACTTAGCTTGCTAGCCTTCCATGGTGCACAGTGAACTCAGGATATAGGAGTTATAGGCCTGGTACAACCAAATCCATTTGTATTGTGAGTGCCAAACAGACTATTACTTAAGAAATCTCTCTTTGCCACTGTCTTAGTATTTCTCTGAGCAAATATTATCTAAAAGTTGAAATCTTTTCTTTATTTTCCATTTGTTGGTAACTTTCTTTTACATGTTATAAAGGGGAAGCACTTAAAATTAATAAAGTGTTTTATAACTGCTAATATTAAAATATATTAATTTCAAATTTGAAGTCCAAACAGCAATTTCCTAATGAATTTTATACTTCATTATTTGATGCTTAATTCATAGCTTACCTCATTCCATAAAAATATATTGAGATGGCTTGTAGGCAATAATATGAAAGTATATTTAAATTTTAAAAACCTTGAACAAGTAATTTCTTGATAAACCTTTCAAATTTAGTGTGTATTTCTGTGCGAGGTACATCAGGAGCAGTCACAATTTTGAAACTATGTATAAAATTTATTAGTGCTATCCCACTGGAATTGGGCTGTATGGAGTAAGCACATTTGGAGCTCAAGTCATGCTGTCAAAAACTGTTGTTTTACCTTGGATGGATTACTTAGGCCACTTGAACCTGGGTTTTCTCATTTGCAAGATGGAGGTAATAATAACATAATATTAATAGGGCTCTAATTTTCTCACTTGATTTCTTATAAGACTAAGCGAAACTTGTGAACTATATAACGGAACTTGTAAACTATGTAACATCATTTAAATGACTATCATCTTCATCGTAGCTTTCAACTTGACCAGTATTCCTTTATTTATTTCCCTTTGTACATTTTCAATGGTTGTGTATTTCTCAAGGACGTTCTACATTTACCATAAAGTATTCATGTTATTATAGCATAATCATTTTCATTATGAATGACTTAAAATATTGGATTTGTAAAGAACATATCTTTTAGAGTTTTGAAAAGCATCTCTAAAACGTAACAATGTTTGCACTCAGATAATGGTTAGATCCTTATTTACAGAGATGAAACTTCAATCTTTAATCAGATTCTTGCCCAAAACAGACTTGTTGTACAGGGTAATGTAAGCTCACATGTTTTGGAGTCTTATTTAAGTATCTTCTAGCTTCAATGTGAATGTCCTAGAATCTCATGAACAAAAGTAAAATTCTCTGTGATTGTCGTTTTTCTCCCTAATGAAGCTTTCTAAATCTCAGTAGCCAAAGGTTCAGTATTTTAGCAGGATTTTACTTTTAATGTTGGGGGAAAATTAAGGTTAGATTGAACAATTTTATTTTTTCCCCTGTCATATTTAGGAACGGGAAATAAAACTAATATGCAGTAAAAATAAGTTTCAGAGAGCTATAGCTGTTCTTCACTATAAGAAAAAAATGACTAAATTTGATAACTACTGGAAGTTTTTACAATTGACTATGGTATTTTTAGACTGAAAAAGTCATTATCGAGGTCTGTGGTTTTTTGTTGTTGTTATTTTAAATTTGTACTTCACTGATGTAGGAAGTAAAGAAAGAAAAAAAAACCAACAACCTAAATTTGCAAAAATATTCCTAGTCAATTCGCACTACATTCAGAATGCAGTTTTGGTTTGTTTGTTTTAATGATTGGGAATGTGCCTCTTTATATGGCCTCTCTATGGCCATGGGAGTTTTTAAAATGAAAGAAATTGAGCCCTGTAAAATATGGAGCAGAGAAAGAATTTTCTTCATGTCAGCAATGTACTACATTTCCATCAGAAATATACAGGATTTAACGTTAAATTTTTGAGTTGTAATTGAACACTTATTCAAGACTATAGGACATGTACACGCTCGAATGAAAAATAGATCATCTCTACCACTTGTCCTGCGTAATGTCCACAGTGAACTTGTGGAACCTGGTCAGCTATAATAGAGAGAGTATTAGAGTTAGAATCAAAAGCCATTCCCTCTCATTTATGAGAATAAAAATGTCTTAGAACGAAATAACTCAATAAGGGAACACTGGTGCAAAATAGTTCATGAAATTGTCATCAATTACTTGTTCTGCCTGAGGCCTAGATCTGGTTGTGTCACTCAAGCCCTTGGGTAACTCTCTACTTAGTCCAGGCTGTGACCCAAGCTCCTCAGCCAATTCATGTTGTGAGTTGGCCCCATGCTCCCTTCTCATTCTTCTCACTCACTTTTTGTTTCCTCCATGCCGTGTGCTCTGGCCACTTGGGTTAATTCACTTTTCTCTGTACATGCTTTGCATTTACTTGCACAAATTTTCCAATTTTTTTTTTTGAAATACTTTTAATGCACTAAAATTTCCACTCTTAGGATATCTTCCTTCAGTCCTTGAGACTGAATTACTTCTTTCTTTATAGGAGTTCCTAGAGCAGTCATCACAGCCACCTGTTATTAGTGGTACTTGTATTATTTCTTTTGATAGTCTAGGAACACCTGGAGTGTCAGATTTATGTCATATATTTTGGTGCACCCCCACAAGACCTACCCCATGTGAGAGATATTTAGTAAAATGGGGCACAATAAAATCAAACTATAGAGTATGTAAGTTGATTGAAAAATGTAAAAATGGACTGATACCTAAGTACACAGACTATATATATATATATATATATATATATATATATATATATATATATATATATGTTTTTTTCACTTAGTATAATAGGAAATAATTACATTACTTTAAACTAAAATATATATTTGACTTGCCGCGTCTCAAAAAGCACAAGATATAAAAATAATGAAAATTTGATTATTTTTGCTTATCTATTATATCTGAGAATTCTCTGTAAGTGGAAAGTTATTAAATTATTATGCATCCATGCAAAAAGCAAAGCTGTATTCCTTGCAGACAAGTGTGAATGCAAAGAGATATTTACTGTTAAGTATGTATATAACACATTTAAAATAGGCAAGTCTACATGCCTTTTAAAATTTACATGTGTGGAAAGAGATCCCTGAGACCACCCACAAGTGAAGTAGGTCCGATATCTATCAGAACCCAAATAATATGTAACCTGCAAGAATTCAGTTTAGAAAGAGTTGCTGACAGTACAATTCGAGGGAAGTATAAAGGGAAGAAGAATTTGATCCTAGATCAGAAGTTGGCAAACTTTTGCTATAGAGGGCCAGATAGAAAATAGTTTTGATCCATCTGGGACATACGATCTGTTGGGCACTACTCAATTGTGCATTGTAGCCTAAAAGACACAACAGACAATACATACATAAATGAAAAGCATTACTGTTTCCAATAAAACTCTATTTACCAAATAGGTGGTGAGCTGGATTTGGCTAATGGATTATAATGTGCCCAACCCTGTCTTAGCTTTTTGGTTATATGTAACTGGCATCATTGTCTTTATTATTTTGGATAAGTCACTTTACAGTTAAACTGTTTTATGTAACAAAAATTAATAAATTACCATAAATAATCACATTAATTGCAATTTGGGGAACTTTAAAAAGAACCAGAAATGAGAAGATACACTGAGACATACAGATTTTTTTTTATCATTAACTGCCCACAGAGTCAACGAAATAAACGATAATGTTGAATCATTAGCCAGATATTTTTAAACTGTATTTCACTGTATTATTATTAACTTCAAGATGTTAATAGATGTTCTGAGAAAAAAAAGTGTTTCATAAATTTGTGAAACACAGGATTAAAGTCAGTTTAGTAGTAATAATAGTAAAAATGTCAGATAGCTTTTATGAATCCCTTCTTGTGTGCCAAATTTTTACTATTATCTCTATTTTAGAGATGTGTACACTAAGACAGACAGAGGTAATATGTGCCTAAGTCACTTGGCGGTAAATGATTGAGCCCACTCTAAAATCCAGTTTTCAACCACACTGTTAAGCTCTTATCTGTTAAACTATACATACCGATTCTCAAACAAACACTTTAAAAATGCTCAAGCACTGTCAGTATACTAGTGTGCACTGCCCATTTCCAAGACATGTTAAAGGAATTGAGTAACTTTGTCATGGTCAAAGTTACTTGACCATGACCAAAAAAAATCGAAATCCTTACTAAGAATCTCACAGGGTACTAGTGTTCCCTAGAAGTTAGTCTGGAAAAGACTACATGATGGCATTGTTTACCAGACACAGCTGATCATTAGAATAGTCTGTGAAACTTTAGAAAAATGTAAATTTAAATCATTTTAATTGGTATTAAAAAAGGAGAGATCAAGGCATGTGAGTTTTTCCAACTTCCTTGCCTTAGGTGATACTGACCATGTGCCATTTTAAGGATATACCTTTGTTCCAATGCCATGTAACTAGAGACATTTGCACACACCATCCATTTTGCATAGTCTGTTCCAGTTGTGCAGTGAGAGATGGGAGTTTGTAGAGTGAAAAAACCAAGAACACAGTCCTCACTTCCTGAAAACCACCACATGTATGGCAAGAATAGCTAATTTAGTTTCTTTGTTACTTCTTAATAGTCTATGTCAAAACAAATAGGTAGTGTTTAATCTATTTTTATTTTATTTTGGCCTATATGCTTCGGTTTAATTACAGAATTGTTCGTTTTTAGACAGAGGATCTCCTTTTTATCAGAGACTTTGCAAATTGCAATTTGCAAAAGGAGCCTATCTGTGTCAGACTGATTTTAGATATGCCAATATTTTATTGTTCTTGTGTACTTGTAACTCTGGGTTGTCATGGTAATAGGTCCTAACATCACATTTCTATAGACAATCGGTTGACATAAATCTTTGCAGCAAACATATTTATTGGAAAGAAAGATGCAAATGAGCGGCATTTTCCTGTTATACCTGAAGGTAGTAAAATGTATAAAAAAGACCACAGGAGAACAGTGTATTAATATATTGCCTTTGCAAATAATGAGCTATGTTATTGTGGTGTTTTCAATACGTTTCTGCTGGCCTTGTTTTATCATCTGTAAAATAAGGGAGTTACAGTTACAAAATAATTTCAAAGTTCTTTTCCAGATCTAAAATTCTATGGTCAGCTCTTAAAAGAAGGTAGGACCTAGACTGTGAAAAACAGACCATAATGCTGGTCTTTTATCAATAGAAGAATTTATATAAACTCAGATACTAGAAAACAATTCCATGCCAAGAAGTAACACTGGTCGTCTAAGGTCAATATTAAAACAAAGTTATTTCAAAATCCTATCCAAGTAATATTTAATTCAAACAAATTTAAGCAGTTAGAATTTAGTTATAAATTAATATGTAATACTATAATTTTCAATTTCCCAATACCATTTATTCTTCACAAGACATATATGATATATTATAGTACTCATCCTATAGATAGAAAGATTAAAATTATTTGAGTTTTGTTCATGGTCACATGACATAATAGGGAAAGAATTAAGAGTTGTGCTCAATGGACTTTTATCTCCTTTAGACAACTTTTCACAGCCACAAACTATCATCTGAAAACTTTCTTGGGAGATAAATGATTTTTGTTGTTACTTTAGTACTTTATTCACTCTTTTCATTGTGTCATTAAATCCTTGCAAAGATGGCTTTACTGTGATGTGCTACATACCGAAGGCTAGAGGCAAGGAAATCAACGATGGAGGTGTGTTAGACTGAAATTACTGATGTTAATCAGTAGTGATAATAAAAGTTCAAAGCACAGACTCTAAAATGAGCTGGTTCCCTATTAATAATGGCTATTGTTTGAAAGATCACCTGGATAAGCAAAACTACTGATCACTTCAAATTGCCTCTTGGTTATTTGTTTCAAGTTCTTCCTCAAAAACTTGTCAAAGTACAACTAAAAAATAAACCAATAAGCTTTTCCTGTGCTGGCCTTCATAAAACACTGCCTGATGTATAAATCAAGCTGTAGGAAAATAAAACAAAAATATGGGGTCATGGCGACTAAGGAGAAGTAGGAACAAGATTCACATAATTTTAAAGTGAGATTTTCTTTAAGAACATTCCAGCTCCTTCGAATTTCAAACACAAACACAAACATGCACCGTACACGCATGCACGCATGCGAGTGCATGCTTCAATACACATATAGAGCAATTTCAATTTGGATCATCTAGATTATTCTACAAAATTTACACAAAATATGTAGACCTGATTTATGAAATAATGTAAAGGAAATAGAAAGAAACACACCTGTTAATATCAGACCATTAATCAATTATGCATTTTGGAGAGTAAGGCCACAATTAAAAATAGGCAAATTTCTAAAATATCCAACACATTATACAACTGGAGTTAAAGTTTGAAAGGGAGACTACCAGGTCACCTTTTCAATTTCATCTTCTTGTACCATTGGAGACTCAGGAAGTGGCTGGTGGCTGAACTCAAGTCTGAGGTAGTCACTAACAGTGACAAGCTCCACAAATCACAGATGTGGCTGCAAATCAAACACCAATTGCCCCACGAGCTCAGGGCACAGAAGCCCAGTCACAAATCTTTGTAGTCATTCTTATCACACAGTTACCACCATTAGCAGCAGCGTCTTGCAATATGATGGACAGCAATAAATATCGGTGCGTGAGAATGAAAAACTATTTCTACATACAACTAAACAAAGGGCTAGCTGACCATCAGTCCTCTTAAAATTTAAAGCTAGAGAACTTTTCTGACTGGACACAGACTATTTCACCTTTTCCAGGGTTAACCAGGAAGCCGTTTATTCTTATTCCCTCATTTAAAAAAGTGTTAAATGAAGAAAACCATTCCCGAATATTACTGGAGATTTTGAAAATAAAACAAATTATTATAAAAAACTGATGTTTCCTAGATTTAGTGTAGCTTTATAGAATTAAAAACTGCCAAGTGAGCACAATATAACAATGAAAAAGGGTGCGAGGAACTTTATAAATTTAAGTTTTAATAAAATTGACATCTAATCTCTGAAATTGATCTTAGATTATACATATTAAATCATGATTCCTTAGTTATTTACAAAGATGAGAATTCCCCACTGAGAATATTCACTTTGAGACTCCTCTGTATGCTGGGACTGAACCTCAGGTGAGCAAGTTGTTACTGATGAAGATTTCTTGACCTGTCTTGTTTCATAGCACCTTGAAAGGAGAAGCCATTCCTGAATTCGCTCAAAGGCCATTTTAATATTAAAACCACGTCATGCTCTGCAAAACAGAGACTGTATTTTGCAGAGTCAACAACTGTGGAATTACTCTTCTCAACTTCTCAACAAAGATCCTAAATTTCCTTTATTGTATGAAATTAGGACGTTTTCTATGACTTTCTTTAGACGGAATCTTACATTAACCATTTGGTGATTCCATTAACCATTCACCGAGAATTTGTAAATGCCCTCTTGGAAAAAATACTATTTAAAAATCCAACCCATATACTCAAAATTCACCCATTTCTTTGTTATTAAAATAAATACAACCTTCACACCTCTGGAAGAACGAACTCTGCCCTTGGCCTAGTGCCATCACCTTAGTTTCTGTGCCTTTCACAGAAACTGGTGCAATGGCAGGTAGATGGGTAGGTGCAGTGAAATGTTTTTCCACAAGGTGTTAACTGTTAGCCCCTCAATTGAGATATCTTTACAGCCTGCAGTTTTCCCTGTACTTTTGCATATTTGGTCATCAGCCCCTAGGACATGTTGCCTTCCATTCTTTTGCCATATTAAAAAAAAAAAAAAAAAAAAAGTGACAGCAAACAAATTTCCCAAACCTGAATGCAAAAATCCTTCCTGCTCAAACAGTATTCTGGGTTTAATGTTACAGTACTGGACTTTAATAATGGGGCATAGATTAATGAGAAAGCTGGAAAACCTGCCTTCTGCGAATGTATCCATTAAAGAACAAGGCACTTCTAAACCTTGGCGTTGACATTTTTATGGGTGTGATGATTTGGCAAAATACTCCAGTTGATTAATTTTCTGTCATCTTTGCTTCTTTCCTCAAGATTTCAATATTAAATGCAAAATTCAGGGCAAAATCTAGGCAGGTCGCCACAGCATGAAAACATGTTTACTTTTTTAAAAAGTGACATATACACAAAATGTGCAGCATGAGAAAATAATCACACTGAACCTTTTAAAAATAAAAATCAGAAACTTGATCTACTGTCTCTGGTTCACAGTGGGAAAAGGACAAAGGCTGATGCCTGCAGAGAAAGGCAGATCTTGAGCAAATCCAATTCCTGAGTTAGGGATACTGGGTGTTGACTGCAGAAAATCACTTTAAAATAAGACAAGCTATGCAAAAACTGGACTGTCTCCTTTAGTTGCATATAATATAACCTTCAGTGTCTGACCGAAAGCTAAATCAGTCCAAGTTTTAGAGTATGAAAAAAACATACAAAAAAGCAATTTCTAGCCGAGTAAGAGTTATAGAAATACTGAGCAAAATAATAAATTATTTCTCTCTTTGGGAAACTCAGAATAAGTTAGTTAAGCACTGAGTCAAAGCTGACAGGGCCTACATTTCCAATCAACTTTTTTGTAGGAAATGCTATTGTAATTTATTATTTATACTCCTTATTTTTTCAAAAGTAGGTCCAGTGTTATTTTGCCTGGGTACACATAAAAGAACGATGAGAAAACTACTATACAGTGACCTTTATCTTAATACATTATTACCAGAACACTGGAAAACTTAGAGTTTTCAAAATGAGTAGAGAGAAATCCACTTTCAAAGCTTGCATCAGTTATTTTGAAAAACAAACAAACAAACCCAAACCTAACCTTTATAAATAATTTTATTCTTCCTACCAGATGACACATGTGGGTTAATTTACATTTGAATTTGGTGATCAGAAAAGACTGAAGTAGGGACATATGTTTTGTAACTGGACAGAGTGAGGCAGCACAACTGAAACACTGGGGGGTCATTATAACACTGGGGTGGAGACACAATCCAAGATGAGCCTAGGTTAGGGCAAAGGCCGATGCCTGCAGAGGAAGGCAGACCTTGGGCAAATCCAAATCCTGAATTAGGGATACTGGGTGTTGACTTGCAGAAAATCACTTTAAAATAAGACAAGTTATGCAAAAGCTGGACTATTTCTTTTAGCTGCATGTAGTATAACCTTCAGTGTCTGACCTAAAACTAAATCAGTCCAATTTTCAGAGTATTAAAAAAAATGTATATATACATGTATATATATACATATATATGTGTGTGTGTGTATATATATATATATACACACACACACACACACACACACACACACAAGCTAATTCTAGCTGAGTGCGAATTACAAACTCAGGTAGGGAGATGGAGTAGAAAGCAGCAGAATGGAAATAGGTGCTTTGTGAACAATGTGTGTCATCTTTAGGGGCCCAGAGAGCACTCTTTATTTGAACTTTGAGTGCTTCTTTAACTAATTAAAATGAAGAGATCAACACATAAACAGAAAGAAACTAAGGCGTTTTAAAGAAACTCTAATTTACTTCTTTACTCTATGGGTTCAGTTATAATCTGACCCATTAGGTCACTTACCAAAAATGTACTGAATGCCTGTTATGTGGTTCACGCAGGAGTGCTATGGTTGGGAACAGAGAAGAAAAGAAAAGAAAAGAAAAAAAACAAAACACCCTGTCCATAGGCTCAAAGGGTTACCTGCCTAGTGGGAGAGATAGGTGGTGTCACATTATATCATTGTAGTGGGATAAAGGCAGCAGGGGTGGTGACGAGCTTCGATTCTGCAGCCAGGCTGCCTGGATTTGAATCCCAGGTCTTACGCTTTAGAACTGTGTCATGTTGGGCAAGCTATTGCACTTTGATGCTTCAGTTTTCTTATCTGTAAAACAGTGCTAACAAAAGTATAATCCTCCTACTGTTATTATGAAATGAAATGCATTTTAATACACACAGAGGTCTTAACAGTGTCTGGCTATGATTACAGTTCTTGTTTGAATGGCGTGCACAGCATGCTGGGAAATAACACAGGGGAGGAGTGAGACCCAGCCCAGAAGCAGCAGTAGGACAATCAGAGGGGGCTTTCCAGATGAAATGAAATTTCAGTGGAGTTTTCAAGTAGTCTAGCAGAATATACACAGGTGTGCAATGCAATGGTGGAAAACTGTGGGACAGCATATACAAGCACGCAGGGAAGATAAGTTACTGAGAGTTAGAGATCCTGGGAGAGGTTGAAGAGTAGAATCTAGACTATACCAGGGAATTTAGATTTTTATCCTAAATACTACCCTGAATGTTTTTGTTCTTATGCATCCTGGTCACCTCATTCTTTGTTTTCTGCAGCAGCCCCACCGCCCCAGCCACTAATTTCTCTTTACCTTTTATTCAATTCTATACTTGGCGACAAGGTGATCTTGTTTAAAAAACAAATTTAACTAGGTCATCTCTATGCACAACCTGCATTTTATTCTTTAGATTTTCTTCCTTTATTCTTTAGACTGAATCTATAAATATTTTGGCCCAGTATTCCAGTTCCTTTCTCCACTGTCTAAAATACATGGACAAATTTACTTCTCTCATTATAATTGCATTTTAGAAAGATCTAGCTTCTTATTATTCTCATCTCTCGCCTTGCTTTGCAGATTTCATTCACCTCAATCTCTGATTTTGCTCAAGCAGTGTCCTCTTTGGAATTTTAATCTCCCCAGATCAATTTTAATTACTTCTTTAAGAACAGGCCCAACTTTGACCATCCTGAAGAAAAATAGAGCTTGTTAACCAAACTCACACCATGTTGACAAGCTTTTAACAACAGGATTCTTTGGTGTTTAGCTTCACAATGATAGAATTCACCTTAGAATGCTTCCTCTCCCCCAGCCCCACCCTTCTCTCTCCACATTGTCTCTGCTTTTCTTGGGAGTGGAGATTTTGCCTTCAAGAGCTCTCACTTCCCAATGTAAGTACATCTATAGTATCCTGTATACTAAACAGTCCAATAAATGCTTGTCGGATGAGTATGATATGTAAACATATCTCAACACATAACCTCCTTAATGATATGCCAAGATTATGATGTGACAGTTCAGTACATCTTTAAAAATTAGTTTCGTGTCTCTTGCTAGCTGAATCGAAAGAGAATCAAGATGATAGATTATGGCTGCTATTTACTTAGGTGTATACACTTCACATAGATAAGTAGAACATTTAAAAAAATGGGTTGGGATCCTTTCAGTTGAATGACTTTTAAAGTTGGGCTTCAATTATAAAATGTAGGTAGAAGACATAGAGGAATTTCGAACTTAGAGTAAATCCCTGGACATAAGAGTTTAGAAGGGAAACAACCATTTATTCACTATCTATGTGTACCAGTCACAAGGCTGCTAACTTCACATAAATTATCTCATTAAATCTTCCCAATATCTTCTCCCAAGATAAGTAATTATTCTGATGGTCATTTTCTAGTCAATGCCACTCTGACTCAAAAAGATTAAGGAATCTTTCCAAAGTCTTACATCCAAGTGAGGAATCTGGGATTTGAATGCAGTTCTATCTGGCTCTCAAGCCAAAGTGCTTTGAGACATTATGTAGACTTGTTAGAATAGCAGTGTTTAGAAATAGGTTAAATAACTTGACAATTTTGGACAAGTAACAAACTTTCTTGATCTCAGTTCCTCATTCTTAAGAATTTGCCCTAGATAATCACTAAATCTCTTATAACTCTAAAGTGTATTTTTTAAAAAAGTGACATTAAAAAAAATCACATTAAAAAAATCTCATGTCATAGAGAGTCAGGTAGAAATGTAGTGCAGATCAATGAGTTGTATAATGACTATAGCAGGGACATATAGTTAGTGTGAAGGAATTAACTTTATATCTTTATTGTTTGACATGGTAAGTAGTTATTACTTTTGTAATAAAATAAAATCTAACAAATAGAGCTAAACTATAGCATTTTTAGTGGTGAGTTTACCAATTTCAAATAATCTGTCAATATCTTTTATCCTTTATTAAATATTGATTACCAAAGTCTATAAATTTCAGAAATTTTATCTGATATACTTTTTTGCTTGGGTTAGGCTATTCTACAATGAATTTTTGCATTCTCCTCTAAATAAATATGCATATCAGAAGAGAGTGACATGATTCTAGAACCATGTCCAGAATCAAATCATCTGTTAACACACCTTTACTTTCATTATCCTAAAAGTAAGACTAGTTAATGTCAATATGTATCCAATATTTTAGAGACCACAAAGCCATTAATAAATGCACTATACTCTATTATTTGATGTAAGTATTGATAATTTTACTAGACAATCCTGCCTCTTCACAATATTGTACAACACAGTATTGTAAGACATGAAAAAGAACAGTCTAGAATAACATGTGCAAGATAGTTGAAAGTGATAATTATCTTTAAAATTCCCCTCATGTCTTTGGGAATCTAGTTAAAATGATTGGGTATTCTTGTGTAAATTAGAACTGGTTTGTACCCATAGCCTGCAATGGACTGAATGCAATGAAATGCCAAAACACAGAATACTCTGATCATGATCAGTTAAAACCTTTTTTCCACATATTGACTTCCTCCACCATTTGACTCTTGTGGAGAAAGGAGTTGGGTCAGTGCTAATACCTTAACATCCTCTCTCAAACATACACAGTCATACTGAAAACTAGCTATGTCTTCTTTTGCCTATCAGGTTCTGGGCATTTTCTCACTGAACTTGATTGGATAAAATGAAAATCGGTTATATCAAGCCATCAGTATGTCAGACACTCCAAAGCACAAACTGTCATTATATTTAAGGAGGGTAATTTGACATATTAATTTATACCCTCAGGGCTCAGATCTGGCCTGTAGGAAACCCTAATTAAAAGTAGCCATTGGAGAAAAGAGACTCTAAGAAGAGATAAAAATGAACTCCAAGTTACTTGAAAATATAATACAAGCATAAAAGAAAGACCAAGAAATACCACAGAGACTGAAAAAGTAGTTTTTTTGTGTGTTTTTTTTACTACTTTTTTACAATGGACTACTATAAAAATGCAGTCCTCTCTGGGGTCCTATAAGTAAAAAAAATCTAGTGAGCAGAGAACAGAATGAGGATCATGCTCTATAGCAAGTAGGTCTAATGCATATTTTTAATATAAAGACCACAGCTCAGAATTGTATCTCTATAGCATCTGCATTTTCACACACTAAATAGATAATTCTAGGCCATATTTAAATGGCTCCAAATAGAGGCTACTAAGACACACACACACACACACACACACACACACACACACACACAGCTTACAGAATTTAAACATTAACTTAATAGACATTAATAGACACATAGCCTCCAAACAAACATTTTTCCCTAAACAAATATATATTTAATAACGCAGAAGAAATGTTTAAGGGCAAAAGAAATGTTAAGCATGCCCAAAATACTTTTAAAGGAAAGGTTATCATGAAACCCTTCAGATAACGATCAACAAACCACTTGGCCATTTGTCGACTACAGGGGTACTTATGCTAGCCGGAACCATATTGTTGTAAATTAAAGAGAAATTTAAAAATGTTTTTCCAACTTTAATTGTAATGTACTAATTTACTGAACATGTGGTGTGAAAAGTTAGTATTCAATAAATATGGATGGTAACTCATACCTTAAATTCCTCCAAGATTTTGTAATTTTTCCCATGGTATTCACAAAAGTTTTTCACTTCTTTGCACTCAGGACAGCATCCATTGTGTTCCACTTTAGTACACTTTGGGTGAATTTTAGGACATTCTGGCTGGTCGCAAACAGGTCCATCCAGAGCACAGACACATGGACAGTTGGAATGCCCTGGGAAAAATCGTTCTCCCAACTTGTATACAAAGCCGCTGTCATCCACACACCCTTTGCCTCGATAGTCATCAAAGATCAGATTGTCATTACTGGACATCTGGTCACCTTCATCAGCAGGATAGTCTTCATGACTGATGGCAGCAGAGGTGACCAATCCAGGGATGACCAACAGAAGTATGCAAGCTTCATGAATATGAAGAGCCATCCCCCTCCTCAAAGGCTTCTGGATGTGCTCCTAATATTAAATATACTCAGCTCCTTCCATGGGAATACAAGAAGGGTAGGCTGAAAATAAATATTTAAAAAGAATAATTTGACATAGATGAAGAGAACATAGATTCATTTAAGCCTACGCTCTTGTTCATTGGGATCTCCTTGGAAGACAGACCTCAACTAGACTAAGTTCATGCAACTGTCTATACTTTATTATGAAATTTGGAGAGTTGGTCCTTGACAACATACACATTAAAATTTGTGTTTTATGGAGTTATTTCACCTAGGAACCTCCAGTTTCAGTGATAGAATATATATATGTTACAATCATCTGGATGAAAACTGAAGAGCTTAGTGAGAAAAATTCTACTTCTAAGTAGGGAAGGGAAGAAAGAAAGGAGAAAAATAAACCAACAATTGAATATAAATTATAATTGGAACGAATTCAGTATAAAGGCCTTCCTACTTCTTTATGCCCATAATTGGAGAACAACAATGGTCTCAATATGGGTTACTTGTTTTAGTTAACATAAATCTGGATTTTAAAACACAGCAAGCAGAAAAATAGCACAACTGTTCCACAGTGAATAAGAGAAAAGAAATTTTTAAATAATAACTAATACAAGAGAACTGCATGTATTAAAAATAATGTTAAAATAAATTTTTTTGTATTATTGTCCATACCTTTATTTTATTCAGGAAGTAAGCTCCTAGTGGGCAGGAAAGATGTATCTGTGAATTTTATTTTACAGAAACATGAACCTAGTATTCATGGAATACTATTTGAATTATACTTCAATATATAATAAATACCATTCCTACAGTCTTGAATACATACTTCTCTTTTGGCATGCCAAAGATGTTTGCATTTTGTACAAAAATGCCAGTGTCATTTTGCACAAAAATGCTGGTGTAAAACTATTTATTAAAATTTCTTAAAACAGTAATGAATTGTTACCATTCATAGAAAATATGCCTTATTAGTTTGGTGGCATTGACTCTTGAAAACTTCACTTTGTATTAGTGCTTGTGTGGAGTGTTGCTAGTGGGCTCTTATTTAAATGTTTAGAGTGACTAACTCATACAAAAACTCTGGGGAAACTGTGACTTTAGGGAGTAATAGCTAAGGAAAAATGTCAAATAGTTCATTTGTTTATTTAAATGCTTTTCGCTTTATGCCAATATCACTAAGATTGTACATAGGACATTTTCAGAGATCATTTATCAATATTCTTTATTGGTTTATTTTTAAGTTATAATAAGAGCAATGATACTCCATCTCTTTCCAGTCTAACATACACTGATGATAATTTTAAATAAGATAAAAATGGCATTAGGAAACTTCACAAACTATAATATTTGCTTTTTAAGTTAGATATGCAAATTCTAGTAATAGTAAAATGGAAGGTACTATATTCATGCCCTCCCTTCAAAAGAAAACTGCTTTCTAATATTAGAATTCCTGTTGGGTAGGTAATGATAAAGGAGATGGATTTTTTTTTAAAAATGTCAAAAATAATGAGTCATGACAGAACAAAAAAATGCAAACCTATAATTCTACTTGAGAAGCTGGAAGCTCCCTTTGACAAAGCATTTTTTTCCCTCTGAAATTACTACAGAGGCCACAAACACAACAGAAGCTTCTGAAAAAGCATTCTTATATTTTACTAATTAAGGCATGCATTTTATACATCTCTCACATATATACAAAGTTTATTTTGGACAAGAAAAAGAGCTATTGTGATTCCTTATAATATTTCAGTAGTATCTGTCAATACATGCAAGATAAGCCATATAAAATACACATATCATTCTGCTTCAAAAGGACATAGACAAAAATTATCTCTTTGCAAGCCACAGGTAGGCATTAATGTGCCAGGTTATGGTAAATGTGAACTTAAAGGTAAAAAAGGGGTGTGACATCCACTTTATATGAATGTTAAACATGCTTTTATTATATGAAATGTATTTTAAAATCTGAATGGAGAAAACAAGATTTTCTTTTTAATACAACAAAGTTCTTAGGCTATTTTTAAAAATCCCTCTTCATAATTGAGCTGTTCTAGTTCAGTTTAAGACACTATTTATTTAAGAGAAAAAAACATTAGAGAGATCCAAATGTTTATCTGAAGATTTTTAATAAGTAAGTAGACATTGCTAAACAGAAGATCACTTCCCAGCTAAACTTTCCCCCTCCCCATATTGCTACATATGATTTAAAATGACTGCATCTATTTCTTTGAGAAAACAAATATAACTCATGTCATAAGATACACTTACCTAATCACTCTGGAGGTTAATGGTGCTGATGGGGTCATAGACCAATATGAACTAAAAGATCAGGTATGTTTTAAGAAAGCAGTTTCTCTTTAATTATCCACAGAATACATTTTCAGGCTTGAATTAAAGGCAATCCATTCTCTCTACCTCCCATTTCAAACCACAGTCAAGAAGCAGTCTCCCGCCCTTCCAGAGAGAAATACAGCAGACACACATAAGAAATATGCTTTGGACCTGTCTTCAGAATTCAAAGCAAGAAGCAATGCTGGTCCTGTAGAAATCCAGACCCCAGTAGCAGAATCATGTTGAACTTATATTTAGCATTTTCTCAGATCCTTCTATGAAATTTCCCGGCTGATTACGCCTCCTCCACACATGAGTTCATTTACACAGTGTTTGCTACGGCAGTAGAGGTGATTTGGCTAGGCTCTGTGGATCACAAACAGCAACAGCATGCTGTAGCTTAAAGCCCACTCCGCTGGCAATAACATCAGCATCATCCACAATATGTTACTCGAATCCCCTCTAACACACCAGAAAATACTAACTGTGGACGCGAAGGAGAGGAGCAACTTTAGCTGGGTTTCTGCATCACTGAGAGCAGTTTGCAGACTGCTGATTTGGAGATCATTCTGCCGGCAGCCGGGAATTCCTCAGCACCACGGACAGCGCCAACTGGCTTCTGAGCCCATCTCGGTCGAAATCCCGAGCTGCTTCTTTAGACCAGGCTAGTGTTCTCTAAGCAGTAGCACTTTATACAGCTGATGCATGCATTGGGTGGGGGTGGGGGGGGAGGCACTTGACGTGCGAGATACTTATTTGCATTGAAATTACAATCAAAAATAAAAAAACATTGTGATTATACTTAATGTATTCTTGGATGGGCTACAGAGAGGAAAGTTCCGGAAGAGACTTGCATTTAGATTTAAGTCATCTGCAGTCTCTGATTATTATTATTAATAGATAAAGCATAATCTTTGTCAAAGAATCTGTGAAGATGTATGCTCCCTGATTCTGTTTGACCCTTTAGTTGAAGAAACACTTTCTCTGTGCTACATGGTTAAACTTCAGGTCTTCCTGCAGCTTGAATTTGATTTTTTAAAAAGTAGCCTGGTTCTTCTGCAGTGTGTTCTCTAACATTCAAAATCAATCTCCTGTAATTCATCTAGTCTGTCATTAGGCGTCATTGTAAAGCTGTTTCCTCCAAACCCCTAGCAAAGATGCTCTGTCTCTAAAATCTCATCAAAATGAGAAAGAAAAAAGACCCATACACAAATAAATAAGCAGAAAGTTGTTTTTTTTTTTTAATTTTTATTATTGGTAACAGTATGGACACTAAATTATATGTTGAAAGCATGTTTTAAAGCAAACTGTAAATGTTACCTGCTGGCATATTTAACCAGATATTTACTGGTTTGGGACTATACGAGAGGCATTTTGAAGCCTACAAGGGAATGCCCTCTGTAGTGGGATATGCTGACCATCAAGACCATTTTCGAACGGTGCCATCAGAGCCTCCAGAAAACAGACTCTCTCCATCATGAGAAAATACGACCGTGTGAGCCTCATTCTCATGGCCCATCAATTTGTGAATCTCTCCTGATTTAAGATCCAGCAAATGAATAACCCCATTGCCACTCGCCTGAGCTAATACTCGACCTGAGAGAGAGAAAGAGAGAGAGAGAGAGAGAGAGAGAGAGAGAGAGAGAGAGAGAGAGATCAAAGTTTTATTTCACAGTGTATAAGCAATGTAATATAGTTTTGTTTCCATTTTAATTCAACAGACTCATTTTATGTTAGATGTCAGTCATTAAATATGAACTAACTTCTGTCAGTATAAGAAATAATTCCTGCCAAAATTAAGACATGTCAATGGTTATATTATAGACATTTTAAATAAGGAAGTAACACCTAATGCTCTGCCTGCTTTATATGCAGAGGTCATAAAATGCCCTGCTAGTCTCCTTATATTTTTGGATTAATAAATAATTTTGAGAAGATGAGATTAAAAGCACTAAGTAATGCAGCTTTTTAAAAGGGAATTATTTGTGAAAATTGTTAGAAAGCATAGGCTTCACATGTATTTATGGCAATGATGTACATACACACACACATAAGAGAATATATCATATATATATATATATCACATTTTAAATGGATAATTTATATTTTTAAATTTATATTATACTTCAACTCTTTTATTATAAGAGTAATTATAATACTGAATCATTACTTAAAAGTATAATAATATACTTATGGTTTTTTTTATTGTGATACTCATTAATACAACAAATTTCTTTGGAGTTGAACTGAAGATACCTCCATTTCAAAGATGACTTAGGTTTTTTCTCTAATCTAAAATTTAAAATGCTGTCAAATTTTTGTTACATAAGAGAATTGAATGCATCACAGCGTATTCGCATAATTTTCATGCTATATATTTTTGAATGAATAATTTATTTAAATGAAAAGTCATATCACCAATCAAATTCTAACTAATACTTTTATTTTTAAAAGTCCAGTAGCAAACAATCAGGGAATTTGGAGGTAAGTAAAAGCAATAGAATACTTACATAAGTACAGTACATGGGATGAGGTAAATAAGTATGATATTAGTACTATACCTGGGAGGCATAAAGTATCATTTCAGTAATAACATTTCACATTTATTAAACTCTTTCAACATGCTAGCTACTAGATTTAGTACCTGGCATAGATAATTCCATATAATCTTTACAATAATCTAATGATAAAGAAAGTATTAACTCTGTTATATAGGTGAATAAAGAGAGGTTTGGAAAGGCTAAGAAACTTGCTTAAGATGATACCCCATGTATGGAGGGAGCTAGCATTTAATCACAAGCACTTTGAATCTAAAACCTGGGCTTTTAGTCATTATGTTCTCCACATCCAGTGTAGCACTGTTATCAATGATGCCTTTTTGACAGATTTTAAGCAGGTGATATATTGTCAAAATAGAATTTATCCATTTTATGATAAAAATTCTATAATGATATCACTAAAACTTACAGTGAAACATTTAATCACAAATTATACTCAAAATTATCATAATATCTCTCAAACAGAGAAAAGTCATAAAAGTAAAGCTAATCATGATAAATATGGCCTATTTGCAAACCTTTATAACTACTGGGCTTCTTCATCTAGAACAAAGCCTGACACAGCAAATATCCTTAGGATGGATTAGAGTGTCCAAAGCAGCAGATGTGAATATTTATTATAAACCCTGTTCTACTTCGTCTTTGCTGACAGAGGCATTACATATGGATTTCACTTCTAGCCTCACTCTATAGGCAATTGCTGTTTGTGACTTTCCTAAGAATCAAATGAATAACTTTTTTCTTGTAGTCCATACAACAGTTAGGAAGGGGTAAATATTTACTACTTTTAAACAAACAGAATCAAAACCCATAAAGGAAAAGGAAATGAATAGCTTTAAATCATTATCTTTTGTTGAAGTCAAATCTGTGAAATTTAAAATCAGAAATACAAAGATTCTTATTAATTTCTGACTTTATTCAATAAAATAGAGAAAATGATAATATTGGAACTTACTGATAGGATTATATAATTCAGCATTATCAGGCCTCAGGTATTGAAAAAAGAATTTGCCTTTGCTAGAACAGACTTGAGTCAGCAAGTTTATGGTGAGGTTTTTTTCAGGTTTCCTTGAACTAAGGGGCATAAATTTATAATCATGTTCAATTTTATTTAAAGTATATTAGATTAAAGTGAAGATGGTCATGTAAAAAGACCCTGAACTCATCTACTCCCATGGACAAACTGAATATACACCTACATATAGAGGAATTCATCCTGAAGAACTGAGAGCTGATTGAAGAGCTTCTGCACAAAAAAAAAAAAAAAAAAAAAAAAAAAAAAAAAAAAAAAAAAAAAAAAAAAAAAATGAGAGAGAAACCAAATAGAGAAGGTTAGGAGAGATGGTAACGTGGTAATCATGGGGACCTCACTCCCACATCAGAGTTGCAGTAGGGAGAAATATCACTGAGTTGCCCTTGGAAGACTCATCTACTCTAGGGTATAGCAATAAAACAGCAATTTAAAGGGATCCTAGACAATACATAAAAAATTCCATTTACTGACCCCAAGACACCTGCCTAATTGGTAGAGAATTGCAGGAACTCTCAGGATGTGCAGGAACTCGCTGGGATTAGAGGTGCTGATGGGCACCATTGTTACATTCCCCCTCCACTTAGACAGTGCAAATAGGAGCATGGTACAAGCACTCTGGACACCTGCAAGGTGTCCACAGCATTCTCTGGCCACCTCAGGCAGTGCCTGTTGCAGCTCCAGCCCATTGATAAACCCGGTTGCCCCTGGTGCCACACATACCACCTTCAGCCCCTGCTGGCCTGCCAAAACCACAAAGCACACATAATCTACACAGAGGTTGCTCTAACACAAAGCCACTACACTTTAAGATTAGAAGAGATAGCTGCTTTATATAATACATAGAAACAGACATAGAAAGCTAGACAAAATGAGAAGAAAAAGGAATATGTTCCAAGTGAAAGAACAAGGGGAAAAAAAAGAATAAAAACTCCTAATGAAATTGGGACAGGTAATTTGTCTGACAAAGAATTCAAAGTGATGGTTTCTAGGCTGCTCACTGAACTTGAGATAATGCAGAAATTCAGTGAGAAACATCAACAGAGAGACATAATAAAGAACAAACCAGAGATGAAGAATACAATAAGTGAAATGAAAACATATATATATATATGTTTCACTAGCGGGAATTATCATCAGATTAGATTATACAGAAGAATGGATCAGAGACCTGGAAGACAGAATAGTGGAAATCATCCAATCAGAAAAAAAAAAAAAAAAGTTAAAATGAGGATATTTAAGGGAAATCTGAGAAAACATCAAAGACAGTAACTTTTACATTATCTAGATCCCAGAAGGAGAAGGAAAGAGAGAGAAATGGAAGAAAACTTACTTGAAGAAATAATATCTAAAAAATTTCCTAAAGTGGGGAAGGAAATAGACATCTAGGTTTAGGAAGCACAATGATTTCCAAATAAGAGGAATCCAAAGAGACACACACCAAGACATATTGTAATTAAAATGGCAAATTAAGTTAAAGAGAGACTATAAAATGCAACAAGAAAAAAAACAACTAGTCACACACTATGGAAACCCCATAAACATATCAGCTAATTTCTCATCAGAAATTTTGCAAGCCAGAAGAAAGTGGCAGGATATATTTAAAGTGCTGAAAGAAACCTGCAACTTAGTATATTCTACATGGCAAGATTATTATTCAGAATTGAAGGCGAGAAACAGAATTTCCCAGAAACGCAAAAACTAGAGTCCATCATCACTAAACTTACTGTACAAGAAATGTTAAAGGATCTTCTTTAAGTAGGGGAAAAAGGGCCATAACCAGAAATTTTAAAATTATATATATATATAAATCTCACAAGTAAAGGCAAATATGTAGTAAAGGCAGTGGGTCAGCCATTTAAAGACTAGTATAAAGGTTAAAATACAATAAGTAAATAGAGGATACACAAAATAAAAAGATCCAAAATGTGATGTCAAAAACAAAGTGTGGAGGAGAAAGTAAAAATGTGGCATTTTCAGCCTGTATTCAAAATAAAATGCCTATCAGCTTAAAATAGACCGCTATATATCTATATCTATGATATATAGATATATAGATTATAGATATCGATATAGATATAAATATGAACCTTATGGTAACCACAAACCAAAGACCTATGAAGATACACAATAAATAAAGGGAAAGAAACTCAAATATAACACTAAAGAAAACCGGCAGATACAAAGGAAGAAACCAAGAGAAGAAGAAAGGAACAGAGAAGAACTACAAAAACAACCAAAAATACACAATTTCATTAAGTACTTACCTATAAATAATTATTTTAAGTGTAAATGGATTGATGCTCCAATCAAAAGACATAGGGAGCCTGAATGGATTAAAAAAGAAAAAAGAGGTACAGTATCTCTATGCTACCTTCAAGAGACTCTCTTCAGATAGAAAAACACACACAGACTGAAAGTGAAGGAATGTAAAAAGATATTCCATGCAAATAGAAACAAACAAAAAAACCCGAGTAGCAATACTCATATCAAACAAAATAGATTTTAAAACAAAGACTCTAAAAAGAGACAAATAAGGTCAATATACAGAGGGTGCCAAAATAATGTATACACATTTTAAGTGAAAAGTGTATTAAAATTGTATATTCAATATATACTGATAACAAAAGATGAATACAAGTCATATGTATACATTTTTTGGCACCCCCAATATAATGATAAAGGGGTCAATCCAAGAAAAAAATATAGCATTTGTAAATATTTATGCAGACAACATAGACAGACCTTAATATATTAAGCAGATCTTAATAGACATAAGGAAAGAAACTGAGAGTGATACAATAATATTAGGTGACTTTAATACTCCATTTACATGAATGGATAGATGATTGAGGCAGAAAATCAAAGAACCATTGGCCTTATACAACACATTAGATCAGATGCACTTAATATACTTTTATTTGTAGCACATTGCTTCCAAAAACTACAGAATACACATTATTTGTAAGTGCACACGGAACATTGTCCAGAACAGGACACAGGTTAGGCTACAAAACAAGTCTCAGTAAATTGAAGAAAACTGAATTCATATCAAGTATCTTTTCCAACCACAATAGTATGAAAGTTGATATCAATTACAAGGAGAAACTAGAGACAACGGAAACACGTGGACATGTAATAACATACTACTAACCAACCAAATGGGTCATAGAAGAAATCAAAGAGGAAATTAAAAAACATATCTTGAGACAAATGAAAATGGAAACAATTCTCCAAATCAGTGGAACTGCAAAAGCAGTTCTAAGAGGGAACTTTATAGCAATACAGGCCCGTCTCAACAAACAAGAAAAAATTCAAATAAATAATCTAATTGTACAACTAAAGGAACTAGAAAAAGAAGAATAAACAAAACCCAAAGTTAGTAGAAGGAAGGAAGGAAATAATACAGATCAGAGTGAAAATAAATAAAACAAAATGTAAAATATATAAGATCAATGAAACCCAGAGCTGATTCTTTGATAAACTTTTAGCCTGACTCAAGAATAAAAAGAGGGAGGGCCTAAATAAATAAAATCAGAAATGAAAAAGAAGTGACAATTAACACCACAGAATTATAAAGGACCATATGCCAACAACTTGGATAACGTGGAATAAATGGAAAAACAAATAAAAATAAATAAAATCAGAAATGAAAAAGAAGTGACAATTAACACCACAGAATTATAAAGGACCATATGCCAACAACTTGGATAACGTGGAATAAATGGAAAAACAAAATTTAGAAACATACAACCTTCCAAGAGTGAACCAGGAAGAAACAGAAAATCTGAGCATATTGATTGTTAGTAATGAAATTGAACAAGTAATAAAAAACTCCCAACAAACTAAAGCTCAGAGACAGTTTGCTTCACAAGTGAATTCTACAAAACATTTAAAGAATTAATACCTATAGTTCTCAAAGTATTCTAAAAAAATTCAAGGGAATGTAACCTTTCAAACTCATTCTATGATGCTAGAATTTCCTTGATACCAAAATCAGACAAACTACAACAAAGAAAATAATAGGCCAATATCCCTGATGAATATAGATATAAAAATTCTCAACAAGATATTAGCAAACCACATTCAAGAATACATTAAAAGGATCATACACCATGATCAAGTGGGATTTATTCCACTGATGACAGGATGGTTCAACATCCACAAATCAGTTAACATGACACACACATTAACAAAACTAAGGATAACAATTATGATCACTTCAAGAGATGCAGAAAAAGCATTTGACAAAATTCAACATCCATCTATGACAAAAACTCTCAACAATATGGGTAGAGAGGAAACCATACCTCAACATAATAAAGGCTATAATATGAAAAACCTACAGCTAACATCACACTCAATGGTGAAAAAAGGAAAGCATTTCCTGTAAGATCAGGAACAAGGGGTGGATGGGTGGCTCAGTTGGTTACAGCGCGAGCTCTGGGCAACGGGGCTACTGGTTCAATTCCCACATGGGCCAGCGAGTTGCGCCCTCTGCAACTAGAATGAAGTCAATGAGCTGCCGCTGAACTCCACGTGGCCAAATGAGTCAGTTGGTTGGAGTGCGGGCTCTCAACCACAAGGTTGTGGGTTTGACTCCTGCAAGGGATGGTGGGCTGCCCCCCTACAACTAACAATGGCGACTGAACCTGGAGCTGAGCTGTGCCCTCCACAACTAAGATTGAAAGGACAATAGGTTGACTTGGATGGAACTGATGAGTCCTGGGAAAAACACACTACTGTTCCCCAATAAAAAGTCCCGGAAATACACACTGTTCCCCAATAAAGTCCTGTTCCCCTTCCTCAATAAAATCTTAAAAAAAAAAAAAAAGATCAGGAACAAGACAAAGATGCACACTGTCACCACTCTCACCGCTTTCTTCATAGTATTGTAAGTCAGTAATAGCGACAAAGATCACACAAGACAAAGAAATAAAAGGCATTCAAATTAGAAATGAAGAAGTAAAATTGACATAATATTATATATATATATATATATAAAACCCTAAAGACTCCACCAAAAAGCTATTAGAATAAACAAATTGTGTAGGTTACAGGATACAAAATTAAAATTCAGAAATCTGTTGTTTCTATTCTCTAATAAGAAACTTTTAGAAAGAGAAATTTAAAAAGTAATTCCATTTACAATGGCATCAAATACAATAAAATACATAGAAATAAATTTAACCAAGGAAGTAAAAGAATTATACTCTGAAAACTATGAGACATTGATCAAAGAAATTGAAGAAGACACAAATAATTGCAAGGATATACTGTGCTCATGGATTGGAAGGATTGACATTGTTGAAATGTTCATACTAACCTAAGAAATCTACAGGTTTAATGCAATCCCTATCAAAACACCAGTGGAATGTTTCATGGAACTAGAAGAAAGAATCCTAAAATTTATATGAAATCACAAAAGATCCCAGATTTCCAAAGCAATCTTGAGCAAGAAGAACAAAATTGAAGGCATCATGCTTCCTGATTTCAAAGTATAATACAAAGCTATAGTAATCCAAACAGTATGGTCCTGGCACAAAAACAGGCGCATAGATCAACGGAAGAGAATAGAGAACCCAGAAATAAACCCTCATTTATATGGTTAATTAATCTATGACAAGAGGTAAGAATATACAATGGGTAAAGACAGTCTATTCAAAAAGTGGTGTTGGGGAAAAAGGGCAAATACATGCAAATGAAAATTAATCTGGATGACTTTTTACAGCATATAGAAAAATAAACTCAAAATGGATTAAAGACTTAAATGTAGGACATGAAACCATAAAACTCCTACAAGAAAACAAGCAGTAAACTTTTTGGCATTGATCTCAGCCATATTTTTGGATACGTATCTTTGCAAAAAGGCAACAAAAGCAAAAGTAAACAAACAGGAATACATCAAACTAAAAACCTTTTGTACCATGAAAGAAACCATCAACAAAATGAAAAGATAACCTATTGAATGGGAGATGATGTATGTATGCAATAAGGGGTTAATATCCAAATATATAAAGAACTCAGCCAACTAAACATCACAAAAATATCTGATTAAAAAATGAGCAGAGGATCTGAATAGACATTTATCCAAAGAAGACAGAAGATGGCCAACAAATACATGAAAAGATGTTCAATATCACTAGCCATCTGAGAAATCAAATACAAATCACAATGAAATATTATCTCACACCTCTTAGAATGGCTATTATCATAAAATGAGCAAATAATTAGAGTTGGAGAAAATATAGATGAATGGGAGCTCTCAGGCACCATTGGTGGGATTGTAAACTGGTGCTGCCATTATGAAAAACAGTATGGAGTTTCCTCTAAAAAAATAAAAATAGAACTATCATATGACCTGCGAATTCCACTACTGGGTATTTATTCAAAGAAAATGAAAACACTAATTTGAAAACATATATGCACCCTCTATGTTAATTGCAGCATTATTTACAGTAGGCAAGATATGAAAGCAACCTAGGTGTCAATCAATATAAGAATGGATAAAGAATATGTGGCATATACACCCACACCATGGGATATTATTCAGCAATAAAAAGAATGTAATCTTGCCATTTTCAGGAACATAAATGGACCTAGAAGATACTATTCTAAGTGAAATAAGTAAGACAGAGAAAGACAAATACTATGTGAATTCTTTTATATGTGGAATCTGAAAACAAAATAAACTGAACAAAAACAAAACAGAAACATACTCATAGATACATAAAATAATCAGGTTGCCAGAGGGGAGGGCAGTGGTGGATGGGTAAAAAAGGTGAAGGGGAAGAAAATGCTATAAATTCCCAGTTATAAAATAAATGTCATGGAAATGTAATATATAGCACAGGGAATGTAGATAATAAACTCATGATAACTTCGTATGGTGACAGATGGTTATTAGACTTACTGTGGTGATCACATAATAAGATATGTAAATGTTGAATCACTATGTTTTAAACTTGAAACTAATATAATATTGTACAAATATATCAACTATACTTTAATAAAATACACTAAAAATGAAGTATATTGGATTATTACATGGAATAAAATATCTGATCTAAAAACTAGTTTTATTGGGAATTGAGATGCTGAACTCTTTCTAGGTTTCAAGATTTTCAATATTGCTTACTAAGATGTGTCAATTACTATATTAGTATCTACTTGGTGTGAAAGACAGATAGCACTCTCAAAAAAGAAAATTCACGGTATGTCTATTGGTAGCATTTCTAGCAAGTGGAATTTTTACAGACATGTACATAGGTGTCTATAAATAGTCTGCTGATTGGCAAGGAGAAATAAACTATAATGTAAATTATTTGTCATCCCAATGTCAGAGACTTAATGACAATTTAAGGAGTATAGTAGATTTAGCTACATCAAAACTTGGTCAATGGAATTAAAATATGGCAGATACAAAATTTTAAATAGTACCATAAAAATTTATACAGACTTGCACTAATAATGTCCATGAAAAATTAAATACAACTCTTGAAAGTGCAAAATAAAAAGATAAATGGTAAATTATATTTATTTTATTAAATATATATATTATTAAATATACATTTTATTAATTATATATATTTTATTAAAATATTATAAAAATAAAATTTAACCAAAATAATTGTCTGACAACATTCTATTTCAGAATACATTATTTAAAATATGATTTAGCATAGTATTTTAACAAGAATAAAGATACCAAATTATGAATACACACATTTCACAAATAACACATGGATTGAAAATATATGATTAAAAAAACGGAGTAATATAGTTTATCAACATCAATTTAAAAATAAAGACAGGCAAATTGATGCATAAAAGTATTTTAAAATACACTATATATATTTGAATATAAATTATGTAGGAGAGAAGGAGGCAAGATGTGCTTGCCTCCTCCCATGACCACATTAAAATTACAACTAAATCATAGAACAATCAACCTGGAGAACCATCTGAAGACTACCTGAGCAGAAATGCTATAACTAAGATATAAAGAAAAAGCCATGTGAAGACTGGTAGGAGGGGTACAGACACAAATCATGCAAGCCCCACACCTGTGTGTGGCAGTTGAGAATTGGGAGAGCTATCTTGACTACAGTGGCTCCCCCACCCAGAAGAGCGAGGGACCCAGCCTCACACCAGGATCCTCATCTTGGAGTACCAGTGCTAGGAAATGGAGCCCCCACAACAACTGGCTGTGAAAAACAGTGGGGATTCCCTACCATATGGGTGAGATGGAAGGCTGCTAGAAACCCAGATGTCCTGTTAAAGGGCCAGTGTACAAACTCAGTAGTCCACAGGCAATCACCCTGGGCTTTGGCAGAGGGACAGCAACTCAAGAGGCTCCAGAGACATACATGGAGAGACTGAGTTGTGTGGCTTTGGGATGGGGACTGGAGGGACAGTAGTTATTTTCCATGTGTAGAACTCTCTTCCCCTGCAGCTGGTAAGCGGATGCTATCTTTCCTATTTTGCCCTCCTCCCATACAGTCAAATCTGAAATTGCATTAGTCTGGTGAACTCCATTTGCTCAACTCTGGTGACTCCCTAGGATCTCACCCCACTCAAGTCACACACCACCAGGGGCAGTTTCTGTGACCAGCAACCAGCCCCTTCCCCACACACTCCAGGAGACTCTTTTGACAGCAAATAGCTGGCCTCAACTCACATACCACCAGAGGCACTTTGACAGCCAGCAGCCAGACCATGTGAAAGTCTTTCTTGGACAACTCTAGGGAGTAAGCAGGTCGGCAATAGCTGGCCTTGATGAGCTCTGAGCCTTTTGCTGAGTAGCTCTAAGCTCAGCATTGATGCCAAACTAGAGTCTACATTAACCTTCTGAAAACCACTTGACCCATCCTGGTGGCATCCTGAGACCCCTGGCCTCACCCAACTTGCATACTGCAGTATGCTCTATCAGCAGCCAAGACTTACAGGCATCCAGCAAGTGGCAACAGACCGCAGGGTATCCTGGGCTTTTTGTGAAGCCACCCCATGCCTTGTACTGGTGGCAGACATCCTTGGTTTGCAGTGTGGCCTCTTCCATGCACCTCTAGGTGCAGCACAGGCAGTGAACAAATACTGATCACTTTTTAGATCCTACCAGGTAGCCTCAGTCTGTACACAGGCAGAGGCTCACCTGGGCCTGCACTAGAGTCTCTTAAGAGGCCCCAGAACCAACAAACTCTGAGGCTGGCTTCAGAACACAACAGAGCACCACCCAATTAGCACGACAAGTAGCATACCCATAGGGTAGTCTCAGTGGGCACCAGAAACCACTGTGGTGAATCTTGCTTTGCAGGGTAAGTCTCTCACACAGCATCTTGTAAGCTGTGGACAAGGCCAAACCCCATAGTCAGCCAGCGAATATCCCCACCTACTGATGTGCCAATAGTAATAGAAGTTCAACTACAGAGCTCCAACTGAGCCACCGGACAGGCCCTAGAGGTTCAACTACAAAAAAAATGCACATAAAAGATACTCCTAGAACACCTGGTGCAGGTGATCCGGGAGATTGCACCACTGGAGGGAATTTATTACATATTGTGTTTCCCCGAAAATAAGACCTAGCCAGACAATCAGCTCTAATGCATCTTTTGGAGCAAAAATTAATATAAGACCCAGTCTTATTTTATTATAACATAAGACTGGGTATGGTATAATATAATGTAATGTAATATAATACAATATAATATAATACCAGGTCTTATATTAATTTTTGCTCCAAATGACACATTAGAGCTGATTGTCTGGCTAGGTCTTATTTTCAGGGAAACATGGTAACACCACCTGGCCAAGACTGGAAGATATAGCATATCTACCTAATACATAGAAACAAACAAAGAGAGGCAGCCAAAATGAGGAAGCAAAGAAATACGTCCCTAATGAAAGAACAGAAGAAAACTTCAGAAAAAAAAACACTAAAAGAAATGGAAGCAATCAACCTAACAAATACAGATACACAGTTGAAAGCAATGGTTATAAAGGTGCTAAAGGAACTTAGTGAGAACTTCAACAAAGCAATACAAAACAAAAAAGGACATAGAAACGATAAAATAGAACTTGTCAGAACCAATAACTGAAATGAAGAATGCACAAGAAGGGATCACCAGAAGATTAGATGAAGTAGAGGAGTGAATCAGCCATTGGAAGACAAGGCATCAGAAAACACCCACTCAGAACAGCAAAAAGAAAAAGAAAAAAAGGAAAAAAATGGGGATAATTTAAGGGACCTCTTGGACAACATCAAGCATAACATAATTTACATCAAAGGGGTGCCAGTAGGAGAAGAGAGAAAGCAAGGGATTGAGTACATATTTGAAGAAATAATGGCTGAAAATTTTCCTAATCTGGTGAGGGAAATAGAAATACAAGTCCAGCAAGCACAGAGAATACCAAACAAGATGAACTCAAAGAGGCCCACACCGAGACACATAATAATTAAAATGGCAAAAGTTAAAGACAAAGAGAGAATCCTAAAAGCAGGAAGAGAAAGGCAGCTACCATGTTTCCCTGAAAATAAGACCTAACTGGAAAATAAGCCCTAGCATGATTTTTCAGGATGACATCCCCTGAATATAAGCCCTAATGCGTCTTTTGGAGCAAAACTTAAGACCCAGTCTTATTTTCGGGGAAACACGGTAATTACTTCCAAGGGTGCTCCCCTTAAAATTGTCAGATGATTTCTCAACAGAAACTTTGCAAGCCAGAGGGATTGGCATGAAATATTCAAAGTGATGAAAAGTAAGGTCCTACAACTAAGACTACTCTATCTAGCAAGGCTATCATTTGAAATTGAAGGAGAGATGAAGAGCTTCCCCCCCCCAAAAAAAAGCTAGAGTTCATCACCACAAAACCAGTATTACAAGAAATGTTAAAGGGACTTATTTAAGAATAAGGAGGGAAAAAGTGCCATAAAGATGAATAATAAAATGGGAACAACTATGTACCTTTCAATATTCTCTTTAAAAGTGCATCGATTAAATGCTCTAATCAAAATACATAGGGTAGATGAATGGATGAGAAAACAAAACCCAGTCATATGCTGTCTACAAGAGACACACTTCAAACCGAAAAACGCATACAGACTGAAAGTAAAGAAGTGGATAAAGATATTTCATGCAAATGGAAACAAACAAAAGCTGGAATAGCAATCCTTATAAAAGACAAAATAGACTTTAAAACAAAGATTATAATAAGAGACAAAGAGGAACATTACATAATGATAAAGGGATCAATCCAACAAGAGGATATAACCCTTGTAAATATTTATGCACACAATATAGGAGCACATAAATATATAAAGCAAATATTGATCAACATAAAGGGAGAGATTAACAGCAATAGAATCATAGTAGGAGACTTTAACATTCCATTGACACCAATGGACAAATCTTCCAGACAGAAAAATCAACAAGGAAAAACGATCTTAAGTGACATACTAAACCACATGGATTTGATTGATATTTTTAGTGCATTTCACCCCAAAGCAGCATAAATGATAATCCCTATGTTTAGCTACAAAAGAAGTCTCAGAAAATTTAAGAAGACTAAAAGCATATGAAGCATCTTGTTCGACTAAAAGGTATGAAATTAGAAATCAATTGCAAGAAAATAACTAAAAAACACACAAATACGTGGAAGCCAAATAACATGCTACTAAATAATGAATGGGTTAACAATGAGATCAAAGAATCAAAAAATACATTGAGAGAAATGAAAAAGAAAAAATAAACAATGACCCAAAAATCTATAGGATACAGAAAAAGCATTCCTAAGAGGGAAATTCATAGCAATACAGGCCTACCTCAAGAAATAAGAAAAATCTCAAATAAACAATTTAACCTTACATCTAAAGATACTCAAAGTGATTAGAAAGTGATTAGAAAGAAGGAAATACTAATGATCAGAGTGGAAATAAACAAAGTAGCATCTGAAAAAAATACAAAAGATCAATGAAACCCAGACCTGGTTTTGTGTAAAGATAATGCTGACTCACCAAGAAAGACAGAGAGAGGACACAAATAAATAAAATCAGAAATGAAGGATGAGAAGTGCCCGCAACACTACAGAAATATAAAAAATTTAAAGAAAATACTACAAGCAATTACACTCCAATAAATTAAACAATCTGGAATAAATTTATAAATTCCTAGAGCTACAACCTTCTGAGACTGAATCAAGAAGAAACAGAAAATCTGAGCACATCTATTACTACAAGTGAAATTGAATCAGTAATCCTAAAACTGCCACAAAACAAAGTCCTTGACCAGATGGCTTCACATGTGAATTTTACCAAATATTGAAAGAAGAATTAACACCTATTCTTCTCAGACTCTTCCAAAAAATTCAAGAGGAGGGAAAGATTCCAAGCTCATTTTATGAGGACTCCATTACCCCGATTCAAAACCAGACAAAGGCAGCAAAGAAAAAGAAAATTATAGGCCAATATCCTTGATGAACATAGATGTGAAAATCCTCAACAAACTATTAGCAAACCAAATTGAGCAATACATAAAAAAGATCATATGCCATGCTCAGTGGAATTTATTCCTTGGCTGCAAGATTGATTCAATATCTACAAACCAATTATTCTGATACACCACATAAACAAAATGAAAGATAAAAATTATATGATCATATTGATAGATGCAGAAATAGTGCTTGACAACATATGTCATCATTTATGATAAAAACTCCCAGCAAAGTGGGAATAGAGGACATATCTGCACATAATAAAGACCACATATGACAAACATACAGTTAACATCAGATCCCACATGGAAAAGTTAAATGTGTTCTCCTTGTGATCAGGAACAAGATAAGAATGCCCACTTTCATCCGTTTTATTCAACATAGTGTTAGAAGTCCTAGACACAGAAATCAGACAAGAAAGAGAAATAAAAGGCATCCAAACTGAAAAGGAAGAAGTAAAACAGTCATTATGCAGATGACATGATACTATATATATATATAGAACCCTAAAGACAAGGAAAAAAACAACAACCCACAAACTATCAGAACTGATAAATGAATTCAGCAATGTAGCAGAATACAAAAATTAATATTCAGAAATTCATTGCATTTTATATACCAATAATGAACTATCAGAAAGAGAAATTAACGAAACAATCCCATTTAAAATTGCATCAAAAAATAATACAATACTTAGTAATAAATTTAACCAAGGAGGTAAAAGACCTGTATGTCAAAAACTATAAGACACTGAAGAAAGCAACTGAAGAAGATAGAAATAAATGGGAGCATATACCATTTTCATGGATAGGAAAAATTAATATTGTTAAAATGTCCATACTACCAAGAGCAATCTATTAAGTCAATACAATTCCTATCAAAATACCAATGGCATTTTTTACAAAACTAGAACAAATAACCTTAAAATTGATATGGAACCACAAAGACTCCAAATAGCCACAGCTATGTTGAGAAAGAAGAACAAAATTGGAGTTATCAAAATAACTGATAACCTATACTACAAGGTCACAGCAATCAAAACAGCATGGTACTGGCATAAAAACAGAAACACAGATTAATGGACTAGAATACAGAGTCCAGAAATAAACCTACAAGTACATGATCATTTAATCTATGGCAAAGGAGTCAAGAATATACAATGAGGTAAAGACAGTCTATTTAATAAATGGTATTGGGGAAACTGGACAGATACATGCAAAAAAATAAATAAAATAAATTGGACCACAATATTACACTATATACAAGAATAAACTCAAAACGGATTAAGGACTTAAATGTAAGACCCAAAACCATAAAACTCCTAGAAGAAAACATAGGCAGTAACCTCTCTGACATTGCTCTTAGTAATATTTTTTTTCTGATCTATCTCCTTGGGCAAGGGAAACAAAAGAAAAATTAAATAAATGGGACAGTATTAAACTAAAAAAAATTTTGCTCAGCAAAGGAATCCACTAACAAAACAACAAGACAGCTTAATGAATGAAGAAGATATTCGCCAATGATATATCTGATAAGGGGTTAATATCCAAAACATATAAGGAACTCAAACAACTCAACTCCAAAGAAAACCAAATGATTCAATTAAAAAAATGGACATAGGACCTGAATATACATTTGTCCAAAGAAGACAGACATACAGATGGCCAACGGACCTATGAAAAGATGTTCAGCATCACTACTTATTAGAGAAATTGAAATTAAAACCACAATGATGTATTGCCTCACATCTGTCAGAATGGCTATCATCAATAAATCAACAAACAACAAGTTTTGGCCAGGGTGCAGAGAAAAGGGAACCCTTGTGCACTGTTGATGGGATTGTAAAATGGTTCAGTCGCTATGGAAAATGATTTGAAGGTCCAGCAATTTCACTTCTGAATATACATATCCAAAGAAATCGAAGACACTAAGTTGAAAAGATATAGGCACCCCTATGTTCACTGCATCACTATTTACAATAATCAAGAAATGGAAGCAACCTTAGGAAGCAACCTTAGTGCCCATCAATAGATGATTAGATAAAGAAGTGGTACATATATACAATGGTATATTACTCAGCCATAGAAAATAATGAAATCTTAGCTTTGTGACAACATGGATGGACATAGAGGGTATTATGCTAAGTAAAATAAGTCATACTGAAAAAGGCAAATACCATATGACCTCACTTATATGTGAAATGTAAAAAGCAAAATAAACTTGGTCGTAAATTCAACAAAACTGATTATCGTATTCCAGGGTATTATTTTGCATATGGATATTGTTATTTATTTCTAGAGTTATACTTTTAACTCATAAGCATAAATAAAAGAATTAAAAACATTTATATAGATATGGAATTAGTACTATCCATGTATAATGGGCATCCTTACTTTTCCCTCATAAATTTGGGCAAAAAAGTGCAGATTATACACAGCAAAATACAGTAATCACTTTGGATAAAGCAACATAAATTGGAACCTTTTAATCTCATAAAAATAAAAGGTAAAAAAATTGGCACTTTTTCAATTAAAGAATTTGACATTAATTTTAGATACATACATGTGTGATAATTCAATTTGATTTTGAGAGTATACACATAGAATATCCAAGAGTTACCTGGAACTTTTCAACACTTACTTGTCTCCTAACCTAAAGAAACTCTTCTTAAGTTTAGGGATTCTGCATGCTGCCTATTAGTGCAATATTTTTGACACCAGTCATAAAAATTGACATAATCAGTGCTTAATACATGCTTGTTACATGAGAAATTGTAGTGTCATATAAGTAAGAACACAAGCACCCTTATGATATTTTTTAAATAGTAAAAATATGCGCTCATATCTTTGTCTTCCATGTCCACTGGAATAAGTTTATAGTAGCTATCATTTACTAAACACCTCAGAGCTCCACCTGTTTACCTTACATGTTTTGCACTCAACTTTATGATACATGGTCTCCCTTTTTAGCGAATGAAGAATGAGACTCAGAGAAGGTTAAGCTGGAATTTGTATCAAAATCTTTTATATTCAAAAGTTGTGCTTCATGTATTGGCTTGAATGTTTCTTTCACAAATTAAGACTCAGATAAGTGTGACACTTTGGGGCTTCTCTGTGAATGCCAATGAATTTACAAGATACATAGGACCTTAAATTTAATGCTAATGTTAATCCCATAATTCTTTTATTCAGTGTTGGTTTTGCTACTTTGCAAAACTCTGAAACTAAAACATCCATGTTCTTGCAGGAGTCATTCTTTTTATATATCTATCCATTAAATTCTTAAATACACACAGTTTTAGTGCATATATTGCACATACTAAAAATCGTACCTAATTGATAACTAAAAGACTCACGTTACATCCCTTTCCATATCTCCAGCAAAACAATCACCCTAGTTTTTCCATTTTGAATACATACGATATTCTCTTTCCCAGACTCCAAATGGCAGTAGCATCCATTTCTCCCATTTTGCCTTTTCTCCCTTTCCATCCTCAACCCACGTTCTATTTATTCTTCTTTACTAATTTTCTATAATCTGCCCATTTCTAACTGTTGTGTCCACAATACTGACGTCCTTAACTTTTGATGTCAGGACCATTAAAATGACACCCCAAGGGATCTTTATGTTAAAACAACCTCCTTACTTTTGAAATTTACCTATATTAATTCCTAAGGTGTTTCTTCAAGTTTGTACCTCCCATCCTAAAATACCATAAATTTGACTAGGACAACAACAAAAGCAGAAGCAGCAACAACAAAGAGACTCCTGACAACTCTGACATTCTCCGGTTTGGTTTTGCTTTAGATCTAACCACCTCCTTTTACAAACAAAACTGGTGAGATAAACTGACTTGCCTAAGGTGAGAAAACATATTCATGGCAGTTGTAGAACTGAGTTAGACCTTTGACCTTTTTACAATTTCTCTCTGACACTGAATAACGGTCCTAGTGTGTTTGCATGGCTTATAAGATCTCTACACTTTAAAACAAATCTGCATTTACTCACGCAAGTTCACTCTTAAGTAAACTTTGTGTTCATCGAATGAGTCACCATCATTTCTTGAATATATTTCTCACTTCCCCAACTTTGGCTTGTTCCTTCTATTATTCCTTTTGGAATATTTTCCTTAGCCTTCTCCCGTCCCCGACCACATCTTCCTAGTAAAATCCACCTGTTTATTAAATCCCAGTTCAAAATGACTTGCTTCACCAAACCGATATAAGGCATGTGGAGTGATCTTCCTCTTTTGAACATTTTTTTGCATTTTATTCATATCACTCACGTGACAATAAGATGCCATAAATAACAGTTAAATATGTATTTTTTCTACCTTCTAAACTTCGTAACTCCTCAGGAATAGAGGCTACAGCATATTTTGGCCTTCCCCTTAGCTGAGCACACTGGCTGTTGCAGTCAATACTCAGTGGTAATAGTAACAGTTTTCACAATTACCTCTTTCAGTGCTTATTATTTGCCAAGCACTGTTCTAAGGCCTTTACACACATCATCTCATTTTATCCTTACAACAACTGTATGGGGTAGGTACATACCGGCACAATACTTTATAGCAGCCACGACTCCCACGTGGCCATTGAGAACCTCAAATGCATCTAATGCAAACTGAAACATGCTATAATTGTAAAATGCTCACCAGATTTCAAAGACTTATTATGAAAAAAATGCTTCATTGAGACTTTTAATATTGATTATATATTGTGATGGCAGTATTTTGGACAAATTGTATTTTGTCCAAATAACATATTTTAAAATTAATTTCCCTGTTTTTTTAAAAAACATGGCTACTAAACATTTAAAATTACATATATGATTCACATTATATTTCTATTGGAAAGTGCTAGCACAAATCCTACTTCAGAGGAGGAAAATGAGGCTTAGAGAGATAAAAACAATTTCTCCAATGTTACACAGCTTATAAGTACTAGAGTCTGGATTTGAGGCCCATCTGACTCCAAACTCACGCTTTTATCCTCTACGTCATGCCCTAATACCTCTGGATGAATTTTTATTGATTGGCTCAATGTCATCTCTCCCACTGTGATTAAACTGCCCTTCCTAAAATACAACATGAGTCAGAGTAAACATCCCTTGGGTGTGCGGCTCCAGTTTCCAGCTGAACCTATGCTTGCTCCTAGGAATACTTCAAATTAATTTCTATTTACGCACAAAATGTTTTAAAAGTTTCATTTCTGTGATTACCCTAATAGCACTTACTGACTCTGAGAATCTCACTGTGCAATTAGCTTTCTGGGAATAAGCTAGGGCCTTAGGAAAGCATCTTTTATTCTTTTAGAGCTCAGAGAGCCCATCCATCCTCCCAAGAGTCCACAGGACCTTCAACAGGGAGCAGAAAAGACACCTTCACATCTTTAGATAAGTGTTTTATATTAAAATGTTATAATAATGTATCATTTCATTTTTGCTCTGGGAAACACTCCAGAATACATCATCCTTTTGATGCTTATGCTTTCAACATTGACTAACATCCCCTCAGACTCATCTGAACAGTAATTTTGAATACAGTGAACATATTTTATCCAATTCCTTTACACTAATTGTTCATGGAAAAAGAAAGAGTTGTCATTTTATTGAAAGATTTCAACTTAATTTGTTTTTCATTAAAGATTCCCTCAGAATTTTCATTAAAGATTCCCTCAGAATTAAAACAAGACAAAATTAAATTGTTAGCTTGATAAAGTAAAGCTATCTAAGGTAGAGATATTGGGACCTCAATTGTCTATATGATAATTCATATTCCCTGAAATTCCAGATAAAAATCATGAGATGAATGAAACCTTTTAATAAAGTAAATTGGTGGTCAAGTTTTAGGAAGATACTGGTTAAGAAACACTTTCCATTGTTGTATATTCATTGGACAAAATAATGCCATTTTGTAATAGGACATTTAGAGAAGAAAAATAGGTAGTATAGGTTATGAAATTTGCTAAATCATATTGATAGGAATCTTTGATTTTTTTTCATTGGAGGAATAATTCACAATGCTAGTTAATGTATAAAGAGTTAGAATTTGAGCTTCCTTGGAAAATTTCTTAATTAATCTAATAACATTAACCCAATGAGCCATTGGCTGCCATCACTGTTAGCAAGGCAACTGTGGATACATATATTGTTTGCATCAAAGATGAAGAGTCCTATTTAATGAGACTCATTAAATGCTGTACCTAATGAAACTGTAAACTTATTTTTTAGAAAATTAATTTAGAAGACATACTTTTCTTACTCTCTCTCTCTTTCTCTCTCATATATATATATATATATATATATATATATATATATATATATGCAATAGGTCACAAAATTCACTAACATGTTAGGTCATGTTACAAAAATATAACTTTCCAGCAATATTATAAATCAACAGTTGACTAAAACTATGCAGTTTTCTATTATTTATACCATCAGGAATAGCATCATTCTGGATTAAATGCGTGTGTCTACATGAATGGAACTCTGTTATAAGAAATAGAAGCAGACTCAAAACTTTAAGCTTATTCTAAATAATGAAAATATGAGTGAAATACACCTTACATTTCTCATTAAAATAATGTCAGTAATTTCTCATGATTATTCATATTTTGATTAAATTTTGAATAATACATTCCCCCAAGAAAACTGAAATACCCATTTTACATTACATTAAAATTAGTCTCATATACAGATCATAGGAATTTTTTTATCACAAATATAGAATGATGAAGTCCAGAACAACTGTGTGCCATATATGAACTAACATATCAGAGAGGAAAAGAGAGACTTTGATCAATAAGGAAATGATTTTTATACACATCAGAAGTAATTTGAAGCAATTCTCTTGATCAATACAGATAGGCAGAAATGCTTCTCAGCATTTATTACCTGTGGAGAGCATTATTGATTAATTGTATTGATTTTTAGAATGCATGTGGAGAGGCATCTGTTGTTTCTTTAAAAGATGTCTCAAAATGAAAAGTATTAGGAAACTATTTAAGTTTTGAAGATTTGCATTAATGGCTCAACCTGTGTCATTACTCAGTAGAATTTCAAAAACACCTTAAAAAAATGTAAAACTTCATTTAGTTTATTTTGTGTCCTATTTCTGATCAATACATTTCAGAAAAAGAAGTATATTACTTGGGAATGTAACTTGCTTAAGTGCTAGTAACAATTTATAAACTTTTCCAGTATTTTTACTATGTATGAAAGCCTGACAATTAAGTTTGCCAACTTGTTGCAACAATGTTGCTAAGCTTTTTTGATATTAGAGGTATTAGTCATCATGAATTTGTACCAACTGGACAAACAACCAAGTTTACTATTTGGAAGTGCTGAAAAGACTGTGTGAAAAAGATAGATGAAACGACCTGAAGTTTTCACCAACAATTCATGGCTCTTGCATCACAACAATGCACCACTGCAATGTCTGTATGGGAGTTTTTAGCCAATAAACAAATAAGTGTACTGGAACATCCTTTGTACTCACCTGATCTGGCCCCCAATGGCTTCTTTCTTTACCCAAAGATAAAGGAAATATTGAAAGGAAGACATTTTGATGACATTCAGGACATCCAGGGTAATACAACAGCTCTGATGGCCATTCCAGAAAATGAGTTCCAAAATTATTTTGTAGGGTGGACTAAGCACTGGCATTGGTGCATAGCTTCCCAAGGTGAGTACTTCGAAGGTGACCATAGTGATATTCAGCAATGAGGCATGTAGCATGTTTTCTAGGATGAGTTCGCGAACTTAATTGTCTGATCTCATGCTTTTGCTAAAGGGTCTTAACTTTTCTATTGTTGGTAGTACAGCTTGAACAAAGATTAATTTGTGTCAAAGTATAAATACAAGTTAAAAAAATAAATGCATTATAAATTTCTCTGGGTAGAAACTCATGCCAAAAACATGATGATAGAAAGAGCTTCAATATCTCATTTTAGGACTGGAGTTAATCAGGTATATTTACCTTACTTGGAATAGATAATAAGTTTAATGGAGTCCACAGAAGTTGAAAAAAAAAATCTACTATTAGTTAAACCCTATATGAAATGTTATTTATTAAGCAAGTGAGTTTTTTTCCACAAAGTATGTTTTATATGTTTGGCCTAAATAATTTTAAACAAATACAATAATATTTTTTTGTTTTTCACCTGAAATTCACTCTTGTTTAGAAAGGCAGTTCTTTGATACTGCAGAAATTCCTAAACATTAGCAGTGAATAAATCAAAAAAGTAAAGTCTTCCCTTGCTAGTAACATAAACTTTTGGTCTTATCATATGTAGTTTTTAAAATATTTTCCTCCTATTAAGAGAGAATGAATAAATATCTTCTTGAACATGTGCTTTTCTACATGAGCTGTCTTCTGAATGTTACAGAAACCCCTTATGAGATACACCTCAAGTCCTAAAAATGTTCTAATTATAGAATCTATTTAGAATATCAACAGCCACCTGCTTTCGTTAAGAAATCCTTGTAGACATGTTTCCTAACTTAGTCTTCACCCATGTGGCTGATCAGTGTTGAAATAATAATTTATTCAGGGACTGCATGCACCTGGAGTTTTGTAATTTCAGAAAAGCTTTTGCTGATGTCAGAAGAAAATCTAGTTTGGATTCAGTTCTGGGGATCAGATAAGTATGGTAAAATGTGGTTCAGAGCAAATCATAGACTGTGATATCTTCTTCCCCATTGTTCACTAGTAGAGAGAGACCTGAATCTATTCTAAAGTCATAATACCAACCTTTAGTATTTCTCATTTTTCACTACTTAAACCGTAACATTTACTACATTTTAAGACTCAAAAAGTTAGATTTCTAATATTTTAGGAGTCTTTCCCCCTTTCTGAATGTGGAGTTTCGTCAATGGGAAGAAAATGGTGTCGGTTTCTGTTAATGTTGAGGTGGTGAATTTTTAATAATTGTACCCTTAGTTTTAGAACTTCATCCTTTCCTACTCCAGGATAACATCATCAATTGGATAAAAGTGACTTAGTGATAAATCAGCATCACTACACTATTAATAGCTAGAGTTAAAAAGATGCAAGTATTTGATAAAAATTTTAGCCAAGATGGCACCCACCCATCCACACCAAGACAAAAAGAATGGCTAGAATATCAAATATGAAAGTCCTGTATGAGTTTGAAGTGGAGATAGTAAAATCTGCTGGTGTTTAGAAAATCATCAAATTATCTGAAATCATAGAGAGATTAGCCTAAATTACAAATCTTTCATAAATCATTACCTGAGGAACTACAAAGATCTAACATGTAATAGATATACTACCTTCAAAATGATTTCAAGTAGTTGATTAAAGATATAACTTCTAATTTCCATATATTGAGCATCTATTTCTTTCCTGAATATTTCTATTATATTATGTAATCCTTAGAACCACATGTGCAGAAAACACTGTTTTCATTTTATAGATAAAGGTACTGAATCACAAAGAAGTTAGAGCAAGAATGCCAACACAAGATTGTCTATAAACCCTTTCTATCCTTTAGCCTGGGGAGAAAGTAAAGTAGTTAAACCAGAATCGTAAGCTAATTTGGCTACTGCATGAAGTGCTAAATAAATTTATTTTAACTCATAATTCTGTGAAGTCATCTTTATGGAAATCTAAAGTAATGTTCTAGTACATTGTATTCTGATGACCTGCTTTGTACCTCAGAAAAATTAAAGCAACACGTTATTAGTTTGTGCTTTACTCAGTCTCCCTTCATCACACTTTCTTGTTCTTATCCTTTTAATCTGACATTCCACTTGTATCATATGGGCTTTTGCTAAAAGCTAGGAGACAATTTGAAATTAAGGGCACTGATGAATATGTGGGGTTAAAATAAAATGTGAAACCCAAATGATTTAGATATGTACATGAGGCATAAAAATGGCAAAGTTGACATTGCAATTATTATTTTTTTTAAATAGGGTTTGACTTGTCTGATTGGACGGAATATTATTCAGGACATTTTTAGTTGCAAGTGAAAGAAAATCAGCTCAAAGTGGCAAAGAGAAAAAAATAGTTGAAGAATATATATTTATAACCCAGAAATACAAGTAGACTGAAACGAGAAATAGTTGGACCAAGAGGTCGGAATGATGTTATAAGAATACCATCTCGCATTGTCTCTCAGCTGTGCTTTCAGCAGTATGAATTCACTGTCATGCAGTTTCTCTCCACTTTGTGGTCATAGCAGGTTCAGGTTCATAGATTCCCAAATTCAAGATCTAAGGGAAGAGTACCTCTATTGCCCAACAGTTTTACATTGGGTAAAAAACATCCCTCATTGGCTAGCGTGGATCATGTGCTTAACTGAACCAATTACTATGGCTGGTATGTGGAAGGGTGTGATGGACCAGGCCAGGACTGAGTGCCCACTACAACAATTCAAAGTACACGAAGAGACCCAAAGGGAGATCAATACGTTGTTATTGAAGAGGAATGGACACTTTGCATGAAAGTCAAACTAATGAACCCTAATCAGGTAGCCATTCGCACTATGCACAACTAGAGCGAACTTTTGCATCAGAGGGAAAAAAAAAGCTACATTCTAGGCCACGGAAACAATGCTTTCTTTTTTTTTTTTTTTTTCTCCCCATTTAACAATCCATCTCATTTTATACTCTTGCCTCCTAAAAGATTCCTACGTAAATAAACTTCACCTGGCTTTACTAAGCAATCAGCACAATTACTTTGTTAAACAGAAGCCAATGTTTGGGGTCTTTTGATTTACAGTGAGGCTATACAATGCAGAAAAATTCCAAGGACAACTGCAGGGAAGGAGCAGAAAGAACCAAATACCTAGTGACACGCAATCTGTGTTAGAAAATGGAAAATAGTCCATAAAATTGGGCCTCCTTTGCATTAGCTAGATACTATGATTACTAATATCTGCACAGCATTTATATACTAGAGTATGCCCCACAAAAGAAACACCATCCCAACAATTCACATTGAATTCCCTCTGTTAGAGAATAAAATAGTTATAAACTCAAAAATTAGAGAAATATCATAGCTTTTTTATAAGCTTTTTTATTATTTATTTATTTACTTATTTTTAAAATTTTATTGGGGGAATATTGGGGTATAAGCTTTTTTAATAATCTCAATATGTTCAGGAAAAAATTAACGTAAGAAAACTTCTTAAGGGTTTTGTTAGGCTGATACATTTTAAGTTTCAGGAACAAACTTGCACATGATCAAAAGACCTTGATGTAGTTTTGAAAAGAGTTTTGCATACCAGCTATTTCTAAAATAAAGAGCCCATTTTCATAATATATATATATATATATATATATATATATATATATATATATATAAATTTATATAAGCAAATAAATAAGTTATTTTGTAAAGTCTTTATCTTAAAAATAACTACCATTTTTTGTGTTTAAACTTAAATATTCTTTCAAAAATGCTTCAGAATAAAACACATGAAAATGTGATGAGAGAGGATTGATGAAACAAATTTGACAAAATCTTGATAGTTGTTGAACCCGGGTGACAGATAAATGGGGTTCCTTATACTATTTGCTACACTATTATGTATAATAGGTTTGGAAAATGATATTCAAAGTTTTAAACATATTAGTTATATAATCACATCAGCATCATTACTATGTAGTCATTTTTTATATTTAGAACTAAAAATATGTTTATTATTAAAAGGATAACAAATTGTTCTAGAACTAGGTATATATACAATGTGTCTAAGCAATTTTGTTAGCAGATATAGAGTTAGATAGTGATAACTGAAGATACTAAATATAATGTGTTCAAAAAAACAGACTTGAAACCTAGATGAGATTATAGATAATTTCCGATTATAATACATATTACTTGTACATATTCTAATTACATATAATACATAATGCAAAATACATAATCACTTAACATGACTTTATTAAGTGCTGAAAAGTAGGCACTTTAAATGTCTTCTTAAAGTCTTAAACTGTTGTGCATAATTCTGAATAAGCATTCAAAAATAGTGTATTTTAAATTGTGATTCGCACTATATAAGTTTAAATATTTAAAGAATTTAAATAAAATACTCAAATCTGTATTGGTATAGGAAGCAGTTATTTACCCAAGAATGGATAATAACAAACCATGCTGATATTAAAAAATAATCACAGCTCAAATTCAAAAATAGATTCCTAGAATCACTGTAGAGCTCCAATTGGACATAAACAGAAAATGAAAAGCTGGTAAAAGAAAAAAGAAAAGAAAACCGAAGCTGTCTACGTAGATGCAGTTTGTACTATGGGAACTGAAATAATACAAAGATTTTCAATAAAAAACATTATCCATTATACCCAGAAAGCAGATTGAAAACACAGAATGAATTTCCTGGCCCCCACTCTATGATTTGGCGAATGGTCGTACCCAAATACACCAGATAATTGTACCAGCATCTGGTTCACATTGATTACATTATCCTGGTGGTACATTTCCTATGATTGAAGAGAGATTTCCATTAAAACAAATTAAACATAATTTGGACTTACTACATTAGAAGTCTCTTCAAAATAGCACACTATCAGCCCTTTAAATCTTTTTTTTTCTGGAATTGATCAATATCTTCAAAATTTTTCAATGTCTTTCTGTGTACTTTTTTTGTTTTGTTTTGTTTTGTTTTAGCTTCACATTATGTGTTATAAAGCATGGGGGGCATAAAGTATTCCTAGTTTCAATCAAATGCAAACACACCTCTGAAGATATATAGGGTCACATTTAATCCTGCACCTAAAAAAATGAATATTTTGACTTAAATGATCCTAACTGATATGAATGACAACTTATTTTACTGGATAACTACTCTGCACTTTTGACAAAAACATTCGTAAAAATATTTTATCCTTTTCCTAGACCTGGAAATGCTAATTCTCATCTATTACATACTTAATCCAATCAATTTCTTACTTTTTATTATCCAATGAACTAGTCAAAAGGAAAAATGTATGTTTTTTTAAACCTAATTCTGGATATTATTGAATCAAACTTTTCTACCTGGTGATAGAAAAGGAAAAGACAAGATAAAGCCAAATCTTGCATATTTCCTTCAGGGACTGCCAGCCAAAGAACAGGGCATATTGTAGGAAAACTGTATTATAACAGTCAACCAAGACAGGGATAAACAACCCAAAAGCCAGCTGAAATTCATGAAAATGTCCTTAATCCAGTTTTAAAAAGAGAGGTTGGAAAACTGCTTGCATATAAGATATTTACATTTTAAAATAATTTTAATTGAGGAAATATGTAATATAGTTTTTTTAAAAATCAACAAATTTCATAGGCTTATAATGAAAAATAACACTTGTTTGCCCTAAATCTTCTCATACCACAAAGGCCCATTCCCAGAAATACCTGTTTTCAATCCTTTGAGTTGCTTCTTTTATATTTGCTTCCATATGTGCCACTGGGAGTTCTTTATATCAATTTCAGACATTTTCTATGAAATTCTTATTAAGAGAATATTACTCTTATGTCTATGTCAGTTAGTGTCATACATAGGGCTGTCTCTTTTGTGAAGCCTCCTACAGACTGGCAGCTGAATTTTTGACCATCCTCTGGAGTCTGATTTGGCTCTCACTGGAACTGTGCTTCTGGTGACTTTCTCCTTGGCTCCACATATTGCATACTGTTGGACGTTAGCACCATGACCGACAGTGGCTTCTAGAACCAGTGCTGTGTTCCCTGAGCACCACCTGCCTGTCCCATTTCACTGGGTGTGGAATGACAGCACCCGGCAGTCATTCTAACTGGATGGTGTTGGATTTTAACTTCCCCCTTCACATGATATTTTTTAGTGATATTTAATTCAGCATTCAGAATATGACTGTGTTTAACCAATTTATACTCAAAGTGAGCCTGAGATAAAAATGGGAGCTGGGTGGTGTAGAAGAGTAGTCACTTGTTTGGCTATCCAGGAAGCCCAGTTTAATTTTAGCCTTGAGAGAATGTGAAATCATTATAATTAGATGAGTATTAAAGCCCACAAGTGAAAAGGACTCTTTTTTTTTTTTAAACATACCCATTCATTTAGCATCAATTCACAACTGGCAGTTAATTCTCCCAAATGCTCTGTCACTGAGCACGCATGCAGAGTTAGAGTAAAATATTTCTGGAGGCGTTCAAATAACTTGGAAGTAGGTTACTGCTGGAGATGGGATATAGACACTCTAATTAACTTAAATATCCATAGAAATGTAAAAAATATAAAATTTATGTATGGTTGTGGAGAGGAAGATTATATTGTTTCATACATTTTATTTGTGGTACAAAATAACGAGATGGCTGATTTAGAATGATTGCAAGGTACCCTGCGTATCGGGTTGTTGGGCTTCACTACACATGTTGGGTAATAGCCATTCTTGAGCTGAGGCTCCAAGGTTAATTTGAAGTGTACTCCAGAAAAATTGGCAGTCATGTCACAGTCACTTCAAAATTCTACATAAGGTCTGCTTCAATCCAGACTAATGCCCCGACTGAAAAATGTCAATGATATGATGGGCTGAGGTATCCTGAAAAGGAGATGAGAAAATATGACCGGTAATTTAGTCTCCTGCCTGTGCAAAGAATTAAAAGGTCATTTTGTAAGATTTAGAAAGAAAAGCTGATTTAAAAATTGGGCTTTGGAATAGCTAGTAGAAAAAGGAAAGCAAGGATTGTTCTTTAAACGTAAGCACGTTATTGTCAACAGTGGCATCTCTATTAAGCTTGCTCTTTTACCTAAACACTCCTATTACTCTCATCTCTCAGGTCTGTCGTTCCCATTGCCCTGACAGTACAAACACTGCACTGTAAAATCTGTCAAAGAAGCCAGCTGATTTCCTACGTCTCTGACATATGCTGGTCTTTAATATCAGCCTGTCAGAACACCTAAGAGAAAGGCATCTGCTTTCATGTTGGAGCTGAGGCTGGGACTACCATCACATACCCTGTAGTCATGAGCCTTAACTTACACTGCTATGCCTTTTGGAACCATAGAATCTCTTGCTGGAAACTACTGTTAGCATACAGCTATCATGCAAGTTAGATTGCACATAGCTAGTTTGAAAAACAGTTTTCTTCTGGTGTGAATCTCCTTTAATTTCTTTTTATAACTTTTTTTGAAATGTGTATTGGATTTTCCTCTGCCACAGTCAAGTGGTACCTGCGTAGAAGTCAAGAGAAATATTTTTGGCTTGACTTGTCTTGATTATATTCTATTCCTGTGGGTTATATATGCCTCTGGATTCATCTTAAGTTCGCCTCATCTAATGAGGAAAGTTCCTCTTGGTTTCAAATGGTGATTGATTTAAGTAATTTCATGGTGATATACTAGAAAGTCTTTTATTTACCAATGATGGTTTTCCTGGCACCCAATTGGTAGGTCACTGAGCTGTTATGTTCTCTCTTCTTATCTGGTTCTTTTGTGGCATGTTTTTATGGGATGCCTGTGGAACAGTCTATTAATATAAAGGATGTTCTCATAAAAGCATGTGGCTAATTTTGTAGCAAATACAACAGAACTTCTAAAACCAGTATATGTTATATTTTCACATAGTCACCTTGGGAGGATGTAGATTAATCCTAAAGACAATTGTAGGATACCTTCTTAGGAATGCCTTCAGAATGTACAGCAGCTCATGGTTTTATTCTCTATTCAGTAAAGTTTGTTTCAGCTTTTAGAATTAAAAAGTTGTACATCATCACTGTAATAATGAAAACAAATGTCTAAAATAAAAATGATGATAACAACTCTCCCCATACCCCCCCCCCCCACACACACACACACACACTCCACCAGCCACACACCTTTCCTTACTTTACCCCTGGCTTAACTTGTTCTTTTTCCTCTAGCAACATATCATAGGCATGGACAGGTTTACCATGAAATAAGTGAACTATGACCTTTAGGGCTTCTAACTTGTATGGACCCCTCTAAAACCTGGTGGCAAGGTGGGGGCAGTCCTAGCTGTTTTTTAAATTCATGATTTATTTGTTTTTTTCATAAAGAGGCCCCTTGACTTTTCATGTGGCAGGCTACACAAAGTCTGGATCTATTCCTGAGTGTGAACATCTTTCTAGGGCAGTAGATCTGGAATATATACATCCATTTTGTTCTAGCATTCTCACAAATGTAAATCTCCAACAGGAAAGAATTGCCAAATATACAAAGAAATATATACAAGGATCATTATAGCACTTCTAAGATATTAAAAATATGACAACAACCTGACTTTCATTGCTTGAAAAGTTTAAAATATTATGGTCCAATTACACTGTGGAAGACAGCATGTGCTTTTGAATTTTTTAAGTGATGGTAAATTGCTAATTTCTAAGGATGAATTTGATTTTTTCAAGTCATCAAAAGAAACTACCAAAAAAAAAAAAAAAAGTATTCAGAGTATGAGAGTCTGGTAGAAAAGAGAGGAGAAATTGAAATAGTATTACCTTTGGTTAAAAATTAGAATGTAAATACAAAATCATAGGATTATGTTATTTGGCCTTTGGCCAACTTTTCCTTTCATTGGGCATGCATTAAGAACCTGCTTTATTTCAGGTATCCTGATGGCTAAACCAGGGCCCCATTTTTAAAACTGGAAATAAGATTTGCATGATAATCCCAATTTAACACAGAGTGTCAGACAGCAGGCGCTCAATGGATATGCGTTACAAGAATAAGCAAGTGAATCAATAAAATCCGATAATAGTACTACTGTGTTTCCCTGAAAATAAGACCTAGCTGGAACATCAGCTCTAATGTGTCTTTTGGAGCAAAAATTAATATAAGACCCAGTATTATATTATATTATACCCGGTATTATATTATATTATATTATATTATATTATATTATATTATATTATATTATATTATATTATATTATATATTACACAAGACCTGGTATTATATTGTATTGTATTATATTATATTATATTATATTATATTAATTATATTATATTATATTATATTATATTATATTATATTATATTATTATATTATATTATATTATATTAAAATAAGACCAGGTCTTATATTAATTTTTGCTCCCAAAGATGCATTAGAGCTGATGGTCTGGCTAGGTCTTATTTTCGGGGAAACACGGTATGTATATGGCATCCTCACAAGAGCTCAAAGAGGGAAAGATATTGCTTAAAGGTATCAGGTAATTGTTGCTTCACAGAAAATATGTTTGAGCTTATTTGGGGCAGAAGGAAGTGATATATAAAAAGACAGATATGTGAAGAAATTCAACTTGTTTAGAGAAGTTAAATTAATTGGGTTTGGAGGGTAGGGCATCTGTAGGTGACTGATAGATGCTGGGATTGAAAAGTCAGGCAGCTGACAAAGGCAAGTAATCCTTCCCATCTCATATTCTTATACTGTGTCTTTATTTTCATTCCTCAGTGGTCTCTGTTAGAACAAAATTTCTCTATTGAATGAAATTTGTTTTCCTTATTTAGCTGAGTTTTCCCTCTACAGACTGCAATGTTCTTTACAAAAACAATATTCATACCTTTTCCCTTTATGGAGCATTTTATGAGGTGGTTATTACCAAATGTATATACAGTGTGAGAGCCAAATTGAAACGTTAATAGAAAATCAGGATCATGATAAAAGAGAACACACAAATGGCAACCAAAAAATTTAACACAATGTCGTCATTATTGTACTTCAAATTTGGATCTTTGCCTGCTGGTAGCAGTCAAAAAGTAAGTTCGTACTTTTAATAGCTATCACTCTTAAAACAAAAATATCCTTTCTTAAGTCTTTATATAAAGAATGAGGTGATAAGATCATGGAATCTAGAGTCAGAATGCCTTGGTGGTAGTTACTTAAGCTCTCTGTGCCTCAGTTTCTTCATATATCCGATGGAGATTGTGTGTGGCTTAAATGAGACACCAATAGGTAAGATTTCCACAGTGCTGAGAACATGTTGGGAACTGATCCAAGTACTTTATGTATACCACGTCATTTAATCATCACAATAACCCCAAAGGTGAGAGCTGTTATCGTCTGCCCTGTTTTACAAATGAGGCACTGAGAAATTAAATAAGTCTCTCAAGAGCATATAATAGTGAGTGGTAGAGCCAGAACATGAACCTAGGTTGCCTGGTTCTGGATCTAGGCTCTGAGCTACTGGCTATGCTGCCCATCGGAAACAACGAAAGCCATGTGAGTGCCTGGCATATCTAATGACTATTATTGTTGTGATAGAGGACAGAGAACGTTTTCAATACTATTTGAAAGCAAAGAGTCATGGATTTTTCTATGGCTGTCTCTTGTTGCCTATGTTAAAAGTGTAATATTAAAATGGAACCCAGTGACAGCAATTCTGCAAAAGGCAAATCTAATGTGTTCCAAGTATGAGGACTTTAGGAATTCCACCTTGACCCAGGGATAGCATTTAGAAATTCATAGAAGAGTGAGTCACATGCAAGTGCTTTAGTTACACTCTCCTAAATATGACTTCTTTTAGTTTGTCTCCGGCACTGCTGATTGAAGAAGCAACCATATGTCTTGGAAACCAGATCGGCAGATGGCACGTTTGGCGACCTATTGCATAAACTGAAGAAATCTGAAAAAGTTTTCCTGCCTGGAAAACATATTCTGCCATTGGTGTGTGCCTACCTTCCACCTGGAGGGAGATGTGGAGTGCTTATCACGGGAACATTCAAGATACTGGAGACGTGTATATGCATTATAAGTGGGATGGGGAGGAGGAAAGTAGAGATAGTGGTTGTGAGGAGGAAAACTAGTTAAATCTCTCTCTGTATGAAATATGGCACCTCTCTGAAGCCCAGCACAGATTCCTTGAGTGAAAATGACACTGGAGAAAGAGAGGCATACTTAGAAGTACACCATATTAACTGCCCTATTTAACTTCCATAACCTGGTGTGTCACGGGATCATCTCTAGACAAAAAAAAAATGAGTGTTAACAAGTGTTGGTGTTGTTTAAGTAGAAAAGGAGAATTCCATATATAAAATAAAAATTATCGGGGGAAAAGTATTATAACATATATAGTTCAGGTAGTAACTGTCATATTTTGGTGAAGCATAAGTCCTTTCAGACAACTCATTTGTGTCCAAGATCAAAGGGAGGTAAAATCTACTATTTTAATAATGCTTTTGATTTTGTTCCATTTGATATATTCATTAAAGAGCAGAGACTTGGTTTTAAATTGAAATGCTCTGACATTTGCTCTGTCTGCAAATCTTTGGACAGGTTAGCAGCTCATATTAAAAGTAATAATGCTATTTGAGAAATTCTGAATCCTTGTTCTAAATATGTATTAATCACCTGGAGGACAGAAGAAATATGTTAGTGAAATCATACCAAGTTGTTTTATCAACAGAGACTTATAGAGGGTTGCCATGTGCGTGGATTGTTACAACAGCCTCCCCTCTGACTTCCCAGGATCTTCTCTTATCTCTCTCTGAACAAATGCCCACGCAATAAAGCGAGTTTCAAGAAATCTAAATCTGATCATGTCACCTGCCTATGCTTCGATGGCTTCCCATTTGCTTTATGGTTTACAGAATCTCCCTTCCATTTACTTTTCATATCACTTGCCACACCCACTCCCATCTCCCAGCCTTGACAAATTAGATTCTCTTTGGCTGGAATGTTCTTCCCTCCAAAGCACCTCCTTTTCCTCATTAAATGTGCCTCCTTTCGGGAGCCGCATTTGATCTCTCAGACTATGTCTAGGACCCCTTTTTATGTCTCCAGAGTACCTGTACCTCTTTCCAGACCATGCAACATGTAGTTACAGAAATAATTATTTGCAATAATCTTATACAATGCCTGTCTTCCCCACTAGATCATAAATCCAGTGAAGGTTGGGAACATGTCTGTTTGGTTTACCTCTCTACTTCCAGGGACAAGAAATTTGTTGTGCTCAAGAAATTTGATGACTGAATGGAGTTGTATTTGATGGGATAGGAGGGTGGGGGCTTCAGCATGAGCACAGGCACAGAGATGGGGACCCCATGTAAATCGTTGGGCTTGTAATATTTGGTGTTCTTTATGAAAGGCCTTAGTGATAGTCATGCTCGGAGAGTCGAAAGGCCAAACAAGCTGATCTCATGCGATCCTTCCTACTGTGTAGTTTTCTGTATCTGGCACATCTTTTCACAACTCTCAGAGGAAAAAGCCTAGTCTCTTGCTGCATATTGAACAATTATTTGGAGACACAAAGGGACATGAAGGCAAAGCTCTTCATTTAGAAAAAGAGGCTCAGATTCAATATGGAAGCTTTCAGTGAGCATAGACCAATGCCATGTGCTTGACAGATACTTAATAACTGAGCTATTGTTGTTGAGAGAGGATGGTGCCATCTCTAAGAATCTCTCCACCACTATTATCTTTTCAAGCACACCCTCCTCCATGAAAGTGTTTGTCTGAAGGCTATTACCTGCAATCACAAAATCTGCTGCTCAGAGTAGCACCTGTCGTGAGTTATAAAAGTACTTATTACATTAATGTTGAGTCACTGGATAGAGAACCACAAAAATCTAAGGTTAGTCCTGAAAAATGTAGGTTCTATTTTGTAACAAATATGTTGTGGTTTAGAGATACTGAGCATTTCTTCACAGTGAAGTTATGTTAACAAAAAGCCATTTTGCAGGGATGGATTATACTTCTTTGCACATTTGTAATGGAATTTAGTTCCTACTCAAACATGAAGCAGGTTAGAGCCATTTCGTATTAATCAGGTTTCTTTGAGAATTTGATCTTTCTGGTCATTGGCATCCATCATGTGGGTGAGTCATAAATATTTTAATTATTTTCTATTCACCACATGACATTGACTCTGGCAACAAGAGGGATATTCGATGATTCTGTTGTTGCAAAAAAGCTGGCTAACAAATCACTGTGATATTTACTTTTCTTTTTCCAAATCTGCAGGGAAATAAATTTATGGATCACTTAACCTTTTGCCCAAGGAACAAATCCAAGTCAGTTCTGAATTAATATTGCTCTAAAGATGCAAAGGGAGGTCTGGTTTTCAAAGCAAAGCTAAGGGTTAAGGCAACAATCCAGATAATAGAGGAAGAACTGCTTGTCCTCACCTGCATTAAAAGATTGTTCCAGCCCTTAGAATATTTGCATAGACATCTAACAGAGTATTTTTCGTTTGTTTGCTTTGCTTTGTTTAGCTTGGATGAAGTAACAAATTGCCTACTACTTTGTATTGGAATTCTCTAAGTCTAGAAAACCTACATGTGTCCCATTGAAGATGATGCACACACTGATGCTTCACTTACCTGAAGTCCCGCTTTGGTGTCACTTCACCCATAGAATCTGGCTGCATCAGAACGTGTGGAGAATGCCTTAATAATTTTGTAAATGGTTCTGATTTCTTCATTACATTACAAAGTTTGCCAAATATGCTGTAAACGTGATGTTCCAGTTCCCTATTCAAATAATGGAATCTCTCGGGCATTCTGAAAATATTTTACTCAAAATGGAAAATGTTGGCATAAAAAAGGCAACTGTCTTGGGAATTATGCCTCCTCATCTCTCACACTCTGTGCAGGAAGAACTTGCCCATATGAAAAGGCATCGTTGCTCTTTCATACTTGGAATAACTTTCCCAAAAGAAAAGTTCCCTTGATTTTTCTAAGTCACCAAAGATCTGGTTTCATGAAGGGACTGCTGGAAATTTAGCTTTGGCATGCGTTTTCTTAATAGCAACTGGGATTTAAAACTATTTAGAAATGGCATATGCCTTGTACATATATTCCTTTGAACTATCCTGTGAACACCCTCTGAGTGTTCTTTAAAACATATGATAACCAATACTTGGAAAGGTATTGCTTTCTAAAATTGTTGTCATTAAGCATATCAATTTTCTTGGGAAAAAAAAAAAAGTGTCCTCTTGTTTTCCTTTATACAGGAGTACCAAGAACCCCGTGGGATTTGGAGGAAGCTAGGAGTCATTATCCGCACTCACTGGATTCAGTAGCAAATCGGGAGCCCTTTTCCCTTATTTACTGAAATTGTCTTGATAAATTTTCCTTTGGAGAGCAAGAACCAATTACACTAATGCAGAAGTGGAAGCAAGAATTGACTACACATTGTGGGAAACAGCCATTGGAAATGGTGATGGAAAAGTAGTGACCACGTTCAACTCACTTCTGTACTATATATATATATATATATACTGTGGTGTTTATCATTTCCAGTCTGTGATTTCAAGTCACAACTGTCATTAAAAAAAAAAAATGTTTTAGGGATCCTGAGAGCCTATGAGCCATCTCATTTTGATGGCATGCTATGTTTTAACTTCTTAACACATTGATTTATCTCTAAATTAGGAATAAATTAAACAATGTATATGCCAGTAAATTATCTCTGGAAATGGACTCTAACAGGGTCTTTACTTTTTTTATTAAAAAAAATAAAATAATCTTGGGTCCCATTCTGTTGCTCATTTTCTGCATATTAAAACTCTCACTCATTATTAACAGTTCTTGAACAATAAAGCAGAAGCAATCACCCAGGACTACATAAAATGCAATTTCAGTAGAGTTCAATAGAAGTGGTTCTGAAAATTGTTTTAGGCATTTTCTTGAAGATTGCCAGTAACTTGAAATGCTTTTCAAACACTAACATTTTGCAAAGCCTGAAAATTCATGTGATGCTTATTGGGTAAAAAGATCTTTCATTTCTACCCTCTGAATGGCAACAGTGGATTCTGCACTATTTTAAAGTCATCACTATATGTCTAGGACTTATGGATGTGTCTGAAGGCAAAATGTCCCATCATTTTTGCTGGATAAGGATTCAAGAGTAGCCCAATTTGCCATCAGCTCACCATCTTACTCTATCCTTGCCTTCCTCTTTGCTGATAAAATGCTTACTCAGTTGTCTACTCTCTCCCATTAAATGAGTCCTTCATATAACAGTAATTTGTTGTGGGTCACGTGTTGTGCGTGGAACTGGAGGAGATGAAGTATTCATAGCACGCAATCTCTGCCCTCGTAGAACTGAGTCTGGCAAATTCACACCCTGGGCTCTCCTGAGCTGTACATATGGCTGGGGGAATTTGTGTGTTGTTTCTGAAAGGGTCCCCAGAAACAGAAGAATATTGAAGGGTAATTCTTCCCTGTCTTTGATCTTAATCCTCTGCTAATGCTTAGAGAAAGGATTGCCCACCTGGCAAGCCAAATTACCATAATCAGTCCTGATCATCAATGTTATTGTACTCAGGTTTCATCTTATATTTAATTGGGGTAGAGACCACTGAAGGGGGCCATTAAGCCACTACACGTATTCTAGCTTTCTTCTGGAACTTGGCCAGAGAGACTTGTCCTCATCTCGATCTCTAATTCTAACAAAATTGGTGAAAGTTCGATGCTTCTCAGATTTCTGTCTACCTATGGGACATCAGGACCAGTTCTAGGATGAACCTTAAATCACAGGGATAGTGTTAGGATGGGGCCGCTCTCGCGGGTCAGGTCTATTCAGATACCCAACTCTGTGAGTGGCCGGTAGGAAGAGGAAAGGAAGGACAGGGGCTTGGGAATCACAGGGCCTAAAGTTTAATAACAAGCTCTCACAGTTCATGCTTTGCAACTTAATTCTCAAATTTCCTCTTCTGTAAAATTGGAGAAAATAATGCATTGGAAGTTGGGGATTAAATGAAATATCATAAATAAAGTATAGAGCGTACCTTATATCTACCCAATTAATATCCCTTCGGTCTTTTTTTTTTTTTTTTTTTCTCCCTGTATTACTGTGCCTGGCTACAGAACTGGCTAGGAAGGAAAATCATCAGAAATAGATCATCAGATGCTTGTAAAACATATATGAAGAAGCAGATTTTGCTGTAGTGATGTATATAAAGAAATGTATCCGTTTGCAAAGGGAATGCACCATTTTGGGGATGATTCACAAGAGGCTGTGTGGTGTCAATCTAATCCAGAGTTCAGAAACCTGCAGCAGGTATGCCAGACGGTGTTATGATGAGCCAAGGGGCTGGGCATGTTGCCATTCCCCAGGTGGGACAACGTCCAGACTAACTGCCAGTCTGAGCCTGGCAGAACGAGTCGTGAGTTTTTACTAACTGCTGCTGCTCTTTCTGTTATACAACTGTCCTTATAGAGCAAGGGAAAACACTGCCAAATAAAAGCTGGAACTTGTTTCCTAGACCTGGGACAGAGGGCGCGTTATCCTTGGAACTTGTTTAACCACTTTCATCCCCACACTCCCCTAATCACAGGATTTTGTGATACGCTTTGTGGGGCGCTGCTAGCATCCTATCTGAATACATTGTCCTCTTTCCTTCCTAACAAAGCTCTGATTTTGTTCGGCCATCTGCCCTGAGGGTAGCCCTTAAGGGAAGCTCCAGGGATGGGTCCTGATTTGTCCAAGTCTATCAAGGTAGATGATTATGAGAAGGCTGGCTCTTTCCTGCTAAAAATGAACAAGGAAGCATTTAACTCCAATTGCTACTGGCAGCCTTTTCAAATTTATAAGGGAACTAGTCTTAGGATGAAGCCAATAGAACAGAAATACAGAGTAGAGGTACAGAAAGGAATTGAATAGCATCACTGATAATATCATTGAGACAATGGAGCAACCCACTCTGCCTCCTATCAGACTTCCTAATACGTCAACACATGCACTTTCTTACTGTTTAAATCAGTTTGGGTAAAGGTTCCTACTATTCGAAGCCAAATTATCCCTAATTGATTTACTTGTTTATATATTATTTTCTTGTTACATATTACCGCAAACTTAGTGGCTGGAAACACACACACGCACATTTATTATTTTATAGTTCTAGGGATCAGAAGTCTACAATGAGTCAGCAGGGCTGCGTTCTTTCTGGACACTCTAGGGAAGAATCCCTTGCCTTGCCTTTCCCAGCTGCTAGTGGTACCGCATTCCTTGGCTTATGGCTCCTCATCAGTCTTACCTCAGCTTCTGCCATCGCATCTCCTTGTCTGATGCTGATTATTCTGACCCCATCTTATCCAGGACCTTTATGATTATACGAGGCCCACTGGATAAATCCATGATAACCCCCCCATCTCAAGATCTCTAAGTTAATCACACCTGCAAAATCCCTTTTGCCCTATAAGGTAACATATGCTCAGGTTTTGAGGATTAGGATGTGATAGCTTTGGTGGGGTGCTATTATTCTGCTGGCCATGTGTACTTAACATAGCCACATGGCTGTATTCTTAAGGGGGAGTCTTTGTGGTCTCTTACCAATAAGCACTACTGATATTTTAAATTTTTTAAAAATTTGTAATTCAGTCATGTCATTGAATCAACATTCATAGAACACTACATGCGAGGCACAGTGCTAAGCATCTTGTTTACAAAAGTGAATGGGTCATTGTCCCTTTTTAAAAGGGACAGACAGACAAGTAGTCAAGAGGTCTTATTAGAGAATGTTCAGTGCTGTAGTAGAAGCTATGTGAACAGGGAGGAAACCTCACTCTAACTGCTAGGTTAGGCTTTCTGCTTATAATCTGGTCTTTTTAATTGTGTATATAGATTATAATGTTACTACAACCCAAGATTATTAACGTTACTACTACCCAAAAAATATATATAGTTTTAAACTAATCCATTTCCAATTTGTCCTATTATTTTGAAATAGGTTTTTAAAATTTCTACAGGTCGGGTTTCCATAGGTCAAACAGGCATAGTTTGAAAAAATTCCTAAGAAGTCTGAGAAATGTGGTCCAGATGATTTTGCACAATATATTTAAAAGCAAATTCATTTCATAATCTATTTACTCAAACGATGTTTGCTGCTTTACCAAGTTACTAGAAGTGTGCTGCATCCCAGAGGCAATTCAAAGGTGATTAAGATACCACGGTGTCTTGTACTCTAATTAGAGACAGGACAGGTATACAAATAACCAGAATACATTCAATACATCTTAGAATATTTAATTCTGCCATGAATTGTGCCACTGTCAGGTTCTAATTTGTTTTCCAGCATTTCCTCTCATTTTTTTATTATTATTTTTTATTCCGTACTCTTTGCTATTTAAAAATTTGAAGGCCGCAGGAAAACAAAAATCACCCATAATGCAACCACTTCAACAATAACAATATCTTATAGAATCTAAGGCACACAGATTGTAACATGTATTGCTATTTTATGTGTTGCTAGACAGAAGAAAAACACTTCCAATTAAGCCGACACACTATCAATTTTTAAACAATTACCAATTGTAAAGATGTTAACTAGTGAAGTTAGGAAAATCTTCGCTCTCCATCTCTCATTTCAGAGGTAACCACTGTGCTTATTTTAATACCAAATGGTAGACACGTGGAAAAAACAAAACAAAAGCAGAGGTGGTATGATGATGTATAGTTCTCAATTTTCCATGGTTAAGAATCTATACGCCTAAAATATATAGATATATTGATACACAATAAAGCATTGCAGGTTTACTTTTTCCTTTTTTCATTGTTTCCACAACTTGACCATACGAGTACATATCTACAACATTTCAGGAACGGTGCTGCAGAACAGTGTTTTTGCGCGCGCGCGCGCGCGTGTGTGTGTGTGTGTGTGTGTGTGTGTGTGTGTGTTAGTAGGGGCGTATATAAGAGTCTGCATGCATTCATGTGCTGGTTGAGAGTCTATTCAGTGTTGGAGGCTATATATCATGAAAAGTTACATTCTACTCACCAGTAATGAAAACAGAATATGAAAGACAAGGTAAAGAAAAAATAAATATAACAGAAAAATCTCTGCCCCACTTTGTAAACTGGTTTTTGACAACTATTTTCTACCAAGTTTCTGGAAAACCAAAATAGCTCAGAGATACTTCAACTTCTGTATTTCCTAACAATTCCACATATCTTCTTGGAAACCCAAATTCTTTATTTACACTAGAAAACCATTTAAATTAAAGCTCAGTTTCAAAGTTGGCTGAGGTCTAGAAAAGCCAGGAAGTGCTAGAGAAAGGGAGTAAACTGAGGCTACAGCCCTTCTCCTAATCATTAGCTCTCAGTGGCTGAAGATGTTAGTTCTATGGCTGAATAAAGGAGAGAAGTTCTATTCTGACATGTGAGCTCAAAGACACCAGGCTTATCTTGAGGGCATTTTGATATTAAATATCTTAAAGCACAGTGCATCTTTCTACAATATACTAGATGGCATCCAACAGTCATTTAGCAGGATTTTGAATCACGTAGACCTCCTCTCCATGTGCCAGGAGTACACACATCAAAAATAAAACACACTGTGCCTTCTCTAAGGAAGGAACTTAGATTTATTGAGTGCTTACTAAAAACCACACATTGAGCTAAATGATTTTGTTTGTGGTACTTTATTTAATCGAATGAGGTATGCGTCTACTTTGATGTAACTTTGGTGCAGAAATCAAATGTTCTGTTTCATATAATGATTAGCTGAGTAAATTACTCTAGTGCAGCTCTGTTTGGGATCCCTGATTATTCAACACATTTGCTTTTGGGGCTGCAGGTGCAAGCTTGCCTCTCCAGCGTTCTGTGTATTTTGAGAAATTTAGAGTTTTTAATGTTCTGCTTGGCTCCATTCTATTTGATAAAAGAGTTTATGATATCAGATATTTTAGAGGAGAAAGTTTTTCAGGCAACAGGAGCTAGAGACAAAAGCTGGTAAGGGATTTGAATGTGGGCAGAGATATCTTTTATATCTGATAAATATCCAGAGAGGTTGGTGTTCTTACACTGGTAGCCCCTCAAATTTCCTCTCCTGTTTAATGTATACTCAGACACGTTTCATTGGAAGGATTAATTTTAACATCTGCCAGATAGATTTTGGACAAATTTGCTTGCTTGGGAATTTGATCCGAAGAAAATCATTCTGGATATTTTTAGAGTCATTTCCAGATTCCCTTCCTGGCTTATTACTCGCTGCCAAGCAGACACTTTTGGATGCTCATTTAAAATAATTAGCATGAAGGCAGTGTTTAGAAGTTGCCCATAAGATAAAATCCAAATTGCATACAGTTCCAGGTAGGTTTTTCGCAAGCTGGCCTCAGCCTATCTCTAGCTCCATTTCCAGTCACTGTTCCTTATGACTTTGCATTGTTTTCTTTAAGCATTTTATCCTATACTATATTCTAATTTTATTTGTTTTTGGCTCTCACTAGACTGATAAACTCAAGGGTAAGAACCACGACTCTTTTGCTTGCCTCCATAACCCTGGAACATGGTCAGTTTTGTGCACATAGTGGCTGTTCAACGGATTATTTGCTAAATGAAGGAACAAATTCACATTATTTCAATTATAACCATGATTTATGAAACTGTTGCTAAGAGAAAGTGAAATCTGAACTTCGTCTAGTTCATTCATCATTGGCAGGAGATAAACAAGATGTGAATCAAAAGTAAATTACTTTTTTGACCTTCCCCTCTTCATAAAAGAAGGCTCCTCCCTTAAAGTTTGTGCTCCTATCAGCAAAGTTATCTGTCTCTGTCTGTCTCTCTCTCTGTCTGTCTCTCTTTAGATGAACTAACAGCTTTTGAATTAGAAAGTAATGGCCATTGCTGTAGTGGAGTGGGGGCTTTGCTCTGTTATTTCTGTACTCTTACTTCTATACATTGATAATTAAGAAGTGGAGCATTGCAAATCACAGACTGCTTGTATAATAATTTATTTCTACTTTGAAAATTAATAATTTATTAACATTTATCTCATACAAATATACTAGATTTGATATTATTCTGAGAGGATGAGCTACGTTATAAGGTTTAACCATACAATGCATGGCTCTTGTAATCAGTTTCATTAGTTTATAGCTATATCTCATGTAATCAATAGTATCATGAGAGGAAAATGTAATCCTATATTTTTGCTTTGGCATATAGCACCTCCCTAGCATCTTCATAATATGTGTGGGTGGTGAGAAAATGACATTTTATAAAAGGTGTTGTAAAATTGCCCACACAAATGCCTCAATATTATCAGTTTATTCTGAAAGCAATTTTTTCTGAAGCAATTATTTCCCTTTATTAAGAAATTACCAGTCTGGAGGCATATTTAAACTCACCGAGAGTGCATAAATAAACATAAAATATATAATTTTGCTACATTCTTTGATATACTCTCTGACTGTCTCATATAGTCTCTGACTCAGAGTAACTTAAACATTCATCATGGTTTTTCTTCCTTCTTGAATATCACTTTGTTATTCCAGAGCATCAGTAGATGTAGGTAGCCCCATTTGCTTGTATGCATATTTGAACATTTCAATTTAAATAAAAATTTTATTTCTAATATAAAAACAGCAAAACGGGTAATGGAATGTCATGGCATTTATTTTGGGCAGACAGTGATAACAGAAGAAGGGCTGAGATTTTCCTACTACAGGCTGTTACTCCTTTTGTCCGGGAAGTATATCATTACAAAATACTACAAATAGACGAATCATATATTCTTATGCCCTAAATTGGAACCAAGTCTTCTTGGGACCACGCCTTTGAAATTCATGCAATCCTCTTGGGACAGATGAATAAACAACACAGAGAAAGGGCCTGTGGGGAAGCCTTGACACCCACCTTTGTACCCTCAATAAAAAACTGGCTTTGTTGTTTTGTTTTGTTTTGTTTTGTTTTGTTTTGTTTTGTTTTGTTTTGTTTCTGTTTGAAACAATTCCCAAGATGTGTTTCAAATGACATGAAACAGGAAAGTTACTTGCTGTTCTTTCTTCTTTCCTTCAAGCATTTGCATTTGATTTCCTTTAAGCATGCAATTTGATTTTTTGCTCGTTTTAGGAAATGAAGTCTGATTTTGTTTAATTTTGAAACTTAAATGATACAGACTAGTTAGTTACACTGTTATGATGCTCCAAGGATAGCTGAGATCACTATTGATCCCATTTGGATATGGAAAGAAAACAGAACACACTACAGGCTATTTACATGATTTCTATTATAGAGACGAAGCATAAAACAGCATGGGATTTAGGTCCCTAATGAGCTTTACATGTGATTCTCTAGCTTTAAACCTGGTATGTGAAGACTCACTAATATCTGGCTGCTAAAGGAATCTGCTACACTGTATATCAATTTTAGTCAAAATAAGAGAGACTTATGAGACTGTGATATATCTCGAAGTTAAGAGAAGACAAAAGAAGGTCTAGTAAGAAACTTACACACAAAACACACACACATCCACACATGTATATCAGAATATTCTAGTATTTGCAGGAAAATAAATTCACATAAGCTAAAAATTATGTTTGCTTTTAAAGATAAGCTCTAGCACAGAGCCTGGCACAGAAGCACAAGTGCTCAGGCACAACATGCACTTGTTAAATATAATAACGGACTGGGCTGTTGTTACATAGAAACAGATTTTCCCACTAGAGCACTTAAATCACCGCAACTTCATTAAAGAATACCTTTAGAGCTATTCTGCATTTTGGAGGCCTTCAGTCAGAGTGCAAGCGCCTTTAGAGCTCTCAAATGACCTGAAACAACCATCCCAGAACAGGACTGAGATCCTGGAAGTGAAACATTCAGCTGCAAATAGGTCTGGGAACGTCAGGGAGTTTGGGACTTGTACAGAAACCTTGACTGAAATGTGGCTTCATTTATTCATTCCCAGAACATAACCCTCTTATTACAGTGTGTCTAACACATGTTCTTGAGAAATGCAGCAGGTTAGGTTTTTCTAGGAAACCTGAATCCTTAAATAAAGATCAATGCATGTTAGGGTGAACACGGCAGGTTTGTAATATGAAGCATAGCAATTGAAGTGAGAGGCATGGTGGAGACCCATTGTGGTTCCGGCATGGATGGGAGTGGTCAAATAGATACAGCCTAAACATTCTGTCGTGACTTCTCTTTTCTGAGAAATGGGCAGAACCTTACCATTGCTGTACATAATGTGAGTCAATCTGTAAAGATTTATGGCAGAAGAAGAGTAACAAGGAAAGATGGATAGTAAGGTTAGTCAGGAAATTAGGAGGGAAAAACAAAACAAAACAAAAAGCCTAGAAGAGAGGCATTGTAGACATCGCAGAAAATATAATCAAGAAATAGGTTCTGGGCAATTATGTCAGGAACTGCAGACATAAAGTCCAAGCGAACTATTAGGCTTGCCAGTCACCAGGTTACCTCTGACTTTTGAAAAAAGAATTTCAATTCTGAGGTGAGGGTGGAAACGTATTTTTAAATTTTTTTAAAAGGGTGAAATGGATTGGCAGAGTAGGGAAATAATCCAGCGATGAGAGATTACTGATAACAGAAGAGAAATAATTGAGAGAGTATCATCACAGAGGAAACAAAAATGATACGATCATCATTACTGATAGAGGTTGACCTTGGGAAGGGGTTACTTCTTTCCATGAGATAGCATAAGTGAATATTTAGATAAGTTTGAAAGAAAAATTGTGGGAGTTCACAACCTCATGATTTATAGTATTCTGATTAAAAACAAAGACCATGCCATCTGTTGAGAATCAGGAACCAGTGTGGAACACACGTGTTGGGAAATAAAATAAAATAAATTATTGTAGAGGATGAAAAGAAGAGTCGACCAAGGATCAATACTGAGATAAAGTTGAACAGTGACTAGGTCCCAGTCTTTCTCAGTGGATAGGAAAGCAGAATTATCATGTACTGTCTGCTCTCGGCCTGTATTTTTACATCATGTAGCTTTCATAGAAACCCCATCATATGAGAAAAAATATTATCTTTGTTTTGTGAATGCGAAAACGGAAGCTCTCATCACAACAAACATAGTGGGTAGAATAAGATTCTGGTCCAAGTTAGACTACAAAACCTGGTTTTCTTTTTCTTTCCATACGGTCTCTAAGTTCTGACTATTCCTCTGAACAGGTTGCAGGTCAACAAGAGGTATGGCAAAGATATAGCAAAATATTAGGATCCAGGGTCTAGGCAATAGTAGGTGCAACAATTGCTCATGGGGTTCTGTTGTGGAAGGTAAGAAGTAAACCCAAAAAAGGGAGAATATGAACTACACGAATATTGAGGGTCTGGTGAAATTTTCTGATGAAGAACGGATTAAGAGTGATAAGGGTGATGGAGAATTAGAAAGCGACGATATTGTGGGCAGAGATGGGAATTTCAGAAAATTCTAAGAGGTATAGTGTTTTAGCTAGTAACTAAATTTCATGGTATGGTCATGTGAATTGGTTTCAAAAGTGACTTGAATTTTGACACAGGAGTACAAGAAATGAAAGACTGTGAAGTTAATTAATTAGGCAGCCTATGTTTAGATTTGCTTCAGGATAAAGGTAATAATTAGTGGAGAGAGGATAACTGAACTAGGTACTCAGTCTTCCAAAAATCAGGGAAAATGGCTTAGAGTTTGTTGATTAAAGTGGAATTGAGTTGCTATCAATAGAAGCTTTACTTCAAATCCGGGTGAACTGCACCAGGATAGTTTGAGACAAATGGTCTGGGATAGTATAAAGTAGAACAAGAATATTGTAAATTTGTCCTCATTACCCTTAAGCAGAGAAAAGAAAAATGAACGTTCTCAACTTGTGAAAACTACGTGTGGGGCATAATTATGAGAAAACTTCAAGTCTCAACTAAGCAAAGTTATAGATAGAGTACTCTCATGAGAGGAAAAAAATATACAGATATTTCTTAACCACAAATTAGAAAATCAGAGGTATTATGACAGAAAAGTTTGATGGGACCAGGAAGAGAAGAAGGGAAAAGATGGAGTAAGAAGCAGGATAGAATGTGTTTGAAGGTGTGCGTACAGAAGAGCATGGCATGTCTAAACAGATGTCACAGCTTAAGAAAGAAAAATGTATCTAAGGAGATCAAGAAAAGTGATTTAATTTCTGGCTGGTTAGCTCAGTTGGTGAGAGCGTGATTTTAATAACACCAAATTAATGGTTTGATCCTTTCGTGGGCCACAGTGAGCTGCACCGTCCTTAAACAAATAAACAAACAAACAAAGCAAAATAAATATATATATATGTTGATAAGTGATTGACAAGGAGCATTTTCATGATACACTTAACTAAAGGGAGGGGCTAAGTACGTTTTATACAAAGTCAAAGCTATGATAGGATTACTTCAATATTGAGATCCTTGTCTTCAGAAAGAGAACATTTTTCTATCCACCATATCCACACAAAAGTTTTCAAAGCTTTTCACTATGTTAACATCATTCTGGCCTTGAAGACAGAAGTCAGAGAATTATGGAAACATGTTCATACATTGTGAGAATGAGATAACATTATTGGAAGAGATGGACATTGATAATATTCGCACACTTAAAATAACTATCCAGTGTTAAAAACAAGGCAACAGACTCAAAATGGAGTCACTTACGCTAAGCCCCACATCAGTCACCCAAACTGAGAATTACAGTTTTGGTTCTCTCAGAAATGGAATCTTAAACCAATCAATCAGAAATTGCCTAATCAGCATGAGTCAGGTAATCGCTTGCCATCCCCTGAAGGAAAGTGACCTTGCCATATCCATTCTGCTTTTTTGTCTAATATAACTTCCTTGTTCCCTTTCCTTTCTGCCTATGAAAGCCTTTCATTTTGTACAGCTCTTCAGAGCTCCTTTCTATCTGCAAAATTGGATGCTGCCCGATTCGTGAATTGTTGAATAAAACCAATAAGATCTTTAAGATTTACTGTGTTGAATTTTGTTTTTAACACCAGTAACAACATTTTCTGAAGGAAAAAAAAAATTGGAGCTAGTTGACACAGCCAGATTATAATCAGAAGACAATATGTCACATTGAAACAAGTGGCAGGAAGAAAAAAAGGCACAAGAGACTTGGAAGTGTATTTATATGAAACAGGAGTACTATTTTATCTACACACACACACACACACACACACACACACACACACACACACACACAGAAACATGCTGGGAGTAAAGGCATTATTTTATTTACATGTCTCAGAATTTAGTCCACATTCCCTGAAGAAGATTCTTTGAATTCAAAGAGATTTCATCTCTTTTCCCTGTAGAACTGCTACTTGCAATCACATATCTCAGAAGCCTTTTCTGCTTTTATCTGTTTACTCAGAGAGAATCAGTGAGTACTGAAATGTCTTTAATGTATTAGGCTAATTAGAGTCAGTTTAGTTTGATGTAGAGTTTCTTTAATTTCATGCAACTATTCCCTTACCCATACTGATATGTGTGTTTTCCAACACACGTGAAGGATGACAGAGGCATGCTTTTACAAAGAACAAGTCAATACAAGCCCAGCTAACTGAGTTGTTTGCCTTGTACTCATAAACGTGAAGTTTACTGGCTATATGAATTGTTTAGGCAATTCCCAAACTTTCCACTCTTTAAACCATTTCTAAAGATTAATTTTTACCTAACTCTTAACCTTTTCTACACAGTAGCTGTAAGACGTCATAGGTTAAATTCTCTTATATGACATCAATTTTAATGTGACAAGAATTTGGTCTCTGCCAACTTTCCTGTCTCCCAGTGATTCCCAACAGAAACCCTCGTCTCTAGACAGACCAAAGAAAAGCTGTTGGAGAGAGGCAAAGAGCAATAAAAGCAGGCTTTCTCCTTCCTTACCATCTCTATGTAGTTAGGCATGAGAATTTAAGAATTTGAATCTGAAAAGAGTCTTTGCAATAGATTTTGGAGTATAACATGCTAGGAAGGACTGCTTGGAGGGAGCATTCATGTTAACAAATGTGTTTTTCCAAACTACGTTGAGCCATGTAGGTGCACTATGTAACCTAAGTCACAGCAGATGGTGGGAGGTGAGTGATCAGCATTTAATGCTATTATTTTTTCTGTACATATTCACCTTTTCCCCAATGTCCTAATCATTCCCTTCCAATAATTGGAAACCTATTGAAGCAACAATCAAATCATGCTTTGGTTGATTTTAACCCAAACATACTCAATGTGTAAATGATATGATGCACAAAATTTAATATAATATATATTTATTAAAACCCAAATTCCCTTAAATTGGCTATTGGAGTTTTCATTTGTGGCTCTTTGTGCTTGCTTGCTCTCTCTCTATCTCTCTCTGCAATATATATTGCATATATATACATAACACATATACACACATACATAATATATACTGCACATATATTATATATTGCATATATTTGTGCTGTATATAGATATCAGTAGATAGCACATATATCTATGTATAGCAGATCTTCTATATAGAGATATTATAAACATGCATTATAGATACCATTTATATATGTATATGTACTAGATGTATATGTGCTATATATGTGATACATACACATTTTATACTATGTTGGGCAATTTTTCTCTGAGGAAATGTTTACATATATCTGGTCTTGGTAATACTTTGAAAAAGTAGATCAAACTAAAAGTGATACCAAACTATCACTCAGTAGTGGAAAAGTCTTTTAGTAGAAGCTGTATACCCACTATCTGACCATAGTCAAAATTTCAGTAATGAACAGGAAACACTAAAAAAAAAAGACATCTGACAAATATAGCTGTTCTGATGACCAGCCTCTCACATTTTTCCTTGGTATGCATTTATAGAATTCCTTTTTATTTTCAGTTGTAAGAAAAATTTTATGGGTGCTTTATCAAGGCTACTTAGAATTTGATAATAGAGTGCATCAGACTGTCACTTTTAGAAAGAAACAGACCTTGAAGAGAGTGAAGAACGAGTTTTATATGACAGAATAATAAAGATGTCATCTTTCCCTACAACCCTGTTTTTGAATTTCATTTTTTACAGAAGGGAAAATTAATATATTTCAAAATATAAAAAATGTAGTAAGTGGGCATCAGTCAACTTCATGTTTTTAATGGAAATACCATGAAAAATCATTATTTTAATAAATTTTGATGAACTAAGCTTTTTTTTTTGTTTTTTCATTAACTCAGTTCTTAACACTACTGCATATTATAAGAAATGCTCCTGAAGCATGCATTTTTTTTTTTCTATTTAAAATTCTTAAGGTTGCATTTCTTATATATTGCTTTAATTTTGCTATTCACTTCATTGGTAGTGGTGCTTTATGCTTCAACTGTTAGTGTACAGTTGGATGGCAACTTTCAATCACTCAACATGGCAGTCATTCCTTGAAGACTGCTGTTAGCAGAATTTGTCCTGAATATCTTACCAAATGACAGATCCTTAGGTCACTTAACAGGAAAAGGAAAGCAATCCTGATATGAAGAGTTTAAGAAAGTGCTAAAATTCAAGTTCAAATTCATATTTGCTCTTCAAACTCACTATGTCTGAAATTGAACTCGTAATCTTCTACACACATTTGTTTCCTCTTGTTATGCCCTAGCTCTTGGTAAAAGCAGGAACATCCCTTCTGTCACTCAGGCTTGAAATCTCAGTTGTCTTCTCTTTGCTTATCTTCTAGCAGCCGCATTCCTTAGTACTTTAGATGGTACCTTTACAGTGTGTCTTCTACCATTCTCTTTTTCCTTTCTCTTTGACACATTTCTTCCTTCTGGACTGTTACCGTATCTTTCTAATAGCTTTTGCAGCCTACATTCCATTTCATAAGATGTACTCACATCAGAGTAATCTTCTTAAAGTAATAAATTTGAATAAGCCACTACTCTACTTACAAACCGTATGTAGCTCACCTCTGCCCAGAGGGGAAAATAGAATAAATACACATGTCCGTCATTTCAGAAACCCCGTAATCATCTCTGATCCACTCTCCAGAATATGTGTCATGAATTCTTCCTCCAAAATGTGCCCATATTTTAGCTGCGTTGGCCTTCTGGGTATTCTTAGAGAATGCTCTGTACTTTAAGTTTAATCAGAATGCCATTCTCATCATACACAAATAGAATCCATTTCTAAATCCCTGTTCAAATGCTGTCTACTACGTGAAGCTTTTAATAAACTCACTCTCATCCAACATCCAACCATGCACTGATTCATCCAAGCATTGCAAAGATGGTAAGGGTACCAAATATAAATAACACTGTGATGCCTATCCTCAAGAAGTGAAATGTCTACTGGGGAAAATATATAAAAACAAAGAGCAACATCAATATAACAAGAGTTTTTAACTCTTACCTATATTAGAGGTATTAGCAAAGTAATATGGAAACATAGAGGAGTATGTCTTTAGAGAGTAAATGAATACTTTATAGAGCCAGTGAGGTTTGAGCTATTTCTACAAGTAGAACAAAGGAAAGGCATTCCACATGGAGGAAACAGCATCCAAAAGTAGTAAATAGTTAATGTACTCAACAAATATTTACTGAGAATCGACTATTGGTCAGATATTACTAATTACTGGGAATATTATAGCAGGAGGAACAGAGAAGAGCAGGGAGAACCATGTTTTAGTTGACATGTTTTTAGTAGAACAAAAAGACAAAGGTTACTTTTTAGTTGCATGAGGGTATGAAGGTGGAAGAGTCTACTAAGACTTTGACATGTCAAGTAGATCCATCCATGCAGTATAACCAGTGAGAGAAAGTTATGTTGATATATTTGATTATCTTTGTACACTTTCCCTCTATGAAGGATTGTAGCTTCGTTCAAAGTACTTGCTGCCACTCCCTGAGGAAGGATTATACTTCCCTATCCAGTGAATTCAGGCTTGGCCATAAGACTTCCTTTGGCCCTCCCATGTGGGGGAAATACACATCCACATTCTGATTAACTCAGGAATGGTTGTAAAACTTACTTTGAACCATAAAGTGTAGAAGTGACATGTTTTGACAACTTCCTTTTTTTCCTCCTCTGCCATGAGACCGACAATATCCCAGATTAGAGGTTGTTCCTCATCCTGTGTCCTGTGCTGAAGTTAACATGGAACAGAACCTCTGCGTCTGCAAAGGACATTTGTGTAACTCAGAAATAAAACTCTGTTCCAGTAAGTAGCTAAAATTTTGGGATTGTTTGTTACCATGGTAAACAATCTGGACTGATACATTCTCCTTCCCATACCCTCTCCGTGAAGAATCATCTGAGATACTTGAATCATGAAGATAAGACTATTGCCTGGTACACATTCAATCTAGCTTCAGAGAAGATATACACAAATGGAATAATTTATGAATAATATAAAGTAATTATCTCTAAGTAGAATATAATTTGAAGTGGATTTTTGAGAGTTGTAGGTGGAGATCGGAAGCAGGTGGGCTAAATAAGTAAAGGTTTCAGAGAAAATGTATATGTGGAGTTGAGTTTTGAAAGACAAACAGCAGGGGCTAAAGAGAAGAATGAGGACATTTTCTCAAACATGTAGAATTTCATGTTCAGAATCTTCAGAGCCTCCTTAATTTTCTATGTTTGAAAGTCCAATCATCTCTACTAAAATAATTTTTCAAATTGGTTCTCTAAACAAAACAAAACAAAAAAACTAAGATTGGGTTAAGGAGTGATGTTATAGTTGGTCTAGCAATTCACAGTGAATGTAATTCCACAATAATGAATTTAGTAACAGAGGCAAAAACATAGATTAGTGTGTGTGGGTGTCTACATTTTTAAATGATACTATTATTGGTGTCCTGACCACTTGAGCAATATTAAGGTTTCAGCAATCCAAGAAAGCCCACATCAGAGATGAAGGACTTTAATTTACTGATCAACACTGCATTGTTGGCAGCTTTTGACTAGTACAAGGCAAAACACAACTTTAAATTGTAAAAACTGTATTATGCTGAAGTGGTTTCATTTGGCTTGAAAAACTGTGGTCCTAGTAGCCTACTTTAAGCACGTAGTAATCCAGAGTGACAGACTTTTAGATAAATGGATTTGCATCTAACTCAGAGTATCCTGTAAATGACAATAGAAATTTTGCATGACAATATGACAAGGTGGCTGTAGAATCTTGCTTCTGTGAAAACGTTAGAACTTCCAAAAATTATAAATTATCTTAGAATTTGTTTATAAAGAGGAAGTTGGTGAAAAGTTATAGAACACCTAGGCTTTTCAATTTGTTTGCTATAGTTAAAATGACATATCAACGCCCCAGAACTGAGTTTGTTTTTAGTGGCTTTTTCTATCTGTAGCTGTTTAAGAGTTAAACAGACATGCTTGAATGTCTAAAATATCTGTTTCTCCTGTCCAAAAGAATATTCCAATATACTTTAAATTTATTAAAATATCAAGTCATATTGATTTTTAACAATTTATAATCCATCTGTTATTTGATGGGGAGAGCCATTAAGGGGAAATAAGGGGAAATTATTGATGTCCCCCCAAATTACAAATCATCTCATGTCACGATAAATATCCTTTGTGCCCTGTCCAGAGAAATGACACAACTGTTGTGATGTTTGGCTGGAGGAAGGCCATAGAGTCAACTTGCAAATCAAGCTCTGTTCAAAAAGTTGACTTCAGGAAAACTTCCTGCTTGTTTTAGAGTACAACACCTGAGACCAATCTACATTTTGGCAGAGCTCATTAGCAAGCCAATTGTAGACTAAATACTCTCCCTCCAAGGGACTTTGGACAAGTCAGAGTTTATTAGCACGGAGTCTTTGGTGGCCAAAAAAACGTCTCCAGCAGATTATGCAGCCCAAACCTTCTTCATTTAAGCATGGTTTTAATAATTTCTCACAAAAATTTTCCTCAATTAGAGCAAATTGACACTACATTTTGCTTCATATATTTAATTAACTCTTTAATGACACATAGGGCGTTGGGATACATTCTGTTGCTCTGATCACTTAGTTCTGTGGAAAATTCTCTTGAATTTAACTCGGGCCTTATGATCTTCTGATACTGTCTCTATTAAAAATGTAAACAGAACCCTGGAGCGACTAATTTGAAAGTTAATAGTTCGTCCACAATTGATGTAGAAATACCGGACAAGCATGACCATGAGAATTAAATGCTGTTTAAAAGGCAGAAGTGTTAGATATTCTTTCTGTTGTTAAAAATATTCTCTCTTGTGTTCTAAAATTGTTTTAACTCTTTAACACCATTGAAATTCCTTTTTGTTAATTGTTTTGTCAAACAAAAGAACGACTCCCCAAATGCCCAATATGATTTTAAGAGAGTAGCTTATTTGCCGCACATAGAAAGGATATAAAGTCTGGCATCGGGAAGACCTGAGTTTAAACCATGACCTGTCACTCACTAGCTGTATGAAGTTGAAAAACTAACTTCTCTTAGATTGCTTTTTATATATAAAGTAGAGATAGAAATGGTATTTCAAAGAGTTGTGAGGATTATTAAATTTGATAAATGTGAAACATTTAAAGGAGTGCCTGATGCACAGTAAGTTCTCAATAAGTGTAAGCTAATAACAACTATTACTACTGTTGTTGATGTTATCTGTAAAACAGGACTAATAAAAAAATCTCATAGGTAGTACCTAGCAGGTGCTCATAGTCAGCATTTAATAATTGATCTTTCCTTTCCCCTCTATATCTATCTATGAGATTGTGAAAAGAATCAGTCATTACTTCTACACAAGGAAAAAGAGCAGCAAATTGTTATCAATGGGTTCCTTGTTATAAGGTCATAGATTCTAAACTAGTGGGCAAAAAATATTGTAGTAATAAGAAATAACAATGTGCATGGCAAGGGGAAACTGAGAATACCCAACATGGAGTCAACTGATCAGCCTGAACAGTTAGAAGTACATCCTTCCTCCTGTTATCTCTTTCCCAACTCCCATCATTATTCGAGTCTCTAGACTCTCCAGTATGAAATAAAGCCACCAGAGCTCAGAAGGCCGCAACAACCAGAAGACTCCATCTGGACCCATAGCTAATAAACATCCCCTGCTCACAGGGATGGAATAAGCAGCAGTGACAACAGTGACTAGGTCTGTGATTTCGGAGTAGGTCCTATAGGTTCTGTTTTTGGCAATATGAAAGACCAAATGCCAGAGAACCTCTTCCAGGACCAAACACATTGCAATATTGTACAGACTACTTTAAAACATCTTTTTAAATGCACTGCTTGGCTTGTAGGGGAGAGTGGCCTATATAGTTGAGGAGGGAAAAAAAATGAAAACAACAACTAATAAGCAAAAACACTGAAATACAGAAGATCACTAAACCTTGAGTTTGCTCTAGGAATCTAGCTGTTCATTGTTGGTGATCTAGTCGAACTTGTTCTTTAATAGACCAAGTGACCTTGGGGAAACACAAACAAACAGACAAACAAACAGAAAAACAAGCTTGGCCCAAGCAAGGTGAGCCATCGGGTCAGAGACTCATTTAAAAATGTGGTGCCCGAATGGTGACACCAAAACCATCACATATGCTTGCAAACGCTGTGCACTGTAGAGCCCATGGAAAGCTCTTTGCATGGACCACTATGTGAATGTGTCCCCCTGAAGTGACAGATGGCAGTTCTGGGAAATACCAACACTATGTGGATTAGAGAAAAGCCTGCACTTCAGAAGGATATACCAAGGATAGGTGCATGTTCCAGTCGTGGCTCTGGGTAAAGAAGAAAAGATTTTTCTTTTTAAATCCTCTGAAAATTGCTAACCATAAACTCATTTAAGAATTTGGGCCCCGAATTCAAATTAACCATGTGACCTGAAAACTCCTGAATCATTTGATATTTTCCTAGGAAAATAACATGTCTAGATACTTGCCAGAAACACAACTAGGTTCTCCCTGGCAGAATTTGTTTTTTTTAAATCCAACCCTCAAAGAATTCCTATGGAACATAAGTCACCCTAAAGAAAAATCACAGAATAAGTCAGGTAACAAGTCACATGAGAAGCAATCAGGCCCCAAAATACTGCAGATAGTGATATTGTCAGAGAATATAAAATAAGCATGTTGAATATATTTAAGAAAATAAAATACAGCATCTAAATATGATAAAGAAACAAGAGACTATACAAATAGATAGACATATTTAAATAAAGAACCAAAGAGAATTTCCATAAATGAAAAAAGGGAATAATTGAAATTAAAACTCAGTAGATAGGATAAAAAACAGATTAGTCACAGCTGAAGGGAGACTGAATAAACTATTAAATAGATCAAGAGAAATTAAACAGAATGCAACACAGACAAACAGATGGAAATATAAAAGAGAGGTGATAAGAAAGGATGAATAGAGTGAAAGTCTATAACATCGTTCTCATTTGCATTCTAGTAGGAGATAATAGAAAGAATGGAAAAGATACAGTATTCTGAACTACAATCCTATTTTTCCAGAATTGATGAAAACCATCAATCCTAAGAAAAATAAAGAAATTCATACTAGTCACATACTAGTGAAATTACAGACTACCAAAACATAGAAGGGACCATAAGGCATCTAGGAAAAAGACAGGCTCCTTTCAAGGGATGACTTTTAGATTGAAAGTGTTGGAGAGGCTGTGGAGAAAAAGGAACCCTCATACACTGTTGGTGGGAATGCAGACTGGTGCAGCCATTATGGAAGGCAGTGTGGAGGTTCCTCAAAAAATTACGAATAGAATTACCATATGAACCAGCAATCCCTCTCCTGGGTATCTACCAAAAGAATCTGAAAACATTTATACATAAAGACACGTGTGCTCCAATGTTCACTGCAGCTTTGTTTACGGTGGCCAAGACATGGAAACAACCAAAATATCCTTCGATAGATGAATGGATAAAGAAGTTGTGGTATATATACACAATGGAATACTATTCGGCGGTGAGAAAAGATGATATAGGAACATTTGTGACAACATGGATGGATCTTGAGAGTGTAATGCTGAGCGAAATAAATCAGAAAAAGCAGAGAACCATGTGATTTCACTGATATGTGGTATATAAACTAAAAGCAACAAAAGAACAAGACAAACAAATGAGAAACAAAAACTCATAGACACAGACAACAGTTTAGTGGTTACCAGAGGGTAAGGGGGGTGGGGGGTGGGAGATGCGGGTAAGGGGGATCAAATATATGGTGATGGAAGGAGAACTGACTCTGGGTGGTGAACACGCAATGGGATTTATAGATGATGTAATACAGAATTGTACACCTGAAATCTATGTAATTTTACTAACAATTGTCACCCTAATAAATTTAAAAAAAAGAAAGAAAGTGGTATCTCCATAGCAGCAGTGGCAACTAGAAGAGAGGATTACCTTCAAAGTGCTGAAAGAAAACAGTTGATCTACAAATCTCTACTAACAAAACGTTCAAGACTGTAGGCAAAATGAGGGCATTAGAGACAAACACTGAGAGTATTTAGGATGAACAGAGCACCGATCACATTTCTGAAATGAAAATGACTGCAAAGAGAAGGTGTGGAATGAAAGAAGAAAACTTGAGCTAAGGAGAAACTGATCATGTCAGCAATACTAAATCATTAAAACATTTAGTGTTAAAAAATTAAGATAGAATTTAAATACTGCCTTATAAAAGTTTAGTTGAGAGAGAATCCAGTGGCTTGAGTTAAATTGTTTAAAGGTTCTTGCATTGTTCTAGAGGAGAATTAACACAGATGATCTGTATGGCAAATCTGTACATTGAATCTCTAGAGTAAACACCAAAATAACAAAAATAAAATATATAACTTCTGAGTTAAGAGAGGCGGGGGCTTTTCGTACATCCAAAGAAAGAGAAAAGCTTAAAAAAATGCATTTGGAAACATTAAAAATTTTTAATAACCATTCTGCTCTTTGATACACACTAAATGCTTTTTACACAAAAGGTTGATAAATTATGGGAGTCCTAGATATTTATATAATTTCTTCTACTTTATGTGTTTTTGGAACACATATATGCATTCTACCTATGGACAAGTTTTTCTCCCTAATATGTGACTGTGCAAAAGGACAGGAAATGTGTTTATTGGATATGTTTACTCCAGAGGGAAAATGTATATCTTTTTTGAATAACATGAACAGCAAGACTGACATCAATGGAAATCATTGTTTTCTTCATCTTATATTTCCAGATGTATATTTCTCACTAACATAATTCAATCATAGCTAAGAAACATATTTCCATGCTTAAAATAGAAATAAAATGGAAGCAGATTAGAAATTAGTGACTTTGCTATATTTTATTTGATGATAACTGCAATCACAGTTTATCATTAATCATATAAATAAAATGTTGATTTTCATGTGGCCAAAGAGGAATTGAGATTCAGAGGAAGTTTTATTTCAGTATCTTAGAATTCTGAGAGAGGTATTGTGTCTTGATGCAATTGTATCTTTCATTCCTGGGTGATTCAACTCTGCCTATTAACATTTGATCCTTGACTGACATAGATTTTGTTATTTATGAAATGCAGAGCTTAATTTGTAAAGAGAGTATCTGATCTGTAGACCTGTCTCTTGAAGAAAAGTATGAATTTACTGAGACATTTTTCAATGATTGCCCACATCTCTTACAGATAGATTCTGGGCACTGGAATATTCTATAATTTAAATCCTAAATTGTAGTTTTGAAAATGTGACTTTTTAAAATATTTGATTATCCTTTGAGCATGGTAGATGGGCTTAGGGAATTTATTATACTGATCTCTCTATGCACAGTATTATCACTGGATTTAGAAAATGAAATCAGAGTTGATTTATTTTCCTCAGTAATTTCATATGTAATTAGTCAAAAATTTAAGAAATGTTGAATTAATCAGCTTGATTTTTAGCCTTTCAGCAAAGATACCTCCCTCTTTTTTGCCTGCAGCTTTCTAAGGTTTAGTGTAAATTGTATGCAATACAGAAACATTGATGATTGAATCAAATCAAAGTTTAGATTAAGCCCCATTTGTAACAGGATGATGTAAAATAATTCTATAGGATACCTCAAATAAAGAAGTAGGAGGTCCTGGCATTTATGACAACATGAGTGAACCTGGAGAACATTTTGCTCAGTGAAATAAACCAGACAAAAAAAGACAAATACTACATGATACCACTTATATGAAAAATCTAAGGAAGTCAAAGTCATAAAAACAGAGAGCAGAATGATGGTTGCCAAGGGTGCAGAAGGGGAAAATGGGGAGGTACGGGTAGCCAAATGGTAGTCAATGGGTAGTCAAAATTTCAGTCACGCAAGATGAGCAAGTCCTAGAGATCTTCTATACAGCATAATGCCTACAGTTAATTAATACTTTATTATGTACTTAAAATTTTGCTAAAAAGGTAAATCTTATGTTAAGCATTCTAATAGTTATAATAATAACGAGGAAGAGGAGGAGGAAAAAGAGGGGGAAAACCAGTAATAGTAGTAATATAAAGGGTGAGAGGAAACTTTTAGAGGTAATGGATATGTTTCTAGATTCTAGTGATGGCTTCATAGGTGTATCTTATCTTCAAACTCATCAGGTCGTGTACATTAAATATTTGTATCTTCTGGTATGTTAATCATAAAAAATAAAAAATAAAAACAGGAAAGATACAAATAGAAAGGGCAATGACTCACATACTAAATGTATTAAAGAATCGATAAGAGATAACACAAGTGGAGGATCCTAACACCTCTGCTTAGATCTAGAATCATGGGAGAGAGCTATTACCAAAAGGGTGCAAGCGTGGTAATACAGTAATTATTTGTATCTTTAAAGGTTCTCTGTAAAAGTTATGAGAAAATAATTGAAAGTAAATTCAATGACAAAATAAAACATATGTTAAAGTTAAATAATTATCTTGAAGGCAGAATAAAATCTAAGGGCATGTAAACAGTTTACATAGCCAGCAGGAAAGGGGAAAAATATAAATAAAAAGGGAGCAGAAGCAAAGCACATGGATTTACCAGGATTAGAAAAGTATACATTAAAATGTCAAACAATCTGGGAAGAAAAAGAGAACACTAAAATTCTGTAAACATTATACAGAGAAAAAGAGAGAAGAAAAATGTATTAGGCAGGTTAAGTGACAAACATACACACACAGAGAGACTCAGAAACAAAAAAGCATTAATTTTCTTGTGTGACAAATGTTGCAACTCTGAAGTCTGAGTATCAGGACAGGATTGGAAGATTGGGGAGTCAGAAAAAAGACAGTCTCTTTAAGAAGAAGGCTATAAAAACGTTTGTCAATTCTCAAGTATATTACTTAACTAAGGGAACTAAAATGTGATTTAGCTTTCAAATGTAGGATGATAAAATACTTGGTCTCTCTAACGTGTCAAATCATTAAAATTAAAGCTTGAAAATGGTGATATCCCTAGGGACCCAATCAAGAATATCTAGGATACTTGATTAACAGAAAAATATTACTGCATACACCATTTAAAATTTTCGCATTGCTTTTTTTCCTGATGTAAACAAAATACATGCTAATTACAGAAAATTGGAAAACTGAAAAAAAAGAAACCAAAACTCAAACACATACCATTATCTTATAGGTTACTGCCAATATTTCAGTATTTTATATATGTATGTAATTCTCCTTTTGTAATTTTGCTTTTGCTTTGTGCCATTCATTTTTCTTTTCCAGCTTCTAAATGAAATATTAGATAAATGCCATAGTTTTTCCGGTCATTGTTAGATGACAATAAAGTCTATTCCATCCTATTAATCATGTATCCCCATTCCCATATATAAGGTACAAACAATACGATGAATGTTTAAATAAAAGTAAGTTATTACAGTAAAAGACACATTGCAATTAAGCACCCTCAAAATATTCCCCCTCGCTTTGAACACACTTAATCACATCCATCTTGACACTTTCTGAAGCAGTTCTGGAAGTCCTCTTTCGTGAATGTCTTTTGTTGTGCTATTGTGGCTGTCTCGATGTTCTGAATTATTTTGACTTTAGGGAAGATCCAGAGGTCACACAGTACCAGATTTGGTGAATAAGGTGGATGAGGACACACAGTAATGTTTTTATTTGACAGAACTTGCCATACCAGAAGCAATGTGTGAAGTTGAGCCTTTCCTTTGTGCTCAAAACATACAGTGAATGCTGCTGCCGAGTGTCATCCAATGGAAAGGCAGGGATCTTCAATATGGGAAGTGACGCATCCATTTCTCAGTAACACTGTGTTACAAGTTTCAACTTGTTCAGTGCAGTTAGTAGGGTGTGAGCTACGGTTGAGAGAGGTGTGTTTTAAAGTGTGCAGTAATTCATGGATCACGAACAAGGCACTAACATGAAATGGACAAATGGTTTCATCCTCCATCATGACAATTCTCCATGCTTCTGGTGTATGGCAATTCTATAACATGAAAACATTACAGTGCCTCCTCATCCACTTTATTTACTGGATCTGGCACTGTGCAACTTTTGGCTCTTTCCCAAAGTCAAAATGACCATGAAAGGTAAACGTTTTGAATCAATTCAGGACATCAAGGCAGCCGTGACAGCACAACTAAAGACACTCACAAAAGAAAGTCACAGAACTGCTTCAGAAAGTTGCAAAAATGAGGGGATAAGTGTGTTCAAAGCGAGGGGGAGTATTTTGAGGGGGATTAACGGCAATGTGTCATTTACTGTAATACGTTTTCTAAAAATGTGAACATTCACTGTATTTTTTGATCACACCTCATAGGATCAAAATCCCCACTCTGACCCAATTAATGCTTTTCCCTTCACTCAGCTCTGACTTGCAATGCTGGGTGCTCATACTGTAAATCGCATTGTCTTGTTCAATTCTATTTTTTTTCTTCCTCGAATTCTTGTTTTAGCTGATGTTTTGAGGCAACTCCAGATTGAGCTCAGAGGCAGATAGCTTTCTTTCACTGGTTCCCTTTGGAGGTTTTTTAGAGATCCCTTGCTGGAGTCAGGAAGCCTACTGCAGATCCATTGACCTGATGTTGCCTTTAGTCTTTCCTGCTGACCGTCCACAATATCCTCTCCGGCCTCTGGGCTCCCAAAAATTCATAACTATGTTGGGATTATATGGCTTTCATGAGATTCTCTTAGGCAGAGTCTCTCTTAAGATGAACCTGAGCCTTGCAGGAGACAACAACTAGCCCATGGGAGACATGCACCACTGTCTCTCTGTTTGAGGGAGTGGAGCTCACTCCCAACTCAAACAACTACATATAGCCTCTCCGTTTCTGATTTCTCCAGGTGACAGTCAGATAGTTCTGGTCTCTCTTAAGTGACAAAAGACACATGCACTGAGGGTCATTCCCTTGAAGCATGCTTACTAGGCTTAAGTAGAGAAGAAAATTCTAGAACTGAAAAATGCAATATCTGAAATAAAACTTCACTGTATGGGTGGGCTTATCAGCAGAATGGGCATACCAGAGGAAAGAGATAGCAGATGTGCAGAGAAAACAATAAAAACCTCTCCAATCTGAAGAACAGAGACAAAGATGCCTAAAAAAATAATATCAGAGCTTCAGGGACTGGTGGGGCATTATCAAAGGGTCTATTAAATGAGTAATTGGAGTCTAAGAAGAGAGGAAAAAGAGAAAGGGGGGAAAAAGTATATGAATCAATAATGTTTGAAAATTTCCCAAATTTATTGGAAGATATAAATTACAGAATCAAGAAACTTAGTAAACCCCAACAGGATAAATAAAATGGGAACCTCACTTAGGCACACTCAAACTGCTGAAACTCTCAGTTAGTGAGAGAAATCCTAAAAGTAGCCAGGAAAAAATGACAAATTACATACGTGGAAATAATTCCCACAAAATTTTTAGAGGAAAAGAAGGAGAACATCATGCTTTGGGGATAGGCAATGTTTCCTTGAACAATAATCATAAATGAAAACATTTATACTTGCTAAGTAATGAATAAGCAAACCAAAGACTAGGAGAAATTATTTGCCATATTTTCTCTGACAAAGGACTGGTTTGCAGACTATATAAAACACCCCTAGAACTTAACAAGACAAAGAACCTAGTAAGAAACAGACATTTCACACACACAAAAAAGATATTCAAATGCCCACTAAACATATGAACACATATAAAAAAGTGCTTATCATCATTAGGCATAAAATAAATGCAAATTGAAATCAGAATGAGATGCCATACACACATACAGTAGAAACTGCTAAAACTAAAAAGACCAACAACATTAAATGTTGACACCAACTGAAGCTTTCATACATTGCTGTTGGGAATATAAAATGATACAAACAATTTGGAAAAATGTTGACAATTTCTTATAAAACTACACATATCCCTATGCTAAGGCCTAGAAATTCTACTTCTATTCATTTACCCCAATAAAATGAAAACATTTGCTCACAGAAAGTGTTTGGCAAGCATGTTCACAACAACTATATTCATAACATCCCAAAATTAGAAAAAGCCCAGGCATCGATCAATAGCAGAATGATCGACAGACTCAGCCACAAAAAGAAGTACTGATACAGACAACAACATGGATTAATCTCAAAAACATTACACTGCGTGAAAGACGTATACCAAAGGTTACACACCATATGATGCCATTTCTATGAAAATCAGTTAGGGAAAATGAATCTACGGATTTTGTACATATACAATCATGTCTACTGCAAATAATGACAGGCTTACTTCCTCTTTTCCAATTATTTTACATGTTGTTTATTTTTCTTGTCAGGCTATGGTAGGAGAACCCAGAGATTCTGGGCATATGGCTATTTGTCCTCAGGTTTAACTTATAGGACGTCTGTTCCCATGTTGGTAACCGAAACAGAGCAAAGTACTAAGAGACCTGGAGGCAGATGAGAAAGGGTCTGAAGGGATATGTAACATCTGTCTAATACTACTGTCAATTTTCCCCTAATTGATATATATGCATACATGATGGCATCTTGATAGCCTCTTTTATTTTTTAATTTTTATTGGGGAACATTGGGGAACAGTGTGTTTTTCCAGGGCCCATCAGCTCCAAGTAGTTGTCCTTTAATCTAGTTGTAGAGGGCACAGCTCAGCTCCAAGTCTAGTCACCATTTTCAATCATTAGTTGCAGTGGGTGCAGCCTACCATCCTATGTGGGAATTGAACTGGCAACCTTGTTGAGAACTAACGCTCTAAGCAATTGAGCCATCCGGCCACCCATTGATGGCATCTTAATCAGAATGTCAGCATAGTTTTGCATTTGGGTATATGTGGGTTTATGTGTATATAAATACGAGTATGCTATTTGAAAATGTATATGGAAAAGCAAAGGATCAAATATATATGGAAAAGCAATATTATCAAACCATGATAATACTGAAGAATAACAATAATGTAGGAGAACTTCAGATATCAACTTATCAAGTTACAATAATTAATATAGTGTTGAATTAGCGTAAGATAAACAACTAGCTCATGTGGGTTGTAAATTTACATGTAAAGGAAAGACAATAAAGCTTCTGAAAAATAACATAGGAAAATGTCTTCATAACCTTGGACTAAACAAAGATTTTTAAACAGGAAACAAAATACTAAATATGAAGTACAAGATGGATAAATTAAACTACATTACAATTTAAACATGTCTGTTTACCAAAAGACATATTTAAGGGAATAAAGATGAAACAGAGTAGAATAAGATACTGTAAAACATTTATTGACAAAAGCTACTGCAGCCAAGATATATAAAGAACTCCTACAAATCAATAAGAAAAAGAGAGATAATTCCAGTTACGTATTTCTGTGTAACAAACTACTCCTCATCTGAGAGGCTAAAACAACAATAGATTTCTTAGTACTGTGGGTCAGGAATTTACTCAGGGTGTGGCTGGGTGATTCTTCTGTCCCACTTGGCATAATCAAGGCCCCTGGTAGTACAGGTGGCAGAGGAGCTGGGATGGAGGGTCCACGACAGTTTCACTTACTGTATGTCACCCAGTTAGGGGTGACTGGGAGGCTGGGCCCAGCTCTGATGGGGCATCTCTGCCTAGCTTATCCAGCATGGTATTCTTGGGGTAACTGGGTTTAATATGTGGCATCTCAAGGCTCCAAAAGCAAACTTTTCAGCAAATAAATAAGCTTTATGACCTTTTAGGACCTAGTCCCGGAAATCATGTAGCATTTTCTCCTACTTATACTCTCTTGGTCAAAGCAGTTAGAAGCCCTCTAAGATATAAGGAGAAGAAGCTTTAGCCCTACTACTTGACTGAAAGAACATCAAAGAATTTGTGGCCATGTTTTAAACCTGCCAGAGTCCAACCTCTGGTCATAAATCATTTTCATTTCTTCCATGTGAAAGATGCCCTCACCCCTTCTAAAGATTCTCATTCCTCAAATTCTTATCCCAGTATGGCTTAGGGTCAAGATTAACAATCTTATCTGACCCGTGCCTCTGTGTGGCACAGACACCTCAGGGTCAGTTTCTTGGGTACTATTCCTGCCATGTGACACCCCGTGAAACAGAGACAAGCTACCTGCACCACCGGCCCCACCCCCCCAATACACATACACAACTAGCCGATGATGGTGAAACATCATAGGATAGTGAAAATAGACACTACCTCTCAGAAAAGTGGCAGACACAGAATGCATAGCAGTCACTGCTCCACAGTGATCCTGGAATTCACTACATCATACATTTCTAGTTCCTTATGTAGGGTGCAGACCTGCCCCCTAAGAATGATTGTCCATAGCTCTTGGCTCTGCCCTCGCTGAACTTGAGTCTTCCTCCTGTGTCATCCTTTTTCCACAGAGAGTAGCTTGTGTTTGCAGCTGAGTAGTCTTCTCAGCCTGCTCCCTACCCATAAAAGTTTGGGGTTCAAATCTCTGTTCTCATGGGGTATCATGTTGATCCCCTCCTGTCCAAGCTGTTAAATTTCCTTTGAGCTGCTTATATATCAATTTACAAGCTAATCCATTAGACAATAAGTTCACTCACAGATCCTTGATGAAACCCTCTCTACCCAAGCTTATTGTGACGATACCTTTAGACCAATACCTTTAGACCAATACCTGAAGAAGCACTATGGCCTAGCAGAGATGATGGTAAAGCACACCCTTAGCATTCTCAGAGGCTTTTATTGTTTAAACAAGAAGGTGAATGTGGCACTAGCTTTTATTTTGCTGAGGTCTTACCAAAGAATTTTAGTCACACCTGGGTTTCCCTGAAGGCAATGAATGTTTCACTGGCCATCTCCAGGACTTGATCTTTGCTTTGAAGTTATCTTTTAGTTTAGAGCTATTTTGCTGAATGTAAAGACTATTCTGGGCTTTCACATTTCCTTTAAATTCTACTAAATCACCAACAGTTCATTCTTTAGTTTGTTCATCTGTATCTGTCTAATCACTCATTTTATTCCAGGAGGTGCAAAGCCAGGCTGCCTGTCTAACACCGAGCCCAGAAGGCTCCTCAGCTTGATGCTTTAGTTTATTACGTACATTTCCTGTTTTTCATGCAATCACAGGCAACAGTGTTGCCAAAATTTCCACAGCTACATAACTGAGAGTCTCCTTTCCTTCGGCTTTAATAACAGTTTCCTTGTTTTCTTTTGAGCCTCCTCAAGGCGGCTGGCCATTTCCAAAACCCATGCCACATGTTTTGGTCTTATCATGACAGCATCCTACTTTCAGGTAACAAATTCTGTTTTGGTTACCAATTGCTGCAGGAAAAACTAGCATAAAACTTAATGGCTTAAAATAACAACCATTTTATTACATACCATGATTTAATGAATCAGGAAGGCCTTGGCTAGAAGATTCTTGTTTCAAGTGGTATTAATGGAGGTCATTCAATGGTTTAATCTGGAGAGTGAGGTCATCTTGAGAGTCCAGAATAGCTTACTCACACATCTGGCACCTTGTGGAGAATGGCAGTAAGAGTGGGCTTCACTGTGGACAGGAGTGCTTACACATGGCCTCTGCAGGATGGCAGTCTCAGCCTAGTTGGGCATTGTACCTGGTGGCTCAGGGCTTCAAAAGCAAATTTTCCAGTAAATGATGTGGAAGTTGAATGACCCTTTATGACGTTGTCTTATGACCACATAGCATCGCTTCCACACTATTCTATAATTGAAAATAATTACAAGCCTCTAGAGGAGGGGACATAGACCCATTTTCCAACAGGAAGAATATGAAAGAATTTGTGGCCATGATTTAAAACCATTGCAAGACCCGAAAGAAAAATAAACAAGAGACTTAAGCCAGATTCTCTTTATAAAAGAACATACCAATATGACCAGTAAGAATTTAAAAATTTTCTCAACCTCACTAGTCATCAGAGAAATGAAAATTAAATCCATAATGAAACACTACTACATACTCACTGGGATGGCTAAAATTTAAGCCTGACAAGTTCAAGTGTTTGAAAGCATGTAGTACTTCTCATACACTACCTGGTGGGAGAATATTTGGCACAACCACATTTATAATTGTCTGGCATCAATTATTAAAGTTAAACATATACATCCTATGAGAAAACATCTCACACCAAATCATAACCCAACAGAAACGTATATAATTTATACTGAAAATTTATACACGAATGTTCATAGCTGCAGCATTATTTGTAAGAGACTAAGCTGGAAACAACCCAAATGTTAGTCAGATGTCAGAGGACAGTCTGCTCTGAAACTGCAAGTAAGTTTTAAGGAGCTCCAGCTTTGTATGTAATTCAGCTGCAAGAGCAGAGTCACGCATATAGAAATGGCTTGTGTTAAATTCCCATGTACAAACCATGCATGAACTGTAATTTAAATGATACTTTATATAAGGTCATGTTAAAAAAGATTCAATTTTAACCTTGACCTCCATTATTTATTAAAAAATAAGGGAAACATTAAGCTTTTAAAATAATGACCTTGCTTCTGGCTAATATTAAAGAAAGACATAGAATCACATTGATTAAAGCAGATTTTCGAAAGAACCTGCCCAAAGATCTTATTACAGCAGTAAAATAATAATTTCTACAAGGAATTTATATCTATTAAAAAAGCAAGGAATGCCATACCCAAACTATGCCTTTTGATTTTTTTAAAGCTTTAAAACAGTCAAGTTGAAGCTTCCACAGTACTAGGAAAGCCAGTTTTTATTTCAAATACTTCAAAGCTATGACATTCTTATTTTTAAAAGTTAAACAATTGAGAAGACTTTGACTTTACTAAATGTTATCTCCTCTACACAAGAAAGTCATGTTTTGAAAGGTCATTCAAATGCATATCATCTACACATATCTCCTTTTTTCAATACATACTGATACTCTCTTGAATACAGAAGAGTATTTTCAATAAATGGTACTTGATGAAAAATGTGCTTTTACTGAAAATATATGGGTTAAGAGAAAAGTTCTGTGGTGGAAATGGAGACCCACTATTATTAAGGTAAGAGAATAAAAAACCCATTTGTTCTTCACAAGCCGTTTGCATATGGTCGGTTTGAGACTCAGAACTGCATTCTAAATACTCTCATCTCATATCATCACTGAGTTCTAGCTCATTGTTCATTCTCCCTTATTTAAACTCAGTAAACCAGACAGCCAATTTTATTAATTATGCTCAGTGAAATCATTTACACTATTGGGAGTCAGTTATTTCAGTTATGGCTTATTTGAAATTTGGAAGTTAATTTAGAGGGCATTCTGGAGTAGAAACAAGATTAAGTAGAAAGAGCTTTTTATTATTTTTTTAAATTTAATGCCATATTGTATCTAAGTTTATCTGGCTGGTTTAAATATGTGTCAGTTCCATAACTGACTAGGAATAATAACATAATTATTGACATATATACCTTTATTAAAACATTATCTACAAAATCAATATACAAAAATCAGTTGTGTTTCTATATACTTACAAAAGTACCTGAAAAGGAAATTTTAAACATCCCATTTACAATAGCATCAAAAATAATAAAATACTTGGAAACAAATTTAACCAAGGGGGTAAAAGATCTGTATCTTAAAAAATTACATGGCATTGATAAAAGAAATGAAACAAATGGAAAGATATCACATGTTCATAAATCAGAAAAATATTGTTAAATGTCCTTACTACCCCAAACCATCAATAGATTCAATGTAATCCCTATCAAAATTCCAGTGGTATTTTTCAAAGAAATGGAAAAAGCAATCTTAACATTCATATGGAATCACAAAAGATCCTGAAGAACCAAAGCAACGGTGAGAAAAAAGAACAAAACTGGGGACATCACACTTCCTGATTCTATTTTATTACAAAGCTAGAGTTTTCAAAACAGTGTGGTATTGACACACACACACACACACACACACAATGGATACATAGACCAATGGAACAGAACTGAGAGCCTGGACATAAACTCACACATATATAATCACCTAATATTTTACAAGAGATCTAAGAATACTCAGTGGGGGAAAGGATAGCCTCTTCAATAAATGGCGCTGGGAAAACTGGATACATACATACAAAAGGATGAAATTGGGGACAGCCAGATGGCTCAGGTGGTAAGAGCGTGAACTCTGAACAACGGGGTTGCCGGTTCAATTCTCACATGGGATGGTGGGCTGCGCCCCCTGCAACTAAAGATTGAAAATGGTGACTGGACTTGGAGCTGAACTGCACGCTCCACAACTAGATTGAAGGACAACTACTTGGAGATGATGGGCCCTGGAAAAACACACTGTCCCCAATATTCCCCAATAAAATTAAAAGAGAGAGAGAGAGAGAGAGAGAGAGAGAGAGAGAGAGAGAGAGAGAGAGAGAGAAATTGGACTCCTATCTTACACCAGTAACAAAAATTAACTCATAATGGATTAAAGGCTTAAATTTAAGACCTGAAACTGTAAACCTACTAAAAGAAAACATAAAGAACAAGCACATTGACATAGATACTGGCACTGATTTTTTGGATATAACACCTAAAGCAAGGGCAACAAAAGCGAAGATCAACAAGTGGGACTACATCAAACTAAAAATCTTCTGCACAACAGGAGAAAAAAATCAGCAAAATAAAAAGGCAATCAATGGAATGGAATGAAAGAATATATCTGCAAATTGTCTATCTGATAAGGGGTTAATATAACTCAATAGCAAAAAATAACCCACAAGCAATCCAATTAAAAAATGGGCAGAGAACTTAAATAGTTTTCTTAAGATGTCATCCAAATGGCCAATGGGTACATGAATAGATTCTGAGCATCACTAATTATCTGGGAAATGCAAATCAAAACCACAATGGGATATCACCTCACACCTGTTAGAATGGCTATCATCAAAAATACAAGAGACAGTGAGTGTTGGGGAAACTGTGGAGAAAAGGGAAACCTTGTGCATGTTCGTGGGAATGTAAATTGATACAGCTGCTATGGAAAACAGTATGGAGGTTCCTCAAAGAAATTAAAAACAGAGCTGTCATACGATCCAATAGTCTCACTTCTGGGTATATACCTACAGGAAATGGAGTTACTATCTCAAAAAGATAACTGCACCCCCACATTCATTGCAGTATTTCTTGCAATTGCCAAGACAAGGAAACAACTTAATTGTATACTGATGGATAAATGCATAAAGAAAGAATTATACACTAGAGGTGTATACATACTAAGATATTATTCAGCCATAAAAATAAGGAAATCCTTCTTTTTGTGATAATATGAATGGAACTTGGGGGCATTATGCTAAGTAAAATAAGTCAGAGAAAAAACCGTATACTCTCACCTACATGTAGACTCTAAAAAAGGTGAACTCATAGAAACAGAGAGTTAAATATTGGTTGCGAAGATCTGAGGAAGTGGGGGGAAATGCGGAAATCATAGTCAGAGGGTACAAACTTCCAGCTATAAGAGGAATACATTCTGGGTATTTAATGTGTAGTATGGTGACTATAATTAACAATACTGTATTATGTACTTGAAAATTATTAAGAGAGTAATATCATCACCAACAAAACTATGGTAATTATGTGAAGGATGGGAGGTATGAATGAGCTTTATTGTGCAAATCATTTCATAACATGTACATATGCCAAATCACATTGTACACCTTAAACTTACTTTTATTATATGTCAATCATATCTCAATAAAGTTGGAAATGATATGTTTGACAAAGCTTTCTTTTGTAAAAAACATGTACAAACATGTCAGGACTTGTGAAATTTGGCAATGCATTTTTATACTTTGGCTTTTAAATTTAATTTTTTTCTATTCGTTCTTAATGGCCAAATATAATCAAGCTTAACATGATACACTTCACCAAAGTCACTCAGGCTTATGAAACAACAAAGAATATAAAAGAATCTATGATGACAAATAAGTCTCCTGACAGCTCTTCTCCAGATACCTGCTTCTTAAATTTCTGCTTAGTTCTACACTTGGTTTGGCCATGCTAGGTAACAGCATACAATCCCATTTCTTGAAGCAATACCTATTAATGCCTCCATATTGAAACATAAGCATTATTTTCCCTACAATACCATTTCTCTTTTCTCATTCTCCTGATGTTTGACAGTACTTTCAAATTTTATATAAGATAGTTGTACTAAAATAGTCAAAAATGATAGAAGCAGAGTGCAGAGTAGTGGTTGCCAGAGGCTGGAGGTAGGAGAAAACGGAAGTATTAGGCAAAGGTACAAAGTTTCAGTTACACAAGATGAGTAAGTCCTAGGGATCTTCTGTATAGCATAATGCCTAGAATTAGCAATATTGTATGGTATACTTAAAATTTTGCCAATGAGCTAGATCTCATATTAACTGTTTTTAACACAAAAAATAATAAATGAAGAGGGTGGCAGAAAACTTTTGAAGGTGATGGGTATGTTTATGGCATACAAAGTGGTGATGGTTTCATGGATGTATACTTATCTCCAAAAATCATGAAGTTGTATACATCAAATATATACCTCTTTTTGCAAGACGACCATACCTCAGAGTTGTTAAAAAAAAATAAAAATAGGTTGGTGACACAGGAAGTGTCAGTTCCTGAGACAGAAAAAAAGTGTATTGAGAAATTTATTTTGCAGGAATGATAGACGTTAGATGCAGGCAAGAACCAATAAGCATGTTTTACTGGTCCTACAAGCTGAGAACTCTGCTTTGTTTAGCTAAAATAGAGTTGTTAAAGTCCTGAGAAGTTCTCTTACAACAAATTCCCTGTAAGACATTTCCTAGAGTGGCTTGACTGTCTTACAGGGAGACTAAAGAGGGCAAACTTAATTACCTTATTTTGATTTAATCAACAGAAGGTCTATTCAGTCTAAGTCCTATACTTATTTTACAACACATTTAAAATTAGTCATTTCAGTCATTTTTGCTTTACTGTAATTTTATTCAGTTCCTGGTTCATTATAGAACAACAGACATTTTTGGGGTGTGAATAAATATTATATGTCTTTATAGTACAAATGAGTGTTTGGGTTAATTTGGGTTTAGTTTTCTGTGATGAAGGAGTAGCAGCCTTTCTTTGCTATATTACCAAAAGAGGCAACTCAGTCACCTCTTGGCTGCTAATCCAAACTTCAGGCAATTGCTTCACACATTTGATCTTAGCCAAAAGGCTGAGAAGCGATGCAATTGCTTAATAAAGAATATAATCAACCTCTAAATAGCACCTTACTAAACCCAACCCTCTTTGAGCAGAAGCAATCATCATAGCTACATTTGATTGGGTATTTATTGATTCCTTTGTCTTTATTTATAACTTCTGGTTTCTATGGTTGGACACCTATGAGTATCAAAAATGTTCTGTTGGCAGAAACATCATTAATGCACACAAGAAAAATGAAACGAATATTAGGCAGTATTAATAAAGCACTGGATTGGGTATTATAATGTGTCAAAATGTATGGTCTAGACAATTATTATAACTAATAGTTGTCCAAGGAAATCATTAACAATAACAACTACTCTTTTGTGGCAATATTATATACTGTGACTGGGGCATAGGAGAATCATAAATAGTTGGAATTTCCAATAATTACAGACATACGTTAAAAAATTTACTTTATTTCTACCAAACAATTTTAGAAATCCTTTACAAATAGAGATAGCCTTTTAAATTCTAAAAGAAATCCGAGTTCTTGGCTTGAAAAAAATTATCTAAAGGACTCAAGTGATTCTAGAATCACCTAATTTCACCCTCTTACTTTCAAATAGAAATGTTTAGCATCCAGCTCTTAAAAAAGAAAGAAAGAAAAATCCTTGGACTACAGTGTTTATGGATTTTCAAAGTGTAAATACTCCCACCATGGCCAAAAATCAAGCTACCATGGAACACCAGTGAATGCAGAATTTAGAAGAGATGCACACAATTGACTCAGGAGACACTCAGAACCAGTACTGGATCATTCTCTATAGCTATGCATTTCCTTGTTAAAAATAACCACAGGAGATCTGTTTTGTTTTGTCTTGCTTCACTAGAATATTGGAATGGGAGAGTTAGTTTTAGAAGAGCCAGATAACACTCTTTGCTAAAGGTCCTCCTAAATTAATTTGAAATGTGTTAGGATTTGACTGTCATTATAGTGTGGCTGTTCTTCTGCAATTGTGAATCAGAGACGGCAGTCCACGTGCCTGGCGTCTGCACAGAAAATTACCACAAAACATACTTGTGGAAGTCTTCAAAGTCATATTTTTGACTCTCTCGTTGACAGATGAGGAAACTGTGTCCAAGATGGGTCAAATGACTTACTTAGGGTTAAGATTTTAGAAATGGGGTTCTTAATAAGTCGATTAGTTCAGTATTTTTAGAAGAAGGCTCCTAAACATTGCTTTTGCTTTAAGTGATATGGTGTTTTTTTCCCCCCCAAAAAAGTGAGAAAACTTTGCTATGAAAGTGAAAACATTGGGTTAGACACAGGAATAACCTTAGCAACCCCCAAACGTTTGTATAGATTCGATTAATACCATGATTTCTTAGAAGTACCAATGGGACTCCAATTCTATGATGTTCTTTCAGAGTGGGGACTAGAGTCAAGAAATTGCAGACAGATGTCTGCAGTGCCTCAATTTCTGTTTCTTTAGATTTATCTGTGTTCAGTTACATTGAAAGAAACAAGGCAGCCTAGGAGATTCATTCAGGAGTAGAGAAGAATTCCTATGTCCCATATTCTTTACTATTGGCAAATTGACATCCAATATTGATACTTTTAGGTTATTCATAAATGCTGCCTCTTACCTTTAATCTTACTGGTAACAATTGCAGTATATTTCTTTAAGTAAAATATTATAGTAAAAGGTTAAAGAGTGTAAAGATCAGAGTGGTAGCCAGGGTTGTCTGACAGGTAGAGCACTATGGCGATAGTTACTAGAACATGAGATCCCAGGTACAAGGTAAATAGGCAGTCAACAAGAGTATTGATCAATCTATATAATCTAAAGAAATCATGCATACATGATCAGGAAGCTGAATTCAGATGTACCAATAAATAGTCAGGATCACTTGTCTGAGTTATGAGACCTGAGTCAATGCTCAGCTCTAGGACCTACCAACTGAAGGAAGGGCATGATTGAAGGAAAGGCATGATCACCTTGAAGAAAGATCTTGCAACATCATGGAAAGGGTATATGAGAATCATTCATTTGGTCCTTCTTCCAAAAGAGCATCGTCATTTCCTCAGATGACATTAGGAAAGGGAAATATCTAGATAATCTGAGGACTGTTGATGACGATACCTGGAAACTAAAGCATCACATCACGACTCACTTATTAGAGTTGTTGGAGCACATGAGCAGATACAGGTAGGGAATTAAGGGAATCCTACCTCAGTTCTAAGTCACAGTTCATCCACAAATCCACCTGGTGGTCATTTCCCTTGTTACTGAATAATTGGAATGGACTTATATGGGAATTGACAGACTCCCTATATTGGTTCCTTTGCCTCTGGAGTAACAGCTATCATAATGGGGAGAATCTCTTAAAGACATAAAAAGGATGGAATGGATAGTCCTTATAATATCCTCATTTAATTAATGAGTCTGGTCCCTACAGAACCCAGATAGATCTTGATAAATTACAGTGGACTACTGCAAACACAAACAACACATCTGTGGCATCAGACATAGTATCTCTCACAGAGCAGACAAACATAGCTTCATGTACCTGCATACAACCACTGTTTCCCTACCAGGCAGGGGTATCAGAAGCAGATTGCATTCATAGTGGATGGTGAACAGTACACAAGGATGGCCTGTCCCAAAGCTATACTAACTCTTCTGCCCACTGCCATATTATAAGTCTGAAGGGATCTGGACTACTTGGATACACTTGGTATACTTATGACTCATCTAATTAGTCTAACTGAGAAACAAGTGTCAAGAATTTTAGAGGCCTTGGTAAAACACAAACGCTTCAGAGAGTGGGAGATAAATCCAGTAAATATTTAGGAGTCAGCCACGTTAGTGAAGTTTCAAGAGATCTATTGGTCTGGGGCATGTAGGGGCATCCCCTTACAAAATAAAGGACAAATTATTACATCTCGTAATTTCTACCACGAAGAGAAAACCATAATGCCTGGTAAGCCTCTTTGGGCTTTAGAAGCAGCATTATTCTCTGCTTATGAATAGTACTTCAATCCATTCACGGAGTGGCATGAAAAGCTGACAGCTTGTGGTGGGTTCCAAAGCAAGAAAGAACTCTGTAGCAGGTCCATACCACCTAACAGACCCTATAATAACTGGTATCTATGGTTGGTAAATATGTCTTTGGGATTTAGGGCAAGCCCATATAAAAGAATTACCACATAGACAGCTTGGTTTCTGGAGTAACATCATGCCATCTGCCTCAAAGAACTATATACAACTCAAAAAACAACTGCTGACGTGTTTGTGACCCTGGGAGAAAAAGACCACTGTTTATGGGACATCAAATCACCGTGTGGTCCCAACTGCCCATCACAAGCTGGTTTCTGCAATAGCCACTAAATCATAATGTTGGATGTGCCCAGCAGCAATATATAATAAGATGGAAGTGACACATTTGGGATGAGTCATCAGTGGGATCAGAAGGCCCAAGTAAACACTAGTAAGCTGCATGAGTCTCAGACCACCACATTATTAACCACCATTACACCAGCACCTTTCTTCCAGCTTACACCTACAGCCACACGGAGAGGGGGTCCCTTATGAGTATATGACAGAAATGCTAAAAGGACAGAAATCAGTCGGATAAGTGTGTGAGTGAGACCAAACGTAGACTGCTGATTCGGCCCCACACAGAGGTGACCCTGAAAGTCAGTGGCGTAGGGAAATCCTCCCAATCGGCAGAGACTCAGGCAGTGTACCTGATTGTCCATTTTATGTAGAAAGACAAGTAGCCTGAAAGACTTTGGCAGTACCAAGCAGCTTACTTGGTTGTTCAGGGGCTTGGAAGGAGAAAGACCGTGGGGGATTGAGGACAAGGAGAATGGAGGATATATGTAGATAGATCTATGGGAGTAAACACAAAGCATCATCTTTAAATTACACGGTGATGCCCCCAACAGAGCATCTTGACAAAGCAGACAGATTGACTAAGCCATTTGATGTCAGCCAGTATCGGTCATCAAGCATCCCAGTGGCCAGGGTGTCAGGGATGGAGCCCCCTCCCTAAGGCCAGTCAGCTCAGAATGGCTGGTTGATGCAGAGGTCAAAGGCCCTACCTCTTGCTTTGATTTGGGACAATTCTGAAGGGCCGTCTCAGCTCCAGAGCTTCTTGTAGGACTGACTGAGGTATCTTTGCCAATGCATTGCAATTTCTCCCTTTGCCCGATTGTTTCTTTCAGTCTCTTACAGGTGTTCCCGGTGGGACTTTCTAATAAAACCTTCATCTCAGAGTATTTCTTGGAGGGCCTAACCTAGGCAGTGAGTGAGTGCCCTTTCATTTTCCCATAATATTTTCATTTTCCTAGTTTATCTTCAATTCTATTCCCAGGGAGTTAAAAGATCTAGTTGTGCTTGTCCCATAAACTTTTCATTTTAAATTGTCCATTTTCTGTCCTCTTTTATCTATCTTCTCTTCCTTTCCTCTCTAATGGCCCCAACATACCTGGACCTTCAAACCGACATCTCATTGATGTTGTAGGGGCAACACTGGCGCCTTTGCTGAAAGCAGTCTTTTATAGTTTTGTGATTTTTCACCAGGTTAGGAAACCATTTCAGGGTAGTGTTGTATTGATTTATATACTCTAGGGAAAGTACGTAGAAGAAAATCCTACCTGAAGGGAGGGCTTTAGCAGGAACTAACAAGACAAAAGTATCACAATCTGAAATTTCCTTTTCAATCATTTTTGTAAGTAGTTATTTTTTTTTTAGACTTCCGTGCACAGCAGGTCAAATATTTGATTATCGCTTCTAGGAACTTTTTTTTTTTTAATTTCTCCTTCCACCATCTAAATCTGAGTAGATTTTAGAAATTCTTTACAGTAATATATACAAGCAACCACTAACTACAGTGTGCAATTTTTTACCCTTTTGGGTTGATGCTTTCTCAGCACAGAAAATACTGCTATTTGTTTCCATCTTGTCTATTCAATTATTTGATTTAATCAAGTAGAATAAATGAAGAATATTGAAGGTTAAACTGATTTGCTAAAAATAAAGAGAAGCTAATGAAGACAAGTTAGAAATATATATATAAAATACAATAATGATTCTTTTAAGCATTGGCACCAAAGAGCTGGAAACAATTTTAGTTTTTTGAACTTTATTTTCTGCTATGTTGGCCCCATCGTGTTACACTCTGCACCCCACAGAGTTGATTTGAAATGGAGCAATCCCCTGCTTCAAGTGCAACTTTGTTCTTGGAGCAGCTCTGCCTCGCACAGTATGGAATGAGAATCCTTTGTTTCTGCATCACAGATTTGCTATTGTTCTTTCTGTCATAGAGATGTGATGCTACGATGATACATTTCTAACCATCTTGGTGTCCTTGGTTGGGCAAGTAATTTAGCTTCTCTATGCCTCGGTTTTCTTATCAATATAATGAAGAATTAAGGCTAGTTTCCTGCATAGTCACTTCAAGTTTAAAACATACACACAGTACATAGGAAAAAAATAAAGTGTTTTCACCTAATAAGTGTTTGGAACATAGTAAGTAGTCAATGAATGTTCATATTTACTGTTGTTATGATTACATGAATTGAGCTTTCATAAAGTAAAAAGCTATAATAGAAAATACCAACCAAAAGTATAATTGAACAATTATGACACTAACAAAAGAGAAATTGAAAATTTTCTGATTAACGTAGACACTTCTTTCATATCACGTAGATTTTAAACTTCTGAATTTTATGAAACAGATTTAAAAAATATAACTGTCAATCAGATTTAAATATGTATGTGAAGTGCCCAAATGTGTAATTTCCATCTTTCAGTAAGTTCATGCAAGAGAATTATGGGAACTTGGGTTTCCAAAGTATACTGGGATCCAATATGATGTCCCTTCCACCAACATTTTCTCAAGGACTCCTATGTATTATCAGTTACCTCATGCTCATGGACTACTGTACAACATGAGTTCAGAATGAAGCCAAATGTAATCTAGAAAAATAGCTCCCCTCCATCTATTTAATTTATTTATAAGACTACTCCTACCATAGAGTCTCCAGGAACATACACAGATGACACCAAATTAACTGACTGACAGATCATTCATTCCATGATCTATAATCCACCCTCCTGATGCTCTAGTATCAATCAGACAAGTGACTGATTAACCAGATGGGCCTTTTGCAAAGCTCCCTGCAGGCCAACAAACTCCAGACTTTTCAATCAGGCAGGAGAAATACATTTCAGAGAAATGAACATTTGGAAAAAAAAAGAAAAAAAAAGAGCCTGTACCATATTTTACTGTCTTACTCTCAAGGAAAGGCAAGCTCTCCTAACAGCAGATCTCTGAAAGTCTCATGACCCATGAGAATAAAGGGAAAAGATAATTTCTTTGATATGTAGGGTCTATGCCTTATGACTTCATATAGCCAATTTCATAGTTTGAATTGCACTTTCAGAATTATATGATGGCTATGGGGCTACTTGTACAATTAAGACAGTTAAAATATCTTATTATTTTAGTCCAAATGCAGGCTTGATTGAATACATTAAACAAATATTGATTGAATTCCTACTGTGTACCAGACACAGGATATTAATGACCATGATGTCCCAGGGTCTGTGCTCTGGACCTTAAAATACTGTCTCATTTAATCCTCATATTTCTTAAATATAATTTTTATGCCTGGGAAACTAAGGCACCAAAGTCTCACTCTCCCTAGATAGCAGAACCACAATTCAAACCTTTGTCTATATTCCAGTACAAATTTAACTTTTATTCTTATCTGCTTCCTGTTTTTATCATGTAACTGGGATAATTAGTTGTTTAATTGAATTAATCAGGAGCACTGATGTCTTACAAACACGGTCTAGTTTGATTATAACAGGATCATTTTATAATTCTTAAACTTTTAAAAACTAGATGTTACAAAGATATTTACAAAAATACTTAATCTTATGCCAGAGACAGATATTCACAAAATTATTACTATACAAAATTCAATATTTTCACCTAACATTTTGTCTTCTACAGACAGCTTGCCACAGTTTGACTAGTCAGAAATTATAAGTATTAGTAAATTACCACTAGTAAATGACTGTTGTGGTATCATGCTAAGCTGAGCGAACTTAGATAAATTTCTTCACCACTCTGGACGTCTCCTTCCTTATCTTTAAGATTAAATTTCTAGTATCGGTCCTCCTTCAGTTATTTAGTTGTTTCATATATATTTGCTTTTTGCTTACTGTATTAGTTACCTGTGGCTACCACAACAAACAACCACAAACTTAGTGCCTTAAAACAATAAAAACTGATTCTCTTACAGTTCTGGAGGTCCGAAGGTTGAAAGAAGGTGTCACCAGAGTCGTTCTCCCTCCAGAAGGGAGGTTACAGTCCTGACCGTCTTCATCACTGGTCGCTGTAACAGGCACCTGTGGCTTGTGGCTGCATTACTCCAAACTCTGCCTCAATCTTCACATTGCTTCCTCCTGTGTGTTTTCGTGTTGTCTCCTCTTTCTCTTATAAGGACACTTGTTATTGGATTTAGGGGTCATCTATGTAAGCCAAGATGATAGCATCTCAAGATTCCTAATGTAATTACACGTGCAAAAGACCCTTTTTTCCCAATTAGGTTACATTCACAGGTTCTGGAATGTAACAGTGAGGGGACCTCCATCCAACTCACTGTACTTACTATTTGCCAGGCACTGGGCATGCGTACCGGGACTACTTCTGGAAAAACAAGGATGTTTCTCAATCTTATGGGGGACAGTTTAATAAGAAATCAAAGTACTAAAAAACTGGAAGTTATTATTATCCTTTTAAAATCAATATCTTCACTTCCCTTCCTGCTTTTTGCCTTAGTATGCTAATAAGAGAAAAAGAATTGGACATCACACCAATGTGTGACTAGAATAAATGTTAAAGGACTCTGATCAATAATAGAGAATTTCCTGGGAATAACTGAAGAAAGCATCAATCAGAAACACACATTGATGAGTAAGAATAATGATACTTAACGTGACAGGATTTAAGCCAAGGACAAAATAACTTTGAACTAAGTTTGAGGAAGACGTTACTATCTCCCCAACATGATGCCCCAATGCACTAATCATTACAGAATAATTTCTTTCCGTCTTTAAGGATTTTCATTACAATATATTTCCTCCCCTACTTTAAAAGTTCTAGAAAGGATAATGCCTTACAGGTTAGCTATTAACATTTAGGAGAAAACAGATTTGCTCCTTGATACTCAAAGTGTGGTCCACAGATCACAGCATCACCTGGAAGCTTGTTACAAATGCATTAACTCAGGCCCCACCCAGACCTGTCAAACCAGCATATACATTTTAACAAGATTGCTAGTAATTAAAAGGCACATTACATTTTGAAGAGCTAATTCTGTCCTTTCCAACCTAGTAAAACATGTTGAAACAAGGCATTTGGTATAGTAATTCTCAAAAGGTGGACTGCAGGCTTATGTTTATTTATGACAAGGTTTATCAATGTGAAAAAAATGAGAAAACATATTTATTTAGTGAGCTTTGTGAAGCTAAACTTATTGAATTGAAACAAATGCATTTTATTCAGATATTAAGAGTTTTCTATTATTTCTTTTATGAAATTATGATGATATAAGATGGTCATGTGCAGCATGCAGCATGTGTATGTGTTTGATCTTTTATTTACAAAAATAATTTGAAAACACCTACACAATGCTTTCCTTTTAAATTATTGACCCATAAAATCTGAAAGTTGTGTGGATAGAAGACGATTCACTGAAGAGAAGAGTGGAATTAGTAGAAGAGGAGAAAGGAGGGGGTTAGGTAGAATATCAAAGATGAATGTTTCTTTACATTTTTTTCTTAACATTTTCCTTAACTTTTTTCTTTAGGCTGGACCTCTTTGGAGAAACCACATGAATAAGGGTTGGCAAATTACCTTAATGCCACTCAGCTTGGGAGTATTATCTGATAAGCTCTTTTTCATTCGAGGAATGTACACAAAATACAGTTCATCCCATGAGCTACTGGAAAATGTCTTGTGAAGTAGTAGACCACGGTGTGGAAAGTATTCTTACATTCTAGGATTATCTCAGAGGGGAAATCTTGCGTGTGCATATCCATCAAATATCCCCTTTTGTTGTTTGAAAATAGAAATCCCTGTTGAAACCTCACTCTTTGCTTCAGAGGTGGCTCCATTTCAGTTATCCTTCATCAATATTGAGACATTAAAAACTTTAAGAAAAAACTATGCAAATGTATAACATCTACTCAAAAGCATACTTTGAAATAAATAGTAAGGGGAGGTGAAAGGTGAGAAGGTCTCTGAAAATGAGTATCATAACATTTGTGCATTCTATAAACAAGCTATTGACATTTAAGATTGCTAAATTAACATTTTAATATTTCTGAAGCAACTCAATGATTTTAAAGGCAAAATTCTAAGCTATTTTCCTTTTCTCACAAACCCCATTGTTTCTGATGTAAATGTATACTGTACATTCATTAATTAAAGGTTACTTTATAACAGACTCTTTTCTAATTTACCAAAGATCAGACCTTTTAATCATTAGGACAAGCATGTTATTTAGCAAATAAAAAATGCTTGTGGATAAAAAATGCTTATGGACCCAAAAAATTCAAGTTTAGAAAATTATTTCTACAGTTTCTTTATAAATAATTAATGTTCCTTATCTTTCGTATAAAATTGGGGTTAAAACACAAACACATGGATATATAAATATTTTATCTTTCCTAGAAATTGCATCTTATAATTAATAATGTGATGGGTTTTTTAAATGTTAAAGAAATTATAATTTGCCACTGATGGAGATGGGAGAATTTTGTTTATTAGTTTAGTGTGATTCAATTTGTGAAAAGGTGATCTTCATTGATCTTTGCAAAAGAACTTCAACTGGAACTGAATATCACAATCTATTTGCCACACCAATAAGCCCAAGTTGCTGCAGTTCATTTAGTATTACACCTGCTTTTAACTTTCCATGGGGAGAAAAGTCTTTGATTTAACATATTTAAGGTGGGAGCTCAAAAACAAAGCTCCAGAAAAAGAACTAAACAAAATGGAGACAAGCAAGGTACCATATACAGAGTTCAAAACAATATTTATAGGAATGCTCAATGATCTCAGTGAGAACTTCAAAAAAGGAATAGGAAACATAAAAATAGAGATAGGGGACATAAAAAGCACCTGTCAGAAATAAAGAATACAATAACTGTAATGAAGAATACATTTGAGGGAATCAACAGTGTGCTAGATGAAGCAGAAGATCGAATTAGCAATGTGGAATAGAAGGTAGCAGAAAATACCCATATGGAACAGCAAAAAGAAAAAAAGAATCCAAAAAAATTAAGGGCTCTGGGACAACATCGAGTGTACCAACATTTGCATCAGAGAGGTACCAGAAGGAGATGAGAGAGCAAGGAATTTAAAACCTATTTGAAAAAACAAAGACAGAAAACCTCCCTAACCTGGCAAAGGAGATAGTCATACAAGCCCAGGATGCATAGAGTCCCAAACAAGATGAACCCAAAGAGGCCCACTCCAAGACACGTCATAATTAAAATGACAAAGGTTAAAGACAAAGAAAGAATCTTAAAAGCTGGAAGAGGAAAGCAGTTAGTTACCTATACGGGAGCTCCCATAAGAGTGTCAGCTAATTTCTCAACAGAAACTTTGCAGGTCAGAAAGAATTGGCAGGAAATATTCAAAGTGGTGAAAAGCAAGTACCCACAACCAAGCTTACTCTACCCAGCAAGTGTATCATTTTTAATCAAAGTACAGATAAAGACAAGAAAAAGCTAGAGGAGTTCATCACCATGAAACCAGTATTAAATGAAATGTTAAAGGGACTTCTCAAAGAAGAAGTGGAAGAAGGAAAAGAAAAAGAAGGAGGAGGAGGAGGAGGAGGAGGAGGAGGAGAAAATATGAATAATAAAATGACAATAATTACATACCACCTGTCAATATTCACTTTAAATGTAAATGAATTAAATCCTCCAACCGAAAAACACAGGTGGGCTGAATAGATAACAAAACCCTTATATATGCTTTCTACTTCAGATTGAATGCCACACACAGACTGAGAGTAAAGGGATGAAAAAAGATATTTCATAAAAATGGAAACAAACAAAAACTGGGGTAGCAATATTTATATCAGACAAAATTTACTAAAACATAATAGGCCATAACAAGAGACAAAGAAGGAACCAATAATGCTACTTCTGGGTATTTATCTGAAGAAACTCAAAACATTTCTTCAAAGAGACATATACACATATGTTCATTGAAGCATATTTATAATAGTCAAGGTATGGAGGCAACCTGGGTGTCCATCAATGAATAAATGGATAAGAAGCAGTGGTGCATATATACAATGGAGTATTAGTTTGCCATCAAAAATGAAATCTTGCCATCTGCAAGAAGATGGATAGAGCTAGAAGGCATTGTGCTGAGTGGAGTAAGTCAGACAGAAAAAAGACAAATGTCATATAATTTCACTTATATGTAGAATCTAGAGAATAGGATAAATGAACAAACGAAACAGAAGCAAGCTCATAGATACAGAGAGCATTTTGATGGTTGCTGGATAGGGGTGTGGGTGGATGGGTGAAGGGAGATTAAGAGGCATAAATCTGTAGTTACAAAATAGTCCTGGGGATGTAGAGTATAGCACGGGGAATATAAGTAATATTGTAATAAGTATGTATGGTGTCAGATGAGTCTTGGATTTATTGGGGTGATGAATTTATAAGTTATAAAAGTTTAATCACTGTGTTGTACTCCTGAAACTAATAAAATATTGTATGTCAACTGTTACTGAAAATTTATATATATATGTATTTTAAAAAATGAAGACAAACAAACAAAAGCCCAGCAGTTTGAGCTACTTATTTCTCTACTCATCCAAGTTGTTAAAATATGCCCCAGTTCCCTACTTGAGATAAATATGACGTAATGCTTGGAATACTTGGTCAGGATATCCCCTTACCCGTTTATATAGACATAAATTATTTTCTTAAATAGAAGTGTAATCATTTAAGTAATACTCTTTAAAAAAAAATTCACAAATAAATGAAGAAAGCTTTTTTTTTTTTTTTTTAATATGAGTGCACACAGAGGTTGCTAGATCACCCTTTAAAAACAATCTGAAACTCAGTGGGGTGGGAAGAGGAGGAGAACAGAAGAGAAAGAACAGACCTTTTATATTAGAATACAAACCATAGGGCATACACTAAATAAACAATATCAATAGCCGCCCTCAACAGGACAGATGCAATTCAACACATAATCAAGAAACAGCGGTCGGCAATAAGCAACAAAGCACACAATAAATTCCTTTAGATGAAAGACCTAAAAATAATGGAGTGAGTGCCCAAGAAAGACTTCACAGCTTCTAGTTATTTGAAAAATGAATTCTTATATCAGTCAGTAACTGGATTTGTAGAGACCCTCCGTGCTTTAGTTTGAAATAAAACTAGAGCCATGGGCTTTGTCCCCACATGGATCAGTCAGTGTCACCAGGAAGCAGTTTGGCTCTAGGCTGTGGATTTGTGTTATGATTGTGAGCATGATAAGGTTACTGTCAGGCATGGCTTATTCTCAACACCCTTTTTTCCCTGGAGAAGTAACTCTCAGTGTAATTTTAACTTTTTACAAATAATGCCTAGACTTTTCTGGTGGTAGATGACGTGCGAGGGTTACTATTTTAAATATAATTTAATTGTATTTTGAAATGTTCACAAAAATTTATAATTTAAACTTTTCAGAGCCAAATGTTCCTCTTTTGAAAATATGTTCCACCTTTCTATAAAACCATAGGAAATATAATTTATTTTTTGGAAAAATACTTTTCTATCAATTTTTTTGTGAGGTATTTTTTTCCATAAGATGAGGCACCTATGCACAAATTAGAAACATGATTTAGGTTTTTTACCATTCCAGCTAATCAAAGCAATTTTGTCTGTTTAAAAACAAATTAATCAATTTATTTAACAACCATGGTTGTCATTTTGTTATGCAATTTCAAGATTAGGAAGAAGGGATGGGAGAGGCACAGGTAAATCAGACATCATTAATGCTTGGAATGCTTTAAAAATGTGATATCTGGTTATCACCTCAGTGACCAATGAAATCAGAATTTGGGGAGGGAATGTCAGTATATTTGAATTTCTTGAAAACTGCCATAGGTAATTCTAATGTGCAGCCAGGATTGAGAATCATGGAAGAGTACAAGAGATAGACCAAAAACAAATATTTATAAATCAGTATGGTAACAGCAGTGATAGAAATATATAGAAGACAGAAAAGTGTGGGAGAAAACCAACAAAATTATTTCTCTGATTTACTCAGGACAGCTGGGTTTGGAAGAGGGGAGGGAGCAGGAGGTTGTTAGCTCTTTCCTTAGACAATTCTGTACACATTCGTTTCAAAATACCAGGTGTTGATTTTGTAACTAAAAACCCAGAAATACATGAGAAAGGTTGAAATAACACTAACGTGTTCACAAAGTATTATAGAAGCACAGGAAAAAGCAAGTTAATCCAGTTTGGGGTAATAGAGAGCTTTCCGAAGGAAACACAAATTTAATCTTAAGGATAAGTGGAATTATTTAAGCCCTTTACCTATTAATCAATTTGAAAACTATTTTGAATTTTCTTATCAATAAAATATTTACACAAATATAAAAGGGGCTCATTTGTAGCATTTATTTAATTTCCAATTATATTTCACCTTAATAAGAAATAACCATATTCTAATAAAAAATGGAAATTATGTTCCAGATTGCTTATTGAAATCTAGGTTAGTATGTCTAGACATTAAAAAAAATATGGTCTAAAATAATTAGGATACACGTTACAATTCATTACATTTACATTTCTTACTATCTAGTGGTTTTAAGTAAATTAAAATAACTTGGGCAATAGATCAGTTTAACCTACTGAGTAGGCCACCACCTTTAACTGTGTAGGTTTGGGCAGCCATTCTTAGTATACCTAGGTAGAACTCTGCCAAGAACAGTGATTAACATTAACAAAGAATGCTACGCAAAAGCCTACTGATACCTTCAATGGCAAAACAGTTAAACACTCAAACATAGTATTACCCATGCAATGTTTTTGGTGGAATAAATGATCCTAAATCCCAGAGGCCTTGTCTGGCTGTTGTAGCCCTCATTGATCTAGAGTTTTTCTGTATATAGTATATTGTGTATACTGTAAACTAGCACTAAGTGGGTTCTCTTCAGTCTTCATCATTATTCCACCTGGTATTAGTATTATTTCCCTGTCTGAATTCCTTGAGATCAGGGACCTTCTTTCCTCTATGTTAGGTTTTTAGGAAGTTTGACTGGATTAATTACAACACTTGTGTAAGGTGGGAGATTTTAAGTTTATTTTTATTAGGTTGGTGCAAAAGTAATTGCAGTTTTTTGCAATTATTTTTAACCTTTTAAAGCACAGTCACTTTTGCACCAACTTAATATTTGGTGTTGACCATTGTATCTGGCCTGGCAGCACCAGGGAAAGAAGAAAGCGAACATGACTTTTTGAAGAAAAGTATTAGCCTGCTGGCAATAATGACTATGTCTGTTCACAGTTTTTGCAAATTCCTTCCTTCCTTTTCTTCGCCACATGAAGACACCTCTCCTTCATCATTGCTTTATTAAACCCCATAGATGAAATTCTTTTAATCATACTCTTGTCTAACTAACCTATTTTTGATTAAGATGTTCTAATTATTCTTTGTTTGATAACCATCATCCCATTCTTTCTTTTTTCCTGGTAAGGAATTACTGAAATGCTGTTTACTATAGTACTGTCATTGTTCCAGACTATAGGCAATATATTTATTTCATAACATATCAACAGGCTTATGTGATTTTATAAAGGATTAGACTTTTTAACAAACATTTATAAGTCTGTCAACCAAGATACTTACCATTGCTTTTCTTCATTAATTAATGCATAAATTAGTTTAACAATGTTTACTGCACAGCTGCCAAGTACCAGGCAATACACTACAGGCTTGTAAGAGTATGGTTAACAAGGAAGGAATATAGACAAACGAAGGGGCAATTAAATAGCGTGATGTACGCTATGTGAAGAAAGACTAGTGTGTGATGGGAGCAGATAGGGGCCCTTAACCCAGACTGAGAGTACAAGGAGTAACCTAGCTGAAATCTTAAAAATGAACAGGCCTAGACCAGGTAAAGGCAAGAAGTGGAGTAAAAATTTTCAGGTAAGTAAAGGACTCAAAGGAAAGAGCATGGCCATGAGAAATCAGAAGAGTCACTATGGCTGGACAGAGGGACATGGGGTTTGGAGAGGGCTTAAGTAGCAGAGATGAGGCTGGAGAGTTTGGCAGAGATTGGATCACACAGGGTCTTTACAGAAACGTTAAATATTAGCAGACTAAAATATATAGATGAGCCTAACCTGGGTTTGCTTCCTGTGTATAATTTCATGGCACTAGATAAACATATTAAGGAGTGTGGCAATGAATCGTCCGTGGTAAATTGAAAATATCTTTTAAAAAGCATATTCTGAAAAATGATTTGCAAAACTAAATTTCATTGTTAATTTAGCATTGCCATATTATAGTTTCAGAGATATATTAACAGCAATGAATTGATGACTAAACCTTCCATCTATTGAGTAATATTAATGGACATCTACTATATCCATCTCAGGCATTGTGTTAGATATTCTAGTGTTACAAAGATGGGAAGAAGAAAAGAATGCTGTATTTTCCTTCATGGAAATACTGAGGTTACAAAAACCAAAACCAAAACCATTGATTCTCTTAAAAAAAAAAAAAAAAAATCTCAATTTCTGTTATTGTTTCTGTCACCCACCCAGCCTTGGACAGTAGATCAACACCTACCACTGCTTCCTACTTCCACCCTGTTTTCCATATATAGTCCTCCATTAATTCTTCTTCTTATTCTTTTGTAATGGCTTCTTCTGACTGAGTCATTTCCACGGTTTGGGATTTTATCTCTTTCTTTTGAATGATGCAGTATTTCACTCACTGATTCCCTGCCTTTAGTCTCTTCATCTGTTCCACCCTCTTATCTCAGAGACCAAACCACATCAGTCTCTCTGAACTCTGATTTCACTTTTTCACTACTCTGTTTAAACACTTCCTCTGCTTTTGTTATTTCATCAATGTAAAATACAAATAATTTAGCCTAATGTTAAGGAAACTTCAAGAATCTAAACTCAACCCCACCTTTACAATCTTTTCTCTACTTTGAAGCATAATGGGGGGAGGGGGTGGGAGGAGGGGGAGGTGGGGAAGGATTGCTCATCCTGAACAAATTCTCAACTGGCATTGTTTCCAAAGTGTATTTAAGGTAATATGTCTACTTACAGGTTTCTAGCAACATAAGTGTGCTTTACAAGGAACAATGTAAAAAGCCAGACTTAATATAAAGAAAGCTGAATAACAGAGGCATCTTTTCAGTTGCTCATAACTGACCTGGCTCCTCACCCCAGGCTCGCTCCCCTTCGGGGTAGGTTCTGACCTATGACAGGAACTCTCTGCTAGAGCCAAGAGAGTCCATTCCCTGTGCTTTGAAGATAAGATGCCTGTTCTTACCTCTGCCCACCCCACTTGCAGATTTTAAAAACCATCCTGCTACATTAGGTCTGATCGAAATTCTGAGCTGCTATGGAGCCTGACTGCTAGAGACCACACCCCTCATCAGCTGCAATTTCCAGGAGAGTCAATGAAATTATTTGGGGAGCAGGGGCGTGGAAGTGAATCAAATCTTCCATTATTGCCTAGGTTGAAAGTCTTGTTTTCTGACATTTGCTGAGTTTCCTGCTTCTATGAGTAGAATGTTTTCTGACATTTGCTGAGTTTCCTGCTTCTATGATATTCCTCCAAGTGTGGAATATCAGTCATAATTGGCACAGAAGTACATAATCCCAGGTGCCATGTTATTACATGCAACAGATGTTTCCAGACTTGTGACAAGTAGTAGTAACCTGTCAGATGCTGGTGAATCCTGGGTTCTGATCATGTCTTACATCCTATGTATCTTCTAAAAGAAACACATGCCTAGTTACTAAGAAATATATCCAAATTTTGTGAATCAATCACCATCCTCCCTCAAACAATTTCTAATTCTTTTTCTCCAACAGAATTCTGATTTTGTCCAGCTACTTGGAGGCTTTTTGCTTCAGGGGAAATAAACATTGGTTACTCTAAGCTGATTGTGGTAATTCCATTTTCTTGACAGTGATTGGTTTAGACAAGGACATGTGATGTAATTCTCACTAATGAGCCATAAAAGGAAATCTACTGGGGAGAGTGACTGGAAAAGTTTTCCTCTACTCTGAAAAAAGGACACGGGGAGAGATTAGTCACTTTTCTTCCTGCCTGTAGCTGCACAGAATACCGGGAAACACAGTGGCACTAGAAAAGCAAAGCCAATAGAATCACAGAGAATGAGAATCTTGACATTGTAGAACTGATGAACTTATTCTGGAACTTCCCTTCCTCTGGTCTACTTGTTTTGTGAATTAATAAACCCTTTGTTGGTTATACCACTTTTAGAAGTAACCATTGGGATACTTGCAGTCTAAAGAATTTAAACTGTTCTAGAAATTCACTAATGCAGGTTTGGGAATCATAAGTGACGGACAGCCATCTCTCAAAAGGCAGAATGAGTCAAGAGTTACTATACTCACTTCATTTGGGAGACCCATCATTCAGTTCACACTATAATGGCTACATTCTTAGACTTGGATCATCTTTGATATTATAACAGAGTCTATTTTCAATGGAGCATGTGTTCAAGTTATATTTTATGTTAATGTTAATGACTTTGTGACAGTAAAATGATATAGAAGGAACTCTGGCCTAGAAGTCAGAAGACTTGGATTCTTGACCTCATGTTTACAGAGTCTGTGTGAGTTTGGTCAGGAACTAGAATATTTTCTCTGGGATGTGGTTTTCTCAGCTGCTAAGTCAGGGGGCTACACCCTGTGATCTCTTGTGGGGTTCTGACTCTAATTTTCTAGAATGCAAACATACCCACAATTTGCATCCAGGAATCAGGAACAGGCACTACAACCTGGGGTGTTTCTAACAAAGGGATGTACTTTATATACTTTCTACTTTTTGAATTTCATTATCTATCCATGCCTGTGGCATACACTTTTGTTATTAATCCAATAATGAGAGTTTTCTTATTGGCTAATTTGGACCACAGTGCTATCTGCGTAACGTCTGGCAAAATCAGGCCTACTGACCATTTGGCGAAATGCAGATGTAAGCGTGAAGGTAGGAACGTAAGAAAGGCCAAGATATGGGCAGGATATCAGCTGCTTTTGAAATTACTGGATGAAGGTTAGCACATGAGGATTTATATCATGTATCCCTAATAGAATATTGAGACCAACTATCCAAGTTGAAACAATGTTTATTTATTTATATAAGATTGAGGATCTAGAATCTGATTCGGTGTTACAGATGTTAATATAGGAAATAGCTTTTAAAGAAAAACTTTTTATTCAAATCTCAGGGCCTACAGACAAGTAGGGGAGGGAGGAGATTTTTCTTTACAGTTCCTAACTATACATTTCATTACTGGTCCTTGTTAAAAGAGCCCCAAATAAGGTGCCAGCAACAAATCAGGCTAGATTGATTGCTTGTCATTGATCAGTAAGTAGCATGATAAGCAAATGAAAATTAGAACCCAGAAGTTAGCTCTCTGATGATGAGGTTAAGACAGTCTCTTGTTCAGTATCCCATTGATGACCTAGAATGTCCTCCCATCTCATTCAAACCCTTTTTGCTGTTGTTATCGCTTACATAGGCTGCCTTTCTTAATAGGATTACTGCTGTGTTGCATTTCTAGAGCACTGTTTTGCTTTATTACAACTTTGGACAAAGGGATACCTAAAGAGACACTCATTAAGGCACTTGGGATTCATAAGCTGGAAAGAAAGTCTTTTTCAGAAAATAAAAGGTCAGAAGGGAACATGGTCACCAAGGTGACCAAAGCTAGTATAATAAAGAAGCTGGTTATACAGAAGACTACAAAATCAGTATGATTTCCTCTTCCGCATTGATGCTCCATGAATAAAACAAGCTCATGTGGATAAATGACAAAATATTTCCAATCTCATTTCATTCACCACTATCATTGGATTAGAAGCCAGAGGTCTGTACTGCCTTGAAAAGTACATTTCCATATTAAATTAAGTCTGAACAGCCAAAGCCAAGAAGAGAAATATTTATGCATGATTTGGTAAAAAGAAAAAAAAAAATGTATTCACCTCGAGCTAGCTTCATTGTCTCTCCAGATGACCTCATATTCAAGATGAAATCACTCATGGTTTTGCTTCCATTTGGAGGGGAACAGAGAACATTTTTAATTTTTCAAACTGAGGTCATGGCAACTGTACCAGCAATAGAAAGTGATAGTCTCTAAATCAGTTTGATGCTGTTTACTAATAATACCACCTATTCATAAATTCAACAGCAGGCATGGTTTTTCAGAAATCTTGTTAATAACAGGTGTGAAAAATAGGTGTTATGGGACTGTATTCTTTGGTGCCTGCACAAGAAGGCCACTAAAGAGAGCACAGCTAACAGCCCATCTCCTGACTGCGTCACTCCTAACTCCTCCTGTCCATTTACTAATGGACCTGTCACTGAGCTGTTAATTTCTTTTCTGCTACTGAAAATCAGTAAAAAAAATAAAAATAAATAAAATAAATACTAAATAATAATAATAGATGAAGTTAGGAATGATGACTGGGAGGTGATAGGCTCAGGAGCCTCCATCTACCAAGTCTTCCATTAAAACCCTCTCAAAATATTCCAATCCCTTCATTTTTCTTTTTTTCAATCATAACCTTCTTTACCATACATCGGGATAATACAGTGACTACTTTCTTGCTTTAATGACACTCACTTTTTATTCTTTTTCTTAAAAGCATGAATTACCTCTTAAAACATCATGGTAACTCTTCTGCTCAACTGTTAAATTTTGTTTTTCCTACATGTTCAGGTTTTCCACCCAATCTAACTACTATTTCCTAACCCATCCCAACACGTACATCCTCTAGGCCTTAGTCAATCCTTCTCTGGGTCCCCTGACCACGTCTTGCTCATGCATTCATTATGCTGTTTCACTTGATTGAAATTTCCTCTCTTCCCACCTCCACTTATGCTAAAAGCAGTCATCCTTCCAAATTCAACAAGATATTCAAGACAGTATTAAGTAGCTTGTTCAAGGTTTCTCTACTAAGCGGTAGAACTGGGATTCACATCTAGAGAGACAGTTTCTAGAGTCTGCTCTCCTGACTGTTAACATTATTAAAACTAAAATTCAAAACAGAACTTGAGGACTTTATTTATGTCTTAGAATTTGGGTACAATGAAGTCAGCACTTAGTGTAAACTTAAGGCTTCCTGAAATAACCTTATACATCCTACATAAATAAGTAGAACTCAATATTAATGCTAACTGTCATCTACACATTTTAACATTATGCAACTATAACCATAAATACATAAATGAAATTAACTTAGGAAGAAATATATTTTAAATGTGTGAGAAATGTTATTAATGGGATAATATTGATTTCATTTCTAAGAAAGCATAATCCAAGGCAAAATAGAGTTATGTACTTATTTTCAAAAGTGAAGTAAGATAAATTGAATGAGTGTTTGCTAATTTTTGAATTACCCATCTAGTACACAATAATAGTGGAATGTTAATCACTAAACTACAAAAAAATTATAATAAAGTTATGAGGCCTAGATACAAATATAACACCTCAAGTAAACAAGTCAATAATACCACTACGTAGTAGATTTAATGTGAATAATTATTAGCATAGAGCAATATTTGAAAAAGGAATAATCTTTTTGAATTCCCTGAAAATCATTATAGGTAGCTTAATAAATACACAGGTCATTGTCTAACAACACACAAAAGCAAAAAAGAAAATAGAAACAAAATGAAAGAAACAAACCTTGATCATATATCAGTATTTTAAAATTTAACAAAACAAAACATTAGATGTCATGTTGTCATTTCTTGCTGGTGGTCATTAGCCTGAATGTAAAATTCATATTTGACGACTCATTTCAGAAATTTTATTTTAGAAAAAACAAAAAGTACCTGGAAAAGAATCATGGCATGGATAGAGGAACTGAAAAAAGATCATGTAAAATAAGAAAAAAAAAAAAAAGTATTTCATTTTGAAAGACATTTTAAACTAGTGAATGTTAAAGATGATCAATAAAATAATAAAATCTTTTCAAAATAGCTAATATTTATGGAATTCCCAGGTGTCAAATCTGTGCACATAAGGATGATTTAAGCCTTGCAACAAAGCTTAAGTTTGGTATAACACATCTCAATTTTACTAAAAAACTTCACATTTTAGAGAAGTTTTCTCAAATATATCTTATGAAAATATCTGAATAAATGAAATATAATTTAATCCTTTGGACTTCTTTGGCAGATGATAAGAGAAAGATCTACGGAAAAAAATAACTCTTCAAAACTAAGTAAGAAGAGATTTTAAATTCACAGAGGTCCTTTCAGGAATGCACATATTACCATTAGTTGGAATAACAAGTGTATTGCATCATTAACAAATATTAGTAGTGATTTAATTTTCTTGAAGACTGTACTTAAGTATAGAGTCATGATTTCAATTTAATTAAAGTAAATATTTGGTTTCATTTACTTGCTTTTTGTTAAATATATTTGTTTATTTCAAACAAATTTAACTATAGTTTGTTTATTTAAATTTATGCAGTGAGATAGTTACAGGTAGTTTTATTTTATTTTGTTTATTTATTTTTTTTGGTAGTCACAACTTTTTTATACTAAGTGGATTTTTTTTTTGGCTTCTGATAATAATAAATAGAGTTGCTTCCATTTTCCACTTTACTTTGACAGTGATAACCCTGACTTGAATATTTTGTCAGTAGGATCTGTTGCAACAGAAATGAACTTATATAATCCGCCTCTAATAAAGTAAGAAAATGGAAAGTGTACAGAAATAAGGTACTAATTATATTCCACTATATAAAACTTTTTGGCAGACAGCAACCAAGGCTCAACTACAACAGGAGGGCACACACAAACCACACAAACGACATACCTGGAACACCAGCTCAGGTGAACAATAAGACTACACCACTGGGCCCCACCAGACACCTACTATCTAAGGCCATTCTACTAAGACCGGGAGACATAGCAGCCTTACCTAATACATAGAAACAAACACAGACAGGCAGTCAAAATGGGGAGAAAAGAAACATTTCCCAAATAAAAGAACAGAGTAAAGCTCCAGAAAAAGAACTACACAAAATAGAGACAAGCAATCTACCAGACACAGTGTTCCAAACACTGGTTATAAGGATGCTCAATGATCACAAGGAGAACTTCAACAAAGTGACAGGTAACATAAAATGAAGATAGAAAGCATTAAAAAACAAGAACCAGTCAGAAATAAAGAACACAATAACTGAAATGAAGAATACAACATGTTGAATGAAGAATTTAACAGGTTAGATGAAGCAGAAGATCAAATCAGCAATTTAGAAGATAAGGTAGCAGAAAACACCCAATCAGAACAGCAAAAAGAAAAATGAATCCCTCAAATTGAGGACAGTTTAAGGGGCCTGTGGGACAACATCAAGGATACCAACATTCACATCATAGGGATACCAGAAGGAGGAGAGAGAGAACAAGAAATTGAAAACCTGTTTGAAAAAATAATGATGAAAAATTTATCTAACCTGGTGAAGGAAATACACATATAAGCCCAGGAAGTGCAGAGAGTACCAATTAAGATGAACCCAAAAGGCACATGCCAAGACACACCATAATTAAAATGTCAAAAGTTAAAGATAATGAGAGATTCTGAAAAGCAACAAAAGAATAGCAGTTGGTTACCCACAAGGAAGCCCCCATTATACTGTCAGCTGATTTCTCAACGGAAACTTTCAGGCCAGAAAAGACTGGCATGAAATATTGAAAGAGATGAAAAGCAAGGACCTACAACCACAATTAGTCTACCCAGCAAGTGTATCATTTTGAATCGAAAGACAAAGAACTTCACAGACAAGAAAAACCTAAAGGAGTTCATCACCATGAAACCAAGAAATATTAAAGGGATTTCTTTAAGAAGAAGAAAAATATAAAAATATGAATAATAAAATGATAATAACTATGAACCTGTCAATATTCACTTTAAATGTAACTGGATTAAATGCTCCAATCAAAAGACAGAAGGTGGCTGAATGGATAAGAAAACAAGATCCATACATCTGCCGCCTACAGGAGACTTCAGATCGAAAGACACACACAGATTGAAAGTAAAGTGATGAAAAAAGATTTTTCATAAAAATGGAAACAAACCAAAAATACTGGGGTAGCAATACTTACACCAGACAAAATAGACTTTAAAACAAAGGCTATAACAAGAAACAGAGAATGATCTCATAATCTCACTTTCGGGTATTTATCGGAAGAGGGGACATGTGCATCTATATATTCATAGCAGCATTATTTACAATAGCCAAGATATGAAGACAGCTTGGGTATCCCTGAATGGATGAATGGATAAAGAAGAGGTGACACATATATGCAATGGAATACTACTCAGCCATAAAAAATGAAATCTTGTGATCCGCAACAAAATGGATGGACCTAGAGGGTATTGTGCTGGGTGTAGTAAGTCAGACAGAGAAAGACAAATGTCATATGATTTCACTTATAAGTAGAATCTAAAGAACAAAATAAACAAACAAACAAAACAGAAACAAACTCATAGATACAGAGAACATTTTGATGGTTGCCAGATGGGATGGGAATTGGGAGTCGGTGAAAAAGGGGAAGGGATTAAGAAATACAAATCTGTTGTTAGACAGTAGTCATGGGATGTAGGGTATGGCGTAATGAATAAAATCAATAATATTGTAATAAGGGTGTATGGTGTCAGATCGGTACTAGATTTATCAGGGTGAGGAGGCTTGGGGCAGGATGAAAAAGGTGAAGGGATTAAGAAATACAAATTGGTAGTTACAAAATAGACCTGAGGATGTAAAGTAAAGCATCTGGAATATAGTCAATGATATGGAAATTACTATACATAGTGCCAGGTGGGTACTAGACTAGTCAGGGGGAATCACTTCTTAAATTACGTAAGTGTCTAACCACTATGCTGTATACCTGAAATTAATATAAAATAATATTGAATGTCAACTGTAATTGAAAAATTAAAAAGGGAGAGGGATGTGAAGGGGAATAGGAGGTTCAAATTTCCAGGTATAAGACAAATAAGTCTTGGGGATGTAATATACAGCACAGGGAATACAGTCAATAATATTATGACAGCATGGTATAGTGGCAGATGGTGGCTGGACTTATCATGGTGATCACTTCTTTACGTATGTAAATGTTGAATAACTATGGCGTACCCCTGAAACTAATATAATATTGCATGTTAGCTATATTTCAATAAAAGTCTTATAAAAACATGCAATAAACTGCACACATTGAAAGTTTCCCCCCACCCCCCCTTCACCCCCCAAAAAGAACACTTTTTGGTTAGAACGACTGAATGATACTTCTAAAAAATAAGCTTAAATCACTTACATTCTAAGGACAGATTGCTATTTAAGTAAAACAATAACCCAATGACTTGGGTTCCACATACATAAAGTGATAAAACATCAGTGAGTGATCAAATTTCCAGAAATCAGTGCAGCTCAGAAGGCTAGAACACATGGAGAGAGGCCAGTAGTATGTTTCTGTCCATGAGTGCTTAGAGGAAGACTAGTCTGACCTGGAGTCTACTACACCTGTATTAAGTAAATATACCAAGAACCCTATGTAAAGGAAGGGTTCAAAGTCAGGCCTAGGTATGTCTTGGGGATATGACCAAACTTACTCAGGATGAAAATTATTCTCTCTGTAGCCATTTGGATGCAAATTATTAAAACGATATAATGAATTATCTTTACCTCTGCATGAAACCAAAGTACACATTAGTGCAGCAGGTGAATTTACCAAGTGGTATTCATGTGCATAGATTGAGATAATACATTTCTAAAAATTATTAACTCACCCTGGGAGGGTATTTCTTTTGTTTTTAATTTGGAAGCCTCTGACACATGGTTTTCAGTCTGGGCTTAAGAAATTTATCATAACTGTTAAAAAATATGATTCACATCATTAAACATGATCATTTTCATCATAAAGGAAATGATTCACACACTAAAACTCATGCAAAGTACTTTACTTTTTTATTTGAATAATTCAGCTTATTAGTATGGAAATGCTTTTATCCTTGAAGGTTTATAATTCTTCATTTAAAAATGTACACAGTCAGTATTTACCTGTTCCATGTGATAATTTCTGTTTCATTCTTTCTAACAAATAAATAGACTGGGGTATGAGGGTCGGTTTCACACTGTTAAGTACACTATGAAGACTTGTGTGCATTTTGGCCACAAGAGTGAGGATAACATTATTTCTCGGAGAGCATCACATTTTAAAGTTGCCTAATTAAAGAGAAACTTATAAAAAGGTAAATTAACAAAAAATGGCCAAGAAAATTGCTTGAGAATGTATAACAGATAGGTCACCTAATTAAGATTGGGAATGGAAGGTATTTAGAATCTAAGGATTGTTTACTATGGGTAAGATGCAAAACAACATACTTAATAAATGCTCATTAGAAAAAGGTGCTCCATTAGAGTATGGAATACGTTTAGGGGAAAATATATGTAGATCTCGTGGTATTGGTGTGAGCAGATAATTTGTTGTATAATAAAGCATGCATTGATCAAGTAGTAAACAGCTATGACATATCCTGCCTATTTTCTTTCCTTGGGTGCCAACTATGTCATCAGAAAGTGGTGATGAAAACAGAGATTCTGATCTCAAAAGTGAAGTGGTGGACCTGAGCACTGTCTATCGTGTACATGAACTAACTCTGACAGTTAGGTCTGGGTGCCATCTCTTCTACCTTCAACCTCACCACAGTCAGTGGAACTGATTTCGCCTAATCCTGTGCAGAGAGCACTGTGATCAGGACTAGATCCAGTACCCGTGCAGGGATATGGGCACAGCCATTACTCTGCAATACACCAAGCATTCTCCATTCCGTAAGGTAATAGAATTAAGGGTGTATTAGAACAATCATTAATGTTGGTTACATACTCAAGAGTCCAACCCAGCTAGATTTGTAGTTTGGCATCAGACAAGCACCTTGGGAAAGGCAGTCGGATCAGACATTGGCATGATTGTGTCTTGTTCCCTTTCTTTGGGGCAAGGGGGAGATAGGTGTAGGTATGAAGTAGGCTGTTTATAGCCAGATAAGGATGGAATACACACAGTCAAACATCAGGCCTTCCCTGGAGTCCCTGTGACTCAGGCTGGGCGTTACCCACAGCCAAGGTTGAAAGATGGCAAATCGTGAACTCCAGTGGATAGGTGCTCATTGTTCATCCTAGAGCTAGGTTCTCCCAGAAGTTTAGTGGGCACATTGGTTGAAACACTATAAGTTAGTATTCATGAAAATTGGACTTTTTAATTTATGCACACACTGATTTTTCAAGTACCTGAATTGAATCCACTTCCAAAATATAATTTTCCATAGGTGTTGATACTTTCATTGAAATGCAGTAATGTGAATGCATTTGATCAAATGATTAGACAGAAAGCCAATATTTTAGGATATTAAGACTCAAAAATTCTGCCTAAAGTAGAAGAACAGACAATGTGTTGCAATCTCAGAAAGTCTACTACCAATTATGGTCTGATCAAGCCATACTGACAAAAAAGAATACCACTCTGAGAGGATTGATTCCGTTTAAGGAGATTTAATCTCTTTGGATTCATTTAACTATGGGACATTACTCTTTAAAATGTGAATATATCAAATACAATGATAAATCTGTGAGCTGTCAACATATATTTCATGATGCCATTCCTATATGGGATACAGAAAGAGATCACTGATAAGTCTTATAATAGAGAAAAGATAAAAGAAACAAAATGTGAAGAGTAGAGTTATTTTTAGTTTCAGATAGTCTAAGTGTGTATATGGATAGAGTTCAACAATCATTCAAAGTCAACAGTTTGATGCATACAATCAATAGAAAGTGGCTTAGAAAGTAACGGCAGACCACACAAGGTGCTTGCATTGCTAAATATGTGGTGAGGAAAGACAAGATGACTAAGGTTTGTATTTTTGTGGGTATAATCATGAGATTTAAGAAATCTTATTTCAAAATGAATATGTGATTAAAACCATCCTTCCAAAGGACTTTATTTATTAATCAATAATTTCATCTTTCTAGCCTCAATTTGTAGCTAATTCAGTAACTCTTAAAAAATTAGAAAACACAATCTTTCAAAGTAGTTATGATTCAACTTAAGAAACAAGGGAGATGAGATTCAAGAAGTTGATACACCATTAGCCTATTATGGGGAACATTCGTACTTTCATGGGTCCATTATTCACTTTTAATCATTCTAAAGCATTCTGTCAATTAACATTAGAACAACTTACCAGCATTTAAAAAAGCCCCACTCTTTAGTCCTTTTAGAGTATTATTTGAGGGTTTACATGGATTTTGAAGAAATAAATTAGATGAGCATTGATATAAATATTTTGAAATCACTGGAGATTCTTTGATAAAAGATAATTTGGCAATGAAGTTGGACTAGTTGTTGCAAGAACCAACAGACTTTCTTATCCAATGAAGGCATCAATCATATTCAACCTAACAAATACTTTAATTTTCTGTGTCTAGATCTCAACAGAACACTAACCAAATCCCTTCAAAGAGGAAAACTCTTCAGTTGTTACTTTCTTATATAAATTAGTACCACGCCTACTTCCAAACAAATATGTACTTAAAAAAAATCAACTTTATTGAGGTATATTTGACAAAATATTAAGATATTTAAAGTGTACATTGTGGTGATCTGATACATATGAAAGGTCAGACAATCAAGCTTGCGAACTTTCCACAATGTAAGCACACAGTAGAAAATTTGAGAACTTAATTGTCGAGACATTTTTGATAAGTACTGTATTAATTCTATAGAGTCCTCTGGTTATATAGACATGTTAATAATATTAACTCTACTAATACATGAGCATGGAATATCTTTCCATTTACTTGTGTCTTTTTCAATTTATGTCATCAATGTCTTACAGTTTTCAGAGGTATAGTTCTTTCACCTCCTTGGTTAAATTTATTCCTATGTATTTAATTCTTTTTGAGGAAATTGTAAATGAGATTCTTTTTAATCTCTCTTTCTAATAGTTTGTTGTTAGAGTATAAAATGCGACTGATTTTTTTTTACATTGATTTTTGTATCCTGCAACGTTTACTGAATTTGTTGATTAACTCTAAAATTTTTTTGGTGGAGATGTCAGTGTTCTCATGTCATCTACAAATAGAGACAGATTTACTTCTTCCTTTCCAATTTGGATGCCTTTTATGTCTTTATTTTGCCTAATTGCTCTGGCTAAGATTTCCAGTACTATGCTGAATAAAGTAAAAGTGGGAACCCTATCTTGTTCCAGATCTTAGAGGAAAAGCTTTCAGCTTTTTCACGATTAAGTATAATGTTAGCTGTGGGCTTGTCATACATGGCCTTTATTAGATTTTCTATTTCTTCATGATTCAGGTTTGGTAAGTTTATACCTCCAGGAATTTATCCATTTCTTCTAGGCTGTCCAATTTATTAGAATATAATTATTCATAGTAATCCCTTATGATCCTTTGCATTTGTGTGGTATCAGTTGTAATGTCTCCTCTTTTATTTCTAATTTTATTTGTTTGAGTTCTCTCTCTCTCTCTCTCTCTCTCTCTCTCTCGCTCGCTCGCTCTCCTTGGTAAGTCTACCTATATATGTTTACAAATTCCTTCCAGGAAGACATAGATTATCTGGACTGGGACAGAGGGAAAACAGTGGAGATGACACTCTCAGGCAGCAGTTTTTAAAATATGTCAATAGGCCTCTTTCAATAGGCATTTTAATCCTCTACCTGTCTGCTGAGCCCTGGGGGGAGAACCACAGAAATTCCTGTGAGCCAGATGCTACAGTCTTGGTTTCATGGACTCAAGCCCTATTGGCTTTCAGAGCTAGGTGCTGAGGGTGCCCTTCCCTCAGGTGGACGTCTTTAAAAAATTGGGGTATTAAATACAGAGTTTAAGCCTTTTGCTTTTCAGGGAGAAGCTGGGAAGTGTGAATTCTCTCCTGACTGCAGGTTGCTGTCCTGGGCTGACGTTTATGGAGACAGTGCATTTCAGTCTTCCTTACCTATACAATGGGGGTATTTTCTCATTGGCCTGATGTGCAGGAGTTGCTCAGCTAGTTTCTACATTTCTATTAGGGATAATGGTTCTGTGTACAGCTGTAGATTTGTGTGCCCAAGGGAACAAAAGAGTTTAGGAGTGTCCTATTTTACTACCGTGTTTCCCTGAAAATAAGACCTATCCGGAAAATAAGCCCTAGCATGATTTTTCAGGATGACATCCCCTGAACATAAGCCCTAATGTGTCTTTTGGAGTAAAAATTAATATAAGACCCGGTCTTATTTTGGGGGAAACATGGTATTGTGGACCAGAACTCAATATGCGCATTTTTGATTGGACAAAGAGACCAGAGGGATTCTGAGAGTTTCCTACCTGTGGCTCTGTGGTAAGTGCTGTGGAGTTAAATAAACATGAGACAGAAATCATCTGCAAGGTGTGTATTATTTAATACACACAGTCTAATAGCTGGAATCAACAATTAGCAATACAAATACCATATAACTGAATGTTGGAGGTGGTGTGTAGACCTCAGCGCTGTGGAAAAGTCAAAGGAGAAAGAAACAAAACTAAAGGAAAATTTCAGAGATGAGATAATTAGACTGTGTTTTGGAGGACTTACAAAGTTTATCAAGACTAAGGAGAGAATAAAAAAGCAATAGGACATAAAATAGTGAGGTCTATTAATGTCTTAGAAGGAGATCTTTATTTTGTGTCTTTTTCCTATGGAAGACATCCTTTCAAAGGACACTCACTACTAGGTATAATGCCCTGAAAAAAGGTGAGTGCTATATGAGGCTATGGAATATATATATATATATATACATTTACTGCTAAATATGGTTTGAAAGTCACCCTACTTAAAAGCTCTCAAATCAATAGAATACATTTTGATTATTATTCATTGTTTCCGTAACATCACAATGAATGCTTCCATTGTGCTTTATTTAATAAGTCACTAATTTTGTTGCTCCCCTTTAAGCATTAGTAATTTTTTTAAAGTTTATCATGTTAATTTCTTAAGTGCTATATTTTTTTCAGGTTAAATGCAGACTGCTGTTGTGTAAATAGGCAGTATTGGAAGTATCACAAATGAGAAAGAATTTGGCTAAATATCTTTATCCTGGTGTCACTGTGGTATATATGTACTTAAAGCAATTTGCTCATTAAGTAGAAACTATTAGAGCAATAATAATCCTGCCAGTATCAGCAAAAAGTATCACTTTGGAATGCAACCTTTTCTCTCAAGTTTGGCTAAAATGTCAAGCCTCTTTTTTTAAAAACAAACAAACAAACGAATTTTACATGTTTTAAAAGTGGTTGAGAGTATTATCTCCAGAGTTTATCCTGCTCTGCAATTTAGTATATCTCCCTCAGTTTTCTCATCTGTGAAATGAAGATAAGAAAAGTGCCAAACATATAAGGTTTTGTGGCAATTAAAGGAGTTAAAAACACAATGTATTCAGAAATATCTAAAGTAGTCAAAGGAGTGCAAATATGTAAAGTGTTAGATTGTGCTAATTTGTAGCAAGCATATATTTAGCACCCCTATTTTTGTTGTTGTTGCTATTATTATCAAACTATAAATTAACAAGAAGAAATCAAAGTCCTTACACTATCAAGAAAATGCTCCACACATATAATTATGACAATAACTCAACAAAAGAACTGATGCAGGCAAGACAAATAAATTACCCAGTCAAGAAAACAGAGTAAAATCAATTTACTGATAAAAGACTAGTGAGTACTGGAATTATTAATAATTATCCTACATATACTTTTATGCTTTTGCTAGGCTGTATCTTTTTTTCCATATACAAACATTTTAGAGTATTGGTTGCTGTCATCTATGCATCTCATACTGAGTCAATATTAGATTTAGATGGTGGCTCCAATCATTTTTTTCATCTGAACCTGCTGTGATCCTTTTTGTCTTCTCTCAACTCATCTGTCAATCCAAGGTAAAGGCTTATTCAGCCTATTTAGAAAATCCATTATGTTACCAAACAAAATGTATCAACTTGAAGTAGCCCATATGACATTTCATAAAGAGTTCTGGAGTGGGTATTATGAGACTTGAATTTTGGTTCTAGCTCTGCCACTAATATTCTTTAGATCCTAAGCTAGTCATTTAAGTTGGCCTCAAATTTGGCCTTCTCATAATGCAGTGACAGACTACAAGATTGCTGTGATCCTTTTCAGCTCTAAAATTTCGATTCTACGTTTGCATTAAGCAAAAGAAGGCCAACACCATTCCTGACCCTGTGCCATGTTAAAAAAGCTAATGGGTAAAGATTAATTATGATTTAAAAATATACACAGACAGACACGGTACAGTATGATATAAAGTTTCCAAGAAAAGCAAGAAATATTTAGTATGTCTATGGAATGTTGTTAACTTTATAGCACTGTGTATTAAGACCACAAATATCCTTATTTTATATGAAATTATTCTCACTGATTTCCTTTGAAATGGGACAGATACTATGAGAATCAAGTATATATTGAAAACTCTTTAAAGTTCCACCTGTAGGCTTCTTAAGCTCAATGAAATTCACATAAAACAAAATCCAGCTTTTTTGGTGTATGTGTGTGTGGGTTCTCCTAGAATTTATTTTAATGAGGTTTTAATATATTGTTTGAAGTTATTGTTTTCTTTCAACTCGTTAGACATAACAACTTTCCAACAAGCTTCCAAATTTACAAACTCCTGTGTAAGCTAATTATTAAAATCAATATAAATACGAAATTTAAAATACTTGATAGCACAACGCACCTATTTACATTAAAAAAATTTTTTTAAAAATTTAGTTTTTTTTCTCTGAATTAAAAAAAAGTGCACAGATCTCTTTTTTTTCATCCCTATCATTAACTTTGGAAAGTCTCTTAACTTCATATATCTCAGAGTCTCAATTGCTGTTAATAATATAGTTTGGCTGCCTCACAATGTGAGAGACAATCTAATAATTGGCTTTAGACAAACAAAAATGTAAAAGAGCATCAGAATTATACCTCTTCTTCAAATTAATTCACTGCTTACATTAAGATATCAAATGTTACATTTTTACATTTTACTCATTTATTCATTCAGGTTCGTATTGTCTACCGGGCACTATTTTATCAGGGAAAAAGGCAGGAAAAGCTTCCTGTAATATGGAATTTACGCTTTGTCGGAGAAGATAGCCAATGACTATGATCATCATTGACTGTGATAAGTCTTATGAAAGAAATAAAATGGTGATGTGACAGCAAACAACTTTACTTGGGAGCTACTTTAGATAATGTGGTCAAAAAATATCTCCTTGAGCAGCAGATATTTAATCCAAGACCCGTAGGACCATGGAGCCAATCACAGGACAAATCAGAGGGTAAGCATTCCAGGCAGGTAGATTGGAGAGCAAATGAAAAGTTCTAAGTTGTCATAGAGTTGAGCTATTCTAGGAACAGAGAAACAGCTAATGTTATTGAAAGATGTAGGTTGACTGGAGATGAAGATGGACATGTAGTCAGGAACCATATCACATGTATGCCATTCTGAGTATTTTGGTTTTATAATAAGTGTAATATGTTCTAAGGAGAAAGTTACAGAATGCTCAGATTGGCATTCAGAAAGAAGACTCATATCCCAAAATACATTGTCCATTCTATCAACTAACAGGTTTAATATCACATTTCTTATGAAAGTCAGAAATACCCACAGAAGCCTTCATTTTTTACTTTTTAAATATGTTAGAATTATGGTACAAAAGGAGGCTATGAACTATAAAATACTTGAACAAAGGCTATGCAAATGGATTAACAGAGCACTTGTTAAGATGCAGCCAATGTTCAATAATACTATCATTTTAAGTCTAATTTGCCAATTGAATATTTATGCAGTGAAGTAGAATAGTGCTCCATTGGAACACTATTCAATTCAAGACAATTTTGAATGCATGATATTGTACCTGGTGCTATGAAGGACACTAAAATAAATACGACACATGGACAACAGTTTAGTTGTTACCAGAAGGTAAAAGTGAGGAGGGGAGGTAGAAGAGGGTAAAGGAGGTCAAATATAAGGTAATGGAAGGAGACTCGACTTTGGGTGGTGAATACACAATTCAATATATAAACGATGTATTATAGAATTATACACTTGAAACCTATATAATTTTATTAACCAATTTCAACCCAATAAACTTAATAAAAAATAAATAAAATAAATATGACACAGTTTTCATCTTGAAAAATTCAGAACCCAGTGTGAGGAGAAAGCTATGAGACTAAACATATTAATAGTGGACCTGAAAGGCAAAAGACGTTTAATTTCTCTTTTCCAAGTTATATCTCTGGCACTAATTTATTATAAGATCTTGATAAGGAAATTACATCTGCCCTTAAGCAAATATTTCAGGATAAGCTTCTTTACCAAATGTTAATTTTAAAGTAAACAGAGGATAAGAGATCCCCTCATGATTCAGAGTTCAATATTTGGACTTCTGGTTTCAGCTTAAGTGCTTGAGATAGATTCTTCTCATAGACTTTCTCTTTGTTGTAATTACTTTCTCCTGAATGGAAACCTTCTTATGAAGTAATTGGGAAAAATCTCATCTAACAGCTCCATGACATATGTTTTATCACCCCTTCCTCTCCAGTAAATAGATCAGGGTAAAAAAATGCAGGCATTGTAATTCTTACGGTGTGACAATTTCTAGTTTGGTATAGAGTGGATTGACGTAGTTTTATAAACTCAAATTTATACTAAATTTACTGCATTAAGTAAAGATGCATGTTTCAGAAAATACAGACATTTACTAATGTAATTTGTTTAAGTAACACATGTACGTACACATCAGTGCACACACGCACAATTCTATGTTCCAATTCTAGCAAGTATAGCAAGGCAAAGAACAGGCATGTGTCTAAAGAGTCAAAGGAAATACCTAAAACAGAAATCAATTACTGTATTTGAAGGATGGAATTAGACTCTGTGGTTTATTTTCATCTCTAAAAATCTCATTCCTGTTACAATGTTTTATAATAATTTTCTTTCACTAGGTCATTTTCTTTAGTTTTATTTTTAATTTTTATTTATTTTTATTTTTTAATTAAAGTTTATTGGGGTGACAATTGTTAGTAAAGTTACATAGATTTCAGGTGTACAATGCTGTAATACATCATCTATATATCACATTGTGTGTTCACCGCCCAATGTCAGTTCTCCTTCTATCACCATATTTTTGGTCCCTTTTACCCTCATCTACCACCCCCCTCTCTCCTTACCCTCTGGTAACCACTAAACTATTGTCTGTGTCTATGAGTATTTGTTTTTTTATTTGTTTGTCTTGTTCTTTTGTTCTTTTCAGTTTTATATCCCATATATCAGTGAAATCATATGATTAAATGTCATTGCTCTTCAGGAAGACCCCATTAGGTGGTTCCTTTTACAATGATATGGTAGCTTACTTAGGTTTTTCAGGTTTAAACAGAAACATATATATTTTTACTCTCTATATAGTACATGGATACCCTAGGAACATAAATGTTTGCCTTAAAATTCAAATTAAAAGTGAATTAAAAAATATTTCCAAATTATTTTAAGAATATATCATATTGAAAAGGCAAATTTTTGATGGCTGTATTCATAATAGCACTCTCTTTCTATAAAAGAAAAATCTGGAAAATGGTTATTAAATGCAATTTTTAGGGATTGGTCCTATCATTTTAATGACAAGACACAAAATTTTAGGCACTAAGGTAATCCGAGTAGTTATTTGTTGAATTGCAAATGTAAATCAAAGCAATTAGTAACATTTACATATAGCACTGTCTTGCTTTTTTTCTTTTTTAATATTACTGCTGAATAGAATAAGAAAACCAGTTGTACACTGTTTTTGTATGCATGGCATGTGTCAGTGCAGAAACCTAGACACTAAAGATATATCTAATGGCACATAAATGCACAATGAAAAATTATCTTTCTGTTTCTCTCTCTCTCTCTCTCTCTCTCTCTCTCTCTCTCTCTCTCTCTCTCTCTCTCTCTCCCCTTCTCTCCAGACTTTTGCTGTCTTTCCTTATATTCATTAAGCCATAATTTCTCCATTGCTTACTTTTAGAATAAACACAAATGCTACTCATTCATTTTTAGTCACATTGGTTCTTCTTTATTCTTGGAATGATATGATTATTCCTATATTATTTTCCACCTGAATGGCCTTCTCCTTCTTTCCATCTCCCAGCCACTCCCAAAACTCTATTCAAGTATTTTTCATTCCTGCATAAAGCCTTTATGGAAATTCTAGTAACTAATATTTTTCCCATTTAAAAAATCCTATTAATGACATCTTCAAAATTCACTGTGAAAATTAAACAAAATGATGGATATAAAAGAAATTAGTTCATTTCAAAATACTAAATAAATTAGCAGGTATTTTTATAATTTGGGGTGTTTTATTTCTAATTTTCAGTTAACTGAATTTTATTTCTCCTAAAAGACAGTAAGATCTTGAATGCGGAAACTGTGCCACGTATTTCTTGGTTACCAGCACAGTGCTTTGAGCCATTTTAGTCATATCACAGTTTGCCCACAAGTATTGTTGAATCTAATGTATTTTATCAAAGTATAGAAAGATAAATATTTCTCCCGCTTCCTTCCTTCATAAACGTGTGCAGAAGGATGGAAATTCAGACTCAGTATGAAAGACCAAAATAAATTCGAGTTTTTAAGGGTTGTACACTATAAAAAATGACCGGAATGAGTCAAGTGATTGGTGACTAGTTGGTCCCAATAGATGTATCAATATCTTGAGGATAACGACTATAGTGTAAACCAGGAACTAACCTATGGTCTAAAGCAGGTAAATAATACTATAGGTACTTTCAAAACTCAAGTAATCTTTATATAACGGCCGATCAGCAGCCAAGGAAACAATGATAGAATCTCTTTGGCTTTTTGTTTGATCTAAGATTCAGCAGAGGCTATAAAAAGATTGGGTTACATAATTATTTTCCTATGTAGGAGAAAGGTATGCTAATTGATTATCTAATCTGACCCAGATTACAGATACATTCTTTTCCATTATTTGCTTCATAGAAACTCAACTGAAATTAGTCAGAGCTAATTCACATTTTGTGGAAAGGAGAAGCAAGCTATCTGAGTCTTCTTTTGACTTTTCAAAATGATTAACTAGATCTACTCCAAAAATAAAATCCACTGGCAATTGACTGGGGACTCTAAACACTTCCATGCAAATAATTTAATTTACCTGAGAGTCACATTCTTTTTCTGGCCCATATTGTAGATTCAGCTGGGCTTAATATATGTTAGAGGCAGAACAGACAAATTACGCATAGCTATGCTTTTTGTTCTAACCTTGATTCCTTTTCTGTACCCTCCCTTTTTCTTTTCTAGAAATTTTCTGTCCTTGTTTATTATAAAGGCACTCACAATCAAGGTCTTTAACATATTTCATGATGTGCTTAAGAGTTTGGTTAAGTGTCTTTCTTATTCAGTCATTTAATCACCAAATATTTGCCAAGTCTGTAACATGTACCAAGTGTTATGTTAGGCACTATGGATAGAACAGGAGAAGACGGACTGAGTCTGGGCACCCATGCAACTTACATTTTAGACAAAGAAAAAGTAAACATGCAAATAAGTAAAGTACAATATGATTTTAGATAGTGATAATGCTAGAGAAAAAGCAGGATAATGGGTTAGTCAGTGACTGGTAGTAAGGAACTGCTTTAGTTAGTATGATCAGGAAAGGCCTTTTTGAGGGGATGACATTAAAATGAGGCTAAAATGATGAGAAGGAGCTATAAGAAGCCATTAGAATTTGCACAAACATAACTCAAAATGGATAATGGACCTAAATGTAAGATGAAAAAGTGTAATAATTCTATACTATAACATAGGAGAAAAATTTAGATGACCTTGAGCTTGGCGATGACTTTTCTGATACAACATCATAAGGACTATACATGAAATAAAACAAAACAAAACAAAAATAACAATAGGTTGGACTTTATCAACATGAAAAACTTCTGTGCATGGCATTTTAAGAGAATAGGTAAAAAGATAATCCACAGAGAGAAAATATTCGCAAAACATCTATCAGCTAAACAACTCGTATCTAAAATATACAAAGAACTCTGGAAATTCAATACTAAGAACACAAAGAACCCAATTTAAAAAGTGGGCAAAAGACCTGCACAGACTCTCCAACGAAGAAGACATACAAATGGCAAATAAGCATGTGACAAAATACTCAGTATCATGTTACCAAGGAGATGTAAACTAAAACAAAAGTGAGATACCATTACACACTTATTAAAATGGTTAAAATCCATCACACTGACAACAACTAATGCTGATGATGATTGGAACAACAGATAATCACATTCTATGCTGGTGGGAATGCAAAATGATACAGATACTTTAGGAGACATTTTGGCAATTTCTTACAAAACTGAATTTACTCTTACCATATGATTCAGCAATCATGTTTCTTGTTATTTACCCAAATGAGGAAAACTTATGTCTACACAAAATCCTGCACATGGATATTTATAGCATCTTTACTCATAATTGCCAAAACATGGAAGCAGCCAAGGTGTCCTTCAGTAGGTGAATGAATAAATAAACTGTGGTACATCCAGACAATGCAATGTTATTCAGCAAAAAAAGAAATGAAATATCAAACCATGAAAATATATGGAGGAACCTTAAGTGCATGTTAGTGAGAGGAAGGAATTAATCTGTAAAGCCCACATACAGTATGATTCCAACTATGTTACATTCTAGAAAAGCCAAAACTATGGAGATAGTAGAAAGATCTGAGGTTGCTAAGGGTTTGGAAGGAGGGAGGGAGAGATGAATAGGTGGAACACAGGGGAAGTTTAGCATAATGAAACTATTCTGTACAATACTGTAACGATAGATACCTAACAGTATGTATGTGTCAAAAAACATAGAACTGTACAACACAAAGAATGAATCCTAATGCAAACTCTGGACTGTAATTAATAATAATGTATTCATATATGTTCATTAATTATAACAAATATACAACAATAATGCAAGATGTTAATAATGGAGAACTGTATAAGGGAGCATGGAAGAGTGGGGGAAGAGCGGAGGGAGAGGAAGTGTATGAGAACTCTCTGTACTTTCTGTTCACTGTTTTTGTAAACCCGAAACTGTTCTAAAAATAAAGTCTATTAATTCAAAGGAAAAGTCATTAGAAAATCCACGGACAGGGGCAGGACATTCTAGGCAAAAGGATTAGCAAGCATTAGCAAAAAAGACATGTGGGATGTGCAAACCAGTGTGGCTGGATGCAGAGAAGAGAGGGGTAGATGGAGATTGGGTCCATATTAGGTAGACGCTGTCATGGAAGCTATCATAGGCCATGAAAGTGTTTTTAATTCACTCAAGGTGCAATAGAAACCATTCTGAGGTTTAGATGAGATATTTTACCTGATTTCTCCCAAATCCTTTTAACTGTTAGGAGGAGCATAGATTTCAAGGACATGGGTGGGAGTACATACAGTCAAGGAGAGGGTTTTAGCAGAAAGAGAAATTACGAGGTGGTTTCAATAATCCAGACAGCCATAAACATTTTTGTAGTTCAAATATGTCCCGTTCTTATAGATGCCGCTTTGTGCTTAATTTTTATGTATAGACTCAATAATGCTGATAAATTGTTCAGACTTGGTTCTGCTCCTACTTTAATTATATCCAGGGTGTCAATGAAGTAAATATTCCCCATGTGCATGCAAATAGAAATATGTTAAAATACAATTCATCATATAATAAAATGACCAATTTGGGAAGATGTAGGCATAAATTTTTGTGTTATTGTTCTCTGTTTTAATTGGGCATTGCTTATTTTCACATGCCATTCTGTTTGCATTATAGAAGTTAAAAATGATTTGGAGAAGGCATCCTGAGGGAATTTAGCTCAAAATTCCCAAATTAACTCTCTTTCCAGGCAGGTGCAGAGGAGTTGTCCATATGCTGATGTTAAGCCTGAAAGATCTTGGATTACCCTTAGTTTGTAGCTGTGCAGCTGTAATGCAATTCTGATCTACTCCATAGCTGCTAATGACTCAACACCTGAGACCTTGAAGTAAAACAGCCAAGGTTATTTTGCAATGTGATGTGATAAAATAAAGCAGGATCTCCCATGTATGCAAAATTGCAAGGCGAATATAAAAACATATGCTCCTTCAAGTGCTTGGAACGTAAATGATTTCATTGCTATATACCCACACATTCACATACATATAATTATATGCAGAATTTATTGTAAACCTTGCAAACAATACAAAGTAGGTAAATAATCAGTAATTAAGAATTCACTAGGAAGAACAGTTAGGGGAATTATGCTGAGTCAAGGATCTGAAATGCAAATGTGAAATTTACCCATGTGTAGGGCCACTGCACCTGTGCCCTCACTAAACCATTCAACCAACAAGCACAGTTTAACATCAAAACTGCTGATTCACAATAGCAGGTCAGAAAGAATTAATACAAAGAAAGATTACATAATAGTACAATACTATAACATGTCATTTGGTTCTTATTAACCTCACTTAATACTGTTTGTTATTATTTAATTGTTTATTAGAATCAAATACTTTTGGAGCCAGAGAAGATGTTAGGATCACATAGTCTGCCTTCTCTCAGATATGGAGACTGAGAATAAAGAAAAAAAATAGCCACTTTGGCATGATATATTATTAAAATTTGGATTAATTTAATAAGGCTCTTTGAAAATTTCATCATCCTAAAAGAATTTTCAATGACCAATTGGTATATAACATAGGGGGCCATAAAACATTTACGTTAGTTTGGTTTGGCTGCTGTTACTTGGTTACAGAAACAGAAATATCCTATTTGTTGGAGGAGATCATCAAGAGATGTGACAACTGGTTGACCTGTGAGCTGGATCCAGGCAAGTGAGGCTCCCCACTCCCTCCCTGTGCTAAAAATGTGCATCTAGCTTGCCTTCCTTACTCCCAGAAATTCCTTGAAGGGTACAGTCTTGACATAGAAATGTGGCATTGAGACTACCTGAATTGGGTCCGTAACTGAACCCAGTTAAGGCGTTTGTATAAGCATTTAAGATTTTGGAGGCAGATACAGAAAACTACTCATCTTGCGGTCACTCAGAGCAACCCTCATTAGTAAGCTCCCTTGCTTATTAACATGCCACCTACAAATCTGGAGTGGTCTGCCTTTTTCTTCACTCTCTCTCGCCGAACTTCAAGTAAGGGCGCCAATTTCAGATTATACCCGGAAAGCACCCTAGTAGATTGGGAGTCTAAAACATTATTCAGACAATAATAAAAGACTACTTTTTTTTTCAAAGTATTTGAAACTTAAAAAAAATGTGCACATAAAGTTGAAATCAATTATATTATAAAAGTTAGGTAATTCAAGAGATTTTGCAATATGGCACATTTTTAAACATAAAAATTCATTCACGAAATTGACTCCAAAAGTTTTGATTTACTTATCTTCATTTCAATAATTCCCCTTTTTCTATTTGAAACATTATATTTTCTCATGGTATGGACAGTTTGGTGAAGTCTTTCTTGAGTGAAATACATAGGACATTGGAGTAAATATGGGGCAAATTTTAAAAACAGAAAGTAATTCAAAATAAGAAAAAATACAGAAGGATAATAATGATAAATTCATTAGGTTATCTAATAAATATTAGATGTGTAATCTAATTAGGTATCCAGTAATTGTGTCTAAATTTTAGACATTAACATATAGTATCTAAGAACGAGTAAAATAAAACTATTTGAAAGTTTCCCTTTATTCACGATGAAAACAAAACAATCTCCTACTTATCGAGATGCCTGTCTCATAATTAAGCATTTTCTTGGATTAAACAAATGGTCTATGTTGCCAGCATTTTTTTGTTGATATTTACATCGAAATTGCAGAGAGCTCTTATGAAACAAGTTATTTGGCACGACTTTTCTAAATGAGATAATTAGAATGTAATGTTAAATTATTGACTGTAATTATATGTACATATACATATATCCCTATACTCCGATATTTATTTTCAAGTTGTTGGAAAAAAGAAAAAAATTAATTAATGAACAACTAAATGAAAATAAAAATCATAAATATACAAACACCAACTGTGTGTGGTAAGATAGTATTCCAAAATATTGATAATTTGGATATTCTCCACCTCCCAACTCCAATTCCCATCCACCTTAAAGTCTAACCCACTTCAAGCTAGACCCTGGTTCTTCCTTTAGGCGAAGGACTAAATAATTTTATCTCTCCTCTGGTGCTTACGAGACCCCTATAATGTGAAAATAACCCTCAGGAAAAGGATGCAGAAGATGCTGAATGACTGAAATTAACTTGCCCACCTGGTGGCAGAGGCTTATAATGGAAACCAAGTAGATTTCAGAAAATTTTTCAAAATTATATTCTTTCACACCCTGGTGTTATGGGTTGAGATTTTATCTGCTTCTTGTATAAAAGATAACACTGCCCAATAATCAGAACAAAAACTATTTACCATAAGTATTTACTTATTGATTTTTAATTACTATTACTATTTTTTATTTTTAAAATTTATTTTTCAAATACAGTTGACACATAATATTATATTAGTTTCAGGTGTGCAGCATAGGGATTAGACATCCATATACCTTATGAAGTAATCACCCCAATAAGTCTAGTATCCATCTGACACCATACATAGTTATTGCATATAAAGTACAGCATAGAGAATATCATAAGTATGCATTTATATATTTTATTAGTTACTAAGTCATAACAAAGCACAACGGGTCCTCAAAGAAGGTCATTTGTCATAAAGGTGATGATATCCCATAGGAACTTTTGTTAATATCAATTTGCTTATGGAAAAGTTGGTTTCATTACATGTCATTTCACTTAAAGTCAGAGAGACTATCAATGCCATTAAGTGAGGACTTACTGTAGTTTAATCCTCTGCTAAATGAATGTTTTGTTCCTTTGTGTTAAAACATTAAAATTACGTAATCTTGATAAAATGGCACACTTCTTCAACAAAGGGATTTTAAAACAAACTTATGGCTGTGAATTTTCATAATAGAAAGGTTTGGTCAAAATAATAACTGCTTCAAACACAATCCCTAGTTCTCTATGTAGATAACTCATCTGAATAATTTAGCAGTTCACTCAGAAAATAAATCCAAACGTACATACTGGGATTTCTGATTTGGAATCTCTCCCATCAAAACAACCAAATTTAGATTAACACACACAAACACACACACACACACACACACACACACACACACACTCAAAGGCACTGAAGAATGAAACAAAGCAAAACAAAACAAAAAAAGGTAGATATGAAAAGAGTGAACACTAGGAAGAACGACATGGCATGGGATATGTTATGCAGTTTTTTGCTTTTAGCAAGAAAGAGGCCCCAGCCTGCAAGATAGGCATGGGTAAAACACGAATACAAAAACCTACAGTTTTATCAAATAACCATACGATAGAATTTAGGTCAAAGGTATCTGTTGAAAAGTTTGTGTGAGTGTGTGTGTGTGTGTGTGTGTGTGTGTGTGTGTGTGTGTGGTGATTCAGGAAAGAAAAGAGCCACGAAGTGGAAGACCTCACATATGACGTATGATCAAACAATGTGGTGAAAGTTTAAATTTAAAAAATACAGTAAAAGACACATTGCTATTAATCCCCCTGAAAATGCTCCCTGTAGCTTCAAACACACTTATCCCCTTGTTCTTGCCACTTTCTGAAGCAGTTCTGGAAGTCCTCTTTTGTGAATGTGTTTAGTTCTGATGCCCTGGCTGCCTCTATGTCCTGAATTATTTTGATTTTGGGGAAGAGCAAGAAGTCGCCCAATGCCAGATCTGCTGAATAAGGTGGATGAGGACACACTGTAACGTTTTAATTTGACAGAAATTGCCATATACTAGGAGTGATGTGTGACACTTTGCGTTGTCATGATGGAGGATGATTTACGGCACAGTTTAAAACACACCCTCTCTCAACCGTAGCTCACACTTGACTGACTGCACTGAACAACTTGAAACCTGTCACACACTGTTACTAAGGTTTGACGCACCGCTTCCCGTACTGAAGATCCCTGCTGTTTCCGTTGGGTGGCACTCAGCAGCAACATTCGCCATTATTTTTTTTTATCACAATGGGAAAAACTGTGTCATACATCACTTGTGGTATGGCAATTTCTGTGAAATAAAAACATTATGGTTGTCCTCATCCACCTTATTCACCCCATCTGGCACCGTGCAACTTCTGGCTCTTCCCCAAAGTCAAAATGACCATGAAAGGTAAACATTTGGAATTGATTCATTCCATCGAGGTAGCCACGACAGCACAACTACACAGGGCTTCTAGAACTGCTTCAGAAAGTGGCAAGAATGGATGGGATAAGTGTGTTTGAAGTGAGGGGGAGGATTTTGAAGGGGATTCATAGAAATGTGTCTTTTACTGTATAATTTTTTTAAACATTCACTGTATCTTTTTGATCACATCTCTTATGCATATAAACTCCACACGAATATGTGGCTGACCCCTGAATCAAGTGTGCAAAAGGAAGATTCCAAACAACTGAGCTAATGTTAAAACAACTGAACTGAGATTTGAGTTTCTTACCACTTTCAGGGGAGACAGACTTTGTAATTTGTATTCATCCAAGTAAAATGTCTATTAAAACAGAAGTAATCAACACTCTTGAGAAAAAAAAAAAAACAGCATTTAAAGTATCTACATCCTATTATGCAAACTTGATACACAATCCAAAATCACTCAACATACAAGGAAAAAATATTTGACACATTTTTATGAGAAAAATTAATCAACAGACTACAACCCCAAGATGATCCAGGGGTCAGAATTTGCAAAGGAGTCTAAAATAGCGATGATAATTATTCACAAAGACATAAAAGAAAATATGCTCACATAAAATCAAAATTTTAAATTTCAGTAAAGAAATAGAAGCTATCCAAAAGTCCAGATGGAAACTGTATAATAGAAAATACAATATCAAAATATAAAATTCACTAGATAGAAGTAATACCAGAATGGAGATAACCAGAGTAAGAGAAGATTAAAAGAAGGAAGATGACTGAAGATAGACCAATATACATAATCTGAAGAACAAAAACTAAAAAGATTGAAAAATAATAAATAGTGCTTCAGGGCTCTGTTGTACAACATTAGAAAATCCAAAATATGCCAACAAATTCTACAACATAGATAAAATGAATAAATTCCTTGAAAATGAAAACATACAAAAATTGGCACAAAATGAATAATAAAATCTGAGTAGTTCTACATCTATATACATTTGTTGTCAAAATCTTTCCCACAAAAAAAACTAAAGGCCCATTTAGTTTCAGCAGCGAATTCTATAAAACATTTAAGGAAGAAATAACATTAATCCTATACAAAGTCTTTCATTAAATGGAATATACAATTGAGTTCTATAGTTCAGCAATAAAAAGACAAAAAAATGCAATCAAAAGTTGGCAAACTATTTGAACAGTATTTCATTAACGAAGATATGCAAATGCCAATGAGCACATGCAAACATGCTCAACATCATTAGACATCAGGGAACTGTAAACTAAAACTAAGATTAGATAATACACAACCTCTGGAATAGCTAAATTTAAAAAGATTCACAACATCAAATGATGGTGAGAATATGGAGCAACTGGACTTACACATGACTAGAATATAAAATTATATCCTCCCTATGGAAAACGTTTGGATTTTTAAAGTCTATACCAACTCTATGATTTTGCCATTCCTCTTCTCAGTGCATTAGAATGAGAAATGAAAATATGTCCCCAAAAGGACTATGCATAAGAATGTCCATAGCAGCTTTATTCATAACAGCCAAAAACTAAGAGGAGCCCATGTCCATCAATAGGGGAATTGATAAATAACCATACCATACCATAGAATACTATTCTGAAATAAAATGGGATGGACTACTAATACAATAACACAGATAAATTTCATATTATGCGGAGTGAAAAAAACCTTACATGAAATATTTCATTTATTTGCAGTTCTACAACAATCAAAAACTAATCTGTGCTTGAAAAATGCCCAGACAATGGTTATTGCTGAGGAATATAGGTGGAGATGGAGTAGGAAGACGCATGAGAGAACAATTTTCTGAAATAAAAGCATCCCATGTCTCACAGAGGTCAGCAAATGATACACTTAAGATTTGTGCAAAGCAAATATTGAACTCTAGTCAAATAATATACATGTTGAAGTATTTGGAGAAACTGTAATGACATCTGCAACTTAATTTTAAATGCATCAAAAAATAAGATGCATTGATGCAAGGATAGGGAGGATAGATAGATGAATAAATTAAATATAGTAAGATGTTTGTTGTGAAATGAATGTTGTGGATATATTGGTATTTAGGGTTAAAATTTTTAAGCATTTCTCTCTGTTAGAAAAACACAGGGGCCAGAGTGGTCGGCCTTTGCTGTTGACAAGAGGATAAGAACTCAAACCTCTCCAAGCCACAAAACATGGTCTCCACAGCAAAGAGCTAGCTGTATTTCCAAAAGAAGGAAGTAGACCTTCGGGAGAGACAAAAATACCAGATAGTCATTGATCATATTGATAATGATTCATTGATGATTTACACTAGTAAATTTACATTAGTAAATTTGATGCACTAAAGTACTATCTCATGTGAAAGCAACAATAATAGTAATCATTGGTAATGGAAGAATGTATTAGTTTATAATAGGTATTCAAATACATTTTCCTCCCATTTTATATATGAAAGAGGTTAAGTGATTATTTTCCAGGCTAACACATGTCAAAACCTGTACTGAACTTAGGTTTTCAACTGCAAATCCAGTGTTCTTTGTACCACCATCTCACATTGCCTTTTGGAAACAGATCTGATCCCCCAAATTACAAAGAATTTAACTTTTTAATAGACTTCGTCTATACAGTAGGATATACATTTTTCTGAGAATATTTTTATGACCTAGGCATAACAAAATTGTACTTACAGAGTAGAAATCTTTTAAAATCATCCATGTAAAGGAAAAATAAAAGTATTTAAAACATCAAATTATTTAATATTATTGTTATTTGAATGTAATTCCTTGGAACTTAAAGGGAAACATTAAATAAACTAAAGGCAGTATGTTACTTTATCAGTGTTTTTCTCCTAAAATTTTAGCAGGCAGAAATAAACATCTCTTTGGCTACTTAGTCCCTACTTTTTAGCAATTTGTGCTGTCTTTCAGGAATGAATAGTTTAACCTTGAACTGGAAAACAGATACAAACTGAAACATTGAAATACAACAGGGGCAATGAGTCAAACAAAGCAAGCAAGAACATTAGAGGAGTACATTTGTTGGACACAAAGTAAGCCCATGGGATGACACTGTTCTTGAAATTTCTGAATAAGGAAACCACAAAATTCAGTAATATGTATCTTTAGGCATAACATGCAAAATGAATTTGCTGATTATTAATTTTGTAAGTTAATTTTTACAAATAGTTTTGACACAATGAAATATAACCACACAATGTTTATCAATAATCTTTATAAATAGTGTGTGCTTTGTGCCATTGAGTCTGCTCTGACTCTGGGCTACTGTACAGAGGACTGATGTCCAAATGTCCTGTCCTCAACAGCCCTACTAAGCTCCTGTAGATTCATGCCTAAAGCTTCTTTTATGGGGTTAATCGATCTCATATTTGGTCTTCCTCTTTTCCTGTTGTTTTCTATTTTTGCAAGCATTATGGTCTTTTCTAAAGAATCCTACCTTCTCATGATGTGCCCAGAATAGGACAATTGTGATTTTGTCATTTTTGCTTCTGATGATGTTTAGGCTTAATTTGTTTTAGGACCCACTTGTTCATCTTTCTGGTGGTCCAGGGTATCCACAGAGCCTCCTACAACACTTTTTTTTTTCAAATAAATCTTTTTTTTTTTCCTTATCAACCTTCTTCCTGTCAAACTTTCACATCCATACATGGTAATTGGGAATACGAGGGCGTGGATGATCTTAGCCTTGGTCTCTAATGACACACTTTTAGTCTGAGTGATCTTTCCTAATTCTTTCATTGCTGCCCTTCCAAGTCTCAGCCTTCTTTTGATTTCTTGGCTGCAGTCTCCATTTGAATGGATGACTAAACCAAGGTAAGCAAAATTTTAACAATTTTGATATCTTCATTTTTTTCTGTTCAAATTATGTATTTCTTCCGTAGTCATGGCTAGTACTTAATATGGTTAGCTAAAATTTTCATAAAAAAATTTTTATGCTATACGAATGATAGTGAAAGTAAAAGAATCACTCTAAATTCTTCTAGTCTTTGCTCCTTTTACTTACAATTTTTTTAACTTTTGAAGTTAACCATGTTTTGCAGGGATTTTTTTTTTTCCTTTTTTTCTCTACAGCACAGTACCTCTACATTTGCTCAGGTCCAAAAGTCTGAGAAACGTGTGTGTGTGTGTGTGTGTGTGTGTGTGTGTGTGTATCAAAATGTACCCAAGTCATAATTTGGGAAGTATTTAATCACAATGTTATAATCTACACTGCAATGTCATATTAATATGCATTTAAAATGAAATATGTTCCAGTTCAGGGGTAAGGGGATACTTAAATATTGTTAAACTGTTCTCATTTGATATGCTAAAATAATAGTGCTTTATATACACACTGGGCCTAAAATGAGTTTCGAATTAGTACATAATCCAATGCTTGAATTTGCAATGTAGAATTCATATTGCTCAGTTGAAATATTACACATACAGTTTTCCAGTATAAAAGGTCTGACAATTAAGTTCACGAACTCATCCTAGAAAATGTGCTACATACCTCATTGCTGAATATCACTACAGTCACCTTTGAAGTACTCCCCTTGGGAAGCTATGCACCTATGCCAGCGCCTAGTCCACCCTTCAAAGCAATTTTGGAACTCTTTTTCTGGAATGACCATCAGAGCTGTCATTGTATTACCCTTGCTGTCCTGAATGTCATCAAATGTCTTCCTTTCAATATTTCCTTTATCTTTGGGTAAAGAAAGAAGTCATAGGGGGCCAGATCAGGTGAGTAGGGAGGGTGTTTCAACACAGTTATTTGTTTACTGGCTAAAAACTCCCTCACAGACAGTGTCATATGAGCTGGTACATTGTCGTGATGCAAGAGCCATGAATTGTTGGCAAAAAGTTCAGGTCGTCTAACTTTTTCATGCAGCCTTTTCAGCACTTCCAAAAAGTAAACTTGGTTAACTGTTTGTCCAGTTGGTGTAAATTGATAATGAATAATCCCTCTGATATCAGAAAAGGTTAACAACATCATTGCAACAAGTTCGTGCACTTAATTGTCTGACCTTGTATATTCCCACTGTATGCGTATTTTAGTTTTTTCATGCTCAGTAGTCATTTTTTGCCTTAGGAATTCCCAAAGAATTCCCAGCAACTAGTTTTCCTAGGTCCTGCATTTCATTTTGGTACTCTCTAGGAGGCAATCTGCTGACAAAGGCAAAAAAATTAGACTAGAGGTCAGGAGACGTTCTATTTCTAGCTTTGCCACTAACAGACACAGAGGTAATTTGGATAAATCACTGAACCCCATAGTTTACAAACTCATAAATTAAGAGGATAGAATGCTGTTTAGGTCTTAGTGCCTGTGGTAGATTGTATTTTCCTAAAATAGTCCCAACAACATTTCCCATCCAACCTGCTCTTATACAATGCGATCTTGACATTCCTCCAGTCAACAGGTGAGTTCTAGGATCCCTCCCCTTGAATCCAGGTGGGTTTGAGACTCAAGTAAATAATAACTGTTATTTACAAATGGCAGCAGGTTGCTTGGATTAATTAACACTGAGTGACTTCTGAAGCTTGGTCAGTAAAAGCTGGGACTAGTTTCCTAAAACTCTAGCATTGGAGTCCTAAACTATCCTATTAGTCCTTGCCTGCTCTGATTCCACCATGCCTTGAAGAAGCCCAAATGAGATCACACATATTATAATCAAAATAGAATTTCAATGTTATTTATAGAGAACCAATAGAGTACTGGTAGTCATAACAAACTTCAAAATAGCAATAGATTTTCATGTAACTATTTTGAAAAGTTTTCTAAAAATTAATATTAATTGCACTATGAAGAGTTTTAATAGTAGAAAAGTTCATTAATAGAATTGTTTATTTTACCAATATTTTAACCAATGATCTTTTTTAAAATCATATAATCATATTACATCCTTACTTTGCTTCATATTAGAATCTCAGGTACTATGCTTAGTTTCCTAATTTCTCAAAGAATGTAGAGAGTAATTTAAAAATCATATGCATAGTAATTTTAAGTCTTATTTTCAGAACTTCAGCTTATCATTGAAGAAGTCACATGCTGAGTGAGCTGAAAATTCTATTAATTTGTTCCACAGTAGTAAGTAAGCTTTAAATCCCAATGCCAATTAAATCTATTTATAATTGCATCTGGAGCTGATTACTATAGGACATGTGTCCAATTTTCATATGGATTATGATCCATGGAATTATATATAAAAAGTAATTATTTCAAATATATTCAATTTAAATGATTACTTTCAATATTTATTTATTTATTTATCTATTTGTTTATTTTACAATCCGAAGGTTTGTTAGAATTTCTTATACCTATAAACTGATTGAGTGGATTCCCAAGAAAGTCATTATAGTCACAGTAGGAGTTTGTGTGATATACAATGCATTATGATCAAAATTATACTTATGGAAGAATTTAAATGAATGTGAAAGTTCTAAATTTGAACTTCAGAAACGCTATTGGTAATCACATTACAATTTCATTTCTTTCTATCTGACATGTGACTTGGGGGCAAAACTTGACCGAGGTCCTATGGTGACCATCAAGATTTGAGAATTTCTTCATTCATATTCACATGCTGCCTAGAGGCAATCAGTATGTGGAAACTCTGAACTGAGATTGTGAGCCAGATGAGAAAAGCCATGGAGAAAGGCTATGGGAATAGGAGTATATTCTGCGCTACTTACTGGTACCAATCCAAACACTACATGGTTCAACATTGTATGACACAATTTAAAATATTTTTTTTAACTCAAATTCTCAGGAAGTCTTTTGCCCATAAACATTGATTGTATGTGACTGGCGAACACTTTAAGATAAATTTTGACAATTAAATACATACTCTCAAATAGGAATTGATATGTGTAAATACATATTGTTAAATTAGGCACTTGTGCCATATAAAGTATATACTGAAATTCATTATTTACGATACATTATTGCCTTTTATGTGATTATCTGCATATCAAGTATGTCAGAAATGATTTGTTATACTCATCAATATGAGATTAATTAATTAGTAATTCACATTGACATAATTAACATATGGCTCCATAAAACATTAGGCCAGGTTCTGTAGATGAATTTCAGAAACGCTTACTCCAGGGAGAGAGGTTTATTCAAAAATAAATTATGCTTTGAGATTATTTTGTAAATAAATACAGGAAAATTGGTATGCTATACTCACTTTCTTTTTGCTCATATCTTGAGTTCATCTCTAGGGACTATTGCAAAAGATGGTGAGCATTTGATACCAGGATTTTCTTCCTTGATTATTGATACCACTTAGAAAAATGCTCCTTCTGGTTCCATTTCTACAGTCAAATTGATTAAAACTCATTCATCACTACAAAGAGACAAATAATTCAAGATATTGAACCAGATTTTCATGCTCTTTCCAGTCTCCTCAGTCTTTGAACACTCAGTTCCCACTTCCATAAATTTGGACAATGCCTCAGGATCTTAGAGAGGATTTTATTATACTTGCTTTTCATTATGTCCTCAAACATTTATCTTTCCAATTATTGATTTCCCAAGTTCTGAGCTTAAGAGAATTCAGTTTTACTAATCAGCAAGTCATTCCTGAGGTAAAATTTTATTTTTTCAAAAGGATAAAACAATCGGTGTAGGGCCACATCTACTCAAATGATAATAGATCACATTTAACATCTAAGTAGAAGATGTCAAATATGTGCTGACAGAAGTCATCACATTTCTTAAGTTTTTTTGTTTTTAATTTTATTTTAAAAGGTTTATGTATTTGAATTATGGTGACTTGTGAAATATCGATTTTGCATTATTTTACACAGTAGGCCTTTTTTATATTATTAATAGTATTAACCAGTTCACGTGTTGTTTTCATTTTATTATAGCCCATGATTAAGGAGAATCTATTATCCCAAAATAGAAGAAAATGCACTTTTATTTTTTCGTCATGATTATTTATTTTCAAAACAAAATATTTTCATAGATCAGTGAATGCAGTTGGGAGGCTTTTTTACTCTTCGGGAAAGAAGAGATTGGAGAAGAAGCAAAATTCAAAATCATTAGGTGTAAGTCTCTGAAGGAGAAAACAGAACGACACTGTGAAGTTCCTTCTCTCTTTTTTTGATATAGGTGAATCACAATTTGCTAGGCTAATCTTAGACTTTGTGTTTTTGACAGCAAAAATTGTAATGAGACACGTCTACTCTTGCATATATCTTCCTTCGGTATTAAGCGTCCAGCCTGCAGTATGGCAACTTCAAGAGACTTGTGGGATAATTGGGTGGCTGGCCATTCAAGAATCTTGCTTTCTGAGCAGAGGAAAGTTACAAGATAGTTGCCAAGGTTAGAAGTAGAGGAGTAGAGTCTATGACCTCAGAAGAAGGGGAATCCAACAGGTTGAAACGAGAATTAGACCTGTGACTTTAAATTCATAAAGCTCTCATTTTTTAATGGGCTGAACAATCTAGTCCAAGAAATAAAGGATAATAGCCATAGGAGGTTGGATCCATTTTCCTAGTTTTGACTAATTTATCTCCTTTCCTCTAGGCAAGAGAAAGTATTAGGCTTTACCAGACGATTAATTACCTGCATCTTTCTTTAAACATTTTAGAACATGAAAATCTGGAAGCTTAATCTAGGAATTTCTTTCAATACTAATGACAAATTCTAACCAGTAAAATGTTTCTTTTACACAACTTACATCTCTCTTATGGTAGGTTAAGTCTGTTTCCTTGTCCTATACTTAGGGAAGATGAAAGGCAGTTAGCATGTCTTGTAAAGTAATCAACTGAAAGATTATTAAACTGTTCTCCTCCTTCTTCCCTTCCGGTTTAAATGATATTTTTTAAAACCTTTGCTACATCAATTTTTAATGAATGGATTTTATTTCTTAGAACAGTTTTAGATTATAGAAAACCTTGAATAGAAAATACAGAGTTCTAGTCATCAATTTATTTTTTTTATTTAATAGTAAAAACTTACTCTTTTGAAAATGTCACTAAAAAAATTACTTTAAGTCAAACAATGGAGCCATATGTACTATACTGTGTGAATGTTAAAACAACATAAAAGAAGTTAGAAAAATGGGGTGGTTGTTGCTTTCAAATAATAGTGCATAACTAAGTTGTACTAGCTGATAATATAAAAGTCTATAAAGGTACAGTTAAAGGTTAGAAAAACCCTAATGGCTTCACTAAGTTTGCAGAAAGATGTAATTATCCATCTCTATGTACAGCTGAAGGAAAATAAATTATCTATACCTATTTTTAATACATATTTCATAGAAAGAGTTGGGACTGTAGATATAATTTCTAATCTACTCTTGAATATTAAGACAGATATTAGAAGGAAAGGGTTGCCAAATAAAAGTAGTCCATCAAGATATGTATTTTTCATGATTATGAGCCTTTTAGCATACATTTACCTTTAATTATGTATGTGCTGTGGAATGTATTCCTCTTTCATATAAAATAAATGCTTAGAAGAACTTGCATAAATTCTGGATCTCTATTATTCATTTCTAATGATGACTGATTTGCATTATAATCTCAGATGACTTTTACCTGGCACAATCGGCCAATTTCTAAATAGCATGTAGAAATCATTACCTGAGATAAATTGTATAGGTAAATTATATAAATCCTTAGAGAAGTTGTAGATAAAATATAAAGGAAAACTTCATATTTCTAACTTTAATATGTCTAGCTTGCTTTTTCATTTTGAGTCACTCTTCCTAAACATCGCCTTGGTGGTGGTATGTACGAGATACAGAATCTATGCAGTTGGAACAGAAATCAGATAGTGTTTCAGGTATTCTACCTGGAAGCCAATTATTTGTCAAACTTTCTTATCTACCTACAATAAGTCAGATACTGAGGAAGCCTGAGGGATACAATGATATATAGGACATAAACCCTGCCTCCAAATAGTCTGCATTCTCTTCACAAGTGTGCCTAAAAACACATGAAATAACAAAGCATTTCATTTGTTAGAAACAACTGAGCATTTTAGTTATTTGGCTTTGGAATTCTTTCCATGGAATTAATATGAAATCAGAAAGAAGAATTCAGTCTTCTGAGGGCAGATGTGTGCTGCTTTCAGACCCCTTGGCTAGGGTGTGAGGGAAAGCTTCTCCAACATAGCAAGGTAGAAAGAATACTGAGGGATGAGGGAAATGACTTGAATATTAGTCCCAGTTGCGACCCTCAGTAATCAGGTGAGTTTCAGGAGACACTAATTGATTTCTCTGGTTCAACTTCCTCATCTTTCTTTAATTACACACACACACACACACACACACACACACACACACACACACACGGGGGTGGGGAGGGCACACAGTGCTTATCTGGTTTGGGTACGGGCTACTTGGACTGGGTGGCGAAAGGTGTACCTGTGTGTAGCAGTTCTCACTATATTTTTGTTGCTGTTGTTTTTGTTTTCTCTTAATGAGAATTTTATGAATTTTAAACTGTCATGGTAAAACAGAAGTTTGCCTATGTTTCCCAGTTTATGATTTAAGGTGTTTGATAATAACTAGATTCATTATGTTTCCAACCATAACAACTGTCTTCTTGCAGGGATTCTGAGCATGGACATGAAAACCTGAGAGTCCTCTACCCTGTCTCAAGCACGATGCTAATGCTGCTCTATCTGTGTGAAAGGAACTGCAGGGGGAAAAAACAAAGAAATACTATTTGTCAAGCTGCCCTGCAAACTGAAAACAGCTCCACGAATTAAAGGTTGCTCTTATTATTAATATGTCTTAATACACATCCATTAAAAGGAGTGTTTATATATTTGTTTCAATTTAAAAACCCACTCTCATGGAAGAAAAGGGGAATAATGAAGAAGGAGAGAGCTTTTCCAAATCTAGAAATGCATCTAGTTTTTAAAACGGTAGTTCATTGTTCAATGGGTATAGAGTTTCAGTTTGGCAAGACGAAAAAAGTTCTAGAGAGCTACTGTGCAATAATGTGAGCAAAGTTCACACTATTAAACTGTACATTTAAAAATAGCTAAGACGGTAAATTTTATTATTTTACAATAAGATAAATAAATGAATAAATATCAGTTCAATAAGTAACTATATCAGAACTATGATGCTAGTAGTCTCAAAGAATATCTCAAAATTAAATTTCAAAATAGTGTTTTACGGTGAACAGTCAGGTATGGTGATTGAATGCCAATTTTCAAATTACAAAAACCATTCACTCCTAAGAACTATTAGCTGCAGATATATTTATTGTTAGGAATAAAGATGTTTCCATCCAGCAAAATAGTAATTTAAAATGCTTATTATCCTCATGAGTTAAGTTTTTGCAAGTCAAGTACATAAGGCCGTGAATTTTGTGGAAGAGGACACTAGCTAGCACATGAAATCCTAAACTATCTCAGTGATCTAGCATTTAATTTAATTCATGCAATATTCACATAATAGTGCCTTGTGAATAACAGCTATAATGTTAATTTAACAAAGTATCTTCAGCATATATAAAATTAAGTTTTGTGATTAAAATGCAGTTACAGTTTTGCCATCTGAATTTGGCACTCTTACTGATGGAACATATTAACACTGGAAAATCTAATTCTTACATCATTGAAAAGGTAACAGTAGGATTATTTATAATGATATAAAATGATTCAAAATTTGATACGGGGCATGAAAGTAATTCCTAAAGAAAAGACAGCTTGATTTTAAGGTATTGACAAGATTAGAGGGGCAAACTCCATAGAAACTGGACAGTCTGAAATGAACAGTGGTGAAAGAGTGATAACTTAAGAAGATGGAAAGTCAGACATAAAATATTATCATATCTATCCAGATTATACAGCCCTACCATTGGCAACTTGAATTTGGGGTAACATTAAAAAAGCTAGAAATAGTATATTTAAGTTGCTAACCTATATGGAAATGTTGCATTTTATGAAATAAAAACAAATTATGTAATTAACTAAATTAAAGGTTGTTAATGAAATAAGAAGTCTTCTTGATGTTATTGACAATCTAAATTACAATAAATTTCTGCAGCATAAGATCTTGTTCATACATCAAATGTTAGTTTGAGAATTAGATATAATGCTCTAATCTCTATTATAACAAGTTTATAGAGTTAGAAGAATGATACTGTAGTTTCTAAGTGTGAAACACAGCAATTATAACTACCATAATTGTTAGTTTTAATCTTCATATACAGAACCTAAGTCATATTGAAGTTTTTCCTTCTACATGTTCTCTCAAAAACATACTTTTACACTATATATATATTTTTTATCCCAGGTAACATTTTATAAGGAAAATTCGATGAACTAAAGAAAATAATTACTCCCAGGAAGGGAATTATAAAATCATAGAAGCAGAATTATATTATGCATACTGTTATTTGATTTGGCAAGTGACAAAAGATGAATCAACAGAATATTGGTCCCCATTATTACTGCATTTTACAAGAATGTAAGAGATAAGTACACTTTGCAATTGAACTTCTCCCATTTTCCAGGAGGATTGTATGTGTTAAATGTTTCAGTAAATTTATTATTAAAATTTTAAACAAAATTCAGAGCTGTTTTTAGAAATCTAGTAATGCAGTAAAGATAACATCTCAGAAATATATTCTATAAAGACATTTCTCCATGAGAGGATAACATTAATAATTACATGATGCTATTTATCTTATGAATAAAATACTAACAGCAATTCATGAATTAAAACATATGTTTTTTTAATGTGTGATAGCCAGCTCATCAAACACTATCATGTTTCCCCGAAAATAAGACCTAGCCAGACAATCAGCATTAAGCCATCTTTGGAGCAAACATTAATATGAGACCTGGTCTTATTTTGCTATAAGACCGGGTCTAATATAATATAATATGATATGATATGATATGATATGATATGATATGATATGATATGATATGATATGATATGATATAATATGATATAATATGATACCCAGTCTTATGTTAATTTTTGCTCCAAAAGATGCATTAGAGCTGACTGTCTGGCTAGGTCTTAATTTCGGAGAAACAGGGTATTAACTCAAAAAACGCTCCTGGTCTCTTAGGGACCATATCTCAGAATGCTCTTAAGAAGTGCATTCTTAATCTTTAGAAATACTTCCTCATATCTGGATCCTAAATCCAGAGCATGAAGAGAAGAGTAATAGAATCGTTGTCAACACATAAAATTGTGTTTTCCTGTAGCTACATTACTTCTGACTACATAAGGACTCACAATATTCTAACTCTTGCCTTTTATGAAAAAATATCCCGGTTCTTAAAATAAAGTTCCATCTGTCCTTTCATGATGAGATCCAAGGATCAGATGTACACATTATGAATATGGAAAGAAAGTGTCACTATAGGAGAGTAAGTTCCAGGAATAAAATGGGTAAATTCCAGGTGGAGGATTCAAAATGGACACCATGCTATTTTTCTAAGGAAGGTAGCATAAGCTTTGTGATTAGCCTAGTGGTTATTTCTCATTCCATAGTCACTTTCAGGAGGCAGGATATGTTCAGGGGACTCATTTAAATCCAGAGAATGCTTAAAGCTTCATGATCTATGCATGATCATCACATTATTTGGTAAGTCATGATGATAAATGCTGGGCAATCAAAATATAGGAGGTGAATGAAAAATTATATCTTTGAAGACTTTATTAATATCCAGTTTCTTTTTACTAGTAATTTTTTATAATCACCTACAATATTAATATAATTTTCATCATATTAAACTTGAACAGCTTAAACTGTATCTATCACCATGCTTGGCACACAGGAAATAAATGCTCACTAGATGTAACTGTAATTATTACTGAGCTTCAATTAAAAGTACTAATTGATTTGAGTTTGCTAGTAAGCTACCTCATGGGAATTACTCAATAATGTGGTCTGGCAGATGGTTGGGCTCTATTTATCAAAGTCATGATAAAATAAGTATATATAGACTCCTACCATATTCCTTTAATAGAAGATGAAGAAATTAATATGCATTTTCTTCTGCAAAATATCAAATGATTCCCATCTCAGTTCACTCTGCACATTGTATTGCTATATCCTTAAAATTAGTTCAAAATAAAAAAAAGTTAAAAAATAGACAAATAAAAGTTCTAATTGCACTAGTAGTTGTAGAATGTAATGATAGATTTGGGTATACATTGTACTGCTGTGGTAACTGTAATACAAGTAAACAAATAAACAATTTAATTGTGTTGCGAGAAGTAAATGTTATTGCTGTGACCAAAATAAAACTAAATAAAACCTAAATAGTTTAAACACTGTAATTTGTATTACTTTGCCAATGTGCGTGAGGATCAAAGACAAGTGAGTTCTTGGTAATTGTTAAAAACCATGGAGACTACAGACCACTCTATCCCACTAGTGGTAAGATATTAAGTGGTGTAAAAGGGGAGCTAGATAAGCATTTTTCAATTCCATTCAACTAATATTTATTGAATTCATTCTATTCAGGGCACAGGAAGGGGTCTTTAAAGCTTTAGGTATTTGGTGGGAGATATGATAATGCTCCAAGGACAGGTATAATGCAGTATTTATTTAAGAAAAGTATGGTGCAATATCTCTTTGAAGAACATTTATTTGAGAAAGGTATAACACAATATGTATTTGGGGAAATATTTTTAAATCAGAGAAATGTAAGTCCAGACTTGCATTTAATAAAATAAATGTACATTTTATTCTGATTGTACAAATTTGTTTTTGTCAAATGTGCTGTTCAACTCTTAGCTTGCTATCAAGTAAAGCCATCTACATCAATACTACTAAAACATTCAGATGCAGGCTTTCTACAAATATCACAAAATCTAGGTATATGATAATTTATTAATCCATCAGTGGCATTTAAATGCAAAATAAGTTTATTTCTAAATTACTTGAAAGGATCATTATTTGAAAGGATTTTTCATAATTTTCAGGATTATGACCAAAATATTTCTGAAAACTGGTTCTGGGTCATTAGTTGGTTCTTCTCTTCTCTTGGCATGTTTAAGATAGCAAACAATTTAAAAAAAAATAGTAATTAAAAATTGCTTCTTTAAGTGTATGTGTTTGAGAATGAGAGATGGGTCAAGGGAGATAGTCTGCTCTACTAGAATCAGAGAAATCTTAAGTGAGATCCGGATTCTGGCATTTATCCTCCATGAGTCCTGGGAACATCACATGACCTCTAGGAATCTTGATTTTTATCTGCAGTATTGCTGGGAGATTAAATGGAGTATTATGAGAGAAAGTGTCTAGTACAGTGCATGGCACAAAAGAGGAAGAGATGCTTAATAAATATCAATCATTTTTCCTTATTCTACACGTACATATTTCACAGTTAGGTTGATACCTATAATGCTGTATTCCTTTGCTACGTTCCTATAAACAGGAATGACACTAGATGAATCCCTGTTAAGAACCACTTTGCTCTTTTCTACTCCTTGATGTTTTTTTCCCAATGTGCTTAGCTCTGACAAAGGATAGAGGCAGATTGTGTGTGTGTGTGCGTGTGTGTGTTCAAGTGAGTGTCCTTGTGTGTGCAATAAAAATGATAATATCCTTTTCTTTATTTATGACCACAATGTCTTGTTTAATGATGTTATGTTGAACAAAAATCTGAATGACTGTATGAAAAATGTAAAAGTACTTCATACATTTTGGCAGTTACAACTAGGATGTTTTTTCCACATCTTTATGCATAGGACTGAGGATTTGCAGTGAGAAGAATGAAGACAAGGCTTTGATGATCTAAATAATTTTCATAATCTCATTGAAATTATCTCCCACATTTCTCTTCTCCCAATCTGCAGATAAAAACTTTAAGGATCAGAGAACTGAAGTGAATTTTCATGATAAACAGAATGTAAGTGTATAAGTACAGAATTGGATTCAGAATCCAAGTTCTCAGTCTTTCTTAGTCTTCTTTCCAAAGTACCTCCCATGACCCTTGCTTTCTACGGAAGTCGAAGTGTGTCCCTTGGATGAAACAGACAACACATCAAATACACAGGTTTTCTTGATTTTAATTTATCCCTTTTCTTTTATATCAATCAATCAATCAATCAATCACCTATCTATTTATCTATGATGTTTATTTTATTTAGAGACTCAGGATACACATACAAAGACTATACAGATTAATAAACTATTGTGAAGCTAGCGCCTGTGTAACTGCCCCCCCAGGTGAAGACTGAGAATATAGCCAGAACCCCAAAAGTGCACCCCCTTGTGCCACTTCCTGTTTCCAATCCTTACTCTCCTTATTCTCACATTTATAAACATTCTTTTCTGTCTTACTATTGAGTTCTGTATAGTATGCATCTTTAAATAACATAAAATGGTTTTGCCCAATGTAGAACTTTTTATAAAATAAATCATAGATTATGTATTCTTCTTGCTTGATTTCTTTCCCTCAACATTATGATTTGGTGTGTGCTCATTCATTTTCATCATTGCATGAATATATTAAATTTTATCTATCCATTCTACTATTGATTGATGTTGGGGGTTGTTTTCTTAGTCTTCTTAACTAATGACCTTGGCTTCCTATAATATCTATTCAATAGAGAAAAATACAGCACTTCAGAATTTTACGATGCTATTTGTATTTGAGGTGATCTAAAATTATCAAACAATTAAAAGCAGAATGATCCCCAAAATGTCACTGAATGTACATTCAATTATATTTATTTTATATATGATAATAATTATATGATATTTAAAGGAGTTTAAAATGAATTAATGTTCAAATCTTCATTTAGCAGGTTTCGAATAAATTGAGCAAATGCAATATAACAAGAAATAACCTCTCCCCCCAATTCAGAGGTGATTGGTGATTTCGTTATTAATTGAGTGTAACCCTCTAATTTACACTTCTTTATATAGCTTAAGGATTTGTAATATTCTCAAAACTTTTCCGAGAATTATCAATCCCATGACTAACTGGACTTTCCACAGCCACTGAGAGCTCTAAATCAAATTCACCACCAATGTTCTAGTCATCAAAAGAGAATATAAAACAGGAAAATGAAAATAATAAAAGTGAATCTTATTTCAATTCTGGATGAAATTGTAAAATATTCCATACCAATTTAGAATATAGTTAAAGTAAAGATATTACAATCTGAGATAATTCTAGATTAAATTCTAAATTTGACTTTTCTTATTTCCCTAAAGGAGAATAAATAGCATCTACCATATGTTTACTTTTCTCCTACAACTTCTTTCTTGACTACAAGAACAAGAAAGTGTATTTAAAATTTTATGTAACAGAAAACAGATGTCAGTGCAGGCAAGTCCATTCCAATGCCAGTTTTATATGACATTACATGTTCCTTCTATTCATATTAATATATATTAGTTTAATTTTCAAAAATGTATCTACCAATGCATAAAAATGAATTATATATGTCTAGTCGATTATGTAATAATTAAACAGATATAAAAATTATTTGAATAAATCTGTAATACTGTCTCCTTTTTTACTTTTTACAAAATAAATCATTTAAAATTTTACTCACTCACTGAAAAAACAAAAAGCATGTTGAATTCTTAACTTTTAGTTTAGTATTCAAAATACATGTGCATATTTTCACACTCTGAACAACAACAACAACAACAACAAAAACCAGAAAAGAGTCCCCAGTGAAATTTGATAATTGGTTTCTAAAAATGTAATGGCTCTGGAAGTAAAAAAAATAAGTGTGGTTTATTTTGTGAAAATTTTCTTTGCTCTTTTGTCCCATCTCACTACCTTTCTTCCTTCTGGGGCTCAATATTTTCATAATACCTCCTGGCCACATGGGGACCCCTAGCAAAAATCATGTAACTTTTCTTATTTTAATAGAATAAATTATAATTAAATAGAACTAGTAATACTATTTAAACAGAAATTTCAAAATTGTAAATTAAAGAATACTATGATTTTTTTATACTGATGAGTATGTTATATACTGCTTACCACAGGTTACATCAGTCCATTCTGAAGGTTAATAAATGATACAATTTCATATGTAAGATATGAAGAAATGATGTCATAACACACTGCTCTATTTAAAACTCCATCTATATAGTTAATTTTGATAATTTTAATATCTATTCTAGACTTATTTGTCCACTTTTTTATTATAGGCTGGATTATATTTGAAATACATTTAGCAATATATGATGTAAACTATATCAAGTCTTGATTTAATCCTGCGTTTATTTCAGTTGTTTCCATTGACCACGACTCTAGGACATGGTTGGTGGTTCCAAGCTTATCTAGATCCAATGAAGTAGGACTTCAAAAATTATTACAGACAACACTGAAGATTGTAATAGGCTGAGATGGGCTGGAGCTAGTCAATCAAAGAGACATTAGAGCCCCTTGACTATGCTTCCAGTTAAGTCCTTTTAGATCAACAAAGTTTCTCAATAACTCTCTGTCCCCCAATTGATACCCAAGATGGTAGTGAGATGGTTTGGGTGTGTGTGACTCATCTTGGCTTCAAAATATTTGTAAAACTTAACCCATAACAACTGCCAAATCTTCTGTTTCTGAAATATATGTCCCTGCTCAATGCCTTCGCCATTCAACATCTCCACAACCATGGCCTCTCACTTGAATATCAGACACCAAATTAGAACTGGACTGTATTTTCCTGCCTCTATTTGGATCTAGTCTCAGAATTTTGGTGTTCTCTGGAGAGTCCTAATATACACTCCACACCTTCTGTACCAGCACATGCACAGAAGTGTATTTTAATTCCCTGCTGGTAGCAAACTACAGAATTTATAAATTTACAATAATTTATGAGCTAATTTTTAAACTATCATAATATTTCTCCCTGAGATAAACTATTGTTTTTAGCACTTAAAAGTTTAACATAATAAATATTTAATATCACTGACACATTTATTTTTATCTCACGTTGCAAAAAGAATTTGAGGCATTGTCCGTCAGACTGCTCATTGACATTACTTGACAATAGTGAAATTAATGTATCCTTTAGATATTCTAAAACTCAGTATTTTTATGGACTAACAAAGGTCTAGGAATGTGTCTTTTCTCTTGTCATATTTTATGGTCTATTAGCTACTTATTTTGGTTAATGTAGAAATTAGCTAGCTGATGTAAATATCATCCAGAATCAGGTAGTAATTGTGTCAAACAATATAATTTAATACACAAAATACTCTAATCACCATGGGTTCATTGTTGTAGAATAATTGCAATGAAAAGACCATTGGAAATTAAATCTGCATTTTCATTGTCTCACATGGTGAAAATGTAGGGAAATCATTCTGATTTAGCTATATTTTATTGCATCTGCTCCAAAATATTAGGTGTTTGCTTGTTTTTTCTATACTCTTCATGTATAATATTAAAAGATAGGAGAAAATTCAATGTAAGGTTAAGTCAGGAAAAATGGAATAGGTCAACATTCCTGTGCTGAACTTAGCTGATTCTGCTATGGAAAGGAAATACATTGATTAACACTATATGAACTCTATAGCAGAGCAGAAGTTCATATAAATTATAGCGCTTTTATTATAATTTGTTCTACAACATGTTCAATGCTTACTCCCTTTTTTGCACTACATAAATATTTTCTAATGGCATCAAGTCACATTTTTTGTCTGATTCTACCAAAATATGAACTAGGTACTGAACTATTATTTTTTGTTTTTGATATTCTAAATTATAGAGTGCTTTTTAAACAGAATAAGTATGCTTAATTTTCATGCTGTAATTTTTTTATTTGTTGTATTCTAATTAAGAAACTCAATTCAAAACTTTTCCCTGGATTTTAAACATATCTATGGACAAAGTTCCTTCAGAATAACAACGCTTGAAAATGTATACACCCTTCTTTAGATAAAAATTGTCAGGCTATGAGAATTCATGCCTGCAGAAAAAGCATTTGACAAGATACACATCCACTTCTGATTGAAACAATTAATAAAACTGATACAGAAGGAAAATACCTTAACATAATATAGGCCATATATGACAAACCCTCAGCTAATATCATAATTAGTGGTGAAAAACTGAAGCCCTTCGCTCTGCGTTCAGGAACACGAAAGGGCTGTCCCCTATCACTTCTGCTTTTCAACATAGCATTGGAAGTCCTAGCCAGAGTGATCACGCAAGAGAAAGAAATAAAAGGCATCCAAATTGGGAATGAAGAAGTTAAATTGTCACTTTTTTGTAGATGACATGATGCTATACATAGAAAAACCTAAAGACTCCACCAAAAAGCTATTAGAAACAGTAAACAAATACAGTAAAGTTGCAGGCTACAAAATCAACATACAAAAGTCTACTGCATTCATACACACTAACAATGAAATCTAAGAAAAAGAAATTAAAAAAGAATTCCTTTTGCAATTGCAACAAAATGAATAAAATACCTAAGAATAATCTTAACCAAGGATGTGAAAGACCTATATATTGAAAACTATAAGATATTTTTTTAAAGAAATTGAAGAAGACACAAAGAAATGGAAAGACATTCCACATTCATGGATTGGAAGAATGAACATTGTTAAAATGGCCATCTTACTCAAAGCAATATACAGATTTAATGCAATCCCCATCAAAATCCCAATAGTATTTTTTAAAGAAATAGAACAAAAAAATCATCAGATTTGTATGGAACCACAGAAGATTTGTATGGAGCCAAAGCAATCCTCAGAAAAAAGAACAATGCTGGAGGTATCACACTCCCTGACTTCAGCTTGTACTACCAGGCAACAATAATCAAAACAGTATGGTACTGGCAGAAAAAAAGACACACAGACCAATGGAATAGAATTGAGAACCCAGAAATAAACCCACATAAATATGGATGGATACTTTTCGACAAAGAAGCCAAAAACATACAATGGAGAAAAAGACAGCCTCTTCAATAAACGGTGCTGGGAGAATTGGATAGCCACGTGCAAAAGAATGAAACTGGACTGCTATCTGTCACCATGTACCAAAATTAACTCAAAATGGATCAAAGACCTAAACATATGACCTGAAACAATAAACTGCATAGAAGAAAACATAGGTACTAAACTTATGGACCTTGGGTTCAAAGAGCATTTTATGAATTTGACTCCAAAGGCAAGGGAGGTAAAAGCTAAAATAAATGAATGGGACTATATCAAACTTAAAAGCTTCTGCACAGCAAAAGAAACCATTGACAAAATAAAGAGGCAACCAACCGAATGGGAGAAGATTTTTGCAAACAGTGCCTCTGATAAGGGGCTAATATCCAAAATATACAAGGAACTCATGAAACTCAACAACAAAAAAACAAACAACCCAATTGAAAAACGGGCAGAGGACCCAAAGAGACATTTCTCCAAAGAGGATATACAAATGGCAAATAGATATATGAAAAATGCTCAACATCACTAATCATCAAAGAAATGTAAATAAAAGCCACAATGAGATATCACCTCACACCAGTTAGAATGGCTATCATCAACAAGCCAAATAGTAACAAGTATTGGAGAGGCTGTGGAGAAAACGGAAGTTGCATACACTGTTGGTGGGAATGCAGATTGGTGCAGCCAATATGGAAGGCAGTGTGGAGGTTCCTCAAAAAATTATGAATAGAATTACCATATGACCCAGCAATCCCTCTCCTGGGTATCTACCCAAAAATATCTGAAAACATTTATCCATAAAGACATATGTGCTCCAATGTTTATTGCAGCTTTATTTATGGTTGCCAAGACATGGAAACAACCAAAATGTCCTTCGATAGATGAATGGATAAAGAAGTTGCAGTATATATACACAATGGAATACTATTCTGCCATAAGAAAAGATGAAATACTGGGTTTCCCCGAAAATAAGACCTAACCGGAAAATAAGCCCTAGCATAATTTTTTTGGGATTACATCCCCTGAACATACACGCCCTAATGCATCTTTTGGAGCACAACTTAATATAAAACCCAGTCTTATTTTCAGGGAAACATGGTAGTACTATTTGCGACAACGTGGATGGGTCTTGACTTTATAATTATAAGTAAAATAAGTCAGACAGAAAAAGATGAGAACCATATGAGTTCACTGATATGTAGTATATAAAACTGAAAACAAGAAAAGAACAAGACAAACAAATGAAGAAACAAAAACTCAGAGATATAGACAATAGTTTAGTGGTTACTGGAGGGTAAGGGGGGTGGGGGTGGTAGATGAAGGTAAAGGGAATCAAATATGTGGTGATGGAAAGAAAACTGACTCTGGGTGGTGAACACACAATGTGCATATAGATGATGTATTACAGAATTGTACATCTGAAATCTATGTAACCTTACTAACAATTGTCACCCCAATAAACTTAAAAAAAGAATTAATGCCTACTTTTTATCAAATTGTTTGCTATTTTATGGGTTATGATCTTTTCTCCTCTGCTCTACTGATAGGTTCTGTAATATACCAAGACGTGGTCTCTGAATCGCTTGTCAACCCTTCTCTCAAACTCAGAGTGAGAAGTGTTTTTCGTATGTCCTCATCATGATATTCTTCATATGTTGTAGCATATTTTGTTCTATATTGAAATTACTCACTTTTGGGGTTTCTCCCAGTACACTGCAAGATCCTTGCTGGCAAGGAGTGCATCTTGCTTATGGCTGTATCCTCTGAGCCCAACACAGTTACTGATATATGATTTGTTAAAGAGAAGTAAAAAAAAACAAATATTCCATGGCAGGAATCATACAATTTTTTGTAGCCTTCACTCTGCCAGGGAATTCCTCCCCTGTGGTGTATGTGTATATAATAGTGTAATGAATATTAGTGTATTGATTGTCCTCCCCCTACTTTCAACAACGTGCCAAAGTCAATGTCTTGCCTGACTGAGAGTTTCCTTTTTCTTTAATTTTTTTGTCTAATTAAATGGAAATTATGAGTTTGTTAATGGAGACAAATATAAGTGAAAGTTAAATCAGGTGCTGGTTCTATCATCGATCTAGCTGTGGAACTCTGAAGAATTTAATCTTAATCTTGATGAGATTCAGTTTCCTCGATTGTTAAAGGTGGATGATAATATTTTGCCTTTCTAAATGCAAGTTAAATGAAATTAGGATTGAAAGGGTTCTTGAAAAGAATAAATAACACGATAGGACAGGGGTTGCCCAACTTTAGTGTTCCACAGAATCACTTTGATGTCACTGTAAAATGCTGATGGCTGGGCCCTATCCCTAGAGTTTCTGATTCAGAAATTCTGGGATTTGAGATTTTCATTTCTCCCAAGTTCCCAGGTATTGCTGATGCTGCCAATGCAAGGATCACACTTTTAGAACCACTGAAGTAGAAAATTGCTATATAATGGTTAAACAGTTTTGCTTTTTCCTATATTGTTATTATAATCCTTTAATATTCATATATTTTATTCTACTCTCCTAGATGAATATATTACTTTCTATGTCAATATATAGTTGTTTGAAAACGTACCTTTAAAATATGAGGTAATATATTTCCTACCCATACATTTCAATATATTAAAGTGACATACTATTTGATCAGCTGAGATATAATAATAACAAAATGAAAAAATGCATTCAAGAAAACTTTCTCAATGGTATGCATATTGAATTATAATTTAAATCCATGAGTCATCAAATACAGTTGTAACTTGCAGAAAGTTAACAAACTTGAGTAACAATTAACACACAATTGTACTAATTTCTTAAGGAAAAGTAAGTTTGGATCATGAATTTAAACAATTTAAGACATTAATCTAACTTGGCCCACTCTACTAATTGGAATGCATGCTTGCAGCATACTATGTGACAGACTTGGTGAAAGATTATTTCTTTTCCAGGGCATATTCAATATTCAATTATTTTCTTGTTAATAATTTATCCTGTATAATAGAGAAAACACTGTAAATAACCATCTGTCTCCAGGAGCAGCTTTTATATTTACAAACAGACACAGCGCAGAATCTTAGCAAAAGTCATGTAGAAAGAAAGAAAAAAAAAAATCCAGGTTAACTGCTTAAATAAAGGAATTTGCCAGACTTACATCTCTAACCTATTCTTAGCTCCTGGTCTGGGTAAAAGAATGGCAGATCAAGATTGATCTATAAGAAAAAGAAAATAATATGGTAGGAACATTAAAGGTTTTAAGGTATATACACACACACATGCATAAATACATACATAGTTTTCACAAGGAAAACATTTTGATTAATGAGACAAACCTTTATCTACCCATTGGGTATTGGAATTTTCAAAATGGCTGCCACCTATGGCAGAAAGAGAGCCTCAATAGAGAAGAGCTACAGAAACTATTAGAGTTAACCAGGGAAAGAAGAGGAAGCTGCATCATGATACCCAAAAGGTGGGACTCTACAAAGTCAACATATTTGTCTCTGGGAGATGGGTAAGTATATATTGCAGTGCTGACTGGGAAAGGAATCTAAGCAAGGATGACAGGAGATAAAATATACGTAGCTTTGGGGAATAATAAAATAAACTATTCATATCATTGGCTTTTATTTATTTATTCCTATCTTGTTTTGAAAAATATTTTAGGGATATTTGGCAGCAAATGTTGAAACAGTTCCTAATACTGATTTTAGTTTATTAATTTTGACATTATTGCTGCAGCAAATTACTCAGATCATGGTTTATAGTCAGAATAAGTTACAGAGAAGATTCAGAATTTCTAAAACTTCCATAATTATTATTTGAACACAAATTAATTAATTATCAGGAGGAAGACAGAATTTAACAAGTTTCAGACATGAAGTTTATACTTCTATTACTCAATTAAAAAATTAATAATTTATGTAAATAGCTCTTTTCGAAAATCACTTTATTGGACTTATTTATATTTTCTGGATTATTTTCTCTAGACCAGTATATTGTTATGCCTTTGTGATGCCCTAAAGATTTTAATCATCTATCAATTGTTTTTATTCATACTTTATTGCCAATTTAGCTATTATCTAATATCAATAAAGGTAAGTATAAAATACTAAGATATACAAATGTATAAAGTGAATCTTTCAAAGATATGATTATTGAAATTTTAAGAAACCAAACATGTTTTAAAAGCCAGGGAATCAGTCCTGGCCAGAAAGCACCGTTTCTTTTCTCAAAGACTGAAATGTTATCTGAATAATCTTTGAATTTCATGTTGTTCATCTCTTAGTTTTCAATGAAGTACTCAAAAATGACCTTATACAATTCTGTTAATGTGTTTACCAGAGTAAGACTTGGGGAGAATGTGTGCAAGTGCTTTAAGTAGCCTTTAAATCATTTCGCTGCTCTGGGCATAGTAATCAGATTTTAGTGAGCAGCAAAGGGTCAATATTGGATATAAGACCTTAATCAAAGTTGCTTGTCTTCTAGACTTGACACTTGAAAAAGAAATGGTGGCTGTAATGCTTTCTGTGTTGTGGTCAATGCCATTTGTTTTGTTTGCCCTTTACCTGAGACCTTAAGTTTTTCTTACTAGCTCTTCTTACTACTTGGTCAGAGCCTTTTTTTCCCAATCCTTACATCTGGGCTTGGTCATGTCACTTGCTTGGCCAAGGCCAATAAATAGAATGTTATCAGACTTGTCACAAGTAGACGCTTCAAAAAGTGCTCGTGCTTTTTTTAAAATTTTCTCTGTGACTTCTACCATCATTATGAGGTAAGAATCCTTGGCAAACATCTGTAAGATGAGAGACCACAGGGGCAGAGCTGAGCATCCCAGCTAAGACCATCCTAGACTAGTCAGCCGCTGCCAGCTCACCAGTAAACTGCACACAAGTGAAGTACAGCTGAGATCCACTGAGTCTTGTGAAAAATAATAAACAGTTCATGTATTAAACAAATACATTTAGATTGGTTTGTTATGCAGTGATTCGCAAATCAAATCCTTTTCAGATTCTGTCTCCTGCCTACATTTAAGTAAAGAATGCCACTGTTGGCATTCTTCCATGAGTTATCAGACTCTGTAATTCAAGATGACTACCTAGCTAGGTAAAAAGCATATAATTTCTAGACTGTGTAGGGCCAAAATATAAGGAACGATGTTATCAACTTATTTGTAATTGCTTCTCAGTATCTACATAGGCATTTAACTGGCAATTTTTATTTTAATAATGTAGTCAGTTCAAATGATTGGAACAAAACAAACATCCTACATTTATCCTCACTTTTTTTTTAAATCAGATATTATATTATAAGCAAAATGAACTTTATGGGCCAGTGCACAGATTCAATACTCAAAAATTATAAAGACAGCTTTGTTTTTCTCCTTTTTACATTTGAGGCCAAAGAAAAATATATGAAGCATTGTCTAATCTGTTCTCAGGTGGGGAATCCTCTGTGTTTGTTGAGATTTTGGTAATATTAAAATTTTGCTACATGTAGGAAGACAATTTTAATACATAAGTAAATATTAATTCAATATTTCAAATATTGATATCCATGTCTTCAAAATATGTCCAAAATATAACCATTTGTTTCCTATTTCCACACTGGTCCAAGCCTCCATCATCTCTCTTCTGGGTTATCGCAATAGACTCCTTATGCTCTCATTCTCCGTGGTCTCAGGAGCAGTCGTATTGGTTCTTATAAAATGTAAGACACTGCAATGGATTCCTATCTTAGTAAAGAACCAAAGTACAGAGAATAGCTTGCAAGGCCCTACAAGATTTGGCCCCATCTCCCTCGCCCCATGCATTCTCACATTTTGTCCACATCTGTCATTCACCCTAGCCCTGGCTCATTCTCTTTTGGCTGCATTGGACTTTCTTGCTTCTTGAACATTGGAAACAGGTTTCAACCTTAAGTTTTGTTCTTGGTCCATAGCCCATCTGCATGGCTTAACTGTTACCTTATTAGTGAGCCCTTCTCTGATCATTCTATAAAAATTAGCAATTTCATTCTTCTGCCATAATCCATACCCTTTTGTCCTGCTTTTAAGTTCCAACAGCATCCATGGTCATATGATATATTTTGCATTAGTTCATTATTATATAATTATCTCTTTCCCCCTGTTATAACAACTGCCATTAGAATATGACCCCTGCTAGATTAAGGTTGATTCTACTCTGTTTCATTGCCGCATGTTCATACACAGAACATTGCCTCACCATATTGGGTGCTTTATAAATAAATATGGGATGAATAAGTGTTTGTTTGTAATATTCCTTTGTTCACTTTTAACAAGTAAAGCACTTCAAAACTAAAAATTTCCCAGTATAACATAAACCTTAAGACTAAAGTTGTTTTCCTTATCAAAACAAAACAAAACAAAAAACAAGCAAACGAACAGAGCTCTATTCTCAAGGTTAATTATTTGTATAGCTTTTCCTCCAAAAACCCTTAGTTTTGCAATTCCTTCCTCTGACTTAACTCTCAAGCTTTTCATATGATGTATGTATTATTTATTGGTTGAAAAATTGCAAGGTTATTTGAATGCCTTTGTTATAAAATAAATTTGTATTTGACACATGATTACATTTTAGACATAACAAAATTATACATATCAATGAAATCATAAACCTCAATCATAATGTCTTAGCTTTAATAGAAATAACTAATATGTACTAATATATATCTTTATGGGACATTCATTGTTTTGTTTTAATTTTAGAGAAATTGATTCACTTTTTTTGTGTGTGTGTGAGACATTTTAGTAATTTAGCAAATTGACTAACGAGAGAAAAAGCTGAAAAGTATGGCTGTGGGGAGACAGCTTGGTGTCAGGCCAAGGAAAGTAGCTAAGAAATCAGAAGTCTTAAACAACTCAAAATTATATTGTGTGGATGGCGTTTCATTGCTCCTGGGAAGAAGACTAGAACCCTTAGCGTGACATTCAAGGTTATTCGTGATCTGAGGTCAAAATGACTGCAGTCCCACTGACAGCGGGTTTTTGCACTTGTACTTTAAGATCTGGACGTGTGGAACAGCCTGCCTTTCTGCAGATGCTCGAAATTTTATTGATTTCAAAATATTCATTCTGCTCCCTGTGGAAAACTTCTCCCCATCCTTTGAAACCCATTTCAAAATGCCTCTCCCTTTGGGCAGCCTTGCTCAGTGCCTCCCAGATGAAACATGCCTTTTTCTGATCTCCACACTTTGTTAGTGCGGGGCCTCCTATATGCAAATCTTAGGCAAATGTATGTCTATGTCATCCACAAAATGGTTAACTAAGGGCAGGAACCATCTCTTATTCATATTTATATCTTGTGGACAGTATGAGAATAAACTTGGCACTTAATAAATATTTCAAAAATTGTAATTTGGAACATTGTATTGTAATAGAAATACCTTTTCTCTAGGGAGACTATATAGACTGTACAGTATATTCCATAGAGACGACTTAAACTTAATTTATTTTTAAATATGATTGCTAAAATTATTTTTATTGCTTTGATTTTTGGTACTGGACAACTACCTCTTAAATTAATAAAGCATTCTATTCTAATAGTTCGCATTTTATTGTTATGAAGCAAAAGGCTGGACCTAAATTTTTTTGTCTTTTAAAAAAAATCTTTCTCTTGTTCTGTGTTTATTATTACCTATTTGATTTTTTTTATATACTATATGTATTCAGAAATAAGTTTAAAAGGCAACCTACTATAATAAAATATTGCAGAGTACCCATGTGGGAGAATTACTATTCTAGGAAAATAAATCTCATAATAATGTAGTATTCATTATTATAATGGATACTTCAGTGAATACTTCAATTTCAGCTTTTTGCTAATGACCTGTATGCCGCAAAGCTTTCTGAAGAGCTTTCATTTTTTGTATTAAGGCTAAACAGAGTTTTACCTCCAAGAGAGATAAAGTCCCCCAGGAAGATCTGAATGAGCAAAAATAGCTCACAACAATGGAAATCTTCTAAAATGTGGATGTTTGTGATGATTCTGTAACATATTTCATGTTAAAAAAAAAACAAAAGAAAAAGAATTGACATTATCCATCAACACTAAGTGGTCTTTTTGGGAGAAAACAGTACCCAACAAATGACTAAAAATTGAATAATAAGATTTGGAACATCCATTTGGCCCAAATAAACGGCATTTCACCTTGTTTGTACCTGTTAAGGACTGGGTGGTGAGGGGAGAGGGGAATATAATCCAAGGCTGGATCTCCAAAGATCGCTATTTAATCGTTATGGGGCATGTCCAGTGGTCATTGTATATACGCTCCAGGTAACTCAAAATGCAGTAACTTAGAATATCCCAGGGTAGATGCCTCCTGAGGTGGATCTCTTGAAAATATATGTTTTAGCTGGGTTAGTCACAGTACTTCACTAAAAAATAGATGTTCCTGACTGTTTCTGATAATTATATTAATAGGAGTGAGCATTCTACATGGTAAGCAGTTGTGTCATGATGTACACAACAGAAAAAAATATTTATTTTTAAAAAAAAGCATTAACTTGGGTTCTGTGATTCACAGACTGAGTGAAAATACTTATTTTTTTTTCCTGAAAGAAAAAATTCAAATTATAATTTGAATGAAACAGGTTAAGGAGTTTGTGTGGATATTGAGATTATTTTTGGCTCAAAATAGGTCATCTTTCCACAACATGCTAATGGATAGAAAGTGTCTTAGTTTGTTTATGCTTCTATAATAGTATACCATAAACTGATGGCTTATAAACAAAATAACTTCATTTCTCACAGTTCTGGAGTCTGGGAAGTCCAAGATCAATGCACTAGAAGAATTAGTGTCTGATGACGACCTACATCCTGGTTCATAGACCTCTGTCTTTTCTCTGTAACCTCACATGACAGAAGTGGGGTGGGAGATCTCTGGGGTCTCTTTTATAGGGACACTAACCTCATTTATGAGGGGTCCATTCTCAAGACCTAATCACCTCCCAAAGGCTAATACTAATACCATCATGTCAGAGGTTAGAATTTCAACATATGAATTTTGGAGTGACATATTCAGTTCACTGCAGCAAGGAAATGAAATTCTTAACACATATTAACATCTTTGTTAGTTGGTAAAGAATCAAAATTATTAGCTATGAGAGATGGGTGTACCGTGTCACATTCAGTATTACTGAATATCACACTGGGTATCAAAAGGCACAAACATATATTTTTATTTAAAATGAATATTCAGATCTTATCCTATCCATATATATTGCAATTAGCACTTTACTAATTCTAAAATGATTCTTAAATAATGTTGGCTGATTTTCAAAATCAAACTAGCATTCTAAAAAAATAATCATAGTACTACACTCACCAAAAGCAAACCAAGGTGATGACTTTTTAGATAAAACACCAAAGGCACAACCTATGAAAGGAATGATAAGCTGGACTTCATTAAAATTAAAAACAAAACAAAAGAACAACTAGAAAAACAAACTTCTGCTCTGTGAAAGACAATGTGAAGAGAATGAGAAAACAGCCACAGACTGGGAGAAAATATTTATAAACCACACATCTGATAAGGGAATGTTATCCAAAATTTACAAAAGAAAAAAAACAAACACCTGTTTGAACTCAGCAATAAGAAAACAAGTAATCTGATTAAAAAAAAAAAAAGTGAGTCAAAGACTTTAACATACCCCTTGCCAAAGAAGATATATAGGTGTCAAATAAGCACATGAAAGGTTCTCCACATCGTGTCATCAGGGAAATGCAAATTAACACAAGATGCCACTACATACCTATTAGGATGGCCAAAATATGGAGCACTGACAACACCACATGCTAGGAAGGATGTGGAGCAGCAAGAACTCTCATTCTATGCTGGTGGGAAAGAAAAATAATGCAGACATTTTGGAAGATATTTCAGCAGTTTCTTAAAAACAACAACAAAAAACCCCGAACATACTCTTACTGTATAAGCCAGTAATCATGCTCTTTGGTATTTACCCAAAAGAGATGAAAACGTATGCCTACACAGAAAGCTGCATGCAGATGTTTATAGCAGCTTTATTTAAAATTGCCCTAACTTGGAAGCAACCAAGATGCCCTTCAGTAGGTGAATGGATAAATAAACTGTGGTACATCTACAAATGAACATTATTCAGCATTAAAATGAAATGAACTATCGAGCCATGAAAAGACATGGAGGAAACTTAAATGCATATTAGTAAGTGAAAGAAGCCAATCTGAAAAGGCTACACACTGTGTGATTTCAACTATATGACATTCTGGAAAAAAGTAAAACTATGGAGACAGTAAAAAGAGCAGGCGTTACCCAGGGTTGTGGTGGGAGGGCGTGACCAACAGTCAGAGCACAGAATATTTTTAGGTCAGTGAAAATACTTTGTATGTTTTTATAACAATGAATACATGTCATTTTACATGTGTCCAAACCCATAGAATGTACAACACCAAGAGTGAACTGTAAGGTAAACTCTGGACTTTGGGCGACTATGATGTGTTAATGTAGGTTCATCAATTGTAACAAATGTACCAATCTAGTGATGATAATGGGGGATGTTATGCATATGGTAATGGGGGAAGAGGGCACATGGAAATATCCGTACCTTCTTTTTAATTTTTCTATGAACCTAAAACTGTTCTAAAAACAAACCCCCAAATCTAAGATGAATGTGTGCTAAAAAGCACATAACTGAAATGCTAAAGTGAAAATACCAAAGATAGAATAAAACAATCTTCATACTTTCTGCTTCATAAAGAGTTCTAAAGCCAGTTTGGGATGTACATAGGCTCTGGTATATAAAAATACCATCTTTTCCTTGTTTTGAGGGACAGGTGGAGAGGAATTAGGAGCTAAAGAAATATATTCAAAAAGAACAAATATCTGCTCTTCAGCAGTTTCTTTAATAGAGTTAAAAAGAAAGATAAGACCAATTACCAATATACATAACATACAGTAAGACATCTTGCTTTAACCATTATGTGGGATTCATTTAAAGGTGATATTGTTGAAGTTTGATAGAGATGTACCTTTGTTTTTCTCTATCTTGAATAAGAAAAATAGGCTGAAAAGTAAAATCATTGGAGATAATAGAGATAAATGCCAAGCATGAGAAAGAGAATGAAGGAGGGAAATCCTTATTGATGACACATTCAAGGAAGAAATGAGACAAGGTACAAAGAAAATTTGCCATTCTGTAAATTTGGTTCTGCACAAAATATTTGAAAGATTGTGAAAAGAAAAATAAATAAAAACTAGTTGTGGGAGTTGAAAACTTACTGTAGGATGAGGCAATAAAACATAGCATTGCATATGCATATAAAACTGTAGTTAGGCAAGCACTAAAGAATGTGATCTTGATGAATATTTCCGATGGGAGAATTCTAAAATACAGACAGTGTTTTAGCCAGGATGCGCTAAATGTGTTTGTCATCCAGCTGCAATTATCTAAACCAAAATAAAGGAGTACATTGGCTCTCATAATTAAAACATTGGGGTGGGGAAGAAGTGCCAAAAGACCTGATCATATGACCACCCCTGAGCTGTGGAGATGGTGTCATTCTTTTTCAACCACATGGAATAAGAATGTGTTTGGCGTATTACCCCAAAGATAAATAAAATAAAGAATAGCTAGAAAATAAAATATGTCCATTATAAGACATATATCTTTTTTACTACGCTAATTTTATGTTGCTTTTAATTAAGTAAAAAACAGAACAACAACAAGAAAAACACTTGAAGATTAAACACTCATGGAGGGTTTATTATTTCTCTGTCACTAACCTAAGCATTAGAGTAAACTAATAGAAGACTTTAGTTCCCAGAAATTTACAATCCAACATGTTTGACTATAATATATAGTTGAAGATGTCTTAGCATATTCAGCTATAACAAATTTCATAATACTAGTATGAATAAAGTGTTATCAGAATACAGAATGAGTGTTTAATTCTGCTTGGGTGCGAGAGGTGTGAATGGGGATTCTGAGAGTCTTTGAGTGGGGAGGCGGGGCAGTGACATAACATTCAGGTTATATAATAAGTCTTTCCCCACTGAGAACATGGGGGATTTCACTGCTTAAAAATTAACAAGCTCAACTGCAACTGAAATCAATCAAAGATTAAGTGCTTTCATGCTTCCAGCAGACAGTATTTTGATAATCTCCAATATCTGAAACAATTTCTGAAAATAACTAGTCAGAAAAATCAAGTAAATTTTAGATGGCTGTGGGCAGGCTGAGACACAAGACTGATTTTTTGGTAAAGGTTCTAACAGCTTAGATAAAAGACCATCTGGATCAAGGATTCAAGGCTTTCTAAAAATGTGTAACCTTTCTCATTATAGAGTTTAAATAGTTACTGGTGATAAAGTTTAAACTAAACTTGGTATGAAATCATATTAAAGTCTTCTCTTTTTAAACATTCCAAATCTTGTATTCTTTTAAAGTTAACATGTGAACGTATTGAGTGTTTTTACCTCGATATGTAAAATTTGCTTATAAAATAAACTATCAGTAATGAAGGAGTAACAATGAAAAAATAATTATGTTTCTCTAGAGGTTGAACCTACCAGTAGCATATTCTAATTTATCTTTGCTCATGCCTATTAAGTTTATGAGTAAGGTTCATACTTTTTAAGCTTGTATCATCTGTTAATGGCAACTAAAGAAATAGTTGGCCTAGTATTTCAAACAGAATAATTACTTCCAGTGAGAGTAAATTCATGTAAATTACACTAAACACAGATAGAGGGAAACTAACAAGAATTTTCACTAAGAATTTGGGAAATTTTATTTATGGAATAAAATTTTGTGTTGTGTAACATATACCATCCAGTTATATTCTAGGTTCTTTATCCCTAATGCCTAAATTAGTAAATGGCACAAGAACAGGCACTCAATAAATTACGTTTTTCTTGTCATCTTTTTTTTTTTTTTTGATTGGTATTTGTATGAAAGTATAAAAATAGCAAAAACTTATATAGTGCTTTATATATGCCAAGCAATTGTTCCAAGCCTTTTAAATATAGTCCCTCACAGATTACCTTAAATTATAGACAGTACAGAAAATTTTAAATAAGAAAAAAATTATGTAAATAAGCTGGCAATATCTCTATTTGATAAGTGGCTTCTGTCTTACTTTAAAATGTTTTTATAAATACTGTCAAATATAACTTATAATACTGTTTAGCTTCTCCTAATGATTAGATTTTAACCAATATTTCAAAACCACACCAAACAGAGAATTAAAAACAATGCTGATTATTCTAACATTGAATTTAAATATTGATTTAATATAGTTGGATCTTGACATTTTCAAATGCCCAATTTGTAAATACCAAAATTATATATAATTATCATAAAATGCAATAAAGCTTTAAGTTATATCTTTGGATGCTTAATTATTTCATAAATATTAAACTGAAGTACAATGTGGACTTATTTTTTAACAAACACCATGCTTTAGTTTCACTTTCTCTGTTTCCATTACCAAAACTGATAGTTGGCTTTTCAATTTCATAAAGCCATTTTTCACAAAATAGTAATATTTCCCCAAATCCCAAGTCTTTCAACCATGACGTTAATTATTCTAGGAGCAGTTCCCCCCAAAAGAGTGGCCATCAGTAAATTCCATTGGGATGAAAATTCTGGGGATCAACTAAACCCACTTGTCACGTGACTCACTTACCCTTGCACTCTAATATGGCGGACTGTTCCAAACTTATGCCTCAAAAAATTTGCAAATAATGATATGCTGTGCATCTTCCTGACCATTTGTGAAACAGCAAATGTTAAATTTGCATATATCAAAGATGTGCAGTATTTAATAATAAATCAAAGCACATTTCCCCCCAAAATGAAGTGTAGTAAAACCTTATTACACAAGTAGCTCTTGTCCTCTCTTCTTACGGTGTCAAATGAATGCAAGCAAGAGTTCTGCTCATCCTGGCAGGAGCAAAGCCGGGGTGGGCTTTAGCTGAACAGTGGACAGACAACCAGGTTAAAGGCAGCTTGAAGGCAAAAGTTAGATCCCCAAGTCTCCAGTATTCTTCTGTCCAAGTTCCCTCCATTTGGCATGAAGCTAATGTTGAAAACAGTCTGCTCTACTACCCTTCGCTGCTATTCCCTGGGACAGTAAGTAATTCTTAAAATGTGGTTTCAAGACTTCTGGGGGTCCCCAAGACCCTTTCACGTAGATCTGAGGTCTTCCCTTTTCCAACTACAGATCTGTGTAAGACCTGATATTCTTTCTATGCTTCAACAACAACAAAAAACATATCACAAAAGATTGACTGCAGAAGCAAATATTAGCATCTAGATCTCCTATGCTAGGCATTAAAAGAGGTTTTAAAAAATGTAAACCAATGCAAATCTCCATTTTTGTTTGTTTTGGAAAATATAGATCTCTGTAAAATGTTTGTTTATGTTAGGGTATAAAGACTTTATTATAGTTATTACATAAATTAATAACTAGGATTTTAAAAATTATGTATATGTTTAAATTTTAATTTAAAATATAGTAAGTATTAAAAGATATAATCTAAGTAAGCAAAATATCTTTGGCATCCTCAGTAATTTTTAAGAGTCTAAGAAAGATATCTTAGAGTCTAAAAAGGTTATTCGAGATGTTTGCGAACCATTGCCCCAGAAGCAGCTTCAAAACCACTTCTGCAGGCATGCCCAGATATTAACTTTTCCTTTATTTTCATAGCTGTCTCATAAAGTAGCTCTCGCCATTCACATTTTCAGATGATAAAACTGAGGTTTATAGACATTAAATAATTGTAAAACATAACCCCACAAATTTGTGGCCTATTCTTTCACAGTGTGGAAAGGGTGTACATCCCAGCGGGAGTTGATTCAGGTAGTCTGATAAGGTTATTGTATGTATTAACAACTCTTAAGAGCGGTGAAATAAACTTTCATAAAATGTACTTAGGTTTGGAAGCAATAATGTAAAAACAGGCTGATTGGGAGCAACAATGTCATTTAAAGCATGGGCATAATATAGTCAGAGAGGGTCACTTATATGCTTTCAGATATGCAGAGCCTTTTCTTTAATTTTACAACTTCTTTTTCTTTTTCCCTTTGCTTTTCCCAAGTCAATTAAAGTGCAAACAGGAGGTCTGATAAGAGACAGCAAGACAAGTGAGACATAGGATAGCACTAAAATATGACTTCCTAATATATGCAGGGTAATAGGAATAATTGGATTTTTAAAGCCTGAGCATTGCATGCTTTACCCCTTATCTCCCATTAAATCGATTGGTGTCTTGCTCTTTTTATATCTGAAATGTTAACCTTTTTGAATTTTTAATAACTAAAACTTTGTAACACTCTTATTAAAATGTGAGGTTGTATTAAATCTGCCACTTGGCTCTTATAAATCATTGCTCCTTACCTGAAATAATGGATTTTAATGTCTGATGAAATTTGTATTTGTTAATCTATAAAATAATGATTGTAAAAATGACCCTATAATTTAACAGCATCTTAATTACATTTTTATATACTCTGTGTCTATGTAGGGTGCCTGTGCAGAATTTTATTACCCACATCTCTTTAACACAATAACTTCAACCAACCAAATAAGTTCAAAACTATACTTAGTGTAGCTAAGTGTTCTCAAATGCTAACTGTACTTAAATTTTCAAAACATTTAGTGTTAAATATGCTTGTCTACATCCCACAATTAACATGAAGCTGTAAAATCAGTTGAGAATTCAATTAACATATTTTACGAAAGTGAGAAAATGCTACAATTTTTACCCCAAATTTGGGAAATACATTTGTACTGCAAAGGTATTCTTACTCTAGAATTTCTTTTTAATAACTGTACGACTTTTTCAGTTTTAAATGACAGAACTCAAATGTCTCCCAAATTATAGTCCCAGCTCTTTTTTATTCATTATAGGATAGTACCATTTGTGCATTTTGACAATATATAAAATTTCACACATTAAAAAAGAGAGCTCATGATATGTATCCAATCAATATCCATTCCAAACATGCTTCTCTTTTTATCAACTTTGTAAATCAGAATCCAGATTACCACCCAGCTTCCTTATTTCCTCAGTTTGTATTTTATGTATGTATGTATGTATGTATATATGTATGCATGTATGCATGCATGTATGTATGTATGTATTTGTCTATCCTGCTTGCCAATCTCTTCCTACCTCCACTCAACCTAATATCCATTTAACACTGTTTAGGAACAGTTTTATCATGTCCCCTGCCCCCCACAATCAAGCATTTCACTATTTGGGTATTTTGTATGAAGTCCAATCCTTCTGTCCAATACGTAACTATTGCCTGAACATCATCAACCTTAGTTCTCTCATCAATCTACCAAGTTCAACAAAAATTAAGCTATTGTACTCAGGCATGAATTTTTAATTCCAACCTCCAAGACTTTACATATAATTGTTTGCATCTGTAATGGCCTTTGTCTAACTTTTTGTAATTGGTATCTGATAAGACTTTCAAAACTAACTCATCTCCTCAAAATTGCAGAAAAGGGGTCAGGTCTTCTTGGGAACTAAGCCAGGAAAAAGCGTGAATGGATTAGAATCTAGACTGAGTAGGTTGAAGGTGAAATTTAAGCCAAAATGAAGTTAGAGGTCAGAATTGTTTGATGATATTGACAAATTAAGCTTATAGTTATGATTGATGAAAAGTAGATTCTAACAGACAGAACAGTGTCACATGGGATCAGGAGGAGAGTGACAGCATTATCATTACAGCCATAGAAATACAGAGTTACAAAGGAAGTTGGTTGCTTTGATAGAAGTTCACCTTTAATCATTATTATAATTATGATGATTATTATTATTTTGGTCAGTAATTCCACTGTCAAATAAAAAATCAAATCTGGACTTAGTAGGGAGAGACTGTTCAAAAGTCTGAGGAAGGAGATTTCCTCCAAGGGTGGGGAAAGGGACAATTGCAATAGGGAACATTTTGTGACCATGAGAACTGTAAGCTTCTCAAGAGTTGGACAAAGGGATTTTATTTTATGGAGAAGCTTAAACAAAGCTAGAAGGAACCAGGTGTGGGCAAGAGGGAGAATGTTTGGCATGGTAGGATAGCAGGAGAAAGAATGTTTTACCCTGAGGCCAGTCTTTTCTTAGGAGGGGCAGTATGCTGGCTCACACTGAAAGTTAGCCAAAATTTTAGGTCCTGGAGGAAGGGCAGAAACTTAACCAAAGTTTGATTAACAAGCATTTTGTTCTAAGTAACCAGTAGCGAAAGAAATGGGAGTTGGTGGATCTGTGCCTGGCCTTGTCTTATGTAAACAAGGAGGGCATCCATGAGTCTTAACTAAGTCACATTGAGAAGGAGGTTCCTAGAAGTAAGCCTTTTTCTAGAACACAAAATGGTGAGGAGATTTCTTAACATTTAAATAAAACTCAACATCATTACTACTAACATTTATTAAGCACCTTCTATGTTCCAATCACTATATTGGGCATTGGAGATATAGAGATAAATTTTTAAAAAGGTAGATTTGCCATAAAAGATAATCAGTCTTAAGCTCTGGGGCCCCTGAATTATAAAGAATTTTTTGTGAGATGCTGAGAGCTGCAGAGCATTCTAAATGGCAGGGAAAGCTATATTGCTATTTCCATGTATACTTTTCTGGTAAACTGACTAAAAAGATCTTAGAAAAAAGGAGCCTGAATCTTTAAAATCACAGTCATTTGTTGTAATTTCTTTCTTAATTCTAAATAAATAGACCTGTAAATAAGATAAGATCCTCAAGTGCCTCATGGGAGATGTGGGGAAAAAAACCAAAACAACAAACAAAAAAACAAACAAACAATCAAAAAACTCTGACATTTACAGGACAAAATGACCACTATGATTTGATGAATCAGAGAGGAGAGTAGCCTACTGGCCTGAAAGGAGGAATGTCAGGGAGGAAGAGTAGTTGATGAGTTTTTCAGTGTTATAGGAACTAACATGTCAGGGAAAATGCGAAAGATTGAGAAGAATATTTTAGGCAGAGGGAACAGCATGTATGAATAATGTGAAGGTATCAGAAAGCATGTTTTCCCCATAGAATGAAAAAAAGTTGATCTGTCTGGGAAGAGGGGCACCTGCATGGAAATAATGGGGGTTTCAGTAGGAGACGTGAGTCTGATCTTTATCACAAAAGTCACTGTAAGTGAGAAAAGAAACATTAACCTTAGACATGAAATAAATGGGGCTCTGAAGAAAACGACACCCTTTTTAGAAATTCAAATCTATAAATAGAGCGCATTAACTTACTAGTTTTATTCCTAATAGATCCTTATTGGGTTATAATGGTCAGGACCTGTTAAAACTGATTCAACTCTCTTATGAAGAAGGAAACTTTCACCTACTTAGGACCCTTACTGCTTATTTTAAGGGGATAATAGTATATCCCACAGATGTAACTAATTATTTTTGAGTTCCCAAACCACTTCTTTCGCTGTACACAAGTAATTCTCAACTGGGTACAATCCTTCACACACTCACACACACACACACACACACACACACACACACACACACACACACACACAACCAGGGAACCAGGGAACAGTTGTGAAAGTCTGGAAATATTTTTGATCGTCACAAAAGTGGTGTTAGGGGTATCTAGCAGGTAGAAGCCAAATACCGAATATACAGCCCAAAATGTCAGTAACAGTGCTATAGCTGAGAAACTGGCCATACACCTATACCTGCTCCCTTGGATTTGAGGTGGAATTCTGGCAGTTGGTCTCTGGCTCTGGTCTCAGCTCCCTGTGGGTTCAGACTGTCTTATGATGCTACAGGCGTGGTTTCAGGGTGCTCAAGGTACATGGTGTTCTATGAAGTCAAACTCTTTTCTTGAAATGCAGAAATAAATGGTAGCTTCCTGTGAACATTTGTATAAACAAAATCAAGGTGAGGATAGATAGAAACCAGTCTGATTTAAGACTGGATAGAGATGAAGCTATTACAGAGTATGGTTCATATATTCTTTGATTGGTGTGTGGGAAGTAGACAGAAGCCAAGTGAACCCAATTTTGAGAGTTAATAATTTCCTTCACAACTCTGAAATGATCTGCAAATCTGGAAGGGTAAAGGAAGGGTTAGGAAGGGTAAGAAGCTGCCCAGGCTGAGTTGTTCAGGCAGCAGATGACGAGGATACACAATCACATAAAGAACAAAGTACTCAATAGCAGAGAGAAGCTCTTTGAATATATTGACAATGATGATGGCCCATGGTGCATCCAGAAGGTAATCAGGGAAATAAAAAGTTTGTGCTGTGTAGAGTTCTACATTGCAATCTTCTGAGCACTGAGTTGTGGCGTTTCATAGATTTCCCCCCAAAATGCTCTTGGGTCCTGCAATTGAATATTCAGCTGGCTCTTAGGTATCTTTCAGTTTCAAGTGACAAAAAGCATATTCAAATTTACTAAAGAGAAAAGGAAGGCCTTTTTGGCTCACCTAAACAAGGGATGGAAAATGGAAAGGGTAGAACTCGCTGGGATGATTCTGGGAACTAAAGTTCTCACCCTGTGCTCCTCCCTCTGCTTCAGTCTGTCCTTCAGCAACCTGCCCTTCGTCATGCAGTGAGGATCTAATTCAATGAACACTTAGACAGCTGGAGCTTTTACCACAAGAAGTATTAGAGGGATACACCATTACTACCACACTCCTCATGGTCTCTTCCAAAACAAGTGAAAGCTCATAGAGGTAAATTTACTGGGAAATAGGCTATAATTCTATTAGCCATCTATCATCCTTTGATGCCTTAACATTATTTCACTTGGTTCTTACAAAGTTCTGAGAAGCTAATATTATTATCTTCAAAGGCAGTGGTACCCAAATGCCAGTTTCTGGACTGATATGGGCCTGGCCATTTAAGGATCACTTCCAAACCACATTAAAAATATAGTAACAAAACAAAAACAAACAAAAAATGCATTTTAATTCAGCAAGTCAAGGGAAGTCTCAGAATTTTTTAAAATGTTGCCCTGGTGATTCTAATATACAAAATGACCTAGGTTAATAAGTACCAATGCAGGTTTATTTCCTCCTTGCTGGAAATATTTTTTCCCCTTATTACAGTTATTTCATAGAAATGATAAAGAAATGGAATATATGTGAGAGTCGAGCAAAATTTTTAAAATTTCTTACAACATGATTATCCATATAGTCATGATCAACTTCAAGGTTGATATGACACAATACATATTATCTTTGTTAATCACTTAAATATGTTGACATCTTTCCTTTGTTGTTCAATATACTACATTCATATTGTTTTAAACAGTCAAATAATCTTTTATATGAATGTCATAACATATCTACATATAAATAAACACACTCATATTTATAAATTCCAAAATGTGGCTCTTTTTGTTATTTCCTTATTACAAATAATGACCCTCCTATATATAACCTTGTACTATGCTTAATTATTTCTTTTTGAAAAAAATTCCTATCAATAGAATTCTTGGGTCAAAAGTATATGTATTTCTAAGGTTTTTGATACACACTGGTTCCCACTCACAAAGATTATCTTACAGTACTCAGTAATAGTGGACAAAATGCTCATTTTCCCATAAAAATAGAGTGTCATTATTCTTGAGAAACATTTTACAATTTAACTGGGGAAAATTTTTAATACTAAAGTTGAATTTTTCCATATATGTATAATGTTCATTTCTGTTCTTCTCTGTGACATATTGGCCCATTTTTCTATTGTAGTTTTCTTTCCTATTCACTCATAAGGGTTCTTTATAGATTAAAAATATTTGCCTCTTTATATATTTAGGATTGTTACTTTTCTGTTATATGTTACAAATAAATACTTTTTACCGAGAGTATATTTTGCTTTTAATTTTATTTTTATTATATTGTTTGAAATAAATGTATTTTAATTTTATGGAGGCATATCTACTACTTTTTAATTTTTTTTTTTTTTAGAATAACCAACCTAAGGTAATATGAGAATTCACCATTATTTCTTTTGAATGACTCAAAAATTTATTTATTACATTTAAGTCTGTACTCCATTTGCAAATCTTTTGGTGAATGGCAGAAGGTAGGAATTCATTACTACTACCACCAACATCATTACGGCCCCATATGAGGGGTACCCATATGTCTCCAAATCATTTATTTAATAATTTTTCCTTTCACCAAATATTTGCAATGCTTAGGAGGTGTATTTAGGGTCACATAAATATGTTAACCTCTATTTAAACATGTCTAGAAACAGTTTTTTGGATCTATTAAAATAGAACTAGTATCCTATGCAGCAATATTAAAAATTATCATGAGGATCTGAAAATACAGTCTCTAATGCATACTTTAAAAGTATCTAATATTGACTGGGGATATGACCCTTCTCCTCTTCTCTTCCTTACCTTCTGACCCTGTCCTGGAGTTTCAACTTTTACAAATGACACTTACTCAAGCTGATTAGACAGGTGAAGAAAACTGTAGGAAGGAATATTGATTTCAGATGATGATCTTGTTCAACACCTGGTATTTGTTGCAAACATTAAATTCTCCTTTTTTTGACAAGGAAAATAGTGAAAGAGTAGAGTTGGTAAAGGTGAAGTGACAAACATAGTAGATGGATTTTAAGAACTTCCTTGGGGTTATCTCCATTTAAAAGAAAAATAAATACAAGTACTTTACTGGAGTATAGGCTCTTGGTTTCAAATTAATAAATCAAGTAATAGTATTTATTGTGGAAGATTGTAGGTTAATAACCTCAATTAGGCTTAGAACAAAGTGAAGTGGTAATGTTTCTGGGCAAAGCCAAGACATCACTACTATGGCCGCTAGTACCAGTAATGGACCGAATGGAGAGACTGATTATATTGGTAACAATACCTGGCATTAAGGATTAGGGTTACCTACTATCGTGGTAAGACTAGGTCAATTGCAAAGACAGATCTCTTCCTATGACTGGTAATACTCTGTCAAGTTGTTGAAGGGAAAGAGAAAATAGCAGAGGACTTCTCCCTGTGGCTTACTTAATGAGTGCATATGTTGTTTGAACAATTTTCCCAGATTATTTAAACAGCGCTTGGATTACACACATTCTGAAAATTTGAAGTAAATCAGAACCTTGCTTACTGTTATTTTATAGCTGATGCAACAGGAATGGTAGAGTATGAAACACAAGAGAAATCCCTGTTTCTGAAAGATTCCTGTGGGTTTCTATACAATTAGGCTGGAAAATTTCTGCTCTTTCATCTTATTCAGAGTTTCTGGTGTGTCCCCAGGACACTGGGCGTGAACAGATAAAAGAGAAACACCCCAAGTTACATAGTGGCTAAAGCGGACTATATCCAGCATGGGGATCTGTTTTGAGTCTAGACTCTAGGTAGGAAATGATCCTCTCAATTAATGGAATTTAAACTTTTACCATAGCTTTTGGAAAAATAAAGATCTATGTAGGTACTATAGCAACAAGAAGATAGAATAAAAAACAAATGATAATAACAAAAACAGAGCAGTTGTTTTCAAGAAATAGAAAACATTATCCCATAACCATAAAAACAAAATCAACAACTAGCATAGATTTATTTAACATTAACTATGTGCCAGACAATGTTGTAATCACTTGTTATTTCTTCCTATCCAAAAAAGCTTATGACATAAGTATTATTATAATCACCATTTTATAAAATAAGAAACTGAGGCACAGGAAGAGTAAGTACCTTGCCCATGGTCACATAGATATTAATCCAGCTAAGAAGTTGAATTCTGATTTAGGCATTTTAACTCTCGAACCAATGTTCTTAATCACTATATTATTCTAATGTAACCAATAGTTTAATGGGCATATTATGCAAAATACAGCCTTCAACTGAAATAGTTTGAACAGACTCAGTGCTTAGGGTCTCTACTTGGAGCATGTTTTTAAAGAAAAGCTAGGCATGAAAAATAAGGATTTTCAATGAAAGGAAAACCACCCTTTTGGAGCTTGTATTTGAGAAAAGCAATTAGAAACACATGAACTGATCAGCCCCACTGGTGAAGGGGTAGGATCCATTTCTTAATGATAGATATTGAAATTTTGAGTCAGAAATCACTGTATATATTCACTGAACACATAAACTATCACTTTTATTGGTGGAGGACGTAATGGGATGGGAAGTGGAATAGGACAGACAGGAAAGAAGGGGACAGGCAGTTACAATAAATCCTTTGTTGCTTTGGCGAGTTCCACATAGAACAATCTAGTCAGAAATGGTTTTAGAACAAGCATCTGAACCAGGTGAACCCTGTTTGATGTTTAGAATCAGAATTCTATCTCCCAGTGTGGGCAGAAATAGACAAATGACACCCCTTACAAAATTCTGAATTGAAGGTAATATTTTGGCCTATGTCATGCTACACAATAGACCCAAGAAGCAGAATGACAGGTTGAAGTCCAAATGTCATAGAAGTTCATAAGGATCATTTTAAGGAAAATCATCTTTTTCCGATAAGGCTTTAAAGCAATTAAGGTTTTCTGTTTTTCTGTTTTGTTTTGTTGTTGTTGTTGTTGTTGTTTTAATCAGCAGGTTAAGGAACAAAGATATCTCAGTTTTGAAGAACAAGGGCTAATAAAACCAGTCTAATCTTCAAAGGTCATGGTGGTTTCCAGGATAGGGGAAGAGAGGAAAGGGGAGTTACTATTTTTTGAGTATAGAGATTCAATTTTTCAAGAAGAAAAAAGTTCTACAGATAGATGATGGTGATTGTTGCACAATGGTATGAATATTCTTAATATCATTATACTTTACAGTTAAAGTGATTAAGATAGTAAATTTTATGTTATATGTATATTATCACAATAAATATTGAAAAAAAGTGCTAAGGGACTGGTGAAGAAAATGACACGCATTTGGAGTAAAATAACATTAACTGTGGATCTATGTTCTATATTTGCTTTGGAAAGCTTAGAATTTATTCTGCTTTTTCAAAAATCCTGAAAAAACTTTGTTTTTATAAGATTATAATTTTTGTGAATTTATATTCTTATGAGACCTTTTAAAGAATTACAGCCATGCGCTATATAACAACACTTTGGTCAATGACAGACCACATAAGCAGTGGTGCTCCCATAAGATTATGTACATATGAGATGATCAAAAACTACGGTGAACGTTTAAATTAAAAGAAAAAACATTACAGTAAAAGACACATTGCCATTAATCCCCCTCAAAATGCTCCCTTTTACTTAGAACGCACTTATCTTATTGTTCTTATCACTTTCTGAAGCAGTTCTGGAAGCCCTCTTTCATGAGTGTCTTTAGTTGCGCTCTCATGGCTGACTTGATGTCCTGAATCGATTAAAAACCTTTACCTTTCATGGTCATTTTAACTTTGGAGAAGAGCCGGAAATCACATGGTGCCAGATCCAGTAAATAAGGTGAATAAGGACACACTGTGATATTTTTATTTGACAGAAATTGTCGTACCAGAAGTGATGTGTGACATGGAGCCTTTCATTGTGATCACAAAATATAGTGAATACTGCTGCTCAATGCCATCCAGAGGAAAGGCAGGGATTTTCAATATAGAAAGTGGTGTGTTAAACCTTAGTAACAGTGTGTGACAAGTTTCAACTTGTTTGGTGCAGTCAGTTGGGTGTGACCTACAGTTGAGGTGTGTTTTAAAACGTGCCACAAATCATCCTCCATCATGACAACACTCCGTGTCACACATCGCTTCTGGTCTATAGCAATTGCTGTCAGATAAAAACATTACGGTACATCTTCATCTACCTTATTCATCAGATCTGGCACTGGGCGACTGCTGGCTCTTCCCCAAAGTCAAAATGTTTCAGGACATCGAGGCAGCTTCAACAGACAACTAAAGACACTCAATCATGAAAGAGGACTTCATAACTGTTTCAGAAACTGGCAAGAACGATGGGATGAATGTGTTCGAAGCAAGAGGGAGTATTTTGTGGGGTATTAATGGCAGTGTGTCTTCTACTGTAATAATTTTTTTTTTTAATTTAAATGTTCACCATATTGTTTTATCATACCTTGTAGCTTAGGTGTTTACTGGGCTATACTATCTAAGTTTGTGTAAGTACACTCTGATTTTTGCATGACGATGAGATCACCTAACCACACATTTCTCAGACTATGTCCCATTAAGCAGCACATGACTATATAAGAAAATACATAATTGTTTTATAATCAGTTTAATTTTTGTTTCACTTATGATTTAAAAGTAAAACAGTACAAATGTTTCATATTTTCAAAATGAAAGATTTGAATGAATTGCAAATTGGTTTGTGATTTAAAAAAAAATTTTAGCTTGCATATTGATATAGGTTTTCATTAGTGTAGTTAGTTGACTTATGGTCTACATTTTAAATAATTAAGTGATAGGTCAATTCTGTTATCAAATTAGAAATGAAATGGAAGTTAGTTATATACTAGATTACACATGATTTACACATGGAATCACAGAATATTAAAACCTTGGGCCATTTTCAACCAAAGACCCGGTTAAAACTCAATAGAAAATGTATCCCAAATATTGTCTTTCACTGACAATAGAAGTGAAAATAAATGTGATAATCCTTATTTTATAATGTTAATATGATTAATTTTTAAAAATCAGGGTCTTCAATATTTTCATAAACACTATGAATTAATGGGTTGAATCAACAGAAGAAAAACACCCCCAAAACACAGGTCATTTGTCACATAAACTGATATTACCACACGCAGCTGTCACATGAATGTCAATAAAAAGCACTAAAGTATAAATAACAGTAGAGCTCTAATGACACAGAAACCTGAAAAAAAAGTTTTGTGAACTATGTTATATGGAGTACCTAAAACAATTTTATCAATAATGCCAATGATTTTTGTTTGTAGTGACAATATTTTAACTTTTTCAGTAAAAATGTAGATTTGTGATTATTCACTACAGAGATTTACTATATATTCCACTCATATTATAAAATGTGTCCAAAAGAACGAAATTTTATTAAAATTGAACTTCGTTGATTCAGAAATGTTGTTATTTCTAAATAGGGTTAACAACCTTTTAAAATAATACTAATGTCAAAACATGACTACAAATGCAGTAAGGATTTTTCCCATTTATTATGTCTGTATAAATTGCATGTTCAGATTTATTGATTTCTAAGTTATGATTGAATGAGGATTAATTTAAATATGTGTCAGAACTCTAAACAATATTGTAAGTCAATTTCTGACCTCCATTATTTTTGTAACACTTATTTGTGCTCAGAAATTCAGTGGAATGCTGTCAGATTAATTGCCTCAATTTTATCCAAGTAATGTTCTAAAGCTTCATATTGACAGGTATACCTGTCTTCTGTTAACTATATATCCCAGGGCCATTTAAGCCTTTAACTATTATTAATTGTGGCTGTTAGAGTTATACATTATCATATAAAGCTAGTATCAAGTAGTTTTCCCTAAACTTGGATTTCTCATCACTTATCCGTATAAGTGTATACTCTGAAGTCATTTTTCAATCTAATATAAAAGAAGAAAATTGTAGGCTCTGTGGTTTTGATGGATTACGTTGTGCTATATGATTCACTGCATTATACTATCCTTCAGCTCTCTCTTACATTATTTTTAGCCAAAGCCTAAATTAATGTTCTGGTTTTGATACTTAAATATTAAATCCAATTAAATTAAGGAATTTACCTAGTTTGAATATGATGCATCTTGTTTTTATTCAACCCTAATAATGTAATAGGCATTATAGATTGGTTTTGTCTTTTCATCTTTCTTCTCCAAAGTTTTTCTACACTCGCACAGTTTCCGAGCATCTTTTACATTTGTCTTGGTTTGTAGTGTCCCTTCAGTTGTGTTTAGAATATTCTGCGTCTAGGTGGTATTTTACTATAACTCTAGCATTCTGAATTAGGCAACGGTATGTGTCTCTACCTGCATTTCTTTAAATATTAAATAGACACTTAGGCATGTGTCTATTTGGTGGACTCTGTGTCCACTATCTTAGGACAGTTTTCCTTTTTATCCTACTTAACTGGTGTCTAAACGATAATGAAGCTCATCTAAATATGGAAGAGAAATGGCATTAAGATCCTTTCATGTTTAAGTCCTGATGCTAAAGACCATAAGATGCCAAGGTCTCACCAGGAAAAAACAGTGGAGTTCGAAGGACCAAGGGGAAAGGCTGCAGTGGCAGGTTGATTTCTGTCTCTTCTGATATGGTGTCTCCCTTCTATCCTATATCCCCACCTCCCCTGGGCCTATAAAGCTGGGTTATAACATGCTGTGTGGAGCTAAAATGAAAGAAAGGCTGAAAATCTTTCTTTCAGAGCCTAATTGTATCCTTATTATTAGACATGGGTGATTCTTGCCCCAGTAACAATTTATGCTTATATTGAAAATGTTTATAGGAAAGCAGTATGACACCGTAGACAGACCATTAGGTGTTGATGTTCTTCAAGCTCAGTCCTGGGCATTTTTGTTAATCTCTCTCTCTCTCTGTTATGCTAGAAGATACTATTTACTATGTTTTCCCAAAAATAAAACTTAGCTGGATAATCAGCTCTAATGTGTCTTTTGGAGCAAAAATTAATATAAGACCTGGTCTTATTTTACTATAAAACCAGGTATAATATAATATAATATAATATAATATAATATAATATAATATAATATAATATAAAATATACTATACTATACTATACTATACTATACTATACTATACTATACTATACTATACTATACTATAATATAATATAATAAATACTGGGTCTTACACTAACTTTTTCTCCAAAAGACGGATTAGAGCTGATTGTCCGGCTAAGGTCTTATTTTCGGGGAAACAGGGTACTTACTTGACTTTAAGTAAAACCTTAACATTGGTGACTTCAAATTTCTAACTGCACTACTAGAAACTGTCCTTCACAACCCACTCTATATCATTAGCTAGTTTTCTACTTGAATCTTCATTTGGTTCTCATACGGCTCTCAAGCCTATCAAGTGTAAACATGAACTGCTAACTTCTCTCCTGAATCTGTCTTCTACATTTCCCTAATCTTTTTCACCTCGATGATGGCACAGCACACCATTTAGTGACTGGGACAAGCCAGAAACTTAGGGTCAAGTCGCTTTCCTTACTCACTCCCATCTCACATTCCCATCTACTATGTGTCACCTCATTCTGTCAGTTTCACCTCTAAATTTTGTTCAAATGTATATTATTCACTTCTGTCCACCTCCATTGCCCCACTTTGTAATCTACTTTTGCACTTCTATAGTAGCTCCATCAGTGGTCTCTCTACATCACTCCTAAACCCCTCTAATTATTTTCCTACACAGTGGGTAATCTTTTTTAAAAAACATAAATTAGATCATAACACTTTCCTCTGCTAGAAATCTATCAAGCCTTCATTTGAACTTGGAATAACATTCAAACTTTTTAATGTGGCACCTGTCTATATTTATATCTTTCTCTCTCCATGTTGGCATCCATCACTGGTCACTATGCGCCTCTTACACTTCATTTCTGACTCCTCTTAAAACTTTCTGCCCCAGGGCCTTCCTACAAATCATTCATTGTGCCAGGAACTGTTACCTGTTCACCTGGCTGATTCTTCCTCATTAAATGTTATTTCTTCAAGAGGCCATCCCTGTAAGTTCTGCCAGTTATGCTCTTCCATTCTCTGTTCTTTTATTTCACAGCATTCAACATTTGCGATAATTAGTTTTGTGTCTACTTGCATTGTGTTGGCCTGCTACATTAGACTCTAAGCTCTATAAGGGATGGGGCATGTTAGTTTTATTCACCACTGAATCCCTACTGTCTATTACAATGACTAGCACATGGAGATGCTGTGTAAATAAATATTTTAGTATTGACTAAAATATATATACAGTGCTGTATTTCAGTCCTCAGAGTAAATGTGTAAAATTTTTTCCTTTCATCAAATGGATTCCAAAGCAAGGCTTTCAGAGTTATGAAAAAAAAAAAAAAGAGAGAGAGAGAAAAGGTTCTTCTTCCTTAAAGTCTAACAATACAATGCACACAGCCAATACATGGACCTGTATTTGGATCTGAAATCCATTATTGCCATTTACTAACTTTGTGACTTTGCAAAAATCAAAACCATTCTGGGTCTTTCTTCACATGTAAAATGAGAGTCTTTATTTGACCAGCAAACTCTATGGTGTATTATAAAGGTATAAAGTGATAATGTGCATAGATGTATTTTGTACTAGTAAAATATACAGAAATTTGAAAAATTATTGCTCTGGGGCTGTTAGATATCAATGTGAAAATATGTATGTTTATTGTTGGTACCCTTCTTCTATCTCATTGCTCTGCTTCTAATGCATCTGTAGTTTCAGACACCAACTATTTAAAGCATACTATAACAGTTTGCAAGGTATGAATATAGTTTCCTAAATGAGAATGAGGGGACCTAGTAAATATTTACTAGTAATATATGAGTAAATATAGGTGTATTAGTGTATATACTTTGTGACAATTAGGATCCAGGTAGGTGGATTGGCCTGTAGCTGATTTTAAAGACTCAAGGCATTACTTTTATCTTTAAACAAGTCTGAAGTGTACGTTTTATATATCACCATCTAGTGGTGACCAGTAGAACAAACAAAAGCCCCATTCATGCCTACGAGTTATGTAACAGCACACTGGTTTAGAAAGTGTCAGTGACCGTCTTAAATATCTTGCCTGTGCAAGTTGTGTTTACCATTTGCTGACTATAATATTTGAGCATTATATAAAGAGTAACTTTCTTTAGAAATCTCTACAGAAAGCCAACCAGTTTTGCTGATGCAACGGTGTATTTGAATAGTGCATTATTTTATCCACTTCAGTAGCGTCTAAAGAATGTATTATTTAAAATAAAAATGTAAAATTAAATGTTTACATAGAAATGATACCCAGTGTTGAGTGTTTTCTCCAGTAAGATGACATTTGTACTGATACTGCAACACTTTCTCACTTGTTGTACTTTTGGTTTTCAGAGGAGGTATCTGAGGTCATGAAATGTAGGACAATAAAATAAACTGCACTATAAAAAAAGGAGCCACCATTTTGTATCTCCCTCTGGTTGGCAAACTGACATACATGTTCTCACAGTAACCCACAGGTAGGTATATGACTATAGTTGCAGAGATGATGAACTGGATTCAATAAGTTACGTGACTGCCCAACTTTACAGAGCAAAAAAGTCAATCTATTCGTGACTGAGAACTTTATTTTTTAACTGAACCACTCTGCCTGAAACATTGGCAGTAGTACTTCTGAGCTCTACCCAATGAAAAAAATGATACTCCTCCCTCATACACACACACACAATCTTTGGATTGAATGTTAATTAATTTTAATAAAAGCTCTTAACATTTTAGTTCCACAAATATATTTGACTGGCTCAGCAGCTGTAGCAGAGGCTGTTGGGGCTTCAGCCAGGTTCCTTTTTGTGGGGATGTTGCAGTGCAACATCCATCCCCCAGCTGCTGTCAGTGTTGGCTGCAAAATCTGCACGGGTACAATTTTCTTTTTCTTTTTCTTTTTCTAAATGTCATGTTGCCTGGACATGTCTGTGAAATTATGCCCACCTTCTACCCCCTGGTAGCCCTCAGCAACCAATAACTGGCTAACATAGGGGCACAAAGCTTGGTGGTTTTGCCTCAAGGTGGGACAACTCTACTGTGTTGATCATGTTCCAGAGCTCCCCGTGGGTCAGGGTGATGCTGAACTTGAGCTGAAACCTCATCACGACTTGACTTCTGTCCCTTCCCTATTCTCTTCTCTCACTCCAGTATAAGTTTCTCCTACTGGCATTCCCTTGCATAAGAATCCTTGTTTCAAGCTGTCAAGCTCTTTTTCTAGAGAAATCTGATATAAGAGAGCAACTTGTGCAGTTTCACTACTTATTTTTAAAAGCGCATCTTGGCAATGGGGCAGCAATTTTACATAGGTACAATTTGGCAAATGGAGTATTTTGCTTACCCATGGGTCCTTGTTAACCAGATAAATATTACATGAAAAACACTTCAGGAAAACAAAATCCTCATAGTATAAAATGTTAGAACTGTCTCCTTGGAAAAGTAAAAAAAAAAAAAAGGAAAGATAAAAAGGATTGTACAATGCCAGTAAAATATAGCAAAATGTAGCTAACTAAACTGTGTAAACAAAACACAATTTCCTCCTTGAATTTTGCTCCTGGGGATGGCAATACCATCTTAAGAGAAGAAACAAATTTCCATTTCTCCTTACGAAATAGAAAATAGAGTGCTTTACCAGATTGTAAAGTTACTTAGTAGCAAATTTAATGTTATTTATTATTTCACACAGACCTTATTTTCTTAAATCATCAGGAATAAAAGAAACATTAAAGAAAATAGAGCACGAGGGAGAAAGTGAATTTTTTCTACATCAATCATTTATGTGTCCTCCATCACATTTTGTAAATTTATCACCAAATGAATACCACCACGGGGAAGGCAGAATTGCTTGGTTTTTGGAGCCCTCTAATTATTGTCCAAATTTTCATAAATTTCTACTTAGAAAGAAATCACGGACTTCGATGTCTTCACAGAGTTTCAGTCTCTGTTGTAAATCCTTCACTTAGTTTCTCTTAGAGTAGTATTTATTTTTTTTTCCTCACCTATTCCTTCCTTTACTGTAGTCCTGCTTTCTCAAAGTCAAGTTCAAGGATTCATTCAGACTGCTTGAATAAGAAACTATTGGAATTGAAGCTCAAGAATCTGCACATTAAAAACACTTTAAGCCCTTAAACTTGCACAATGTCAATTGTAGCTTTTTTGAGATGGTGTCAGTGATCTTCAAATCAGTGTACATGTTCCCTTGGGAGTCACAGAGACTGTCCTTGGGTACGTGATCACATAGCTGTATGGTAATCATTTTCTAGTATCTCAACTTTTACACCGACTCTTTCCTAAAATTGGTTCACATCATTCTGGTTCACAGCACTCTGTTTTTCCCTTTCCAAATTCCTTTTATCATCTTTTTCCTACTTGGCTAAAGAAAAGGATATCACTACCCTGGGTTGAACCAAGTCAGCTGTGCCCAAACAAGGGGCAATTAGGAAACCCTTGGCCTCTAATGGAAGAGTCTTATAGGGAAGCAAACAGCCTTGACAAGGACCATTGTAGGTAGTTGTGTCTCTTTTTCCACCAAACCAAAATCGCAGGGCAAGGTCCCATGCTTCTGTTAGACGATCTCTTTTTATCTATCATCTATCTATGTATCCATCTATGCATCTATCTATCTATCTATCTATCTATCTATCTATCTATCCATCATTCTACTTTTTATCTCTCTATCCAGAATTCCAAACAGATGATCATGTTGAGAACGCATGTTGACAATTTTATTTGAATTGATAATGAAATACGCCTAATTTGGCTGATTGGTTTGATAATAATGACTGGCTTTTTACCATTTATCACAAATTGAGTAATTTAAATCTGCAGATATAACCTTTTGTAAAAATATATTTATGGCACTCGTACAATATACAAATGTTGGAGATAACATCCTTTGTGACTATGTATTTTTATGAAATAATTTGAGATACCAACTTTGTGTGAGAGTATATATTATTTTTTGAAGTTTTCAGGCATATGTGAGGGAAAAGAAGCACTTTGCTCAAAATTTTCACACCATCTCTCCTATACAATTTCCAAAGCAAACAATAGACTCTGCAAAATGAGCAAGTCTGCAAAGGATCCACTCATATTCTCTTTTAATCCTTGTTAGCTACCATTCAATCCAAGAGGAGTATCAGAGAGTGTCTGTATTGAGATAAGCACAGCAGAAAAACCTGGAGAAAATTCCAATGATATTGTAGTATGTGTGTTTAGAGAAGGATTGATATTTGACAACATATACCTACCTATATGCATGAATCAAGGTAGAAAAAATAATGCAAAACAGGGAAATGGAAGAAAATTTCATGCTATGATGGTCATTTTGAGTATTGGTTTACTCAATTAAAAATCTTAACCATTCTACTATTTCCAACTATAAAATCTAAATTTGTGAAAATTCTAAGTGGCATTAACAATTTTTAAAAGAAGATCGTTAGTTTTCATAATTCAAAAGATAAACTGTTAGCTCAGTTTTTGATAGAGAAACACACAAGTCTACTTTAAATAGTCACATAAATTAATTTACATGTAAAAGAGTTAACTGTATAGTTAAGTTGATTTTTTAGAAGAATCTCTTACAAACCTCTCTCTTCCCCTGGAGTATATTCAATCACTATCAACATATCATGGAGAAAAATGTAAAGACAGTGTTTATGCATTCAATACAGAAAAAATACATTTAGCATTTGCTGGTTTTGTGATAGTCTCTTAGGATCACATTTTACCGTAGTCTTAAAATATTCTTCAATTCAAGCCCATATTTTAAAATGTTCAAAACACCCAGGGAAAGTATAGGATTCTATCAAAAGACAGGACACTGTTTATATGATTGGCATTTAAAAGTTATCAAAAATTCTCTGTAACATTACTTGTAGCATGAAAACCATGAATGTCCTAGAAGAGACAATGAAAACACTAGCTAACATGAAAAATAAGATGCATTCAGTGTTCAACGGCTTTTGTGATTTTTTTTTTTTTAATGTGAACTGCATGTTTTATTTACAAAAAAAAAAAAAAAAATCCCTTTTAGTTTTCTAGTCTCAAAAGCCAGCTCTCCCATTATTATTCCGCATTAGTTCCATTTGCTGATTTGATGAGTAAAGGCCTGGTGGCCAGATGCAAATTTTGCTTTCTGATGTTAATTTAACAAGCAGAATAGCTGTGAGTGTGTCATTTGCCAGCCAAAAGTTTGGAGGAGTCCGGAGAGTGGTTGTGAGAAGTCCTGCACAAATCTAAGCAAGAGAAGGTATTTATATGGATTAACTTTTTGGTTCTGCAAGTGAAAATTTATAACTCAAAGGGAAGAAAACCATGTTTTTTTTGTGTAAAAAATTGAGCTCTTTCCTGGTCAAGGGATGTTGCTAAGGATAAAATAGTACTCCTAAATCACACCCAGACCCATGAGAGATGAGGAATCCCACATTTGAATCAGAGTGACTATCATAAAATTAGCTGACTTTGATCTGAGTAAACATCAAGTTACAAAGATAGATGTGTTATTTAAGAAGTATGGGATTAATTGCATTAACAGATTTTCACATTTGGACAATGTTGACTAATGGGAGTTCAGTATTCCTAAAATTAGTATTCAGGACCATAACAGGGATACATAAGGCTAAGGAGAGACTTAGAAGTAAAGCTGTCTTTCCTCTGAAGACTGAGCTATTACATTTGTAAAGCCTTTGAATTTTTATGAATATGAAGAAAAACTCTATGTGGATTAGATGCCAAAGAATGTTTAGTTTTTAAATATAAAGAAATCTATACGTATCTAGCTTAATGAGCTCCTTTGATTCAAAAACATGGAATTTCAATATATTTAATTTATGATTCGAAGAATCACAGATAATTAAAATAACTGCACCTAGACTTAATTTTTAGGCATTGCATTTTGGTTGTACCTAAACAAAGACCAAGTAAAAAGGACACATACTTTATCATGTAGTGCTTGACACACAGTACTTGCTTTAGAAACATGTATTGAATGACTGAATATACCACATCTTTGAAAGATTGAATGGGACAAAAATAAGTCTCCTTATAGATCCTTATTATACTTTCAAATATACTTAATGGCATGTCTCATTAATGCTTTATTGGCAGTGTCTCTCAAATTTCAACTGCAGATTTTTATTCTCTAGCTTTAGTGAACCAATCTCACATGGTCAAGTCAGAGGTTGAGCCACGTGAAAGCTATTTAGGTAGGAGGGGAGACAAAGGAAGAACGAAATCTGTGCAGAGGTACTGGGGCAGACACTGATCTATTTAGTTTCTCATAACTTGAGTGTCTCATGGTTCTAGATGCAGCTGCTAGAGCAGAGCCTCTGCTTTCAAAATCATATATTCTAAAGGTCTCTGCAATCTGCAAATCTCTTAGAGAAAAAAAATGCACTATGATAATAGATGGGAGGAGTCATGGATAGAGGGAATAGCTCAAAGTACGCTTTTGTAATTTGTAAAAAAGTTTGGAAACCATATCATTCGCCTCATTTTATTTTCTCTTTACATGATTTTCCTCTGTCCAGCAGAAAAATGGGGAGGCTAAGATATATGGAGTCACAAGAACAATCACAGAGAACTAGAAAGCCAAGATTTGGTTAGGCAGATTTCTGTTAACCAGAGGTTCTTTCCATTATTTATTATGGCAGACATTGTTATTTATATAACAATCCCCAACCCTCTTCCAAGCTGCCTTCTCCTATAGAAGATGAAAGACCCTCTTTCCCAGTTTCCCTTGCAGCTAGGGAAGCATACTGGTCGCATCTCAACAATGAGAGGTAAACTTAAATTGCTGATATTTTCTGGAAAAGCTTTTGCTTTCTGATAAAGTAACAAATACCAGGGGTGTCAAAAAAATGTACACATTTTAAGAGATGTTATCTGTGCATTACTTTTCGAAGTTGAATTGAATTACAGAAGCAATGTATAGTATGATGTTCGTTCAAAAGATTGTGTTAATCAAATGAAAGCTACTGTCACTTATTGTATTAAAATTTTAATACAGTGTTTTCCTTTCTTAAGACGTGTATACGTTTTTTTGACATCCTCTGTGTTGTTGAATGAATGATGGGTGGATGGATGAGTGCTGAGGTTTCATAATTAGAACAAATGGTAAAACTGGATTGCCATGATTTTATTTTGCCATTTTGGAGTGATGTAAAACACTAATATGACAGTATAAAATACTGATAGATACCTTACAACATAATACCTCTCACCTGCTAAGAGGCTTGGTCGAGGTCAAGGCATAGCTGAGAGGTATTTAAAACAAGAGAATATTCTTATTGATTAAAATATAAATATAATGGAACTTGGTGTGTGTGTGTGTGTGTGTGTGTGTGTGTGTGTGTGTGATAAATGCACATATATTTAAGATAGAGCTATTTTATGAGTTCTTTCAGGAACTATATAGTGGTTCCTGAAAGAGTAAACCTTGAAACACTTCTATTTGCTCTTCCATTAAAACAGACTGTACATTGCATACATTTCTGTATTGAGCTCTTTCCCATCCAATAAGGGAAAACTCCATTTTGGCCACTCATAGTAAACGAGGTCAGCTTAGTATTCATTCCTTCCATCCATCCCTTCTCTTCCACGTGGCACATATGTTCCAGAGCACTTCATGCAGGTTACTACAATGGGAGGAAGGGAAACTTTGTGGTTCTAGGCCACTCTCATTCTTCATGTAACATCTACTAATGTGTCTGAAAAATCCCTTCATTCCCTACCATATATTTTGTAGAAGAGTCAACTAAATCATTCTGTCACAATCCCCCCACCCACCCACGGGACTCATCTACAAGTAACTTCTTTTTCTCTCTTATAGTCTCCCCTCCTCCTGGCCCCAGCCCATAGATTATTCATTTAGCTAAAAGGAGGGAAGACCTCAAATAATTAGATTGTCACAAATCTTTGTGTTTTGTACCCAGGCCATAGATTTAAACTTGAATAGTAAGAATCAGATGCTTTATACTCTGGCTTCATTTTGAGCTATGGCAATTCTTCCTTGTGGCAGTAGAGAGCTCACTGAGAGCAGTTCTATGGTGAAAGACATTGTGGTGGGGAGAAGATGGCATGGAATTCTTTACTTAACATCTGAGAATGTCGTTCCACCATTTACCCAGTACAGTTCATTAAGAGAATTAATCCCTTAATTTTCAGTTCATAGTCATTAATGTATTAATTTAGTTTTTATTTTTTTAAACATTTGCTATTTATTCCACACCTGGTACAGTGCTAGGTATGTCCACATGAGTGCTAATGAAGACAGACCAGAACTCTGCCTTAATAGAATTTATACTGTAGTCAGGGAGAGAGATTGTAAATTAAATCAGTAGGAAAAAAAACCCATAATTACAGACTGTGCAGGTTGATATGAAGGAATAAACAGAGCGAAGGGACAAAGGGATGATCGTGGTGTGTGTGTGTTGCAGGGCTACTCTAAATACAAGGGAGACGTGCCTCTGCTCCCTGATTTCCATATAACTCCACATCTGTCCCATTCAGCCTTTTGCCCCTTAGTCCTGCATCACACAGGTGCAGTTGGTTAGGTCTCCATTAATTCTGTCTCCTTCATCCTGCCAGTCTGCCTGCTCTGTGAAAATTTCTCAGACCACTTCAGTTTTATGCAGCTCCATTCTTTGGAATAAAATAACATATATGCTTTTTATATATCTGTTTAATGTTTAAGGAAATACCTCAGTAATTTCTCTAGTCTCTTGTCTCTATATGCAATTAATATCATCATTCTGTAAACTCTTCTTATTAGATAGGAATTAATTCAGGGACCTTTAATACAGGTATATCTGTTTGTGCTAGTATGTTTTGTTCTTTTTGCTATTTTGCTCCAAATTAGTATTCTCATTTCGAAACACAAAGTAGTTCTACCCAGTAACTAAGAAATAAGCTTCTCTACAATAAACAGAAGTTATCAGATACATACTATGTGGCAGGAATTGTACTCACTAATTTACATAAAGTGTATCATTTTTTTGGATATAATAACTTTAAGAGAGAGGCAGACTCACTAGAACTGTCTGTACATGCTGGATTAGAGAGGAATCTGCTTATAAAGCAATGTTGCCTCCAAAATGACCACTTTTTGAAGCATTTTTCAGCCTCTGCATAAGTCAAATTTTGTGCGTGTGCAAATCTACCTTAATTGACAATCAGTATGCATGTTAATTTTTTGATGTTAATAAGCACAACTATTGATGTTAATAAGCAATGTGGTCCTAAAAGCTCCAGCTGCCTCTAATTTTATATCCATAGCAATGTTCTAAGTGAAAATGGAAAAACTAGATTTCTTTTAAAGACTTGAAATCATTATATTTATTTTGTCATTAAGTTATTTATATTTTAATGAAGGCTTTCTATTGGAATTAAAATTCATTTTACAGAAGCCTATCTCCCTAAGAACTCAATGAGTAAAATGCAAAAATTTGAAAGCTTTAGGTTTTCAGTGATAAAAAGTGATTTGTTGAATAATATGGCAATTATTACACATATAAATCCTACTATGAGATCAGCCAGCCATATGCTGCCCTTTAAAAGAATCCAAAACTGCTGACAGATATCTGAGCGGTATCAGGCAATAGATTTTTATCAAATTATGCCCTTTTGTTTCTGGCTCTGAAACTGGCTGCAAATTCACCCTTACGAAATGTACAGGTAATATCCACCAGTATCTGGCCTTATAAAATACTGCAGTTCTTCCAGAGAACATTGTGGAATTAAAATAAATGCTTACATTTTTTTGCTGTTATGTAAGGCAAAAGAAATGAGTCCAAACACTCATCTGTTATGGGTTAGCCCAGCTATACCAATTTTGTTAACAGCAAACTAGTGAAGATTAGCGATTACAGAGAGAATATGTTGGGATGAGTGGTATCAATAAAGCTTGAAAAGATTTCAACTAACCTTATATTTATGTGATAAATAAGTTCTTGTGGCTTTTAATATCAGATAATTATGATCAAATTTTATTTAAATAGTAACCAGGAATCAAGCATTTTATCATCTATGTGAAAGCAACATAGATATGTATCATATGTAAATGTAAAGTGAAGAAGAAAATATCAGAATTCAGTAGTCGCCCCCTTATACACTGCTTCGTTTTCCATGATTTCAGTTACCTGCTGTCAACTGCTATTTGAAAATATTACATGGAAAATTCCAGAAATAAACAATTCCTAAGTTTTAAGTTGCACACTGTTCTGAGTAGCGTGATGGAATCTTGTGCTGCCCACCTCTATCCTGCCCAAGGCGTGAATCCTCTGTTTGTCCAGTGCATTCATGATGGATACGCTCCTCGACCATCAGTCACTTAGCAATTGACTCGGTTATCAGACTGAGTGTTGCAGTATCGTGGGCAGTGGCAGTGCTCATGCTTAAGGAACCCTTATTTTACTTAAAATGCCACATTCACACAACTTTTATTACAGTAGATTGCTATAATTGCTTTGTTTTATTACTATTGTTAATCTCTTACTGTGCCTGTTTTATAAACATTATCAGAGGTATATATGTATAGGAAAAAACATAGTATATATAGGGTTCAGTACTCTCCATGGTCTCAGGAATCCACTGAGGGTTTTGGAACACATCCCTCATAGATAAGGGGGGATTGCTGTACAGGCATATTTATTTTATTTGACATGTTGTTGCAAAGCTGGTGCTGATATGTCCGTTGTTTTTTTGTTTTTTTTTGTTTTTGTTTTTTTTAATTTTTGCTACTAGTCCATGATGAGTTCAGTAAATAAATTGAAAGCAAGCATTTATGAATTTGTACTATAAATAAATGTATAGTAAATATCACATTTAGAATAAGTACTGACCTAGACTATACTGAGATCATGTGGCAGCTTTTTTGTGGAAACCTTCAAGTGTTTTAAGAGATGTACTTCTCATGTGGCTTATACTTACCTCAGCCACTTGTGATTGTTTCTCTATAATCTCAGATTGGGTATTCTACCCATGGAGGGTCAATGAAACCTTTGGGCTTCATAAAAGCATGTTTGAGGAAAGGACAAGAAGGCTCTATTCCTTACAGTGAAAAAAAAAAAAAAGTTAGGTATTGAGAGCTGACGCTAAAAGCTCTGACTACATGGGTGGAGAGAATAATATAAACAATCAAGACAGCTTCTGAGCAAAAATAAGGAAAGAGTGAAGAGCTGACCTATCCCTTCAACCCTTTTCCCTGCCCTCCTTTCTACAAGGGCTTGCTGTGTAACAAAGTTCAAGTCGATGAGCTGTAAACAAAAGTCTGTTAGTGTTTTTCTGGGAGAGTTTTCGCTTTCTTTACTGAAGGGTCAAAAGCTGCTCTTGCCTCTCCTCTGCCCTCTTCCTCTTAAGCCTAGAGCTGCACTGCAGCAGCCACCTTTCAGCTAAAGGGGAGCAGAATATGCCACCCTAAAATATGCCACTTTGGCATATTATTTTGAATGAAGTTACTTAAGAAACAGCCTACACAAGGACACCACTCCTCTCTTTTGTGGCCCTGTGAGCAGGAACTAAATCTCTCATGTGAAAGGTACCCTTCCTGTAACAGGAGGGTAGAAGGCGTCCTTATCACCAGAGACAGAATTTAGGGCTGGGAAGCTGTAGAAACAATCCTTATTACTCTGTCCGTCACTAAGTTGTTACCCCAAGCCCAAACTCCTTTGTCTGGTCATTTCTTCACAAATTTATTGTTTCCTTGTCTAAAAGGTATAAAAGCGGCCTGATTTGGTTACCTCTTTGAGTCTTATATTTTAGGGGCTCCCATATATATATATGAAGTTAAATTTGTTTTTTTCCTGTTAATCTGTTTTATGTAAATTTAATTATTATACCAACCAAAGATCCTGGAAGGGGAGAAGGCAAAAGTTTTGCTCCCCTACACAGCCAAGAGAGAAAGGTCGAAAGATTTGCAGGGGTGTATGGCCTGCCATCCTGAGCCTCCATACCAACAGGAGTAACTTCGTCTCCAGAAGTCCTGGACAGGAAAAAAAATAACTCTTTTTTTTTTTTTTTACTTCTCCTTACCAGATATTCTACTATTTGTTCCCAAGTGAATTCCTTTCTGATAACAGGACACAGTAATCTCAAGAAGAAAATTTAGGCAACATATGGAGACAGAAACGGACGTGCTTATGATTAAGCCTGAGCTCAGAGAGCCACGATTGAAAAATGTGTAGTAGATGTTTACACTGCCACATTGAGAGAAACAGGCAGCAATTCAAAAAGGGATGGGCCATCTACAAATACAAAATCATGTTTTTGAAAAGAGGAAGAAAAATGAAACTAGAGATTACCACCAACCTGCTATATTAGGAAAATACTGAAAGGTTAGAGTCACTTATTCCAACAAGTATGTGAATATTTACCATATGTCAAGCACTTCATTGCTATAATTTCTTCTAGAGTCCCTAATTATTTGGGATATTAGAAGTACACAACCAATGGCCATAGTGATAAAATAGCTTAATTTTTAAAGTGTATATTTTACTCATTTTTCAAAATTTTTGTAGAGAGATGTGGAAAGGATCTGAGCAATGGATCTAGTATTTTTGTACAATAAGGTGACATGATCCTGGCACCCTATAAAGAGATCAATCCTTAAAATGGCTAAAAGGCAAATTAAGTGTGAAAATTACAGAATTTACTGAAGCACTTGATTCAGGTTTGATCCCGATGCAGCACATGAATACTTAGATATCTTGTAAATCTGCATCACTATAGTTTACAAAATTATGCAGTAGCCATAAAAAGACTGAAAGTTAAAACAAACAAACAAACAAAAACTAGCCATTTTCATCCTTATCATGAAATACAGATATCTAATGCACACATCTGTCATCTTATAACACTTACATTGAACAGAAGAAGGAATTGCAAAACAGGTTTATTATTTTTTAACCTTGGTTGTATAATGTACACGTTAGTCTGGTATATAATGTATATATCAATCTATCTGTTAAATAGTCTATCTAAATTATTCACAACTATTTTAGATTATACTTTCTGAAAAGTTAAGGGCCAACATTATGAATGCCCAATATACTAGTAGAATCATTGGTATATTTACTTTTAAAATGAGGAAACAGATTACATATACTCTCATAAATAAGAATAATAAAATGAGTAAGCTGATAACTACAGAGCTTATTATCTACTGTGAAATATGTCTAGATTCTTAAGTTTAAGTTTCCTTTTCTCTTGTTACAGTATTTTTTTTTCCCATCTCCAGCAAAAGGTAGAAAAGAGAAAGAGAAAGCAATAAACTGTCAGTTCATTTAACTCCATGAGCAATCTAGAGGAAAATATATAGAAGATCAGAGACCATGAACATAGGGTTTTAAATCATTGTTGCATTTCCTGTTCTTGATGACTCTGTGTGTGTCCAGGACTGTGTGTTGGTGGCAGCACGCAGTACTGATTTTAGGTTTCATCCAAGAACATACTTCAAGTCACCGTGATAGAAGGGGCATGGCAGTTAGAGACGCTCTTAATCATAATCTTTACTAGGCTGGAACCATTTTTTAAAATATTTCTTATAGGTTACATATTAACGTAAAAATGAAAACCATCTGCTTGACTATTGGATACTTGTTTTGATGACAATATATAATTTTATATCTTATGAAAGTGACAGCAGCAGAGACTTGTAAGACTTGTTTGATAAAATTTAAACCTAGGTGTGTGAAGAAGGAAGTGAAAGTGCTAGAGCCAGACTCTAGCAATTTGAGTGCTCTTTGCAGAGATGCCCACGAGTGGAGCAGTTTACCTGCTCCTTCCTCCATTATGTTTCTTCACTGTGTTTATACAGTGGTATTGGTAGCCATCAGAGGCAGGAAATGAGAAAAAAGACTGCTCAGAAAACAGAAAGCTATGTGAACCTCCCCACCTTCTGGGAATCACCTTGATAGAGAGAAGCACATGGTATTTTCTGCCATGCCGAATCAGAGACCTCGATTTTGTATTACTACCTTTAACCAAGAAGTATGACACCCCTTCTCTCTGCTCATTAGATCATGTTAGGTTGACATGCTTCTGTCAGCTTAGTATTGGAGAGAGATGCATTATAAGCACATAAATTTTAAGTATAAAAATCACATTTCTCATTTTTAGATAGTTTTTTGTTATATATGCTCACATTTATTGCTTTTCCTCCTTCCTAGATGTTCCCTGTTCATCTATAGTCTGACTATTGCTAACTTAATGCCTTTCAAAAATATTTCTGTCATGTTTTTGTAAAATTATTTCTAAATTTAGTTGGAAAACAGTAACTAAGTCAGTAAAATTAGCCAGAAATCTTCTTTACTTTTGGATAGCACAAAATACTTGTACTTTTAATAAAACTGATAACTAAACCAGCCAGAGATGACTGAGAGAACACAGATTTTTAAATGCAATCCATTCAGGCCACAAGTGGCCTCGGATAGGTTTGGCTTGAGTTATAGACTAGGAAAGGTTAAAGGTCACTTTGTATTAGGCTAATATTATATTAGAACTTGCACATTCAGCCTGAGTTATTAATTATTCCAGTAAATTTCTTTAGGTATAAGAAAAACCTAATCCTGGAACCACCATCAGAGACTAAATTGCGATGACACCCATCACAATTTGTATCTATTCAATAACATGTGGTTGGCCCAATTCCGAGTATCCAGACCTCTTTTTTTCTTAGTTTTGTGATTATTCTATATTGTCACAGTGAATGTTGGTTCCCTGAAAGATCTTGTTTATACTGAATTAACTGATTATTCAGAGGGAGGATGAATGTTGACTGAGAAAAAGACGGTTTGTAATTAAATTGGATGGACAACATAATCTATTTAAGTTTATTAAAACTTATTTTGGGAATACCTGGACTCTGAATGCTATTCCAGGGATTATAATAGGACTACATACTAATTCTGACTTCTGGCTTCTTTTTGTGGTCAATTGTCCTTTTATACTGAGGTACTACAGCGATTGCTTCTTTACTCATTGCAGACCACTGTGGCATCATATGAGAAAAGAGGATTAGAACAAAAAATTCCCACTCTGCTCTGGACAAGTCTCCTAAATACTATGAAATATGCAGAAATATCAAGCATGTTTTATTCTTCCCTCAGTATGTGTGAAGATGTAGAAACTGGAGTACAGACTGTTGGGTAAATTCCTAATGTTTCCCTAAATTACTCTCCAATGGTAGGCAATGTAGGTACTGTAGTCTCTGGTGCTTTTATAATATGTACCCTCATATTAGTAAAGCTGATATTAGATTGTCATGAAATGGCAGATGAAGGATGCTTGACATTATTTATTGGTACAGTTTCATATACAACTGTGGTATTTATCTAGGGGTATTTATATAATAAAATTGACAGTCTCTTCCTGTTAGAAAAACTGCTAACTGATCTAAAGTATTCTAACACCAATTATATATTTTTCTGAAAAATAATAACAAATACAAATTGTTAAATTCTAGGCATATGAAACCATTTTTTTAGTCATAACGTTCCTTATGATTTCAAATTAAGTTGAAATATACCAGTTTTATGTAATTGACAAATACCAGTTGGCTTACTGCTGCTGAGAAACCCAGACTCACAAGTACATGTAAATATTATCTGATAGTTATTGTCCATAAGAAAGCTTCCCGTAGCCATAAATCTTTCTAAGCACATTTATTGTATGCCTGTTCTGCTGAGGGCATTGTCTGTCAGATTTGTTTTGTTTTACTTTTTAAGTTATCTCAGACCACTTTTGCTAGTTCTATAATAAACAACCCAGTTTAGAAGGAACAAGGAAGAAGTCGAGAAGACAGGAGAGGCCATTCTATGGGGAGCATATTTTGACATAATGGAGCAGTTTTTCATGGAAGAGGAATTGCTCCTTTGGGAAAAGATGTGGCTAAAAACAGATGGTATTTGCTAAGTAAAATTGACGTATGCAGGTAATGAGTTGCTTCTACAAAAGAAGCTGTTTATCCACTGAGGTTTCAATACTATGGGGCCTAATTATTCCTGACACATTGCCCATTTCATACATTTACAATATTATGGCTAAATAGGAAAAATAATTATACAAACTGTTAGCACAAAACTCAATGGAAATGACACAGGCTATAAAAACATTATCAGAGAATGGGATCCTTTTGAATGCAAATCCATCTGTTTTTCCCTAATTTTGCAAATGGTGAAAGGCAAAATACTATTACAACAACCTCCTAGGAGCTAGATTATTTTTTTTTCTCTTTACACACTTAACTTTTGTTTTACTAAATGTTTCTACTAGTACGCAAGTGATTAGAGCTTGAAAATATTTTCATTATTCTGATGTTGTAACTGTAATATCTTCTTGTCCTGGACACACATATTATTTGTTTTGGTGGAAGCTTAAGAAGGATGGCATAGTAGGTCATCTTAGTTTGTGAAAGAAATGTTCATAAGTCAAATTAAAACTCTCTAAGCATTCCACTATATGATGGGCACAGCTGTGCATTTATTTAATGTTACACATAATAAACAGCATTCTAGAGGAAGGACTTTTAGAAGAATATATTACTTCAGATACTGGGTATTAGAGACTAGAAATATTACTTTAATATTAAAAAACTGTGTGTGCTATAAAACAAACTTAGTTGTGTGTGCACATAGAACATATTTGTTAGCAACATATTTTCATACATGGCTGATTCAAAAGCAAGATAGACTCGAAGATCACTTTAAAATTCACTTTTTTGATTCAACTCTATTCACTCAAGAAATTTCTTGATTTTATTTCTTGTTAGCAAGTTTTATCCTAAGGATAACACACACATCCAGATGTTCCTTTAGCACAAGACTGCTGAACCAGGGCTATATTATTTTTTGTTCAACCACCTGTGTATTAGCATCTGTTTCCAATTTTATATGTGCAGTTTTCTACATTGATTACCATCACTTTCAGCATTTTACAAAGTACATAATGCAGCAACCTCAAGACTGCTACACTCCAATTTTCTAGATTAGTTTATTATAAAAATATACCACAGTGTTTGCAGAAATCTAATATCCCCTGCCTAAAGAGAGATAATTCAGTTAAACAAGAATGTTTTATTCCAAAAATATCCTAATTACATCCAATTAGATTAGATTTAATAACATATTTAAGTAAGAATTTTGGGGGTAATAAAAATTAAATATGGCCATTATGGAAAATTTAGAAAGGATAACCACCTACATTTTCTCTCAGTTTCTTCTGTATGTATGTATATGCAAATATTTACTTAAGTATATATATATATATATATATATATATATATATATACACACATACATTACATATATATATATATATATATATATATATATATATATATATGTAATGTATGTGTGTATATATATATATAAAAATTGGAAGAGACACACACATATCTATATCCTGCTTTTTTCACTTAAAATTTACCTTGAACACTTCTCTATAATTAGGGAATTATTGTCATATTAAATATTTGCTTATAGGAAGAAGCTCATGGTTCTTAATAACTATTGTGAAACTTCATTATAATGTTAATATGACACTAGCAGAAATATTGTCAATACTCAATTAACTACAATAATATTTAGTCATACTATAAACGCATCAACTCAAGCTGGAAAGCAAATATAATGACTTCCACAAGCAGCTTTTTTTGGACAAAAGGCCTTTGGCATAATTCTTACTGTATTCCCAATGATCTGATTTTCTGAGTCACAGAAACTTCCATTTCTCTCTAGGGAAGGTGAAGTGAGGAGCTCTGAAATTGAAGAATCAGTGTCCTGGTGTTTTAGATTTTACAACCCTGAATGTCTCAGGCCACAGGGTTCCAGAATTCTTTCTGCTTTAACCACACCTATTTCAGCATTAAATTAACCTCAAAGTAATTCCATAGACATGTGCTGAGCACCCACACTAAACCAGGCGCAACGTCAAAGATGCAGAACATGAGGGTGGGTAAGGTCGCCTTTCTCCAGTAATTCTGTACTGTAAGGGCGTGGCCAGCGAAACCCAAATTCAGGGTATGCAATTTGATAAGCAATAGGGATGTGTACACAGTGCAAAATAAAAACCTAGAAGAGAAAAGAATTTATTCTGCTTGAGGAACTGGAGCTGAGGGGCGGAAGCAATATTAGAAAAAGTGCTGTTTGAAGAGAACATTAAAGGATGAATAAGGGGTTTGCAGGCAGAAAGGGAGAAGGCAGGAATTCTCAGAGCAAAGATGTAGAATCGTTCCATTGCTGACAGTGCCTGCAATGCGAAAGAAATGGCTGGTAGAGCAGTAGCGCCCATCGAGGATTTTAAAGACGGGAACATAATCAGGTCAGTCTTTTTAAAGAAAATTCTAAGGGGGAAGATTTGGCAGCTATTTCTCAAGCAAAGAAGCACTTGGTGATTAGTCTACATGGTAAGAAAAAAGGAGTTAGAAAAATTTCAGGTGTTTTGAGCTTAAACAGTGCTGTGAAAGAGGCTCCTTTCTGCAGGAAATAGGTATACGTGTCTAATAGGACCATGACTTCATATTCCTTGGCAAGAAAGATGGTTTTACTTTTTATATAAATACAATTAATACACACTGGGAGTGGCCATTAACAGAATGGTATTCCAAGCATCCTTGAAAATAGACCTTGATTAATTTCCTAATAATTGTTCCATATTTATGAGCATTCCTGGAATTAGGATATAGTACTAACTATAAATGAATGATAGATATTCCACAAATACACGTTAAGAAAATAATTTAGCATAAAATTCTAGCCCCAGAGATCTGCTAATAATGTCTAGAAAAACCATTGTGACTTCAAAGAAAAACATGGTTTTTTTGTTTGCTTGTTTTTTGTAAAGAACTCTTTTCTAAAATTGTATGTATAAACACACTCGCACAATAAATCCCACTGGAGTCTCTCATGAGAGTGTGAGGAAGCCCAGGGATCTTTGACCATTACTGTACCTATACTGTTATATGAAAACTTGAAGAAAGATTCAGGGGAAGATTGTCTTACTGAGCTCCCAAAGGAAAAGCATGTACAACTGTACATTCTTTGGAATCAAAGGTAAAAGAGAAGAATCGTTTTGTTAGCCTACCTTTAAAAAAATCTACAAAATTATAGGCTTATTTTGCTTTCTTTGTGCATAGATGGTATAGCCATTTGATAAAATGAACCTTTGAAAGACAACTTAGTAGCCTACTCGGAAAACTACAACTACAGGGTAGAGAGTACACTGATAAGAGGGGCATAATAAAACCTGTTTGGAGAACTTTTTCATTGTAATTTTTACAATTTTCCCCAGGTCTATCCTGTAATTTCTTAACCTTGAATTCCTGTTTAAGGGATAACTATCTATAGCAACTGGCCCTGGTAATAGAAAAGATTTATTTTACATCTGGGTCAAGGTGGTTCAGGAGAGGGCTTTCTATTTTTTCCTTTCTTCTTTTGTCTACTGGCTAGATGGTCACACCCAGGGTGACCTTTGAAACTGCATGCTGAAAATGGAAGAGCCTTTGCCATCTGGGACCATGTCTGCATGGAGGAGAGGTCTCCACACATTGGACTGATGTGAGCAAGAAATTAGCATGTTTGTGTTAAGTTACTGATTTTTGGATCGATTTTTCCCCCATCCACTACCATTACACTAACTAATTCGTGCAGGTAACAGAAACTAAACTTTTTCAACACTAATAATTTTTCACTTATAATATACAATATTGATTTATTTATTGTTCTTAAAGAACTCCAGTAACCCTTGATACACGGGTGTTAGTTGCAAATCAATATGTTCAAACCTGATTCTTCAACTAGCAATTTATGGAACCACTAAGTGTATGGAACAAGACAAAATCTTTTTACTGAGTAAGAGTAGAGCTCATGAAATAGTGAACTATATTAGTGGCAGGAAGCAAAATTCTCCTTTAAAAGTGAGGCAAAAATGCTGAAAAGTATACTACTCAAATTTAAACTTTAAAAGAGTTTAACGGGCGTTTTTCAGAAATCATCTGAAAAGTTCACAAAAACGCAATGATAATGACTTAGGGTTACAGGCCCTCAATACACATTTTCTTTGTAGATATCAATCAACAAATATTTATGGAAATAATCATACAAGGGGAATGCAAATAACACAGTAAAGTACAACAAAATTACAAAACGCATTTTGTAAATTAGAGAAAAGTACACTGAAAAAGGAAAGCTTTGACATCCTAAAAGCACTTATAAACTATCTTAATGTAAAGGAGCCAAAAATTAGTCTTCCAGGTTTTTCCCATCATAAATTAAGGTCCAACACAACTAAAGCAGTGGCCTTAAGGAAAAGTGACTAGACCTGTAAATTAGGATTTTCTTACCTTATTTTATTACTGTGAAAAATGTATCAATTTTGGAAATATCTCATTGACTCTCATTTCAAGCGCTAAGGAGTCACAGAATGTTGGGATGCTGTGAGGCGCTCTTGGAGATAAAGGCAGAAGAGCAATTTTCTGACCCTAGATGTCTTTGAAGAAGCCCCTCACCCATCCCTATTACTCCATCTCAGCGCCACACAGGAGCATGCCCAGGATGTCTGATTATGATTTTGGGACTGGAATTATGAAGCTGTCGGGTTGGAGATGGCAGTCATTTTTAATTTCTAACACATTGAAGAAACGCATACAATTATATCACAGGTCCTCTCTTAGTAAACTGGCTCTCGGAGTTTTCACAGGTTGATGATGTCAAATGCACGGGCAGCAAGAACAAAGAGGGTGCAGCGACATGTTATATAATCAAATGCCCTGTTTCAAAACACAGGACGTCATCATGAGCTTATAGAATGCGTCCAATTGACCTGAATTTGATCAATACTTGTGTTATCCTGAAGACAGACCGCCTGAATAGTATAAATAAAAGGCTTATTTGATGACAGACAGCCTTGTTTCCTAAATCACACACTTTTTATTACTTTCTCTGAATAAAAATAATATTCCTTTTTATGTATGTAAACCAGCAAGGGACACAAAGGCATCAGAAACATGCTAAGTTGTTAAACTTCAAGGGATGCTTTCAGAAAGGGAAGGATATATGACCTTCAAAATGTTGCAGTATCTAACTGATTGCCTGTAGCAGCAAGCTAATCAGTAGATGAAGCTCTTGTATTTAAGCCAGACAGTGGATAGAGCTGCAGCACTGGAATTCAAACTATATAAGTATTTAAATATGTGTGTGTGTGTGTGTGTGTGTGTGTGTGTGTGTGTGTAGTTATACATATATAGTATATATTAAAACTATATAAGCATAAACGTATATATATATAAATATAGAAATATATAGTATAGTATATATGTATATTCATATATAAATCTATATACTGGGGTACCAAAAAATGTATACAAGTGGACACTTTAGTCAACGTTGCTCAAGCAGTAGTTCGCCGTAATCAGAAGTGTCTGGATGCTGATGGGAACCACTTTGAGCACCTCTTGTAATTGCAGAAGTCAAACGTGACTTGTATTCATCTTTTGTTATCGGTATATATTGAGTTTTACAATTTTAATACAGTTTTCCTTTCTTAAAATGTGTATACATTTTTTGGCACCTTCTGTATATTTATACTTTTTAAAATCATATGTATTATATATATATACACATTTATATCCCTTTCCCACAGAAGACTTCTTTTTAATGACAGAAAGTCATTTGAATGAAGATTTTGGTAACTGAACCTCTCTGAAACAACAACCACATGATGTATGTGGAGTCATCTGGCATAAAACTTATATGATTTATATGGCTTCATCAGAATTGTAGCAAAGTGTAACATTTTTAAGTCAAAGAAAGTCATCTTTGATTGAACTCACACAAGAGATACAGGCCACAGTCCAGTTAAGTCCTACTGCATGGGCAGATGTCCAAATAGTTCATTCATGTATTTTTCATTCTATTGCTGGCAGAAATCATGCCATTTTCCCCTCTTTTATCCCCAGGATAATTAACTTGATCATCACCAAGTTCACTGGCTTAATAATAATACAATCCAGGCTATACTCCTTTTAATGATATTTTCTAGGCAAATGATACCAAGTGTAACTTTGCAGGTTCAGATAAAATTAACAAGTCAGCATGAGACTCCCAATCATCTTACAGAACTTTCTAATGTTCCATATATGTCTTTGAGAGGAGACTATTTAATACCATACTACCTGTTAGACAAAAGCAATGTCTATTCTACAGCTGTCTGTCTACTCAAGGGAAGGCATTTCTCTCCAAAAAATGAAGAGAGTATCAATGGGGCTAATCTCTTCAAAGTGCTTAGAACTCAAGCAATTGCCTGTGGTTGTAGAGTCCCCACCCTCATTATCTCAGCAAAAGAAAAATGACTAAATTGCAAAATACTGCCTGGCCTTTGGGACAGAGATTCTCAAAAGAAGTTAAAAATAAACATTCACCAACTCATTTCTAAGCTCGACACTTTAACATTTAATTTACTTCTTTAAAACAAAAGAGTCAAATTATGAACCTGTTCTTTATTATTGCAAACTGAGGAGTTAAAGTGCACAAAATTAAATTCTATTGGTCCACGTCAAATAAAGAGAATAATTTACAATTCAGATATGTACTATTATAGTTCAAAAAATAATGATTTTCACAATATAATCACAAATGCCCAAGGATTATCAAATTATGAGTTGCATGATATAACCAGTTCTTTCCTAAGCACCTTATTTCATGAGAAGTTACTCAGTATTCTAACCTACCAAATGGTGTTTCTAGAAATCACTAACAGAAGAAACTGGAACACATCTTATAGCACCATGATTATTTATAGCTTTACAAATGACATAAAATGTTTAATTATAGTATCCTAAAGGGAAAACTGTTCTGATGAGGTAGCTACCTTTGGTGTAACGCCAGTTGCTCATGCTACTTTGTCACAGTTTCTCATGATTTTCATTTTCCACCAGTAGCAACACATCCTTTAGAGGTTTACTGGTATAGAGGTACCGAACCTGCCTGGGGGGCTTGTTTCCCTTTGCTCTCGAGCAATTCACTAAGCATACATTTCCTCAGGCCAACTCCTGCACAAACCACACAGAGTAAGTACTAAATGAAGAGGCAGATCAAGCTACCACTCATTTTATAAACTGGATACACAGAATTATCAGCACAAGGGAAGATTACTGAGGTGTGGTACACACTGACCTGAGAGAACTGCTAGACCAGGATATTCGGAATTGTAGTTTGAAACCAAAAACCACATCATGCAAAGTAATGTAGCACAGCATTAAACATGTGATAACAGAAAATATCAGAGTGTATCACATGTAGTAAGAATAAATACTGTTTTGTGAAACTTTTAATTCAGATATAAATAATATATATAAAATTTTCTATTTATATAAATTATTACATTATATATAATGTTACACACACACACACACACACACACACACTCATAATGTATGTTTGAGATTATGTTTCAAGGTTGTGATAAAATCAATTTTCTACTGTGGGTTGTCCTTATAATAACGTTCTAAAGTCACTGCTTTAGTTTAAATTGTTCCTGATGCTTTGGTTTTCTCTCCTATCCATAGCAATGTTCCTCCAGTCTCCCCCAAAACAGTTCCAGGAGCAGATACTCTCTGCCTCCTGAGTTACTTTCATGTTGCTCTAGTAGGTAGACCTTCCCCTGCTGCCTAGTTCCTTTCCTTTCTCCTTTTCTCCTTTCCCTCTCTTCTTCCCTCCCTCCCCAAACACATACACACACACACACACACACACACACACACACACACACACACACCCATACCCAAGGGGAAGCTGACACCATTACATAATATAAAAGCAATCATTTCCCTCTCTTGGCCCTCATTCTGAGATGTGCTTATGAACCAATCCTGGCCAAAAAGACATGAGGGAAGTCTACTTGGAGACTTGAAGAAATAGTTTGCACTCTTCTGAGAGCCACAGGAAGAGACTGTCTCCTCCCTTCCCCTGATGTTTTGTTGCAGTATAATCTGTGACGATCCAAGGGCCACCTTTCTGCCAACACTGAGGATGACAGAACAGGGAGAAAGAACCCGATTCCTTGAAAATGTCTTAGATTTGCTGAATCAACCAAATCTGAAATTGGTCCTACCTATGAACTTTCTCTTATGTGAGATAAAAAGGTTGCTTATTGTCAGTTCCAGCTGAGGTTTTTGATACTTGTATTCAAAAGCATCTTTACAAGTGAATTAATCAATAAATAATAATCAATAACTCTTAGAAAAATAATTTAATTAAATGGTACTTAATTTATGTAATATTGAAACACATGACAAAGAAACACAATTAATATAGTGTAGAACTGGCAAACTAATTGAAAGAATAATCTACTAACTGTAATCTACTAACATATCCTAGGCCATATATGAATTTTATCATATACCTACTATATAATATATAGTAAAGGCTGTATCACAAACAGTACCATATTTCACCTAAATGTTGCAGGAAATATGTTTGAGATTGCATTTGCTAACATGTTAGATCCAATTCATCAGCAAATTCTGTTGACTCTTCCTTCAAATATATGATGGTATATTAACAGTTTCTCAGTTGTCAGCTAGGTTCACTGGCATGAACAGGGTGGGGAGGGGCAACGGAAGCATTTGCTCCTTTGGGGACAAGTATTTAATCACTGATGTTTAGAATTGCCTGAAAGCATGGTGATAATAAAAAGCAGAATTTCTTTATGATGATTTTATCATGGTCTTTGAATTTTCTACCAACAATGCACCGCACTTACGGTTCTCTGAAAGCCCCACTTTTAGTATGTCACTGTCTTGGACCAAGGTCTTTAATTCTGGGTCATAACATGAACATCCTTACTGTCCTCTCTTGCCCTGGATAGAGTGCTGGTTTACATAGTCGTCAAATGTTTTTTTTGTTTGTTTTTTCGCTTGTTCCAATGTAAATAAAATCCCATTACCTCACTGCTTAAAACCGTCCGATGTTTTCATCTCATACTCAGATAAAATTCAGTCTCTCTTCCATGGCCACTGAGGTCCTTCATGATCTCTCTGCTGCTTATCTCATCAAAGTCATCTCACGGCAATCGCTGCCTTATTCATTTTGCTCTTGTCACATGGATCACCTCAACCGTATTCTAACTCAGGTTCTGTCTACGTGAGCCCTCTTCCTAGAATGTGCTTTCCCAAGACTTATGCGCGACTTATTATTCATGGCTTTATTTTTCTTATACCATTTGTGTGTGTGTGTGTGTGTGTGTGTGAGAGAGAGAGAGAGAGAGAGAGAGAGAGAGAGAGAGAGAGAGAGAACAGAAAGAGAGAGAGTTAATTTTCTGCTTCTTCCATTAGAATGTAAACATGGGAGGGTGGAGACTTAAGCCTATTCACCATGTTTGTATAGATTATCTCCTAATGCTTACGAACAAACATAACAGGTATTGTTTTATTATCCTCATTTCATAGAGGTGGAAATTTAGGCATAGAAACATTAAGAAACAGTGCCCAAAGTTAGAGAACTAATAAGTGCTAGAATCTGGATTCAAAATCAAGCACTGTTACTCTGGAGGCTGTTGTTCTTAACTGCTCTACTGCCTCTGAAAATTAATTAAATTGAAGAAAAGGCCCAACCTAAAGTGTAAGATACTGTATTATTAGAACACTGTAGGAAATAAGGTTGGATATGTGAGAACATTAGGTTATAAGGTGTAACCACTATGTTGTTGTATATGTATATTTTTATTTTACTTAATTATGTATTATTTTAATATATTTAGTAATGTATAGTATTGTACATTACATAAATAATTATACATAGTAAGTTTACATAGAGTTTCAGAAGAAATATACAATTTTTAAACTCCAAGTTGTGTGATTTCATGATTCATTTTTCTTTTATATATTTTCAACATTGCTTTTTGAAAATGTCGGCAATAACCACATAAAGCATTTAGAATGACAAAACATACACATATTAAAAATAATGCCTCCTGCGGGCATCCAAAAGGAGTCTGAATGGTTTCCGGGCTTGACAGCATCAGTAAAATGCTCTTTTCTTTCCTGCTCCAGTTTGGAATCACTTGAGGAGTAGATGCAGGAATTATAGGGACAGAGATCAAAATATCTCCTTCCATGGGATAAGGGTGAATTTAAAACATGGCATGGATATGCAGCCTCATCAGTGCCCTACCAGTTCCCATAGTTAGTTAACCCTGCACAGCAGCGTTGCAAGAACTCAGGCTTCTGCCATTGGAACAGTCTGCTGGAAGCAATGGAGATGATCAGAGGATGGACCTTCCCAAGGAGAAGGTCACAGGAGAATTTATTTTGTAGGACTTGCCTGGTTCTTTCTGAGCTCTTGAGTTAAGCAAAACACCCCTTTCACAGAAGGAGGAAGGAGGGAGGGGAAGATGGAATAGAGAGGGGCTAGAAATATTCTAAGTCCCTTTGGTCCATGCAAAAGTGAAGACTAGAGGGATTAAGTGTTAATGTCTCATACAAATAAATGCCACCCTTCACTTGGCTTCAAATGAATATCTGCTCCTTTCTTTCCGGCTCATTTTGGGAGGAAGTGGGTAGGACTTCAGCTTGTATGTAGGACATCATTAGGATTAATATAGCCAACTACAATAAGACATTTAAAAGATACCAGCTCTTCATTGTTTCATATCAGTTATTCAGCTGCATGTTATTTTTCTCTTTCATGTGTAGAAATTTTTTTTTACTTTACATTATTTATATTAAAAATGATGATGTATTTACTTGAGAAAATTTAGAACACAGAAAAAACACCTCACAAAGCCAGGCTGTACACATTTTGGTGGTTACAGTGCCAGGCTTTTTATGTGCATCTCTGTCAGTTAGGGTCCTGGCAGGAAACAAAGATCACACACACAGAAGGAAATTTTAAAGAGAGTTATTAATGAAGGGACTATCCACAGAGGGGAAAGTAGAGGGAAAATTAAGGCAATAAATGCATTAATTAGGAGCAGTGGGAAGTTGTTAACCTATACTAGGCGTGAAGGGGCAAAGAGTGGAAATGACCTAAGTGGAATCTGGTTGAGAACGACAGCCGTACAAGCAGGGCTGTCTGGCAGGAGCTGCAGCTGTCAAGCAATGACACCATCACCACAAAGCATCCAAGGTGGGAGCAGAAGGAATAAATGCTTTAACCTCTCCTCTTGCCCAATCAGCTCCTGCCAGTACCTCTCATTGGTCGATTCCAAACATAAGTCAATGGGCAAGTCGGCTTCCCCAGCGAATAGAGGAGGGCAGAGAAGAGCAAAAATGGATGAGTGGAGGGGGAGAGCCAGTGGAAAAACAACATAATATCCATCTGCTAATCGGCCTATCTATCTATCTCTCTCTCTCTCTCTCTCTCTCTCTCTCTCTCTCTCTCTCTCTCTCTCTCTTCATTGAAAAATCATGCTCTGTACTCTGTTTTGTCACTACATTTATTTTCACCATGTACCATGAAAATCTATTTGTGTGATTCATTATATATACATTTCTGATATTTTAATGGTCACATGGTATTCTACAGTAGGAGATATTTGATCACATCCTATGCGTACATATTTAATTTATTTTAAAATTGTTTTCAGTTATCTTTTCATGATTGGTGTTCAAAGATGCCCTTTTGCATTATTTTTGAGGATTATTTTATAATTAGTATGAATAATGTTCTCTTTATTTTATCATTCAACACAAAATGAGAATCTCTAAAAATTTCATCACACGAGAAAGCTAATTGACTTTGAATTGTAGCAAATATGGCTTTGTTAACCCAAGTTCTACCTTCATTACTAAAATCATAGAGGGACACTTTAATTTGGTTGACTGAGATAGGGGTTATTGAGTACTACTGTCAACACAATATTCACTGCATTATCTTCAATTGTCTGTTACAAATTCCAAAGCTGGCCCAAAGCTTTCTTACAAGTAGCAATGTTTAATTGAGACTACAACTTCAGGAGGAAACAAAACAAAACAAAACAAAACAAAAAGTTACAGGATGCTCTGGGTCTACACAGAAGAGTGGAGGCAACAAATCTAGAAATATGACCTTGTTCAACTGTCTGAAAACAAACTGAATGCAACTATGGCAAACAAATAAACAACAACAAAAAGTTCAGTGTAAAACATTTAAAAAGAGAAGTTATTTTTGATAACCATAAACTCAGATTACGAATTACATAAAATGCTGGTGAAATGAATGATCTCAAGATCACTGAATTGTTATACAGATGTAAGGTATTATTACTATCAAACCTCCCATGTTGAGAGGTCTCTAAGCATACTTTCCCATTGCTTCACAGTTCCCGAATGCATAGCAAAATGCTCCAAAATTCATTGATAGACTATTTCCCCTAACATGGAAATACTTTACTCATGTAAGTGTATATACATGCAAATATCATCAAGAGATTCTCAAAAACAAATCAATCTAATTTAATAATAAAACACTGTCATCAGACTGATAGTAGTAAAAGCTAAGTACTTCTAAATATCAGCAATGTCACAAGGTCTCTATAAGTATGTGGATCTTCAGGGACACAAATTCAGTCCATCACCAGTACATGTTGATAATGAGATTTCTGGAAGCGTGAACTAGAACAGTGTGACAGTGCTTAGTGAAATGAAATAATGCACACTCCATGGCATAGCAAGTCCATCCCTGGGTGTACACCATGGAGAAACTTTCATAGAAGGCATGTGTAGAGATACTTAGCACAGCATACCGTGAAACAGCAGGGGCTTGTAGGGAAATTACGTGCCCATCACTAGTACAATGGATAAATAAAATATTAAGATGAATAAAATGGAATACTATCCAGTAGGCATAACTGACAAATCTGATAGACATATGCTAACATGGGTAAAACTTAAGAACATAGCATAGAATGAAAAAGGAAGAAACTGAATGGAATGTATAATAAAATATAGTTTTTAGAAGCCTTAGGTATATACATACACGAAACAATTTTATATATTCTTCAAACATACCTATAAACATAAGGAAACACATCAGACATTTAAAAATGTCCATAGAAGGTGGGAGGGAATGAGAGTAGGGATGGGACGTGAAGGGAGAAAAATAATCAAATCTGATGATTATTGTTTATTATACGCTGAGAAGTATAATTAACTCAGTTCTTTGTACATTAGGAAGAAAAAAGAAGAGAGAGGATTAGATGTAGAGAAGGGAGCTAAGCAAGAGGAGGAGGAGGAAGAGGAAAGAAGTAGATAAAGGAGAAAGAAGCAGAAGAAGCAGAAACATCATTGTTACAACTAGAGTTTGATGAGGGCAAATGGTTCCTGATGCAGCACGAATGAAGGAACAAATCAAACATTACGCAAGGCAGAGTGAGAAGATAACAGAATAAACCACAGTAATCAAAACTTCAAATTAAACTGAGTCCATGAGAACAGAATTGGGTAATTATATAGTTAACTTTATAGGAAGGTCCATCTTTTTTCTCCTGCCACTTATACAGCTGCAAGATACTCTTCTTTATAAATACTACTCTGATGGCACATATAGCATATTGCATGTGGAACAGTTTAACTTACAGTTTTCCCAGTTATTACCTGCAGATTTATGTCTATTGCTTCAATTTACTTTGTAAATAGAATTTTTATCTATCACTTCATCACTAAATCCCAAGATTTAGAGCAGTACCTGGAAGATAGTAGTCTTACACTAAATAATTGTTAACTGAATTAACATAATTTCCACAATTAGACCAACAAAAATACAAAAAAAAAAAAAAAAAAAAAAGTGAATGATAAAATTCTTGGATAGAATGTGTGGCCTGTAATGCATATCTACTCTTCAGAGACATTTATCAAACTCATTATTTGAGAACATTTACAGACTGTTCATTTTCATAATACCAATACCACACTATTTCCTCTTTTCATTTTTTTTTATTTTGGTAGTAGACTGCAGAGTATGGGATGTTGTAGGAAGATGATTTTAAGCTATTTTTATTTACACTCTTCTTATATTACATGTGTGAAAAGATACTTCTGAGCGCAATCAGATTTCAGTTACTCATATTTGAATACTGTTTGAAATTTAATTTTAGATAAGTATAACTGAAAGTTATCACAAGTGCCAACCACGCAGTCTCTGTCTCCAACAGCGGTGTGCTATTTGTTCTGGGTTGATTTGCACATCTGTTGAACTGCCATTTTCCTTAAAGGATTATCCTACTAAAAAGTAACAGCTTGGGAGATTAAGGATGGTTATCTATTTAATTTTGTCTACATAGTCTATTAAAAAGAAGACAAATGCTTGGGCTACAGCTACATGACACTGGGCCATGAAATGTGTGTAGATTGCAAATTTTAACTATTAATTTTAAATCTAATAAACTAGTATATGCTATTAGGTTAACATAATACATTCTCCTTAACACCATATCTGTATCTTAGAAAAACTCAGAGGTCTGATTATGCCTTATTTCTTTATACAAATGTATTTTTCTTGGTTAATGTATCTGTAAAAATGTCATTTGTCATATTTCAAAATGAGCTATGGTATTACACACATGTAATTTTTTATTATATCTGCAAACATACAGGCATAGCTAATTATATACATTGGAATATTTTACTGCCTAGATGATATTACGATATTGCTAGTCCTGCAACTAATTTCTCATACTTGCTATATAGATACGTTTTTTAATTTCTTAAATGTGTTGAAAAATTTAGCATTAGCATATTGTTGTATGCATATAACTACCATAAATACATTTGACAAATGTTTATTACATTAATACTATAAAATAAATCTTCGTTAAATATGATGACACTAATTTAGAATTTATCATCATTTGGACATTTGCTAGATTTAAATTGTATATAATTGAGCATATCAACTTCATAATGAACTTAAGGAGATATTTTATTTACATATGCAATATTTCCAAGCATTTTTTGACTATCTGTGCTCATAATGTTACAAATATACTTCTATGTAGTACAACAATAATACTTTAGAGAGCTGAGCAATGATTGAAACTATACTTGTTTAAAAAATACTACACAAAATTGAGTAATTAACAACACAAGTGTGACTTCTTTGTATAATCTAGGTAATTGAAGCTGGAATAGTTCATTATATCTGAATAATGCTGTAATTTGTAAGATGAATAGTTATTTCCTTCTCTGATCTAACCAGGATGGGTCAGATTCTTACTATCTCATATAGTCCCATAAGAAAGGTTTGATGGCATCATTGATTTATTAAAATGTTGAAACTTAGTGTTTTTTTTGTTTGTTTGTTTGTTTTTGGCCAAAACTCCTGTTGCTACAGAGACTGAATGTATTGCCAGGAATGTAAGAATAAAAGTTTTGTATTGCTGAGCAATAAAGCTGTCATTTAAATTTGAGGCTTAGTTTTTAAATAATCTTGATATTTTATATCAAATTGTATTTCCCTTTTGGAGCAAGGAAAAGTGGAATGTTTTACTTACATTTTGACATTTTATTTTCAGGTTTTAAATAGTATAAAAATAATTTATATTTTATTTTACAATATTATTTTTGTCTCAGGGATACCATGTCCTAATGAACACGGAAGATATAATGTAAAATTTAGATTGTAAACCCAACTGATGAAGTCACCTCATCAAAAACTCTCATTTTGGAGATGATAAAGTTGAGGTCAACTGAGATTAAGTGTCATGCTCAATTTCACATTACAAATCACAGGTAAACAGCAATCTTTAAAGTTTAGAACCTCTCTTTGGATGAACTCAAATGTCTTTTGCTGACTCATGAGATGTGAATAATTTCTAGATTCTCTACAAATTCAATCCAGACTCAGATAAGATATTTGTGACTATTGAGGATATTCAATAATTATTCTTAAACTGTAAAGACAATTCCAAAAGAGAGGCTTCATAGTTTGTGCAATGATGTCATTAGATTTCAAACATAACACAGGAAAGAAAAATGACTTTGTTACATGTTTACATTGTACCATATTTTGAAAAAGTCAGTAACTTTCATTTACATTAACCTATGATAACTAATGCGATTCAAATGCATTTCAATTGTCAGAATTCATGATTCATTATTGCATGATGGTCTAAATACTTAAGAACGAATACGGCATTGCCGTCAACCAATCAGACTGGTTTACAGCCATAACACTTGGTACAACTACAAATATTATCCTTGAATTTATGTGTTTCTGGTCAATATACTTTTAACTAAAGTTTTTAAGGTGTCCATGCTATTATTAGACTGTTATCTTCTATACTTGCTGTAGAGTAAATAAAATTGCTTCTAACACAGGGGATAGCATAACAAAACCAAAGAGAAAATATAGGAATTTTTTTATAGATAAAGTATAAAACAGTCCTATGAATCTCTAATTTTTTTCTTTACAACTTTCTAGAGCTAAAGGTTAAATAAAATGCAATTCAGGCTCTCACAGAACTATACAAATATGTATATTTATTAATGTACATATGTAACTGAAGCTTACAAAACTCTGAAATGGAAAAAAAGGAGCCAAACTCTGTGATGATTAAAAGAGAAAGCAGTTCCTAGAGGATAGTGTACTTCATTCCAAGTATTAATCATAGACTTGGGTCTACAAAGGAGATACATAATCTGATTTCCTTTAGTTCCTCCAGTTCCTTTCTCCTGTATCAGAGAGGCCTATAGTCTACTCAGGAACAAAATGGATTTACATACACAATAGAGCCACTCAAAAGGGGGGATGAAATAATGTGATTATAAATAATTGAGCAGGGTCATCTGGTTACCTTTTATCTCTTATATTTTATCTTCTCTTCTTGGGGCTTTCTTTCCTAGGAAATTGATGTGGTAGAATGGGCTTGCTTTTAGGAGACGCAACTTAGGTTGGCTCCGCCTTATGCCTTAGACATAAAAGGGGATAGCTTGCTTTCTTCTGTTATTTCAGTTTGTAATCAGGCTGGGACTTTAAAAAAAAAAATGGCAGAAAGAGGGACCCTGAAGGCACTCACATATTCCAGCATTGATTACTCTGATAGCAATTTATACTGAGGTTGGGGTTGGAGTTCCCTCTCCAATGAGGGACATATAGGAAATTAGGATACTCCTTGTGCAGAAGATACAACAAAAACCTGGCAGATAATACTAGGAAGGTCTTTCCTTTTCTCCTTCTAGAGACAAAGATTGACAATTAGTGACAGGAATCTGTGTCTTCATCAGCTATGAGTCAAACAGTGTCAAGTGGACATTAATGGGATTATTGCAATATTCACAGCAAATACATAATTTCTCCCAACATATATCACAAACCAATGTGAAACTGAATAGTTAGTAAAATGAGAAGCAGAATAATATAAAGTTTAAATTTTAGTCTTCGGAATTAGACTGCCTGGCTTTGAATTCTGATACCACATTTGATCAGCTAGCTATCACGGGGCTTGCTGTTAACGCCTTTGTGTCCCAGTTTCCTCATCTGTGAAAAGGGGACAAAAGTAACAATCTCACTGAGTTGCAGTAAAGATTAAATAGGGTTTTACATGAGCCAACTTAGGTGGTTCAAGAGACATCAGTGAAGGGACTTGATCCAGAGGTGTGGGGTGAGGTTGCCTCACTGTTTAGGTAGTAGCCTTCTGAGCTCTCTGTCTTGGTACATTTTGTTTTTCTGTAAAGATCCAGATATTAAATATTTTAGGCTTTGCAGGCCATATGGTCTGTTGCAAATACCCAGTTCTGCTGTTGTAGTGTGAAAGTAGCCTTACACAATATATAAATAAATGGGTGTAGCTGTGTTTCATTAAAACCATATATGAACACAGAGCAAGCTGGCTCATGGGCAGTAATTTGCGGATCCCAGCTCTACTCACTTTTCTTTTGAATTGCAAGGTTTTTCAACTCAGGTTGGTGGGAACACAAACTATTCCTATCCCTAGGCTTGGGTGAGCTCCAGGGATTGTTTTCTTTTAACTCTTCAGACACATTTTTCCCTGATTGAGGTAATCAGGTACTGATTCCTGGTCATCAAAACACAGAAGTGAATGTTCTGCAAATTTCAGGGCTCTCTCTCTGTGCTGCTCTCTCCTATCCTGTAGTTGGCCCTGCCAACTCCAGCTGCCTTGGCTTCCCAGAACTGCCCACTTTGTCTCCTAAGTCTGGGATTCTTCCAGGTTTGTTTTTGGTTTCCATCCATCCTGAGTTGCAACCTGGAAACTTTCTCCAAGCAGTATTCAGGGCTGTTAGAGGGTTCATCTGATTTACTTCCCCTCTCTCAGATATCATTGTCCTTCGTTGTCCAATATTCAATGTCTGACAACCATTGTTTCATATATTTTGTCTGCTTTTTTGTTTGTTTTAGGTTATAGGGTAAATCTGGCCCCTGTTACTTCACCTTGGTTGGAAGTGGAAATCCCAATAGGTTTTTAATATTTCACATACAAGGAAAGAGAGGCTCAGAAACGATTAGAAATTTCACCAAGACCATTCAGCTAGAAGTAGTGGACACAAAGTTCAAAACCAGGGCTTCTAACTTCTAAACGAGTGCTTTCCCCATTATGCTACACTGCTTCCATCAGAAAGCTTTAACTACAATCTGCCTTTTAAATACAAAGCAATGAACTTTGTATAGCGTTTACTAATACGGACTGATAAATCCAATTTTAACCAAAAATTTTGGGGTTATCTCATGTTTTGAAAAATTTTGGAGGGGTTTTATACTTTTCACATTTTCTAATGGGGTCAACCTCCCCAACCCCATTTTAGCATTTTTACTGTGGTTGTTCTGCTTATGAAGAATATTTAGGATTTTTTCCAAATGGTGGGAAATCTTGCCCATTTTTATGATCTTATACTGATAAGCTTTCTACTGGAAAATCCCCATCTGGTTCAAACTTTTCCTGCATTTTCTAGGAATGTGTCTTTGCAAATGTACTGGAATTACCTTTTACAAAAGAGTCAAAAACACTGTATTGATAAACTACCTAAACATGATGAAATGAGAAATGTGGAAATGTATGCATAAATTCTCACAGTTCATTTTTATTACTTTGTGCAATTCCATTTAACATTTTCTGAAATTGTAATAAATTTTTGAATCGTAAAACATATGGCATTTGAGTATGCCAAGTGAGAGATATTATTTAGATAGTGAATATTCACAGAAATGTGTAGCATTGTATTACCAGGAGGTTCTCTGTTTAATGAGAAAGGAACATTTATCCCCTTACAAATACATGACTTATAAATATATACTAATATATGTATATATCTATAAACACAGATAAGCTGTGTTTGTCACAAGCAATATATTTGCAAATAAAACATTATGCAAATAATGCTATGCCACATGCAACTCTTTTAAATGTGTAAGAAGCAGATTTCTTACAATAGGATAAAGCTAAACTCTGGATGGTGATTCATACATCTTAAAATCTGAGTTTAAATCTTTATTTCTTAGTTAACCATTTAAATTATTCTTAATATTACATGAAAATGAGGTTTGATGCTTGTTTCTTTTGATATTTATTCATTGGTGTTTACGCTTTCACTAGAAACTTTCTATACTAGCATACCTTAGGCGTCTTATTTACACACCGATATGTACATACATTTTTCTCAGTCCTAAAATAAATGGAATGACGGCTAATACTCCTTCCAGCTAGGATAAAACATAGTAGGTGACTGTACTAGAATTTCCTCATTATAGGATATACCTTATGTCTTTGAAACACATTAGAACAATAATGTGTTCTAAGAAATTAGAACTCAGAAATTATCTCCTCCATTGTTTTTATGGGGAAATTTAAATTTAGTTCAGGGAGATTAAATAATTTGCTTAAAGTCTAAAAGGTGGTAAAGAACTCAGGGTCTGAATTATAGTATATACATATTTTTCTATACCACTGGTTTACAAATACTTTTATCAAAGGTACATTTTAAAAATGATACAGTATGAGGAATCATAATTGTAAAACATATATAGTATTTCATTAGTACATATTTAATTGTATAAACTCAAAATGAAAATATGAACTTATGAAGTTAATAAATAATCAGGCAAGTTTTATATACATAAAAATTTGAAGTCAAATGTTATGGACAACAATTTAAGCATTTTAATGATGTCTACCCCAATTTATTTCTATAATGTATTGGATTTGCTGTGACAAGAAATCCCTTACTTATAAAGATAAGTCATTGTACATGGAAACAGTTCTTTTAAATAGCATACCTCATAATCTCAAGATGCCCTTCCATTAAATGGATCCAGAGATGTGAAATATAATTAGAAATTTTTGTTTCTATGATGATTATTTAGAATATCTAACAACTACTCGCATTCCTTATATTAACTATCTCAGACAAAACTATGAAAATTTCCACATGTAGTATATAATTTTATGATATTATATGTATGTTTTCAATGACTTTCCCTCAGGTCCAAGGGCATAACTGAGACAGCAGAAGACAGCCTATCTCACACTAGTATGACAACTTAATTTTTTCACAGAATTTCAACCTGGAAACCTGATTTGGCCGAACTTAACTAATGTGAGCCCTCAATACATGTTAATTATTATCAAGAGTGTCAATACACTCTCACTTTTTTGAAAAATAACTGTATCCCATATGCTTGTATTAGCCTGTCACTGGGAATAAATAAAAGTATATCAAATAAATATGTATTTTAAAGTTAGATTTGATTTTATCCTCACAGTCCAAATATTTTCAGGATATAATTTTGTTATACTTTAAAAAGAATCTTTTCCTGAATAAATGCAGATTAGAATAAATCTATGCATCCTTATCCTTATTTTGATTTTGTTTTGCTCTTGACTTGCACTTCTTTACTCTCTTAAGATGAACATAATTTCTGGCATTTTACTTTATTTCATATCTGTTCATGGCCTCATTAAATATTTTTGCTCTCCCTCATTCCTTCAACTTTTGATATATTTCAACCTTTTAAATGAAGAGTCACTGAAAATGTCTCTTCTAAAGAAGCACAAATTTCTCATTATTCAATTAGGAAAAGGCTTATGACATGAATTTCTCAAACATATAGAATTAAAATGAATTACTGTATGTTTCTTAAGAAATGGTCAAAGGGATGGGAAGGTCAGGTTGTAATTATATTCCCTTAAACTGATGAAGTGTTTTCATTAACAGAGTCGCTAAGTTCATACCTTTTGGTCTTTTATGTTTCTAATTGTTCCACCTTTGATTCTTATGCTTTTCTTATTATTAGTGAATTATCAAAAATATAGCAGTCATGGAGAGAAAAAAAATAGCTTTGTTGTACCAAAGACTTGCGGATGATCATAACTTGTGTGACAATAAGATGGGTACTGATATTTAATTAAAATCAGGTTTGTCTGACTAACACAGAGACAGATTTTGGGGCTGGATGACAAAGACAGTAAAAAGCAAGTGGCAATATATTTAATAACAGTAAAATATATGTCTATTATTAGTTATATGGCATTTCAAAATGTATTTAACTTGAATGATTAGAAAATACAGCCAAAAGTTTAGAAACTTCAGAGTTCAAACTTAAAGGACAAACTTACCATATTTTGAATTTCAGTTATGTAATGGCAGAAATCAGTCCCACAAAACAATTTTTTCATGACTCTGTAATAACTAAAAACTTTCTGGAGTATAGAATTAATGCAGACTACTTTTAAATATAACATTATTATTTCCTTTGTATATATTCTATCTTCATTTCTTCCTCTAAAATAGCTATCTGTACAATTTCTATCGACCACAAATTATTATCAAAGATTTTAAAAATTCTCAAAATTTAAAAGAACTATAAAAACATGTATCACAGAAAAGGAAAGTTGTATTACCCAATAAAAGACATGCATTTTTTACTTGGCAAAGGCTATCATTACAGATAAATATGTAACTGTAATTTTAACCTTCTAAATGGACAATTGGAATCATTGTGTGGTTGTTAATATCAGTTGCTACACTACTTATCAGTGATAAATATTGATAATGTTTGTATTATTTCAGAAAAAAATTGCTAAACACAATCAAATAATAATATTACAGAATGCAGAGCACATAATTGCAACAAGATGAACATTTATCCCAAATGAATTGCAAAATCTAGACAATATGCAGCAAATTTATTACATTTTTATCAGACTAAAATATTCCACTAAAAATGTTTCAATTTCATTTTGCCAAAATTTTGTTCTTCTATACCCCCAGCTATTTTGCCTTCAGAAAACCCAATTTACTTACCTTGGATGGTGGTTCCAAGGGGTATAGGCTCCAAGAATTTTCAGCACTGCTAGGAACTTGTGTTATCTATAACACACACTTACCTCCTCTATTTTTCTTCCTTTACATATATAATAAACATAATGATTTCATGATAGGACATGATATGATATGTAACATATAAATAATGTAATGAAATATAGTGGAACAGCATAATATAATATTTAAAACAAATTTATATAGGATAAAACACCAAAAATCAAAAGTAGAAACAGAAAATAGTTTCAGAACAAATATTAAAGGTGTTAAACTGGTCACAAATATTAAACAACAACAAATATCCTACCTGATGAATCAAAATTCACCTCATTTCCAGGACTTGGACCTGTATCAATTGACACAATTGGTAAGAGTTTCCGAAAGTCCCATAGTTTTGTCACTCCACAGGAATCGCAGGATGCTATTATGTGACCCTTTAAAGTATACATATAAAAAAATAAATGTACATACATATATATTACATATATTCAAAATGATATAGTAATGCATACAAAAGAGAACATTTGTAATGATTTATTAAATTCACAAGAATACACGCCTCAGAACTATAAAGCACCTTTGTTCAAGACTTTTGTCTTAAACATAGAGTTGTTATAAAATGATAATTTAAATATATAAAATCCTATAGTAATTTTGATATATTATTTTTCAATAAATCATTTTTATTAGTTTAATTATATTAGAAGATGTAATAAAATAAAAATATACACACACGTAATTTATCTATGTACACATATCCCATATCAGGTATATATGTGATCTATACACAAAAACTATATATATATATAAACATTGCACTAAAAGGGCATTTCACTTTACAAGCTGGTGATTAGTTAATGTTGATAGTTTATACCTCAGATAGAATAATAATAAAAACAGAGGTATGAAAACAAACAGATACAAGGCAAGGGAAGTTTTTATTATAGAAGGTAGAATCACTGGGGCCACGTGAAATTGATGACAAGGAAACAGTGCTTACTGTGGTCTGTTAGACAAAATTACGAGAAATATTTGGGGCTTTGATGTAACATGTATGTAGTAAGATAAGGATGAAAGTAACTGGATAAAGGGGATGGAAAACAAAGGGAAGGCTGGCTGGATTAAAGGATTAAGGAAACAAGTATAGGTGTTTTCCCAGTATAGGAGTACCATTACGGATACAATGGTTCCTAGTTCAAGGTCTGTCTACACCCCTCCTGCCTACCTCACGGGAAATGTTACTGACCATACACTTCATGTCAGGGTCTCAGATATACCGTGTTTCCCCGAAAATAAGACCTATTTTATCTAGAGGCAGGTAAGAAAATAATGCCTAGCTATAGTTAGGCACTTACTCTAAACTAAGAGAGACAGATTTCAAAGTAAATGTTTTTTAGAGATATTTCATTATATGCAATAATCTCATTTTACAGATGAGGAAAAATAAGGTTTAAGAGGTCAAGTGACTTCCCTAAAATTACCTAGGTAGAATGATTTTGAGTGGGAATTCAAACATAGGTCTGGTTTGACTTCAGAGTCTGAGATTTTAACCAATATATTACATCCTATTTCTTGAAACTAATACCGTGTTTCCCAGAAAATAAGACCTAGCCGGACAATTTTGCTGGAGCAAAAATTAACATAAGACCCGATATTATATTATATTTATTATATTATATTATATTATATTATATTATATTATATTATATTATATTATATTATATCCGGTCTTACATTACAGTGAAATAAGACCAGGTCTTATACTAATTTTTGCTCCAAAAGATGCATTAGAGCTGATTGTCCAGCTAGGTCTTATTTTGGGGGAAACATGGTATAGCATAATATATTATAAATGTTTAAACATATTGAACATATTCCCCCATTAATATACAGTTAAGTAAGTGAATAACTCAGGTCAGTATTTGTCACAACAGTATTTTTCACAATATTAGTTATAAGATGGGACAGCAGAAATGTAAGAAATTAAATTTTCATAGATGGATAGATACATAGATAAGTAGACATGCATGTACACATACATACATATATAAAACTGTAATATATAAATAAACTATTATTTTAACTATTATAATGGCATTTCCAAAGATGATTAATACAAGGGAAAACATGAATATGTTCAATGAAAGAAGCAGTAAACAAAATTATTTATACTATCTGATACATACACATGCACACACACACACACGCACACGCACACACACACACACACACACACACACACACACACACACAGAGCATATGTTGAAAACAAGAGTGCTGAGAACCAAATCAGAAATGCTTAGCTTTAGGTAGTAGGATATATCGGTTTCATTTTATTTGTTTTTTTTCAGCATTTTCAAAATTCAAATGTCAGGGAATTAGTATATATTGTTATCATCAGAAAAAAATTTTTGAATAAGTAAATAATGAAATCAAACATTACACATCATACCTGTCAAGTGATCTAGTTTTCACATCTTAAAGTTCTACTATGTAAAAATGGGCAAGAAAAGAGGGTTCATCAAGTAAATGGCTTAACCATTAAGTCCTAAAACATCAGCTGTTCTCAATATGTGAAGGTAATGACCTGCAACTTGGTATTAAGGTATAACTATAATAAAATGTTTAGGCTCATTAGGAGAAAAATTCGTATTTTGAACATTTTTAGTATACTGATCCATTAGCGTGTCTCTTAGGACAGCCCTGCGCTGCATTAAGCATTAACTCATTACAACATTTCTTCAGTCCCTAATGGCACAAATAAGGCAAAGAAATTATGGAATTTGAATGGAAAGAGAAGGTAAAATTTGGGAATGCTCAAGGAGTTCAAGGCTAAAGAAGGAGGGGATATAAAGCATTCGAAAGATGTAAATAAGATTGCTGCTGTCAGTATATTCTTCTTTCTTATGCCATTACCAATCTGTTAGGTATTAATGCTTAACTTACATCACCAATTATGCCCCAGGTATATGGAAGCTAGACATCACAAAGATAAGTACTTAGCATCTATAGTATACAACACTACACTACGTAACCACAATAACTTGTTCAAAGTGATACAATATATACCATATAATATATATATATATATATATATATATATATATATATATATACCCATTTAATCCTTCATCTTTATGGTTAGATTATACTGTCCTATTATTCAGATGAGAAAAACAAGAAAAACAATATTATACAACTTTCCCAAAATCATTTTGTTAGTAAAACATAGAACCCGAATTCAAATTCAGTCAATCTGACTCCAGTGTTCAAGCTCTTAAGCTCTTAACAAGGAAAATATTTTGCATGCCTCAACTTAGATGCTTTCGGGAATGGAAGCCAGTGAAGTAGCACTTAAGTGTTTAGAGAGCACACTGTGTTATTGAGGCAGAACACCCTGAAAGAACTAGCAGTACTTTAACAGAATATCAGCAAATACCTATCAGCAAAGAACAAATTGAGCAAACAGGTGTTTAAATTCATAAAGCGGGAGAATAATTAGGAACAGGTGAAGACAATTAATGTATATAAAGGAACAAATATTTACTGAGCTATACTATGTCCCTGGCTTCAGGCCAGGAACAAGAGATATGATGGATGTAAATTCAGAAGGAGTTTATAGTTGATTATTGGAGAGAGAGGAGTAATCAAGCACTTACAATACAAAGTGAAATGCCAGAAGTAGGTAAAGGGTTATGTAGAGTACACATTAAACTCCTAACTCAAGCCAGTAGGATCAGAGGTTTCTTCTAAGAATGCAGTCCTAGGAGAGGTCAATCAGGTGAATGCGCCTTTCTAGAAATAACATTTTCAACAGATTAAGATTATGAACAGATATCAGAGAAGAGAAGGTAGGAGGACAGTCTCACTATAGAAAAAGACACAATGGTAGAGATCAAAAGCAGGAATTAACATATTTCACTATGAGAAATATGGTGAATTTACGATGAGGTTAACGATGTGTAAAAATTCTGAGAAGTTGTTGGAGCCCACACTGAGAAATGTGAATTTTATGTATGATGTAAAAACACTATGTGTTTTGAACATAAAATATTGATATGTTAAAAATAATGTTTGAAGGCCAGTACTCTCAGTGTATTAAGCAGGCATTGTCAAGTGCAAAATTATCTCTGAGACCCCAAAAAACAAGTGATCACTACTTTCCTGTGTTTTTCTAGTTTGTGTCAACAGTCTAAGCAAGAGTTTGAATACAGGCAAAAACTGTCTGGGCCAGTGGAAAACCTATTACTTCATCTATCAAAGAAATATCGACTGAGCTTACTACCTAGTAGTAGGTACTGATTTAAGTGGTTGAATATATGGCAGTGAACAAAACAGGAACATGCAACTTGTATACTTCTGGGGAGAAATGTATCATAAATTAAGTAAATCATTTATTTATGTGGTATGTTAAATGTTAAGAGCTATGGAGAACAAACATATTGTAAACGAGGAATGTCTGGCAAAAAGAGTGTTGAAATGTAAATAGCCTGGTCAGGAAAGGTCTCATCAAGAATATGACTCTTGAGTTAAGAGCAAAGGGATTCACGGGGACAAGCTGCGCTATAGGGGAAGAAGAGTGATCCAGGAAGAGGGAAGAGTGAGATAAAAGCCTCCCATGCAGAAGTGCTGGAAGTAAATTGACCAGTGTAGCTGGAACTCCAAGTCCTTGATCCTACATGAAATCAGGAAAAATAAAAAACAAAAACAAAACAAAACTGATGCTTCCTGTTGAAAGGACTGAATAGGGTTGTATTTGGAGATCAGTTGAAAACAATGACAGTCGTTTTTAAATCTAGATTGCTGGGGGCAATCCCATGATTTCAAAAACTATCTAGATGTTTATGACCCCCAAATCTACATGTCCAATTGATGTTACTCTTCTGAAACACTGACCATTAATTATTTCCAACTACCCACAGAACATATCACTTTCCATGTTCCTTAGATACCCCAAGTCTGCATGTTCAAAGCCAAATTCGTCTTTCCCTCACATTCGATCCTTCTGTACTTTCCATACTTCATGCAATCACCAGACCTTGTTACCATATTCTCCACCTCTGTTGTCTCCAATCCTGTTCAGTTGGCTTCCATTCTCCACACGCCCTTATTGTAGGTCCTCATCATCTCGCACATAGACAGCAGGTAGTGAACTCCCTACCTTCAACTCTGTATCTTCCTGCCTCATTTTCACAACAGGTATTCTCAACCAGGGCTACTTTGCCTCTCAGAAGACATTTGGCAATGACAACTTTGATTGTAACACCAGGGGGACCTAACCCTGGCATTCAGTTGGCAGAGGCCAGGGATGCTGATAAACATCTTACAATGCAGAGGATTGCCCGAACGCCTCTAACCCCAACATGAAGTTATGTGGTCCATGATATCAATGATGCCATGGTTGAAAAACTAATGGCAGAGTAAGGTTTTTCTAAAATGCAAATTTGAGCCCCTTCTTCTTGCCTATTATTTCTCACAACTCCCCCACGTTACTCTGGTTTCTAGTCTTCAAATACACCATGATCTCATCCCTCCTTTTTTTCCTGCAGACTAGGATGCTCATTCCCTATTTCGTCCTCTGGAAGAATGTAAGAATTAAATAACTAACATATTTATTTAGCAAGTATATTATATATACTTAAAATTTGCTTCAGACACAACTTCTTCTATTCTAAGTGTTCTAGGGAAGACAAGAACATATTTCTTCTCTTGCTCACATGTAATGATGTCATGAAACTCACATAACAAATTATCATTTTTTGTATACATGCCTATCTTTTCCTTCTAGACCTATATGTGCAATACATAGTACTTGAAATGTTACTACTGCAATTGATGAACTGAATATTTTATTTTAATTAGTTAAAATTAAAATCTCCTCATGCAGCTAATCACTATCATACTGAATATTTTAGACAATGAACATTTCCTTCATTACAGAAAAGTTATATTAGATAATTCTGTCCTATTAGACACTACTGCGCTAGACCATTTGCACACAGTTTGGGGCTTATATTATAGACTTAGTAACTATTTAAGTAAATGAATCATTATTTCCATAGGTGAATAGTCAGAGCAAAACTTTTCTTAATGGTTGTGATTGAACTCTCTCGAGAGTAATACCAGATATTCCCACTAACTTTTAATTAGCCATCTGTGGTACTTATAAGTTGTTGCCTTACATTGACAGTTATCTACTTTGTATATATATTTTGATTTTTAATTATATTCTAGTCCATCAAAGAAAAGGACTAAATACTTTGTTTGAATCGCCCACAAAATCTAGCATAAAATGCTTTTCATTTTGCAAATTCTAAATAAATTGAGCACAGTTCTGGTAGAAGTGAGAATAGATTGGCCCAACTTCCTCCCTGCCAAATAGGGTGCAAATTAGTAGATTTCTGAAGGTAAAGGGGAGAAGAAAATTTAATAAATCACTGAGGGTCTTTCTACTCTACGGATAATTTTTGAAACTAACGTTTTATTCAAGGAGAAATGGAAATTCCTAACATGGCATATGAAATTAATGCATTCTGCCTCTGGCAATGAGCCTCTTCTAAAAGCACTAAAGATAAATTTTCTGACTCTCATGTGAGTTTACTTCATTTTCAGTGTCATTATTGGCATTATTTCAGATATTCATATATGAAATCTTTGTCTTATAGGTCCTTGGTGTTTTCTTCTGATAAAACTTGTCACATTGCAGCAATCTTTCATGATATATTTACATAGTAACATACTGTAAAAGTAGGGCAATAGGATTTTTTTTTAATATGAAAGAATAAACCAAAGAGATATGAAGTAAAAACTAAAGCTTAGTACTCAATATCGGAAAAGTACAGTTTTAAATTATTTCAGTTTGGCATTGCTGTATATGTCAAAGCAAAGATTTAAGTTTTACTTTTGGGTTTGCTAGTAAGTACTGAGTAACAAAGAGCATTTCAAATTTTAGAAAGATCAGATGTTGAAAATACTTTCTTATTTCCTTTAAAAATCATCTAACTGATAACATTCAAATTCAATAGCTTTTCTCAATTTCTAAAGAAAATGTTAATGATTGTTGATAGATTTCTGAAAGAGCGCATAAAAGTTGTCCATATCAATGGAATTAGAAAAGTAAAAGAAAAGTAAAAGTTTTGAGAAATTATGAGACATGCCTAAGCCTTCACTTGAAATCCATCGGCCTTATCAGGATTATAATTCAGATCTCCTGCAAACACACTGTTGTCAACCTTTATCTTTGAGAGGAGGAAGGGTTAACTATAAATTTGAAAAATAATACCATTATTATTATAATCACATACCTTCTGCTTTAAATTGTTAACAATTAAAAACAGATAACAAGACTTCCATTGCCACTCACAATGGAGTAATAGGGATCAGTCTTACTCTCCTGCCTGAAACAACCAACAAAATGGACAAGATACAGGAAACGATGGTTTGCAAGACATGGTGCATCAGGCAGCAAAGGACAATAATCCCTGCAAAAGAGGAAATTAATGAGGTGAGCCACAGAAGAGTGTTGCGACATACCACCTTGAGAGTGTCTAACCCACAACACAGGGAGAGGGAACCCAGAGAGAGCATGGCTGACTCTCAAGGTTGAACGGATAGAGCAAAGCGTCTAGGGAGACAAAGGTAGCTCAAGTTTGCAGTACAGGGTGCAGGAGAACACAGCTGCACAGAGAAAGACCTGGAGATCTCTAAAGCAACTTCCTCCAGTATTTACCTGAGTACTGACTGGCATATGCATATGAGGAAACTAACTGGAGGCCTGGAAACAACCATCTGAAATTATTAGAGGAAACATGAAAAGGCACTTACACAAGACTGGGAATTGTGCCTGCCCCAGAAGCCATACTGAAAAATTTCAAGATTTGCGAGTACTAGGTAGATTAGAGCACGGAGAAAGGTTTTACTTGAGTACTGGGAAAATGATTAGCTCTAAATTGAGCACAGCTTCAGTTCCACCTAAGAAATCTTAAAAGCAGACTTAAAAGAACCAAACAATTTCTAAGTAACTTAACATCATCCCAGAACAAAGCTCAAGAATAGATATAGGAATACAAAAATATCCAGTATCCAACAGGATTAACTTGATGAATTTTTTTGGTACATGGTAATATTGCCATTTTATATATGAGCATATTGAGACTATTTCAAATTCATACACCTGGTATATGGTAGATGACAGCTAAAACTCAATCTGATTGACTTCAAATCCATTAGATAAATAAGAAGAAAGTCAGGAATAAAGTCACATGTAAATCAGATGGAAGGGTTTTATTCAAAGCTTTTTAATTTAATTTTGATGTACATTATTATTTGATTTTGGCATAGTGACGTTGGAAGTAGCAGAAGTTGTGGGGGAAAATAAGAGATGTTGGGGGAGAGGGAGGGTGATGTGGCTCATTAGTGAACATGGCCATACAATAAAATGCATTAGTAGAGCTTAGAGTTTTATAATTTTTCTTGGCACTTTCTTATATAAACTGGGAAATATAAGATTTAATTAAAATACACCAATAGACTTCTCACTTAGTCTTTAAGCAATTATGACACATGCACACAATTAATGTGGTCACCCAACTGAGTAATTCATATACACACTATACACACAGGCAGAACATATATTTTCCTAAAATAATTAGAACTTGAGATATCTCTGGCTCTATCCATCAACTTAGTTTCTTCTAAACAACCATCTTTAAATGAAGCATGCATGCCATATTTATTTACATTTGAATGAAGCCTGTACTGACAATCATCCCCAAACAACCCGTAATAATAGGCGATCCAATTTCAGAATTAAAGGATATTCAAATGCTTTTAAAAACCATGTGTCAGCTGCTAAACTTCTACTCTTTGATCCATTTAATCAAGCTACTGTAACCCATCATGTTTCTAGAATAGTATACGTCTATGCCTTTACTAGTCTGTTTTCTTATGTTATGGTGAGCTGACCAAAGAAATCTGAACATAATTTTAAAAGATGATGAAATTTCTTTTTGCAAGGACTTTGATAAAATTATTAATCATTCATTAAATATTGACCAGTGTTCCCTGTTAGAAGGGCCTAATGCCAGGTGATGGAGTGTGGGGAGAGGGGAAGGGGACAGGAAAAATGCAATACAGAAATGGATAAGACATGATCTTAGAACTTAATGAGCTATGGAGTCATTTTGTTCATATTAATTTGTAAAACATCTAAGTGAAATGAAATGTGCTGACCTGCAACTTTACATTTTAGGAATATGTATACATAAAAATAACATAGATACACGTGAATCTCCAATTCAACACATTTGAAAATATACGTGGTGCCTTCTTCCCCAATGCCCATCATCCCTTGTTGGACCAATATTCTGTTTGTTAACTTGTAACTCAGCACACTGTCACTTTGATCCTTCTATTTACCAAATCCAGAAATAGAACATTCTGTGTAGAGTTTGAAGTGAACAGTATGTGATTCTGTTGGAGCAGTTTTTGCATTAATTTACATAAAACAACTGGTGATCACAGGACCCCCTAAAGAGTAAAAGCTAGTCACAATTGCTGCTGCACTTTAAATAGTATACCAGGGAAGATGATTTTAATGATGTAGGCACTTAAATTCATTAATCTGTTGTCCTTTATCAGGGGAGAAAATCAGTCCTTCTATATTCCCAGCGTAATGAAGGGGGCAGGGCAGGGAATGAAAATTGGAGAAGCCCTAGTCTTCTGACACAGTGTAGAAGTCAGGGAGGGGCTTGGAACCTGAATGTCCACATTAGCGGCTCACTGAGGTGCAGACCACAACAAAACACCCAGTCAAATCCGTTCCTTTCCTGGTTGGAAAAATACCGGGGGTGTAAAAAAAAAAAAATGTATACAAGTGGACACTTTGGTCAGCGTTGCTCAAGCAGTAGTTTGCCGTAAACAGAAGTGTCTGGACACTGATGGTAACCACTTTAAGCACCTCTTGTAATTGCAGAAGTCAAACGTGACCTGTATGCATCTTTTGTTATCATTATATATACTGAGTATTACAATTTTAATAGTTTTCCTTTCTTAAAATATGAATACTTTTTTTGTCACCCTCTGTATGTGATTTTTTGTTTTATTTACCTAAATTAGTTCCTCAGATATTTACAGAGTGCTTACTATGAACAAGGTACAAATTTGTATTTCTAATAATTTCAAAATAATCATTTCTTAAGTGTTTGGGTGGAGCTTTTCAAAATATATGCATTTTTAATACTTCATTGTGAAATAAAAGAAATCATTTAGTGAAGGTGGCAGCAACATCTTAATGACTGTTCTTAGTCACAGTCCCTTTTCTCTTTGCCCTTCTGCTCTTTAATCATTGCAGAGGACATTATATGTAGATCAGCACAAATTCAGTTAACTCTGTTTTATTTATTGTGATAGCAACTCTAATTGGCACAAGTCTCTTTTAAAGTGGCCAATTATTACTGATTCATATAGTGTTCACTGCAATAACATTTCTGGGATAACCTGCAATACGTTTATTTTCTCTTAATATGTATATAAGTGTAGTTGCGTAAAATCAGGGCAATTCTACTATATACATAAAATGATAATTTATGCATAGGTTTGTCATCATAATGTTTACATTACTAAGATTTGTGTTTCTGTTGATAGGCTATTATTTAGCTGTTGCCATATTAAAGTGATGGGATAAAATATCCTCAAATCAATAGTTTGATTCATAAAAATCAATAGGTTAGAGGGTTAAGCTGTATATATTTAATGAAAATTCAGAGTCTTTCTAAGAACTATTGCTTTACTAGGCTGTGTTTCTGCTCACGCAGATTTTTTTATAAATCATTAATTTCTTTTTCTTTTTTCTTTTTTTTTTTACCACGAAAACAATCCTATTTTCTTGAGATATGGAATTGTATCCACAGAATGTTCTTCGGAGAAAGAAAAGTTACAAATCCAAAAAGGCATATTCTATTTTTATCATTTTTAGATATGTAAAATGTAACACAATAGGGAAGCAATCCATAATTTAATGATTTGTTTTCTTTTGTAATTTTGTACTTGGGTTGTAAACTGAAAATCAACTATTTCTAAGGAAAAATTCTACCCCTCAGCCTAAGAAATTTTGAACACTTTTGGTCAATTTCAATATCAAGACCCACCAGAAAGAAACAGTCTATGTTCAAGATTCTTTGTGGACTTAATTTTCTCTAGCTCGGGTGGAATAAAAATCTAGATGCAACCAGCATTTAAGTTAGAAACTAAAGTTTCTTTTGTTTCACTACCACCCAAGTATTATACAAGTCAAGGAATAATTGCAAATTCTTAAAAATATGAGCATGAAAACTTGAATATTTTAGGAAAAATACAATAAATGTGGGTTTCTAAATGCAATCTAAACATAGCAGGTTAAATTTCTTTAGTTAGAATACTGTTGAGTTTTTTGGTTATAGCTGTTGAATTGGGGTGGGGCGAGAGAGGCGGAGCATGGTTATAATCAACAATGCTGGGCCCCAAGACTTTTGTAAAATCTGTCACAGGAAATTCCAGGCCATCTGCTGGGAGATGTAACTTTTAAAACATTTTCCCTGCAGGGACACTCTGAGTATACAAATTACATTTCTGAAGAGAAAGGGCATATTCTTCTGCTCTGCCTGAGTTTTGCATCCTAACAAGCAGTCACTTCTTGATTCACAGGGTCACATTCATCCACAACTCACAATTAAGTGGGGAAAATTACATTAAAGGGGATAATCAAGTTATCTTGTAATTATGCTTTTGAGTAAATTGGTGTGACAATTCTTTTTGCTCTAATTATGTGATTCAGGGATAATAGATGATGTATTAGACATTATCCCTACATGTAAAACAATTTCTTAAAAAACCTCATGTGGTGTATCATACATGTAGTTTTTCCATCTTTTAAAATCACATGCAAGTTTAGACTGACTACAATTAATCATGTTTAGAGAAAAATGTATAATTTTGTATTGATATTTTGATATTATTTAAAACATTTTTTGTGCTGTGAAAACTGTTTACATGAGACAGTTGTACGGGAAGCCTCTTGACTAAATGGCCAAATATTCTGAGCAGTGACATCGTTTCTTATAAAAGTAGTAAATATATTTTGAACTATTTTTAGCAGTTATATGCTCAGAACAAACATGGGAAGTATGCAAGGTGTATTAAGTTTCAAAATATTTTAAGATTAGTATAAAATAAATTTAATTGTGTCACAGTATTGTTGTAACTATGTCATCTTAAATACCCCTTATATTCTAACCTGCAGTGACTTACTAATATTTCTTATTAGGGTATTTACTGATTACCTTATGTACCAAGAATTGTACAATGAGCTAAGGGGTAAAAGAAGTTAAGGTATTATATTACTAAGCCAAAATAATCTATTTTATTTCATACAGCAGGGGCATTTTTTAAAAATATAAATATATATTTTTGAAGCCATGGATAATGCTATGGGGTTATTCTACAATGGCTTCAACAATTCCTCATTTAACCAATAAGAACAATCTAATAGTGATCTGTTAGATGTAAGATATTTCAACTGCTTAATCTAATATTTTCTTAAATATCATTCTCTCAGAGTCCCTTCCTGACTATTCTATTATAAATCCCAACTGTCACCTCATTACTCTTTTTACCCTAATTTTTTCAGGTTATATAACATTTATTATTTTTTAGCCTATTCATTTGTTTATTTGTTTACTGTCTCTGGTTCTTACCAGAGTACAAGGTTCATAAGGACAGGGCTTGGCATTGTTCATTGCTGGACCCTCAATATTTAGAGCAGTGTCTAAGACTAAGATATAGTAGGTGCTCAGTAAAGAGTTGCTAAATTGAAAGTCCATATGAATTATTCATACACGCCAAAAAAGTTTTAAATCATTCAGAGGATGTATGTATAGAAAAACAAATGATTAGTTTTATAGTAAAAGAGAAAGTATCAAGAAATATGACAATCACGTTGCTTCTAATTTTCATGGAACCATCAAGAAAACTACAAATGCTTGAATTCATCTTTATCCAACTGTAGAAATTATTGAATATTAAACTTTGGGGCACAGTGGTCTGATCTTAAATGTACTATTCTTTGTCATTTAAAATGTTAAATTTCTAAGAACAAAACAAAGTAGAAATAAAGGGAGAAGGCTCTTATCATTTATTACATTTAAAAATAATTTCTTAATTTTTATTTTCTGTTTATTCTAATTCTTTTATTTCTTTTACTTTTCTTTAACTTTTCTATCAGAAATTATTTTCTTTGCAAAGTGTTAGTGTAAGGCTATTTCATGCAAGATTTCATTTAAGGATATCATATACTATCAGATTAGTTTAAAAGATATAATATTGATTTCAGGATACATAGGAGCATCAAAATAATTCAAATATTATGTAAAATAAAACTGGCACATTACATGTCAGTTAATCTTCTATTCTGTTGTTTCCAATTTCCTCAAGTAGACAGACACTGCTTTGGTATTTTTTTACCACATATCTAAAAAGTTTTGACTTATGCACTGTCTAGGTGCAGCAGTGAATAAGAAGTGACATAAAATATCAATATTATTGGCCTAGTTAAGGGTAGTTGACATCAAGTTGGACTGACTGCTGAAGAAGTAAACAAAATTGAAATTTGTTTGGTGAGTAAGTTACTGCCTGGCATCGTTTGCCCTTCAGAGGATCAATGGCTGCATGACCTAAATGTTGTTTGTATTGTTTGATATAAATGGCCAAAGATTGATACTAAGTATATCTGTTTGAGTTTGGATAATAAACAAAATACAGAAAATGAGAAATTCAGCTTCCTTTGATAAAATGGAGTGAAGATAACTTTTCTAGGTAGGCAATTGCAGGTACATGTTTATCCATCATATAAAAATAATGCGAATTAATGCATTTATGTCCACATATTAGCCACTTAGAAAAAACAATTAACCTATCTCACATAAAATTTTAAAAAAAATTTAAATAATTAACTGCCTAATTATTAAATGGTATGTTCTGATGTAAAAAGACAAAATACTCCTACTGAGGCTTATGCGCATTTTCAGTAAGATTTAGCTCAAGTTTAATACAATTACATAACTTTTTATTCAAAATAGTTTTAGAATTACATTTTCTTTTTTTTTTTTTTTTTAGAATTACATTTTCTTATCTTTGTTAAACTGCAAAACATGTGCTGCAGCTTTATATTCCTAACATTGATATTACATTAAATGAAATAAAATTATGGGATATAAGATATTAATCTTATATATTTGAGTGTGTATGAGTATGTGTGTGTTCTTTCATTTACCTCTACTTATTTGAACATAAATGGTTAAAAAAAAAGTTAGCTCCACTAATAATAATAATAATGATAATAATAATAATAATGGTATTATCCAATGCTCACTGTTCTTTGTATCATTCATTTTTACAGAAGAACTGAATGATTTGTTCAAGATTATATTCGAGTTGTGTGAATGGCAAAGCCTGGATCGAGGTACTAGGAGGAGATAAGTAACTGAAATTGGGTAGTTTTCCAGTATTCCAAAATCATGGGTCACAATGATGCTGTCCAAGCTTTCTAAGTAGCAAGTACTCTATCCTGAGCATTAAATGATTTCAGCTTTCAGTTCAATATCCACACAATTTGGAAGGCCAATAAAGGTGAAATAGGATACAATGATACAATGCTGTAATGAAATCCTTGTGCTTTCATTTGCTCAGTATTCATTCTCACATTTTTGAATATTAAATATGTAAATCAAACTATACTAGATACTGTGGATATTGAATCAAGATTTAAAACATCATTTTTGTCATTCCTTTTCATTGCATTCCAATGTAAAAAGATTTTTTTAAAAAAATGAACAGATAAAAAGCCCCAAAGCACTTGTGAACTATGACTGATCCTCCTGCTTCTGCAAGGCAATAAATAAGGTGACATTGACTAAGGTGATAAGATGGAGCGAAGAACCAGTTAAGATGACAAAAAAGCAAGAGTTTCATTTTAGCATATTAAAATTAGTTATCATAGATAGTTAGGCTGAGATACAAAGTAACTAATGATGAATCTGTAGGTCACAGTGGGATTTACTTTGAAATTATCAATGTAGATGGAATTAAAAATCACAGGAGTGAATTAGATGATGTAAGCAGAGAATCTGCTAGAGAACAGGATTTAAGATTGAGTCTTGATACAATTTAATATTTATCAGTCAAGTAGTAAAGGCGGATCCAGCACAGTAGTTTGAGAAGCAGTGACCATGGAGATTTTCCTTCTTAGGATTCAAGAAGAGGTTTTAATTGATTATGAAAGTAAAGCCTGATAATAATGGAGGGATGGTCATTGAATGAAACATAGGAGAATCCAGGGCAATTTCAGTGGAGCTGTTGACTTGGAGTTCACATCTGAATGGTTGAGAAGAAAATGATATTGGGCACTTCTAGGAGGAATAAGATAATGTAGAAATAACATAGCCACTCAAAATTCAAAGAGATTATGGATTAAAATTTTTTAAAAATATCTATCTGAATTCAAACAAAACATAGTAAAACACACACAGGCAAATTTGAAAAGAATCAAATAGAGATTCTATAAATGTAGTAATCAAAATATAAAAACTCAATAGGAAGATTAAGTAGTAAACTGAATTCAGCCAAATAAAATTTAGTAAATTTAAGACAAATCTGAAGAAGTCCACCAAAATGCAAAGTAAAGCTCTTCCCGAAAGCGGCCTGAGGTGACCTCTGAAAATGGTTCGCTATTCGCTTGACCCAGAGAACCCCACAAAATCATGTAAATCGAGAGGTTCAAATCTACGGGTTCATTTTAAGAACACTCGTAAAACTGCCCAGGCCATCAAAGGTATGCATATCCGAAAAGCCACCAAGTATTTAAAGAATGTGACGTTACAAAAGCAATGTGTGCCATTCCGTCGTTACAATGGTGGAGTTGGGAGATGTGCCCAGGCCAAACAGTGGGGTTGGACGCAGGGTCGTTGGCCCAAAAAGAGTGCAGAATTTTTACTGCACATGCTTAAAAATGCAGAGAGTAATGCTGAACTTAAGGGCTTAGATGTAGACTCTCTGGTCATTGAGCACATCCAGGTGAACAAAGCTCGCAAGATGCGGCGCAGAACTTACAGAGCTCACGGGTGGATTAATCCATACATGAGCTCTCCCTGCCACATTGAGATGATCCTCACTGAAAAAGAACAAATTGTTCCGAAACCAGAAGAGGAGGTTGCTCAGAAGAAGAAGATCTCCCAGAAGAAACTGAAGAAACAAAAACTTATGGCCCGGGAGTAAATTCAACATCAAATAAATGCTAACAAAAGGAAAAAAAAAAAAAGTAAACAACTAAAGCATAGGACATATTAAGAAAAAATAAGAAAGTTGGAGAACTGAACAAAAATGTTTAACATGAGTATAAAAGGAGAGTCTAAAGGAAAGACTTGAGACGAGTGACAAGAAATGATATTTAAAGAAATAATGGCTGCAGATCTTCCAGAATTGCAGAAAGACAAGGTTGCTCATCTTGAGGAAGTGCATCGAGTTTTGAGAAAGACAAATATGAGACAAATCCATATATAGACACATCATAGAAATATTGAAAATAAAATATCAACTATATTAAAATGCACCAGAGAGAATATCAGACAGATTACTTACACAGGATCAACTACTAGACTGAAAGTAGGCTTTCATTGGTAAAAACAGTTCCACAAGAAAATGAAATATAAGAATGAAAATAAAATACACAAAGACCAAGAATATTTGTTACCTATTCACTCTCCCTGAAAGAATGAAAAGAGTAAAGAAGAAAATGAAACCCTGAAAGAAGGAGGGAAAATAAATAAGTGAATCACAGACAAAGGGGTAATAAGACATATTGGTAGCTATAATAAATATCAACTGTTTACATAACTAATTTCAACATGGGACCAAAACACACAAAAAAAATATCATGTGATATAGAAAAGTAAAGACTAGAAAAAAGCTTGAATGTTTTAAGCTCTTTCTGCTGTTCGAGGGGGAATAACAGTATTGTTTAGGGAAATAAAATGTATGTGTGTTAAAAACAGAGGGGTAACTACATAGGCATAGACAAGAAGGAAAAGAACAAGAAAATCCGATTATCAATAGAATACAAAATAAGTTGGTAAAGGTGAGTCCAACTACATTAACGATCATAATAAATGTGACTGAGTTAAAGCCAGCTGGTAAAGGACTCAGATTTTATTAAAAGCACAAAGTAAAACAGTACATACTGTTTATAATAAAAATAACTCAAATGAAACCATAAAAAATAAAGGAAATTAAGGGACGATAAAAGATGTATCATATAAATACAATCAAAATAAATAATTTAACGCAAAATGTTTTAATTGTGTGAAGAGGGCAATTACATAAATCTATAAGGGAGCGTTCACAGAGAAGATAGGAGTCAAACTTACATGCATCTAACATTTAGACTCAACATATAAAATGGCAAAGAGTGAGTGAAAATGGAAACATGAAGAAAATGAAAGAATTGGATTTACAGTACGACCTGAAATAGCAGAATGCCTTAGTAGCCGATATAGTCCTTCTATGATGACTAGAGGTGAGATACAGAAGATGCTTGGAGATGCCTGTGCATTTAGACATGTAGTAGGAGGAAGATAAGAGATTTCTTCTCTAATGGCTTCTATTTTCTCATGAAGAGAGTTTGTGGATGAAAGGGAAGTTAGAGAGGTAGGATATTTAAGGAGAAGCTATAAAAGCAATTTAAGTGAATGGAAAAGTAAACACACTAGAGAAATATACTTTAAATGCTGAGCAATAGTGAGTGGTAATTTGTACTTCAGAGTCATAAATTTAATTAAATTTTAAAACTTTGTATCTTTCCTCTAGCATTTAAAAATCTGTTCTGGTACAGGCCAAATAATATAGATTTGCCACGTAAGCACTGCCGAGGAAATGAGGTCAAATTGAACTAAAGTCCTTTGCAATAGAATTGCTGGAATGACAACTGAGGAACCTAAGCCAGTGTAAAATGATCAGTGAAGGCAGAGAGGGTAATCATGTAGTAAGAGTTCGGTTGGTTAGAGCTTTTAATGACGTAAATTATTGTAGTGGGATTACTTGAGACCTGGAAAGACAGACAGGTATGTTCAGAAAAGCAGTGCTTGGAATTGAGATTTTGGGGGGTGATACAATTACAGTTAATGACAGTGTTTAGAGTGTGACTGTAAGAGTATGCGGCTGAGGACAAAAAAAGTTGTTAGAGGAAAAGTAGTCAAGGAAATAAGTGGTTAGAGTGCTGCACGGGGCCGTGGAGGTACAGAAAGACAGTGATTCAAAAACTCTAGTCTTCAAAAACTGAGGGAGAGTGACTGGGAGGCTCTCAGTAGTGACTCTGCCTTAGGATTTTAGGGGGATTCTGGTGTATTTTGAGTTTAACATATCTCATGTGATCCTTGATCCATTCTCAGTGATCTTTGAACTGAAGCTGACTTAGACCACACTTCCTGGGGTAACTCCTTACCAAACTGTGATACCTGTAGGTGGAACATGCAGGGTAAGGTCCTAGTGATAGGACACACAGAGTCGACTTAATCTCTTTTCCTGTATCATCACGGTTTAAGAGTACTTGATTTTTTGATGTTTTTATTTTGATTCTATGACCATTTTGCCATATAGAATATAAATGATTATATTTATTTCTGTTATGGATAGATGTCAAAGCCAGTATATGTTCCCTTATTATTTAGACTCTCACCTCCAAAGAACTGCTTGCCCCTTAATCTGATCCCATTATCCTTTGCATCTCTTATGTACTCTTCTACTCCATCCTCTAGTGATCCATACACATCATCAACCAATTCCCATTTAATGCTACACTCTCCTCTAAGCACTTCCTTTACCGTCTTGGCTTGAATTGTGACCCGAATATCACCTACAATTACCATGTTTCTTCTAATTCTCTAAAACAGGAAATTAGTTCTCTTAGTCTCCACATGACTCAAGGCCAACAGTTGGGGAAGGTGTCTTCCTTGCTGCAAATTCCTGTTATACCCCTTTCCCTCTTATCTATTTAAAACTCCCAAGTGCTATAAACATTAAACTGACAGGCTTCATTTTCCTTCACCCCTAGTCATGGCAGCTATAACTTCCATGGAATTATATACAATTGGTATAAATTATATAAATTCTAACTTGTTTAAGTTAGAATTTGACTTGTCTTCCATTAAAGGCTATATACCGAGGGTGCCAAAAAAAAAAGTATACATATGACTTATATTCATCTTTTCTTATCGGTATATATTGAGTATTACAATTTTAATACAGTTTTTTCCTTTCTTAAAATGTTCATACATTTTTTTGGCACCCTCTGTACTATGTCATCCATTTTGACCTCAGAATATCCATATTTTGTATAATTAGTTGCAACAAAGGCACACACCTCTACAGTTAAAAAATCAATGTAATAATATTTGAGTTAATCCAACAAGCCAATTAGAAGACGTGAGAATAGCATTTGAGGTAGGTGGGAACCTCCTCTTTCACGAGCTGGTGAAAACCATAGAGTTATCTTCAATCTTACACAATCTTTCAATTTTGTTCAACAATCGAGTTGAGACTGAATTCCTAGCTTAAATGTGTGAGATGGCCGTAAGTACTCCCAAGGAAAGATGCAATGGCATTCTAACAGAGTTGATTTATAGTGTGCACCTCACTTCACCAAGCAGACACAGCAACTTCCTGGAAAACTGAAGGCACGGAAGACTCTATTATAGGTATACCTGCTCATTTTCTTGCCATGTGTTTTTACATAGTTTTTGTTTTCTTTTTACTTACATTGAATTGTCTGTATCTATTAATATTTTTCCAGCAGTTACTGTCCACTTCCTTTTTTAGTTTTGGTTTTACTTTACAAAAGGGACTTAGTAAAAAGCTTCCATAGTTCCTTAAAATATTTCACTAATGGATTACTTTAAAAAGAGGTTTTAAATAAATATCTACTGCTATTAGAAAATTCAGTAAGAAATAATGGCGTCAGAGCCGTAATACTATGTAACGTAGAAATAAAGTTATATTAACATAGCTTTTTAGAACCATACATAAACATAATATGTTGTTTATTTGTTTCTGTGATTCTTGGTTGATGGGTAGATAACACTGAATTTTGCATTTGTGATTTGTGTTTACAAACATAAAATTGTAGAATTCTCCTAAAATTATGTTTACATAAATAGCTAAATGTGTATTTAACTAGTAATCTAAGCTGAATGCATATCCCTAAAGGCATCAAACAATTAGCAAGTCTAATGCAAAGTAATTCAAATATTTGCCTGCCACATATGCACCTTATAATGCATTTATTATCACAACTTTTTCTGATAGTTTGTTAAATATGAGTTGTGTCACAATGTCACGTCCTTGAGAGATCCCTAAAAGTCTTTGGGCTCTTTCAGTCATTGGTGACTCCCAATCTCTTGACATTCCTTAGCAGGTATGTATAATGAAACAGTTTTCAAAACAATTGATATATGTGATTGAAAATTTCACTTAGAGGTGTCAGTTATCTTAAAAAAATATCATTTCTTTAATAGTTATGAAATATTTATAGCAAGAGATAAATTAATGGAAAAATTCAATGAGACCCTGGGATGTTGATTTGGAACTGTGCTGTAATAGTCATTTTGGTATAAACAAAGTTTGTAAACAAAACCAGGTTAACCACTTTGTATTTGAACACCTGGACTTCACATGCATCATTTTGTCTTCGAAACAGGAGTAATTAATGTATGTTTCCCTTGATTGCTGATTCAATAAATCTAATTTGGCTATTTCCATATTTATTAATTTTACTATTTGGGATGTTAAACGGTGTGTCTTCTTCAGCTGTAATATTGCTTACCAAAATAAAATGCCTAACTTACAAAATATTAGTTTACTTCATTTTAGCTTCCATTTAATTTTCCTAGGATATGTAAAGCTGTAAGCCACTTAATAGATTTTTGGCATAAATATCCTATATTATGTGGGTCTGTAGTGCTTAAATGACTTATAATCTGCTGGAAATAAAATTTTGCTTGGTATCTAGAACTAATCCATAATATATTGGCTCAAGAGAGTCAATCAAATGGAAATTCCTTACTAAGATGATTTTGTTAGAATACAGTTATAGTAGAGCCCGATATTAACATTCCAGGGCTGACAATGACACTGGGACAATTTCAGTTGGAGCAAGCAACTGAAATTCCTTTAGTAGAAATAATTTTTAGTGAGCATTTTTCCTCTTTTTAAAAGAATAACAACAGCATGATAGTAACAGAATTTTAACTATGCTGTCATTTGGAAATTAGATGTAGGAAATCTATCAGATTTCTTTTTTAGCTAATTGGAAAAGAAGAGGGGTTTGGAATTAATATTCACACTCCACTGGGAACTTAGAGACAAATTAAAATGTTAGATATAATTAAATTATAAAGTTTGAAAGGACTTGGGAGGTCATCTATCTTGTCAAATCGCTTTCCTTTGAAAAGGACCAAACTTATATCATCCTTCCATGATTACTGTCTGAACACTTTTAAAGATAACCCCAGTTAGATTAGCAACTCAAAACAATATTTAACAATTTTCATCTTTGGAAAAATTATCCTGATCTCTGAATACTTCAAGCTGCAGATAAACACTTTTGATATTTCATCCGTTTGTCATGTGAATAAAGACATATTTAAAATCTTTCCACGAGGAACTAAAAAGCTGTCAATTCAAGGTTGCTCTGCTCTAATCAGAAGGAATTCCCTTTTTCCTTTAATAGTTTTTATTCTCAGGTTTCCTTTCAAGCATTTTCAGTATTTTTATGATTCTGCATTAATATTTACAAGTCTATATCCTACTTACTTTCTTGAAGCCCAAATTAGACAAGAAGATTTCAAAAATCTGCTTATGTGTAGCAAGTACAGTGGAAGAATTCCTAATTATTCCTATCACTGTATATTGTTTGTGTTTTAAACTTGTGCAGCCCTATACTATCTATACGCTTTTTGTGTTGTCATAATTAATTCTCAACTTTGTTCTCCACTCACCCTGTTCACTTACATTTTTCCCTGGGACTTTGTTTCATTAAAATGAATTGTATATATGAAGAGTTAAAATATATATATATATATATATATATATATATATATATATATATATATATATATGGAGAATTGAACTTACCCTAGGAGCGAAGGTGGCATCATTGATAGAATACATGTGACCATAAAGTGTCTGTTCACATTTACCCTAGGAAGACAAAGCAGAAATAAAATAAAATAAATCCCATTCAATGTATATAAAGAAATGAAAGGATAATTAATTTTTTTAAGTAATGTTTTAGTCAAATAATAAAATTAACACATTCTCACGATTGAATATATAGCTTTTCTTTCAGCTCCCAGTCGCAATCAGACAGGGCTATGCTGATGAGTCTGCCACTAGGGCTGGTAACTACGCTGAAATTCTTGCATCCTTGCTTTTATACCATTGAACTGGTGTCGACTTCTCACCAAATGACTCCATTTTGCAATTAGCATAGTTTTCAAATAATAGCACCAAGTAGTGAAGCTCTTACAGAAGGCTCTTGCTTTCAGCACATGATTTCTACCACTGCTAGGGGTGTGGGTTCTTTTTTCTCTTCTCTTTGTAGTTACAAGATCAGGTTTTAATTCCTGAATTTTCACAATTTGGCATTAAAATCATTACCTGTATAAAAATGTTATACAACACATACAGTAGTATTTTTAATACAAAATAAGCATTTTGTGAAAACTGTATCTATCCATTCAGATTATATTTTCCAAACAAAAGCAAAAGTAACCACAAAAAAATTTCCAAGCTTCAGTTTAAATGATTCCAGGAAAAATGGTCCATAATACAATTACAAAAGGGATTTAAATGTGGTCCCTATCATTTTTACACCACTATTCAAAGGGCATAATAGAGAAATAGCCCAGATTCTATAGAAGAACCAGAGAAAGATATACCTGGAATATCATCTGTAGATATTAACACATATGGTTTGTTATGGACTGAAATTCAGATTTAATTCAACAATGTACTCATTCAACAAATATTTTTGAGTAACTAATGTATGTCAAGCATAATTCTAGGTGCCTACGATATGTCAGTGAATAAAACAAAGAAACTTGTTCTCAATGACCTTACATTCCAGGGGGAGAGAGAGGGAATAGACATATTTAAAAAAGGTATAAGTATGTTAGAAGATAATAAGTATTATGAAAATAGTAACAGTCAGGCAGGGTAAAAGGCATCATCATGAGTTTTGGGACTGAGGAGCTAAGGGCAAATCAAATTATCAAGTAGAATGAGGTGGTTTGACCACACTCCTAAAGTTCAGTTTGAACAAAGGTTGATGTGGGTTAGGGAGTTAGCCAAGCAGATATTTGGAGAAAAAGCATTCCAGGAACAAGGAAAAGCTGCAGCAAATGTCTCAAGGTGGGAGTTTGCCTGGCATGTTTCTGGAATAGCAAGGAGCCAACATGGCTAGAGAGAAGTCAGTCAGAAGAAGTAGGTTTACTCAAAAGTCTTCACCCACTTTCATTCACTACCTTGTGTTTACTTAGTTTTAAATCCTTTAGGGCTGGAAGAGTGATTACAGAAAAGATTATAAAAAAGAGATCTTAAAGATAGAGGGTTATCAACATGTACCTCATTGTTATAGGGCATTCATGGAACTTTTTGGAACTGCAAAGTTGGAAAGGCTTTACAACTAGGCTCCAATTAGTCTTCACCACTGAATTCAGCAAATTTAATTTCAAATATTTATTTAAAGAATTAGTGCATGCTATTAATACCTTTTTACAGAATGCAAAATTTACATATATGAACTTAAATTTTGTAAAAATATATTGAATCACTTTGCCACTCTTTCAAAATGCCCCCTACCCATGTTATTTTGGTTCAGTATCTTGATACTGTTATAACACCAACTATGCTGAGAACTTTAAATCACCCAAGTTCCTAAAGCAGAAATAAATTACTTACACGGCCAAAATGGTGAAATATAAAATGTCATATTAGCTTACATATGTTAGCTTAGGAATTTTTACAGTTAATTTCACTTGAGAAATAATATTGTATATAGTTAAATAACATTATACCTGTACAGTGAGTGTTAATATTTTTAAAAATATATTTAAATTGGCATATTTATCCTAAAATATTTTTTTGCATTAATAAAAGTTTTACATTTGGTCCTCTTCTAAATTGTGAACCTCTAAACTATTTGATTAATTAGTAAGAAAAATGGAGTTTTCTGATTCAAATTCTGAATGCCAAGTTTTAATTCAAAGTGGAATCTCTAAGGCACTCTTGAAAAGCCCTGCAAATACAGGGTAATAATGGAAATGCTGACGGAACACATTTGTGCTGCTATAACAAAACCTGACTCGAAGATAAATGTATCATGAATTAAGAAAAGTTAAAAAAAGCTTTTACTATTCAGCTTTGTTCCCAAGATGAAAGAGAACCTACTCTTCTTGTGGTATAGGGAATATGTGGGTTACTAATATGCTAGTTTGCAAACAGCCTTAATCAAAAGCAATACCCAAACTGGGGCATTAAAATTTGGAATATCTTTCTTGATGAAATCTTGTCAGAATTGTTTTATTTCAAAGTAGTGGAAAAAATTAAAAAGAGCGAAGAGTCATAAATATACATACATATATATATATATATATATATATATATATATATATATATATATCATGTGACCAAACATTATTGCTCCAGTATTTGATTCTCTCAGCGAAGCTATGCGCAACAATGGTTTCTATCATGGGCCCTAGAGATAGAAACATCTGGGACTTAATTCTTGGAACTACTACCTAACAGCCATGTAACCTTAAACAAACCCATTCACTTCACTATGACTCATTGCCTCATTTAATGCTTAAAACTAACCTATAGTTTAAATAACATTACCTGTGTTCAATGAGGTAAAATATTTAACATATAGGTTGGTTTAGAGAATTAAATGAGACAATGCAGGTGAAATGTTGGTAGAATGCCTAGAACAATGTAAGAGCTTAACAAATATTAGCTCTTAACTTCAGACATAAAGTATTAAAATACTGATGGCTTTGAAATCAACATCTCTACCCTCCGCTAGGAGTCTTAGAGGCATCAGTGCTGTTTCTTCTGTTTGTCCCTCCGATTCATGCCCCATGAGGCACACTGCCCTGCTCCATGGCCTGCTCTCTTAACCACATCACCTTGGGCTCTCAGACCCTCTGTTTTGGGGTTGGACTGAGCCAGAGGAGCGCGCCAACAGGATATGGTAGAGCAGAAAGATCTAGAGGACAGATAAAAAAACCACTCGAGTTCCCTTCCTGTTCAGCTGTGATTTTGTCAGTAGCTCTACCTAATTGCACAACTCCCAATGTACAGGACCTCCCCCATGGCTACTACTCACGGTGTCCAGTAATGCTCTCCTTCTCCTGCCCCTTCAGACCCGGGAGCAGCAATGACTTCCCACTGTCGCTAGCCCTTGGGTGCTGTCTTTGGTCCCTTAACCCTGTTCACATTCCTGTAAACATTCACCTGGAGTTTACCCCATGTGTCATCTGTTTCCTGCTAGTGACATGTCTGATAGAGCATGTCAGACACAAGATGCAAAAGCGGCCTTTTTAACTTAGGACTTCCCAGTTGCCTATCTTGACCCTTGACAAATCTTTCCCCCTGAGTAAATGGCATCACCAGTTGCTCAAACAAAACACCTAGGCTATCAAACACCTGAGAATTAGAGTACCTCTCCTTCTTCCACCCTTACCCCACTTCTCACCCAGTATATCAGCTCTTTCTGAAACATACAGCCCTACTCTGCCCACCTCTTCCCTCCAACATTACCACTCTAGTGCAGGACACTGTCATGCAGAGCATGGTGACAGCAGGGGCATCCTTATTGATCTACTTGTCCCCACTCTCACCCCACTCCACAGCCATTTCTGTCACAGCCACTAAAATGATCAATAAAAGCTGAATCAGATCATACATGCTTCTGCTTACAGTTACCCAAACAATTACCACTGTACTCAGAATACATTCTAGCTCTTCACTTAGGTCCAAAGGCTCTGTATTGTTTGCCTCTGTCTGGATATCTGACTCCATCTTGTACCACTCTCCCTTCTTTTATACTGTGTTCCATAAATATTTTCATGTTTCTACATGGTCAGGATTTCTGAGCAAGGACTGCTATACCTGAGTTAAAGGATGATTCAATAGCAACCCTAAAGATACAGACCTCTGGAGAGATTTAGGGGCATTTCCCCTTGAGGTTTTGTTGCTTTGTTTATATTCCAGGGGTTGCAAGCCTCTCGAGGCCTTCCCTTCCTCTTCCCAGAGAGGATTTGTTTATATTTCAAAACAAATGTTCTCTCTCTCTTCTTCTTCTTCTCTCTCTCTCTCTCTCTCTCTCTCTTCCCCTTCCCTTCCCTTCCCTTCCCTTCCCTTCCCTTCCCTTCCCTTCCCTTCCCTTCCCTTCCCTTCCCTTCCCTTCCCTTCCCTTCCCTTCCCTTCCCTTCCCTTCCCTTCCCTTCCCTTCCCTTCCCTTCCCTTCCCTTCCCTTCCCTTCCCTTCCCTTCCCTTCCCTTCCCTTCCTCTCTGTCTCTCCACCCCTCCACCACCCCTGCTACCCGGAGGAGGGAGGGGCAGAGGGGCTCTGACTTTCATAATTTGGAGGTTTCATGTTACATAACTCCACAACTTCATGGTACATAACTCCACTCTACCCGCAGGGTGTACCTGACTCTCACTGCTTCTCCCCATGAGAAATTAGGGGATGGCAAATCACTACAAACTGCGTGGTGGGTAAATACATAGTCTGACCTCTGACCCAGCAACCTTCTGTTTCCTGTCAGGATAAATAAGTAAATATAAACATAAAACCATAACACTGTCACATTGGCCTTCCTGTCCTTCTAACAGGCCTAGCATGTTCCTGCCTTTATACTTCCTGTTTTCTCTACCTTGGATATTTTCATGTAGCTGTAGACATGTCCTCGTCCATCTTCCCATTCTGCTTTCAACTCAAACTCATCCTTTTCAGTGATGTGGGGGAGCTAATATTCCTGCCCCTTCTTTTATATCCACTCATTACAGTAGCAGAAATTGTATGAAACAAACCCCTTTCTTTTTTTTCTTGGGCAGTCAGCCAGACTTGAGGTCAGGTGTGGCCATGTGACTGAACTCTGCTCAGTGGATGGGCAATTATGAAATAAGTCTCATGTAGGGTTGGCCCTTAAAATACCCTACACAACGCCCTAAGCTCTTTATTTTCGCCTGTTTTCAGGTTGTAGTTAGAGGGGCCCTGGAAGATGGAGGAGCACAAATGGAAGGAGCCTGGGTTTCTGAATCCCCACAAGGAGAAAAGTCACCAAATAGGACACTCCAACTGGATATTCCACAACTGAGAACTAAGTTTCTCCTGTGTCAAATCCCTGAGAATCCAGGGCTTAACTGTTTCAACGGATGTTGATCCCCATCAGGCAGGTCACCTTATTTTGTTTCTTTCATATCACTCATCATCAACTAAATTTACTTAATGAATTTGTTTCCTTGTTTATTGTTAGATTCCTCCCACTACAATTAAGCCCCACCAGAGAAACATGCTTGATACTTGCCTGTTCTGTCCACCACTCTATCACCTCCAAAGTCCAAGGCAGCTATGGGAGGACTTGATAAACATTTGTTGAGTGAAAAAGTAATCAGTTACATGGAGATCACAACCAAAAGTTAGAAAAAAAATCCTCACCAAGTATGCTTATTTTTGGACAAATAACTTGGTCTTTTTCCCAATGTTTATTTTCATATTAATCAGTCACAACATGGAATGTACACTGTCTTATGATTCTAAGCCAGTAGCGTATTTACCCACTGACACTGTCATTGCCTCTTAAACAACTGTACGGAGATGGAGACAACTGATACTCTGAGTGAACACAGCAACTTTACACTTATTGAATGTTTGTTATGTCACTAAATCCTTGTGGTAAGTACTTCACTTTCATTACCACATTTGATACGACAACTCAATGAGACGGGCAATACTGTAATTCCCATTCTAGAGATGAGAAAACAAGCACTAGTCCATGAGGGCATAAATACAACATGCCAGAGCCAAGACAGTAACTGTTTTGTCTAATTACTAAGTCATCTATCCCTTTATGTGCAAGAAATTGAAGTAATAGAATGTGGGGAAGTTTTCAATACCATTTGCTAATGTCTCCTTTCTGGTAGATGTGCACTTCCTGGCCCCCGTGTGGCTGTGTGGGGGCCACATAATTTATTCTGGCCTGAGAGTTGTGAGTGGAAATGACATGTAATGCTCCGCTCATGCTTTCTGCAAGCCCACCTTTCTAGTACTTAATTAGAGGTCCCATACCCCCCAGGGATATCTTTTCTGTCAAAACCCAGCAACATTCAAGGTGCACCATCCTGGATCCTAGGTGAGTATGATGAGCAGAGCTCTCCCTTCCCACCTATGGAGGACACAGACCATGAGCAAATAAATGCACACGTTGCTGTGATTTGGAGGTTGTATGTTACCATAACACAACCTAGCCTAGTCTGATTGACATAAACCTCATGTGGGAAGATTAGTCATGTCTCCTCAAATATGAAAAGCTTTTTCTACTATCAATAGTGCAATTAGAAAAGTTGAAAAATATTCAAATAGTACTTATCAGGAACCTAATACTCAAGACAAAAGTTTAAAAACTATTACAAATTAGATCTAATAAAAAATTAAAAAATAATCATAAATATAAAATCACAATCATAAAATAAGTAACCAAACACCATCATTGAAATCATTAAAGAGCTAATGTTCAAAAACTTTTCTTACTATGACTTACTTATTTACCAAATGGAGTCATTATTCTTTTGAAAAAATGTAACAGACTTCAAAATATAAAGTAAGCTTTCTCAGTTATTTTGTTTAACCAGACCATCTTTTGTAATGTCTTTTTTGATGTGTTAAAGTGTTTTTAGTGACATATAACTTACAGTAAAATGCAAAATTTTAGAGACTTAGCTCAATAAATGTTTACCTACAGATATATCTATGTAACTGCTGTTCAGATTAAGATACAGGACATTTCCATCAGTCCAGAATGCTCCTTCATGCCCTTTTCAGCAAAAATATCCCCATGATTTTTTTTAAACTACATTTTATTGGAGAAAAGAAATATAGGGATATGGCTGAAAAATCAAATATTATGAAAGACAATCCAATGAAAAGTTGGTCTCCCGTTTCAGGTCATCCCTAAAAGCAACCACTGTAAATGGTGTCTTTTGTGTATTTTATGGTACAGTCTGTGCAAATATATTCTTTTTTTTTTTTTTTTTACTATGCCATGTTGTCTACCTCAGTTCTTGCATAAATGAAATTATACTAGATGTGCATTTTATTATGAGAGGTAGTATATTGTGGTGCTGAAAAATGTGATACTGGAGTGAAATAACAGGGTTTAGAACTCAGTTCATTGGGAAGTTATTGGTAATATCTCTTATTTGTATAAATACCATGCTAAATACTTTACATATAGTAATTCTTTTAATCTCTACAAATGCAAAAATGATAATATTTTAATTTTTCATTTACGGTTGGAGAAGTTTGTATAAAGTGGTTAGCATAGTGTTTACACAAGAGATATTACCACTTATAGATTAACTAGTAGTCAGTCTTCTTTTCTATTCCTTGTTCGCCTTTGCAATTTTTGTTGGCTCCTGAGAATAAAAAAATAACCACACTCCCAGAAAAAGACTCATTGTTCTATAGCCAGGGTAACAAACACCAGAACTAGTTTTAAATTTGTCCAACCAATTAGTAACAGTTCCATAGCCCTGCTTACAAATTAACAACCAGAACTGATTTTAAACCTATATAATTAATCAATGACAACAAACTTCACTGAACACTCCTCAAAAAGCCAAACAGCATCAGACTCATGATTTGAAAATCAGCCGATTGGCCAAAGATTCAATGCAGTGCACATATTCTTAAGGCTGATATTAACCTCCTTCCACCTGTGAAAGAGGCAAAAACCAAGCCTTAATAACTATCACAACTACTCTTCTAAGCCTAACTTAACTCACTCTTGCCTCTGTAATCAATACAATCCAAAGTAAACTCTTCACAAAAACAGAATATAAGATCAGCTATTGGGTTTGCTTAATTAGTATAACTCTGACTACTATAACTTTTCCTCACTTAAGTATACATAATAAATTCAGTTTGTTTGGTTTGTTTGTTTGTTTTTGTTGTTGTTGTTTGTTTCAGATATTTAGCAGTGGTCTCATTCTTTAACACCAAAGAGATGATTAAGGGTGTGTTAGTTTGGGGGCTGCCACAACAAAGTACCACAGACTGTGTGGTTTAAACAACAAAAATTTATTTTGTCACTATTCTGGAGACTAAAATTCCAAGATCAAGAATTTGGCAAGGTTGGTTTCATTCTGAGGCCTCTCCATGGTTTGTAGAATGCCATCTTCTCCCTATGTCTTCACATGGTCTTCCCTCTCTGTGTATCTGCGTTCTAATCTCCTCTTCTTATAAGGATGCCAGTCAGACGATCAGGGCCCATCCCAAGGAACTCTTTAACCTTAATTACCTCTTTAAAGACGCTATACTGGGCCTTAGGGCTTCAACATATGAATTGAAGTGACACAATTCAGCCCATGATAAAGGGCTGCAGAAATCTTTATTCCTCTACTCATGAAATATCTTAAGAGTCCAATAGCCATTGGGGCATTAGCTAGTTGCAAATATTAAATTGTGACATTATTTCATAATATTTATTGCATTGTATATAGAATTTACATATATTACATTAACACACTTTGAGCTAATATGTAATCTCAAAATTACAAGTTCATTTTTATGTCATATTTGAGCATATATTTAAATAGATAAATAGTATATGTGCATATAATGTAGTGGTTAAGAGCACAGTGTCTGGTATAACACTTCTTGAATTTGAATTTGGGCTGTGTGGTGTTCTTGGAACACTGAGCCTCAGTTTTCTCATCTGTAAAATAGAAATAATAAGAGTATCTACATGATGGCATCATTGTGAGGATTTAAGTAATTCATGTAACGTGCTTAGATTGTTGCCTGGAACATAGGAAGTGCTCAATAAATGTTAATGATTACATAGTAACAACATGAGAACTACAAACTTTGTGATAGGATTTCATAATTATAACTGCAGCACTTCATAACTGCAGCACTTCATAATTATAACTGCAGCACTTCATAATTATAACTGCAGAGATGAGCTGCCTTATGAGAGGTATTTACTACATATCTTTGAATTAGTACACATGTGCGCGCACACACACATGGGCCATTCCTAGGAAAGTTTTAAGTAAGATTGATATGTTTGCCCTTCACCAACTTTCTTTTCTTCACCATGTGACCTCTATCTTTTCAAGGTAATTCAGGCAAAAGAGTTAACCTCTCAGAATTTTTGATTTTATGAAAGAATCCTCATGGAGAGGAACTCTAGGAAATGGAGTCCTAATAATTGAATTACACAACCATTTGAGAGTGGTACAAAATCAAGTTTTGCTCATGCACTGTTTGTTTTCCTGTCCACAGCCCTGCCCTCCCCACCCCACTGAGCCTGGTCAGCCCCTCACATTGCAATACAGAGGCAGATGTCCTCAAAGCATTATTCCTCTGTATATTTCTAGAAAATAATTGTTCATAGTTAAATAAAAATTTTAAAGAAATATTGTATAAATAAAACTTATTAAAGTTAGAGAAGTATATTGTGTAATTGGGCATTATGCATTTTTAAATTTTATGATCAATGAAAAGTACTGTTAAAAAAGAGAAAGCAAACTGTGTCCAAGGGTAAGCAGAATTAAAATTTATACCAGCTGTGAGAAAAATATTCTCCTACTCATTACCAGCTACTTTTTTTTAAAATTATATGTATTACCTTAGTTATCCAGTTTAAAAATAATGTCAAAGAATTTTATGAAGATTCTTTTTTAATCGAATGGGGTCAAATATTTAATATAATAATTTATATATTATATTCATATTTCCTGCAAATCTTGTTTTTAAATAATTTGTGAAACCAATGGAGTATATTTTTCTTTAGTTTACATATTATTAAAGGAAAATATACGCCACTACTATCACTGAAATAATCCCACTGGTATATATATTGATAAACAAAATAATCATTTACAAGGCTCCTGGTTTTTGTTATTTCACATAAATAACTAACCATGTCCGCTAAAGATTGATTGTAGCTTTAAAAATCTTTGCTGAATCCATGTGTAATTAAGATGAGTTAAGTATGCAAATCAAGCCTAATTAGCTTCATTTATTAATGTTAGTTTGCCTTGCTTCTATAAAATTTCTACTGTGAATGTTTTTTAGCACATGGTATTTTTTATTTCTTTGCTCTAGGTTGAATGGCTGAAAAAACAAGCTTTTTTTCCAGAAGGAGGAAAAGCTTTCACATGGGGTTCTGCATGCCATTTAGAAACACGGGTTTTAAAAAATGCTCCCAGTAGCATAAAAACTGACTTAACTGTTATATTTCCAACCACCTTCCTTTAGATTACATTTAATTAACTCAATTTCATCAAAACAGCAATCCCCTCCGGGAATTTCTTTTGATGAAAACAAGCCTTTTGTCACAATATGTCCAATACAGTGATTAAGTAGAACACTGAGATTGGGTACAGCGGGCCACATCAATGAACTAAAGTTGTCTGGAGAAGTGACTTTCCCATAATAAAATATCTAAATTCTCTGGCATGAACAAAACAAATCTCTCCATGTAAAACCATCAGCCTCATGTAATTCATGGGAAAACATTAAGTGAGGTATTTACAAGAAACATAGTTATTGAAAATAATGCAAAGTTTATATAGGGTAGGGGTCAGAGGAAAACACAATAACTCAAGTTCAGAGTCAATCTCAGGGACTCCTGATAAGCAAAAATCACATCTCAGGGCAAACAGACTTTAAATTTCCACAAGTTTCTTTGTGTTACCTATTTAATTTTCACCATTGTAGGCCACAATTCATTTCCAAAATCAGGAAATTATTGATTTTACTGCCTGCTTAAGAATTGACTGTTATTTTTAATAACAATTTTTTTCTAGTGAAAAAGAAGTCCTTTTTTCAAGATTTCTGAGGGAAGATATTTATATGTCTATGTCTATGTATAAGTATATTTATATTTTTTCCACAGCTATATCTATAAAATATGTATACAGAGGGTGCCAAAAAATGTATACATATTTTAAGAAAGGAAAACAGTGTCAAAATTGTAATACTCAATATAAACTGATAACAAAAGATAAATACCCTGTTTCCCCGAAAATAAGGCCTAGCCGGATCATCCGCTCTAATGCGTTTTTTGGAGCAAACACTAATATAAGACCCGGTATTATATTATATGATATTATACCCGGTCTTACATTATATTAAAATAAGACCGGGTCTTATATTAATGTTTGCTCCAAAATACGCATTACAGCTGATGGTCTGGTTAGGTCTTATTTTCGGGGAAACACAGTACAAGTCACGTTTGACTTCTGCAATTACAAGAGGTGCTCAAAGTGGTTACCATCAGTATCCAGACACTTCTGATTACAGTGACTCGCTGCTTGAGCAACATTGACCAAAGTGTCCATTTGTATACATTTTTTGGGCACCACTGGTATATATACATATATATATATATATATATATATATATATATATATATATATATATATACACACACACACACACACACATATATGTGTATATATATACATATATGTATATGTATATGTATGTATGTGTATGTATGTATGTATCTATATACATATAGATACATATGCATTAACTGTGGTAAAAATATGAAGATACAAACATATAACATGAGATTTACCCTTATTATATCAAGATAAAGTCAGAAGTTAGAAATCATAGCATTTATTCCAAAAGAGAATTTAGGAGGAAAAATGTTATAAATATAAATTTGCTAACCAGGTAGCTGAAAGGGTTAAAAGAGAACCCTAAAACATTCCAGAGGTACTAACAGCAGGAAGCAGCTATGATCCCTAGGGTTGAGGGAGCAAGGGGAAGAGATTTGAGTTATTAAATCTTAATTTAGAACAAGGGCTTAAAATTAGACCTCTGAGAGGTGGCACTGCTTGGCTGAGGTTTGTCTCTGAATTGGGTGCAATATGTCTGATTCTATGAATTTGGGAAAAACTGAAAATTGGATTCAGCTGCTGGAGCTGTAAGAAGGGCCTGCTACTTCTGGGATCAAAAAGCAAGCCACAAAAAGCCACAGGAATCCCACAGCAAGTATACAGGGACGATCAAGTCCCATTTCCTCCTCCAGCCTCCGAATCTTTCTTAGCTTCTCCTATGGCAAAGCTCAATATGGAGGCAGCTGGTAAACAAAAACGCAGTTTGTACGTCTCAGCTCCAGAGAGCAAGTTGAGAAGGGTGGATTTGGATCTAACTGACAGGCCATAAGTTAATAATTGGCATAAGTATGAAATGTGACTAGGCGAATTACCAAATCATACACACACACACACACACACACACACCACACACACACACATTTTTTTTACCCCAATGGCAAAAATACCACTAACAAGGCAAATGATGAAAATGTTTGTCTATGATCTTGATTATTTCTTGGGAATAAATTCTAAGAATAGAACTTACTAGATCAGAATGTATAGATTCCTAAGACTTTTAATACATAACGTAAAAATGCCCTATTGATCCAATTTATCCATTTTAATTCCACAATAAGTTCATTTGAAGGGCAGTCTTCTATGCTTGTCCCAAATATATATTATCATTTTTAATTTAATGTTGCTAGAGCCAGATTTAACTTACTTATATAAGTCTTTATATTATCAAATATATGCTCAAAGTTTAAAAAGTTCAAACAATACTTTTAAAGTCACTTATGCATTTAGAATCTGATAATACTGAAGAATGATTATAATACTGAAAAACAGTAGTCACCTGCCCAGGCTTTGGCGATTCCACTCTCTGAAGACAACAAACGTGAAATTCCTTCAGTTGTTTTATTTTATATCATCTTAGTATTTACATCCATATCCTTAAATGAAATTTTAATCTGCTATTAACTAATGCATACATATTAGATAATATCTTTTGATTTCCTAGTTATTATGGATAATTATTGAACTATCATAAAATAGCATCCCATTTTCCCTCATGCCATGCCCCTAACATAACATTTACAGTTAAATCAATATTCTATGTTTACATTATTAGGATTATGTTCATAATGTTCACTGCTGAACTAAATATCAAGATTAGGTTTATTTTATTTTTCCCTCCTCCCCGTTAATGATAGGCTCACTTTTTTTTCAATTTGCCAAATTTTATCTGGACATATTGCTAATGTCTCTCATCACTCTCTGACAGCTTCTCCATTCAATTTTCCACATATTAGGAGAGATTTATTGATCACTCTGGCAAGGTATTGGGACAGACACCGGGTTTACAAGACGAACATAACCCTTGTCCTGCTCTGCTGTAAGGGATTTACCGTTGAAGCATTTGAGAAGGTGGGAATGGAAGGGATATAGGGTATATTAATCTATTTCCTATTAAGAAGCAATTATTGTTATTCTATAATGTGTTTGATTCTGACATTTTAATATACTGCTGGGTTTCAGTTTGCACATCATTTTTACATCTATATTCTAAAGTAAAATTGGCCTGCGGTTTTCTTTTATTTTCTTTGTTATACTTCAATATCATTGTTATGCTAGTTTTATAAAATGACTAGGATATCTTTCTATTTTTTTCATGTCCTGGAATAGTTTGAACATCATTGGTTTTATCTGTCCCTTGAAGGGTCAGAGGACTCATTCGTAAAACCATCTGGTCCCAACACCTGTTTTAGAGGTTCGATCTCTTAGCTGTTTCCAGTTCTTCCCAGAATATGGCTCTATTCAGGTTATCAACTTGTTTTGGCTTTTGTTTCAGTTTTTTAAGTTTATAATTGTCTAGAGCACTTATTTCAACAAATATTAGGTGAATTTTACTCTGCTAGCCACTGGTCAAGTTGCTGTGGTTACACTGTCAATTTTATTCCCATTTGAAATATTTTAAACTCAAACATTTTAAAGCTCTAGTCCTTACACATTGGTATTTTCTCTCCTTTATTTCATGTCTGTGTATATTACGTGTGTGCATTTTCTAATATCTACTGGATATATCGGACTACCAATTGTTCCTCTATGTGTGAAAGAAAATGTGGTGTGTTATCAAATCACCGAGTCCCTTTTTTTCCCCCTTCAAATCTGTCCTTGTTGTATCCTGGCCTTTCATGTTTCAAAGGTAAATTATTTGTTCTTTAGTTTGGCTAATGTATTTTTATTCCTGTAGACTGGTAGATTTTTCTTTATTCTTTCAATTCAAGTGGATTTCTAGAATGTATCTATTACACAGATTGAATTCAGTGCTGTGACTGAGGGGGCTGGAGTGCCCAAATCTGTGGGAGAGAGATGGGAATGGTTTTTGCATCTTTATCTGAAGTTTGCAGAGCTCCTTCAAACTGTACATACAAATACCTAGCAGAGTTTGGAATAAGTTTGGTTACATGTGTTCTGATATTTTTTTCTGGAAGACTGTTCTGTGTGATGGCTCCTTGTTTTCAGACCTCTATAATTGTCACCTTCCAGGTTATTTTTACAACTCTTTTGCTCCGTGGCTACCTATGATGAATGCTTCCATCCTCTTCTTTTACTCCTTTGAAAAGGTATTCAAAGTTGTCTTCTATAAAATGATTAGGTTTTCTGCAGTATCAATTCTGCTATTGCACAGTTAATGTCTATTCAATATATTTTAAATTGTTTTTCTCTTCCTCTCCATATTGCAATTTTCTTTTCATTAACTTCTGCTTATATTGTAACTCTTTTTAAGTAAACAAAATATCCTCTTGGATTGCATCAATGATGACTTTTTGGGTTTTTTAAATACACATTTTGTCTAAATTGTGCAGAAAATCATTTTCCAAGAGATAGTCTTTCTCTGGATCTTCTAGATGTCATTCTTTTCTAGTAGATGCCTCTACATGTGTTTTATTTTTATTCAGCCTCCAAAAAAAGCACAATTTGTCTTGATGTTGTTTTTGCCCATAACATCGATTGTCAGGAATACACACTAACATACACTTGTGCCGACACTGTTGATGTCTATTTTCAAATTTGTAACTAAAAGCTTTATTTTATTCCCTTATCAATTCCTTGTCTTGAACAGAAATGAGTTCCCATCTCCTCAGCCCTCTCTCTATCCCTCTTTGGTAATTTGGAACACTCACCTATAATTCCCAGCATGCATTTTACCCTAATTTCTTCCTATGTCTACTCTTTTCATTGCCAATTTACTCTTATTGTCATGGTCACATATTGTGGAAAGCAACCATATATTTTTAGCTATACATCTCTAATAACTTGTACAGTTGCTTGGGATGTAGCAGGGACTTAATAAATATTTAGTAAATGACTGAACTAACACATGAATAAATTATTACATAAGCCATTTGTAATTGGATTGCTCATAGTTTTGTGTCATGTTGTGTAGGAGGTGAAAAGTAGAAATGGAACAGTACGCATCACTTTTCCATATAATAATGTCTTACTTTTCTTAGGTCTCTATAGGTGTGTCCATATATTTTTCATCCATTACTTTATTACTTCCTAATAATAAAGTTAGTATAGAAAATAATATCTGCATTTAAATCATCAGTACCATTTATCACAAGATTGAAAATACCTTTATACTGAACCAAGAAATACATTCAGGACATATATTAGTAGAGCTCCCAAGGCTCAGCCCTTCCTTTCTTTTCAGGACAAAAATGAGAAAAGGAGTTACAAAACCATATAATAGAGTGGAGATGGAAAATCGTCTGCAGTTTGAGGTAACGTGTCTCTCTTTCAATCCGGTAATAACCACTTGGCACCAACGAGTTGTTGAAACAAACAAAAAACAAAACAAAAACAAAATATATCATATTGTTTATCTGGCATTGCGAAATTTTCTTTTTTATCATACTGTATTGCTTGAAGATACTTTATGAGTCTCCAGTTTGCATTTCTTTTTTAATTATTACTTTTTAGAGGCAGTGGAATAGGGGGGAAACAAAAATACAGGCAACTAAAGATAGGTGTTAAGGCTCTTACTTCTTGCTCGGCGTACAACAAATTACCACAGCAGAACACATAGCCATCTAGAACTAGGAAGGTTAATAAAAGAAAACAACATGGCCTCTTAAATTATGTTTAAAGTAACTACCCTAACTAACATATACTTTGAATAAGGCAATATGTTGAAATGAAATGAAAGAAAATGTAAACTAGTAACACAGTGTTACTTTCAAAAGTTTACATCTATGGTAATGGGGGGAATGGCTGCAGCAGACACATTTTCAAGCCACATTATATATAAAAAAAAGAATGTGTCATAAAAGCAAAAAGAGAGAATCACATATATTTGGATGATTCGAAATTTTAATCTTGGAAGAAGGTGTGTTTTAAGGTAAATTTGTAAGGATGGACAAGATTTCAAAAGGCATAGAGGACAAAGTGCTGAAAGTGCAAGAAACGTAAAAACAAAGGCATAGAGAGAGAAAGCTTCTGTCATGTAATGTCAGGCAAGAGTGCTACTTGGCTGTGCCAATGAACATGTCCACTTCATATTAGCAGATAATTAAATAGCTAGGTCTTTGAGGAAAGTCTTCAATGTGGTAATAGGATGTCCTAAAAGTCTGTGATTTTGTGAATGATGTGATTAGAATTGTTCTCTTTGAAGATGTCAAATCCCATTTTATAGTAGAGTCTGGAGCCAGAGGTCAGTAGTCTGTATATCCAAGGGAAAGATACTGAACTCCTGAACCAGGATGAGGGCACTGGGATATAGACAGTAGGGAAAGATGTAAAAGGCAAAACATAGGAAACATTTGCAAGATTTAACAAATGATTGAATGCTTGGAAAACTGAAGAAGTAGAATCAAAGGTGACTATTTTCCCCCAATCCATGTTGTTGCTAGGATGACTGCCCTAAAAATAAATTTGATCACAGGTTCAGTAGACCAGAATATGGAAACCTTCACGATAACTCTTTAGACTCATCCCTCTTTGTTCTATCATTTACTTTTTTCCCCCTATATACTCCAGTCAAATCAAATTTCATATGGCTTTAAGCATCATTGACTTTATAAATGCCATCCTAATAGCCTCTTGGAAGTATCTTGTCTACTTTTTTTAATGCCCAATTCTTATTAAAGATTCAACTGAAGCATCTACTTCAGGTGCAGCATTCCTTCCAACTCCCCCACATACAATTAATTACTGTCTACTCTGTGTTAGCCTTTTAGTGATACCTCAAGAACGGCTCTTGTCCCATACTTTGTTTACTTATCAGTCCTTCTCCCCTGATATACCACAAAGTCAGTGAAGAGAGATATTGTTTTATTCTCCTTTGTAATCTTTAGGACATAGATGTGCTCCCGTACAAGGAGCTGTACACAATGAATGATGAAGAAATTAACAAATAAAATGTATGAAATGACATTGACACTTTGAGCCTGAGTCATTAGGAAATGATGTTGTCATTTACTGAAACAAGCAGTAACCTGAGAAATTGGCATAAAGACTATTGAGTTCAAGCCCAAATGAATAACTGTAAATATTAATATGAAGTGGGGGGAGTGAGAGCAACTTTATATTATTACCTACATAGGGAGCTGAGGCGCAGGATATGGATGAATTGGAAAAAGGGAAAGAGGGGAGTGAGACAATGTGAGAACTTAAAAAAAAAATGCTGTCAATGTGATCTTTACTATTTTATTGATGAATTATAAATGAGGCATTTCCATTGATTTAGAGGGGGTTTTAAATCATGTTGTGAGGGAAGGAAAAAAAGTAGAGTCAGCAAATCTAGGTGATTCTTTCAAGAATTATGTGCCGAAGGTAGGGGAACAAAGAAGTCATTTCAAGGAGTTACAGGATTGAGAATTTTGTTTTTATTTATGGCCTTGCTGGTTATGCCCATGTTGGTAGGCAGACAGAAACTATTTTGCAGAGCGGCAGACGTTATAGATGTAAACAAATGGGAGGACTGGATGGAATGGTTCAGAGAGGGGAAAGTTTGAGAATGTTGTGAAGGATGATCAAGGGCGAGAGGAATAATTAGTCCCGAGAGAGAAACACAAAAGAAGAGAAGATGGATTGAGACACATCTTAAAGTGAAGAAGAGGAAAGGGAAGAGTGTAAATGCTGTATGGTCTTCTCAAAACTCTATAAGCTGAATTTATTCCCTGAAAAGTTGGTCATAGCTTTAGTAGTAGAGTTTTAGCAGAATAGGGACGATTGAAATAGCTATGGGAAGAGAACTAAGGAGTAAGCACATACAAGTAATTCAAAAAAAGGATGCAACAACGAGGGTCTAGCTGAGTTTAGCAGAATGACAGTGGATCCAGGAAGTATGATTTTGTTCATTTCTCTAAATGTGCAGCAACAAGAGTGGTTAAGGATTGCAAATCCTCTTTTATGAGTTACCAGATCAGTTGCTCCACAAAAGGAGAATGAAAGGATTTTAATTAGCTTAGTCTGTTGACAGGGATCAGAACACAAGGTTTGTTACTGTGACAGCCGAATTAAAGAATACAAGTAGGAAACCCATATCGAAGTATTCCCTCCACAGAATTAAACTTATCTACATAGTCACTGATGGAGCTGAAAAATTGAACTGAATGACCCGTAGAGGAGAAATAACTTCATCCTTAACTCAGTAGAAAGATAAAGAGACAGACCACATGTGCACAGGTTCCTCTTCCATGCTTATTAATCACATGTTTATCAGCTATAGCCTTCGTTGGGGGGGTGTCTACGAGGGGCTCTGGAGAAAAGGTCTCAAGTATGCCTCTAATACTTTCTTCCCAGGAAGCAGAAGTTTCCTCCCCTCTGTGGAAAAGTGTGATGCCTACAGGGAAAGCATTTCTTCCTAATAGATGGTAGCATTATTGAAATGGCCGACTACATTTCTGGCTTTGTAGACTTGAAAGTAAAGTCATCTGGTATGATAAACTGAAAAAAACTCAAGGAACAATATAGGGGCATATTAAGAATTTAGAGTTTATTCACTGGAAGTGAAAAAAAAAGGTGAGGAAAAGGTTGCAATTATTTCATTGTCAGAGTTTGAGACGACGTGGATAGTTGCTGGAGTTATTTCAAGTTATGATGAATTGCCCGGCATGACTGTGTGATGGGGTAGGTGAAACAAAGTGACAATGCTAGAATTGGAACTGAGGAACAGTGAGGCTAGGAAGCGAGGAAGATTTTTATCACAGATGTTGAACCTGCTGAGCCACTGGTTATTCATAATGGATGAACAGTTGAATTACCTGGGAAACAATTTTGAGATACATGATACTTGGGCCCAATTAAATTAGACGCTCTGGGAGTAGGGCTGTTGGAGAATTAGTTTTCTAAAGCTTCTCAGTTGATTCTAATGTGAAGTCCGGATCGAGAACCACTCTATCAGATAATGAAGAAAGGAAGAACAGGGTGAAACAGGTATTGAAAGCAGGGATAAATGTGGGGTGATGTCCTGAAAACAGAAGATGGGACAAGAAAGAGAAAAGGGAATTAAAAAAAAGGGAAAAAGTGGGGGAGACCACTGAGTGGAGGCAGTGGAACAACAGCCTGAAAGTGGCAGTAGAACTAAAGTAGTGGGGGGAGTCACCCTATCAGGGCCCCCTAAGTCAGTGGACATGGAGAAGGAAAAAGTAGTGGAGAAAGACGTAAAAGATCTTGTGTCTTCAGGGTACGGACACATTTCATTTAATGAAACATTGATTTATTTGTAGAAAAACAAAGTGAGTGGACTTCTTAGGTGAGGAGATGGTTATATTGTTAAGAGCAGCCTCAGGGATAGACAAGGAAACACTGGGGCTAAACTCAAGTAGCAAGAGCCAAAAATTAAGGGCAGGTGGAAAGTTTTACCACTTTCACCTGCAGGACGCGGCAGGGGTATCAAAGCCAAGAGCAAGGGGCAAGGAGAGCTGGGAGGAACGCCAAGGATCAGAGCCAAAATTAAATAACTGAGCCAGGATTTTTGAAGCTAAGGGTGAAGGAGAAATAAAACAGGGCTCAGAGCTGGAGAAACCGGATGCGGAGCCAGAGGTGAATGCTCAGCCGAGCACTTCCGTGGTGGCGCAGCCTGGATCTCTGGTGATTGCAGGCTGAAACAGTCACACTTGCCCCACCTTCCTACCACATCTTTTCCTTCTTTAATGCAGCCCTCACAAAGATGAGGACATAAAATAAGTGGGGGAGAAAAGACACTAACAATGTTGAGAACTGGAGCAAATTTGAGAGAGAGGCTGAGAATCTTGTGGGTACTTGAGTAAAGGAAGTGTATTAGTTGCCTAGCGCTGCTCTAACAAAGGGCCACAGACGGGGTGGCTTAAAACAACAGAAATTTACTCTCTCAGGGTTCTGGAGGCCAGAAATCTGACATCCAGGTGTCAACACGCTGGTGCCTTCTGACAGCTCTGAGGATGAGTCTGTTCTATGTTTCTCTCTTAGTTTACGGTGATGGTTGGCGATCTGTAACCTTCCTTGGCTAGTAGATGCAGCATTCCAATCTCTGCCTCCATCTTCACATGGTATTCTCTTTTTGTGTCTGTCTTCTCTTCTTATAAAGACAACAGTCATTAAATTAGGGCCCAACATACTCCTAGATGAGCTCATCTTAACTAATTCATCTGCAGAGACTCTATTTACAATCCAGTACCATTCACAAGTACTGGGGTTAGAACTTGAACACATCCTTTTAGAGGATGTAATTCAATTAACAACAGAGGATTTGTATTAGGTAATATTTAGTTAATGAAAGGATTTAAAACACTATGCAGCTTGGAGTCTTCATGCAATCCTACTTTTGGAAGGATCATACTTTTGAAGATGTTTTAGTTTGTGTTTTTCAATGAGGGGATAGAGAAAGGAGACAGTTTGTTACTATATTATATATACACACACACATATATATGTGTGTGTGTGTGTGTGTATATATATATATATTTACATACATATATATATATATATATATATATATATATATATATGTATATACCATGTTTCCTCGAAAATAAGACCTAGTCGGACAATCAGCTCTAATGCATCTTTTGGAGCAAAAATTAATTTAAGACTGGGTATTATACTATAGTATATTATATAAGACCCAGTCTTATATTATATTAAAATAAGACTGGGTCCTATATTGACTTTTGCTCCAAAAGACAGATTAGAGCTGATTGTCTGGCTCTATGTATATAGATATGTACATATACATATGTGTGTATATATATATATATATATATATATATATATATATATATGTGTGTGTGTGTGTGTGTGTGTGTGTGTGTGTGCATGTGTGTGTATACATAGATAGATAGAGAGTGAGAGAGAGAGTACATATGTATATATCATGCAAACATTACATAAATGCATGTTCCTATTTATTTTATGTTACTGTATAGTCTTGTATTTGAAAGCAGCTAAGAGATAATTTCCTTATACAGTAGTTATCAAAGTATGGTCCACAGACCATGTGTATCAACCACACCTGGAGACTTGTTTGAACTGTACCCCAGACCAACTGTATCAGAGCTCTGGGCATGTATCCAGTCATCTGTGCTTTTCCCGAGCCTTCCCAGTCGGTCTGGTTTTAGAACTAGGTGGTTCTGCTTAGAGAAACTTGCCTGTAACTAGCTGTTCAGTGAGGGTTACATTTCTTTGGGCTGTGGAATTTTGGCCTAAAGAACTTGTGTCTGCAGAGTTTGATTAATAAAGAGGATCAGCCTAACACTTTTACCCTAAGTTATTCATAAATATTTTAAATGTTTTATGTACTTAGCATTGCTGTAAAGGTCGTGTTAGTCTGTAGAACTTATTTGAAAACACTCTGAGGCTAGGATCTCTTACAAAAGTATGTTGGTAGTTTTCATGCTCCGAGTCTTCAGATTATTCTATTGCCAATAAATCCTTGGCCTCACTTTAGTTTACCATGTGCCAGGAGCCCTATATGTGTCATATATTAAGTGATATGTTTGATTTCTTACAAAAATCTGATCACAGGTCTTATCAGCCTGTTAAGAATGAAGAAACAGAGACACCAAGAGGTTAAGTAAATTGCCCACATTTACACAGCAAGGGGTGACAAAAAATAGATTTCAAATCCAATTTAACTGCCTGCAAAGCCCATCTTCCTTCAACTACACTACTTTGTTTCAATTTAGAGACCCAAATAGCTGCTTATATTAATCAGAATTAGTTTGCTTTTCTAAACTCTCTTTTCTCATCTAAAACAGAAACAACAGATCTGGGACTTAGGTTGGGGCTGAAAGAACCGGTACCTTCTTTCTGGTCTCCAGTTCCTAGATTCTTCTGAGTCTGAAATCCGACCGCTAAAAGGAGGCAATTAGTAAAATAGGTAACAGAAGCCTATGATTTACATGAAGTTCCTTATCTAGTTAATACAAAACTTCTTGACTATTTTTCTAATTTTCCCTAAGCATTCCATTTCAACAGAGACTGACAGAGTTTAGGTATTGCTTGAATTTTACTGGGAATTTAAACACAATGATGACGTTTTTGCATTGATGCCTTCTCTGGAATTCTAATTTTTTAACTTGGTTCATTTAAGAATTGCCATGAGTAAGAGAACATTATAATTGTAGTAAAATTTAGCATTTTAAATACCATGAATCCAGAACATAACAAATTATTTAAACAAAGTGATTTCCCTACCAGATTGTGAGGTGATTACTGCCAAGGGCAGTGATATATAATTTCGTTAGTATTTATAGCCCTTTTATGGTGCTCTACATGTCACACACTTCATACAATTTGCTAAGTGCATTAAAGGGAAAGGAGGAAAGTTAGCGCCTTCTGATGGTGAGGCGACATATGAAGAAAGTTCAATGGTGATTTAGTTCTTTTTTTCTCGGTGGTTGGAAGATATCATTTTGAAGTATTTCATGTTATTTTTTAAATATTGCTTTCCATCTTGCTATGACCATCTTTACTCTTGACTATGCTTAAATGTGTCTTAGGCCTATAAGAGACAATGGAAGGGCAAAGATATGAGAGGCCCTGGAAGATCCAAACACAGATCTCACAGGTCACACCAAGATTGACTATCAGTCCCTAACCCATTTTCTCACTGGTTGCTGCTGCCTTCTTCTATGGTAGGAAGGGCAATTGTGTCTCTCTATCTTACCTCAGCAAACTGAAGTGAATCCGTGGTTGGTCTCAGAAATTCAAAAAGCATGCCTTGCAAAGAATTATTTTGATAAGGGTATATAATTACATCTGAAAGTAATTATGTGTACATTACAAGCACATTAAAAATAATTATTTTAATTTCATACAGAAATATCCATATATATTATATATTATGTATTATGTATTATATATTATATATTATATATTATATATATATACACACATATACATACATACACACATATATAAATCATGTCACTTCCTAAATCTACAAAAATTATCAGTTATGATAAATTTCCCAATACTATTACTTTGTCATGGAATTACACCATATTTATCGTAACACCTCATCTGATCAGATTCATTCAACTGTTTAAAGAAGGAAAAATGGTAAATGGAAGCACTTGCAATTATCAAACTCACAGGGAAGGAGTAGTAAGTAACAGAATGATCTTTGAGGACTACACTTTTAACTTCTGTCAAACATATTTTGGGGTATCTGACTTGATGGCAGTAGCTCTTTCTCCTCCGGAAACAAGCTCCACTGTCCCCTCTGAGTCTCAGAATCACATGGATGGCTCCCTAGCAGACATGTTGGAATACTTTGCCTTTCTTCCCCATGGAGATAGAGTCATGGAGGTGCTGGGACACGTACATCTAAGCAATCAGCTGCCTCTTTTAGCTTGAGTTCCCTAGAAAATGGGGCCTGAAGCAAGGATTAATGTGCTAATGCTTTATTTGCAAGGTGCCCACCCCATACGGCTTAGGTGAGAATAGAGAAGTAAGGCGGGGAGAGATGGGCAATGAGGCATTATGACATTGGCTGCTACACACACAAAAACAGCAGGTTGCTCAGCAGTTGTACCCCTTGGCTTATAGGATTTCTGTGGCCAGGATACAGGAAAAACTCTGACTGAATAATTCATGGCAGGAAGGAAGGAGTGGGGCTCAGTTAAAGTTTGCTTCTTGGAAACCCAGTCCCCGATACTTCCGTAGTGCATCATCTAGGTACTTTGGCAGCGGTGCAATATGCCTGATTCTGTGCCCTCCAGTATGTTTTCTCACTGAAGTCTGAAAGTGGTCAGTGCAACCAGAATTCTTGGCACATGGCTGCTCAGCCACCCTGCATGGGGCAGCCAAAAAGAGGGGAGAGCTCAGCTCTCCCAAAACAAGTGCTTAAATATCTCTGGCACAGTAGTGCATTCTGGCTGGCAGTGCTGCTGCAATCAGTGAAATTGTGTAAGATTTATATCTGAAATAATATCCTTTTTCCAAAACTCAGAATAAGGATTTAAATTCTACTTGCACATTAAGCTGGCTTCTTGGATGGGTGAAAGATACAACCCAGAATCTGGTAAATATTTTTCAACACATGTTCAGAGGAACAAATAAAGTCTGTGTGTAGAAAAATAAAGAAGTCATTATTAAGGTGGAAGGAGAGGCCAGAGAGAGCATACTCTCAGAATCCCTGAAGGCTTCTCATTCCTGGTTCCAGTCCCTTGCAGAGTATAGTTTCTGTTCTTGCCCAAGGGTACCCAGAGACTTTTGTGGCCTGTTATTTTTATTAAATAATTCTTCTCTTCTTGCTCAAATATGTTTCCGTTTTTTGTTTTTTTTTGTACTTAGAATCAGATGGGATGGATGGTATCCATACCATCAGATTATAGTACCCAAAATAAATGTCTTCTTGGACTTCCTTTAATAAGTTTTTAGAGTCCAGGCTCTCCTCTTTGCTCATAAAACACCCTCATCCTAGGGGCCCAGGTTCATACCCATAGCTTCCTTTGCCACATAGATACGATAACTCTGTAACTTACATTTCCCTCCCTGATCTCTCTAAATTCAACTTGCTGTTATTGATCATGGTACAATTAGGTGGTCCCATTTCACTGACTATGTCACAAATGGAATTCATCACCTTCCAGCACAAACCTCTCTAACTCATGATCTGACCCCTGATTACTTATTAAGTTTGCCCCACCCAAGGAAACTATTAACTTATGTGCCATTACGGTTAAATCCCCACAATCAGTCCAAGTCATATGCTATTGCAAGAACTGGAAGAAGCCTAGCTACGAGCTAACACACCTTAAAAAGTAACAGACTCAGTATTTGAACACTTGTTTCTCAGAATCTGAAACCTGTGATCTTTTTATTATAGGACATTTTCTCAAAACGCACACACACATACACACACACACACACACACACACACACGAAGGAGGGAGGGAGGGAGGGAGGGAGGGAGGGAGGGAGGGAGGGAGGGAGGGAGGGAAGAAAAAAGGGAGAGAGGGAGAGAGAGAAGAATAGAACTAAAAAGGATTAAAATTAATTGAAATATATTAATTTTCACTTTAGGCCAATATCTTAATTGTGTTTGATTTCAGGCATGTCCTTATTTTAGTGACTGATTTTAATTTATAGCTAATACCCATTTATCAGTATGCTGCTAATATTTTTTGGTGAATATTGGTGTAAAATAACAATCCCCAGACAGCTTCTTTCTGTTAACCAGTATATTGTAAATATAATTCTTCAAGATTTGATGTTGTGTCTTAAAGTAGTGCAGACTAATTTTAATATCGGGCTAAACAAACTCTAATCAAGAAGATAAATATGCCTTCAGAATCATGTAAAGCATTTCTAAATGCAAAGAGAAATGAAAATGATTTTTAGTTGATCCATACCACTTTCTTCCATTCATTTAAGACTGAATATATGTGTTTTTGTGTGACTCTATATTTAAATACATACTCTCCTATATAAAATGCATATTTAAATATATAAAAATACATTCAAATACACATATACTTAACTTATTTTGGTAAGTTTTTGATTCCATACGAAGAAATATGATGACAGAAATTTTCTTTTGCTAATCAGTTGTAATCAAGGCACAAATTTTTACTTAAGAAAATTAACAATTGCTTTTTAAACATCTAAACTCAAGCACAGTTGTTGAATTTACAATCTGTTCTTTCTTACTGCAGACATCAGAATTCATTTCTCCCTAAGCACAACACATAAAGACATAAAGAGCTATGATGATATATATTCAGATAAAAAATAAATCAGTTTCACTTAGTTATCATCATGTTTGTATTTTCTTGTCTTGGACTTGATGAGTGGGGCTGCATATGAATTTTGCTTCTGTCGTAGGATGTATATTTTATTTCGTAAGAAAACACTTTTATTGAAGTATATAACATACATACAGATGTGTTTAAATTGATGAGTTTACATCAAGTGAAAACAACTAGATGAACTTATAGATCCTTACTGGAACCCAGAAGCCTTCCTCATGGGCCTCCCAATCACCATCTCCCCACAATGTAAACACTATTTTGATTTTTATCAATACAGATTAGTTTTTTCTGGTTCCAAATTTTATATAAATGGTATTCCTACTTATATACTCTTTCATGTTTAAATTTATGCTTATAGGATTCATCCATGTTGTATATAGCAGTATTTCATTATTTCTCATTGTTTTATGGTATTCTGATGTATGAAGTGACCATATTTATTTATAGATATTACTGTTGATGGACATTTGAAGTTATTTTAGGCAATGACCATTACAGATAACGCTATATGAATATTCTTTTCCACTTACACTACATCCTTGCCAACAGTTGGTATTTTCCATTATTTTAATTTAGGCTTTGTAGTGGTGTATAGTGAGTGGTATGTATCTCATTGAGTTTTAATTTGCATTTCCTGATAACTAATGATGTTGAACACCTTTTAACATATTTATTAGCCTTTGAATACCTTATTTTGTAAATGCCAATTCAAATCTCTTACCTTTTTTTTAATTGAAAATTGTCTGTCTTTTTCTTATGATTTATAGAACTACTTTATTTTTCTGTATGCTAGTTTGTTTGTTTGTTTTTTCAGATATTTTCTCCCACTCTGGATGTCTTTTCTTCTTAGTGGTGTTTTTAATGAACAGAATTTCTTGATTTGTATAATATCCATTTTATCAATCTTTTCTTTTAGTAGTAATATGTTTTATGGTCTATTTAATAAATCCTCACCTACCTAAAAGTCAAGGATGATTAGAATATCCTTTTCTTTATCTTCCAGAAAATGTATTGACTTAATTTCATTTTAGGTCTATGATTTGTCTGGAATTAATTTCTGTGTATTATATAAGTTTGGAGTAATAATTTACCATTATCTCTATATTAGTAGATATAAAATTGGTCCTGCACCACTTATAAAACATCCTTTCTCCCATTGTATTTCAGTATCACTTATTTTCCCAGCTTTATTGAGATATATTCAATAAACACAATCATATATATTCAAAGTATACAACATGATGATTTGATATACATTGTAAAATGATTATCATCATTAAGCTAATTAACACATCCATCAGCTCAAGCTCACAGGTCCCTTTCTCTCTCTTTTTTTTTGGTGTTAATAGTAAGATCTACTCTTTTAGCAAACATCAAGTATACAATACAGTGTTATTAACTAGAGTCACATGTTATAGATCCCCAGAACTTATGCATTGTAAAACTGAAAGTGTGTACCCTTTGATCCTTTTATTTCCATATGAATTTTATAATCAGCTTGTCTTTCCATAAAAGAAACTAATGGGATTTTTTATTGCTACTTCAATGAATTTATAAATCAATTTGGGAACAATTGACATCTTTATGATATTGAGTTCTTCCAGTGCATGTATGTAGCATATTTCTACCTATATTTAGGTCTTTTAAAATTTCTTCCAACCTGTTGTAGTTTGTAGTGTATAGGACTTCCACATCTTTCATTAAATTAGTTACTAGGTACTTGGGTTTATTTTAATGCTACTTTAAGAGATAGCTTACTTTAATTTTATAATAATTTGTTGCAAGTACAAAGACTACTACTTATTTCAGCATACTGAAATAAATCACCTTATATTCAGCAATTTTTCTAACATGCATAAAGGACCAATAATTATTACAATTTTTAAATTTATGATAAAAAGAAAGAATGGCCTAACCTTTTTGAATGTTCATATTCACACATATGCTGAGTGGTTGCATGTATATGACTACATTAGAAATGTAAATATTAAATACCATAGGAACTAAATCCAAATTTGGTTATTAGTAAAACTTGGCTTCCCATCTTATTTTTGAAATGCATTACTTTTGAATTTTTAATTTTTTTTTAAAAAACTCATCTTCCTGATTAAAATATATATATTTTTTCACTTTTTCTGAGAATGACAATTTTTATGAAATCAACTTGGATTCCATTTTTAAATACGTAAAATGTCTACCTTCAAATGCCTTCATTTCAGTCACATAAATTTCTATCAAACACATTTCTATCTTCGATTTCCTATGTTATTAAATTTAAGGCAATTTTATGCAATAGTAGATTTCATTAAACTGATTCCCTAGTCCAGTATCTCCCTTTAATGTCAATTAAATGGTATGTAACTGAAGGAAAAAAATCTTGATAAAGAATATTCTGAGCCAGATTTGTATGCAAGGGGAGTTCGGCTGTTGTAGGTGTAGGTGTGGTGTGACGAGATATGTTTAACAAGAACTATCTTCCATCAGTTTTCTTTAATGGGATTTGAGACTTTGAGACAATTGAACATTATTTTGAGCATTAGAAAGACAACCAGAAATAGCAACAAGTTTCCTCATATCCATCATTAGGTATTTCTATTTTCCTTTTATAAGATGAAAAATTGTGCTCTTCTTCACTTTGCTATAATTTATCTGTCAGTCAGAGTATTTCAAGGCATATTTACTTCTCTCATATATACTATGTAAATTTTGTGCTTGCCATTTTAAGGAGGTGTGATAACTGGAAAACTGGAAATGTTAAAGGCCATGAATTTATGTTTAGAAAAGTATAGCAGGGTTGAAATATAAAAAGCAGTTTCTTGTATATACTACTTTTCTGAAAATTCAATTTGTAACTTTTGTGGTTAAGAAGTTGTTCCTCAGAACAAAATTTCTGTACATATTTAGGATACATTAACTTTCAAACCACAGGGGGAAAAATCTCACTAACTTTGAAACCTAACCTAAATTAGTTATAATTTCTCATTGAGTCAGTGAGTTGAATTTTCACTAAATGAGTGTTTCTGCCTTAAAATAAGGGATAAGTAAAAGGATATGATGAACAAAGACAGCAATTGGGTTCTTTATCCTAGATCCTGATTGCAGTGACCAAAGGAAAACATACATGACAATGAGGGCAAGGTGCCATTCTCTTAGGAAAGTTTAAAATTAAAAAACTTAGGAAATTTTAACAATCCATTATGGCACTTAAAGGGAAATAGGAACAAATGACTGGAGAGCGCATCTCCTGTGTAAACATGGAGATATCCCTTAACAACTCCCAACATCCTGTTCGAGTTCACATATAGAACAACCTATATCTTAGCTTCTCATGGTTAGTTATCTATGCAAATGGTTTTCCTCTGGTTGTTTTCATTACATTTCCTTTCTTCCCTGCATTCTGGATGATCATCTCAAGCTTGTCCTCCACATTCCTTATATAATTTACTGTTATTTTATTCTTTATAGCTTTTAATGCCACACCTGGGACAAGTTCAGCTGTCTGACGGCTTTGGTCTAATATGGCTACATTTCTATTTAATTTGCTAAGCAAATTAAATTTAATGTGCTAGGCATAGCCACACCATTGCAATGGTGATAGAAATTTCAGATGTCATCTATCTATAGACTTGTTCTTGCTTTCAGGCCCCAACTATTCAAACGAGGAGGTTTTATTAGCGATCTGCCTAGATTTTCTTTACTTTCTTCCTAAGACACCCCACTATTCTCTTAGGACATGGAGTTGTGAGTTATCTATCATGAAATTCTTTCATTTGTTCCCATATACACCACATACAACAGCAATTACTCAATATTACCTTCTGTGTGGACAGACTCCTTTCCGGGCTTCCAGTATTGGTGCAGGCTTCTAGTTTTTCCCTATTTTTATACAGTGGTACCTTGGTTTTCGAATGTAATCCATTCCGGAAGGCTGTTCAAGCTCTGAAACTAGAAAACCGAGGCCTGGTTTCCCCATAGAAAGTAATGCAAAATGGATTAATCCGTTCCAGGTCCTTTAAAATCAACCCCTAAAACTGCAAATATAACATAAATTTTACTATCTAATGATACCATAGTTCCATAAACTTTATGGCATTTGTAACCTGAAATGTTTGTCAACAGAGACGTTCGAAAACCGAAGTACCACTGTAATTCTTTGGTTATTTCTATGGATTCTGAGTAGGGCAGATAAAAGGAAAGCACTGAATATCTTCACTGACTCAGCTATATTCTTAAAACGTTTTAACTATATTTTCCAATTCATTTCATGAATCAAGAAGGAAAGGACTTATAAGACCCTGGGCAATGACACATCAAAAAGAAACTTATAGAACATTCTTAGTTATGCTATATATGCAGACATCCAAAACATATTAGTAATATGTTAATATAATAAAACCACAACCAGGTAGGATTTTAGCAAAGCAAGAATGGTTAAATATTAGAAACCCTATGAATAAAAGCACATCATTATATTGATATATCAAAAAAGAGAAACTATATCATAAGCTCAATTGATGCTAAAATGACAATTGAAAAAACTGAATACTTACTACCATGTTTCCCCGAAAATAAGACCGGGTCTTATATTAATTTTTTGCTCCAAAAAGACGCATTAGAGCTTATTGTCTGGTGAGGTCTTATTTTGGGGGAAACAGGGTAGTATCCTGAGGATAGTAAAACATTTCCGATATTGGAGTAAAAATTAAAAAATGACTTAGGCAGACTAAAAAACCTATTAATACATTCATATATAGTGTATTTGGTCATTTACTAAGTTATATATGAGATATATATTTATAATACATAAATATATATTACTGCCAAAGCAGTAGAGAAATAATTTTATTTGATAAATGGTCTTTGGGCAATTGGTTAAGTATTTGTCAAATAACAAATAAATATTTACCCCATATGATATATCAAATGAATTACATTTGATGTAAAAAATGATAAACCAAAACTACAGAAAAATATAAGTAAATATTTATCTGATATCAGAGTAGGGATAGCTTTTTACAACATAAAAATATGTGAGAAAATATTAAGGAAAATATGGATATATTTAATCATATAGAAGAGTAGACCATCTATGCATCATGAATATAAACATTAAAAGGGAAATGTTAGGCTGGAAAATATTTGTAGAAAGAATAGTCTTAATATATGAAGAATTCTTTCAAATCAATCAGAAAAAAAATCCAATAGAAAACTGTGCAAAGAAAAAAAAAAGAGATAAAAAAAACGAAAAATTGCCAAAACATGTATAAGAGAACTTAACTGTATTCACAATCCAGTGTTACTAAGCAATGCTACTGATACAGATTATTAAACAGAAATTCCACTGAAAACATCCTGGCTTCAACCTAGTTGATATAATGGATTGAGGCCATCCTGGGCATTTGCCTGCTGACTGATGTTGAACAATCCTGAGAATTTTAATAAAACATCAAATTTCTTTAAAAGCCCAAATTCTTCAGTATTTATGAGTGGATGCAGAAGTTTATAAAATGATGAAGGGCTTAAGAAAAAAAAAAGATAGAAGGGGACACATCTGGACAAATGAGAGGCCATTTATCATGTTTCCCCTGATAATGCTTCCTCTACCCCATCCCTATGATTTTAAGTTGGTGCTGGGATGAGAGTGAAGGGACGGACGTGCTAGGGGATCGACAAATTTCCGTTTAAAACCTCTCTGAATAAACCACTGCTCTGACTCATCCTTGGACTAGCCTTTCGCCTGACTCATAGTTTATGGGGGATGTCACACAGCCAATAAAATCTACTGAGATGTTTTCTGCCCAACATTCCTTGCTTAGTCACAACTATGTGGGAGGGGGTCATAGAAGCAAGAACAGGATAGCTCTGAAATCTTAGAACTGGAGCATAAATCTAACCTTATGAAGAATACTCAAGGATTCTGTGATGTTTACAATGCAGACTACCAATAACGACATGGCGTGTCAAAGGAAAAATGCAAGTCTTTCAATGGTCTTAAAGAAATCAACAGCTAAATAATATACCAGTATCAAGGATTTTAAACTTTATCTTATGCAGGAAACAATCTCATCGCACAGAAAGTTTGTGGAAGAGTGGCAATTTATGTATCCTCAAGAGCAAAACTACATGGAATGTAATTTAATGTAATCAATGTGTGAAATATATATTCACACACACACACACACACACACACACACACAGCACATAGTACTTGGGTATTTAAAAATACAGGCTTTATAATTACTTTTCTCCTAAGTGGCACATCTTTAGAGTACATATAATATAGTGTGACTAATTTCCAGAGTACATATAGTGTGACTAATTTCCGACGTCATTTTGACCTTTACTTTCTAGCTCATAAAGTATTATTCTCTGTAAAGAAGTTCATAGTTTAATGGATAAGGTGTCAGGGAGTAAAAAAATGAGACTAAGCAAGAATACCCTGGTTCTTGGGCTCTCGTTATAAATAATGCTCTCATTAAAATTCTGCCTCGGAAGAAAGGCAAGTCCATTAGTCTAGGAGCTAATTTTTACTGGCTCCTTAGATGTATGCATATTAAAAATTCAGCTTTTATAATTGCCAGTCATCAACCACCTAGTCCATGCTGTTCTTGGAGTTTTTAATTATTTACTTCATTTGCATAGACACTCCAATTTATGATCAACCATTTCATTATCAAAGGACAGTTTAGTAATTTTTCTTTTCTTTTTTATTTATCCCTTTTGTATACCTAGGAAAAGCTTTGAGTCAGACCTTGTAATATAGTGAGTCTTATTAGGAAATAAAAATTAAGGCCCCCTCCATGAGTACTATGTGGAAGCCATGGCTACTGATAGAACTTGGGCAAATTAGGGTTTTATTAGAACAAGTAAAGGCTCTATGTCTGGTTAAAATACACTCTTCCTGAGTTCAGCATAATGGTTTGTGTGAAAATATCTAATAGCGCAGTGCACACTGATACTGCTTATTCTCTGTTATTTCCTTTTGGGAGTGGGTCTTTTCAGGAAAATAGCAAACATGGCATATTGAGTAACTAAATTACAGCCACAAGTTGTTTGTCATCCCAATATTTTCATGATCTCTTGTTAGGAATCTGTGTCATGTTTCCATCTTTTTTAATAATATGATTGGAAGACTCTGAACATTAAATGACTAGCTCTAATGTCATTGAAGCCAGGGATGGTTGGAGGAATAAATTCTGTGTTCTAGTACTGTATCATAGGAAATGTTCTGTTATACTGCATGGCTTTTATACATGTTGAATGTTTTCTCATTGCTTTCCAAAACAAAAGTTAGAGTTAAACTCTAATTTGAATTCTATTTGCAAAGGTACACATTATTTTTTTATATAGTTTTGTATCTTCTTCTCAAGTACATACTGTCTTTCTGACCACTGAAGAATGTTTTATACTATCTCTGTCCCACTCATAACTAATGTGGGTGTTACATTTGATGGTAACATTGTAAGAGAATAAGGGAGAAGGTGGGGGCCACAAACAAGCAAACAAAAAACACCAAAATGGCATTCATTTAAAATATTTGATAGTATAAAAAGTTATTTCAACAAAGTCCTGGCAAAGTCCATCTTGAAGAGACTCCGATGTATTCAAATCCATACAGATATATGACCTTTATATCATTATGATAGCACTGTCATAACTTTATTTTTTTTTTCAGAAAGAAATATACACACATACTGATGTGCATAAAATTCTTTTTTCTTATCTTTGCCCAAGTTGTAAGTGCATTTTCTAAATTTACTCAGTAGCAGCGCTTTACCTGAATCACCCTTCATCTAGGGAATGTGCACCTTTCCATTTTCATGAGGACAGGAATCACAAATATTTTGGCTGTATACATGCAGGAGAGCTGATCCTTCCCCAAATCGAATCAAATCTGCTTCATAGCATTCGATGTTCATAGTAAGATCCACTATTAAAACTTACATTTCTATTGTGTGCCACCCAATCTTTGAAACAATATACATATTTTCTAAAAGAGTAGAATATTTAAAAGATTTCCTTTTCTCCCCTAGGCAACAACTTCATTATTGAACAAAACCATTGCATTGTCTATCATCTGTGTCCTGCTACCTGCTCTGGCAGCAATAAAAGTGATTGATGTGTAATCACTGGTCTTATCGCGCTCCCTCCCTCTGCACTATCTGGAGGTTTTCTCCACATAGAAGACTGAAAAGGTAATGTGAATGGAGCCAAACAGCACCACCTGGGAAGTGGGGAATTGATCGCCAAATCTTCCTGTGTGGCAAGACTTAATGCCATTGTGTCCAAGGCTCCTGGTGGGCGTCTGCTGAAAACCTCCAGAGAGCACGGTAGGTGAAGGACAACAGGGTAACAAAGGATGACAGTCTGGGAAATTACAAAATCACTCCTTCCCAATGCAGATAAACTTAGTACCTGAAAATAATTTTTCTATGAAAAATTGAAATCAAAGAATAATTTTGATTCATCTTCCTTTCAGCTTTTCTGTTTTCCATTTCCAATAAGACATCCATCTAAATTCACCCACGTATCAATACGAGTTTCATCATGTTCCGTTTCTATAATAGAGAGATTATGTTTTCTCCCCTGTGCTCTTTAGTCTCTATATTTTAAAAATATTTTATTGTAGTTTTGAGTTTATTTGATAGGTCGGTAAACAACGTATATTTATTGTATTGTATGTTTTTCCTGTAAGTATTGCCCTATCATAGGCACTGAAGGAAAAAACTTAAATAATCCATTGTACTCGTCTACAGAGAGCACAAGCTCAATGAGAAAAGAAATGATGACAATTATAATAAAGATAGGGAGTGGAGATGCAGCAAACAGAGGTATGAGTCAAGTTTGATGAGAATGATTAACTCTAAGTTGGGAATGAAATGGGAAACTCTAGGAAAAGTATCATGAAAAGATGGCATTTTTTTCTGAGCTTTGATGCTTGAAGAGGATTTTGATGACCGAAGACCATGATATTTAAGAAACAGGGCTTAGCATGAGATGGTGCTTGGCAATTTGGGGCAGTCAAAAGGTGATCTTTATGATTATAATTCCAGTGTATTTGAAGGTTGTGGGAAGGTGAACCTAGGAAAGGTCTCTGGGGCAAGTTCGTGGCATTCTTTAATTTCATGAGGAAGCTTTAGACCTGAGTTTTGTAGGTGACACAGAATTAATAAGATTTAAGAATAGATCATAGTTCCAGGAAAACAAATCTGGTGACAGTGGGAATGGAAGATCGGTAAAGTGGACTTGTAACTTAAGGAGAATATTTTGAAGGTGATTTCATTAGTGCTAGCCACAGATGATGAGCTGCACTTAGCGAAGTGGCAGAAAGAATGAAAAGATGAGGTGAATTTGAGAATCATTATATGCATAGAATCCAACATGATATGCTATTTTAAAAGTGGCTGACCATGTTTGGAGGGAGGGATGGGTCAAAGAGCAAGGGAAACATGACCAGTTTGCTTGACTAGGTCAGAGTGATACTTCAAAGGCTAAGATAAAAATCTCCTAATTTAATGGGGAATAATGAGTGACACATTACATCCGGACTACAGAGAATGTTTCATATATTACCATGTTTCCCCGAAAATAAGACTTGTCTTATATTAATTTTTGCTCCAAAGACATATTACGGCTTATGTTCAGGGGATGTCATCCTGAAAAATCATGTTAGGGCTTATTTTCCAGTTAGGTGTTATTTTCAGGGAAACACGGTAACTAGGCCCTCAAATATTTCAAGATGCATTAAAATTACCAGAGGAAATAAATATTTTTTCTATGAGTTATGAAAATGGAGGTAATCTCCTATTTTTTAATCAATAGAGCTATATAATTATCTACGTAATGTATTCAAAAATGTATCTCTATGGAGTGATACCTCAGATAGGTATATTGTGGAATATTCTGGCACTTTGCAGCTTTCAATTCATCAATTGTTCCTTCCTGATTGCAATCAAGTGAATTTTAATTCCTTTTATTCTTAAATGCTAACAGGTCTCCATGCTATTTGCTTCTGTCCTTTCCTTTATATAAGTTTTTGTCATTCATCGTAAAGATTTTGAATGTTACACTAGACAAAATTTCCCCTGATTTCATTAGTTCAAGATTTTGATTGTGTTCCAGTTGTTCTAAGTTTTGTGATATAATATTACACATGTCAGTTTCATATCACTGACTTATAATAGATTTTAGGTCAAAATTCTTTGTAATTTTAGGACGACTTATTCTTAAGACAATCAGAAGTTGTTAGTCTTACTATGAAAACCATATTAGAGACATAGTGTTTAATAACACGGTTTTGAAAAGAAACCAAATATGATATTTACATGTTGATTATAATCTTAGCTGAGTGGATACAGGAAGGTTACCTCAACTCTTTAAACCTCAACTTTCTCATCTGTAAAAATAGAAATAATATTAGTACCGACTTTATAGTCTTATTGTAAGAATCACATAGGATAAAATATTTAAACTCAGCATAGTGGCAATTCTACATAGTACTAGAAAACTATTCATATTTCCATTTTTCAAAAGAAACAATGAATTAAAATGTGCGTCTTCTAAAGTAATAAAATAGAAACTGCATTAAATAGTCCCTCTTTTCTTTGGAGCACATACTCTTTTTAATTCAAAAAGTTATTACTTGTGTAAAACACAAATCAGTTGTATTACTGCACAGAGTATTTAAAGATCTCAAATGAATTGGCAGAATTGTTTAATAGTAGTTACGGGATAAATTGTCGTAGGGTCAATTAAAACCAATTCAAATCACTATATCAAATGGATAGCTAAAATCTGTTCATGTGTTTATGTCTGATTTCTATAACTTACTACATCAACTTACAATTTAATTGCAAAGATTATGAATTGAGGAAGGATTTATCAAAAAACTTCTAGGAATTAAAATGATGAAATCCATATGACCCTGTATATACAATAAAAAACGTGGCAAAATAATACCTGTACAGTGTAGAGGACTTAAGATATTTCTGGAGAAATACCTATAGAGTATGCAATGGTGACCTCTAAGAAATGGATTTTAGCACCCTGAGTGAATTATCACTGGAAGACAATAAGTTCTCATAATATTTTATAGCCATTACCAGTCTTTAAACTTATGCTATTAGATGATATGCCATCTTAAACATTTACATCTGTGGATGTATATTTTGAAACAATAAAAGGATATATTTTATATAGTTCTTAAACATGTTATTTTTTTTCTTTACCAAAATATCTTGGCTATCCTCAAAGTTAATACACGTGACTCCACATTGTTAAAATGACTGCATAGAGATAACACTGCCTTTATTCTGTTCATTCATTTAAAAAGGATTTATTGAGCAATTACAACATATTAGGCATTATTTGAGACCCAGGAGATACATAAATGAAAAAAAAAGTGCAAAGTCTCATGGCAAAGATGCTAGTAGCAGGGAGAGACATATAATAAACATGATAAATAAGTAATTTATATATTATTAAAAGCTGATGATATTGTAAACTATTAGGTTGGTGCAAAAGTCATTGTGGTTTAAAAGGTTAAAAATAATTGCAAAAAGTGCAGTTACTTTTCCACCAACCTAATAGAGCAAGTAAGATGAATAGGATATGTAAGGATTGGATAAGGTAGGAGGTGTCTTAAATAGAGTGGTCTGGCATGGCCTCACTGAGATGACAACATTCAAAAAAAAAGATTAGAAAGAGGTGAAAGAACAAGCAATGTACATGTCAGTGATAAGGGGTCCAGGAAAAGGGAGGAAAAAACAAAAACTGATGCAAAGACTATGTAAAAATATGAGGTAAAAGTATGGCTAGCATGTCGTAGGAATATCAAGGAATCCAGAGTGGCTGAAGAGTAATGAGTTAGAACTGTGTTGTACAGTATAATAACCACTAATCACAGGTGGCTATCCAATTTGAGATGTGCTATAAAATATGGAAAAAATATCTCATTAAAATATTTATATTGATTGTATATTGAAATTATAATATATGTACTATACTGGGTTAAATACAGTATATTATTAAATTTATTTCACCTGTTTTTGAATTTTTACAAATGTGCCACTAAAACTTTAAAATTGTGTATATGACCCACATTACATTGCTAGTGGACATTGCTGAATCAGAAGAATGGCAGGAAGATCTGGTGAGAAGGAGAAAATCATGTAGGCTATTGGAAAGACATTGGCTTCTATTTTATAAAATAAAGAGCCTTTGGGGAGATGAGGCTTTGGATGAGGCTTACAATTTGCAAGAATTGCTATTGTTACCATGTTAAGAATAAACTTTAAGGGAAGAAAGAATGAAACAAGAACATTTAGAAGGTTGTTACAGTAGAAGATACACAGTTCTATGTATCTATATCTATATATATATACATATTGTGTCATTCTCATATATATACACATAGGTAGGGATGCATATCTAGGTATTGGCAACCAGTAACTTCCAGACAACAATTTGCCTACTAGCTTTTATTGCCCTGAGATTTTTAATTAACACACACATTGTTTTGTATACGAGTAAGATAGATAGATAGATAGATAGATAGATAGATAGATAGATAGATAGATAGATAGATAGACAGACAGACAAGCATAGATATAGGCACAGATATCCATATAGAATTCAGAGGAAAGATATACGTATCAATCTTCCTCAGAATTCTACACGTGCGTCTGTGTGTGTAAATTTGGGAGTCATCAACATGTAGGTGGTGGTAATGAAAGCCATAAGACTTGATGAAATCCCCAAGGGAATAAGTATAAAAAAAAAAAAAAAAAAGAGTTCGAAAGGCTGACTTTTCAGGGACTCCCTGGTTAAGAGAAGGAGCCAACAAATAAGATAAAAAGGCTGAGTATATGGGTGTAGATTTTTGTAGGTGAGTAAATATGATGGGGGAGATTGTTAAAGTTTTATTTTTGTTGCTTTTGTTTTCTTGGTGAAATAAAAAAGCAAAGACATCAAATAAAAGTGAGGTAAAAGAGGAAATGTTGAAGATTTCATCCAGGAGAGGTGGGATAGTGAATGATTGCTGGACTTCATTAAGGACTCATTTGAGATTTAAAGTAAGAACATTCAGCTTGACATTGTGTTTTTCCTAGCCGTATTTAGCTGCACAGGTATAGTTGGAAGAAATTTGGATGCAATTTAAGTAAGCTGAATAGGAGAATGGAGGTGACATCACGTGAGATACATACAGTAAAAGTAAAGGTTCAATAACTTTTAGTTTCCAGAGGAGTATAAGGAATGTTGGCAAGATAGTTTGCTGAGTCAGAGACTGGGATTGTGGAGAGAGAGTTGTTGTTGGTAATGCTAATAAGCTATTAGGTTGGCACAAAAGTAATTGCGGTTTTTGCAATTATTTTTAACCTTTTAAGCTGCAATTACTTTTGCACCAACCTAATTGATAGACTATATTCATGGAAGTGAGTGACTGAGGTAGGGTATAGGCTAAATCATTGGTGGGAAGAGCTCAAGGTACTGAGAGGCCATGGTGTTGGAAGATCATTTATATTTATATGAAAATCATAAGTTCTATACAAGTAGAATTAGGGAGAGTGACTCTAGGCCAGAAGCTAAGGTCTTCAAGAACAAAGAGGTATTTTCATGGTGAGGGATGTCAGTGGATGACTGCAACACTGAGGAGTGGTGGGTGGTAGAGTCTTTAGATGTGGCAAGAAAGAGTAAGGAGACCTACTATACATTCGGCCCAGTGCAGGAGGGCTCTGAGAGCAAAATCAGCCACCAATTGAGAAGGCTACAGTGGAATCAGCGTCTTAAGGGAGCATTTGGGTTTGTTAAAAGTAAGAAGCTGAAATGGACCTTCAAGGAATAAAGAAATAATAGATTTTGCCAATGCTGAACAGTGAGTTGCAAAAGTTACATTATATATATTTTGGGAACTGAAAGAAGTGAGAGAACTACATGGACACACGATCCTTAAGTTTTCAGTTTCCCACCAATGAATAATTTTAATATTTCCCTTTTTATGCATTTACCAACAATGCTAATGCTTAAGTTCCTTGGCAAATGGAACTACTAGGTCAAAAAATTACCTATATATATTTTAATAAGTTTTGCCAAATATTATATCTATTTATACTGCAAACACTATGTGAAAGTCAGTTTCCTAATTTACTTGAAATAGGCTCTAAGTATTCTCAAACTTAAGTCTTTGTCCATATGCTAAACAAAAAAGTGTCTAATTGATTTTTTATCATTTCTTTGCTGCTGCTGATAATATTGTCATATGTTTATCATTTTAAATATTCTAAATAAATGTTGATATCGTTTGCCATTTATCTAGTAGGTTCATTAAGGTGTAATTAATATAAACTAGACATATTTAAAAGGTAAAATTTGAAAAGTTTTGACAATGAATGCACCTTTGGAACCATTACCTCATTTAAGATAATGAATGTATAATAGAAAAAATGTGCCACACACCCATTTATAATCCCTCTCTCTTGCTTTTTCTTTTCCTCCACACTCCCAGGACACACTGATACATTTTGTGTCACTGTAGATTAGTTTACATTTCCTAGATTTTTACAAAAAGGGAATGTGCTCTTTTGTAGGTTGCTTCTTTCATTCAGAAAAATTATTTGAGAATAATGTATCTGTATATACTGATAACTCATTATTTATTAGTTTAAATATTTTTATTGCTGAATAGTATCCTATCATAGGGATATACCACATTTATCTATTTAATTGTTGATGGAGATTTGAGTTGTTTCCAGTTCTCGGCTATTACAAAAAGGCTACTGTAAACATTTAAGTGTAAGTCTTTGTATACACATAAGTTTTCTTTTCAGTTGTATAAAACCTCAGGATGGAATAGCTGGATAACATGGTAGATGAATATTTATCTTCTTAAGAAACTGCCAAACTTTTACAAAAGGATCTTTTCGTCACTGATTTCTAATTCAATTACAGTGTGGTCAGGGAACATACTTTGAACTGAATCCAGTTGAAGTTATTGAGACTTATTTGATGGCCAAGCATATACTCTCTTTGTAAATATCTCACACGCATTTGTAAAGAATGTGTATTCTGCTGTGTTTAGGTAGAATGTTCTATAAATGTGAATTCAGTCAATTTGGTGGATACATTTAAAATCTATTATATCCTTGATGATTTTCTATGTCTTATCAATTTGAAAGAAGGATACTGAAATCTCTGACTATATTTGTGGATTTGTTTATTTCTATCAGTTTTTGATCTATGATTTTTGGTGCTTTGTTATTAGATGTACACATATTTGGGATTATTATGTCCTCTTGATTAATTAGCCTCTTTATCATTATGAAATAAATTTATGCTTAATAATGTTCTTTGCTATGAAATCTACTTTGATATCAATATAGTGACTCCAGATTTCTTTGTCTTCAAATGATATTTCTTTTTTTCATTCTTTCATTTTCAACTGATTTGTATCTTTATATTTAAATTGGGGTTTATGAAGATTGCATATAGTAGGGTCTTGTTTACTATCCCATGTGACAATCTCAGCCTTTTAATTGGGGTATTTAAATATTTCCATGAAATGTGATCATTGATAAGTTATCTTATGTCTTGTATCTTGCTAATTGTTTTCTACTTATCCCCATCTATGCTTTGTTCAGTTTTTTCTCCCTTTTGTTATTTATTTATTTATTTAGATTAAATCAAGTTTATGACTCCATTTTATCTACTCTCATCTTATTCAATTCTCTTATTATTTTCAAAAACATTTCAGTTTTCTCTTGGGTTTTAGAGGTATACAATCACATTTTCACATTTAACAATATTTTGCCTCCTTCTTTTCAAAACAATGGAAACTTAAGATCTCATACCTGGCTCCTATCCCTTTTAAAAGCATGGAATAATTGAGAAGCTAGGGCATAAAAGCTGGTAGATTCTGAAGGATGCATCTGATATTCCGGGGATAGAGTGGGGAAAAAAAAAAAGCCTTCAAATTCCCTTGATGAGGTTGTACACTGGCTAAGTGTGTCTCTTGAGGGCCTGCCTGATCCCAGTCACTCTCTTAGACTTGTAGGAAACCCAGTCATCCAGCACACACCTGCATTAGTTGGCAACACTGCCCAAAGTTCCTGTAACAGACAGAGCGCTTTTACTTACATCCAGGTAACGTAAGGGTTAAGGAAGCTGTACTTCCATGCTTTAAGAGAGAACAACCCATTTGACAGATAATGCAGCTTAACGCTAAGAGCAAAAATATTTGAGCCTTCCATTTTATTCCCCCATCCCCGCTGAAAGTTTTCTGTGGCTCAAAACCCATAATATCCCCATTTGTATGAAGGCCAAGGGCACATACAATGAAATACAGGCAAAGAAAAAAAAAAATACTTAAAGAATATTAGTAACCTGAGAAATGGTGATTGAACCTAAGTTCTATAATTGATGTTTCCCAGAAGTAAAACTGATAAGGAGTCTAAAGAAACCAAAGGCCAAATATAGCTCTCAAACCTAGCTTTGTAATTTAAGATCAAATGGAAGAAATAAGCTAAAACTGAGAGAAAAAACACAAGATTATAAGAATCACAGGGAAAGATACTAAATAAATTTATAAATAAATAAACCTGGAGGACAGATCCCAGAGACATAACATGCCAATAGTAATTGTTTCAGAAAAAGAAAAAGTAAGCAATGGAAGTTAAATAATAATTAAACAAATAATAAAATAATCCATTAACTGAAAAAAAGACTCGATCCTTCAGAAGCCCAAAGTTGGGATAAATCTAAAAAAAAAAATCTTGGTGACATACCAAGGACACATCTACCTAAAGAGCAAGATAATGAAGAGCATGATATTTAAAACTGTAAGGAAATTATACTGACATCAGATTTTACATAAGCTGCTGGCAGCGAGAAGACAGAATAATACATAGAGACTACTGAGAGAAAAGGACTGAGATCCTCACATAACCATAGAAGAACTAATTAATCTCCCGACATCACTGTAGCAACATCCTGGGGTTCCCTTAACTCGGGTTATCCACTTAATAGGACCTATCCACCTTTTGATTTCAGAAGTTCTCAGAAATCTCTGGTCTGAGATGTCCTCATCTACTCTTCTCAGCATTTCCGTAAATATGTTCATGTTATTTTTTTGTTTGTTTGTTTATCTTCCTTTACTTTGTTGATATTTGGAGATCAAAGGGAGATAAATGCTTGTAACTCTCTCTCTCTCTCTGTCTCTCTGTCTCTCTCTCTCTCTCTCTCTCTCTCTCTCTCTGTATGTGTTTCTATTGTATCTTGTGCAAAAACATTCAAGACATTTTGGTTAACTGGGCGTGCATAAAGAATGTAGAATGGTTTCCACTTTGTATATAAGGAGTTTATTGTCATGTTCTTTCACTCATTAAAAGACAAATTACACACATATAGTAGAAGAGGTGTTAAGAGTCAAAGAGTCCTGTCTTTACTTGCCACTCTGTGATCCATTTAATAGATGAAAATTACTAGACATAAGTATAGTAATTATCTAAACACCAACAAGGAATCACATCATTGAACTGATTATTTTAAATTACTGTTGACAGAATCCACTCCAACTAAACAATAGTGCTTCAGTCCATACAGAAACTTTTCAATTTATTGATTTTCTCTATTAAAACACATCTTTCATAAATGATTACAATTCTCATTCAATCGTTTTTAGAATTTAATATAGGATAGACTGAGCTATGCTCCAAAATAAGTATGCATGGTTAGAAGGAATTTATTAAGTTAGTTTGGTTGTAAGCAAGATATTTTTTAAATGAAGGCAGTATCTTTCTTTTACTGGCAGCTACAATTGGCACTGAGCCACCCATATCCTAATTTTGTAATTTTTATGTCTCTGTGCCAGGCAGATGTTTATCTAAATCATTTAAATATCTGTCTTTTATATTTTAGACATATTTATTATTAAGAGATGCTCCCTGTGTAGCAGCATAGATTAAAAGTTAATTAAAAATAAGTTAAAGAAGGAGAAAAGTAATTACTTTTCCATAGGCATTTGTTTCATTTTTGGCAGGTTAAAATTGAGAAAGTGGAATAAAGTCTTAAAAATCAGAAATATTTTTTAAACATCATTATTGTCTGCTTCTTTATATACTGAGAAGCCAAGTTAATTAAGAAAACTAATCCATTTAGTGATGCAGGATGGCTAGTGGATAAAGTAACCCTGTTCATTCACTAGGATTATTTTGTAGAAGAGATGTTTTTAAAATTCTGTACCTAAATTATCCATCGAAACGGAAATCACCAATATGTAATTGGAAATTTTCACAGGATTTCAAATATAGTAGGATATAGGAAGAATTTTTTGGGGAGCTTCTCCTGGCACTGTGAAAATATATAAACTCTAGTTTCAAAATAAGTGTAAATGAAGTGATTTAACATATCCAATTTTATGCTACTGTGATTTAATGGGGGGGGGAATCCTACTAAATGGCTGCAGAAGTTGGGTTTCCCATATATGCTCTGTCAGTCTCCTGCTGTGAATATCTCTTTATTAACCTTTATAAATCCCTAGAGCTATTTCATACAGTGGTAGTGTTAGGGCAAAGGGATTAATATACATGTATTATGAATCTCAGAAAATCTCTAGATTAGGACAAATTATTTTCAGCCATCCCCAATATAACACTGCTAATTGCCATATATTTATATTAAATTCTTCATGATAATAAACACTGTAATTAGAACTGCAAGATTACTGCCATTAAAAGCCATTTTAATCTCTTTAAGTTTGCAGCAACAAAAAACAAATGTCTTTGGACTGACATGATATACGTAGCTGCATAAGCAGAAGGGAACACTAAGGCATTCTGATTTAGAGACACAGATTCTGTGGGAGAAGTCCAAGGCAAGGCGACTGTTCTTCGAAATAGGTGGTGTCCAGCTAACAGTTACAGAAATAGTATACGAGGTTCTTCAGTTCTCATTCCCATGGGTTTAGCTAATAGTTAGTTAATTAATTAATTAACTTATACTAGAGTCCGTTAGATCTCAAAGATATATTAAGCTTTGCAAAGAAAATACGTATTTTCATATTTTCTCTTTTGTGCTCTATAATGCTCTATGAAACATTTTAAATGTTTCTGATAGTGACAATTATATAAATAAATCCTTGACCTAAGAATTCCCTATGGATTTTCTAATTATGAGTTTGTATTTCGCAATAAAGAGATAAAGGCTTTTAGAATTAAAAAAGGGGGAGAGGGCAGAAAAAACTATTTCATTGTTCCATTATTACCATGTGAGTTCCTCTTGTTCCTCTAAATCAAATAAAACATTCAGCTGTATCACTAGTGATATATATTAATACAACCCAAAATTTGAAAAGGATTTTTAAACTTTGTATATATTTATCTCCTTATCTTCATAATTATCTGCCACTCTCTGAGTTAAACTACAAAAAGTAAAAAAGCAGTGTGACTACAACAAAGATCATAAGACTTCTAGAGCGTCTATTTCTGCTTCAACAAAGGTCACTTAGTGGCTGACCCTGGTCACCAAGCTCCTTGTCCAGTCTAGCTCAGTTGGACCAGTTAAATCAATGGATTTTATCATTGAAGGACTCTAGGGGTACTAGGTAGAGATTCATGCTAATGTTTATATTTTAAGGACCTTTTTAAATTGGCTTCTCTACTCCACTACAAATAGTCCTACCAATAAAAATGGTTTCACGGTAATAAAAACAAGGAAAACCATTGTTTTAATTGACATGACTAGAGCTCACATAGCACATTCACACATCCGAAAATGGTATACAAATATGTACCATCCAAAATCAATATGCTGTATCACAAATCACATAGGAAAAAAAGAAATCTACTTTTCATTAAATAAATATGAATATGTTAAAATTAAGTCTGCCTCTTGGGCAAAATTTATCAAGTGCATCTAATGACATACGATAAAAACCCTAAAATATGCCACTGCAGGGAGCTTAAGAACAGATTACCAAGGAAAGTGATGGTAACATACATCAGCCCTTAAGGCTGATGATCGCAGGAATGTCATCTGTCAGACTCGGGAAGGCAGACCCCTCTTGGCTATGTCAGTATTCTTGCTGACTCCGCTAAACTGCATCTATCTGAACTTCCCCATCATAGGTTATCTACTCTTCAGGTGCAGGAAATGTTCTATCTTGAGATTTTACACTGTTCTACGTACAGCTGGAAAGGGCCTAATTAGAATATTACAGCAGACAGAGTACATCATTTAGAAAAGCTAAGTGAAAGTTAGCACCCATAAGGGAAGAGAAAATACAAACTTTGGAGGAAATGAGATGAGGAAGAAAACAGCAAATAAAAAAGCAAATGAGCTTGACGCAACTTGACTCTGTAAAGGGTGTTAGAGCTCTCTAAATCTGGCCGTTTTATCATCGTCTGAATGTGCTTCTGCAACTATTCCTTGCATGGAGCATTCGTAAAAGCTTTCCTTGGCAATTCGTCTTGGTCTCCTTTTTTTCTACTTCAGTTTGATAAATGTCTTTCCTTTCTTAGATAGGATTCCATTGTTAAAAAACATTTTCAGAGAAAGAAAGAAACACAATGAGCTGACTAAGAGATTGGCATGTAAAACACTAGCATTAGCAAAATAGTATTGCACATTGTCCTTGAAAGAGTACCTTCTGGGTGGAGGCCACAGGCGAAGTAACGTTAAATGCTGGAGATACTCTTAGTGCTAAATTAAAAGATAATTAACCATCATTTTGCTGATATTAAAAGGGAAGACAGTACTGTGATTGTATTTTCAAAAAGTACACTCATAACTAGTCCTCAAAGAAACTAGAAATACCACTTTTCTGGAATGTCTCACTCTTGTGCATTCTGGGTACTTAACAATAATGTTTTAGAGTAAAAGTGAGTAATAGTGTTTCACTAGTGACTGTCATGGTTTGGTTCACACCCTGTAATCTCTTTTGTAGGTTAAACTTTCTTTTTCAAAGCCCATAATAATTTTTGTGGGGAAAGAATTTAGTTTAATAACTTGGGGTAAGAAATGATCTGGTGACAGAGAGGGGATTAAGATGGGAAGAGGGGGAAGATAGTTAGCAGTGCAGACTATCCAACTTCACATGTCAATAGGTGATGGTGCCTGTTAAAATTTTCAGGATATGACTTTTACATCATTGCTTTATTCTAGATAAATAAGTGTGCTTCTTTATAGACTTATTGTGAATATGAAACGGTTAAAATGAACCATTTCATTCATAAAAATATTTATGTGGGTTTTTAAATATTATTGTTAAACAAAGCTAGGTAGTCAGAATTAAAGCAGATAGTATTGAACAATCCAAAACAATATTCTCTTTGAGACTTATAATTAATTAATTCATGAATGTATGCATTTACTCCAAGATATTTATTATGTTCCTACTCAGAGTTAAGTGCCCATCTGTGAAGATACAAATGGGAGCAGAAACTTGTTCCCTGTTTTTGTGTAACTTACACTGTTACGTGAAGAACAGTTTGCATTTTTATGAGTGACCATAACAATGACATTTCAGTCAGGCTTCCCTAAGGAAGTGATTTCAGTGCTGAGATAAAGGATCGGTAAGTGTTAACTAGGCAAAGAACAGTAGGAAGACCATTACGAGTAGAAAGAACAACATATGAAAAGGCCCTGAAAAGTGAGTATGGGGACTATGGAAAAACAGCTGGACTAAGCCAGACAAATTAAGGAGGAGGATGACACAAGATGAGGTTGGGGAGGTAGGCAGAGGCCAGGTCATTTGAAGGGGTATAGGTCAGATTAAGAGATTTTGATTTTTCCTAAGAGCAAAGTAAAGCTCTAACTTTGGAGGGAAGTATGGATACACAAATCAGACTGCAGTGTGGAAAATCACTATGGCTATAATATAAAGAAAAGAAGAGTATCGTAGTCTATACATGGATAGAGATATTAAGACATCTCTGCAGTAACATTTAAAGAAGTTGCCCCGCCCTCTGGAACTGAAGAGGAGATAGCCCTACCTTTAGGGTCATTCTTCCTTTTTATTGGAGGATAACACATTTAAGGTCAGATAGCTCCCACCCTGTAGAATCCCACAAGTCTAATAGCCTTGCTTCATTTTGTCCCATCTCTGTCCCCTTTAGTCCAAGGTAGCAGAGTTTTTGCTGGTATAAGCCCACCTCTGTTCCTGGCTTCTCCTTAGATAACGGACTAGATTCATGAGTCCCAACATAATCTCCTTATGGAGTTACTGTCCAGCACCACCCTAGTGGTCTCTCTAGAACATATTTTCTCTCTTTTTTTTTGCAATCTGGATAGGCTGAGAATTTTCTAAGTCTTCAAGTTCTGGTTTCTTCTTCAATTCTTCTTCACTCCTTCTTCAATTCATCTCTTTTCTCTCACATTTTACTATAAGCAGCAAAGAGAAACCAGGTTTGCACCCTCAATACTTTGCTTAGAAATACCCCCAAACTGAATATCCAAGTTCATCACTTACTGATTTTCACAAAACACTAGAAAACGATTCAGTCAAGGTCTTTGCTACTTCATAACAAGGATGGCCTTTCCCTCAGTTTCCAGAAATATGGTCCTCTGAGGCCTCATCAGAATCACCTTTAACATCCATATTCCTAACAGCAATCTCTTCACTGCAATCTAGGCTTTTTCTATCATGCATCTCCAAACTCTTCCAGTCTCGCCCCATTAACTAGTTCCAAAGCCACATCCACCTTTTTAGGTATTTGTTACAGCAGCACCCCCTTCTTGGTACCAAAATCTGTATTAATTTGCTAGGGCTGCCATAACAAAATACCATAGTCTAAGTGTCTGAAACAATAGAAATTTATGTTCTCACAGTTTTGAAAGCTGAAAATTCAAGATCAAGGCACCCTTCAGGATTGGTTTCTTCTGAAGCCTCTCTCCTTGGCTAGTGAATGGCTGACCTCTCACTATGTCCTCACATGGACCTTCCTCTGTGGGTACAGGTCCCTGGTACCTGTTTCTCTGAATTTCCTCTTCCTAGAAGGATCCTAGTTATGTTCAATTAGGACCTCATTGAACCTTAACTACCTCTTTAAAGGCCCTTTATCCAAATGCACTCATATTGTGTTAGAGATTCAACACAAAATAAATAAATAAATAAATAAATAAATAAATACAATTTAAAAAATGAGTGGATCATAGTTCAGACCTAATAGTACCCTTCCCATGCTGATGTTTAAATTAACTCCATAGTTCCTTACTAGGAAACTCACCTGTAAGGCTGGTACCCTCAGTACATAGAACTAGAATTCTGATTTGTTGTAATGAGGTAAACTATATGTGTATATGTGTGTGTGTGTATATATATATATATATATATATATATATATATATATGGAAATATATATCAAACATACACGTATACATATGTATAAAACATTTCTACATATACAGTCATGCACCACGTAATGGACTGACTATAAGACGGTGTTTCCATAAGATTATACTGGAGCTGAATTTCCTGTAAGAAATGGAAGGATACGTGGTTCAGGAGGAAGTTTAATTTTTTTCTGGTGGGGGCAATATCTGTAGGGCTTTGCAATAGAGTCCCTCTCACTCACAGAACCTCAATGTTGAGTGAACAGATGGCATACCAATCAATCAGTCACTGACCTCTTTCAGCACAGAGGAGCCTGTCCCCTCAGTACTACATATTCAGAGGGCACTACTGCCCTCTTAAATCTAGCTTGAAGGTCTTCAAAGTACACTACTGTAAATTCGTTGTTGAGGACCTAAGATCCTGCACAAAGACACAGGTTCACAGCATCTACCTTAATGAGCATTAAGTGCCACTGCCACTTTAGTAAAAGTTTTCTGTGGTACGTGCAACTGGTCTGTCCCTGTACTTTGGCAATATTTTCAGGTTTTAATAATGTAAAGCATAAATACGTTTTATTTCTTTCATCAATTCAATGTCAAAGAGAGCCCTTTGTACTACCGTGGTCCCTGAAAATAAGAGTGGGTCTTGTATTAATCTTTGCTCCAAAAGACGCATTAGGGCTTATGTTCAGGGGATGTCATCCTGAAAAATCATACTAGGGCTAATTTTCTGGTTAGGTCTTATTTTCGGGGAAACACAGTAAATAATCCTAATGGAACCAAAAACAATTTTCCAAAGTCAAAATATTGAGTTCTCAGATCTATACCCCTTCCATGTTAAACACCCTATTTTTTTTAAATGAATACCACAAAGTTTCGTAATCTGACAACTGTTCCAACATGCAATAGCCAAAACCACACTGCCATAACAATTCCCTATGTTCTTTTATCTCTCCATCTTGATTTCTTATTTCTACTGATCGTCAGGCCACCTTTCATTCCCTCCTGACAGTTACTATGATGGATTCTCCTCAATATGTCCCATCAATCCAACCCACGCTCTGTTCATGGAGCAGCACTGACTGCATCTATGTCCTATTTTTGACCCTGTCAGAAGTAGTAGGGTGGAGAGGCTTATGGGACATTGTTTATAAAGTCTATAGTAGCGTACAGTAAGTGCTCACTTAATGTTGCTGATACATTCTGTGACCTCACGTGAACAACATACAACGAAACCAATTTTATCATACACTAGTTGATATATATGAGTTAAATTCTTATGGCATCTCATCAACATTATAATGAAAGGACATTAAACAAAATGACTTTATATGAGGACCTACTGTAATGTACTTGGCCTTCACATTCCCTCACCACTCTGTCACTGACTCACCCAAAGTAACTTCTAGTACTGCAAGCTCCATTCATGGTTAAGGGCCCTGTACAGGTGGACCATTTATCTTTTATACTGTATTTTTATGACACTTTTCCTATGTGTAGATATGTTTAGATACACAAATTCTTAACCACTGTGTTACATTGCCTACAGTATTCAGCACAGTATCGTGCTGTTCAGGCTCATGGACCAGCAGCAATAGGATACACAATAGAGTCTAGGCATGCAGCAGGTTCTACCATCTGGGTTTATGTAAGTGCTCTCTGTGATGTTTGCACAATGATGAAATTTCCTAACGATGCATTTCTTAGAAGGTATTCCCATTGTTAAATGACATGTGATTGCATACATACACAGAGTACATATACTGTTTTCTAATTTTCTATGGTATTTAATGAGAGTCAAAATTCTGTTCCCTGATTTTATGGATAATATCAATTACTTAAGAAATATGAGTTATATCAAGGGTTTGGACAAGAATGTGATGACTTTATTAAAGTTCTAGGGATGTGATCTACCCACATTCCTCACATCAGACCACTCAGATATTGATGCTGACACAGAAAGGGCCAAGACAGTGTACCTCAAAATGTGCTTAGAGAATTTCATCTTTATCAGAACTACTTGGGATACTTATTAAAATACACATTCCTGGGATCAAGATGAACTTAATTAGAATTTCTCAAGCTGGGGCCCAGGAGTGCACTTAAACAAAACCTCGTCAGATAACACTTAAGTTCACTTGAGTTAAAAACACAATTGAACTAAAATTTCTTTCACCTCATGGTCTTGGTGATTGAGACTACCATTTTGTCCCTAAGGAAGGCAGTCCTTTCTCAAACACTGAAAGGAACAAAATACTGTAATGCAATTGGTTACAAGTTTTGCTAATATGGAATGTGAAAAATATGAAGTACAGTCACTTTGGTGATGGACTTCAAGAATAAAGACTATCTAACTCTAATGTATACAAATAAAATCTAAGGTGTATCTGTTCTTCTTTTCCATCAGCTATGTTCCTTGATACAGAACATATCTTACAGCTCTTCTATATATTTTTCAAATGATGTTTCCATAAAATGTGTAAGTTAAAATATGATTTTTGAAAAAGTTTCTTTTTTCCTTGCCTTGTAATTTGAGGTATGTTATATAACTTCTCTTCAAAAATTAGTTCTGGGTTGGTCTACTCTAACTCTCCTGGGATTCTGACCCTCGGGTGTTCCCAAGGCTGCCTCCAGCTTTTTCGCAGTAAATTCACAGTGGCTGTGGGGCAGCCCACTGGTCCCCAGTTACCTGGCATATAGTCCACTGAATATACCATAGCAAAATCTGGTTTTGAGAAATCTTAGAAAATAATGATATTATGTGAATGACAAATATGTATTTATGAATGTATTTTAAAGTTCATAATTTTAATCAACATAAACTTCCATCCATTACAAATAGGAATATATCTAAAATGAAAAATGTAATTAAGTTATGTAGATATAGGGGTATATCTACAATGAAAGATACCACTAAAACCAAAATAATTTATTTATTTTCATATATAAATATGTTATTTTATCTAAGATAGCATTGCCATTTCTGAAATAAATCTCAAGAGACTGTTGCAAATCAGAGAACAGAGAACAGAGAATATATATATATATATATATATATATATATATATATATATATATATATATAGTATTTGTAAGTAGCTTTCACTTGTATAGTCTGGGTAAGAAGATGAGGCTTTCATTTTTATAATGCAGATCAAAAAAGTCAAATATTGCAGGGAAAGGATATGTGATCTGCTCAAAGGATCAAGATCATGACTACCTTTTATATAACTAAGCCCCATATAATTTCTTAACTGTTCCTTTGTAGTCATTGAGGCTAGATTTGGTAGATCACTACAAGCATATTTTCACTTTAGAAAATGTTTAAATTACTAAATTCTCCTTCGATTACACCAGTGGGGAATAACGGCTAAAAGTTGTTTGTTTCTTACTTAAAAGACATTTACCAACATCTACCAAGTTATCCAGGGGTGGTAGGGACTTCAGAAAGCTTCAGTAAGCAACTGTTATTGATTGGGAGAAACTGTAGACAGTAGCAGAGAGAGGAAAAAAAAAAAAAGTAAATGGTGTTTTATAAACTAAAATGACAAAGATGATTATAGCATTTATCAAAATTACTTTATAACTTAGAGAACTGTAGAGTATTTAGAACAATTTCTAGCGTGTTTTATGATTTATAAATTAAAAATTATACCTATGTAAAGACTGTTACTATTATTTTCTTGATATTATATTTTTGTAAATTAAATTTGATAATATCTCAAAATCATTGACATGAAATAGAAGAGCTAGAGAAGAAAAGGCAAGACCCTGAGGGAGTAATTCAACACATCCTCTATTCAGAAAACAGGACAAAAATATACCATAATTCTTATTCTACATGGAATTGGAGATGAAAAATAGAAGAATAACAGAAGTTTATGTACAGATGAGCAGTATATACATCTAGAAGTTTGATTTACTATAATGACAATAAGGGAACCTATATAAATAGATATGTATATATGAGTATCACATGGCTATATGAGTATATATGCACACACATATATGTACAGATATAGTTTTGGTATTATACATATATAAACTATGTACATGGTTTTCTAGTTTTTAAAAGGACTTAATAAAATTCTAAATTCTGCCTCTGGTACCATGGGTAAAAATATTAATCAAGTGGTACAAGAAAAACAAAAAGAGAGTGCCGAGTTAGTGCTGTATTTTTCTAGTCTGCTAAAATCTTAACAAAGTCTACTAAATATCAGGAAATTATCAGGACTATGTATTTCTCATAAGTACTCCCCAGGGATAATATTCTTTCCTATGATGAAACATGGGGGTGGGGGGAGAGAAATAGTGCTTGGACAGAGAAAGGACTATCAAGACCAAAAAATATACCAATTAGAGATATATATATATTTTTTTTTTACTTCATGTGGTGAAATTATATATTTGAAGCAAGCTTAATTAGGTCTCCCAGCTGTAGAGGAGTTCTAGCTGATAGGTTTTGATACACTTGCATGTGTTTGTGTATATTATATGAAAATAATGGGATTACATAATATCTCCTATAACTTAGCTTACTTATTCATCTAAAACTATTCCAGAAAAAGTCTTCCTATGTGTGAAAATTCTGAAAAAATGTAGATCAGAGGATTTTGTAAAATAAAATAAAACCCATCTCCTCACAATATCATCACTGCCACCACCCCCAGCCCCCAAAAGAAATCCACTCAAAAATAACACTGTTTTTTCACACTGACAACATATAGCATTTTTGAACCATGGATTTCAAAAACCACCATAAATCACCAATTTAAGCACATGAAAAGGCAGAAGTACAAACAGTCTTCATTTTTAAAAAACTACTATAAAATAAATTAGAAAATGAGAATACAAACAATTCAGTTGATAAACCCCCTCTTCTACAACCAGCCAAAACCAACTGAAGAAGAAGAAAACTACAAACTCCACACTAAATTAATTATCTTCTATCAAGCAGGACTGATGATGAGCTTTTGAGATGTGTGGGAAAAGAAACCCAAAATACTTGAGCCATACATTCAAAAACTAAGAAAAAAAGGATAACAGAAAGATTTTTAAAAGACAACATCATATATATATAAAAAAAAAGAAAACTAATTACAAGGTATCCAAGGAATAATGGTTTCAAATGAAAACATAGTAAGATTCACTTAAAAATAATAGAAAAACAAAACAACAACAACAACAAAATGAAAATGAGACAAGGAAAGAAATGAAAAGAGTCTGAAACAAAATGGTTAAAATAGAATATAGGCAAATGAGATCCAATTTAGTATAACTGGAGTCTCTAAAAATTATAATTAAAACAATTGATAAAAATTAATTTTTAAAACACAGTTCAAGGTGGCCTTTCAAAAACAAAAGAAATTTTGAATCAACTTACTGAAAAGTCTTAAGGCATAACAGAGAAAGGCAAATATAAAGAGATGGGCAAAGACAAACTAGGTAACACAGATACTAAACAAAATAAACTTTAAACTAAGATGCATTAAATGGCAAAGGATCATCAGCTTTTAATGCTAGAAACCTCAATTAACAACAAAGATATAACAATTGTGAATATCTGTGCACAAAAGTAATAAAGCAAGAACCTTTGTAAGCAAAAATTAGAAAAGATTCAAAGAGACATAAAGATAAACATTAAAAATAGGACATTTTAATACATCAGAACTGGTACAAGATATATCAAGTGGACACAAGGACAGGATATAGAAGTCCTAAAAACCTAATCAATAAGGAAGGGATATATATATATATATATATATATATATATATATATATATACCCTAATAATAATGAATACATCTTCTCAAGTACTCAAGGGGCAATCATAAAATCTGATTATATATTAAGTCACAAAAATGTTTCATAATTATAAATATTATAATTAAAAATCTAACACATTAAAAATTGAAATTATTTAAACATTAAGAAGACAAAAAGGTCATTTTGACTGAAAATAACAAAACAAAAATATGTTATTAAACAACTCTTGAGTGAATGTGGAAATATGAAACAAAATTAAAGAACATATTTAAAAAGAAAAAAATGAAAACACTAACATATATACATATACATATGTGTGTATTAGAATATATATATATCAGAATCTGGGACAGAAAGCAGTGATCAAAGGAAAGTACATATTCTTAAACACTTTAGCAATCAAAGAAAATACCTAAATGACTTAATTAAATTATTTGTTTAAAAATCTAGAAATACAAAGAAGAAATTAAACCAAAAGAAAACACAATGAAGGGAATAATGTAGATGTAAGTACAATTTAATGTAGTTCTGACTCTTAGAATGTTATTGTTTCACAGAAAAAAACAACAAATACATAAAACAAAAAAGAGTGTCATATTCTAAAACTGAACATAAACAGAAATGAATGACCCAACATATATCAAATGAATAACATTTGAATAAATAACATTAACTAACGGGGAGACAGGAGATCTAACCCAAATAACTGTTGAATGCAGTACACACTAGCTGGAGTATATGCCTTCAGGCTAAAGACAAAAAGAACTCTAAACAAACAATAAATGCTAATTAGTAGGCTCCATTTATTAGATACCTGTGTTGGTAACATTGAAACTACTTTCTGTACATTGTAAGACTGAACATAAAAGTAAATGTATTGTAGATAATAGGATCTATGTTTGTCATTGGCAGAAAGCTGAGTTTTAAATATGGAAAGGGAGAACATAGAATGAATTCCATTATTGGATTGGAATTAGAGATATCAGTATGAATCCATAGCTGACAGATAAATATAGAAGTGTGTGTGTGTGTGTGTGTGTGAATATATTCATCTTTATATCTATTTCAAGCTCTGTTTACTAAGAAGAACTAAAAGTTAAGAAGTTACAACTCTTCTGCAGTGGCCAGAACACGAGAATCGGTTCTTAAACTCTAATAACATTCTCCACAGAAAGAAAGCAGGGCGTCTTGGAGAAATGGCTGATTCTAGTGTTAGGGCAAAGAAAAATACAAGATGAGCAGGAAACACATCATGTTAGAAGGGAGGAAAGTACTCAGAGAATTATGGGAACATGTCAGAAAGGACATGATGGCCACCTTGAAGGAGCTTTCATTAACCAAGAATAGAACATTTGGAGCATTAAAATAATAACAGAAAGGTTATAACTTATTGAATAAAACAGAACTACATTAATCTATCTTGATGTAAGTAAAAAATGAAGGAGAAGGGAAAACTCTTCTGTTTAGCAGAAAACCAACTAATGAATGAAGAAGAAATGATGGGATTAGAAAAGCATGATGGACAACCACAGTAATAATGATAGGTGAAGGTGAGAATTATCAATAGATGCTAAAATGAGAAGACACAAATTATTTAATAATCTCCAAGTAACAAGATATGTATTAATTACAAAATGAAATACTCAGCTCCACAGTGGACATACTTAGCAGAGTCTACCATGAACAAGTGATCAAAGTTAAAATCAACAGTAATGAGATATACCAACATGGGCCTCCTGATAAAATTCCCTGAAAAGATCATCACTTCTGAGGTATTCTGTTAAAGTTTCATAAACTGAATCTAATTAAAAGCAGATATCAAACAAATCCAAATTGAGGGACGTTCTATAAATAACTAGCCTGTACTCTTTCAAATGTCAATATAATGAAACACAAAGACTGAAGAACTAGTTCAGATTACAGAGAGCTAAAGAGAAAACTGAATGCAGAACATGATCCTGGATTTTCTTTTGTTATAAGGCATTATTGGGGCAATTGGACAAATTTAAATAAGGTCTGTAGATTAGATAATTGTATCAACACTGATTTAATGATCTGCATAATTTTCCTGTGGTTGTTTAAGAGCATGACCTTGTTCGTTGATAGTACACAACAAACTATTTACGGGTTAGGGGATATCATGCCTACAATTTACTCTCAAATGTTTTGGGAAAACATATATGCATGTATAGATTCAGAGAGAGAGAAAAGGATAAAGCGAATACAATACAATGTAACAGTTAGAGAACCTGTTACTTTTCAGTAAGACTGAACCTACGTCTAAATGAATGAAGACTAAATACATGAATGAATGCATAAATAAAACCCTTTCTCATCACCTTTTTTGTCACCTCCATTGTTACCATCTTGTTCCAAGCCCATCAAAGTTTTCTGCCTAGATTGTTGTCTCTCTGCCTCCTTTCAGTCTATTCCCAACAGGATAGCCAGAGAAATGCTTTGAAACTATAAATCAGATAATGTCACGCCTCTGTATCTAACTCTATGGAGGACCCATGCCCTTTTCACACTGTACTGAAATAACTTGTTTACATGTCTTTTTCAACCACTAAACTACAAATTCCTCAAGGAAAGAACTGTACTTTCTGTTTGTCTCATTTCCTCTCGCCCACATCCATCAGAATACTGACACTCCATAAATGTTTATTTTGTGAAATTAATCTATTTAGCACCAATCGTGGAGAAAAATACATGATTATAAATTTGCTGCAATTTTCACCTATTTTACAAGTTTATTAGTTGTTACATAATTTACCTTAATTTGGTTCATGCTGTGTTGATCAAAAACATTTCACTTTTCCTATCATTGCAGGAAAATGACACAAGGCTTCTGACTTCAGAGTCCCACTTTGTGTCTTTCTCTGCTGTCTGATTTATCTGAAAATCTTTTTGTGGCACAGGAATGTGCTCTCTGTTAATAGCTTCTCAGATCTCTAAGCAATGTAGTGTTTTTCTGATTTTTCATATAACAGAAAAAAGGTGCCTGCCTCATGGATATTTCTGTTCCTGAGGCCAGCTTATGCCAGAAGAGGTAAAGGACCATTGAATATTTACTCATCCACAGTTCTTATATCTCAAGTTTCTCAAACCAGAAAAACCCTGTCATACCTTCAAAGGACATTGACATCGAAAATAAATACAGAATTTGGGGTTTTATTTTTGTCTTTCCTAAATTCATTTTCTTATAATCTCAGGATCTGATATTTACCGATGGCTTACAAGATGCGATTTCCCCCAGAATTCAGTCTAACTCTGAATCCGATTGTGCTTTCTAGATGACTATGGCACTTTAAATTCTCCCCAGCTTCACTCTAGATGGTAGAAACACAGAGTCCTTTGGCAAAGTCTTCCTTTTCCCTCTAAACTGGCCCAGGCTCCAAGCAGCTGTATCTGTGCTTCTCTGTTACTGATACAAGTGATCATTATATCTGCTCAGTGTGCTCATACCCTGTCAGCTCCCTATTATTCATTCCACATTTCATGGCCGTGTTTACTTGTGACTATTGACAAAAATGATTCATTACGGAAGTAGCCCCAGATTCACCATTTGTAAAATGTGTGATTACACAGACGGTGCATTTGGTAGGCGACCATAAAGAACTCTACAGCTCTTTAATGTACTTTGTTTCTGTAATGCCAGACAAAGTGGGAGCCATGAAAGCAAAGAGGGGTAGAATAAAGCCAAAAGGACCACTTATCACCTTTGCTTAATTCCTGTGGAATATTTCTGGACCCCTTGCTTTGACAACCAGGCATGAGCAACTTGATTCAAGGATCCCCACCTGGCTTGGTGTGGGACAACCCCCTAAAACACACCCTGAAGCAAATGCTTTAAAGGTCATTTGCTTGGGAGGTGAACACAGGAAGCATGGGCAAGGGAATGGGAAAAGTGACAAAAAAGAAGGGAGAAAGCCACCAAAGGGGTGCTTTGGACACACTATGACCAGCTGGGAATAGAACCCACTGAGGACTCTATGAGGACTCATATAAAACATGTCTCACAATGTCCAACTGAGGGCCAGGGATGCTGAACTATTTATCCACTGATTTCCATCTGTTGCCAGGGATGTTAACTTCCTCCCCTTGAGCCTAGTAAGTTGTAGCATCTAAGAAAAGGCCTCAGGGAAGGAAACCTCAGAGAGATGCACATGTGAGCGCTGAGGTGGGACCTGTCCAGTACAGCTGCAGGTGGATGCAAGGTTACAGGTGAGGCATCAACAGCATCTGCTAATCTCCTAGCTTTATTTTGGTGGCTGAGTAAGATTATATGCATCATTTCTGAACACAGAGCTGTTCAGTGGACACTTAGAGAACTGAATTCACTTGAAAGGCATAATTCATTAATAGAAACCTGTACATTTTTAGTATTGATTTCAGGTGGACCTCAAATTCATAACTATGGCACTAAAATACCAGCACATTTTTATATAATACATGTAAGAGAATACAAAAACTGAAAATGGCTATTTGCAAGTTCCATATATAACACCAAGATAATAAATAAAAATAAATGTGTTAAAATTATGTTTTCCTTTTATTTTTCCATTCTGAGTGACTGAGTAACCTGTTTCCTTTTGAAGATTAGATTAGTAAGGAAAGGCCTAGAGTTAAGTTTGAGTGACTCTTGTTTGTGGGGCACTTCCACATTTTCTAAGCCACTGCATATCTTCTCCACATTCTTTTCTTGTGTGTGTGTGTGTGTGTGTGTGTGTGTGTGTATTTGGTTTTTCTTTTCTTTAGTCACATACTCCTCTCTATTATCATTCTGGTCCAAGCCACTATCATCATTTGCATAGAAGGATTATAATAGCTACACATGATTTTTCTTCTTCCATCATTTCTCCTCACTCTAAACTTTAGACTGATAAAAGGTAAAGTCATTCCTTCGCTCAAAACTCTCCAGTATCTTCCAATTACACCCAAGTAAAGGCTAAAGTCATCAAAATGACACCATTTTCCTACAATCAGATATGGCAATCCCAGGGCATAACTATAGAAAATATGGTGAAGACATGATCAATTTGGTGTAATGCAAGTACTGAAGTAGAGTGATTTAGGCACCAGAGTGTACTCGCTTCCACCCATCTCACCCATCATCCAACCACTGATAGATGCTGCAAATCACAGAAAACAACTGGGAAGAAAATATGGAAACTGGAGGGTACTATTACAACAAATTATATATATATATACATATATATGTATATATACACATATATATGTATATATATTATAATTAGTGAACTGAAAAAAGACAATCATGAATTCTATCATTAAAAGAATCACAATAAATTTCAAGAAGCAGTAATTTCCTAAGACAAAGAGAGAAAACATAAAATAATTGAAATTTAACCAAAACATTCCACTAGTATGAATTTAAAACAAAGATACTAGTTAACCAAACTAAATTTTAAAAAAATTGTTCAAAATTCTATATCAAACAACTTAAACATCAATTAAAGATTACATAGAAATTAAGGTTAATGGTAGCCTGCATCTCAAATGAATGCTTAATAAATATATAAAACATTTCAACAATCTTAATAATTATATAATTATATATTAAAACACTGACAAGATAATTTTAATTTATCTAATTGCCCAAATCAAAGTGACAAGAGTGTGGGAAAGTGGGCACACTACTGGATTGCTTGAGGGAGTACTTGAGTAGATATGGTCAACATATTATAGAACTTTTGTCAGTATGATTTAAATGCTTTCTTTAAAATGTAGATGAAACCACTTATAAATGTATCACAATAAAATGAGCTGACAGGTGTGAAAGAATGTTTTGTGCAGTCTGGTATAGACTATCAAATACATAAGAAACAACCCAAATATCCATTAGTAAGAGACTGTTGAAGCAAACAGTGATCCACCTATATAATCAGTTATAATGAATCTATGGTACCCTGATAATGAGAATGAGAATGTATATGTAATAATATATTTGATAACTACCATCTCCCCAAAAATAGAGAAAAAATTTAGAAGGTTTGGGGAAAAAAAAATCCAAGAACCAATGAAAACTAAGTAACAGTAAACACTGGGATTCCTGATAAGAAAGTCTGGTCAGGACACTGCATTTGGGAAATTTGGACTCAACGATTCTGTAACCACAAGTAATTTTCTGCCTGATCCTCTGTCTTTTCATTGCTACCCCTACATGCCTAGTTCTAGGTGGGCGTGCCCTTATGCTAACGTCCTGGAAACCATAAAAACAAACAAAAACAAGCAAACAAAAAATCCCAAACTTTTTCCCCCTTACCTCCCAAATTTCATACGTATAGTGTTGGTTTTGCCCTCAAATATAAATATTTCTTAGATGTTGGGTAGTCAAAACAACAAAGTGTTCATTTTCATTTATCTTTTATAGCAACTTATAATTTCATTTTTGGGTGACTAAATTTGAGATTTTTTTTGCCTTTAAATATAGAACACAAAACTGCCATAAACTGATGTGTCTGATTTTACATCAGTTTACTATGTAAGAATCCAGGGAATGTTATACGATGAGGAAAGGAGTGTACAGAAGGCAGCCTGTCTCCTTTCTCAGTATTTTCTTTACTGAATGAAATGCTTGAGTATAATTAATGGTAAAAAAAAAAAAAATGATTATATGGAGCATTCATGATTATCTACTAGAAATGCACTTTAATTAATTGTTAATGATTTTCTGGTGCTGTGGATCTACATAACAAGAGATGTAATTTCACCTTACACTGATAACAACCACTGTAGGATGCCAAAAACACTTGCCAAAAATGCTGCACTTAATTTCTAGTTTCATCAATGGTACCTAAAAATTATAATTAACATGTAGTGCTACAATGAATTTAAAGTTAACACTCTCTTGAAGTACAGCCAAGTCATCACTAATGAAGCATTAATGGGTTGAATGTATAAAAGAATAAATAACAAGTGACAAGATTATTCCTAAGTAATTTCTATATGTTGAACTGAAATTAGGGGACTACAAGCAAGATAGGTCAAATAAACACTCACATGGACAGTGGAATTACAAATTGATGTAATGAATTACAGTACTGAGTTCTTGAAAGTGACAACAACAGACAAAACACCAGGTGAAGCAATCTGCAATGGAATTGTTCAATTTCATTAAGCATCATTTAACCCATCAACCAAAGAGACAGAACTACAAATCATGAAAAAAGACTTGCTACTGGCATTCTCAGCTACCAATAAAGGGAAAAATTACTTGTTTTTTGACTTCCAAATATATACTCCCAAAGCTAACACTGTGATTTAATTATTATTTCCATTTAAAAAGAGAATGCTGATTTTGACCAGTATTAAATATCGTGCCTTACTACACACAACCAGGAAGAGAAACTCTCCATTCTATCTGATTTCAAAGACTATATATTCACTACATTATACTCAAGGCAGAAAGGGCTGGAAACAATGCACTACGGTTTCCTTTTGGTCAAACACCTTCTATGATAAAGTACCCTCGATAGTCTTACACGACAATCCTGTATCATGCTACACGAATAAGTCCAAAAATTTATTTTTGCCAAGAGACCAGACATAAGTTTTATCACATTTAAAAAGGTGTTATCTTGTGCTTGATTAGGCAGTACATATGCTAAAAAGGTGTTATCCATGGATATTAAATTAAATAATTATTTTTACAATACTTCAATCTTGACTCTTCCCTAAGAACATACGTTATGAGGAGGCAAAGTGATGAAGTTGAATTAGACTTGGGGGGGGTGTATTTTATTTGGAACAGTTTCAACCCATGTTATACACAGATGCTTACAGATGCCTTTTGATAATCAGATTTTATTTAATGTCATGTTAAAAATAGAGATGACATGTGGCAGTAAAAAAATATGGATTTTGAAGCTGGAATGAACAGGGTTGCAATCTCAGGCCGCCACTTATATAGCTGCAGGTCTTTGAAAAAAGTTATTTAACGTCTCTGATCTTCAGTGTCTTCATCTATAACATGGTGAAAATATTCTCTAACTTGAAATGTTGTTTGTGATAATTAAATATAATCATGTACCCGAAGTGCCTGACAGAATAAATACTAGCTATTTTCATTACAGCTATTATTAAAGAACGCAAGAGGAACTGAGTTGTCTGTACCTGCTGTATCTAAATTTTATAACTTCCTAGATGATCATTTCTTTCCTAATAATATAAATATTCTCAAATTGATACAAATAACACATTTCAATAATGAAATAAATATTAGGCAAGCATATGGGGAAAAGTTTTTAGAAGATTTAGCCCATGTTATTTTTATTCTAAAGATAAGTTTTTTATACCTAGTATTTTCTTTAGGATTTTCCCCCATCCTAAAATTCAACTCAATCCATACAATTCAATGTAAAAGGCAGTGCAAAGAGGTGTTTTAACTATGACAAGAGTAAAGTGTTATCAAGAATATTTAAGTTATTCTAAACAATTGGTTAGGGATTTTACTTAATCTTATGCCTCTTTATACTACAACTTTACATCTTTATTGGATTAAATTTAAATGAACTGCATGAAGTATGAAGAGATTATTTATAACTTAAATAATTGAAATAATCTCATAAAACTAATCCATCTGTATATTTCCGTTAGAAATACACAGTGATCAATCATTGTTTCCATTGAAAACCTGACACACCCAAATACAAAAATCCAGTCTTCCCATGGCTGGCAACTGTAATGCTATTTATATTAATTGCAAAGGGCAAGGGGAAAAAAATGATGGTACTTGTGATATATGTGCATAAATTTTATGTGGCGTATATAAGATATATAAAGAAATGCAACATTTTATGAGTTAAATAACAATGTTTTGAAACCTTATACTAAATTGATTTCTTTAATAATGATAATTTTATTGTTTATTAAAATACTTATTTTTTAATTTTTAGAAAACAGTGGATTTTTTCAGATAAAACAATTTTCTTCATAAAAAGGAAAACCTCTAATTTATGAGCATCTCTCCCTCTCTCCCTTCCTTACTTCAACATCTATTGAGCAGCTATTTTGCCAACCATTGTGAAATTAGAGAAAAAAACTCAGCATTTCATGACAGACAAACATTAGTGGGCAAACAACTCTAATGTGATATGACAGCTGCTATAAGAATATCTAAAATATATTAAGTCCTTATATGTATCAATATTCTCGGCATGTTATATAATTAACCATTTAGCCCCATTACACTCCTATGTAATATGTACCACTACTGTGTGCATTTTACAAATGAGGGAATTGAAACAGAAAGATTTCAGACAATTGATGTTAAGACCACACTGCTCATAAGCATCAGAATTTGGGTTTGAATTGAGGCAGAATGTGGAGCATTACTGTGCTATAATGTTTGACATAAATACATGATAACATAGGATGTAAGCCCAGGATTCTATAGAAACGATTAAGTACATTTATTTTTTCAATATATCTGCTTGTACCACATTATTGAAGCTACTAGTTATTACACAAAAAGTTAGCAAATTGGTAAGGCTTTCCTTTTTGTGCAAATAAATATTCCTCGCTTGTCAAGTTCAATATTTTAAGTACTTTATTTAAAAAAAAATAGCAATATTCTACGTGCTATGAAATTTTCTTGGTTGCCTCTTAGGGCAGCTAGTCCAGTGGTACAAACATGGAGAGCTTTTTAGGAAAGATGAAGTAAAAATAGAAGCAAACTCACCAGTCGAAGGCAGAAAAGGTATGTTAGGTAGAAAAGAGAAAAAAGGGAAAGGCTTTTCAAAAGAAAGATCATTGTACATGTTGGTTAATTCCACATAGTTAGGGTTTAAATGTGTTTAATAACTGATAGTAGCTGACATTTATTTAGTGAGGGAACTGTGTGATTTTGCATAGGATTTGTGTAATCTAAAGGTCGCTGAATCAAGGTCTCCAAAGCAAGCTGCATCACAGTATCTGGAAAAAATCACAGTGACGCTTTCTTTAAGTATTGCAGTGTATTACTGCAATTTGGAGCACTTTGGATATTTTTAAGCTGGTTAATTTTATGCAAACCAGTCCTTTGATGATTATAACCTTAACAATCATTTCTAATGAATCAGGGAGTAACCAAAAAAATGTTTCATGCCCCCACTGAATTTGACTGCTAGAGTTTAGCAAAGCATTTTTTTTTTAAGTTGACCTTAGAGATGAGTTATGCTATCCCCCCAAAACACAAGTAATCCTAATTTGTTGATGTTTTATGTGATGGCAAACATTTGTCAATCATGTGGTAGAAGCAGATATTTTTGAAAATAATAATACAGTTAATCATCCCATCAAAGGAAAGGTGACATTTTAACAGTGAACATAAAAGGGACCATTTTTAAAGGAAATTTGCTCGACGGAACATTTGATAACAGTTGTTTTGAAGAGCTTCATCTGCCAAATCTCTATCAGGGTAATCACTTTTGAAAGTTCTTGAATTGGACTCTTCATAAAAGTGTAAGAACAGAATTTTCTACATTGTTTCAAAATATGTGAAAACTTCTGATTGCTTTACAAGACCAACTGATTGACCTCAGGATGAACAAAATGCCTAGCAAAATTTTAAGAAAAATGCCTTTGCATAACTGGTGGATGAATTCGACAATCCTGTATATAACTGATAGCAACAGACCATGATACACTGTTTCCCTTTAGCGTTTTGTATCTTTGCAAGGGACCATTTGCAGCTTTGATAGTCGATAAATACAAGCATAGATCTGACTTATGAATCATTGAATTATAGTGTTAAAAAAATCATATTTGAAAATATAAGCATACTGAATCATCTTTATTTTTTTTTTCATGGAAATGTCATTTTAACACTATCCTAATTTTTCAGTGAGAACCAGCAAAAAATTGGAGGCCATAAAATAACAATACAGAATTGAGGTTTCCTGAGTCAGCCACTGGCTAGTTGGCCAATCTTGGGCAAATTACTTTACTCTTCTAAGCCTTTGTTTTTTCAATTGCTAATATAGATAATAATGGTAATTCCAGTAATCATCACATAGACGATATAAGCAAAGTGACGGCACATAGTAGGTATTAAATAAGTGTTAGTCATAATATCACCTCTTGGAAGAGTAAGCTTTGGTACAAAAAGTCAAAGCTATAGTTATACCAAGTATATAGCAATTACTACATTATTTTAAGATAATGTATCTTTATGTCTGCTCCCTAGTAGACTATTTGTTCATTGAGCGAAGGGGCTCTCACAGTCAATAATCCAGAAGCCAGAATGGTGCCTGGCACAAAGATCTTCAATAAATATTACTAAACTGAAGAATAAAACCTAGAGAGAGAACATACAAGCTTTGCCTTTGTTTCCACACTCTGGCTCATGAATAAGGCCAGGCTCCTCTGAGAGGCCACCAGATCCTACATCAGGCAACCAACAGACCTATGCAGGGTGCAAGCTGAACTACAGGCTGAACAATGAGGCAGGCACTAGACAGGACCCAAGAGTGTAACTTTCTTGGTGAATTCTTAGTTTCTCCACTTTATAGGAACTCACAGTGCTTAGTAACTGGATTCTTTGGCTAAAGCTAAGTCAGAACAACACCATATGCTGGACTAGAGCCTGCAGTTAGTCTAGGGAGCAGGCCACAGCCACCAAAGGCTCCCAGGCCATGAACTCTCTGTGTCTGATTCATCACAAGAGACAAAATGTCAGCAACTCTGACCGTTGCCAACCCCGCTCTGAACAACTCACAGATGCATTACTCATCCTATTCTATGCTTTACTGTACTGCGAGCACATTCTTTTAGAAAAACATATCAAAGCCTTAATATTTTCATTGGACTTGTGAATAACTCATAATCTCATTGTATTTATTTTAAATGGGTTTCCAAACCACTGGCGTATGTTGGGATTTTTCATGTCACTTTTTGAGAGGGCATTATAAGTTTTCATTAAATGTACTATATCATACATTTTTCTGGCAATATTACAATCTGATTTTTTAATTTCAATAAAATAATTTTCCTGTTTCATAACCTTGAGGAAAAATACTCTGCATGTTGGTTCTGTAAAACAGAACAATTTCATGAGTTTCCAAAATGCAAGCTATTTAATAGCCTCAATTTGGTAATTAGAGAGATTTATATCCCTCTCCTCATCTCTCACAATATTCAGAGCTGATCTGTCCAGTTGACTTAGAGACTGACTTAGAGGTCTGCACATTCATCATCTTTGACAATAAGCTGTTACATTAGGTTAATGATTTAAGACTAGTGTATGTTTGGGAATGGGAGAAAAAGGTTTCAAACTAATTTATAGAAATATAATCCACTGGTCATTTTCAAGTTTCATCAAAAAATATTTTAGAGGATGTCGCAATACTAATTGATCACATTAAAGTGACAAAATGTACTGCTCTTGCTTTACTAAGAAGAGAAGAAAGTCATTCCTGTTCTTTCAGGTTCAGATTTTCAGTACAACCTGACAGTTTTATTATTTATTTATTAAGGGATTAACATAATCTTAAAGTTATTAAGAAGAGCAGCATACTATGGATGTAGTTGATAATACAAGTCAAATGATATCATCCATAGCAATGTGTTGCACAGTTTTTACTATCACATGGAACTATAGTTATCCTGGTTACTCTTCTCAATAGCTCCTAATATTCAACTACAAAACTTAATTTATTTTTAACTCCTTCATGAACCTTTGGGATATAAAACAGCTAATAATTCCATATTATATAAATAACATATAGCATGTACCTTTTAAAAACTATGCATATTATATGAATTTTTAAAAATCTGGTTATTTCAAGTTTTTTTTGTTTTGTATTTTAAATAAATGAGGCAGATCTAAAACAAAATTACCAGAGGTGCCTAATACAACATTAGTGAATTATTCTGCTGAATTATACAGTTGTTGTCACACATTATTTGTAGAATTTAGTATCAATATTTTAGTTAACACCTTACATTTTCTAATTATTAATAACAAGTAAATTTCCCTTTTGTTTTACATGTTCATTCTATATTGCATAGATAGCAATTTAAATATGCATTTCTTACCATCCAGTTTGAAAATATTTTTAGAAAAAAACACATTCAATTAACTTTATTTCTAATTGTAGATGCATTTCCCAATATTTGTGACTAGCATTTAATTTATACAAAATATTTTAGAGCCCTTTTCCTAGTATTAATGAATATAAAGCTAGTATGCGTACTAACAGTATTACAATAATAATATTATTAATATAAAATTTAATCTGCCATTAAACCTATTCAGATGTTTATATTTACATTTATATTTATATATATTGTGATTATAGTAATACTTTTGGGATTCACAGCCTTTCTTTGCATATACATCAATCCATATGCTATGCTATATGCTAAAGGCTCTGTGTGGTGCTGAATCCCTTTTCTCCTGCACTTAGAGATACAGTGGGGAATAAAAACAGCACACTAGAGAGATTGCAATATCAGGAAGGAAGGTCACCGTCAATAAACAACTCCATGCATTTAAGGCAGGCATATGAGAGGCAACTTTTCTTAATAACAGTTTTACTTCCAAGCATTAGTGCTCCAGTTTTTCACATGAGAGAAAGTAAATGAGTGACACGCTTTCTGAGAACATTCAGTCATAACACGTTGAGAGACAGGAAAGAAAAAAAAACTGAAATCAAGAGAAAATGAACATAAAATTTAGGTCACTGCTAAATTAATATTTTCTCTATGGGTTTTCCTTTACCAATTACTTTTACATGCACTTCACATCTCAGTATTTGGACTAAATGCATTGAAAACCTTGCTTTTCCATTGATGCTCCATTAGCAAAAGTGAACTCCACTATATCAGGGTCTAAGCTATTTTAATACAAGGAAGAGGTTGTGTTACTATTGTATCCTAAAATTAATCATTCTGGTTTTATTCTTAAGTCACATCTGACACACTTTTCCCAAAATGCCCCCTTGGCTTCTGCTTCCTCAGAAGTCTAAAGATCTGCAACATGTGAAGTTGGTGTCTATAAGCTACTTGTAGCTCTACCATTAGCTTTTTCTAGAATATGTGACCCTAAAGACTTGTTCTTTATTCATCCCAAATGAAATTGCCTCAGAGGACTAAATAGCATGTCCTGCCCTCCAACAGATCTTGGGTCCCTGTTTGTGTCATCTGTATGATATCATATTCTTTTATTGGTATCAATCATGTATTTTATATGGGAAGATAAACAGGAGAAATTACAAGCTGCATTTCTTTACTGACCCAGGAACCAGGTATTATGGATATTTCTTCCTTTTTGTACAGTCTCCTGGAATCCTAGTTTTCTTTATTATCCTCATCTAATGTTGCTAAGAACGAATATGGAGACTCTGTTTTGCATATCTTGCTTGGCATTCCTCAAATTACTAAAATCTGTACTCAATAAGCCTCTCTATTATTTCTTCTCTTTCCTGAATCTTCAACCCTTTCCTTCCCCCCTGCTCTTACCCCTAACCAAATAAACATTCTGTCTCCTGTCTGAAAAAGAGAAGAACTTTTATTTGACCCTAAACCTACAGCCTTTTCTCCTCTTCATCTTCACAGCCAAAGTGTTTGAAAATGTAGATCCCACATTGTATTTCCATTTCTTCACATGTAAAGCACTCTAGCAGGCACAGTAACCCAGGACTGTCTAGTTTCAGCACTGAAAATCCCATGACCCAGGAAAACCCTTAATCCTAGACAAACTAGGAGTTGGTCACCCTAAATCCCTCCTCCTCCCATAATTTCCACCTCCAGTCACTTCAAATTGTGATACACCTCTTCTCTTTAATTCATTCAATCCTGTTTATTTTCACAATCTCCTAGTTCAAATTCTTATCTGCCCCTCACCTGTGGTACTAGCCTCCTCGATGAAATGGATTCCCTTATCCTAATGTCATGCGGGGCGGCCTGCGGGTTCTCTGCTCCAGCTCCCCACACAAGAATGCAGGATATGGTGAGGCCAAAAAGGAACACCCACGGAGCCATAGGTAGGGGAGTCATATCACTATATTCTCACTGGCGGCACTATACTCTCCGCAACCCGCCATCCTAACTGCAATCCGCTCTTGCTAGCTCAGCCACCATCTTCTTGCTAGCCCCCATTTTTTTCTGCTAGCCTAGCCAGAGCAGTTATATTAGTGGCCAATTGCTCACTGGTTACAGCTGACGACCAACTAGCCACAGCTGATGGCCATCCAATCACAGTTGATGGCCATTTACTACCTGAGCCAACACCTTTCTATGTGAGGCCGAGAGCCTGGAAACTGCTTTTTGGGGTTCTGTCCCCACACCTAATATCAAACTTTCTATAAGGCAAATTCGATTATGTTACTCTCCAAGGCAGTATAAAACTTCAGTCAGATACGTCAGGATTCTGTCATCGTCCATCTGTTTACTCTTTCTTGTCATTTCTTCCTTCTCCTATAAGCTCTATTCATACATGTCATTGCTCCCAGTATATGCCATTGTAGTGTCACATCTCATGGCTTTGTACAAGCACTGCCCTTTCCTGGAAGCCACCCTTCACAAGAATACCTGCCATATCCTACTTACACTCCAAAGCTCAGCTCAAGCAAGCCATCCATACTCTTCCAAGCAGGTGAGGGTTTTCCTTCTTGTTTTCCCCCCGTACTTTGTATATTCTTCCAATTTAACACACTTCATTGCATTGAAAGAATCTCTTTTTTCTTCTTCCTTACCTAAGTACACTTAAAAAAGAGGCACTATGTCTTTCCCTTTCATATCTGCTGCACCAGCAGAGTTTCAATAAATAATTGAATTAATGTTTAATGAAGTAATTGCATTATTTTTATAGTCCTTACATTCAGGAGGCGGGGTGATAAGAGTACATTAATAGGATCTTGTAAATAGAAACTTACGATCATTCTTTTACCCTACCTGTCCTGGCACAATTACTTTATGAGTTGTACCCAGTCCCTGAAGAGTAACTAAGAGTGTCTAGACTTATTAAAACCTGGAAAAACTGTTATTGGTATGCTTACCGTTCTTGCATCCCATAGAGACAGAGATTTATCTGCAGATCCGGTGAGAAGAGTGTTGGAGTAAGGGAAAAACTCAATGCTGTTCACAGAGTCTGTATGTCCATACAAAGTGCATCTGCATCTTTCACTGTAGAGTAAGAAATTAAGAGTTAAAGTTTTAGGCGTTAGTACTTAAGTATTTCTTATGCTGTCTATACAATGCTAATAAACACAATTGAAATATCTAAGGCATAAAGTAGGTTTATAAATGGCAAAAATGGACAAGAACACTTTAAAAGTTCTATGACTACCTTATATTTTAAGCATTTTATAAAGTTAGCAGCATAAAAAGGATTAAATTTAAATTACCTTCAATTTATAAAGTCACTTGGTAAAGCCATCTTTATCCTGTCATTCATTCCTTATTATGAATGACTATATCAGCATTGTTCCTACCTAATAAAGGAATATGCTGAGAAAACATTACATTAATGCATTAAGATCTGACAAATTTCTTTAAGTTATTCTGTTTCTTTTTTTCTCTCAGTTTTGGCTGCATGTCAGAATCACCTGAGATACATAGGGCCCAGGCACAGCCTCAAGTCCCAGACATTCTGTTTCAATTTGTCTGAAAGGGAGCCGGAGCATTAGTGTGAATTAACGTCTCCTCTTGATGATTATAATTTGCCTTTAGGGATAAGAATCTAAACCAGTGATTCTAAAAGGGTTTTACCCCGACCAGCAGCATCAGCATCATTTGGGAACATGTCAAAATGCAAATTGCAAATTCTTGAGATTCACCCTAAACCCACTGTCAGAAACGCTGGGGTTGAGGCTCAATAATCTGTGTTTTAACAAACTCTCCAGGTGATTCTGATGCAGGATAACGTTTGAGAACCACTGATCTAAATGATCGGCCGTAATTGAAAAGGAGAAACAAGGGCACTTTTCTCATTTTATGAAAGGACACTTTCTTAATGAAACAGAATACACATACAGCTGTATCACCCCTCATTTGTAATGTTTGATTGCTTTTAAGTAACTTTATTTATAAATATATTTTAAAACTAGAGAAAAAGTAGAAGTAGGGTGACTAATAGAGTAGGTAGGAAGGTAGGCATGGGCAGGGGGAGGAGGAACAAGGAGGCCTCCACAGTTGACCCATTCTCGTCATCAACATCCTGTTGCAGACCCAATGAACCGAACCACCAGAACAAAGACTCAGGCTGTCTCAGACACACTAGAATGAAGGAAACGTGCAGGACGAGGCAGCTAGTCAGAGAAAAGGGAAACCACATTAAACAAGGCAGCAGGAAGAGGAAGGGGACAACCCATTTGTAATGCAGGATCTCAGCTCCAGCTCCCCCACACAAGAACACAGGACAAGGGGAGGCCAAAAAGGAATAACAACGAAGCCCTAGATAGGGGAGTCATACCACTATATCCTCGATGGTGGCTGGTCAAGATACAAAAGCAAACATCTACCAGTACCCCAATGAGGGGTCTTCCTGTACCCTAGTCTCACTGGTGGCCGGTCAAGACAGGAAGTAGGATCAACACGATCTGTAATCCACAATCCGCTTGCTAACCACACTTGCTAGCCGCAATCCACGCTTGCTAGCGTAGCCACAGCATTTATATTAGTGGCCAATGGCCAACTGGTTACAGCTAATGGCCAACTAGTTACAGTCAATGGCCATCCACTACCCGAGTCAGCACCCCTCTATGTGAGGTCGAGAGCCTGGAAACTGCTCTCTGGGACTCCATCCCTACACCAATCTACAGGATGACAGAGACATTGGGCTGCTCCCCACCTTGGGTGAGTCCATACCTACTTTCACTGATAAACTTTGCTTTTCGCCCTTCACCTAACTGTGTCTCTTGACTGAATTCCTTCTTTCAAGAAGACAAGAACTCAGGGAAAAATCATTGTTCCTGGTGATATAACTAATAATGCTGTGACCAGATGTGTCGAACTAAGTACATTTCTGATTACTAGTTAGTTAAGCTCTGATCGGTATAGCACTTTTTGTCTGAATTATTGATACCTTAATACAGTATGATAACTTATGCACTGTATGTGCTTCAGTGGAATTTGATTTACATTCATGTATTCTTCAATTTTTGCAATTCTTCATAAGTTCTGGTCCCTTTTTATTATGACTTATCTTTGTATGGGGACCGCTATTTGCTAAAGATTAGTGGCTAAAGGAAGGAAATTGAAATTAGGTTCTAATTTCTAATCATATTTGTTGTCTTCTACAGAAACATCTCATTAAATGTGTTACTGACTTGATCCCTTGATCCTTAAAGTACATCTCTTTTCCATTCTTGTATTTGAAAGTATAGATGTAGCTTGTTGCAAAACTCCTTTAGCTACTGGCTCTATAATAACTGTAAATGCTCCTGACCCCCTTACCAACCTCCACCTGACTCACTTCTGGCAATCTTATTTATCTCACAATAAAGTCCTGTTAGGATTTATGTTTCTAACCATGATAGAGTAACCAGTATTGTACTTCTCCTACCATAAACAACTATAAAATTACACAAATTATTTAAGGCAACTATTTTTTGGCATTGAACTAAACACAGTGCAGTATGGTAATCCTTGAGTGAAGGGGAAAACTCAACATGAGTTCTCTGACTTCCTTGTCTTTTGGCTTGGAAGTACTGTCCTACCATCAGCTACAGTGCTAGAACCCCAATAGACTGAAGTCTCACTGAGCCAAGAGGTAGTGAGGAGTCTGGGCCCCTGATATGCCTGGAATTTGCAGTTAGGGTACCTGAGAAAAGTAAGTTGCACTGGGAATGGCAGTAGTTTGTGTGGGGACTCACTATGAATTGTTGGTTAAGATCTAAAAGCATTTCTACAGAGTATGATTCCTTAAGGCCTAGGAGAGATTTCCTGCTCTGTGATTGAGAGCTGAATGGTGATACCAGACACCAGGCATGCTGGAAGGTTTTGGACTCTAATACCAACCAGAGTGGAGGAAACTCACTGAGTACATCCGACTTTCAGCTGAGACTGAGGAAAAGACCCACAGTAGAAGTAAGGGTCAAGGTCATGAATTAAGTTCAAAACCAAAGTAGACTTGTCTTACCCAAGAATAAAATAAGACCTAAAGGACAAAAATAATTTGCCTATAATTAAACTGACTGCTAAAACAGAATTCATTACCTTTTATAGAAAGACCACCTAATATAGACTCCCTACAATTTGCCATTAACAACATCCACCATGTAATTTTTTAAATAATTACTACACATGTTAAGAGGCAGGAAATGTGTGTGAGTGTGTGTGCACATTTATATCAGTGAATAATTGAATATCTATAGTGATCCTATTCTTTCATCAAGTATGTTTACCATACCTGCCTGGGTCAAATTGCATCCATCTTCTCAGATGGACAGATAACCTTTAACATTTGGAACAGTTATTCCATTATCATATAGTCTGCTTTCTAAAGACATGCAATACATAGTTGATGGAAGGTATTTTATGTTTAATTAAAAGGAAATATAAAGAAAAGGAAAAATATAGACGCAAATCCACTGAAGATTTAACAAAAACAGGAAAAAAAAACTAAAGGAATGAAGATAATTCCATTAAAGAAAGAAAGATATATGTGAACAGCACCAGGAAAATATTAAAGTACAGTTAATATTTTTAACCTCCTATGAGCTATTATTCAAATATAATTCCAATTCAATTATAAATTAAGCATTACTATTTGTAAGTAGTTGACTAGTGGGGATTTATATAAGGCTATATTTACTAAATAGAATAAACCTGAATAGGATTTTTATTATTTTTTAATTGAAGCATTTCAACCTATAAAGAATTATGCTCTTACTTTAAAAAAAATTTTTACAGAGTGCGCCAGTAAACTAAAAAAGTCTCCTATTTGCAAAATTTGATAGTATTTTTAAAGCAAATGCAACACTATTATATCTGTTTCATCACAATAAAAAATCTAGCAAATACAAATACACAGAAATGTATAATTTAGTAATATATGTCCTTACATATTTTATGCACCATTGGTAAAATACCGTGCACATTCACAATTTATATTCAGGCTTTGTCTGTTGTCATGAAAACCCAATTCAATTATTTGGGAGTATATTCATTTATGGTGGTAGAGTAGAAGGAGCAATTTCTCAGTGATAGATTAAAGCTCACATAACTTCCAAATGAAAAGGAAAAGATGTGACTTCGTATAGCTTAAGGGAAGAAAGAACTGCCCAAGGGGAAAGAAACCTGCTCAGGAGTCACCAGCTTAAGGTGTGGGGCTTCCAGGCAGACAAGCTGCAAGAGCAGGCTTGTGGGAGATTAATTAGCTGCCAGAGAAGGAAGTCCCATTCAGAATTCCTTTGCAAGGTGAAAATGGACTAAAGTGATGGAGCATGACAGCACCATAAGGAATGGAAATGATTTGCACATTTCCATCAAAAGCATAAACACTGAAGCCTGATGCAATTTTCTCTCTGTTGCCCTATCTGCTGTTTTCCTATCACTTTTTGTAGGAAGAAGTTCATAAGCAATAGCTTTCTTAACTCACCTCCTCCTTTTCCTTTATTTCCCATTGTCTCCTCTATTCTCTTTCCTTGCCCCCTTGATTTAATTTATTATTGTAGTAACTGAATGATGGATATTTCTCTGAACTTTCAATTTGCTGTAAAACAAACCTATCTATTCCTCTAGAGCAGTTACATTTTCATTTAAAATGTATTTCCTATACATATGTTAACTCAAAGAGGACACCATTTTAACACATACTTTTCCTTTGTAAGGCATTCAGTTTTAAGGATTTTATTTTTTAGTGTATTTGTTTTAACACTATTAATATTGGCTATAAAATTGTACCTTTAAAATTTCGGGCTTGTATGACTTTACAGATCAACAAAATGTGGTAAATAGAATTATGGCATACTTACAAAAAAGTGGCAGCAATATTTTAAAAAATAAATATGAAGAAAATGGCCAAAAATATATATCCTTGTTTTGAAAAAGCAAATTGCAATTCATTATCTTATTAACCCATAGTAATACCTGAATTTTAAAAAGTACTTATATAATTTATATAGTTAAGATACAATGAATGATAAAGTTTATCATGGGGTTTATCTGAAAAAAAAATTCTTTATGAAATACCTAAATCTAAGAAACTGACATAAACAAATGAAACCAACTTAAATCCTTATACTGCAATTCATAACATCTAAGTTCAGTGAGGGATTCCGCCCATCTCTTGGCTTATTTTTCAAATTTTATATATAGGCTAGTTTTAAAACCCACTAGGATTTTCAGCTCAGCAATGCAAAGTCCTCAAATGACAGCCACATTTTGACTACAAAAATTATTAAAATGTTAATAATAAGAGCCTTTTAATATTACCACAAATAATACAAAATCCTTCAACATGCAATAATTTCTTTTCTTTTTTTTTTCTGTGACTATGGTATTCAGTTGAACATTTAGTGGAGGAAGTGATATTTAAATAACATCTCCCAGAGAGTCTACCACAAGTTCTATCTGGAAGTTTCAAGTCACCATAATCTAATGTGAAATAATAATCTGTGATGTGGCCTGAGTGTCTCACCTAGGAAAGATCATGAACAGGTCACAGCTCCTGGACAAGGAAAGTTCTTGGCCAAAACCCTTGACGATAAACATACAATCTGCATATGTAAATGGTGGATATGTAAATAAGATAACTCTACCAGAGCTGAGGACTCATTCGGAGTACTCTCAAGTCCTCACTGGTTAAAAAGTCAACTGAATTGTGTTTGCACGGGTTGGGGGTGCAGGGAGACGTTATGAGGCTGGAGAGGTGCACACTGATAGCAGTCAGAAAAAAGTGAAAATTAAGCAGTAAATGGCTATAAACTGGGAAATGGAACAAATAAAAGGACCACAAACTGGAATGGCAATATTTTAATAAAAGCAAAGAAAATCACTCTTTATACTTCAACAGTTCCTATTAACATTGTAGTTTCAGCTGGAATCTATGGATTGCTTACTGTTCTAGGTAATTCACATATATTAACGACACCGTGATAACAACACGGTGAAGTACACTTGGCCCTCATTATTTGGAGCTTCCGTATGTGTGAATTGCCTACTTGCTAATGTTTATTTATAAACCTCACTTCCATGCTTTTGCAGGCATTCTCAGATATAGGCATGCACAGAAGGGCAGAAAACTAGAATCACATGATGCACATATTCCCCACTGAGGTCAAACTAGGTGAAGCTCTGCTTTCTTATTTCAAGTCTCATACCATGTTTCCCTGAAAATAAGACCAGGTCTTATACTGTATTTCCCCGAAAATGAGATTGGGTCTTATATTAATTTTTGCTCCAAAAGATGCATCAGGACTTATTTTCAAGGGATGTCTTATTTTTTCATGTACAGCAATCTACACTTATTCATGTACAAAGGTCTACATTTATTCAAATACAGTCATGTCATCTTCTTCTGGAACATCGTCGTAATGTAGAACTACCTAAATGCATCCGTCTGGCTGACAATCTTAACTGGGGATTATTTTAGGGGTACGTCTTATTTTGGGGGAAACATGGTCCTATAAACAGTGTCGTTTTTTAGTCTATTCATTGCCACATTTTTCACATTTGTGTGCTTTTTGTGGTGATTTTGGTGAGTTTGCTGTTTAAAATGGCCCTCGAGTGTGGTATTATCTAGTGTTCCTAAGAGCAAGAAGGTATGATGTGACATATGGAGGAAATAAGTGTGTTAGATGAGCTTTGTTCACACATGAGCTGTGGTGCTATGGCTGTGAGTTCAACGTTAATGAGTCAACAATATATATTAAAGAAGGTGCCTATAAACAGAAACACTCACAAAACAAGTTTATATATTGATCGATTGATGAAACAGCTTGCAGAAAACTAACCCTGTATTTCTCTTAGGAGCAATGATTTTGTATTCACCAATTCGGTGTTTGTGGTGACTATAAAACATAACTACTTTAAATAACAAGAACTAAACTGCACTTACAGTTTCCCCACTTTACAGATAAGAAAACCAAAATGGACAGAATCTAGGTAGCTGGCTCAGTTTTACTCAGGTAGTTAGTGATGGAAGCCATTTCCCCCTCCGCCCCAAACAGTTGGCCCAAGACTATGCACTTTTAACCACTATCTACACCATCTCCTTCACTGCACAGCATAATGCAATGCCAGCTGAGGACCTTGGGTCATCAGCCATTAATGAAATTATGCTTTGCAGGCAGAAAAATATAACATACATTTCACAGAGTTTCTTTAAGAAATAGCTACTATTTGAAATATTTCAGTGCTTGCAGTGAAACGTTATTTAGAAAATTAATTTCTGTCAGCCTATCCTCCCACAGTGCCAGAGAGATCAACTTTTATCAATTAGAAACATTTTTAAATTTAGGTAAAATGAATGTTATCTGGTCTGACATAGTGGCACACTGTAGTTAATTTGTACTAGTTTACAAGACAGTGGTACACATCTCTCTCCAATTCCACATTTAGTGACTTTACCTGGGTAATTTGAAATTTGTCATGGTGTCAGTAGTTAGACCACAGAAACTGGCAAATGCTACAAATCAGGGTGTTATTTTTCTGAGAGTTGGTTTACAAGCACACAGCAGCTGCCTAAACCTAATGCCCTTAGTTTAGCCATTATTTATTCACTTTGCAAATTTAAGATTTGTTTAAAAATCGCGTTTATCGTCTGATTACCTCTTGCATGTATTGACTAGAGTTTTCTTTGCATTCCCTATTTTATTTTGTTTTGTGTATTTCTTTATTTTTTAATCCAGCACATTTGATACAGTGGCTCATAAGAGTAAGAATGAATATGAGAATAAATAAATATGAGAATCATAAAAGTAAGAATAAATATGAGAATAAGTGCCTCAGTCTTAAGAATGTCAATAGCAAACGATTTCTTTAGTAATACCCTAACTCTTCCTTTACTTTCATAGCATAGGTGGGCTACCCGTCACCCTTATCTTCTAGGTAATTTTGTACCTACTACACAGATTTAAAATATTATTTCCCTGATTATTATTACAAAGGACAGAGAGGGCTAGAAGTGAAATGTCACATTGCTGAATTCGTTCACATGGTCTGAGTTTCTCAAGTTAAGAGACTAAGTAAAATGGTTACTTGTGCTTTAGAACCTGCATCTTATGATGTGGAATGATGAAAGACAATCCTTCATTTGCCTCAACCTTCTACCTGAGTAAGAAAGAGTGAAATCTCATAAGATTAAAAAATACAGTGCTGCTTTTTTATGTTCTGCAGTTAGATGACTTTTCAAGAGAACTTTTGATTCTAAAAATTCTGATTTAAAACTATCAAGGAACCATTTAATGTCTTGTTTTTTACATACAAAGAAAGTCGACATGGTTGTTTTGAAACATCTTTCTTGAAAATCGAGCTTTAAACAGAATAGGAAATATATTAGTTTTAAAGATAATTGTAATTACTGGTAATTGTAAATTAGTCAATGAATGTAACATTAAGTACTTTAAATCCATAAAACACTTCTGAAATCTTCTATTCAATTTTATTTCTACCCAATTCTTTAACATAATATGCTCACACGTAGCCACATTGACACATTTAAATCTTATAGCTCTTTTCCTTTCCATGCCAACCTCCTGAAAGAGATTTTAGTCAGAAAGAAGATATCCAGAGTGGGAAAATGACAAACAGCAAGATCTCTAGCCACAGCAGCTTGGCTCTAAGAGAGTAGGGAGCCCAGCAAGCATAGCAGAAAAGAGAAAGAAGAGCTGAAATGAGGGTGGGGGATCCTTAGATTATCCAGGAACTGGGTTGTTGTAAAAAAGAGATTTCAATGCAGGTGTTCACACTCAGAGTTTTCATTCCAAGGTCAGTATCTTCTGACCATAAAGAGGTGGAAAACTGCCTGGACCCGTGACACCCATCTGTCACATCATCCTGTTTGTTTCCTTCATAGCACCAATCACTAGGTGAAATTACCTTGATTGTTTTTGTTCTTGCACCATCTCCCACCCATCAGCCCTGCCTAGAGTTATACACTCCATGAGGACAACATTACTTCCCAATACTTAACCTCCAATCCAGTATCTTTCCCTTTGGACTTCATGTTAAAACACTGAATATATTATTTAAAAAAACAAACAAAAACTTAACTGAGCTCTATGTGGATTTCAATTACCTTAACAAAAACAAACAAAACAAAACAAATTGCATGATTAACACAAATGATCCAATAATTTTTTTTTTTAATTTTTCCCATCTAAAAGTAGAATCTTGTTAGCTTAAACTTCTGATCTTAGTTCACAGGCTTACTCTCAGCAATGAACCCTTCTTAGAAGTATTAATTTAAATCCTATGTCATGATCCTTGATGGTATCAATCTGCAAAAGGTCCCATTTTTGCACTGTGTTACTTTAAAATGTCAGTAAAAAAACAGCATGTTAAATGTTGTTTTATGTGAGAATAGCAACACTGGTAAAGAAAATGCTGGAAAACATTTTAAGCCTATCAGGAGACCTTCAGTTTTGCAACAGCATGTCTATAACGTTCCTTGCAACTTTATTTATCCTGTTGTTTCTGCCATCATCTGCCCAGAGTGACTTGAGGCAAAACAGAGAAATGAAAAGTTTGTATTTGGAATCTTAGTTCCCTATGTCTCTCTCATTCTGCTATGCCCATCTAACCCTTCTGAGTTGGAAACAAAAAAGTTTTATACTAATACTTCAGATAGAGTCATTTTCAACATCTAAAGACAAACGGTAGTACACTCTTATTCTTCTGTCCCTGGTGTGCCTTACTATTTCCTTCTCTTCTTACTCTTTAATAAATTCTAACAACTGTAAGCAAGGATAAAAGATAGGGATCATTGGCAGAGGTTATGTGAAACTCTAGAAGGAATACAATTAAACCCAGCTTGAACTTCCTAAGTCTGGATACATTTCTTTATGAATGTCCTCCTTAGAAGTGGAAGTACTGGAATGGTAAACACAATTGAAATACATATCGTTTATCTCAATCAGTCCAACTTCCCTGTTTACTTAAAGGATGCCCTCTTTTTTTTCCAGACCCCAGAGATTTCTACTTACCATACAAGAATATAAAATATATAGAACTATTTTTTTTTGATAGAAGACAAAAACTGAAAGGGCAAATAGCTTGGAAATAGCTTTGTAGAAGAGCTTCCTCATTACTTTCCTCTCTAGCATTTTAAGTGAGAGATCCGATGGCTTTATACCTGTCTTTATTCAATTATTTCTTTATCCTGAGTGCAGTGACCAGACATTCCAAATTTTCCTTACAGTTTTGATATTTTTATAATTTTATTATTTTTGATAAATATAATACATCAAATATAATGTCTTAAATATGATTTGATTTCCGTGCCTCTGAAATAGTTTACATGAATGATGCACAAATCAGACTAAGCTCTTTGTCAGAATTTAGCCATTGCGTATTTGCTTTAAAGCTGTCTTTTAGAATGAATTTCGTTAGCACCAGGGTGCCTGGTGATACCGATGTGTGAAGCTAATCCTCTATGACAGTGTAATTTGTTAAAATATTAATCTGCATCACATTCCTGGTGTTTTCCTGCTAATCCCTTAGTTGAAGCAAGGACACAGACTTTGTAATCCCTTGACTATGCAATGTTGGATGGACAGATAGTAGAAACTACGTGGAGACAAAGGTATTTCTCATCATTTGTAAAACTCTAAACTGAAACGAGTTATCTCTGAAGGGAAGGGAAAGCTGCTGGGAAGCTTTTAAAGATGAGGAGAGAGAATGGGAGGGATTTCCTTGAAGTGGGCAGGGTGCAGGGATACTTGCCACGTTCTGTGATAAGGAATGTTATATCACCCATTGCAGTGCCTAGAGAAGGTGGCCACATGGCAGAGGGAAAGGCCGCATGGTTCTTCATGGGAAGGACCTAGTCCCAGGCCCAAGGCTCACGATTTGTCCACAAATACCCCATGTATGGCACTAAAGTAACAGACATCACCATAAAGCTGGGAGAGTGGGCAGTAGGTTGAAAACAATTGACTAGAAAAGACTCCTGATGACTAGGAGTGAATAAGGCCCTAGATTACTGGCACAACTCTAGGGAAAGCATGCACTAAGGATGCCTACATCAGAATTTCCAGCTAGATTTACAAGAGACTCAACTCCAAATTATCTTGACTTCTAGAAAGCAAGGAAATGAAATGTTTCCTCCACACCTGATTGTAGGCAGTGATTCATACGCAGTGGTTATAAACATATCCATCATACAATTAAAAGTAATTCCATATATGCTATTCATGACAGGGAGACAGAGAAGTTGGGAGGGCTGACATCAGTCTTTTCTATGCCACAACATGAGTGCCTCCATGGTCCTCTCAAACCCTGGATCAGCTTTCCCTGACACTCTGTGCTTCCTTGAGGCATCCCTAGGCTCTTCCGCCATGCACACCCAGCTGACAATAGTCCATGCTCTTCCCCAATTCTCTAAGGGTTTTTGCTGCTGTTTTTAATACATATTTATACTTAGTAGCTTTTCCACCTCATAATTCTTAGGTCAGGCTATGATGAGCATCTAACTAATTTAATAAATTAATCCATGCTAATGAAATGAGAAGGATACATGAGAAGACTTCCTTTAAACTAGCATCCACCCTTCCATTTCTCTTGGGGCCATTCCACCAGAGAATATTTTTAATAGTTACTGTCTAAATATAATAATCAATACTATACAAAAACCATAACAAAGTTGTTTCTATATTTTTCTTCCGAGAGAAATTATTCTAATTGCAGGAATCTTATTCTAAGAAAAGAAACAATTAAGATAGTAAGCTGGTAGGAAAACAGATATTCAGGGTCACAAAGGACCTTGTAATACTATTTAAACTGTATGATTAAGTCAATTGTCTGTGTTTAGATCTGCTCTTAATTATGGAAATAATTTTGCTACTTTGATATCTTTAAACAAAGTATATCTATTTCATTTCCTTTATACTACAATTGCAATATGGAGAGCGAAATTCAAAATAGAGGTCACTTAACAAAAGCAGCTATTAGTATGTAAGCCAATTAGTCAGATCTGTCTCAGATTCTGTGAATGGAAGCACATGCTTTAATAATAATAATAGTAATTATTTTCTATTTGCACCTTAGTATTCTAAACAACTTAAGAAAAATTGTTTTCTCTCTTTGAAATATCTACCCAAATAATAGCTGGATTGAAGAGATATGACTTCTAAAAGGTTCTCATTTTTGATCTGTAACTAACTAGTAAATGAAACTTTGATCATTTGATTGATCAGAAAGAATTAACTATGAAAGAAATGATTTGATCTAGTAAAATCTAAAGAATATTTTAAGAATCTATTTTCTTGCCTCCACTTTATTTATTCAATCCCCTGTACCTTTTATATTGAAACTGAAGGTCTCTCTTTTCCTGGTCATTCTTTTACCAGTCCATTAAAATGCATCACCTGGTGTGTGTTTCTCACCATTATTACAATGAATTATATATTAGGGATCACTGCATTTTACTGCCACCATGATGACTACTCATATCTCCTCCCCATAAATCACACAAACACTGAACTAATTAATGCTTTAAAGAAAACTACCATCTGTAAACAATATATTAAACCATTTGAAAAAATACACACATGCTTTTCTTTATCCGTATTTATAATATCATGTTGCACTAACTTCTCTTAACTTCACCTGCTCTTCGTGCATCATAAATTGATTTATTAGGATCTGAATACATTGTTAGAAAAGTTCTACAGGATTGTACAGATTATTATAAAGATATATTATTACCTTGCTTGTGTTGAGAGATTGTCACCAACCTAAAGATAAGGATCATAAACAGAATAATATCTATCTGTATCCCCCACCTACCATGTGCCTTTTACCTCTCAGATGTGACGTGTTCAAATCAGGGACAGAATTTTGCAGTGAGGACCCATATATAAACACAGTAAAGTGACCAGATTAAGATATTAAAACGCCAGTTTGTTTTATGAGGTTATAAATATGTCCTATCACGTCTTTCCATTTTATCACCTCTATTTTATTTCTTGGTAGATGCACACAAGACATAGACAATTACTCATGTCAAGAATTTAAAACTACCATCATTTCACTAAAGAAAGACATGCTATTTTTTTCTTTACTATATCTTTGGATTCAATATTTTTCTTGAATAAAACCTAGATTATATGTGAGAAAAGATTGTTTTCTTATTAAGCATTAGCTTTCGTAAAAAGCAATGGATATTTATGTAATAGTTCTTTCAATTAAACTTGGAGTTCCCCTGCTTTACGGCCTCGACCTGGAACTGGACTCAATATGGTACAGTTTCCAGAACAGAAATTAAATACAGTATGTGGCTCTAGGGCAGTACCATTAAAATTATGCTATAGGGCACTTTGTTTTGAATGTATATTTTTTCTTAAGAAACCATAATCAGCACATTATTTATACTGATGCAAATGACATACTCACAATACCGTGTTTCCCCGAAAATAAGACCTAGCCGTCCAGATGGCGGTAGTCCCATAAAAAATGACTTCAGCTATTCCATTGAATCATATAAATATGGCAATATCTTCTGCACTGTGTGGTTGGGCTATTGACCTTGAGGCTTCCTGTTCGTAAGAGTGGGTCTGAAAAGACCGACTCCTGTCAGGCAATCACTTCCTCACAAATTGTGAAAATAAATAAATACGCCTATACATTCTGTCCTTTGAGTGTTAGCAGCAGCTGTTACCTGCAGAGTACCGTTCCCTGGAAGCTGTGTGTTAGTTACATGCTGAGCATACGCTTCTGTTTAAATGAGGCACTGAAGCAGCTCAAACTTTGCTTGCTTCAAGACAACATAATCTGCTTCTGCTTGTGCCTGTCACTCTTTAGCTCATTATGTTGCTGTTAGTTTTGCTTGAAGTATTTCGTTCATCCTTTAGGTATGGCCACCCTCCTTCAAATAGTCACATCATTGTTTTCTTAAGCAGGTGCCATCCATTTTCATTACATGACTGGTCAGCACAGCTGAAAGTTGATAAGGATGACGTATATGCCTATTAGATATCTGGATTATGAGGCTGACTTTTATATGACTTTGTTTTATTATTTATATATAGCATCATTTATACACGGTGGGAATATCAATCAATGCATATAAGTGTGTCAATGATTCCCAACAAATCTTTTCTTTTTCAGGCTTATATAATTAGCACTCATTATGTTCAGCTAAATAACTTACTATGCAATTTTTGCACCTACTAGTTGGTACTAGTCTGATTAATTACTTCATACAGTAATTCTTAATTCTATGAGCTCTAATGGTCACTCTGAAAAACAAATATATAAAGCTCCATCTATTATATTGAAATGAAAGTAATAGATACTAATGATTTTTAAAAATCAATACATTGTCCTAACTGTAATATAAAAAGAAATAGAAAGTAAACAATTTGTAACAAAGTGATGTGTTTTTCAAAATATAAATGCTCAGGCCCAACTATACTAGGACACATAATAATGGAGCCAGATGCTCACACCTGTATTGCAGAATCATTATGATTGAAATGCCATCAATGCAAACTGCTAAGGCATACTGTCTAGGAGACTCAAATTCAAGGTATCTTACTTACTGTCTATGAGGTAGTTTTCTACAATAATAATCAACTCTTGGTAAAGTTCTGATAAAATTTACTTAAATATGCCTTTGATTTACAAAACAGTTGCATTCCTGAAAAACAGTATATAACTAAAACTTAGTAAACACTTTGTCTTTATTTGTATTGTGGAGTTGAGTTCTAGGCAAAAAATATAATTTAAAAAGAATTATCAACAGGATTTTTCTTCAACTTCATGAATACTCATATACCTGGGGGCATTTGGAAGTCATATAGTACAGAAAACTTTTTTTTCACTGTACACGACTGTCCTACTTGGCAAGATATATGGCATGCCTGGTGCCATCCATTTCATGCCAGTAGTGCCCATCGATCTTTGAAACAAGAAAAAACACTTGGTGCATTTTCAAAACGTCCCTTTGGGAGTGGTACTGCCCTGGTGAACCACTGACTTGAGGATTACATTGACTTTGCTATTTGTTCTTACTGGTCAATGCATTGCCCCGAAAAGAAGACTTTGAAACCCATCCCTTGAAGTTTCCAGGAAAGCCAATTTTGTATTTATTATTGCTCTCCTTTAAATCAGTCTAAAATAGAAACTGGTTGCAGTTGGGTGTGTGTCTTATAATTATCCCAACTCCGTCCAATAGTTGGAGCACCGAGAAGAAGTTGGCAAAGTAGCGTGAGACGACTGAGGAGGCCCAGGAGGCCCAGGATGTGGGAAATGTATGGAGTTGGATGAAGAAATGGAATGTGAAGATGCCAAACCAAAGAAATGTGGGAGCTGGAGGGTTTAGAGAAGGAAGAAGCTGGGAAAACACTCCACATTCTGCCAACCCTATAAGGTATTACTTTTCCTTCCATGTTTCAAGGTCATCGTGAAGAGACTAGGTCAGGTGATACAATTCCACAGCTGTTTTTAAAATTCCATATAGAGTATCTTTTTGAGTGGCTTATCAGAGAAATTATTAATAGATATATTGCAAAAAAAAAGTAAATAACATTTTAGCTTCTAATATGGTCTTTTCCCACAATGTAACTCTAGTATTTTGACTAAAGACAATTTATCACCCATATACAGATATAATAATATTTAAATGTAAATATAAATCACACTTCTAGATATATTATTTTTTATGTAATCTTCAATTTTGGACCAAATATATTTAGAAAATATATTTCTAATTACCCTTATGTCAGAGCAAGAGATGAATATACAGAAATGTAAAAGGGAAAGTACTCAGTTTAGATCTGACACTTTTCTAATAAATATAAAAAAAAACACCATATCAAATCCTTTTTGAAATAAGTCAAAACATAACTGATTAACTACTAGAATCAAAGAAGAACTACAAAATAAATGACTTTTCTAAAAACCACAATAATTATTTTCCTGACAACATCTACTGCTTTATTAACACTTCACTTCCTAAAGAAAGAGTACCAGGCTAGGAGCTTGGGTTTATGGACCAATTCTGCCATACATGTATATAGGCAAATCACATACTCTCTACACTTATATATAATCAGGATAAAGTGAAAATGTCAAAGCAATTTGAAAATTGTAAAAGGCTGGCTAAATAGTAATCAATATCATTAACACCCCTTACGTGTCTAACAAGGTAATAGGAGTTTGATTATTTCCATCAGGAAAGATTTCTGCGAGAAGCCATATCTGACTTGGACATGTGAGCCTGACATGACTTTCCTTGGCTGTGGTAAACTATGAGGACATGAGAATTAGTGGGGTCATATACAGTAGCTATTTCTACTAAGGGCATGCTCAAGTGAATTTATTAAATTGGAGCTTTAGAAACTAGACTAAATGAAATAAGTCAGAAAGAAAAAGTCAAGAATCATGTAATGTCACTCTTACTCGTTTGTGGGATATAAAACTGAAACAGCAAAGGAACAAGACAAATGACAGAGAAACAAAAACTCATAGACACAGACAACAGTTTAGTGGTTACCAGAGGGTACAGGGGTTCAGAGGCGGTAGAAGTGAGAAAAGGGGATCAAATATGTGGTGATGGAAGAACTGACTATGGGTGGTGAACACACAATGCGACAGATAGATGATGTATTACAGAAATGTATGCTTGAAACCTATATAATTTTACTAACCAATGTCACCCAGTAAATTTAATTAAAAAAGAAACTAGAGAGTTAATTTTTAAAAATGAAAAAACCCATGATAACAGACCATGTGATAATGCAAACATGGATATAATGCAATTGATGTTTGCTCTTTTTTCCTGCAAAATGGGTTGGAAAAAAGGTCTTATCTTTGGTACGATGGCCTGAGAAGATATAGAGAAAAGGGTGAGGGTAGCCAAGTAAAGATTAGGCAACTCTATCAGGAAATGAGAAGATAGAGGGTTACCGTGTCCTCAGTTTCCTTACAGAGAATTGGACCCACAAAGCAAACATTAACTGGAGAATCATTCTCATTTTCCTAGTACTTTCAGCCCATTATAGAACGCAGACTCTGGGTGGTGGACACACAATGTGATATATAGATGATATATTACAGAATTGTACACTTGAAACCTACGTAAATTTACTAGCCATTGTCACCCCAATAAACTTTAATTAAAAAAAAAAAAATACAGAATTATCCATCCCTGTACCCAGAACAAATTTGAATCCAGCATTCAAACTCCTGCAATCGCTGGCATGTAAGCTACAAAGGCTTGCCCTAGCTATTCCAATAACTGCAATAATAGGACCTCATTTTACACAATTGAATTGTCTACATTTACAGAAAATATTTCTGGATTTGATAGGAATTGCATTAAATTTGTATATCAATTTAGGGAGAATTAACATCTTTACTATATTGATTCTTCTGTACTATAAACAATTTTTTCATTTATCGAGGTCTTGGATTTCTTCCTTTAGCACACAGATATTACATATTTTTTTATTCTATTTATACCTAAGTATTTCTGTTTTTGGAACTATTGTGAGTAAGTAGGATTTTCAAAATTTTGGTACAATTGTACTTTGCTGGTATATAGAAATAAGATTGATTTTGTTTGTTGATCTTGTATTCTTCAGCCTTGTTAGACTTTATCCCACTAATTTTAATATGCTATGCTTTCACCTAATCAGGTTGTTTCTAATTTCCCTGTGATTTCTTCTTCGACCTTTGAGTTATTTACAATGTATTTTTTAATTTCAAAATATTTGGAGGTATTCCAGATATCTTTCTGTTATTGATTTCTAACTTAATTCATCTTTGTACAGGAAACACACTGTGTGATTTAAATCATTTAAAATTTATTGATCTTGTTTTATGGCTCGAAATACAGTCTATCTTGGTGATATTCCATGTGTACTTAAAAATAATGTGTACTCTGCTGTTGTTGTGTGGAGTGCCCTATAAATCGCAATTAGGGAAATATGATTGATGGTGTTGTTCAAGTTTTCTAGAGCTTCACTGATTTTCTATTTGTTCTATCAAGTATTCATAGCATGTATTTGTACAGATGACCTTTATATAAATGGATTCAAACACCCCTTTGGAAAAGTTAGGCATTTATCCAACTAATTATCTATTTGTGTCTTATATCATCATCTCAACTCCTTCAGTTTACAATCCCTTTATTCTTCCATTTCAGTTGGCTACTTCTTGATAGTCTATATTGCATGTGCATATAATAGTGCCACCATCATCCTAGAAAATCTTTCATGATCTGCTAAAAATAGATACAGATCCTCTCTTACAACATTAGCACACTCTTCCTTGTTTATATATTGTTGTTAACACCATTTACTAAAATGTAAGGACTTTGTGGTTAAACATGTGCCTATATATTCTTAATATGCGCAGAGCTCAATATTGCCCCTTCTTGACAGTGTCAAATATATGCCTAATTGAGAAATTAAACATTAGCCATGTGAGTGAAACTGCAATTGTCCAGAATTATGATTCTAGCCTCAGACAAAAGCCAGAGAACTAAAGATGGGGACATGAACAGAGAAATATTAGTCTATAAACGACTACTTAGAGAACTCAATCCAGAAGTAGAAGGCACAATCTAATTTGACTTATTGAACGTATGTGATTTAACATTAACTTGATTTATCAGAAAATTAGGATAAGCCTGAAAACATAGTTAGCATGAACCATTAAATAAGGTACTGGATCCAAAATTTAGCCTTTCTCCTGCAGGATGGTGAGCCTCAGAGGTCGTAATACAGGTCCATTTCAGTTAAAGATGTAATAGACAGGCATTGGGTGTGGGAGAGAAATTTGGAAGTATCAGTGCCTGAGTAGAAATAAGGACACGGTTCAGAGCCAGGTGAAAGGAGTAAATATCAAGCTGCAATCTCTAACATATTGTAGGAGAAGGGAGAGGGAGAGGGAGGGGGGGAGGGGGAGGGGAGGGGAGGGGAGGGGAGGGGGAGGGGGAGGGGGAGGGGGAGGAGAGAAGGAAGGAAGGAAGGGAGATTATAATGCATGACCAATTACAAGATTATCATGACCTTGAACAAATGAATTTAGATGTTCTATTTCCTCCCACTGGGCTTTCCATAAAGGATAATTATGATCAGATCTCAGGATAATAAAGATAGCTTTGCAACATTTTGCTTTGTTACCCTCTTCAACTTTTAACTATTTTTTGATACTTTCTTAGATTATTTTGTAAAAGCTAGGGGCAGAAAAATTGACTAGAAACTGTCTTCATTTAATGAGCAATACTAAAAAAAGTTTATACTATGTTTTATTAACTGCTATAGTTATAGACATAGTCCAATTTCTTTTTCCCCAGTTTCACAAGTTGTAATAAGGCACAATTTAAACCTGTTCTATGTCTAAAAGAAATATGAACAGTTGAGCTTTTTTTAAAGTTTAAGAATAATCAAAATAGCTGTTTGAAGGTAAGGTTTTTCTCAGTGTTCATTATTTCTTTGAAGTATTCTAACATTATTTTGTTTCTTTTGTAAACACTAGCATTTTATAGATTCAAATATGAGGCACTTTATAAAATTTTAATTTCATTTTTTACCTAAAATATACTACAGATTTTTTCCATGGATTTCAGTGTACTTCCAAGCTAAGAAGGTATAAACACATTTTAAAATATGGCCTTTTAAAATTATTATATTTAAATGTATGTTTAACAAGCATTTCTCTTGACAGATATATACAAGATAGAACTGAGTAGTTTATTGTTAACTAAATTAATATAAAACATGTCAGAAAAAAAAGTAAAATAAATAATGGGAACAATACAGTCCATGTAGCATAACCTACTCATTGGTTCTTTGCATATTTTCTGGTCCAGAGCACGTAATATTTGCTCATCTTAGAATGTCTTTCTGGCCCCTGGACAATCCAAATTCTACCCAAACTTCAAGGCCCACCTCTAGTCCTACCTTCTCCGTGAAGTCTTCCTTTATCACCCTAGAAAAGGTAAGGTCCTTTTCTCTATATTCCCACAGGACTACAAAGAATCATTATTTTCTTTTAGTGCTTACTACCTCCTGCCTTGTATTAAATGTTATAGTTTATTAACATATTGTGTCTATATTTCTTTCAGTGCCAAAAGACAACTACTTTCCCTCATTCCTCCTTATAGAAAGAGAAGTTACCAATTTGATTTATCAGCTTCATGACTTTAAGTATAGCAGATTCACTAGTGTGTAGGCCCCTGCACGTTGGAGAGCCATAGCCGTGTGTAACTCTACCCTTTCCCTAAGTCCTGAGCTCTTGAAGATATGAAGATGTCGCCTGGCCTCAGCAGCCTCTGCCATTTCTCTGTGCAGCTCTCTATTCTCCTTCACCTGTTAGAACTGACTAGTAGAATGATTTTCTACTAATGAGAGTATCATTTGGGTACTCTGTCTCTTTATTCCCACCCTCTTTGCTCACACACCATAGAGCGCTGGTTATTGTCCGGTTTGCATCCAGACAGAACTCTGCATCATCCCCACTTCGACATTCTGTCCACTTCACTTTTGTACTTTTGTGTATAGCTCCATGGGGGGATTTTATGTGGCAGAAGTGATTCACAACGCAAGATTCGGGTTTGTAAGAACCTTCTTGCAGAGTAATATAAATCGTTATCAAAACTGTACTGACACAAAAAATAATTAGGTTTATGTTTGCCGAATAGATTTGGGAATCCTCAGTCAGAAGGATCGTGTTATAAACTATTTTGACACTATGTTTAAGATGATTTAATAGAATTATTTTCAGTAGCATCAAAAAAACATACTTAGAACTTATGCTATCAAGTATCACAGGTTTTAATAAGTCAAACTTTTTTTCAGACACAGAGATCTTCTTACAAAAGAAAGTGTACTTAAAAGTCCAATGTGCTAAACAGCAAAACATAAAACCCAAACTGCTTGACACGGATGTGAAGGACTCACTTCTTCATTTGTTCATTCAACAAATACTTTTCGAGGACCTTCTATTTTCTATACTGCATTCTAAGCAGTAGGACATATCACTATAATTCTGGTAAACTATTCCTCTCAGAAAGCTGTTATTATTGGGTTTGTGTGTGTAAAACAACAGCAAATAAATATTTAAGATATCTTATTGAGGTAAATTCGACAATAAAAATTAAAAGTAGTATAAGGTACTATTTAGGTAGGTAGTCAGGGAAGTCCTCTCTAATAAGATGATTCTGAGCAGAGATTTAAATGAAGTGAGAGGGTAAACCATGTGGAAGTGATGTACTGGTATAGTAAGGTCACTGAGGCACAGAGACGCCTTTGGAGGAGCAGCAGAAGAGAATGGAATGAGGGATGGGGAAAGTAGAAGCAGATGAGATGTTGGAGATGGAGCAGGAGGCCAATTCACATATGGCTTTAAACCATGGTAAGAATGTGGGTTTCTTTCTCCTCCTATTTGCTTTTTCAATGCTCTACCTAAGGCACCTCCTCAGAACACCTGAGTCCCTGCGGAGAGCCTAGCTTTAGAATGGCTGACAACGAAAAAGCAGATGTTCAAACTTGGGAGCTCCACAGACTGCTTGCCATATACCAAGTGATGGGCTGGGGTTTGGAGATACAGCTCTCTACAGGACAGATAAGGTCCACTCTGGAGCTGTGTTGCTAGACTGGAGGGAAATACGGAAACTGATAGAGGTGGAGAGTTATGGTGAGCTTTGCTGTCCAGCCATCCAAGTTGAAAGGACACAAATAAGGCTTTGACGTACTGCACACCATTTTATATAGTATATATATATATCTATATCTATATATATATATATATATATATATATATATATATATATATATATATATATCTGTGTCTACTTCTGTATGTACACATACATATATGTGTACATCTGCATCCATGTACACATGTATTGCTATATCATGTATATGTGCATATACATATATATACTTCCAAGTATTTTGTTCTAAGTCATAAATGAGGTATAGTTCTATATGCGATGTCAATTTGAAACATATGAGAAGAATCTCAGTAATAAGTTCGGTAATCAGCAATTTGATTTTTTAGCCAGTTGATAATATTCATGTAATTGGATTTGATAGAGTAACATATCAATTATTTCAATCATATTCATCCACGCATATAATGATATAAGCAGCATTCACTTCTCCATTGGGAATTCCAGCTAGAAAATGAAGAAAGTGCTACCAGTCACGAAATCTCTTAATCCTGATGTCAACCTCATTCAGTTCCACTTATTCCTTTTACTCCATTTTTTCTTCTATTTTGATGTATGTGATATGGACAGAAGTTTATAATGAGTTTTATGCTTGTTCCATTGCCACAACAATGATAAGACTACGATTTCTAGCTTTAGGAAGCTAGGGTAGTATCTTTATCGTTTTTCTTATTCTACATTATGTCCTAAACATTAGAGGATAAAAACAGTAGAGTAGACCCCCCTTATCTGTGTCTATATGTTCCAAGTCCCCCAGTGGATGACTGAAACCGTGGATAGCACTGAACCCTATATATATATATATATATATATATATATATATATATATATATATACACACACACACACACACACACACACATATATATATATACACACATATATATTTATATATAATATATAGGGTATATATATATTTATATATATACCCTATATATATATATTATATATATAAATATATACACACACATATATATTTATATATAATATAATATATAGGGTATATATATATTTATATATATACCCTATATATATATATATATTATATATATATAAATATATATGTGTGTATATATATGTGTGTATATATATATATATTTTTTTTTATTTCCCCCTACACCACATAGATACGTTTTCACTTAAAGGAAGAACTTTATGGCTTCCCTTTGGCATATGTGAACAGCCAGCATCACTACTCTTGTGCTTTGGGGCCATTATCAAGTAAAATAAGGATTACTTGAACATAAGTACTGTGATATCACAACAGTGCTTAATCTAATCATTTATGACCTAGGCGGCTACTAAGTGACTAAAGGGCAGGGAGCATATGTAACGCGGATACTTTGGACAAAGGGATGACTCATGTCTAGCCACGATGACGCAGGATGGTAAGAGATTTCATCATGCTACCCAGAATGACATGCAATTTAAAACATTAATTCTTATTTCGGGAATTTTCCATTCAATACTTTTGAAACTTGGTTGACCACTAGAAAGTGATACCATGGATACGGGGGGCTACCATTTGTCAAGGGCTTTGTCAACCCCCCCATTTTCCTGGCACACAATAAATATTGTTTACTAATGACAAATAAGCTAAATGAATGACCTAATAAAGCTTTGTTTGTACTCAGGAGAACTACATTTCCCTTGGGGGAGGTTTGAAAATCGAATCAAAACTCATTCTGCTTCTAGATGGTAGAATAATTGGTACCCAAAGATTCTTCATTCATGGAATATCATAGGCCTTTCAAAGTATGTTTGCAATTACGTTAAATTTAATTCTAATATATACTGACTATAAGAGCTGTTATTAGATTTTCAAGAGGTTAAGCAGGTCTTTTCATACAGGCCACTTAAGTCATAGATAAAAAGTTATCCAGAAACCAAGGATGACACTAACAGAGTAAGTGCCACCTGAGACTGTAATGGTTTACTACTACTACTGTTATTGTTATTATGCAAAAACAAACTATCTTAAACTTTGTCTTAATGAAGCCTGAACTGGCTCATTCTAAACTTGTTACTTGATCTTCAAGGCAAAATACCAAACCTTCAAGTGACCTTTAAATGATTGATATATTTAGCATTTCCAGCTAATTTTACCAATCTTAAATCTGCAAAACAGGGTACCACAGTTCTTTCTTTTAATTCATAAGCAAAATGTTATAAGCTTAAACCTTTAGTAAAAAATATTCTCTTATGTTTAAAATTTTCAATAACAGCAATTATTTATTATACATTCTACAGCATTTTTCACAAAAGCTTAGAATTTATACAAGACAATTTAATTTAAAGTAAGTATTTAAGATAGCAAATTTTGTTACGAGTTGCATTTAGGACTGTATGAATTCCAGGTGACTATTTGAAAATATAGTAATAATAAAAGTTGTTAAAATAATAATATTATTAAAATACATTTTTGCAACTTTTCTATGATTTATCATTTCACAGAAAAACAAACAACAACAAAAAACCCAACAATATTTGTCTTAATTAACAAATTTTGAAAAAGCAAAGAATTTGTGATTTTTCCAAACTCCATAGAGGTTAACTTTCAACTGTCATATTTTGCTCAATGATTTTGTGGTCTTACGTTGTCAAAAGCGTTTGAGTCAAATACTGTTATCCTGTAATCTCAGATGAACCACACCATGTACACACTCCCTCTTCTCTCTCTCTCTCTCTCTCTCTCTCTCTCTCTCTCGCTCTCGCTCTCGCTCTCGCTCTCACTCTCGCTCTCTCTCTCTCTCACACACACACACACACACACATACACACACCAGAAACTATGTCTTAAGGATACTTTTCATTTGTTTGTTTTCTTTAATGAAGACATATTTTATTTCCAAATTCTCATTGTTATAAATTCCTTTTTAGAGCTAAACAGTGCTTCAAAACTTTGTTGTAAATAATTCTAAAATACAAAAGCATCTTCAAGTTATTTTTGGTTGCTAAGACAATATTTGAATTCATTAGTAAAAATGATATAACAGAGAATATAATTAACGCACTTGACAATTAACTTCTCACTGAATTAGATTCTCAAGAAATTAGAGAGAGAATGTGTGCAGTTTTTAATTGCAATAAAAAACAATTGCAGACTAATGGATCAAAACATGTAAACATGGTGGCTTGTTATTTATTCTTAAAATCACTCAAAGTTATTCCTTCCTTTACTGACTTCAGAAAATAGATTGATAAATGTAACATAAGTTGGTACAAATTGAATAAAATACTAGCTGGATCTCTAATGTTACTGTTACATATAACTAAGAACATACTTCTTATAGTTAGGCTATAACATGCATTAGTTACTAACTTTAATATATGCAATAGCTTGTCTAGCTCTCTGTTGTAAGCTTCACATTTTCCTTAAAACAGTATAAACAAAGTATTTTTGAAATGTAATAAAATCAGAAACTCAAATATTAATTCAAAAACTGGATCTTTCATGAACTAAATTGGTTTACTTCAAAAATGGTTATCAAATAAGCCATTCGATTATTATGAGCATGTGTGTATGTATGTCTAGAAAGGGAATGTAGAGAAATGCATAGACAATCTATGACAGTTTATCAACGGCCTTGTATAATAATTAAATCACTATGGATTTTTTTATTCTTTATAGTAATATAAATTCAATATGACTCTCTAATAAGGAGCTACTTAGGTGAGTGAAACAAATTTAAGTCTACCTTCAGGTAATGCTATTTTCATTTTTTTAAAATTTTACTTTATTACTATCAGTCTCTTATGCCGGTGAATTTTGACAATTTTCCATTAAAAGAAAGGTGTTTTAAACTGCAATGTGCAATATAAAACGTAAACAAGAATCTTTTTAGAACTTGAAACTCAGGAAATATATTTTTCTAAAATAACAGCAATAATTAAACCCTATGTATTGTGAACAGCTTACTTATTGGGAACACAGATATATTAAAATCTCACTGTCTGGACTAATGTTGAGAAAAATAATGTAAATAACCACAAGTCTCTTTGGGGGGAAAAAATGTCCCTTGAAAGCTATATTTCAAAATCCAAGCACAACATTTTCTCCTCAGGGAATCTAAGAACTCAATGAATTGTGTGTCCCCATTATTCATATGTTGAAGCCCTAACACCTAATGTGACCATATGGAGTAAAGAAATAATAAAGGTTAAATGAGGTCATAAGGATAGGTCTATGATTAATAGGAATAGGTTTTTTTACAAGAGACACCAGAGAGCTTGCTGACTCTCTCCACTATGTGAGAAAAGAGAGAGAGGGTAACCACCTGCAAGCCAGGAAGAAAGCCATCACCAGAAATCAAATTAGTTTGAACCTATATCTTGGACTTCTGACCTCCAGAACTAAGAGAAATAAATTTATGTTGTTTATGCTATCCAGACTGTGGTGTTTTGTTGTGGCAGCTCAAGCAGAATAATATTGGAAAGATCCACATGCTTTCACATTGCAAGTATTTACTCTTAACTTTTCATGTAATTCTAATAGGTCTGATTATGTCATATACAGTGTATGTCTATCGCAATATTGCAAACAAAAAGAGTAATCTGGGAAAGCAGAGAAAAATATTGTCAGTCTGGGATATTTATACCAGTGAGATATAGAAGAGGGTAAATTGAAGACTAGAGGATAAAGCAAAACTGGGAAAAGATGGTCAAGACAATTTCAAAAGCTCAGTAGTGTAAGCTCCAAGGCATCTCTTTTATGGCGAGAGAAAAGCCACGAGGTTTTATGTCAGAAGACCTGGGTGAATCTCAATTGTCTTAATAGCAGTATCTTGGATAAGATTCTTAGCTTCCTTGAGACAAAATTTCCTATATTGTAAAATATAATTCCTTACAAAGAATTAAAAGAGGGACATGACTCATTGGGTACCAGAGGGTGTACGGTGGTAGCCAACCTCTAAGAGGCCCCCAAAGATCTCTTGGTATTCCCCTCACATTGTACCAGAGTTGTGCTCATGACCAACAGAAGATGTGAAAAGTGGTGGTATGTCACTTCTGAGATTAATTTATAAAAGATACTGAAGTTGCCATCTTTAGTTCTGTCTTTCTCTCTCCTTTTTTTAGATATTCCAGGGTTTTTTGTTTGTTTGTTTTGTTTTTTAGCCTATTGTGGTGGAATTTATTCCTCTCCCCCACAAAAGATCCATTCCGGAATTTACCAAATTTTCTTTTCTAATATATTAATAGGTTAATTTTGTTTTTTCCTCTAGATTATCAACTATGATACTTTTATTTATTTGTTTATCTGTTTGTTTATATTCTATCTTACTTAGTTATAAATGTATTTCTTTGAAAACTGTTTTCTTATCAGCATTTGCACTGTGCTATGTAATATTGTCACTTCCGTTCATTAATTAATAAATATATACTTACATTCTAAAATTCTCTTAGATTTGATTGTTATTAAATTGTTATATGATTAAATATTTGATTTAACATTTTGTTATTAATTTCCAGTTTTATGTCAGCAGGACCTGAGAATGTGGCATGTATATTTCTAATGTTTGAAAAATTTTGATATGAACTTTATATTCTAGGACATCATCTTTATCACCTTTGTAACTCTTCTATAGGTATTTGAGAATGATATATGTGGTTTGTTTTTAAGGTAGAAAGTTTTATATGTATATATCTATCTACATATTTATATGTCTGTATAGATATATACACATATATATCTTGTTATTTTGTATATTTAAAGTCTGACTTTTTATTGATTTTACCTTTTTTGATTTATTGAAGACTTAGAAAATAGAACATTATTATTTGAACATCATTATTATGATAATGGTAGTTTTGTCAATGTTCATGCAGATCCCTTTTTTAATGATATCTTACTCTGGTAGCTGATGGTTGACGATAGTTACAAAAGCAGACAATATTATGTAACAATTAAGGTCAAAGTCTCCAGAGCCTAAGTGAATGAATTCAAATCCCAGCTCTATCATTTGCTGCTTATATGGCAAGGCAAACTTCTTAATTTATCTGTCTCAGGTTTCCCATTTATAAAACAGGTACACCGGTAATAACTGTCCCTAATTAATAGGCTACTGTGTGAGTTACCTGAGCAGCCACTTATAAGCATTTAGAATAATGCCAGGCATATAGGAAGCACTCAATAAAAACTGGCTCATAGTATAATGAGCTGTATTGTGGATTTTAAATGGTATTTATTTAAGTACCTTTCTTATACTATTTATTCTATTTCCTTGAAATGTACTCTGATATTGATATTTAGACATAATTTGTTTTTTAATTGCATTTGCCTCATGTTTTGAAACTTTAGGTGTCATGATGTTTAGGTGGGTTTTTAAATAAGTAAATTTAGTTATTTATTGACAAAAACTGAAAGTCCCTGGAGTTTAAGAAAGCTTAACATAATCTTATATATTGTAATAGCTAATGCTATCATTGATCATTTTATTTATTTATTTTTTTACTTTCCTTTTTCTTTATTTTTAAAAATATTTTCTTTCATTTATTATATTGATTTGAACTTTGTTTCTGTCTTCTGTAATAATTAAAAAGCTACAAGTTATATTTCCTTTAGTGGTCAAGAAAAAATAATAAATATTGATTTCTCTTCATGGAATGTGATTATTATGTTTTACATCTTTTTCTCCAAACCCCTCAAACTCCATCAGGTTTTTAGAGAAATCTTGGACATTTGTTCCACATTATTATTTTAATCTATTTTTATTTTCTTATGAAGTATTTAATATTTCTTGAAATTTAATATCCATATTAATAATAAATATGCACTTAGTACTATATTCTCCTGTTTTTATCCCTCTTTGTTTCATTCAAATGTTTAATATTTTAATTTTAATTAATTTCTACATTGGCTAGGATATTTTTCGAAATGTTTGCATGAAGAACAGGTAACTTTTAGCCAATGACAGACTAGGTATGGAATTCCTGAGTCGCAATCTCTTGTTTTCGTTGTATATATGTATGTACAAGTATATATGTATGTATGTATGTATGTAATATTATATAGGCTTATCTAATTGTTCCTCTTCCACTCTGGTTTTAGATGAGCTACATTTTACAAAAGTCCTCAACGTTTCCAGCATTTGGATGATGAATTTTCCTAGTTTTGGTACAAATATATATTTTCTCTTTTCCTTTCCTTTGCGTTGTAATGATAAACTTTAAGCAGAGAGTAAAATTTCCAGGTCCGATCACTATCTTGGACTTGAAGTAACTCATATGCAATTTCTGAGGGTCTACTAGATAAGGCCTTTATATATTGTCTTTATACACTAATACTTATTATCTCTGGTGAGGTCTCAGTGTCATTATATGGAGGACATTTTAGTTGCATTAACTATGGGTGATGAACAACAGAGGATGTGCATTCTACCAATTTTGAATGGCTGAGATGAACCTTGCTGATACTATATACTCTCGGAAATTATTTTTTCTTTCATTCTGTCCTGGACAGATTAATCTATTTTAGTCCTTATTATGTCTTATAATAAAGTGCTACAGATGGGAGGCAGCCATAAAATACAGAAAAACAAACAAACAAACAAGAAACACCTGGTCACGGAAGAGATACTTAGTATTTTTGTCATGGTTATGTTCATTTGCTTAGTACTATAAAGTGTTGGGGCAGAGATGGTTTGGACAGTATTTTGGATTAATTACTATTAAATAATCAAAGCACAGGAAATTATTTTCACTATAGCTATGGGGAAATTTTACTAAGAAAGTTGCTTAATATTTGATTGTCATAAAAAACATTTATTAAGCATCCATGTAGATAAAACATCCAGGGCATTAAAAAGAAACTAGAAGTGATGCCATAAATAAAGCATGTTGTTAATTGACATAGACTTATGGTATAGAATTAATATTTTAGAATATTTTTAAATAGAAAATACTGTTTATTCCAAAATAGGGAGCCAAAATACTATAATTAGAAGGCCCTGAAAATTCTGTACACATGTCAACATTGGTCTTTAAAGTCAGGGTAATGGACACTTAATCGATGAAAAATTATTTCATAATAGGAAGAAAATACACCTGCTATTGTTATGAACAATATTCAATAGAGAATCTAAATTCTTGTTGCAAAATATAGGCTTAATATATTTATTGCATTGTGTTAGATGTAAATGCAAAGTTTGTGATGGATTAATAACTAAACACTAGAAATGGCTTTCATTTGTTCTACAAAATACACTGGAATTTTTAAGCTATTGATTTATATAAATTTTCCAAATGAGACATAATTCTTAATTACTCATATACAAAAGGAGGAATTCAGCTACTAAGAAAAATATACTCATCTTAAACCAACACATGCTTTCACGTTTTCAATTCATTCTATACATAATTGTCAAACTAAACTTCTGAAGCAATAGCTTTAATCTTAGTATTTCTTTCCTTAAAAGTTTTTATTTTCATTGCCCTTTGACTAAAATATAAAAGTATTTATCATCTGTCTCTATCTTCCTTCAAAACTCTACAAATAGCCTACAGACCCATAAAACAGGATACTTCTCTGTTTTTCTCATTCCTTGTATTACACTCACGCTGTCACAGCTGAGCCTTTTCTCCCCATTATTTCCAACAATAAAAATCCCACTTAACCTGCAAAGTCCACCTTAAAAGTTATCATTATTTATCCTATCGCAACACCTTGCTTTATTGCAGGTCATAAACTACCTTGTGTAATAGAAATTTATATGCAAGTCATATGAGTCTCTAAATTCCTTGAGGGCCACTCTTCCACCTGTATGTCTCCTATACGACTTATTACAATGCCTGTCATATAATTCTCAGGTACTTACTAATTCCACTGACTCTAGTTAGAATATAAAACTATAGTACAAGGTGTGATATCAGCAAAATGGTAGACCAGGCAGCTTCAAACACCTATCTCTTTACAAAATCATTGAAAACAAGCAGAAACTGTCAGAACCAACTTTGTCAGAACTTTAGAATGCATAATCAAAGGATTACAGCAACCAAGCAAATGCTGAATCAAGAAAAAGACAACTTAAAAAGGTTAGGAAAGAGTTGTGGCATTCTTACTTACGCTTACTTGACCCCCTCCCTGGCTTGGCAGCAGTCCCAATAATGGAAGCCCATATTCCCAGTGTTGGACTGTAGTCCCTGGTTCTGGAGGGAGCAGAACCAATCTTATAAACACATTATTGTGCTTGTCTGTTCTAGCCTGTCTGGCAGCTACCTGAAGGACTGACACAAGGGATTAATATCCAGAATACATTAAGAACCCCTAGCTTCATTGCAGTATTACTCATGGTGGCCAAGACAAGGAAACAACAAAAGTGTCCTTCAATAGATGATTAGATAAATAGATGATGATTTTATATATATATATATATATATATATATATATATATATATATATATACATGAATATCACTCAGCCATAAGATGAAATACTACCATTTGTTAAAACATGGATAGATCTTGAGAATATCAAGCTTAGCAAAACAAGTCAGACACAAACAGTTTGAGAACCACATGACTTCACTCATATCTTGGATATAAAACTGAAAGCAACAAACTAGCAAGACAAAAACAAAAGGGGAAAACAACAACAACAAAAAAAACAAACTCATAGACACAGACCATAGTTTAGTGGTTACCAGAGGGTAAGAGGGTCAAATATATGGTGGTGAAGGGGGAACAGACTCTGGATGGTGAACACATAATGCAATACAAGGTGTGACAATGAAGTTCACAAACTTGTTGCAGTGCTGTTGCTAACCTTTTTTAGAATCAGGAGGATTATTCATTATGAATTTGTACCACCTGGACAAACAGTTAACCAAGTATACTATTTGGAAGTGCTGAAAAGGCTGCGTGAAAAAGTTAAACAACCTGAACAAGAGCAATAATTCGTTGCTCTTGCATGATGACAATGCACCAGCTCACACGGCACTGTGTGTGAGGGAGTTATTAGCCAATAAACAAATAACTGTATTGGAACACCCACCCTACCCACCTGATCTAACCCCCAATGACTTCTTTCTTTACCCAAAGATAAATGAAATATTGAAAGGAGACATTATGATGACATTCAGGACATCAAGCGTAATACAAAAACAGCTCTGATGGCCATTCTAGAAAAAGAGTTCCAAAACTTCTTTGAAGGATGGACTAGGTGCTGGCATCAGTGCAAAGCTTCCCAAGGGGAGCACTTCAGAGGTGACAATAGTAATATTCAGCAATGAGGTATGTAGCACTTTTTCCAGGATGAGTTTGCAAACTTAATTGTTCGAACGCGTGTATAGATGATGTATTATAGAATTGTATACATAAAACTTATATAATTTTACAAACCAATGTCACCCCAGTAAATTTTAAAAAAACTTTAAGAACTACAGCTCAACACCAAAATAACAACCCAATTTTACAGTGTGAAAAAGTCTTAAATAGATATTTCTCCAAAGATGACATACAAATGGCCAATAAGTACATGAAAAAATGATTAATATCTTTAGTCATTAGGAATTATGCATGATAGCAAGGAGGTGAAAAAATGGAACCCTTGTAGATTGCTGGCAGAGATGTAAAATAGTGCAGCCATTGTGTAAAACATTTTGGCGGTTCCTCAAGAAGTCAAACATGTGAATGTGTACCACTATCGCTCTGAGTCACTGCTTTCAATTCTGTTAAATACATATTTAGAAGTGGAATTGCTGGATCATATGGTAATTCTATATTTTGACTTTTTTGAGACACAGTTTCTGTTTGAGATGATGAAAATTTTTGAAATAGATTATGGTGATGGTTATGTAGCATTGTAATTAGTATCACTGCAAGTTGTACACTTAAAAATAATTAACGTGGCAAATGTCATACCATGTTTCCCCAAAAATGACACCGGGTCTTATATTAATTTTTGCTCCAAAAGATGTATTAGGGCTTATGTTCAGGGGATGTCATCCTGAAAAATCATGCTAGGGCTTATTTTCCTATCAGGTCTTATTTTCAGGGAAACATGGTGTGTGTGTGTACATATATATATATGTGTGTGTGTGTGTGTGTGTGTATATATATACACACACATATATATATACACACACATATATATACACACACATATATATACACACACATACATATATACACACACACACATATATATACATACATACATACATATGTATGTATATATGGCTGCCTGTCTGTGTGTCTGTCTGTATATATGGGGGGGGCGGAGAGAGAGACAGAAAAATGTATATACATTTTAAGAAAGGAAAACTGTCTTAAAATTGTAATATTCAATATATACTGATAACAAAAGATGAATACAAGTCACATGTGACTTCTGCAATTACAAGAGGTGCTCAAAGTGGTTACCATCTGCATCTAGACACTTCTGATTATATCGAACTACTGCTTGAGCAACATTGACCAAAGTGTCCTCTTGTATACATTTTTTGGAACGCCTGTGTGTGTGTGTATACATATCTATATCTATATCTATATCATTTATATCTATATACATATACATAATTTTAAAAAATATATAGTTCACTAATTTTACATTCAAGTGGTATATATAATAGTCATATAAGCAGATGATGGCAGATATAATTTCTAAGGACTTTTATAATTAAGTTTCAAATATATGAATGTTCCATAAATCATCAGCATTTTTAAAAAGGGTTTAACATATTCATTAAATGTGAAAATAAAGAAAATACTGAATTCAATTAGCAATAGACAGTCTTGCACCAATGATGCAATTGTTATGATTGAAAAGTTGCTCTTACTATACTTAGATTTCGAATATCAACAACTGAATTTTTTCTTGAAAATTGTTAATTAATATCTTTGCAAATTTATTAATATCATGTTTTCAAATAATAAACTAAATAAGTTTAGGGAAAAGAATGCTTATTTTAATTGTTAGCTAGTTGACGAGGATTTCTATCTGTTGATTATATTAAATGAAAAATGAAATAAAACATGTACCAATTTGTTAATATACATACTATATTCACTATCACTGAAACAACCTAATTACTTTCTTGGGTATCAAAACAAATATGGCATTAGTATGATTAGTGTAGGAAAACTGTAGTCATGCTTAATGAAAATTAGGCTAGTTCTGTCAGTATTATGAGCGGAAGGGGTAATTATGTAAACTTAATGGGTAAATGTACTATGTACCATATATTCATTCAGCACACATACATTATGTATGATAAACATATGCATGCACACATTATATGAATTGCCTAGGTTCATGAATATACATGGAAGAAGGACATCTACCAAATATTTCTGAGGCCAGAATGCACTTTTTCCTAAAGCACTATGCCTTCAGATCCTATTAACAGAGAGGTTGCCCAGCCATTTTCATCAGTAGTGGACTGTTACAAACTTTGAGGATTACCTGACTGTCAACATTTTACTACTGTGTCATTTTTTTTTACTGTTAAATAATTACAACCAGATTGGTTAAACTATATCTTTTATTCCAAATTTTACCTGCACTCAGTTCATTAAACTGTGACCCTTGAGTTCAGGATTGCAGGTCTTATGGATTAACTACCTGGCATCTTCTACTGCCACAAGACTTAAAGTATATGCAAAATATATAATGCATAGGAATCAGTTGGCCCTAATCTGCATAAAGAATCATTAAAAGGCACTGATGGCTCCATACTATACCAAAGAGAAAGTCCATACTCGGTTGGCCTCCATACCTCTGCCCTCTGTGTCAAAATGCTTTGCGAACCTCAGTTTCCACCACACTTCCTTCTATATCCTACACTCACAACATTGGTATTCCTTGCTCCTGTCAAACGATCACGTTTCTACCTCTTTCTGGAGCTCTTTTCCTTCTCTGTTTAAACCCCCCCTCAAATGCTATGACTTTAGTCAAGTCTCTCATAGTTATTTAGAGAGTGGTTCTTCGGCAAGCCTCCTGTAACACTTTGCACATCTGTATATTGTCTGACTCCTTGAGTGAACAATACTTGTATCTGCCACCTCTATAAGATGTGAACACTTCCAAGGAAAGGGAACTCAGCATAAAAATAGGCACTGAACATATATTTGCTACATAAAAAGTTAGAATGAAGTTCTGCAATTTACAAAACACTTCCAGATTCATTATTTCATTTGTTTAGCTTAAGGTAATAGATATGATTCCCATTTCACATAAAGGGGGCATAGCATAGCAATCAAGAAATATGTCCAATGTCAAACATTCAGTAACACTGGATGGAGCCAGGATTTAAACCTAAGACTTTCGATTTCAAATTCACAGCTTTCTGTAACTTGGAGAAGAGAAATAAAGAAGGTTAGTGAAATCATTGCCCAAGGACATAGGATTTGACTTCCATTCTGAATCTAAGCCCAGTAAATTTTCTACTCTATCATCAGAAATCTAATACTACAGACTTAAAATAAAGTAGTTATTTTGAAATTGTAGGTAAATCAGTGGATTGAGGCAGCTATGTAGACAGCTTCGTATAATGTGTTGGACATTACAGAAGTTAACTATCTTTACACATTGAAATAAATTAACAATAGGCCACTAAATAAATCAATCAGATATTCCATAAAGGAAACACAATCACTATAAACTCCTATTATCATTTAAAGGAATCCTGTTACCCTTCAAGTGCCATAAAATCGGCCTAAACACAGTATACACAGTGATTACGCAGTCTCAGTGTATAATAAAATGTGCATAAAGCCACAAAACATTATACTCCTACACTACATATTTAATCTAAAATCAAGATGCTAGCTCTAATAAATATAAAGAAGTATGACAATTTAATTTATAATTATCTTACTCCATTTTTTAGTAATCATAGCAGAGATTAAGGTAAATTTTACATTTTGGTTTTTTTCTCAAAAGCTTAATTTAAGTACTTTATTGGTTTACATTTTTCTGTACTGAAGTGTACATTTAAAACTGACCTTAGAATCACAAATAAAAGGTCTTTTTCCCCCAATTAACTATGGTAGTACCTGCATGTTTTAAAATCTTATAAATTATTTCATCTGTGATTTTACCATGTCTCTGTTTTGTTTTCTTCGATCTTTTTATTTACCTTTGAAATTTGGCTTTGTTGTATTTAAGGGGTTTTATTGGGTAAAATTCAAAGTGACAAAAAAACCATTCCCTAATGGATACCAAAGGAGAGATAAATAGATATGATGACTGCCACATATCATGAGTTCAAGATAAAGAAAGTGCTGATGGGAAATTTTGTCAGACAGAATAGAGTCTGAGGTGAAACAGTTACAAGATCTAGTACAATTTTTATGTTCTTACAGTGGACTGTAAGAAAGAATAGCAATATTAGGTATGCTGAATGATATAACAGGTTCTAATGTAAAAATCATGAGAATAATGAAGACTACCTGAATTTATAAGCAGAAAAAGTAGAACTAGATTGAACTAAGCTATTCAAAAGTTGAAAGAGTCTAAGAACCACCTACTGAGTCTAGTTAAACTTCCAGCTCCAAAGGTGAGCTCAGACTGACTCTCCCAGAGCTTCAGGTGACCTGCACAAGCTGTAAGCATCTTGGAGCCAGAAGGAAGCAGGATAAATAACGTAACTGCTAGGGTGCGAATTTCATCTTCCCCTTACGCTTCCCTTGGTGAGTACAGGAACACAGGTGGCCATAGTAGGTCACATACCATATCAATCAAGATAAAACACGAAAACAGAAAAGCGAAGGTAGTCAGAAGACAGGGAAAAATGAGCAAGCAGCCAAGAAGCACTTAAAGAAATTAATTCAAACATTGTTTAGGGTATAAAAAGGCATTATTATTTTCAATTATGCTTATTTTTTCACTTATTAACTAAATAAATGTATATTGCAAAGTACTTGGAAAATGTGTAAAGAAGTGTCAAAGAAAATAAAAATTACCTTTAATCACATAGCTCAGAAAAAAATACTTGTAAGATTTTGGTATATTTAAGAAAATTATTTCTCTCTCTCTCTCTTCCTCTGTCAGCTATATTTACATTAATATTTTTACAAAAGGATTATACAGTATATAAAGTTGTACTTCTGCTTTTGTATCTAATCTAATATTAGGGGTACTTTTCTTGTTATAAAATAATGTTTTATTTAATGTTATAAAATAATACACACACACACAAAGTGTGTATATATACATATGTATATATACTTTTAACACTTTAATTCATTGACATTTTTGTTTATATGGTGAAATTAGGATTTAAACTTGCATTTTCCCCCGAACATTCACTAATGCCTAAGCTCATATTTTAATGATAATAGCTTTAGATACATTTTTTATATGCTGAGCACACTATATATTTGATATATAATGGGTCCATTTCTACTCTATTGCTTCTCATTATGGAATCAAATCATTTTTTCTTTTGTCATTTTAGATTTATTTAGGGCTGTTTGCATATTTATAGAATATTTTGTTTACTGTAACAGATGACAAGACAGCTCCCCCTCAGTGCAACCCTGGCCTAAACATATCTGCTTTAGTTATATAGCAAGAGAACACATTAAACATGGAAGCTTTCGATTCGTGGCACTGAATGATGATCTAAGGATCAGGACATCCTTCCAAGGCTACAATTAAAGATCCACCTAACTTTTCAGCAATGCAAGCCTGATTGAGGTCTTCTGGACCATTTGCTTGACATTCATGTTTTATTCCTTGGAATTTATTTTTGGTTACAATCCTGGAGCTCGCCTAGATCATTTTACTTTTCAGAGGTACTAGCTCTGGTGCACACACACACACACACACACACACACATCAACTCTTTTCTGGGTTCCTTGGTGTCAAATCTTGCATTATACAAAGCACAATGATAATCTTTCTCAGGAAGCATTCCCACAAAATGCATGAAAGGATCAGTTATGGTCCCACCAACATCTCCAACCTTCTTCAACAATGGTGCAGTCTTTGTCTGCACTGAGGCAAAAAAAAAAAAAAAAAAAAAAAAAATTACAACTTTCTTTTCTTGATTTTTTTCTGGTGTGTAATCTTATGAACTTTCATGTCATAAAAAATGTGATATACTTCACCAGCAGCTTGCACTCCTGAGGCCATCTTTGCCGGAGCAGTAGCAGGGACATGGCAGAGGGAGCCAGCAGGTACCAACCAGTCCTCCTCACAGAAGTGGGATCAAACAACCCAGGCATTTCTTCTTATGTGTTATTTTGCCTGATATTTGTTAAAATCAATTTTGTTTTATCAAATTACAAAAAGAGTTCATGGGGTTAAAACTTACAGGAATCAGGGTGATGGTAGATTTTTTTCTATTATATCTGATTTTATGGGATGTGCATTGAAAGTTTTAGCCATGTTGTAGCATGTTTCAGAATCTCCTTTATTTTTAAGGCTGACTAATGTTTCATTGTATGTATATACCATATGTTGTTTATCCACTCATCTATCAGTGGACACTTGGGTTGCCTCTACCTTTTGGCTATTCTGGGCAATTCTCCTATGAACATGGGTGTACAAATATCTATTAGGTTGGTGCAAAAGTAACTGCATTTTTTGCAATTATTTTTAACCTTTTAAACTGCAATTACTTTTGTACCAACCTAATATGTGTGTGTGTCTGTGTATATGTGTGTGTGTATATATAAAATCTAAATAGAGTTATTATTAGTATGGAGATTGAACCAGTGATCAAAAACCTCCCAACAAGCAAAAGCCCAGGACCAGACGACTTCACTGGTGAATTCTACCAAACATTCAAAAATTTAATACTAATCCTTCTCAAACTCATCCAAAAAATATATTAGGAGGGAACTCTTCCAAACTCATTTGATGAGGCCAGCATCATCCTGATACCAAAACAAGACAAATACACCACAAGAAAATAAAATTTCAGGCCAATATACCTGAAGAACACACATGCAAAAATCCTCAACAAAATATTAGCAAACCACATTTAACAATACATTAAAAAGAATGTACACCATGATCAAGTAGGATTTATTCCATGAATGCAAGGATAGTTCAACATCCACAAACCAGTCATTATGATAAACCACATTAACAAAAAAAATCTGCTTTCAAGAGTTTAGAGCTCCATAGCCTTAGTTATTACTTTTTTTCTACATTCTATTATGCCCTTTAATATGTGTCCTCCATATCACTATTTTAATTATCTTCAATATCAGTTTTGTTCTTAACTCATCTCCATTGTATTTTTGAATTCTACTGTCGTTTTTGGACTTCTTTCAATTCCTCTATAACCTAAAGCTGGCTCAAAACGATGTTCTGAAGAGAATTCTGGTACTTCCAATTAGTAATCCTCTGTATTACCCCTGACTGATTGAACATAGGTGATGTTCTTAGAACATATTTATGCATTATGAGGAGCTACACTTTTAAACTCATCAATGCATCCATTATAAGGATACTGTTGAGAACATCATTTAATGCACCACCCTACATTGTTTGATGAGCTTCTTCAGTGAAAATTCTCACTTACTAATAATGTTTAATTTTTTTCTTCTTAAATGCTCAGCTTGGGTGTATCTTAAACTTGTTTAATTATATAAATTAAATGTCCTTTGCTTGGCTATTTGAAAGCTTGAATCTAAGTGTTACTGAGCATTATGAACTGCACTGATAATAATAGCATACATTTTTGTATATTCCTGGTTTGATTTTCTCTCCTTAATATTTATCCTTTCTTATTTTTTCCATCTTTAATTTATACTCTTTTGTCATGTCTTATTTATCTTTGTAAGCAGGTTTAAGTATTTTCTGGAAAAAATAAGAATGTAAATAAATCAAATTAAGAGGAGAAATTAAGCCTGGGTCAGGCATGTTTTTGCTTCTTCATATCTTCTGTGTTTCATGTACTTATGTCTTTTGTATATAACTATTTAGGAACTGGAGAACTTATGTTGGGCTTGCTATGTTGCTATCTTAATTTTGAACATTTCTCCACCTTAAAGGAAAATGTTACTGTTGTAACCTTGAATTCATGTACACTATATATCTCTAACTTGGGATAATTTTAAAATTCAATTTATTATAATTGATATTTCTATTTCAATGTTTTGTGTGTGTGTGTGTGTGTGTCATCATAGTAGCCAAATTTTAAATACTAGCTTTGTTTCTTTGTAAATGTGATTTTATATTTTCTAAAATGTTCCTCTATTTTCTTACTTATTCAGAGTTTACATGTCACCCCCAAATAATGAAATCTGGAAAATTTGGGAAAATTTGAACCCTATTTCCTTGTATGTTTAAATATGGAGACTGTATTTTAAATATCTTGGTTACCAAACTAAAAGGATTTCGGAGAGTAAATGTTAATCAAATTATGCCAAACGTATTATAAGGAAAACTATGTCAAAGGGAAAATGAGAAATGATTTATCTCTAAAGCAAAAGAAATGCGTCCTGAATAATATTTTTTTGATGCCTTGAGGAGGCACAAAGACAATTTAGAAGCTACTCACTTTTGTGCAATGCTCTGGAGACCTTTCAAACAGGAGCAGTCATTGTTAAAGGGCTATGTGACCTGTGTTTGTATTCCAACTGAAATATACCAAAGATAAAGGGAATGGGCTTAAAAATGAGGTGAGTGCATATGTGCATGTGTACCCCTCCGAAAGCACGTACAAAGAGAAAAACAGTCACTTGACAGTGTGAGAGTTTTGTTTCCAAATCTCATTTTCTCTTAATTTTTAGAAGAATAAAGGGAAATAAAGATCATTTGCAAAGATTGTCACAGGCCACAAGAACTGGAATCCGAACGAGAAGCACTGATGTGTGAAGCAGCCACTGCATGAACCTTTTCTTTGATATAATATGATCAACTTATTCAGTTCCAAGGCAGAATATATTCATGGCTCTTAAGAGTTTTAAGATTCAGGTGAATCCTCCTTCTCATGCAGTAGAACTCATGAATAAGAAATATGTGTCAGTTCATGTCACCTAACTACAGATATATGCAGTGAAGGAAGCTTCAGTAACTTCTGATGCAACAATACATATTTTTATGTCGTCTGAATAAAGCTACATTTTGTTCACACATGTAAGGTTTGTACTCAGTGAAGTAGAGTGATTCAGAAAAGGTTTGCTAAAGGGGCAGAAAGGAAAAAATCATTTTAATTCATGTTAGTTTAGAAAATAACCCACACATAGTTTTTATGTGTCTTTTATTTTGTCAGACTCAAACCTGCTTTCACATACCTCATTATACAATAAAAATAAAATGCATAAGTAATCAGGTTAATAATGTTTGGAATTAAATATTCAGTGAGAATATCCTTTCAATCTTACAGTTGAAACTTATTTGCTTTAATGAGAATGATTGAGTACTGAAGACTTCATAGTTCAAACAAACATAAATTTGAAAGTTAAAAAAAAAGTGATCATTTTGGCAAAATGCTTTTAATTCATTATAGAATTCAACCAGCGTTGAGTAAAAATTGCACATAAAGAGTGTTATAGCTGAGCGGTGCCAAGCCTCCAGTAAAGATATAACATCTATCTGTCTGTCTGTCTGTCTGTCTGTCTATCAATCAATCATCTATCTGTTATATATATATATATATATATATATATATATATATATATATATACACACACACACACACACACATATATATGTATAGATAGAGATATCTAGATTAGATATACAGATACGTAGATATATACATATGTAGACATAGATATATTTATAGCCACTATTTTCATTTAATTTGAATTCCTCATCACTCTAGTTTGTAATGTTAGTAAACCATCTGAAGAAAGTTTCAAAAGGTGCTCAGATTTCTTCAATTCACATTCAATATGGCTATGAGAAGACATGGACAAAGAGACCACATTGCAGAAGATAATGAATGAAAGTTGTATGGAATCATTGATTTAAGTTCAGACACTGCAGGATATATATCTTTCTAAAGTGAGAGGAGTTGTGGAGGAGTCATTTAACTGTTTACAGTCTATGGAACAACTGTAACAGAAATATATATATATATACGTGATAATGTAGAAAGTAACAGTTCACTCTGAAAAAAGGTAAAGATTAAAAACAAATTCTAAGTGAAAATATGAGGCAGAAGATGAGATTACATGACATTAGTTAACAACTAGGGGCTACATATGTTCTTTTAAAAGGTAAACAAAAAGAAGAGATCATGATGAGGCAGAAGGACAATAAATATAAAAAGAGAACTAGAGCAGAAACATGAATGCTTTATGACATAGAACAAATTATTCATAAAGACAGTGTTGGATTACCCAACAGAAAGATGAAACATGTGCCTAAGGCACAAGCAAAGCAGCTACATCCAACTGGGAGGAGGATAAAGGGTAAACAGAAAAAAAGGAGAAAGAGAGACAGAATTTAAAAAAACAATTTTATATTCCAAATTATAAGTAAATAGAGTAGCATCTAAGGGGGAAGGGGAGTTCAAGGGAAAAAAAATCAAATTTTGATGGGTTTTCTTACACATACACTTTTTTGTTGGTTTTAAATTTTTAAGTATATGTGGGGGGTGCTTTTTTTCTTTTCTTTTCTTTATTTTGTGCTTAAGGCTTTAAAAACTTACAAGGCGACTCTAACAAGGAAAAGGAAACGGGAGAAAGAGTGGTCATCAGAAATTGAGGCTAGGAAAGGAGGTTTCTTAGAAATGGTTAGTCTTGAACTCAAATTTGGAAAAGAAAAAGAATAGGTGGATTATTGGAGAACGGTCTAGAGAGAATTTAATTCTGAGGAGTAGCAAGAACAAAACAAGTAGGAATAAATAAGACACTAGTGAGAGTCAGAAAGAAAGAAAAAATAATAATAACTGCAGATAGAAAGGGAATACAGCGATTTACTGGCCAGGCAAACCAGGCTGAAGTGATTTTAGATAAACGGGGAAAAGGGGGTTAGCAAGATGAATGAACTGGAATAGACAACAAAGTTTTGGGGGAAAAAAAGAAAGGAAGGAAGGAAGGAAGGAAGGAAGGAAGGAAGGAAGGAAGGAAGGAAGGAAGGAAGGAAGGAAAAAAAAAAAAAAAAAAAAAACCTGAAGGACTCACACTACATGATTTTACGACTTACTATGTAGCTGTTGTAATCAAGATTATATGGTACTGGTAGGGGATAAATGCATAGATCAGTGGAATAGAATAGAGAACCTAGAAAGAGGTACTTCAGTATAGTCAACTGATTTTTTCTGTTTTCCATTGAATTGCTTTTGTGCCTTTCTCAAAACCGATGAATTTTCATCAATGGTATTAAAACAATTTGCAGTTTATAAGCAAAGAAGAAATTTTTTTTCAACTTAGACCTCCCATAAACCTCTCTAACAAAGGATGTGCACACAAAATATATAAAGAACTTTCAACAGAAACTCAATAGTAAGAAAACAAACAACTCAATTAGAAAATGGATCCAAACACGAACAGATATTTCACCAAAGAAGATATAGAGATGAAAAGTACATGAACCTATGTTCATTAACATCATAACAGCATTAGGGAAATGGAAATTAAAAACATAATGAGATACCACTACATACCTTTAGATTGACCAAGATAATAAAATACACTGATAGTACCAAATTCTCAGGAGAATTAGGAAAAATTGGATTTCTCATGTACAAATGTCCTTCAAAGACCAAATTTATAAACTGTGGTATATCCATAAAATTAACTATTATTCAGTAATAAAAACAAATACACTACTGATACACAAAATCTTGAATGAATCTCAGGGCACATTATGAATAAAAAAGAGCCAATCTCAAATGATCATATCATGTATGATTCAATATCTCTTGAATTGACAATTACAACTTGAATTTACAATTACAGTGACAGAGACCAGATCAGTGGTTGTTAAGTGTTGGGGAAGAGTGAGATCATTAAGGTGATGAATCAGTTTGTATCCTGATTATGGTATCAGTTGAGTAGGTTACTCTAATTTACACATGTGATAAAATTTCATGGAACCACACACACACACACACACACACACACACACACAAACTATGTGAAATCTGGTCAAATTTAACTAAGGTCTCTGCTTGACTTAGTAATACTGTACCAATGTCAATTTCCTAGTTTTGACAATGTACGTTAGTCAGATACCATCCTTGGGGGGATCTAGGTGAAGAGTACATGAAAACTACCATTTTTCAATTATTTTAATACTTTGACTACTACACTAATTAAAAATAAAAGGGTATTAAAAAGTAATAGGGATCAAATTTACTGAACATAAAAACACAGATAGCCTAAAATTACTCCAACAACCTATTTAGTGATCCCCTCCCACACTGACCCCGGTCTTGGCCACATGCCTTATTGTGGTTAATAGGGCAATAGCAAGTAGAGGCTTGAACAACTTCTTGTCCGTTGGTGCTTGCTCTTTCTTGATGCTGGACCCTTTTTGCCAACATATGAAGAAGCTCAGGCAAGTCTGCTGGAGGTTGAGAGACCATGGGGAGAGTGGCCCTAGGTGGCCCACCTGAAGCTTCAGACATTTGAGCGAGGCCATCTTAAACTACCCCTCCCTCAGGCAATCCAGTCCAGAATAGAAGAACCACCTAGCCAACACCAAAAGAGGAAGGGAGGGAGAAAGTGAAGGAGGGAGGGAAAAAGGGGGAGAGAGAGATAAAAAGAGAGGGAGAGAGAGAGAAGGTATCACTGATAGATTTGGTCATGGGAAGATTAGAAAGTCGTCTTCTGATTGCTTCTTGTTGCTCAATAAAATAAAAATCCAGGTAATCTGCTCAGAGGAAAAATGGAGTAAGGAGAGTGTTAGGTTTTTGAGGAGAGAGGAAAAAGGTATGAAATATTCATCTCATATGGTAGAAAGTTAACTGACAGAGGAAATGCAAACTGATTCAGCTTTTGAGCTGAGGTTATAAATATAAAGTGAGATCAGTCAGCATGATTTTTTTCTTTTTTCCTAGCCATGCTTAGCTTACCAGGTGCAGACATAGAGTAGGCATAAAATGTGGTTTAACCAGAGTTGTGGTTTTGACAGGAAAGAAATATGGAGGAAAAGACCAAGGAATTTGAAACTGTGGGAGAAGGGGAGATCACTGTGATACCTTGGAACCACTCTGGATAAGATGGGATGAACCAGAAAGCTGTTTTCAAGGGCAAGGGAAAAAATAGTGGAGACAATTAATTACCAATACCAATGGAATCAAAGAATTGTTGGAGCAGGTGGTGGTAGTAAATATACAAGATAGAGAGAGGGCAGATGCTTCTCACAGAGTAGAAAACCATTGACTTTGGGCGGTAAGCACACAATGCAGTATATAGTTGACATATTATAAAATTGTACCTTTGAAACCGGCAATAAATTTAATTTAAAAAAAAGATTTGAAAGTTTTCTCTTACATATATATATATGTAAGATGTAAGAGATGTGTGCAAAACTCTAAAATAAATTTTATGCATGTACCTCAAGGACAGGGTCTACATGCTTAGTATTCAGTGTGGATTGTAAATCTTTGAGGAAGGATTAAGGGGAGAAAGTTGCATGCTCCCTTAGAAAAGGGACTCAATCTCCTCAAGGGATAGCCAGTTTAAGCAAGAAGATAAAAGAGGACTTTGAAGAGATTGTGGATATAGAATATTTAGCTGATGACAGGCATTGAATTCTAATGCATACAGTGAAAGGAATATCAGAGGTGAGAGAGAGAAAAAGTCTGACTGGTGGATAGGTGAACAATATCTAGAATGCAATGGTTGGCTTTATCGTGGTGATCCAAATAATCACAGCTGTTAGTCTCATGAAATTAATACCAATGGCTTCTTAAGGGATTGTAAATAATCAATCCCGATTTGGGCACTGGGTTCTTAGGTAGCTGGTAGTGGTAAGCATATAAACATAGCTAATAAGAGCCATGACAATTCAGATAATTTAAGAGCTACTTTTGTTGGAGATATCAGTGAAAGTCTCAAGTCAAAGATGTCATAGCCTGCTTAGAAATGAGCAGGAGACCATGAGAGTAAGGAGTAGAGGTGAGTGCATAGATAATACACATATATTTATTAGTCAATGTTATTTGTGAAAAAGATTTATAATTCATATTAAGGATGTAGGCAGTATCTTTTGGTGCAGACATATATGTTTTATAACAGTTTTGCATATACATATGATATATTAATTCATATATGTAAAATAGTAAAGTTAAATTTATTCTGGAGATACTGACATTATTATTCTCTAAAAATGCATTTAAATGGTCACATGGTGACTATAGAAATAGACAATGAAATAAATTACATATCACCTTTAAAATTGGAAACATCAGATACTTTTATAAACTGGTGAAAATCTGGGAAAAGATAATCAAGAAAAAAATGTTAGACACTCACTTTCTTTTATTGTAGTCATGGCTTTCATATAAAGATATGCTTTGTGTTTCTAGGCTAAAACGTTGTCCCTTTTAAAATGCACATTTAGATAATCACCCTGAATTTCCAATGGTAACTTTAAATCTTAAATTTATGGGTAATACATTTTACTTGGACATGTATTCAGACAATAATACATAAAATAATTATAATGAACTCATTCTACATTTTCAAGAATAATTTTTACATGCCTGTATTACTTAAAGTAATAACTTTTTCTTTTTTTTAACATCCCTCTGAATCTGTCTGTATACTTAGGAAACACATAATTTAGGTACACATTTTACTAGCCAGGGGTAGACAGGTTTAATACAACATATCTTAGTATAATTATTTATCATCGTCATTACTGCATAGAGTTTTAGATTGTTTCTTGCTAATGTGTATTATTCTCAACTTCATCATATTCTTTCTTACGCAAAACAAAAATTAACTGACATGATAACCCCAAATCAAAATGAAATACAAGCATCACAGGAAAATTTCCTCTTCATGTGAAAACTGCTTTAAACTGTCTTAACGGGGTGGTTTGGGTACCTAATAAAATTTATATTTTATGTAATTTAGGAGGTGTGGATAACCAGTGGATAACCTGGTAGGTACATAGTTTGTAATTACTGAAAAAATGATACTGCTCCTATAGAACCTGTTCTAGGTTGTGAGGCGACGAAAGGCCAGATCCGGGATAATCATTTCATATTCCTTGACTGAAGACAATCTGGTGCATTTTCTACCCAGGACACATATTAATAAGTTTTGCTCTTATTGATACATGTTAGGACTTTGCACAAATTCCTGTCAGACACTATGAAGTAATATTTAAAATTTCCTTGAAAATTTTATTCCCTAGTGGTTTACTGAAGGGAACAAATTCACCTTTTTCTCTAAGTAGGAAATGTGTCATATCTAACAACATAGTTTTATATAAGACAATAGCTTAATTCCACCTAAAACTTTATTGCTTGCTATTTTTATATTAACTAGTTTACATCTTATTTTGATTTGATGTACTTGGACATTCAATTCATTTCCATAACAACTGAATCAAATCTTACAGTTTTCTTTATATGAAAACCTTTTCAGTAATTCTAGAACGATGTTTCAGGGGCATGATAGTTAGCTTTTGCTGTCTCAAATAAATGGTTTTGAAACAAGTTTGGTTTTGGAGTCATAGATAAAATATAAATAAACAAAAAATCCTTCTGATTAAATGATATTTAAGTACTTGAGATAGTCAAATATTTATGTCACTCTAAAATTAATTTAAAGTTGAATATTTAAACTCACTGTATTAATACTAATATATGTATATCGGCATAAACACAGACACACACACACACACACACACACACACACACACTCACACACTCACAAAGGATTAAACCTTAAATATAAAAACACATAATGCATTTTAGTTTTTCACCTCAACTATACTATGCCTATATATCATTTTAATATATATTAATGAAGAAATGCATTAAACCCTTTTATTTTCTAGCACTGAAAAGGACTAACACATCTACTGACCAGATTTCTTTCAGTGGGGTGGAAAAGGGGTGTTGCATATTTTATATGTTAGAGTTCTTGCTTTAATTGGTGGTAATAGAGAAATAATATGCTATAAAACACCTATATTCAGTCTTATTGGAATATCTTTAGTTTCATTAATACTCATCCAAATTATTTCTAATATATAGGTTAGCTGTTTTGTGACTTCACAAACAGAAAGTGTACCTCATGTAATGCAAGTTAGATGCAAATCACACATCTCATTTATATGAAATCGTATTTGTTCTGTAAATGTATAGGGCTGAATGTTAAAATCTTAATGACATGTAATTCTTTTATTGATCAACCCGTATATACTGGTGTAAAAGGACGTTCACATCAAGTTAGGGCAGTGGATACTGCCGCTCACAGCATTCCTCCCGGATACACACAAGACCATACTGGTAATGAGAGAGCTTGACTATTCAGTCATAGTGTAACTTGCTAAATGAAATCTAAACTTAGCTTTGATATATATTTTCTCCCTAAGATAGACACTTCTTGAATAGTGCTTATTAATTATGCACTGTTTGGGGAAAACAGCAGTGAAAAGGTATAAGTAATCTTTTTCTCTTTTTTTGGTGCTTATCTGCATATTTATTTTCAACAATACTTAGAATTTAAAGTCTATAGTTCAAGGGAGAACTACTAACTTGAATATAAATGAAAATCCAAGAAGATGTAAGGATTGATTTATCATTCCTAGAACAGGATAAATAGATCACAAGAGGTCCATTTATGTATGTTGCCATTTCTTTTAATGTCACATAATTATGTTTCAAGCACTGCTTTAGCAGTCTATTAATATATACCTTGGGTGCCTAGAGGGCAACTGGTGGGTCTTTATTTACCACACAGGTGTTAATGTACCAACAACCTATGCCCTTAAGTCTTTATACTTCTTCCATGATTGTGTTTTCCAACCATTAATATTGTACATTATGTTTTTCATCTCTAAAAATATCCAACTTTGCAAATCAATCATAAAGAATATGAAATGCATTATTAATGAACTATTTTAGATTGTAAATCATAAACTCTACTTTTATAACTTATTTAGTGCTATCTTATTACTAATTTTATAATAAAAAATAAATTTCTTCCATTTTAGAGTCCACCTTGGTGCATTATTTGCCTGAAAGAAATCTATGGTATATTTATTCAAAGAAGATAACACCGTAAGAGAATCTTAACATTTCACATGTCTTTTTTTCTAAAATTCAACTGTTCCCTTTATCTATAGCCTTTTGTTTCCTTCATTTCAGCCCAGGGGTTATGATTGGGAAATGAATTGTTAAATTACAAAGGAAGCAATGCTGGTGGGCAGGAGGGAACATTCAAGTGTCTCAATGGAAATTACTTGTTAGATGAACAATAAGAAGGCATTCCTCATTGTACAGCTGTTTCTGGAATTCCAGTTGGCAGATCTGGTTGGAAAAGCCTTTTATAAAGTTCACATTAGTGTTCCAGTATAAAGGGGATGAACTTTTTGCTTTTCAGATGCCTCAAAGTGTAACAGGTGACTTGTTTTCTTTCTCTCACAACTTACAATACCTCAGCAATCCCTATGGCCTTTACCTTTCAAATCTATCCAGAATACTAAAAAAAAAACAAAAAAAAACCCCACAAAAACAAACAAACAAACAAAAAATTGTATTACCTTCATTGTTCACATTATGCCTCAAGCCTTCATTGTCTTTTGCCTGGATTGTTGCAATAGACCCCAGGCTGGTCTTACTGCTTTTACCCTTGTAGCCCCACCCATCCTTTGTCACAGTCTAATCTCAACACAGTAACCAGAGTCATCCTGTAAAAGTATAAAATAGATTATATGACTCTACTGTTCAAAACCCTCCATTGGTTTCCCATCTCATTGAGATATAGGTATAAGTCATTCAAATGTGCTACTCGGTTCAATGTTATATGCGCATTCCCATATAACTGCCTTTCCTCCACTATTCACTCATCTGCGCATTCTACTCCAGTCTCACTGGCCTCCTCGCTGTCCCTCAGTCACATGCATCCTGCCACCACCATGAGGGAGTTCACTTCCCAGAAGAGCTTGGGATGTTCTTCTCCTAGATATCTTCTTGGCTTGTTGCAGCACATACTTCAGGTTATCCAAATGCCAGCTTTATACTGGGAATGTCCCTGACCGTCCTGTTTAATATCGCAATCCTTTCTAGTGCTCGCCATTCCTTTCCACTTCCCATATTTTTTTTTCTCTACAAAACTTATCATCCCTAAATACTGTACATAATTATTATTTTTTCATTTGGCTTATTTTATGTCTCCCAATAGAATGCTCTCTACATGAGGGCAGGAATATTTTTCTGTGTTTTGTTTTTTTCTATTTCGTGCACTGCTATAGTTTAGTGACTAACATAATGCACACAACAGAGTGAGTGTTAAATATGTATTTATTGGATCTATAAATAAATTTAAAAAAACTGTTAGGGCCATCGCACGGGAGGTTCTATTTATATTCCATCAGCTTGACTGCAGTCAGTAAAAGCGGTTCTCAGCAGTAAATACAGTCAGTGATACCATTAAATTGAGATTCTCAGAGCTTTTATTGTTTAACTGAAATAATTATTATAGAATCAGACTTCTACTAATGGAGACACTAATAAATTATCATTGCATATTTTCTTATAACTTACAGCTACTTTTATAGGCGTTAACTTGCATGTAAGCCAATTGACTGACAGGTATTGCTACTGTCAAATAGGACTTCAGAGGCTCAAATAGTATTGCAGCAGAAACCAAGGATGGGAAATGAGAAGAGGCAAGGGAAAAAAAAAGTAGAGGGAGTTGTATAGCCATCTATACCAGCACAGAGCGTCTATTGTTCAAATAATTCTGAAAACATTGCAGGCCTTGTCTTAGTTGCCTTATTAATATGTCATGAAGGGAAAACATATCACCTAAAAATTATTCACCAGGTGCCTATATCGGACTGGGCAGGCTCAAGTACTATAATAAACAGACTGGAAAAATAATTCCTCAAATAAAGCGAAAGTTTATTTCCTTATTGTTGGAGAACCCAGAGAATGTTTCAGCCTAACTAGAGGTAAGGAATGGAGGTGGCTTTACTTTAAGCAGCTGATATTTCATCCCACCACCCGGGGGAAAAATAAAGAATGGCATATATCACTTCAACTAATATTCTATTGTATAGATGTAGAGACATCACCACACTTAATAAAAGGGCAGCTGAGAAATACTTTTTAGATCGATTGTCAGGTGCCCATTTAATATGAAAGAAGGGGGGAGTGGGTTCTGGTGAACAGCTAACAACTGCCACAGTCTGGCCTCTTGTTCACTGAATATCTGTGGCATCCTTCCTTCCACATGCAGAATATTCACTGTCCCCTCCCCATTCCCACCCCCAAAAGGAGATAACACAGTGTCCCATTCACGTACTGCATGTATTTCACAGTCCATAATTTCTGCATAATGCACAATCTGCTACTGGGTTCAGAGGCGTCTCTAGCTGTCTGGTGACCAATCAAATAAAAGAGAAGTTTTCTGCCTCCCCATCACCACAAACAAAGTGTATAATGGTGAAGCAAGGACAGAGGGATGGCAACACAAACTTCAATACAGACAGTAGAAAAGTGGGAAACACAACAGAGTTACTAGTCCAATAGTGAAAGAATCCAGGGGAATCACAATGAGGAGCTTTGCCATGGCATACAAGAAAGTTCGCTGATCCAATCAAGCCTCTCTCTTTAAAAGGTGACACTTTGCCCATTGTTCTCCGTGGCCTCTGGTTTTGTTCAATGGCCAACGTTTTTCCTCATCCATTATCCTCTATGGCCACATCTGATGTGGGTGCTGTGGTCTGTGCCTTCTAGAAGTCCACTTCCTTTGCATGCAAGTTAAGGGCCCTGAGGACTGTTGTACAGTTTGAAGAGTCATGGAAGAGTAAGAACAGGCTCATGGTTTCTTTGTCAATACTAATGTCTCAAAAACTTAGTAGGTTTCTGACATGTTTGCTTACAGTCAATGCAAAGCAGCAGTAATCACAGATTGCCTTTCCAAACAGTTTTCAACCTGCTTTATTTTTCTCTATCAACTTAATCTTGAGGTCACCTGAAACAATACAATTGCATATAAGGGCAACTGATTTACGCGTATCTCCCACTATCAGGGTCCAGAAGCTGTTGAATTTTACAAAGTTCTATGGTTCCTTTCATTCTGGTGACAAACAAATCAGTTCTTGCCTAAGTAATGATCTTGCTGAAAGCGTAGGGGCAGCTACACTCAGTAACATTTTGGCTGTTTCCAATCCCTTCCTTTAAAGCTACAAACTAAACAGGTATGTGGTCTACCGTACAAATACCAGAGTGACAGTATAGCCATTCAAATATCCAGCAACCTTGGAAGAAAAGTGGCCAGACGTTAACCAGAACACCCTATTTGATGTTATAAATTGCAGATGCAATGTATATTCTCTGATTGCTTCAAAACTGCTGCATTTTTAAATTATTTGTAATCTCATTGAGGGCAGTAATGGAGTCTTCGAATTTTCTAATGTCAATAACACAGCTCAACAAGGCAATTCATTTCATGAATACCTATGCTTTAAAGAAACATTATTTTTATAGCCAACTGAGATATTGTCTGATTTTCCTATCCCATTTTCATCATTTTATAGATTCATATATAATAAAACAACAATTAAATTATAGTGTGAATGTGGATGGAAGCAGGGAGGGCAGTTTCTTCTATGTAGGTGTCAATTTTTTCTTTATTATTCATGCAACCAAACAGCCATGTACTAAGCATTCTCTGCTTAAGATACAATGGGTGTGTCTGTTTGTGTGCGTTCAAGTGTGCATTCACAGTTCTGTGTTTTGAGACTAATTTTTAAAGACTATATTTTAAAATTAAGGTAGAAATCAATGATTACAACTTGAAACATAAATTTCTACTTTGTATAAGTGATAATTCAGAAGATCATCGATGCATTACTGTTAATTATTCATAGACAACTTAGAGTGCTCACACATTAAGAGTGCCACAGATATTGTTTTTATTAGCATTTAATAAAAGTGGCTCTTGATTTGGCTATTTTACATTAATTATGATTCTCAGTTATCCAACTTTCTGGTGAGCTAATTGGATGGTTTTGGTTAGTAATGTCCAATTCAGGAACAGATGCGAGGCTAGAGCCAGGGGCTCCGAGGGAAGGGCAGTTTGTAGGAGAGAATAATATAGGCTAAATTCTTCCTACTCTGGTGAACAGCAGAGTCTATCAACATATATTTTATTAATGACTATGTGGCATCAGGATAAGATATTATGACGAGGCATAGAACAGCTTCTACTACCAAAATCTTACAAAGGCAAATAAACTCTCCCTTTAAGTCATTAAAACTGGTTCCAACAACCTATGAAATTTTAAAGTCAGACACTAGCTTTAGACATATATACCCAGCTCTGACCCACGAGTAATTGTAAATTACAGTTCAGTGCTTTGATTATAACTCTGAAAGATAAATCAATAGCCACTATATAAACAATCAATTTATCTTGTATTTTCAATGTTTGTCTGCTACCTCAGCTTCAAAATTGGTATAAGTTTTTTGTCTTTGATGATGAAGGTGAGCTCTTGACATTGATGGGAATTTTGTAATGCAAAAAAAAAAAAATCTGGTGTCAATTCTCGGAGTGATTTTAATCTGTTATAGCAATATTGACTGGGTATCAACTGGAGACATTTGGATATCAGATCATGGAAAAAAGCTGTCAAGTCAAAGTGTCTGAAATCATTCTATGTAAGGCTGAGTCTACAGGGAATAAGTATTTAACCATAGTTACATTTAAACACTATGATTGATTAAGACATCTAAAGATATGTTATATTTTAGAATGGGCCACAATATTTCATGATAATCCTTATCTAAGCCACAGGTGACAAAAATTAAAATTAGAGACTAGTGTTAAAATTTTAGTTATATAAGATGAATAAGTCTTAGAGATATACTGTATAACATAGTACCTATAGTTAACAACACCATATCGTGTACTGAAAAAGTTGCTCAGAGGCTAGATCTTATATTAAGTGTTCTTATAAAAAATAATAATAAATAAAGAGGGCGGGAGGAAATGTTTGGAGATGATAGCTATGTTGATGGCATAGATTGGTAATGATTTCATGAGTATGGATTTAACTGCAAAGTAATCAATTTGCATACATTAGATCTTTACAGCTTTGTATGTGTTGATCATACCTCAATAAAGTCATTTTTTAAAATACCAGTAATCTGTTATAATAAATGTTTATAAAATCTGGTCACATAATCAGAAACATAAAATTAAGAATTACAGGTGATTGATTATTCCAAGTAACCAGTAGGTAACCATTTGAGAATTAAAACCTATCTTACAGAATATTCCAACATTATTTAGCTGTATTTTTATAACTCAGGTGGATTATGCTATTTACCCATTAATGTCCTTTATCTATCAAGGTATAGTCAAAATACAGGATTTAATATATAGGATTGTTCACTATGTGTAAATTTATAAGTATATAACTAAAAAGAGAAAAAACATTAGGTATCATGGAAAAAGCAACTGCAGGAAGGAGCTACCACCTGTAAGATTGAATGAACAAAGGGAAAAGAGTAGAATTATTAAAACTTAGAACCTTGGAGAGGGGTGCCTGCAGAGCTGAAACTCAGCCCTCTATGTGGAGCAACTTACTTTTTTGCTGGTATTGGTGCTCTGCAACTTAGAGGAGAGGTTGTGCATAGCTACAAACAGAGACCTCTGAGCAGAGGGCACCTACTAGCTGGAGCTAATGTCTTTGATGATGGCATAATGCACCTGTTTCTGCAAGTGACAACTGGATTCAACTGCTGTGATGAAACAAACTGCTGTTGCTAAGGTGCAGTATTGCTAGTGATGCTCATGGGAACTTTAAGCCTAAAAGAAGCCCATAGGAAGAAGACGGGATGGATCTCTCTTCCTCCTCCAGCACTGCAGTCTCCTACAAGCAATCCCTACTGCTAAAGCCTAACAGAGAGTCAGCTGGCACAGTAAAAATGTGGAGTTTGGTGCTAAGAAAAACATACCATAACTACTGGTATATGGCATTAGGAGATAATCAACTGATGCATAGGACAGAGCATACACCCTTTCAGTGAATCCTCCCAGAAAACCTGCTGACTTTTTGCAAGCACCTTACTTGCCCCTCTTCTAAATATGTTACCTATGGTATAAGGAAGAAAATAGAAAGTCTATTTAAGGTACCTGGTTTTATACGTGACCTCAAAGCAACAGTGTCCACCTTTAAAGTGAGTCCATCTTCCTCTTACAAAATAAACTGCAATGGCTCAGTAACAATTGTTGACCTAAAATTGTAGGAGCTGTTTTCACATATATTTGGAATCTGGGCATTGTTCAATAATCAAAGTGATCAGAAGTCTGACTGATAATTTATTTTTATTTTTATTTTTATTTTATATATATATATATATATATATATATATATATATATATATATATATATTTTTTTTTTTTTTTTAATTAAATTTATTGGGGTGACAATTGTTAGTAAAATTACATAGATTTCAGGTGTACAATTCTGTATTACATCATCTATAAATCCCATTGTGTGTTCATCACCCAGAGTCAGTTCTCCTTCTATCACCATATATTCGATCCCCCTTACCCTCATCTCCCACCCCCCACCCACAGCCCCCCTTACCCTCTGGCAACCACTAAACTATTGTCTGTGTCTATGAGTTTCTGTTTCTCATTTGTTTGTCTTGTTCTTTTGTTGTTTTTGGTTTATATACCACATATCAGTGAAATCACATGGTTCTCCGCTTTTTCTGTCTGACTTGTTTCGCTCAGCATTACTCTCTCAAGATCCATCCATGTTGTCACAAATGTTCCTATATCATCTTTTCTTACTGCCGAATAGTATTCCATTGTGTATATATACCACAACTTCTTTATCCATTCATCTATCGAAGGACATTTTGGTTGTTTCCATGTCTTGGCCACCGTAAACAAAGCTGCAATGAACATTGGAGCACACGTGTCTTTATCTCTAAATGTTTTCAGATTTTTTGGGTAGATACCCAGGAGAGGGATTGCTGGGTCATATGGTAATTCTATTCGTAATTCTTTGAGGAACCTCCACACTGCCTTCCATAACGGCTGCACCAGTCTGCATTCCCACCAACAGTGTATGAGGGTTCCTTTTTCTCCACAGCCTCTCCAACATTTGTTATTATTTGTCTTGTTCATGATAGCCATTCTGACTGGGGTGAGGTGATATCTCATTGTGGTTTTGATTTGCATTTCTCTGATGATTAGTGATGTTGAGCATTTTTTCATATGTCTATTGGCCATTTGTATGTCCTCTTTGGAGAAATGTCTCTTCAGGTCGTCTTACAAATTGTGAATTACCAAAAAGCATTTAATTTGGGAAAGTATTGTATTAAAATTAAGCATGAAACAAGTAATTACTTCTGTCATATTTATGTCTATTAAATTGTTAGTTTGATAATACAGAGTGATAACAATCTGTGAAAGGGAGAACTAAAAACCGAACTCTTTAAAATAAGTATTTGTTTCTAGCTTGCTTAAAACAAACAGCTTCCCAATAAAGTAATTCTAATCTTATTATATCGCTTGATCTTGATACCTACATTTAGAAAGGATTCATTATATCAACAAAGATTAATGAAGTTAGAAGTGGATTTCAGAGATTATTTAAGTAGCTCTCTATAATTTTATCAACTAAGAATTTTAAAGAAAAGTGTTTCCCAGTGGTAGCACTGAGGGATAAAACAAACAAACAAACAAACAAACATTACTGGTGCATATTTATCAACGTAGAGGGTTAATAATGTTTAAAGTATTTCTTACCTATTAACATCCCAGATTTTACTCGTGGTATCCAAGGATGAAGATGCCACAAAATCACCACAGGTGTGCCACGTACAGGACCATACCGCATGGCCATGTCCTTCGAAGGTCAAAAGGCAATTGCCTTTAGACAGGTTCCATAATTTAACTGTAGTGTCACCACTTGCAGTAGCCAATTTGTTGCCACTGTTTGGAAAAACATGAAAATGTATGTGTCAAAAAAAAAATTACAATTTATTTTTTAAATGGTTGTACTCTGTGAGTAATTTGCGTGTGTGTGTTTCTGAGTTATTTTTACTTTTCATGGCTTATCCAAATGCCTGAATTTTATTATCTTAAGCCTAAACAATTATATACTTACTTGTATTGTTTAGTAATTCAAATTGATGAGAGTTGCACAATTTCTAGATTAATTCTCTTATATTCTTCTAGATGAATTCATTAAATCAGTGTGTGTGTGTGTGTGTGTGTGTGTGTGTGTGTGTGTGTATATATGTATATACATATATGTAGTATGTGTTGGGTTTAGGGCTATGTGTTAGGCCCTGCGGATGATGTAGCTTCAAATGAAGATGATTTACGAGTAGATGTAGGTTAAGTAATTTGAAAAAAACAATACAATACAAAACAGTAGGTCGGCATCACTTATATTTGTCTTAACAAACTGTTTCAAGATTACTGTTTACATGATGAAGGAAAAAAATAAATCAGAATGAGGGGGCTTTTGAACTAAATCTTGAGAGACGAAAAATTTTGAAGTGCTGGGTGGTTGAGAAAGGAAGTCATTGGATTTTCCATTTAAGTCATTAGTAGATGCTGTGGCTCTCAAGTGGTGGACACACAATCTAGTTTAAGAAATGAATGGGTATCAACGACACAAGCAGAAATAGCTGGGCTTGCTTTGGTAAAATATCAACGGCAAGAAAATTTCAGTTCCATCAACTTCACATCCTCCTGCATTTCATGATCGTTTTACCGTGTTTCCCCAAAAATAAGACCTAGCTGGACAATCAGCTCTAATGCATCTTTTGGAGCAAAAATCAATATAAGACCCAGTATTGTATTATATGAATTATATTATGTTATAATACATTATATTATATTATATAAGACCCGGTCTTATATTATAGTAAAATAAGACCGGGTCTTATATTAATTTTTGTTCCACAAGATGCATTAGAGCTGATTGTCTGGCTATAGCTCTTATTATTGGGGAAACACGGTATATGTTCTCTTAGTAACATTTCTCTCACTGAATATAATAAACTGCTTACTTCTCCTCCTTCCCTGTGTTTTTGATGGAGAACTGTGTTTCTTCTCTTTGTTTGTACAGCATCAAGTATCATGACTGACCAATTGACATGCTCAGTAAATGTTTCCAGAATAAATATTTGAATGAATGAATGAAATTATGCTGTAAGTGAAGAAGAAAATGTGCCCATTATTGCTAAGAGAGGAAATAGCAGGATCAAGACAAATGTTTTGCTTGCTTGCTTTTTTTTTGCTTATTTTTATGCCGAGTGAATTCAATGTTTAACGTGCATAAGAGAAACAAACACTGGAGAGGGAGAATTTAAAGGTACTGCAGAAAAGGTGGATTATAGAATGAAGAAGTTTTCAGTAAGTTATAAAACGATATCTACTTTATTTTTCAAGTTAACAGAGTTGAGAAAAATTACTATATTACAGGTAGTCCTTTAGATAGATATTAAAAACTGTCCTTTTGTAGCTGTTTTCTATTTTCCCATTCAAAATTTTACTTTCTAATATTAAAGACCAAATGCAATTTTCTATAAATATCCAAATAAACATAGAAATAAAAAATAATTTAACTGTGCCTCTTTCTCAAATCTTTCTGATAGGCTAGCATGCTATAATAGACATTAGTCTTGCTCTAGGATAAGAATTGCTGTGGTATATTTCTGCCTGTGGCTGAAATACACTTTCCTATAACTTTTACATACTTCTCTCTTGCTTTAAAACTATGTGACAAGACAAATAAAAATCACAATAGAAATAACTACAACTGGAATACAGCAGTTGTAATACCCTTTAAAAGTGCCACAAACTGATACTTAGTCAACAATAGACATAAACAATATTCTCATAAGTTTGCTCACATGTATGAACTCAACCAAATCCAAAATATACAGAATATGAATTTCTAAATTTCTTTGAAATGTTTTCATTTTTAAAAAGCATAATTTGAAATACGGATAACTCTACGCTTTTGGTTCACAGGAAAATAACAACATCTTTGAGGGGTGAGAGTAAGAAAAAATGGTGAACTAAGATTCAAAAGATGCTCTAGTTCATGAAAAAGTCATGGTTTCCCTCAGCTCCACAGATAGGAGAAGACAACCCCTCAAAAAGAGCAAAAGCGGGTCCATGTTCTTAATATATGGACTACATCATTCTAATTAATGTAGGCTCTCAGCATTCCAGAGATAAAAGTCAACCAAACATGAGCTTACAAAAAAAAAAAACGTACCAAACAATGAGAAAAAGAAAGCCATGACTGAGAGTGAGCTGATTAAATTAACAAAGACTTACGTCATGAAGGACCCTAGTTGTTGTAACTATAAGGTACAACATATAAATATGAATGAAATGTATAAAGAAATAATGAAATAAAAATTATCAAACAACACAGTATTATGAAATGAATCAGATCTGAAAAAAATAGAGCATTTAGAAATTTCAAAAAATAACATTTTTTTTTTGAAATTAACAAACCAGTGGATAAGTAAAATAGCAGAGTAGACATAGCAAAAGACAGTAAATAAATTAGAAGATAAATGTGAAAAGACTATTAGAGTATAAATAGACCAGGAAATAAAAAAATGTCTTAGTCTGCTTGGTCTGCTATAACAAAATACAATAGACTGGTGTCTTAAACAACAAAAATGTATTTTTCACAGTTCTGGAGGCTGGAAAGTCCAACATCAAGGTGTTGGTCAATTTGGTTCATGGTAAGGGCCCTCTTCCTGGCTTGCAGATGGTTGTCTTCTTTCTGTGTTCTTACATATCAGAAAGAGAGGAAGCTCTGGTGTGTATTCCTCTTTTTATAAGGACAAAAATCTCATCATGGGGTTCCATTGTCATGTCCTCATTTAAACCTAAATATCTCCCAAAGCTCCCACTTCCTTATAGCATCATATCAGGAGTTATGGCTACACAATACAAAAATTTTTTGGGGGTGGGGGGATACAGACATTCAGTCCATAACAGTAAATAAGTTAATGATAGAAAAAAAAAAAAAATATATATATATATATATATATATATATATATATATTTCATTTTTTTCCTTATCAAAACCTCAGAAGAGAATGGTATAAAGGGACACATACAAACTCAAAGAATTAAAGGTTGAGAATTTACAGAAACTAGAAAATTCAAGACTTAGAACCATAGATTCAGGAAGAAAACTGTATACCAAGGAGGATAAACAGTGTAAACAAAAATAAATCTTAGATAAATTTTCATCAACTTCAGAGCACCATGGGCAACAATAATTATAATGAGAAGAATAAGGAAAAGAGGAAAAAATTAGAAGCAAAGGTGATTTATTTACACAGTGCTTAATATGTGATAGAACCCAACTAAGTACATTCCATATATTTAATCCTTACAACCATCCTATAGGATGGGCACCATCATTATCTTCAAATCATTTGAACAACATCAGCGAGCTAGCAAGTGGAAGATTCTGAATTTCTTCAAGGAGCTAAGAGAAAATAATGTTACTCTAGATCTATCAAACATCTTTCTCAAAACACAGGCAAATAAAAATTGCTTCCACTAAATAAAGCAGTTCTCCCCTATAGGAACTACCACGTATATTTCAGAGAAAAATTTTAAAATCCTAGAAGGAAGATCTGAAATGAAGGAATGGTGAGCAAAGACTCTGGCAAACATGCCAATATATTCAAATATGTGTGTACATAAATAGTGCTTGAAAAAATAAAAATAAAAAACAACAACGATAATATTGACAATAATGTTCCTGTGTTGTTCAGAAGAGAAGGTAAATATACTGATACGTTTTAAACTTTGTTAAGTCTGGATAGTAAAATGTCAAGGGTAACCATTACAAGAACAGGAATAAAGTATATACCTTCTAGATCTGTATAAGTAAAAATAAATGGGTAAGAAAAGCAAACAATTATAAACATCTATCCAAATTATAAACATAAATCCAAAATAAAGCAAGAAAGGAGGGGGAAAAGCACTACGATAAATGGTACACATAGAAAACAAACAAAAGAAAAAAGACACTAGAAAAAATTTCAAACATAATAATACTAATAAATACAAAAGAACTAAATTGTAAGTTAAAAGACAAAAATTTTTCAGTTTGGCTAAAAAGGAAACAATTCAGCAATATGTTGTTTACATGAGGCACATAAAAACTCCTAAAAACACACAAAGATTGAAAGTATAAGAGATGAAAATAGATACCTAGCTAAAGAAAATAAAAATAAAGATGAGGTAGATATATTAACGTCAGACAAAAAAGACATCAGGGCAAAATGTGTTATTAGGGATAAAAAGAGTTCCTATATAAAGATAAAATGTTTCATTTCTAGAAAGGGTTAAAAACTAAATTATATAAAAATACTAAATGCATCTTAACTAAAAGTAACAATGTTAGAACCATAAAAACAAAAATGACCAACCTATTGTCAACGTGAAAGATTTACACACCTCTCTCAATTTATTTTTCTAATTAAAAATATAAATAAAGATATGGAATATTTAAGGAATTAAAATTACATATTTTAATGGCCATTTATAAAATCCTTTATCAAATAATGAGGGCTACACATTATTCTGAAGCATATATGGAACACTTATGAAAACAGAAAATAAGCTATAAAGCAAGTCTTAACAAATTTAACATAATTTTATATTTTCTCATTGGAAGTCAATTGGCATAAATGACCAACAAAATTATATGTTTTTAAAACCTATATATATGTGTTCATTTTAAAACGCAGTTTTAAATAACCTACATATCCAAGGAGAAATAATAGTGGATGTTTGCAAATATTAAACCTGAATGAAAAAACAACATATCAAAACTATGAAGTAAAATAAAAATAGTATTTTGAAAACACCTTAGATTTTTTTTCACCTCCTTATAATGAAAAAAAGACAGCCTCAAAATTGTTCTGCTAAGCATGAGATTTTAAGTTTAGAAAAAAATATACTATAAACTATAATGGAAGATCAATAAAGCTCAGAGTTGTGCTTGAAGAAACTAATAAAATAAATAAATCTTGGCGAAGGCTGAAAAAAAGATACAAAGAGTTCCTTCAAAATGATAATCTATTAAGCCAGATACTGAGGGGATTTTACGAAAGTACAAAGTAGTGTCATTCTTTCCTATTTTTTTTTTTCTGTTTGGGAATTACATTTATTTTTCATAAAAATGTTATATCAATATGATTTTTTTGCAGATTATGAACAAATACATTATGTCAAATTTGTTTGGGTCAAGCAAACTTATGCATTGCAAATAGTAAGCAATATATGGATCAATTATATTTAGAAATACTTTATATTTCCTGTAATTGTTTTATTCCATATTTTGCATGTTCTTTATGCAAATTATTGACATTTTTCAGACTTTAGCAGATAACTACAGAACTATTAGAGTTTGTTACTGTTGAAAATGACCACAGTTTTGAGAACTAAATATATTACAAGTTCCACATTGACACTAATTACTTGTTTTTAAGAAATGTGCTAAAGTGTTTCATGAGAGGGATGGAACAGATTCAAGGCCTCTTGTTTCACAAAATAGGAAGTGGAAAGTACAGAAGCAAGAACATTTGGTTGCCTTCTCATTCTGCTCGGCTAGGCAACCCATGTGACCTTGGATAGGCCCTTTAACATATACATTTAACATCTCTTAACTTCATTATCTTTATTTGAAAATATGGATAAGTTCTGCTCAATATAACATAAAATGTTGAAGATCAAATAAGAGAATTCTTCAAACAGCACATTTTAATTCTAGGCACTACTCCAACTTAAGATTATTTTATAAAAAGATTGTCTTGTGATCTCTAGGTCATTTTTTATATGGAATTGATGATTCGTATTTCCATAAATAGTGGAGTAAAATCATTACTGCCATTAGATTGCAGTTTCAACTATCTGTGACTATTCAACAGGACTATCTGAATTTATAAAGGGACCATCAGTCACAATGTCCTCAGTTACCATAGAAAGTGTAATGTGTTATATAGCAGAATAACATATAACCAAAGTCTAGTTAAATTAAATATTTCACTCACTTTCTTTGCATAGGTAAAAATACAATTTTCATTTCACTGAGCTCATAAATTATATTAGAAAAGCTCACATTTAGAATTAAGACACATTTGAGATACATTTAGCGTGCCCATTTTTTTAGTCCCCCACACTTTAAAAGTTGAAAGAAAAATGGCTGAAAATGCTCTTATACAAGTTATTGTAAACCCTTGGCCTTTGATATAGAGGGGCCGGCTGCATGTCATACATAATTTGGGTTGCATATATAAACAAGTTATGTATAGCAAGGTATCTTGGTAGAGAGGAAAGAAAACATAGAATTACAAAAGTACTAATTCTTTTTATTCTGTTTAATCCTTTGCATTTATGTAATCGGGCTGTAGATGCAGAAAAAATTGGTAGGTGAGTTTATGAAACTTTATGTGGAGATCATGAGTAATGGTGTCACCCTGGAATAAGATAGCAATGCCCCTAGAATGCCTTCAAATGTTCAAGTATCAATTTGTCTTTGGGATTATTTTATTATTTAGTTTTCTTACTGCATTAACATGCTTCTGGATATTCTGTAGTTGTCAACCATATACATGTATGTATGTGATACATTACAATTGGATATTCTTGAAATACACAGCCTTGGCTAATCATGATATTTTAATATAGAATCATAGTTACTAAAATGCTGTTCTCATTCTTTTTCAAAAATAAGTTTCTATGCATAACTTAGGTCTTTGTTTAGAAAAAAATTTCAGGATATTAAATCTCAAATTTTCCCAGCTATCTCAAGACCTCTTCATGTGACAATTTCTTTTCATATTCTTTCTTTTGACCCAATGTTCTAAGAAGAGGAGAGCACAACGTGCAGGGTGCAGGCCCTGAGAAGGGCACGAATGACTTGCTCAAGAAGCTGAAAGGTCAGTGCAGTATTGCGGGCTAGGGGAGGTGGGGAATGGATGGTGGTGTGAGAGTAGTGCAGATGTGCAAATGGAGACCTGACATGTTGGAGGGGCCAGACCACTCCAGGCCTTCTTGGCAAAGGCAAGGTATTTGGAATTTAGCCTAAGTTCTGAGACATTTCGAGACTAGGAGATTCATACATCCATTTCATAATTAGTACAGATACTGTACTAGACAACTCAGTCCAGTGTCCTCCTGTGTTGATCAAACACACTGAGCATGCTCACTTCAGGACATGTGCATACTCTTCTTCTGGCACTGGGATGCTATCCACCCTGGATATTCCCATGGCTTGCTCTATGACTTCAGTTAAAGACCTTTTCTTTAACCTTACCTTAACATGAAGGACATCTCTGACAATCTCACTTAAAATATTGCATCACCACAAATTTTTTGCTTCCCACTGCTTCCCCTCACTGTGTTATTTTTATCCATATATTAAACTATATATCACTTACTTTATTTATTGTCTCTGTCAATAGAAGGTAACAGAGAGGGTTCCAAAAGAAAATGTATACACATTTTAAGAAAGGAAAAAACTATTAAAATTATGCTGCTGGTAACCACTTTGAGCTCCTCTTGTAAGTACAGAAGTCAAACGTGACTTGTGTTCATCTTTTGTTATTGGTATATATTAAGTATTACAATTTTAATACAGTTTTTTTTTCCTTTCTTACATTTTTTTGGCATCCTCCGTATATGACGGCAGGAATTATTATTTTTTATTCACTGCTGCATCCTACTTAGCATCATACTTAGCACATAGGGACTCTCAATAAATAACTATTGAATCTATAAATTAATAAATAAAATACAATTATAAATATGACACAGTTTTGTTTCTAACAGATAATTCTTCAGGGTTTATAAATACAAAGAAAAATGTAGGCAAATGGATCCTATGCCCCGTTTTACTACTGCATACTTTATTTGGATATTTATTTTCTTAAAGAAACTTGATTTCATGATATAATAAATTATTTCCTTCCGAATTTTGCCCAAGATTTTATACATATAAAACTTCAGATCACATTGGATGACATTATCAGATAGCCTCAGGAAAACAGCATATCCCCCAACCACATCATATACTTTTTGGAAAGATGAAGACCATAAATAAATTCCATGAATAAAAAACTAGCTCACATAAAATGAGTTGCAGAAATAATATATCTTCAATTCCTAGTGAAAGTCAACTGCATTGAGTCTTTAGAGCATCACAATAGGGCATTTAACAAAGAGTAAAGTTAGTGTAGCACATTCCACCATTAAGTCTGAATTATACCAGTAGCCTCCTAACTGCTCCTGCCTTTGTTCCTCTAAAATCTTTTATCACTACAGAAGCCTAAAGGATCCTGTCCTTGCTGCTCCTCTGCTCAAAATCCTCCAATGGTTTCGCAGGCCCCAGAGTAAAAACTGAAATCCAAATGATGAAATAAGAGCCCACGTGGTCCACCTGCCACCCACCTAGTTACCACTCTGATCTCTACTCCTACTGCTCTTTCCCTTCTCTCCCTCCCTCTCTAGCTACAGAAAGCCTTTGGGCTTGTTGTTCTTTCTTCCAGGAATGTTCTTTTCCAGAAAATCAATGACTGATTCCGTCCCTTTCTTTAGGACTTTACAGAAAGACACATCAAAGGAGGCCTAGCTAAAACGCAATCTCACCAGTGACTCTCCGTTTTCTTTTTTTCTTTTCAGTAGCACTTATCACTATTAATTTACTGTGTATTTTACTGATATCTCTTCTTTGTTTTCTGTTCTCCTCATGATCTCACAGTTTTGTGGACCTCTGCTTTACCCAGTTCTTTACTATTTGGTATATATCCACAGCTAATGAATGCCTTTACATTAGATTCCATACCCTGCCTGAATCTGGTTCTTACAAAAAATATACTGTTTACTAACAGTCTCAATTCTGCTATCTTGCAGAGTTTAAAATTATCATCTCTCTGGGCCTAAAATGTGAAGACACAGCTCTTGCCCCCTTTTTCGCAAAGCACCAGGAGATGTTTCATTCTCATTCAGACCAGGAGCCAGGCCTCTTTCTCAGGGCACCAGAGGCAAGAGCTGTCCATTTCCAAAGCCCGTGTGTTCACGTGGTCCATGGAGCAGGGAAGCTGCCCTTTCTTGAGAATGATTCCTTTGCCCTGTACAACAGGCCTCCTCTGTATTCCACTTGCCTTGCAAATCACCAAGTCTGCTTACATATCAAGGAAATATTTACAACCCAACCTCTTAGATAGTGTTGAGTCTCTACCCACCAGTTCTATGTTATAACTAGATTACTGTGTTTTTAAAGTTCATTGATTTATGCAATTACTCCTGAGTATCTACTACATACCAGGGATATAAAGGATATGAAAGATATAAAGCACACATATTCCTCAAATTCTTTACATGTTTTGCCTTTGGATTAAATTATAAGAATTAGAAGTTTGTATATATATTCAAAGATCACTTTTTCCACTTCTCCTTCCCCACCGTAGAATTGCTTTTACTAAGTTACCTGTGGTTTCATTCACCTGCCTGGCAATAAGAAAAGTTATAAGACACAACACTATGAAAATCTGTGTGATTGAAAGGTTGCTGTCGAGGAGATTGCTCAGTAGATTACATATTCCACAAGAGTATCATATACTTTTAAAATGGACCCAGTGGTGAAATGCCATTTAGTCCTTAATAGCTGCAGTCATTGTGTTGCTACTGAACAGCTTGAGATGAGTTGTTTTAAAGACAATGGAAATCACATAGCTGACTAGTTCTACTTCCTTCTGTTGACTGTTAAATACTTAGTCCCAAAGACAAAGCTCTCCTCTAGCACTGTTAAAAAAAATAGCATTGTGTTATGTTTTTTATTAATTAATTAATGTCCATATAACCAACTTCTAATAGAAAGGATTTAAGGTAGATTACATGCATTTTATGTATTAACTTGACAGCTAGCTTCACCTTATTTTACCTATTTTAAGTTATCCTTCACCGTAATTATCTCTTAGAAATGTGTCTTCTTATATTTGCAAGTTCCCTAAATTCCTTTGGAAAATGTATGATATAAAATATAATTTAAAACTCTCAAAATGTACTATGTGCTAGGAATAGAAAGATAATTGAAATAAACTCTGCCCTTAAGGACCTCATGGTCTAATAGGTTGTATGAATATATAACCAATTATTTTAAATATTTTCATTAGTATTTTAATACATGACATACAGGATAGAGTGATAGGACAGAGAAGGGTATAACCAATTTTCTAGGCTTGGAAGGCAGTCATGAAAGTTTTAAATAGGTGAATACATCTGAATAAAATCTATACGTATAAGCAGGTGTTAACAATGTGAACACAGAAAAGGAAAAAGGATGAATGGTCCGTGTGTGGAAAGTGTGGCATATTCAGAGAATTTAAATCATCTTGCATTCAAGAAAAGAAGAAGAATAGAAAATTAGGCTAAATAGATAAACAATCAAATAATAGAAGGCCTTTTCTACAGTCCTAACGAGTTTTAATCTATAGGCTATGAGGAGAGATTAAAGGGTTTTAAGAGGAGTTGGAAAAGTAATCGGATATTAATTTTAGGGGGATAACTCTGGGAACGTGACAAAGACCAGATTGTTGGAGAACAAACAGAAAATGTGTTAGAGAATTGACAGTGATTTCTATTATAGGCTTATACTTAATTATTGAACTTAATTATTTTGAGATCTATACTTTGTATAATTATAGTCATTTCCAGATTTTGGTAAATGATTCTCAAGGCTAAGTCTTAATCTAATGCTTGTCTTTTTCACTTAGATGAAGGATTTTTCCCAAGTCTAAATTGTAATGAGGACATGCCATTTGCTAGAGAAATGCCACCCTCAGCACTTGATATTGCTGCTTCTTTATCTTGTTTTGACCTCTGATCTGACTTTCGAAAAATCTTGAATTGTAGAATTTTTCAGTGAAATCTATGCTGACTTTCAGGAGTAAATGGTAACCAAAATATGTAGGTGTTATGCTGAGATCAAGTCTTAGGAGAAGTGATATGACAAAATATTCAAGGTCAATCCAGGTAGGATGAATATTTCATTACCTGTAACCAATTACTAAACATAGAATGAAATACTTTCTTAGCAGTCTCTTCTTTTATACTAAGAGCTGTTGTACAAAGTTTCAATAAGACAAGAAGTGTAGTGAAGATAACTGCTTTTCATGGACTGATGAAAGTTATAAGTGAAACTGGGATAATATTTTCCAAATAACCATTCTCAACACTCAGTCTGGAAAGTGTAATTAGAAACAATATTTTCCTTGCATGTTTGGGGAGGAACATTCAATCTTGGACTCAGATTTTTTTCATGACCCACATCTGCTAAAGCCACACTGTCTGAAAGCCTTACAATAAACATAAGCAGGATATTTCTGTGGTTCCAAAAGGAGTAATGCTTCTGTTTCTGGTATAATATAAGATTATTTTAAAATAATTGGCAGTATTATAACGATAATTGGGACACATTCGAAATTAGCTTGGTTAAAGTGAATTCAGGTTATCACAAAATTCTAGAATCTCAAGGCTGGAAGAGCCCTTAAATCCAGCCCTAATCTAATAATACACCACTCATTTAAATTATTTCTACTGATAGTCTACCATTTCGTTGCACATTCCTCTAATGAAAACTGCAGAAAGCCCAGTTCATTTGGTTTTGAGTAGCTCTGTTAGAAAATCTTTTATTTAGCTTACTTTCTTCTATATAAAACTTCCCCTCATTAAAGTTAGTTACAATACTTGGCATCATTCAGAATTTACATTATCCCTCTTTCACTCAGTAGCCTTCAGAGTAGAGGAGGAAAGCTATCATGTCCTAGAAATGACAATCTATTCATCTCCTTTTTTTGTTATCCAAATATCCTTCTCATGTTACTTCCACTTTAGGGGTACAAAAAGACCTAAGAATCTGTGTATCTACTCTACCTAGACTCACGACTGGTCTATTTCTATTGAACAGGGCATTTCATTATATTCCAATCTTATATCCTATCTCTTTAAATCTTGGTAATAAATATAAAATCATATGTATACCCACATATTAAAATATGAGATTCACTTTGCTTGATTTCCATTCTCTGAGGCATTACTCTTTCTTACTCTTTCACTAATTACTTCACGTGTTTCATTTTCAAATTTTCATTTCCTTTCCAAAACAGACCTATTTTTCCTAATGACCAGAGTCACAGTCAGGTTGCAGATCTTCTGATAAGATCGGTTTGTTTCAGGACAAACATAGCTGTTTCTATTATTCTGAGCTATACTGTATTTCTACCTGGGAACTCAACTGAGAATTTCAGTTTATGAAGCTGCTTTTCAGAAATCCAAACTCCATTAATTTACACCATGTTTAAAGCCAGCTGTTTACCTCTCCTGTACTTCTGTCCCTGAAAGTGTAGATAAGAGAAAGATAATGGTAACAACAGAAAGTCCTCTAATTTCCTTTCAAAGATTTTATAATCACTAAAATGCTTTGTTGGTCTGAGAGTATCATGTGTTTCACCATAAAATCAGTGGAGTACGTAGGGGAACAACAGATCTGATCTCAGCAGGCTCTCCATCACATTTCTAATAAACTCAAGAAAAACAGCACAGATCCCATCTGAATTTTCCAAGTCTTCATAGATCAGATATCCTTTACCAGGCTGTACTATTTACCAAGGATGTAACAGACATCAGAGGAGATATTAGTGTACTTCCTAACAGGGTGAGTTCTATACCTCAAGTTCAGAAGCATAAGTAAATTAGATCTGTATGCATACTAAACGTAGTACTCAATAGCTCTTAGCTATTCTGGAAATAAGGTAAACTAGAGTATTAGCAGAAGTTAGAAATCATATTGTAGTCATGTGTTTGCCATTTAAGAGCTCCGTGGCTTGTGAAACAGTTTTGCTGAAGATTAGTCTTCTCATTCATAAAAGAAAAAAATGATACCTTCCTACTCTAATTCCTTAGTGGGGATAATACTAAAGATGTTTGCCAAAATATAACCCCCAAAGCAACTGTGGACACTGAGAAGTGAAATTTGTGTGTACCTATATAATAGCCTTTAAAGGTTTGTCACTTTCATAGCGCATGCTGCTTTAAAGAAATAACTTTTTTTTTTTTTTTTAAATAATAACTCAGGGACAGCAAATGAATTTTTTTTTAGAAGGATGACTGCTCTTTTTGCCATCCTCTAGGAAGTCAACACTTTCTCCTAGAAAAAATGAAATTTTGTGAGCAGGATAAAATGTGAACCCTCACCATGTAATCACTCCGTGTAAGGACTAAATTTCTGGCTATGCAGCAGTTAGCTACAGCAGAAGCTGGAATTAGAAATTAGACGTACATCATTTGAAGATAGAAAATGAAATACTATAACATTGAAAGTTCAAGGAAATAATGGGAAGGCAGAAACAAAAAGAAAGGGGGATCTTATTTTTAAACATATTAAAAAAAGCAAAGTCATAAATAAAAAAACTAACTGGGTACAAAGAAATAGGAAGTTTAAAATACTATTGCAAGATTCAAAGTAAAGAGTGCAGAAACATAGCAGTTATAAGAAGCAGCATTAGAACCAAACAGTCCCTGATTATTATTATCAAGCACTTGGGCTATAAAGCATAGCCAAATATGCACCAACGTTAATGTACTATTCATTATATCAAATTATGCATAATTATATTATTTTTAATCACCTTTTTCCTTTAAATGCCAACAAAGGAATTCTAAGCATGTTTCATAGAGAGTTGAAGAATATGAATTTAAGTGCCAATGTAGGGTCAGATAATACCAGACTGGCTCTAACTAAAGATCTAGCTACATGAATGATGTGATTGGTAACAATGACAAAAATGTAACAGTGACAAAAGCACTTTAGAAACTGTAAAATATTACTTATTATATTCATCTCTGGCTATTGAGAGGACTGATACATTTGGCATACAAATGACATGCTTCTTCATTTTAGTTCCTATTCAAAGTTCTCATAAATAGATTTTAAAACTATATTTATATTTGGCACTATTTGAGACTCATAATGGTGTCTCATTAATATCATAAATAGGCATACATAAAATTAAGCTATTCTGCCTTTTAATTTATATTTTGTGTATATAGTTGTATTTCAAAGATAAAAATTAAACTAGTAAGAAAAATATCAATCTAAAAATTAAAGAAAACAAGTTAAAATTCAGAAATACTCTGAAGAATACATGATTTAAAAATACACCAAACAACACAAAAAATGAAATGCAAAGGTATAAATCTAACAGAATATATACAAGAGCTATAGGAGTAATACTACACAATTCTGATGAAGAAAATTAAGGATCTAAATGATTGTAAAGATATCCCATGTTCGTAGATAAGATGACTCAATATTGTCAAGATGTCAGTTCTTTCTAACTTACCTATAGATTTAATGCAACCCCAATCAATATCCCAACAAATGATTTTGTGGATATTGACAAATTGATTCTAAAGTTTATATAGAGAAGCAAAAGTCCTAGGATAGCACTTTTAAAACAATATTGATAAAACAATACTGAAGAAGAACATAGTTGGAGGACGGACACTACCCAACTAAAGACTTATGCTAAAGATACAGTAATCAAGACAGTGTGGTATTGGTGAAAGAACAGACAAATAGATCAATAGAACACGATAGAAAGCCCTGAACTAGACACCCATAAATACAGTCAACTCATCTTTGACAAAGGAATAAGGACGGTATAATGGAACAAAGGAGCTGAATCAACTAGACATCCACATACCAAAAATGAATCTTGACACAGATCTCGCAACCTTCATAAAGATTCACTCAAAATGGATCACAGACCTAAATGTAAAATGCTAAACTATAAAACACCTAGAAGATAACATATGGAAGAAAACTTAGGTGACCTTGGGTATGGTGGTGCCTTTTTAGATACAACACTAGACATGTTCCATTAGAGAAATAAAAGATTAGCTATATTTCACTAAAATTAGAAGCTTCTGCCCTGCAAAAGATAATGTCAAGAGAAGAAACAGACTGGGAAAAAAGTATTCGCAAAAGACACATCTGATGAAGGACTATTACTGAAAATATACAATGAACTCTTAAAACTCAACAATAAGAAAACAACTTTATTTTAAAATGGGCCATAGAAGATATAAAGATGCCAAATAAGCATATGAAAAGATGTTCTACATACATCATCGGGGAAATGCAAATTAAAACAACAGTGAGATACCACTACGCATCTCATTAAAATGGTCAAAATCCAGAACACTGACAACAGCAAATCCTGGAAAGGATGTGGAGCAACACAAACTCTCACGTGTTGGCAGTAGAGATGAAAAATGGTACAGCCATTTTGGAAGATAGTTTAGTGGTTTCTTACAAAACTAGACATACTGTTACCATACAATCCAGCAATCTCATTCCTTGGTATTTATTCACGGGAGTTGAAAACATGTCCACAGAAGAACTTGAATGAATGTTTAGAGCACAGAAGAAGAATGAATGTTTAGAGCACCTTTATTCAAAATTGCCAAAAAGTAGAAGCAACCAAGATGGCCTTCAGTAGTGAATGGATAAATAAACTTTGGTACCTCCAGACAATGGGATATTATTCAATGCTAAAAAGAAATGATCTATCAAGCCATGACAATACATGGAGGAACATTAAATGAATATTGTTAAGTGAAAGCAGCCAGTCTGAAAAGCCAAACTGTATGTTTCCAACTACTATATGATATTCTGCAAAAGGCAAAACTATGGAGACAATAAAAAGATCAGTGGCTGCAGGGTCTGCCAGGTGGGGAGAGATGAATAGACAGCACTAGGATGTTTAGGGCAGTGAAAATACTCGGTATGATATTACAGTAATGAATATATGTCATTAAACTTTGTCCAAACTCATAGAATGTACAAGAGTAAACCCTAAGGTACACCTTAGATTTTAGGGGATTATAATGTGTCAGTGTAGGTTAATTTTTAGTAAACAAACATATATATATAAAATTATATTTATATATAAAATTATGGTAACTGATGTAGATAATGGGAGAGGCTATGGATGTGTTGGGGCATGGGGTATGTTGGAAATCTCTGTACATCCCTCTCAATGCTGTTGTAAACTTAAATCAACTGTAAAAAAATACAGTCACTGGGAAACTAGAAATGTAATTGAATATTAACCAAATTGTAAGTGTGACTGATAACTTTCTGAGCTCTACATTTATAGAAAAAAAAAAAAAAATCACTCCATCCTCCCCAAAAATGTTGACAAACACTACAAGCTCCAAAGTTCAATATACTAAAATTTAACTAAAAGAAAAAATATACAAGTAAAATAAAATGTGACTCATATTTCATAAAAAGAGAAACATACTTGAATTATACATGGTTGAGTCACGTTGAAAATAATTCCACATGAAAAATTAATAAATAGGTAATTAACAAAAGACGTGATGCAATTTGTCTACACACAGAATAATGGTCAAGAAAATAACTGAAGAAATATAAATAGAAATAACAAATAAAAGTCATTTTAAACTATTATTCATGACTAAATCATTGCATTTTTTTGTGAAGATAATGCAAGTTGGAAAGGAAGCAATGAAATATTTTTTATTTTATTACCTACCTTTGAGATTTCTCAGTTTTACAATAGACTATTTACTAATAACTAATTAGTCTTTTGTAGCTCATACACATTTACTCACTTTTCAAATCCTGAACAATACTGATAAATAATTGAAAGTTACTGAGAAATACAGTAAGATTACTGAAAGGAAAATATCACTTACTAATATGATCTTTTTGATTTAACATGATAGTTTTTGTATTTATATTTCACATTCCTATATTCCGGGTTTCCCCTCACACAACCTTTGGACATTTAATGATGCCACTGAAGTCATTAGCTTAGAAATTTTCTAAAAAGTGTCCCTCTCACTAAACTTGCCAATATTTATAAGGCTTGAAATTGCTTAAGTGGCCTGAAGGATATCAATTTATGGCTAATGTTGGTCTGCTGAACTTGAACTGAAATTATAGCACTTTCAGGAATATAATTACAAATCAAATTAATGATCTCAGTGCATTCATGTTACAATTATTCGATCTGCATATACTACCTGGCACTCAGTAAAATTACCCCTTGACAATTTTGTGTTTTTTTTTTCAAATAATAGGGGACTTTTAATATTTTTATATTCAGATATTACATATATATATAAATTAATATAAAAATTATATATATATATATATATATATATACATGTAATTTTATATTAAGTATATGAAATACTCAACAACGCAGTAGTATTAAATTTGGGTCAAAAGTCTATATATTTCACAGATTAGAAACTTCCCACGAAAACATTTGTCATTCTGAAACTTTCAGACATGGTAGACTACTTCACATAAGTAGATGTTAAATTAAAAAAAATAATAATAAGATATATTTTAGGAAACTGTTTGTTTTTAGCACTACTCTTTTCCCTATCCTGAAAGATACTCATTTGGGAAAAAAGCATATATCTATTTTGCTGGTCAAAGAAATATCATAACCATTAGCATAAGTTTTCCTTGGTAGTTTAATATAACCACATGTCTAAATAATATTTCTGGGTTTTCTCAGAGTAATAAAATATGCAGTGTAAATCATTGGGATTTTAGGTATCATTTAGAAGATATGTCCTATACTGAAGTTATTTAGGTCGTTGCTTTATAAATAAAGTTAAAATGTTTTGTTTATTTTTAGAGGTAATTATAATTTATATTTTGGATGCAAATGCTTTGTTTTTATCTTTGCACAGTGTAATGTACTAACATTGTAATCAAAATGCAAAATTGTCCTAGAATTGGAAATAATGCTTGTGTAATTTATAATACAAAGACATTTAAGGTGTGGTCTTTTTTAAATCCTTTACAGTTCTTTATAAATATTTTATGGTGCTCTAAAATTAGTTAAGAATAAAAAGAACAAATGTTAAAGCAAAAATACAGCCTATCATTATAGGTCATTCATATAAATAGTATTTCAATACAATGAAGTGGATTTTATTTTGTTCTGTACAGACAAGAATATATAAGCATTTTCTTCTTGTAGGAGTAAGGGAAGAAATGTTTTCTTCCTAATCTCCTTTTGTAATCTAGTCTAGTGAGCATTTCACTAGAATCATTAGGAATCAATTGGCCTTATCCTCAGCATTTTTCTCTCTCTCTTGCCTAACTCTCAATCATGGCCTTTATTATTTTTTTTAAAAAATACATACTTTTTTGTTTTTCAATTACTGCTGACATACAATATTATATTACTTTCAGGTGTATAACATAGACAGTTATATAACTTACTAAGTGATCATCCTGATAAGTCTAATTCCCATTTGACACAATACATTATTATGAGAATATTATTGACTACATTCCCTATGCTGTACTTTATATCCCTGTGGCTACCTTTCTAAGTGACAATCTGTACATCTTAATCCCTTCCCCTTTTCACCCATCTAGGTATTTTCATTCATGTTGTTGCAGATGGCAATATTTCATTATTTTTTATGGCAAAGTAATATTCTATTGTATTTCTCCTTTATCCATTAGTCTATCAATGGGCACAGAGGTTTCTTCCATATCTTGGGTATTGTAAATAACACTGCAATGAACATACAAATACATATGTCTTTTCAAATTAGTGTTTTGGGTTTCTTCAGATAAATACCCAGAAGGAGAATTGCTTGGTCCTTCTTTGGCTCTTGTTAAAGTCTTCGTTTTAAAGTCCCTTTTGTCTAAGTATTGCTACCCCAGATTTACTTTTTTGTTTCCATTTTCATGAAATATCTTTTCCATCCCTTTACTCTCCGTGTGTGTGTCTTTCGATCTGAAGTGAGTCTCTTGTAGGCAGCATTTGTATAGGTCTTGTTTTCGTATCCATTCAGCAATCTGATTGTCTTCATTGGAACATTTAATCCATGTACATTAAAAGTGAATGCTTTTCTTTTACTGATTTTAGGATTCTCTTTGTCTTTAACTTTTAGCATTTTAATTATGATGTGTCTTGATGTCAGTCTTTTTGGGTTCATCTCGTTTGGGACTCTGTGCTTCCTGGACTTGTATCATTATTCTTCACATAGGTTCTCTATCCTTTGCTCTCTCTCTTCTCCTTCTGGTACCCTATGATGCGAATGTTAGTATACTTAATGTTGTATCAGCAGTGACTAAAACTATCCTCATTTTTTCGAATTTCGTTTTTCTTTTTGCTGTTCCAATTAGGTGCTTTCTGCTACCTTGTCTTCCAAATCACTGATTCAATCCTCTGTTTCATTTAATCCACTGTTGATTCCTTCTAGTGTAGTCTGCATTGCAGTTATTGTATTCTTTACTCCTGACTGGTTCTTTTTATGGTTTCTACATCCTTTTTTATGATGGCTATCTCTTTGTTGAAGTTCTCACTAAGTTCTGTGAACATCCTTATAATTAGTGTTTTGAATTCTGTACCTGGTAGAGTGCTAGCCTCCATTTTGTGTAGTTCTTTTTCTGGAGCTTTCTCCTGTTCTTTCGTTTGGGACATATCTTTGTCTCCTCATGGTGGCTGCCTCTCTCTGTTTGTCTCTGTGTATTAGGCAGATCTGTTATGTCTCTCAGTCTTGGCCTATGTAGTAGGGGAGCCTGGTGGTGCAGTCTCCCTAGTCACCTGGGCCGGGTGCTCCAGTAGTGTCCCTTGTGTGGACTGTGTGTGCACGTCTGTTGTAGTTGAGCTTTTATTGCTGTTGTGACATCAGTGGGAGAGACTGACCCTTAGGCTGATTGGCTGTGAGAACTGGCCATGACTACAATGGAGGAGCTGTTGTGAAGGTATTGACCCTACAGAGAAAGATTCACTTTAGCAGGGCTCTGGTGCCTGCCAAGTCTACCCTTTGGGTGTGTCATTTGTGGAGGTGGTTGTGTGGTACTCTGGGGTGGTCTGAAGCTGGCCACCAGGTGTGTAAATTCTGGGTTCTCTTGAGAGGAGCTCTAGTGCAGGCCAAGGTCTATTGGTGTGGCCAAGGGCAGTCACTGCTTATGTCTTGCAGGTCCATTAAGCTATAAATGATCTGCAGATAGTTGCCACTTGTGCTGGGCTTGGAGGTGCCTGGTAGAGGCTACATTGCAAACCTGGCTGCCACTAGTACCAGGCTTGGAATCATTTAGCAAGATGTATGTGGCATGCTGAGACGATTCTGCTTGTTTGGTGTTTGTGGACTCCTGAGAGATCTTAGGAAAGTCTGTAGCATGAGCTAAGACAGACTGTATGGAAAAGTCACTGGAAGTTGATCTGGCAGGCCCACAAGTTGGGTAGGGTGGCATCTTAGCGAATCAGTAGGGCTGGGTCATCCCTATTAGCTAGGTTGATGGAGACTCAGATATGGCACCCACCTGGGTATGGGGAGGGCTCAACAAAGGAACAATGGCTTCTGCCTGCACTTCTGTCTAGGAGAAAGCTGCCCCTCCAGCCCTCATCCTGCAACTAGACAATTCAGTTCCCCTCAGTATATCCCTGGTGTATTTTGAGCCACTGCCCTAGCACTGGAGCTCAGAGCGAGTAAGTCCATCAGTAAGTCCATGCATGAGACCCTTACGAGGAATGCCTGGGACTCTAGCAGCCCTCCATCTCTCTCATTCACAGCCTCTGCTGGTTTTCACAGCCAGAAGTTGTGGGGACATTCCCTGAGCCCCTGAGCTGGGGAGCTTGGTGTGGCACTGGGACCCCTTGTTCCTCAGGGGGGATCTTCACAGCTGAGATGCACCTTCAATTCTTAACCGTCCACATTCTTCCCTGCTTACCAGTTTCAATGTAGCTTCTTCTGTATGTCTTTAGTTATAGGACTTCTGTTCAGCTAAACTCAGGTGATTCTCAATAATGGTTACTCTGTACTTTAGTTTTAATTTTGATGTGGTCACGGGAGGAGGCAAGCACAGCGTTTACCTACTCCATCTTGACTGAAAGTTCTGATCATGGCTTTACTTTAAATATAATTTATTTCATGTTTAGATTTTATGGTTTATAGATCATTTGAATAAATCTTAAAATGTTTGCCTGAAGTTAACTATTTCCCTAACATATAATTCAGAGTAAATCTTCCCTTTAAATAATTTAGTAAAATTACCAATACCAATAACATATGTATATACATACATATATACATATATAAACATACATATGCATTTATATATTTATTATTTAATTTATATTTATATGTGAATATATAATAACAGAGTAAAACAATTGTAAACTATATATTACGCATAATACATGATATACAATATGCATTACATATTTATTTGTCTAAAGAACAACTAAGATTAATACAATTCTCTTGTGCTCCCTGTCCTAAAAAAAATAGGCTTAATTGAATACAATTTTAGAACTTGTTTTTAAATCTAATTTTTTATAGTGACAATCAACTTATATAACAACTCTCAAAAGTATACACAAATGGCCAAGCTGAGGATAGTTTTAAAAACTATCTGAAAGCGCTAGCATGTAACGGAGGGATAAATCAATAATATACTAACAAATGTAATTCCCAAAACAAAAGAACACAATATTTCTATTAACATCTCAAAACCAAATAATATCTAATGTCAGTCCTAAAATTTAAATAAATGCACTGAAGACATCTAAATACATGGAAAATACTTAGTTTTAAAACAGCATTCTCAACAGGAACTTTGACAAAGAATGAAAGCACTGTTAAATAACTCCCAGGGAGGGGGAAAAAAAAAAATCACAGATTATCCTGAGTTTCCCTAGTAGAAGATGTTGTGGACAGATACACAACTTGGTGGGACATAAAGAAGCACATGAAATCTTCTCGAAGGTTGCATCTCATGGAGCTTAAAATGACTGGGGAATCCCCATATTTTATTCATGCTTCAGAGAGACACACCTGAGGATAAGGCAAAGAGAACCTTGCTTCCAGGTTTGGTATCAATTAACCAGAAAACTTTATATAAGATAGAAAAATGTTTGCTTGTAAAGTTAAAAATTAAAAAGCAATGGTTGGTTGAAAGGTTAGAGATGGAAAGTTCAGGCTCATACTACCTCTGACAGGCATGATTTTGCGCTGTCTACTGAAAGTGATAATATATAATGTAAAAGCCTATTAGGCTACTCAAGAGCGTCTCAAAGCAGCATGCCCTGGGGTTAGAGAACGGACAGGGAAGATGCTGTGATGGACCAAGTTAGTACAGGCAGAAAGGACTAGTTCATTCTAGACACACAAGACATCGATAGATATAAAACAAGATGGCGATTTTTAATAAGAAATATAGCTGATAGGCTATAGTGAAATACTCAAATCTTCATATTTTCTCCCCCAACCTTGAGAGTCTAAAATAGAAACCAATGTGTGATTAAAATATTGTTTGGTGACCATGAAATTAAGACAGAAAGGGTTGGGTTGTTTTAAGATCTATGACATGTGGAAGCAATCATCCTTGCTGTACAAAGTACCTGTCACACGCCATCCCCTCCAGAAGAAGATAGGTATACTGACGGATTCTGACTTTTGGTTCTGCTATTTCCATGAAGACTTTTCTTCTGCTAACATATACCCTCTCCAGAAAAGTTACAATGAACTTGATATAGTTGTTTTACTTATATTTTTTACACTAATCTTTCCCCAAATTTCCATTAGCAGTATAACAGGAGACAATTCAAACTAAATGCTATTCTTTTTTTCTTTTTTTCTTTTTTTTAAGTTAAAAGCCGTAAGTGCAGGTCCAGAATGGCTTACAAAAGAATTTGCTTTAGCCCAATTGGTGCTTGTTGCTCTTTAACAGGATAATCTCTGTTTACATATCAAGATATTTCACAGAGATTCTCAAATATGGGGCATACTATGATAAGAGCTTTTTAATCCTTGAATAATATATCTGAATATTAAAATTTCCCAAAAGAAAAAAAATAAATTATATATGCCTTTAAATGAAAAGTACACTTCATGCTGGGTGCTTCAAAGTACAGGGTTTCTCAAAAGCTATTAATTCAATTCCATGTATATCAAATAATACCTTTATTGTGCTAACCACCAAATGTTCAATATAAATAAGATACCAACTTTTCTTTCTCTGAAGAATGTCATCATCTAGAGAAGAAACTAACAATCTAAGAAGTAATTGAAGCCTGTCACTTGAAAATATCAGCTCCCATCTTGGGATTTCAGGTTCTTACTCCATGAGAACAGATATAGGTGTAATTGACCTCTCTAAGATCAGAAAATTATAGAGGGCCTTAAATGTTACTCTAAGGAACATCATTTTTCCCCCCATAAATAACATGGTGACAGAGTGATTGCACTGGAATGTAACATAATAAAAAAAAAATGTTGTAGGATAAGAAATCAGTCAGGGCTGGACAATATGGGCTTGAAAGAGGCAGTTAGAATAGTAAGGCAGTTTGTGCCATAATCCATCAATGAGATCATGAAGTCTTAAAATAGCAAGTAGACTATTAGTATGATGACAAATATTTTTCAGTGCCACAGGATGTTGGGAATACAACAGTAAATATAATGGTTCCCAGTCCTGCTATCCCCAGAGTTCTCAATCCAGTAGAGGAAGCAGGTATTCTTAACAAATAATCTCTTCTGTGATGAATGATGATAAGGAGATATTAGGTATAAAAGCATATCTGGGAAATTGTCCTAATCTGGAAGAATCAGGGAAAGATGCTTTGAAAAGTGACTTTGAAAGCTCAGTGCTATAGACTGAATGTTTGTGTCCTCCTCCCCTGAAATTCATATGTTGGAACCATAATCCCTAAATGCGATCATATTTGAGGTGGTGCCTTTGGGAGATAACCAGGTCATGAGGGTGGAGCCCTCTCGATGATGACATTAACGCCTTTATAAGATGAGACACTGGAGACCTTCCTTCTCTACTGTCTACCATGTGAGGATACAATGAGAAGACGGCCATCAGCAAACCTGGAAGAGGGCTCTCACCAAACACGATATATACTGGCCCCTGAATTTTGGACTTACCAGCCTCCAGAATCTAATAAATAAATGTTTGTTGTTTGAGTCACCCTATCTATGGTAATTTTTTATAGCAGAACCAAAATGATTAAGACACTTAGCCCTGAAGACTGATTAAGAGTTAACTACGTTCGGGACAAGGGGAAAGGAGAGTTTGAAGAACATTCCACAGAGGAAGAACAGAATATGTAAAGGCCCTGAGGTGTTACATAAATATCATAATCAGTTTTCTGGAATTTTTTTTTATGATGCCCAAGAGTCTTTGCTGAGCAAAATAATTGGAAAGACTTAAGTATAGCTGAACTGAGAAAACTTGGGTGGAATTATCTTGCTCAGTATGTTTTCTCTTCTCTAAAATTTATGAAATGCATTATGAAGTTGTTAGAATAAAAATAAGTTGTATAAATGGGTTCACACTATTACTGTAATGATTGTTAACAAGGTCAGAGACACATGGCATGACATCAGAGCATGAACTCCAATACTGAAATTATGTGGAGGCAGAAAAGTATGTGATTCAGAAATGAGTTCTAAGGCATGTGGCATTATGACAAGAAACAAGGCCAGCCAATAACCACATCAAAGATCACGTTAGTATGGGAAAGAGCTATTTCGCTTGGGAAGGCGGGGAAAAGTAAACATTTTAATCAAATCCAATACTTTTTTTATTGATTTCTCTTTGCCAGGCATACCTTGTAGAATACTTATAATGCTTTTGACATTGAGATATTTGGCAAAAGCTATTGGATTAGTCAAGGTAAAAGCTCAGGCTCCTAGTGTAATCTCTTATATTTTATTTATCTGTGATTCATTCCTTTCTCCACAGGAAGGCTCTTTTATTGATAAAATAAATGAAATTGAGAATCCCAAAGAGAATTTGATGTCCACTCACACAAAATAGGTTTGCAAAGTGTAAGCAAGCAGCCAAGGAAAGGATTCAACTATATGAAAATTGTGGGTTTCTTCTCTTTTGCCTTTCCTTTTTTTTTCTTGTTTGTTGCAAAGTCAATACTAGTCAGATTTTCTGTCCTTTTATGTGTTAGCCAATTAGTTATTCTTGAAGTTTCAAATTACTAATAGTTATGTTCCTACATTCCAAATAGGGGTTTTGTTATTTACAAAATTAAATGTCAGTTAATGCCATTAAGGCTGTGCCTGCTTGTAGTTAGAAACCTTTACACAATGTCAAATCTATAAAGCTTTTGAAAGTAAACTCTCTACTGGGGTAGTTGGTGTTTTCTTACTTGCTTCATCACGTTAGGACGATTGTCAAAAATATCTTGACAAGCCTTCAAGTTATCTTGTTTAATATGTTCAGTAAGGTTTTGGATTAGGCTGAGATAGCTTCCCAAATGTCTCGAATAATGTCCTGGTTAATATTTAATGTAACTACAGTAGGTCTTATTGAGTTTTGTGTCAATGGAAGACATCAAATACACAGAGGAAAATAAATTTACAGACATAATAAAATAAAATTAGAATAATTCCTAACGAATCCACATCAGACCATTGTTCTTCCGTGTTAAAAATGATGGCAAAGGAAGAAACGTAAGCTACAGGCCTTGGCTCTTGCACATTTGGTTTTAGTCTGGAACTGGTATTTAGTATTCAGACTCTGAGAAGGTTGTTAGCACTCAAAGAACCTCATTCCTCAGAACCCAGTCCTTTTTGTTTTAAATCTAAGACCCAGACTAGTCAAATAAAAAGTTTCAGTGCTAAATTAGTGTGAGAGCAAGAACTAGGGTCAACCTTTTAATGAACTGCAATCACTTTTCTGAAACCTCTCACTGTGTTCATCAAAGACTCCTAGTCGTCAAATGCAATAGACATATTTATTCCATATTTTATTTCACACCTTGGCAGTATTAACCTTGTCATTTAGCCCTCTTATATGCATCCCTTCTCTGCTGGCTTCCTCATATCCATTCTGTCCTGTCTCATCTCCTGCTCCGTGGCACCTCCTTCATGGATTCTAATCTTAGTTTCTTTTACTCACTTCACCCATTCTGTTTCAATGAGTTCATCTATTCCAATTCAAACCCCATCCTAAATGTAGGACTCCCGTATAATGTATCACTCAAATTGGCACAATTTTGAGAGTGAGAGGGGAGTTCTATTAATAGTTCTATAACGATAACAGGAATAAAAGGAAACTTTTCTGAGCAAACCTCGATGCATGGTTATCTCATTTTTAAAAGGATAGAATGAAAAAAGGGTTTCAGTTATCTACCTCCTCCTGTATCCAAGCCCTTGACCCAATCATTTGGCAGTCACACCCCTCTCTCACTTTGGGCTTTGGCCAGTAAAATGAGAAGAAAATAATATTGCTCCAGTTCAGAAAATGTGCAAACTTCTGTTGATTCTCTTGCACAGTTGGGCTTGCTTGTCCTTGCACCTGAGCCTCTCCGTGAGACCACACCTAGCCTAGCCTGTTGGAGGGAGGTGAGAGTGTGCAGAGGATGAGACATGTGGAAGATTTTGAAGGAATGCCAGCTGAGCTACCTAGTTAACTTGCCCTGAAAATAGATATATGAAGGAGCCCAGCTGAGATAAGATCTTCCTAGATAAACCCAAGTTTTACTGCTGACCCACAAAATTATGAGTTGAATAAATAATTCTTATATTAAGCTGAAACTATCTGAGGTGGTTTATTGTGCAACATTATTGAGGCAGTAGATAACTCATACACTGTAAACTCTACTGAGATTCAGATTCATATACTGCATATCTTTACCTAAATCACACACAGACATTTCAATTTCAATGAACCCAAAATGAAGCCGTAAAATTTTCCATAAATGTACTCCTTAATCTATATTCCTTAATTCAGAAATCCAATTTTCCAAGTTAAAAATCTGGGACCATATTAAATTCTCACTCTTTCCCAATTCCAATAGGAGAGTTATTCCTATTGAGCGTATTTCCTAGGTATCTTTATAAGTTATTATACCTTCTCAATCAGGGCTCTTGCAAAAGAGTCAATCCCTAACGTCCTGATATACCCATTAAATGAAAAGTATTAATTTATCTCTTATATATCCAGAATTGGAGAATTGAAAAGATGTCACTCAAATAATTTTCTCTAGGGTTTAATTCTCTTGAAGAATCCAGACTGAAGAAGATTGGAAGGCCTTGTTCTTTTTATTACCATCACTATTATAATAGTGTTGTTCTTCCCTGACAGGCCTCAGCTTCTTCTGACTGGTCCTCCATAAGTTATGAATTGCTTTAGTCTTTGTCACTGCTTTTTACGTGTGAGTAAACTATATTTAAGAAAAAACAGATCTTATCTGACAAGAAGGTTAACAAAATTAAAACAATATATGTAACATATCACTAACATCTTTAATTATTTACCTGACTATGTATCAGTAACAATCCTTAAGCATGAAAACTTGTGGCCGTCATGTCACTGCCTTTATAATGTCTATTACTCTCTATGATTGACTTGGCTGAGCATTTGATACAGTCTTTGAAAGAGAGTTGGAAAAAAAAAAAAAAAGGAATAGTCGTGCCATGAGCTAGTTTACCCAATGGATGTGGCCATCGTGGACATTTACAGCAGAGCACGTTGTGGACCAAACTGACAACTCTTGACCTGAGGGCTTGATATTGTCTTTCAAGGTGTTATATTCGCTCAATTAGAATGCTTCAGTATACACGCACATTATAATGCCTTTCCGAGAAGAGAACTGTGAACTCTACCGATATTTGTAAATTTTCTAAAAACCACAGTAACTTGCCAAGGTTTCCTCTGTAATTTAATCAGGCCATCAATCAGCAAGTTTAGGTCATACAAGCTAATATTTCTTTGGAGCTTAGATACAGTTGAATGATTTTTGGTTTAACTAGAGGCAAAATGTTAGTTCCTCATGACATTTAACAGTTCTTGGAGTCATTATTTTGACAGCATCTATTTGACCTGAGAAACTTCTTGCCTACAGAAAATAGTCTTAGGGCAAAATTTGCTTATATAAAATCTCAAGAATAAAAATGACCTTAACGGTCAATTCTAATCATCTATCAAAAATAAATATGTGCTTCTGAGTAAGATGATGACATGGACCCAGGCTTCTAACTTCTTCCACCCAGAGTTTAAAGAATGACCAGGAGAAGATAAAAACAAGGAATAATATGCTCTAATCCTGAAAACTAGAAAATTTGTCATCGAATGCCCAAGAGTTCAAAGAATGTCTGCTAAATATACCACATACCAAATTAGCAGGAATAATGTACAAAGGTCGGATTTGTAGTCTCCCCTCCATAAAAGAACAGCAGCATTAGATGCATTCAGAAAAAGAGCCTGGAAACCCTACCTATATCTCCTTAGAAAAGGGAGGAAAATTTGTGAGACTTGTTGCCATAATACACAGAAGGTGACAGTGGCAAGGGGTGTTTTTTTCTGGAACAAGTGTCTTAAATATAAAAACAATACCCAGAGGGATGTCTCTCTAGATTTGAATGGGACACAAAGCCTCAGAAGCAGGCCTTTCTTTCCAGTAAAGGACTAAGAGAATCAGAAAGCTCATGAAACCTTAGGGCTTCTTTCTGAAAAGGCATATAAAATAAGTGGAAAATAAGCACACTTAGATCGATTTTCAATTGCACTATTTCTTCTGGAGCTCAGTTTGTTCCTTAAACAATAAAATCTTTGAAAAAATGCTAAAAGTCAGAAGAAGGGGACAATTTTAAAGAATCAGAGAAAATAGCTCTCTCTGAAGTCTATTCACTAACAAAGAAAGGAGAAAGACAATTAGAAAACTTTTGAATCATATTGCCAAAGGGTGTAAGATAACTCAGCCTCAAACAAACTTATTATGTATGAAGTTACAGCAAGTAGCAGTAAGGTGGGAAAAATATGAGATGAAGACAATATAATGCAGTGGGAGAGTGGGGTTTGTAAAGATGAAATACAGCATGATGAACCCCACTCAGAAAAGGTATTTGAAACTATAAATAATTTCTTTATATGTTGAATATGTATTTAGTTAACTTGAAAGAACCAGTTACATGTGTTCAAATGTTTTCTGCTAATTTGTTAAGTACCACTTATGGCTCACCCATCCATAAGTGTTTGATAAGAGGGCTGTGGGGAGCTTCTCAGGTTGGTCATGTAAGGAGTTGTCTGGACATGCACCAGCAGCTAGCTGCAAACTCAGGTAGCTCAGGATGGCTGCACTAAGAGCATCCCTTCCCAGCTGTCTCACTCCCATATCCCAAATTGAAAGAAAAATGTTGACATGAACTGTTGTACTCTGTCAAGTCTGTTGAGTATGAATCCATGACCTAATTATATGATGTAAGTGGAAACTGAGTATTTGCCTGCCATGCAATAACACAAACTGGAATCAAGTCTTGATATCTGATAGAAACATGACTGCATATAATAACAGTTCTAAGGGAGTGAAAAACTACTATTTTTATATTAGCCCAATTAGATCTCTTTGAAGGTGGGCCTCAACACTGGCAGTGGCCAATGATAGACATGGGTGTGTACTGGGGACCTGGAGAAAGAAAGAAGAGGGTAGATGACTTTGCTTCTTAGCTCTCCAGGAGAATTTGAAGAGCAACCCCAGACTGGGTTACATGTGTTGTGCTTAATTGTTTACAGATAATTCAAACAATGATAAGCACACGTCTCTGTTATGTAGCAAGAAAAAGAACATAATTATCAAATTAAAATCTGTAAGGGAGCTATAGACATAAATAAGTTATTTTATAAGTGTTAATAAGCAAAAACAATAATTCTTTAATTTTGCTCCTGAGAGAAGGGCAAAGAAATGAATTAGATTAGGTTGACACAAATAAATAATACACTTGGGAAATTACATATATGCTTAAGAGTAATGCAGATAGCCTGGTGAACACTTCTCATGCCACCCTGAAGGCTCCCTGAGACCACATCCCACCCAACTTGAGCACCATCAGAAGCTCTTTCAGGGGTGGGTGACCAGCCCCAGTCTGCACACTGCCAGAGGCAATTTCAGCAGCAAGCTGCTGACCTCAGCCTACACACACCCTGAGGCTCTGTTGGCTTCAAGCAGTCAGCCTAAGCCCAGCACCACCAGAGTTTTTTTCAGAGGCAGGTGGCTGGTTTTGGCACACAGTGCAATTTTACTTAAATACTCTCAGAAGTACACAGGACCCAGAAAGGCAGCAGCTGGCCTCAGTGGGCTGTGTCCCTTTTACTGAGTGGCCCCAGGCATGGCACTGGTGCCAAATATGAATCTGTATTGACCAGGTTAACACCACTCACCCCACTCTGGTGAATCCCTGAGACCCCACTTCACCCAACTCATGTACCAATCAAGGTTCTTTCAGCAACTAAGCCTTAAGACTAGCTAATAGGGTGCAATAAGCCACGGGGTCCCCTGTACCTTGGGCTAAGCAAACCCAGGACCTATATGGGTGAGAGCCAAACTTGGTTCACAGTGTGGCCTCTCATACCTGCCTCCAGACCCAGCAAAGGTGGATCACTTTGTAGCTTTTACCAGGTAGATACAAGCCAGTCACAGGCGGTGGCTGAACTTACCTTGCACCAGAGCTCTTCCAAAGAGGCCACAGAAACACAGTGCTTCTATAACATTGCTTAAAAGGAAATTTATAGCTTAAAATGGTACAGTACAAAAGAATAAAGATCTCAGATGACATCCTAACCTGCCACATTAAGAAAGAAGAAAAAGGGAAAACTAAATCCAAAGCAAAAAGAAGGAAATAATAAGCATTAGTGTAGAAATAAATTGAATAGTGAATTTAATATATATATATATATATATATATATATATATGGTCAACTTTAAAAGTTGGTTCTTTAACACAAGCAACAACATTGACAAAACTTTTGTTAGACTAATCTAGGGGGAAAAAGGTGAGAAGACTCTATTAAAATCAAGAATGAAAGAAAGCACATCATTACCAAATTTAAAGAATTAAAAAGGATTATAAGGAAAACTATGAACATGGAAATAATATGGCAAAAATGCAACAACAAATTAGATAACCTATAGTAAATGGACAAATTCCTGAAATTGAATTAGTAATTAAAACCTTTCAAAAAAAAAAAAAAAAAAAAGCGCAGGGCCAGGTGGCTTCTATGATTAATTCTGCCAAATCTTTATAGAAGAATTAACATTAATCCTTCTCAAAATCTTCCCCAAAAAACAAGAGGAAGGGACATTTCCCACTCATCCTGTGAACCATAATTACTCTGATTCCCAAATCAATGGCATCACAAGAAAACTACAAACCTATTATCTGTTATGAATATAGATGCAAATATTCTCAACAAAATACTAGCAAACTGTATTCAGTGACTTATTAAAAGGGTTATATACCTTGACCAACTAGCATTTATAACAGAAATGAAAAGTTGGTTTAACATACCAAAAACCAACCGATAAAATACAGAAAGAAAACTACAAGATCATTTTACTAGTTACAGAAACAGCATTTAACAATATCCAACACCTTCTCAAGATAAACACACTCAACAAATTGGAAATAGAAGAGAACTTTTCAATCTGATAAAGTCATCTACAAAATACTCACAGCTAGCATCATACTTAATGGTGAAAGACTGAACATTTTCCTGCTAAGATCAGAAATAACACAAGGATGTCTGTTCTTGTCACATCTATTCAACACTGTTCTAGAGTAACCAAACAATTAGATTAAAAACAAAAACAAAAGCAGGGTGGGGGCAGCATCCATAATTAGAAAAGGAAAATTACCTTTTCAGATAATATCATCTTGCATATAAAAAAATTAAGAAATCTAAATTATTAAAATTAATGAGGTTGTATATTGATAGATTAATATATAAAAATCAACTGTATTTCCATACCCTAGCATTGAACAATCTGATAATTAGAGTAACAAGTTCATTTATAATACATCAAAAATAATTGAATTGAATACTTAGGAATGAGTTTAACAATAGTAGCGCAAGACTGATGTATTAGGTTTCTTTTAGCTGCTGTAACAAATTACTACAAACTTGGTGGGGCACAATAACATGAATTTATTATTTTCCAATTCTGGAGGCCAGAACTCTGAAATAAGTTCCATTGAGCTGAAGTCAATATGTCAAAACAACTGGTTCCTTCTGATTTTTCTAGGAGGAGAATCCTTTTTTCACATCACATCACATCACATCATGTCACATGACTCTTAGACCCTTCTGTCTTTTTTCTCCACATCTAAAGGAGCCTTGTAATCATGATTATACTGGGTCCACCTGCATAATCCAGGATAATCTTATTTTAAGGTCAGCTGATTAGAATCTTAAACATTAGCAGTTTTAAGTCTACCTTGTTATGTAACATATTTACAGGTTCTGTAAATTGTCCTGTCTTTTCATGTTTTCTATTTTTTTTCTTTTTTGGTCATTGTTGAAAACCTGACATTTTAAAAAATATATAATGTGGACACTCTGGAAATCAGATTTTTCTCTCTCCAGGGTTTCTTCTTGCTGCTGTTTGTTGTTGGTTTAAGTGATTTTCCTAAAGTAATTCAAAGAAATTTGTGTTCTTTGTTGTGTATGGCCACAGAAGTCTGCTTGTTTAGTTTAGCAGTCAACTAAAGATTGAAAGGTAGTGATTAAATACTTTGAACCAATAAATCATCCAGTTTTTGGCGAGTGGATCTGTGTGCAAGTTGGGGCACATCTTCAATACTCTGCATGTTTGGAACCCTGCCTCAGCTCTTACTTCTACTTAACACAAGTCCTCCAGGTCAGCCAGAGGTGAGAGATTAGACCCCTCACAACTATTTCTTGGACATGCACACAGCCCTCCCAGTGCATGTATCCTTTGATATTCATAGAAATATGGCAAGCCCCCTATGGATAGTTAATTTTCCAGCTTTTCTGTTTAAGAGTTTTGGTCAACCTCTTGTTTACTCAATTGCCATTGCTGCCTCAGCAGTTGCAACTTGAAACACTTGCTCTTAATTATTTGCTACAAATGCCCTGGCAAATAGTTCATTCTGACAGAGTGAGCCCTGACTCAGGTCAAATAAAAACAAGTCCTGCAAATGAGGATTTCCAGAAAGTTCAAATAGGCACATTTTTCCAAGAATAGGATTTCCACACTTGCTCTGCCTCTCTACTTGCGGTACTCATTTTCACAGCTTCCGTGATTATAAGGCAGTTGGTTTTCAAGAGTGCTGCAGAGTGGGGGAGAGGGGGTTGGGGATGAGACAAGTTAGAATATGAAAAACCTCACTGTTCTTACTCAGATTCAGCAATTTTTCTTGAGTGAATACTCTTCGGATTGGTGCAAGGCATTAGTTAAGTTCTAGAGTTCTGAAAAATGTTGATTTGGGCATTTTTTGCCAGTATTCTGTCTGCTTTTATAGAGGAGTAGATTTTTGAAGGTTCTTATTCTACCAGTCTGGAACTGTTTCTCTTTTTAGGATGGGTTTTGTCTGAAATTTCTTCTTCTTGTGATATTATTCAGAGAAGATTTTATATTTTAGGGGTTTTCTGCCAAATGAAAGAGTAACATGAAGTTTTTTGCTCCTTTGATAAAGTGGTCTCAGCAGTAACAAGTTGTATGTGTGAATATGTATATATGTGTATATTTGTGAGGCTATTCCTATAATCACATGATACCTGCCAGGAGTATGAGAATAAGTGGTCATATTCAGGGTCTGGCATCTTCAATTCTGTTCATTTTAATTCAAGAAATAATGATCAATTCCCTATGTTTCACATGATTCGCTGCGTCCCAAGAATACAAAGATGAGTAAGTCACAGACCCTTCCCATAACACACTTACAGTATTCCTCATATTTCTTTTTCTTGATAGAAAGAGGGGGATAGACCTGGAGGCAATACTGATTTCAGAAAAAACAGATCTAGGCTAGAATCTGCCAAACACCACCACCAACGCTACTCTTACCAAGTGGTTATTCTGAGTCCATGACTGCTAATGTTTTACATAGGTTTTTCTCATGCTGTCTTCATAAAAGCCGTATGAAGTAGGTTATCCCCATTTCCAAACAAGCAACCGAGGCTCTCAGAGGTTAAATAAAATGAAAGAGCCAGTGCTCTGCCATACCCACATTTGAAAAGAAGTCTGCCTTTAGAAGGCGTTTCTTATGTACAACCAGATCCTGCCACCTGCCTGAGGAGAACCCTTGAGCAGTCTTTCCAAGTTTTGACTGAGCTGTGAGACTACAGAAAATATTTTTTTAAACACGTTTCTTATGTATTACTTTTAGAATTAGACAAAAACATATTTAAAGAAGTATGCTGTTATTTTCAATGCTTAGCCCCTTCACGTAAAAGGGACAAACATATTAAGAATTGAAGCATAACATATACCTCTTCAAAAAATATAGAGTAGGATATTATTATTTAACAGGTATATCTAAAAATATCTTGATAAAAATCTATTGAAGTTTCCACATGATGAAAGCATCTACCTCTGAAACTCAGGAAGTAGCAGAACATCACAGTCTTAGGGAAATGTTAAATCAATCTCTTCATTATGTTTTGAAATTTGAACTCCTGGCTTTAAGTTTATAGCAAATAAAAAGGTTATCCAAGATTCTGTTCTTTTAAATAACTAAATGATATACTTTCACACTATGGTTTTAGGCACTCTATAAATACACGAATAGGTAGTGTGTACAGGAAAGAGAGAGTAGGAGGGGTTTTGGAGAGGCTCATTTATTCACAATTCATAAATCAGCCTATAAGGGTAGAAGTTATGTTTAACAGGATGCTGTCAGCTCTATTTCTGCCAAAGGCAGTGAACTCAGGAAAAAAAATGCAGCACTGTGAAATTGTTTAAACTGCTAATCCCAACTGCTTTCATTTTATAGAGATATTTAGGGAGATGCATACTATTTGACATAATAAGCTGTGGTCATACAAAAGAAAATGCAATTCCAAGCATCAGAGAAATGGACATTGTATTTACATTCAAAATTATGTGCTGTCATTGAAGTTCCCTGGTATAGGTAAAGACCAAATAATATATTATTAAGTAAGTGCAACGTGAATTTTATTGATCTATTAATATTAACCTGGAGAATTATAGGCAACTTTGTGTTTTAGTTGACCAAAGCTAGTCTAAATGGACCAACAATAATAAAACATGTCTTTGGATATAGGAGGTCAACTACTACATGCCAAGCAAAATAAGTCAGATGGAAAGGACAAGAATCATGTAATTTCACTCAAATGTGTGGTATAAAAAAGAAAGCAAGAAATGAACAAATAAAACAAACAAATAAACAAAAAAAGCTCCACTGATACAGACAGCAGTATGGTGGTCACCAGAGGGGAGGGGGCGTGAGGGCAGGTTGAAGAGGGTAAAGGGGGTCAAATATATGACACTGGAAGGAGACTAAACTTTAGGTGATGAAAACACAATGCAATATACAGATGATGTATTATAGTATTGTATACTTGAAACTTGTGTAATCTTATTAACCAATGTTACCCCAATAAATTTAATAATAAACAAAACAAAATGACTATTCTAAGAGTATAATTTTTGGTGTTTCTGGTCAAAATTTTGTTCCGTCTAAAACAATCTAAAACCTGAAAAAAAAAGGAAACATACAAAATTCTTTCTTCTGTAAGAGCAGAATACAAAGAGTTAATTGGTGTAATTAAAAGAAAACAACACATATGTGTTTTTTTAAGGGCTAAGAACAGATGGATAACATATATTTTGCATTAATTATATTTGTTTTTCAATTTATAACCGTTACCGTGTTTAACATGATAAAAACTTGAGATGTGATCTTACCAATTAATGTTTCATGGATAGTTCTTCTAATGGAGACTTAACAATGGACCCTACCCTTCTAATCCCATTGTGTTTAAGGCTACTGGTTTTATAACACTATTTTACTATCTCTAAGTTCTCAAAATTCCTATCAATGAATAATAATAATAATAATAATAGGTAGCATTTATTGAGCATGTATGTGCCAGGCAATAATATTTGTGTTTTTCATATATTATAGCATTTAGCCTTCACAATCAAACTACAAAATAGCTATGAGTATTATACCCTTTTCATGAATGAGAAAACTGACTGGACTAGCAAAAGTAAACCTGGGATTCAAACATGGGCAACCTGAAGCTCTGATTCCATGTGTTATCTGTTTAGATATTTCTGTCTTGCAATGGAGTACGGTTAAGGTTCCTTCTTTTCAGTTTTGCATACTTCCGTCTTTTAATAGTGCAAAGATAGCATCACTGCATATCCTCTGCATTGCCCTGCTATTCATCACATTCACTGACTAATCAATAACTTTCAACAGCTAGTTCATCAGCCCACCAAGTAAATGCATAGGGTGTTTTGCCTTACTAAAGTGTGATCACCATCTAGTGGTAAATATGTAATAACAGCCAGTTATACAATGATTATTAATGAGTTATGACATTTCTAAAACATGTTTTGATACACAAATCCGACTAAAGAACCTACAAACTTAGATACAAACAAACCAAGTCTATGGTAAACAATATATGGCAATGATCTATTGTGTGCGTAGTGTTATTTTGAAATAACACAGCCTTTGGGAGATTGACTCTTGTGATAAGAATTTTTAAATGTCTTCAATATGCATAGTCTTCCATTTTATTTTTGAGTTATGTCACTATTGAAAATATTTTAATAAAAATAATAGCATTCAGGAAAAGAAAAAAATGTGGCTAACATTCACTAAGAATAAATACCAACTGGAAAAGTAACTAGATTTGTATAGCTATGTGAGAGCTTGGACAAAAGGGCCTTGCTCCTATTTTGATTTTAAGTATTCTAGGTATTTTTGTCTGTTTGGTTTCATGCTCTCTACTTTGCTCTATTACCTGTAAGCACATGCACACATTTCTCTTTTGACCCATCTAACGCTAGATTCTATATTCACCTGCCAGATTTTCTCAGTTCCCAGATCTTCCAAAATCCATTCTTCTTGTCAATTTCAAAACATGGGGCTTAACAGTATTTGCAAACATATGTGTCTTAAGTAGAGGTGTTAAATTTTTATCCAATCATCTTAAAGTAACTTTCAATATCTATCTATTAATGTAATTTATAATATGATGTCCTCATAATTGGATCGTTTATGTATTCCATGCTTTTCAAGTAAAATTTTTACTTGGTCATAATATTGCTTTTAAATATACAACTGAATTCTATTTTCTATATTCTTTTTAAAAGTTTTGTATCTATAATTGTGAAATGGGCCCACAGCTGTGGTGGGGGTACTACACTTGTTTGGTTTAGAATTATGTTTACACTATATTTGTAGAACCAACAATAAAGTTTCCTTTTTACTTTTCTTTTCCTCAAAAATTGCAATGAACCTAAAAATTAACTAACTTATTTTTTAGATAAAGTTTTTAAAATTCAGTCATAAAACATTTTAAGATGGGAACGTGATGTAGAAGTTTCAAAGCTCATTTTTTTCCACTGTTATTACTCTATGCTGAGTTTCTGTTTCATCTTGGTTCAGTATTGGTAATGCTTACTTTCATAGAAATCTATTATTTAATAAAAAATTCCAAACATATATATTTTTCACTCAATGTACATGTGGCCTTAATTCCTTTCCTTCTAAATTGCTAAGGTTTATATTTACACTTTCTCACTTTCATTTCTCCAGAAGTTTTTTGAGGTATCACTTATTTTATTGTAGTTCCTTGTGTTATTATTTTCTCTCTCTCAAAGAAACAAAACAAACAAAAACTTTGGATTAACATATATTTACTCTTTAATTCTAATTCATTAATTTCTGCTTTTCATGTATTCATTCTTTTGCTTTTATGTACTTCACTGACCAGTTATACTTTTAAAATTGAATTCAGAGTTCACTTAATTTCATTTTTTGTTTAATACTAAAGCATTTAAACTATGAATTTTACTCTGATTACAGTTTTGGTTACATCTCATAAGTTTGATAAGAATTTTGATTGCGATTGTCTACTAACTTCGTAATGCAAGTTTATAGTTCCTCTTTGACCTGACATTATTACTTTGCAATAATTCAGGTTTTATTATATTTTACTTACTGTTTTGTCATTTTCTTTTATTACGAATCTTTCTCACAAATTATAATGTATGTAATTTTTATTCTGCAGAATTCATTTATGCTATATTTTTGGTGTTAAGAGTTATACATTTTAAAACATCTAACTGAATGATTTCAAAGAATCTATGTGAGTATTCTCTCTTCAAAAAAGTACAAAGTTCAATACATACTATTTAATGCTCTTACTATTTTATTAATGTCTCTAATTGCATTGTGATTTTGTTTACTTGACAGAGTAAAAACTGAGAGAGATACTTTGAAATGTCGTCAGAATCTTATTGTACTTAAAAGAGCTTTTATTCGATAGAGTTCAACATCATGTTATCTGAATCCTCAAATGATAGTGATCCTCTCGGTTTACTTTCTACCTGCCCACCCTCCTTTGCCTGATATTGATATTGCTATGCCTATTGTATTTGTTTTTTATATACTGCTGGTATGGCAAATGAAACAGGAAGATAAAGACTGATTTGGATCAGTTAAGGTGTACCACTGCAATATCAGTAGGATTGATCCCCTAAGAGAAATCTGGGTTATGTCACTGTGGCAGAAGAGACAGTGGCTCCAATGTCATAGTAATCAAGAGTGCATTCAATTGGAAGCCACAGAGAACACTGAATGAGAAGCAATTACAGTTAAAACTAAAGGAAACATACAAGTTTATTTTTCTAGGTGAAGTGCACAGGACTTAGGCAGTTGTCAGTATACAGTTGTGTCTACCCAAGGCTACTTCCAAGGGAGCAGAATCAAGCTCATGACAAAGATGGGCTCTAAGGAAGACTATGACTGCATTCATTAACTAAAGATCCAACTAGATACTAAAGTATCTATCATCTTTGAATCAAATATATTTTGGTTGAATTTTTTAATGATGGATGTATATAGAGAAATAGGAAAAATTATATCTTCAAAAGTAAACTATTTTTTTAATTGACTAAATTACCTAAGCCAAAATAAAAATCTAACGTCACAAATTTGTTTCTGAAAGCATGGATTTCAACAACTTTTAAGACATATTATATATGTGTATATATTATAGGCCTATATTCTATGTATTGTATTACAGGTAGATGGTCTTCGGTGTTGATTTGAACACATTAAGCATTAATTCAATGAGGTCTGATTTATACACTATTTCAGAATTGATCTCTACCCTAAATAAAAAGAGATATTTTGTTGTTTCTGATAATCATTTTTCGTTAATTCTACAAAAAAAAATGTTTGCTATTAAATATCGCCAATTTATAAACATTTATGGTTAAATATATTTTTCCCATTATTTTTATCCCATGCACTAGAAAAAAGCAAAGTGTAGTTACATTTTACTACAGTTCTGCCAAACATAGTAATGAATGTAAATTCATAGTATGAGTGAATAATGATGTATCTCATCTCATTTTAATTTCAGTAATTGAGTGGGAAAACAGGAAGATCTATTAAAAGGAACTGTGCTGGTCAAGCACTAATGAGAAAATCTCTGAGTCACTGGCTGTCATGGTAACAGGGCATTATGGAAATCTGATTAGTATGCCCAGCAACTACTTAAGTGATAGGCTACACTTCTAATTGTGTTGTCTCTGCTTGCAAGATGGGCTTTATGTTCCTAAGAGGTGAGAGGTGGCATGGCTCTGTTTATCCATATACCGGATACAGAATGCACTACAGGTTCAAAAATTAAATTCAAACATCTAATACTAAAGATAATTATACTTTGAGGAAATTTCCAAAAATTTAAATTAAAAGAAAAATAGTTCACTCTTTTCATTAACTCACCCATTTCTAAAAAACTTAGTTTATTTTTATTTCAATCTGATTACACTGAATTCATACCAAGATAAAAATGTTTTGTTGTCTTTTAAGAGAGTTTTGTGAAAACATGAAAAACAAATCAATAAAGAGTCCTCCTAAGAACAACATTTCCCAATAGAGTGGTTTAGAAATTGCACCAGAACTGTGAGTCTCCAGGAGTAATAAGACCAGAGAATGTTAGAAAGAAGCAGATGCCAGAGTGTTTACAAATGTTAAGAGTAATGATAAACAACAGAAGACAGTCAGGATTGGGGATAGGGGTTTTCTGCCACCAGACATAATGTATCTGTGTGTTTAACAATATCTTTCCTTCTATGCCCTTGGCCTTCGGGGTATAAAAATTCAATGAATTCTGAACATTACAGAGTTCAATGCTTTCAGTTCTATTTTGTTCTCTTTAATATCTTGAGTGTCATTGAATTTTTAAATAAATTGATCACTGCCTTCCGATCCTTTATGGTAGGTAACATAATTCTAAAAGAAAAACCTGTATGATTAACAGAGGCAAAGTAAACATTAGCATGCATTATTGACTAGAAATCCATGAGCCTTGTCAGAACTTGTGAGTACAAGAAGCATTAATAACACTTGTTTGGGGAAGCTTATTACTCTTGTTGAATGCATCAGCATGTGGGCTAAGTTTTACAGGTACCAAATATCAAAATAAATCAATCTAAAGTCAATATAATGAAAGCCAAAGGAACATTTATCTACACATTTCTAAATTCAGTGGAGGGTGTGTGGTTGCAGAGAGAAAAGTGTCATCAAAAACAATAAAGTACAAAGTTTTATTTGCACAGTGTAATTCCTAGAGATCTATCATATACCATACAGAGTACAGTAAACAATAGTGTAGTCTGTGTTTTAAAAAATTGCTAAAAGGGTAGATCTTATGTAAAGTGTTTTAATGATGACGATGACAATAAACTGAGTGGCGGGAAACTTCTGGAGATGATTGAAATGCTTATGCATAGACTGTGGTGATGTTTCAAGGATGTATACCTATCTCCAAACTCATCAAGTTGTATATGTTAAACATGTACAGTTTTTGTCCATTATTCATATTTCCATTTTAAAAAGCCAGGAGAGTGGAGAAACAGAATACACAAATACATTCCCAGGAGAGATTGGGCTGGTTTCAGGGAGTTATGTGCACTGACCTGGGATGGAAGCAGCAGTTGGAAAGCCAGTCAGTGTGGCTGCATCCTGTTAGAAGCACATTGCCTTTGGGGAGCCCCACCAACTTCCAGATGTGGTCCTCACCACAGGAGACCAGGATGTCTTTTCGGGGGTGTATGGCGATGCTATACAGGGAGAGAGGAGAGAGAATTATGGGGAGACAGCAGCAAACGGTTTCACATTGTAAATAAATAAAGTGGCAGCTATTATCCCATTTCAGTAAGGAAGGACAGAGAGTTCAGAGAATGCTGGTCTGGAACTCAGAGGAACCAGGTTTTAGCATCTAGGCTATAGCTCTAACGTTAATCACTTTCTGAATGCCATCAATCAAATTAACTTCACTGGATCTCAGATTCCTCATGTGCCAAATGAGATGGCTGATTTAGGTACTTGCTTATGGCTAATTCTGTTTTAAAAGCAATAATTCTGTTTTTCTTTTTCTCTTATGGAGAAAAAGTGATACCAGTCAAAATTTGGTGTTGGGCTATTTGGAACAGTAGCCATGCTTATTATTAAGAAAATACAAATTCTTTTCAGACTGTAGTATATCTTAAATCAAGCATGATCCAGGAAAAGATCATGAATCATAACCATTACCACAGTCCTATAATAGATACTATAACTGAAACATTAAGTCCATGGCCTACTAGTATCTACACCAAGCAAAGGAGCTCAAATTCTGTGCTATTATACCACTTAAATTGGCTGCAGTCAATGCACAGTACACAGATTACAGTGATGAATTCAGGATGCATATGGCAATCCCCACTCTATAAAGGAATAGAGGGAAATGGAAAAGAAGTATGTAAATTTAATGATTAACACATTAACCAGTATTATTTCAACGGGGTTATGATCATTGTGGCTATTTAAATATTGGAGCTAAACCATACCAAAATCAAGAGTCTACAAGGTTAATGTCTGATCTTTTATCTATGGCAATGCTCTAATCTTATTTATATAGAGTTTTATCTATGCCTTAAAATGTAATTGAAGCAAATGTGCCCAGTGTTAAGCGCCTATTAAAATGCCAGCCTAATTAGCACTGAATTGCTCAGCTTCAACACAACCTTCTCAAGTGTAAGACATAATACATTTACTTGCCTATATAGTGAAGTGAAACAGAGAAGGACTCAAAAAAAAAAAAAATCACGCACTTGTTTTTCCCACAGTACATTCTATGAATGGCCTTGTTCCTTTTCTTCTGCAATAAGAACTTAAGGAAATCAATTTCCCAAAGAAATCATGGTCTCAGTCCATATCTGCATGGGTAACTCCAGAGCTTACCCAGGAGCAAAACATTTTTTTCATTGTGGATCCCTTCCATTAATAACATTTACCCCCAAAATGTTGAACTGAAAATTCATTTCCTTGCATTAGACCTGGAAAGTTTTGTAAATCTGCTGTGGTCAATCCATGTTGGAAACAAGTAAAGACTATGAGCAAGGCCTTCTTTCTTGTGAAACACTGTTTCCTTTTTCCCCAGCACTTTGCTACTCAAAACAAACACAGTAGATGGGAAATTTTTCATTTTGCAATTCATCATAATGTTGGTTTGTGACTTTCAGAAGGCCAATTCAGGAAAGGAATTTATTACAGCTCAGAATGGGTAAAGAATACATTTATAGAACTTAATTAGAAGAAAAATATGATGAGAGGTAAAAAATGTCAGACTGAAATGAATTCTATATTCAAATACACATAAGAAGGCCGACCAAATCCTTGAAGCTACTGAGTATGATGTATGTTGGCTCACAGCTTTCCTGGCAGACACATGCGCACTTGACTAGATGATAAATGACCCTCTTTACGTGAAGATAACTAAATCATTGATGTCTTTACAAATTTTGAAAGATAAGTTTCCAAAATGACTTTTGTGAGGGGAGCTATTTGCAGAAGTTAAGGAAAAAATAAAAACACAAATCCACTGGTGGCTAATCCATTTTGGAAGTGTTTTTCCAGACTCATCATCCCTTCCCATTTGGGGCCTCCTCCATCCCAACGGCAACTTCTACTTCAACTCCACAAGGACTGATCACACTCTCTGGTGTCTTTGTCCATATATTCTTTCTCTCAAACTGGCGTTTTTAAAATATATATATATATATATTTCTAATCTATAAATAACTTTTTTTTCTAATGATTCTGCAGAAGTTTTAGTCAAACACTGATATACTATTCTTCAAAGAATATATTTTACTTCACCCATGAAATTGTCTTTAAATGAACAGAAATATTTCCAGTGTGTATAGGAAGGAACTTAACGCTTTATAACAATCAGCTAGCCAAAAAATACTTGTTATTGAATTGGTCACTGGGTAAGTGCATCTGCAAAGGCTGGGTCACAGTCACAGATGAAGATCCCAGTCGAGAGCTGTAACTCCCAAGTCAGATCACTCCACGTGGGAGGTGATCAAGATGGGGAACACACGGACCAGAAATATGTCCCCAGATACTCAAGTTCAGTGCTATCATCGATTCTATAACGAGTCACTAGGGTCTGAAGTCCTGCTCCTCCATCATCATCAATGAATGGTAACGATGTCTAACATTGTTTGAAAACTTAATGTATCCCCAAATTTGTCCTAAATGCTTTTAATTTTCACAAGTGGGATGACAGCTCATGAAGGCAGGGGTTTATGTCTGGTTTGTTTGCTGTATACTTGCTGAATACTCAACCCCAGCTGTGGTTGGCACATAGTAGATAATCAACAAATGCTTGTCAAATATCTGACTGAGTGATTCACTTTGGTACTATGAGTTTTGTTTATTTTATAGCTCAGTAAACAGAGGTTGAGATATTATGTAAATTATTCAAGTTCACATTTGGTAATGGATAGAGGCTGACTTTGAATTCAGGACAGTTTGATTTTGAGGTTTATGATTTTAGCTACTTCTACTGAGTACCAATATTTCATAGCTTATTATTTATATATGTGTATTATAGATATCAATAACTATTGTTATAGAGATTGAAGATAATTATCATTACTCCCAGTAAACGCTTGAGTCATTATTAAACCCCACGTTAAAAAAACCATCTTGGAATTGTCAGGGTATATACTGGATCTGGGTACCGCGTGACCTAATAGTCTGAAAGGGGTTAGAGGATCCTGCCCTTTACAGTTAAAATGCTCTGGTGTTGTAGGAGAAAACAGGTGACAGCACCTTCCTACATTCCTGCCTATCTAAGGCTTCTGTGCCAATATAGTACACATTGCACTTGATAAGGTATTTCATTTATTCTCTTGTGCTACTATTATGAGCCTTGTAGTGTACTTCAAGTTGTCAGAGGGCATTGCCTATTTATCCACCATTTCACAGACTACTCTGTGAAAAATAAATGTAGAAGGGTATTTAATAAGCATTGATTCCATGGGCTTTTAATTCATTCAGCATTTTCCTAGTACACTCATCACTTTTAAGAGTTGAGGCCTCAACTCTTATTATTCTCCTTATTTCTGAATCAGTCTTTTGAAGAAGTTGAAGAAAAAGAAACAACTAACACTCCATAGGAGTCAGTTCTTGATCCTAAAATTGCATAGATTAACTCCTTTAATGGTCATGATATCCCTATGAGTCAGGTCTACTATTATCCCCATTTTGCAGATGATGAAACTTGGGCTCACAGAAGTTAAGTGATCAGCTCAAGGTCGCGAAGCCAGGAAGTGGCAGAGAGGGGACATGAATTTGAGTGGACTGTGTCCAGAGTCCATGTCTCTCAGCAGAGTGAGCTCAGAACCTCAGTTTCCTTTTCCTTTTTCAGACGACACAAGGAGCAGAAGCCAAGCCAAATGTCTTGTTTATATCTAGGGGATTTCTTGAGATGCACCTTGAAGTTCTGAATGAACTGATATTTTTCTCTATTGTTTTCTAATGATGTGTGATTGCCACTTGTTATTTTCTGTTAGTTAGGCACTGGCTAGGTTCAGTGTGGCAGAGGGATAGATCAAACATGATTGAAAAATAAGTACCTATGTTCTAAAGCAGAGGTTAGGAAACCTTTTCTGTCAAGGGCCAGATAGTAAATATTTTAGGCTTATGGATCATATGGTCTCCATTGTGACTACTCAAATCTGCCATTGTAGCAGGAAAGCAGCAATCGACAAAATATAAGTGAATGAGGTTGTGTTCCAATCAAACTTTATTTATAAAAGCAGGTAGCTCGTGGGCTAGATTTGGCCTCTGGCCCTGGTTTGCCTACCTCCGTTGAAAGCATTTGCATGGCATAGCGTAGACTAGTGTTTAAGAGTATGGGCTCCAGAGCAAGATATTAGTTTGAATTTTTGCTCCAGTATTCACTTGCTAGGCATCCTTGGATAAATTATTTCACCAGCCTTCATCTCAGGGCCCTCATATGAAACTTGGGTAGAATATAAACTATGAGGTATACATATACGAGGTAAATATTTTACCTCATAGGTTTATTTTGAGAACTAAATGTTAGTACATGTAAAGGACTCAGAACAGAGTTCTACACATAGAAAAACTCAGGACACATTAATTACCATAGTGCAGGCAGACAGGGTCCCAGGTCCAGTATTGAAATACTAGCCTACAACTTACTTATGAGCTGATAACACTGCACAATCTCTCAGCCTCAGTTTCCTTATTTGTGACAAGGAGGAAATAATAAAACTGATTCATAGGGGTGCAGTGAGGATAAAATAAGTTGATCTATATAAAGGTTTAGAATTATATTTGAATGTGGTCAGCTCTCTATAATATTTATCTATTATCATTTATCAATATTATTGTACTTTGTTGTAACCTGGCGCTTCAAATAGTTAGTTTCTGTAATCCATATATGCCTCTTTTAGACGTCATGCGTAGGAAGTATAGTATTTAAAATGGTAGCTATTTTGAGAGAAATGATGTTTCCATGCGGTTTTGATAAGACACTGGTGATTACTTACTGGGTTTGATTTAATGTTTAAAACCTCTGACAAAAACGTAGCCGTCATATATTATACTTTCACAAATGAACATGAGGGGGTTGTGTGGTTGTTTCTTTCATAATACAGTTTTCAGGATTGGATTCAGCGAAACCATGGGCAGTATGTGCACACTGTCTCCTATCCCTGCCTTCACATATGCAATGGGCACAAAGTGGTTGCTGTACATGAGAAAGGCGTCCACTAGGCCCTCGGTGTGCTGAAATGAAGACAGCACAGTGCCTTTCCTCAAGCTCTGTCCACAAATGGGGTCCCTCTTGTAACCACAGAATGGCTTTCATTCTCAGAGATGTCTTCCCGAAGTTCTAATTAATAAGAATAATGAGCTCTTACTTAATATCTTCTTGGCACCTGCTCTAAGTGCCACGAAGTCATTTTGCTTTCAACTTTGAATATAAGCATTGTGCTTCCCTTTAACTTACTATTAATTATAATTACAAGACTCGAAGATAAAGGCTCTGTCACCTCATCCCCAAGTTAATAAGCCTGTGACGAGGGTGAAAATAGTACAGGAAAACATCTCAAGGATTCAAAAAAGGAAAATGTGGGTGAATGCTCATCCTGTTTCTTAATCAAGTCATGTCCTGATGAAATATCTATAAAATGTTTTGTTAAACAATATTGCAGGCATGTTACATAAAATATTATATTCTAGCAGGGCTTTTTCTCTCTTTTATAATAGGGCACATTCCCTATAATAGACCATCTGATATATACTTCAAAAGCTCTCCTCTCTAATTGAAATTGTTCTTTCCAGTAGTGGCATTACACAAGGATATTTTGGAGAGAATATGTGTAGGTGTATGGAGAACACTATTAATTATCAGTAAAGTTGGTGACATAAGCACCACTGTTAGGCTTTTCAAAGAGAAGAATATTAATCCAAAAAAAGATTGTCACAGAAAAGACTAATTAGATACCCCTGTCTTCACTTTAGGTTATTCAGCATTGTAAATGTTTCCTTCACTTCAGTTCGCAGGCGCTAATTATTTCCAACATAGAAGATACACGGTGGGTTGAAAATAAATCAATATCAAAGTGTGTGCCCCATGAGCATTTGGTGACTAGTTATCTACTCATCCTTAATGACAACACACACTCACACGGTACATATGCCTTTATCCAGCTTACCAGGACAAATATAAACGAGCACAAAAGACGCTACTGCCTATTGCTCAGCTAATAATTGCCTCTTATATTTGGATATGCATTGGGATTTACCAAGCCCTCTAACATACAGTATTTTTTTCCTTATTTCTACAAATGCAGTAGGCAAAAAGACAGGGAGCTTACTTGAGTGGGGGGAAACAAACAGCAACACATTAAAATAAACTAAACAAAATAAAACCCAGCTGTCAGAAAAATGTAACAAAGTGATACGGAATGATTTGGGGAGAATGTTACATTTGATAAGGTTGGTTAGGGGACTCCTTTCTGAAGATGTGACAGTCTAGTTGAGATCAGAATGCCAAGAAGGAAAAAACACCCTCGGGATGATTTAGGAACAGGTGTTTCAGGCACGGGGGGACGGCACGTGTGAAAATGCTAAGGCTGCAAGGAGCTGGTGTTTTCAAGGGACAGAAGGAAGGCCAGGGTGACTGCGGAGAGCAGGGGGACTGTGTCAAGGATGAATGAGAAGCAGTAGGAAAGGAAAGAGAAGATCAGGTAAGGCCTCATAGGCTGAACGAAGGAGACTGAAATTTACCCTAAGGTCATTGAATGTTTTTTAAGTAGGAGAATGATATATACTTGATAATTCCTTAAAAGATCTCTCTAGCTGCTCTGTGAAAAATGAGAAAATGGGGAGCCAGAGAAGAAACCAGGATATGAGCTAGGAGTATATAATAATAAGCTAAAAATAATGGCTTTTGATCCATTTAACATATAGCTCCTCATTATTAGGACAGCGGTCCCTTCAGTATGTTAACATTTTCACCATTGCCTTCAGGAAGAGTCAATTCATAGTGGTTCTCATCAATAAAGAATATTAAATAATTAAGGGTGCTTTAAAAAGTGGCAAAGCAAAATGGGGAAAAAATCATAAAAGAAACGTGTGCACAAAACTAAATAATTAGAAATCTTCTGTCAAAGAATGATATCAGGTCTCATTCATTTTCTGAAGTCAGCTAAGAAAATGTGAAAACATGAGATCTTAATACTTCGTTGGCACTTTAAATTTAAAAACTGTGATATTACAGATTTTATTCCAAGCTAAGTCCTATGTACATTGTCTGATTGTCTGGATCTTGGAAAGTAGCACTTTCCTTTCATTTTCACTAAATAAGAAGTCAGACAATTAAGTTTGTGAACTCATCCTAGAAAAAGTGCCACATACCTCTTTGCTGAATATTACTATGGACACCTTTAAAGTACTTCCCTTGGGAAGCTATGCACTTACACCAGCGCCTAGTCTACCCTTTAAAGCTATTTTGGAACTCTTTTTCTGGAATGGCCATAAGAGCTGTTATCGTATTACCCTTGATGTCCTGAATGTCATCAAAATGTCTTCCTTTCCATATTTCCTTTATCTTTGGGTAAAGAAAGACGTCATTAGGGGCCAGATCAGGTGAGTAGGGAGGGTGTTCCAATACAGTTGTTTGTTTACGGGCTAAAAACTCCCTCATAGACAGTGCTCTGTGAGCTGGTGCATTGTCGTGATGCAAGAGCCACGAATTGTTGGTGAAAAGATCAGGTTGTCTAACTTTTTCACGCAGCCTTTTCAGCACTTCCAAATAGTGAACTTGGTTAACTGTTTCTCCAGTTGGTACAAATTTATAATGAATAATCCCTGTGATATCAAAAAAGGTTAGCAACATTGTTGCAACCAGTTCGTGAACTTAATTGTCAGACCTCATAGTAGGTGGGGTAGTTTCAGTTTGTGGATGTTTAAATAATGCCCTGGAATGCAGTCATAAAGGCTAATGTCTCCTTTCTATAGTTCTAGTCCAGACTGATGTTCTGACAACCTTACATGTACAATAGATGTGGAGTGGGCAGGGGACCAAATAGGCTGTCCCCTGCCTTGCTACCTGGCTGCCAGTGCTCATCCCTGTCATCAGCAAGGAAGGAGGCAGCCGACACTGTTACCTATCTTCTGGCTCAGCTGTGGGGAGAGGCCTCAAGTGGTGACTTAGATACTCAACAGATATTGTTATTCAAAAGGCCATTTACCAAAAGAACAAATTCACACATGTTATGTAACAGCACAACAACTATCCACATTCTCAGTTTGCAGACAGCAAGCTAGACCCTTTTTACAAGATGTAAATTGTTTGGTCTTTTTCACCCCATGTAAAAGAGCAGTTCCCTACAACTTCCCAATTTATTAATTTATTCTTAAGTTAGCACTAATTTATACTTTTAAACTAAAGTTTTATTTTATAACCAAATATAATCTGTTCTCTAGAAAAAGTCTTCAGAGAGGATAAAGGCAAATTTCAGTTAATCTTAATTTAATCAACTATTTATAAAAAGGGTAATACTATTTTTACCTCTTCTATATACTAATATAAATGCTCCATTGAAATTAGGAGATTTGTATTTTTATAAGAAAAAAAATTCTTCAAATACACATACAAATGTAGATATTTTCTACCAACACTCAAATGTCATTGATGAAAAGTTATATATGCAAATACGAAGCCTAATAATCTTTTAAAATGCACCATCACCTCATCTACCAAGCTGCATATCTTTGCTTCCTGGAGAAGGGGGAGCTGCCACTTTGGTGAGTACAAAGCTGGGCCATTTCCTAATTATCTTTCAAATGAAAAGTCTTAACACCTGGGGATCAGTGGCCTTGAGCAAAAGTCATTTAACTTAATTATGTTTCTGTTTCCTCACCTTAAAAAAAAAAAAAAAAAAAAGTGATATAATTTATCCTGTATCCTTTAGTTCCTTCTTGTTTTATTTACTCAAAAAAAGAAAAAAGAAGAAAAGACAAAAAAAAACTTAGGAGCAGTTAGTCTTAACCTGAACAATATCATTTCTATTTTCTACAGAAGTTGTTGAACTTTCTAATATATGAAAGACCATTTTAAGATACAGAGTCAACTAAATGAACTTATAAACTCCAAAGATTGGGGAAGGCAGGCCCCATTATTTTGGTAAATGGAATGAGGAAGATTAAAAAAAAAATAGGTTAACTACTCCAGATTTATGAAAATATCTCGTGGAACCTTCCTGCTACCTTAGCAGCTGAACATTTTATGCTACATAGTTTTATACCGATTGAGCTTCATGTTATGAAATCACTGTAGTTCTTTACGGTTTAACAAGTTTGAAAGTTGCATTACACATTTATGTTCTTAAGAAACCCATTTCAATAATAAAGTTTATTTGGTTATTTCATGTTTCAGCAATTTACAAGATTCTGTGTAGTTATGAATATAAAAATTTTCCATTTCCACATCTCCTTAGTATATTAGTTATACAGCGTAGATGCTTTTTAACCTGAAGTCAAACTTCCCCATGGTAAGAACTCTATCGTAAAAACCTCTTTCCAGGAGTATATTTAGAAATATAGCAACTGGAAGTGTTACTACATTAAGACATGGAACTGAGGTAAATTTACATGTTGAAATATAGTACAGAATTCTGGTCTGAACTTGGTCCAATTTATTAGAAACCATGAAGTCGATGTGATGATTACGATGATGTTTAACTACCAATGACTACTTTTGGTACCTAACTGGTAAATCAATTACAAATTCAAAATTAATTATAAATTCAGTCCTTTCTACAAGTAAGTTTTGGCATTTAAGATATACATCTGTATCTATAGAGATAAAGATACGTAATTTATCGTGTTATATAAATCTTTTTGAGTCTTAATTTCTATATTAAAAACGTGCTAAGACCGAATGAGTTTACATCATCATGCCGCGATTGTGTCAGAAGCCATGTGGTAGGACTGATGGAGATGAGAAAAGGGAACTAATCTCTGAATCTGGCACTCACTGTATGTAGCTGATAATTTCAGAGAGGAGACGCTGGAGAGCTGCAATGGGTGAGTCTCAGCAATCAGTAATTGATGGAGTAAAATGAAGGGGACAGAAATAAGAACTGAGATTATAAAAAACATCTCAATAAAGATATTTAAAAAAAAGTTGAAGTCAGGGTTGGAAACCAGATGTATACAGCGAGATGAACGAATACAATGAGAATTGTAAGGTTAAGTGGTGGAATTGGGTGGCCAATTGGACCAAGGTGAAAACCGATAAACATGTAAGATGGTAGGACATAAATCTTAATGAAGTGGACAGAAATGTGTCCAAACAATGACAGATTAAGAAAAGCAAGGAACAGACATGAGATGGGTTTTTATAATTTGCCATGCAGTAAGATGTTGCTTCATCAGTCTTTTATTATCATGCATTTTTCTTTCTGCATCATAAATGCTGATGTATTCCTTTTCTACTCCATAGGAAAGAAACAAAAATGAAGAAGTGTGTACTGACTCACTGTTTTATTCCCAACCACCCACTTTGGTTAAGAAAAGGAGGCCAAGAAAGCAATCCAAGTAGCAACCTGCTACAATCTCAGGTAAGCATGGGGGTTTGTTTTTACCCAGCCCAATATTACAATCAGAACTGGAGCAACTGCACATACATTTAATTCCATGTTTTATTATCTGCTCTGAGTTCTGCCAAATGTAGTGGGAGAAATGAAAGACATGCATCATTCCCAATACTTTCCAGCACACAGCTTAATCTACCCTCCTTTTATAAATAACTCAAATTATTATACTTTCCTGTATTGCAGCATTTAACATCTGCAGCACAGACCCTTCCCAAAATTAACCAAGGCTTCCCCAATACCATATGGCTCTGCCTCCAGTTACTCTTTGCCTGTGTGCCTGTGTGCATGTGTGTGTGTGTGCGTGCATTCATGTGTTGTTTGTTTTAACATTTCATTGTCCTTAGCAAGGAGAGAGAATCTCACTTCAAGGACAACCAGGAAAGGTGGCAAGGGTTTGCTACAGGGTCTATCAACCCCTCAGCCTGCTTGCTTAAATTCCCTGTGTCTTCTTTTCCTCTCTTTGCTTCACTTATGAGGGTATGAGAATGCATACTAAGAATCTATGGCTCGTGCACTCTGCTTTATTGTTTCTCAATATAAGGTGTCAGTGACCTGCCATGTTTCGTCTGATTTGCTAACTTCGTTTTATTTTGACTCTACTTGATATCCTTCCATCCTCTTATACAACAGATAAGCAGTTCCCCCAGCCCTCTCTCACACCTTTATCACTATTGCTAGTGCATTAAACAATGTACAAACTGTAGGGGGGGAAAAAAGAATGATGTGGACAGATAATCATGGGAAACACTTCTTTAGTTCATTGTGGGTAAACAGGCACTGACAATTCTGAAAACAAGGTTGCAAATATATTAATAAAAATCATTCTTATTCTAGAACATTTTTTGCCAATATGAAATTATTTTCTTATAACCTAAATACATTATTAGTTTGATAAAGATAGAAAGGATTTCAGATAGCATGATGTTTTTTTGTTTTGTTTTGTTTTGTTTTTGCTAAACAATCACAACAAAAGTTTAAACAATAGCGCTTTTGTTACCCAAAGTTTCTGTGGGCCTGGCACTGGAAAAGATACCTCAGCCTCAGTTTCCTCTTCTGTAAAATAGAGATAATAACTGTCTTTAGCTCATGTGGGAGATTAAATGAGATAATTCAAAAAGAGTGCTAAGTGTAATATCTGGTATTTAACAAAGTTTACCTATGCCAATTATTATTTTAAATAATTTTTGACAGTTTTTTCTCACATAGCTGATATTTCGTGGCAGGCAGAATTGTCTCCCCAAGATGTCCATGCCCACAGCCCTGGATCTGTGAATATGCTTAAAGAAAAGTATCCTGGAGGGTGGATCTAATCTAATCACAAAAACAAAAGCAGGAAAAATGAGGCAGAAGTGTAAATCAGAGAGACTCAAAGCATGAGAAGATTCGAAAGTGGAGTACAGGGGAGGCGGCATGAGTTATGGAATAGAGAGGACCTCTTGAAGATGAGAACTGCCTGCCCTGACAGTCCACAGGAAACAGGAACCTGACTGTCAGGGCAGGAAGTTCTCATCTTCTAGAGGTCAGGACTGAGGTTCCTGTTTCCTTGCTGACTATCAGGGCAGGCAGTTCTCATCTTCTAGAGGTCTCTGTCCATCATCTGAATGAGCCTGTACGCAGATCCTGCCTCAGAGACTCCAGACAAGAACCCAGACCTACAGATGCTTTGATTTTAGCCCAGGGCTAAAGCAGACAACTGAACCGAGTCTGCCCAGATTTCTGACCTACAGAATTGTGAGGTAAGAAATTTATGTTTGTTTGCGTCACTAAATTCATGGTAATTTGTTATAGCAACAATAGAAAACTAATAGAGTCTTACAGTGAGTAACAAAGGAAATTTAATTTAATTCGAAACATATATAGTCTATTTCATGGAATATGAAATTATAGTTTCTAATATTTTAAATCTAATATAATGGAGTCTCATGGGATTAGGTCAGTTGTTTCCAATAAAAAATCCATTACTATCTTATTTATAATTATATTATTTGTGTCAAATTACTGAAACAAGTCTAGATGGAACTAACGGGTTTTATACCATGTGTTGATTTTCTTAATGATATTTTTATCAGTCTTGAAACACACAAGAACATTGTAATTAAGTCAGGAAAACTGTAGGCAAAGAAAGGTATGTAAAATAAACTACTTGAATTTTCTCCTCAATGAAATGTTAAATTTTGGCAGGTAATTTCATCAGAGATATATACATATACATGTATATAATATTGTGTTATATTATTTACATATTATTTTATCCTGTACATATTATTATATATGTATTTATATGTTCTAAATCTTGTTTCCAAATAGTTCAACTGGTTGTATCAGATTATTGGACAAATAATTATCTGTGGTAAGCTCTTTTCCTAAAAACTAGACAAGAAACCGGTTTTAAAACAGGAACTTTCAACCTTTTCTAAACCACACCATTTTTAAAATATTTATGATAGTTTATGTATTTTAACTTATGAAATATAATTAAGACACATGAATCTACCTCACTTAAATCATATGAATAATCACTAGGTTATGCCATGTGTAGCTTTCTTTCCCCCAAATAACTGTTGATTACTCTTATTAAGAAGAAAATATATGGTTCCAATAGAAACATATATAATTAGAAATAATTACTAAAACTTTTTTTTTTTTACTTTTGTTTTTCAACATTGATAAAAGTAAAAATATCCATAAGAATAAACTGGGTATTTCTATATAGTTGTAACTTTCCAGTAATATTTTACATTTATTTCTCCTCTGAAATTTGTTTAGTTCTATATAATATAGGAAAACAAAATCAGCTTTTGAGACCACTGTTATTTTCTCTACCATCAGTGTCTTTATTCAGCCTCTTTACAATGTAACTTTGTAGTACGTTTCCTGACTCTGAATATTGACCTTACTGTGTGAACTGCACTAACCAAGGAGATGTTAGTAAACATGGCACCATCAAGAGGCTTCAAGAATGTTTGCACCATTCGGTTTTCTGTCTCTTTTGTCCTTTATCATTGTCATGAGAAGGATGTACCTGCCCTAGCCTGATGGAGCATGAGAGAAATACGTGGAGCGGTGCTAAAATGTCCTGTTTTTCCCCCATAGCAGCTCAGCTGACCCACACATGTGAGTGAGTTTAGTCAAGACAAGAACCACCACCATCCCAGCTTAATTACAAATAAGCAGAACTGCCTAAATGGCTACTTCAGGTGCCTGAGCATTACATACTTATTGTTGCATATCACTGAGGGTTTATGGGGGTTTTTTTTGTTTGTTTTGTTTTGTTTTGTTTTGTTTTGTTTTTTAACACAGAATTGAGGTTAAAAAGCTAACAGATGCATTATTATACAATGCTTCGTGTTCTCTGAAATATTCCTTTTTTAGACTCAGAAGCTTTTTTTTTCACATTTTCCCCATTTACTGCTTTTGAATTAAATGTTGCTTGTTATATATGTTACTTTGAAATTATTATTAAATATTATGTTCATTATGATTAATTAGGTCCATAAAAATAAAATATTAACAATTTTAAAACTTTTCTGTTTAATATAATATGCATTTTTTTATGACAGTTTGCATGAGAGAAAGTGTTTAAGCTATTGTATAACTCACAGCATTTTGAGTCATACTCATTGGACATGAGCCAGAGTGACTGCCCACTTAGATATATACCATGTTATACATGCGTTGTGAAAAACATTTATTTCCTGAGTCACTCTCCACTGTCACTTACAGTTTGGGGCATCACCCTGTGTTTTCAATATTTCTGTAGTACTATGTATGCAAAATTATTTTATTATCCTATGACAACCAAATCAATTTCAAAAAGTTGTATCACATATAGATGACTAAAATTAATTTAAAAAAATATTTGCTATTTATGACATCACTTCCTTCCATTGGTAAAGACAACAAAAACTTGAATACTCAAAAATAATTTAAAAATTAATTTGTTTTTTAGAGCCTCAATTTTATCCACAATCATTTAGCATTTATTGACTATTTACTCTGATTTTAAGATTTCACTAATCAATAAAACAAGGAGAACATAAAATATCTTTTCTGTGTTTCTGTACTTTTGGATTTATAATCTGAGGCATTTAATTTAGGCTTCTGAAAACTAATGAATACTGTGAATATTACATAAAGTGATGTATTTTTCAAATTTCATTTTCTTTGACCTAATAATCTTTCACCTGCTAGAAATTTCAAACCATTTTGCTGTAAGAACTGGCAGGCTTGTTAGAAATCAGGGATGACTAAAATCACTGTTTATATTCCTTCTATCAATTATAATTCCTCTTGATCAATAACGATAATGTCTCTGTAATTTCTGTTCTTTTTTCTTTTTCCCTTTATCTTTTCCATCAGATCTTTGAATGTTAATTAGGCTGAGGCAGAGCTCTTCCATTGGATATTCCTCACACTTAACTTTTCCTATCTATTAATTCAGGTTCATTTGGTCATCTTATTGAGTTGTTGGAAATGTCAGGAGAAGTAGAAAATCTTTATGCAAAATGAGTGTTCCCTGTTCTGACCCTCTGTTCTCTGACAGTCTGAAGATATGAGGACAGCAATTAGAAGGCAACTAGCTCCTTGACCTTTAGGTTTCAGCTTTCTTATTTCTAATATTACTATCACACAACATGCTTCTCTGAACTATGGACAATCTACAACTTTTATAAATGGCTCTAAATAATTAAAATTATTATAATTTTCATATTACAATTATAAAAGATGGTTAGAGGAAAGCCTCTCATAAGGCCTTGTGTTTTTTAATGAGGAATTTCCTTAAAGGTTACATCCCTGGCCTCTCTCCAGCCAGTCATTCACTCCTGAGAATGCGGGGAGAACTCATCTGATGGCTGTATGGCAACTTCAGAGTAGATTCGCAATGTTCAGGTACTTCTCGCTTTTGTCTCTTCTCTAGAAGTAAATGCACATTTTCAGCTGTTCTGTGTTGTGCTCCTGTGTGATAGGCCAACTATGGCTCAGCATTATCTGTGCTCTGATAGGTTAGCCTATTTGCAAGAGTGGAGTAGCAGAACGCCAACTGTGGCGGCATATTGAAATATCCCTCCAATTTCGCTTTTATCAGTAAAAGCTAATATTTTATCTCCATCTTTTAGAGCCCTGTGTTTAGCTCCCGATGAATTTTTGACATGATGAAGGAAAGAGGAGTGTCTATTTATTGGCTCTCTGAATTCCAAATCTTGAGAAAAAGACATGCATTAACATTTGCAAGAATAAGATAGCATGGTTGACATACTCTTGGGGCATTTTGAATTTGATTCCAGCAGTTTTAGGGAGCTCCTAATATTCCTTGTACTTTTAGGTTTGATGTTAGTTTTGCAGACTTGTAGATGGTTCTGACTAATGGGGGCCAAGTATGTGGATTAGTAACCATGGATTGTGTGGTTCTCAATGACTGGCTTCATGAAAAAATTTCTCAAACAATGTAAAACATTAAACTCTAAAAATCAGATTTTTCCTAGAAATCATTTGTAAAAAACTAAGCTTTCTTGAGCTATGTAAGAACAGGGCTTTTCCTTTCTATAATTTTCTTAAGACTTTAAAATAATGTCTCCACACATTGAACACATCACCTGGGTTAGCTGTCTGTGCATTTATTTCCTCATTTATAGAACATGAATGTTGGGAAATTAAATTTAAATTAAATTACAAAGAAAGCACTTAGATAGCATCTATCACATATTAGGTGCTCAATTAAATGTTGGTGGTTTGTTTTTTTTTCGTTATTTGCATACTTAGGAATCTATTTCAGATTTCTCAGGAAAAAAATTTTTTTTCTAATTTTAAACCACATAATAACTGGGTTTTAAACAGCTCTTCAATTTCTTTAATATCCGAATCCCTCAAACTTATGCAACAGGGATATTCTATATATGTGGGAGGGAGAAAAACTCAAAGATGGTTATCTGTTGGTGTTTTCCGTCTTTTAATGCTCACCAGAAATTTAGACTCTAATGGACAGAAATGAACAATGACCTGTTTCTTCATACCAAACTAGCCAAAGGACTACCTCTATGGATTTCCTTCTAAATTAAGTTATAGGCAAAGGCTTTAAATGATCCCAAACTATCGATCAGTACTTTGCTACCTTCATGTAACACAGAATTGTTGCTTTTCTAGTACCTCTTCTCACAATAATAATACCCTTTATTTTTGTCATAGCCAATCATGAGAAATACTGGTTTTAACAGAGGACAAAGGTCAAGAATAGTGATGAATGTTATTCTACATAAACATCTGCTAATAATCTTAAAGTCATTTAAGAATTTTTTTTGTTTGTTTCAGTTAAATCAGTTTTGCCTCTCAGCTTTCTCTAAAAATACAGAAATCTTACATGTTAACATCAGGAAAATGTTTGTCCATTCAATGGCAATTCATATGCATGAGGAGATTAACATACTACACTAGCAATTCATTTTTCAATGCACTGATGTTCCATAATACCAGTTTTAGATATTAACAAAATGATATTTTGGCAAGCAATGCAATAAACCTAATATATCCATCTCCTATTTTTAACAATTCACTTCTTAGTAAATTTATCTAAATGGCAAGATATATGCAATGGAATCGAATGCTTCTACACAGATTGTATACATTTTTTTTTTTTGGTAAAAATATAGACATATTACTTCTTATCAAATGAATCATAAAAAAGAAAAGCAAAACAAAAACAAAACAAGAAAACAAAAGATAAACACCAAAGAGTTTTGAGATTGCCAAGAAAAAATTTACTTTCAATTTATGCAAAATATGTGTACTATACACTCATACATGTATCACAATAATAAAGTTTATTCAGATTGCGTTCTCAGTCCCTTGCTTGTATGACTAATCCAATAGATGCTTCTCCATATGAAAGAATTACATTTCATAAGATTCTAAAACATTGTAAATTCAAGAAAGAAACATATTTGTAATCTTTAGGACAAAATTTTTCAAAATCCAGAATTCTTAATTCATATGTTATAGGGAGTGTTATGCTTTCATATTTCATTAGCCTTAACAAAAATGTTGTATGATGTAGACGTATTTTTATATGACTATAAAAATGAACATTAATTATAAATTTAAAAACCATGTGCTAATTATATACCCATCTCATTTTTACCATTAAAATATTCTCTGTTTCTTCTATTAAGAGAATGCAGATCTCAAAGAATGTAGAGGTTAAGTTGTTGGGTTTTTTTTCTTATAAGTATAACTTAGATTTTTGTTATATAAATATTTGTGCCACAGGCAAAAGCCCCCAAACAATAATGTACATAATTTACTATGGGGTTTAGGTCTAATAATGTATGTTTAATTTGACACAATGAATATAGCTATAATTACAGTCTACAAGAAAGAGTATTCCCTACACTTAAAAAAGGAAGTCCTCAGTTACCAAATAAGCTGCACTATATTTCATTAACTTAACAATGTAACTGTACTTAAAACCCGAACAGTAATGAAACTTTAAAAATATAGCAACAATTAAGTCAAAACTGTAAACATGAAAAGAGTAAGGCTAAGCACGAGAGTTATTGTTATAGTTAAGTGATTTTCAAAATATAAGTATTTCCATTAAAGTGAGTATTTCAGTCATTTTATGAAGAAAGAGATTTCTTTAGGAGGGAAACACACACACACACTCTTACACAGCATAATGTCTATCAGGCAAATCGGCAAGCAATTAAGCAAACCAAAAATCTAAAATGCTCGAGAAGCAACAATCTTGCCAACCTAAGTCTTACCACCTGTAAATTGCTCTTATCCTTTTACCCACAATTGTCATGCTCATGGCAATATTTTTTAGGGTGGGGTGGAACACAACAAACAGCCACTCTCTCTTTCTCTCTCTCTTAGGGCAATCAATCAGAAAACAAAAACAGCAAAATAATAATGACAGAACTCTTTTCTTTTCCACTGCAGGAATTAATAGAAATGATATACGCCTAGGCAAATTAGTTGGCAGGAATAAACTTCACCAGAGCCATAAAGTCTATTTGAGACATTAGCAAAGGGTATGTTTTCAAACTGAGAAACACTTCAGGACCTACTATGTGCTTGGGCCTCAGCACATCGTTACTCATATCTAATGACTTATTACAATTTCTGGTCCTTAGTTTCTAGTATTCTTCCACTGAACTACATTACTCGATGATTTACAAACAAGCACAGTAATACATACAATGTATTTTTCAATCTTATCGTTTGCTTCTGCTGTCTCTAAGGCTACCTAGTGACAACTTGTTGCTCCATAAGACACACCACCCTACCCCTTTCCCACTGACCAATCCTAGCCCTATTTGATACTTAGAAATCCTATCTCAAAGATTACCTCTTCCAAGAAACTTTTCTTGCTTTCCTCTAACTGGTTCTCCTCTTCCACAATTGTACCTCCAGGGTGTTTATTGTAAACATTTATGGATTTTTATCTTATTCCACTTTAAATGGATAATTTTACCTTCCCAAATTAGTTGAACAGTGATCAAACTTTTTAACATCTAGTAATATTCCAAAGTTAAACAATCACTGATTTATTTCTCACTCATCTTTTAAATAACTTATTTTCAAAAGGGAAACAATGCAAATGTTTGTCACAGACTGAAGAAAAAACATTCTATTCCAATTTGAGTAGTTCAGTGCCTCATGAACAAATACCATCAATTTCAGGCCTCTTGTCTAGCTTCAGCTAACTAAACAGGATAATATTCCTTGGATGGTTTTGTCTCAGTTGTCAAGGTAATTGCTTCAGTTCTTTTCTTCACTGGGTAATACATATCTGGCCTAAATATGGTTATTATTAAAGTTAAGTAATTAAAAATATAAATTCCTTCTCTACCTAATTTCCTATCACCATTTTAATGTGCACTCCTAATTTCCAAATACGGAGAGATTATCCAAATTTGAAACAACAAAACTATGCTTTCTTTCAAAAATGGCTGATTTAGAAGCCCTCAGGAACCCCAAGAGTCATTATAAAACTGGAATATGGAAAGCTTGCTGAGCATATTGCTTTCTCTTTAGAGGCAGTGCCAATTTAAATGTTCATTTCCTACCTCTTCTGCTTCTCTCTTCCTTTTCATTATAGGAAGAGCCTTCCCCGCCATGTTCCCCTCCTCATCTTTTTTCTATAGCTGTTAGCAGGAAGTCACAAATTTCATTTCAAAAGAGATGTTTTAAATGGTAGCTCATGAGAAAGTAGGTAATTTTCCACTATAGCATTGTACTGTAGTATAATCAACCCCTGAAATTTCACTGATGGATGACATGGTTGGATGCATGCCACATACTGTACCCATCAACTTTACTGCTATGCAACAATAATGTTACATTCTAGGTTGTGAAATATGTCCTCTTTTAAGGAAACTTACAATACATAATAAAAAAATATAGCAGTTTAGAATTGTTGGTTTTGGCTAGATACTATATGTGAGAGAGCTCACAAAATGTTTTAGAATTTTGCAACTTGATTAGTCTGCTAAGTATAAGTATCATTTATTTTAAACCACTGTTATGTCTAAGATCTTGGTAAGGAAAGTCTACTGAGATATTAGACATTTTCTTAGGAATATTTTTAAAACCAATATTTTCTTTTTATAAGAGTGGGGAAAAGATCATGAAAAATGTTTCCTCATATATATGGAGAGGAAAAGAATACATTAATAACTTCATTAAAATTCTACACTGCAAGTATTTTCTTTTTGAATCAAAGAAGAATAAGAGCAAAAGGCACAACTAATAATAAATCTGGCAACCATTCTCCATGTCTTTCTGCAAAAGTATTTCTGCAGCGCAGTATTTTAAATAGGGTGGCAGTTGAAGAATTGTGGTATCCATGGTCGATTTAAACAATCCATCTTATAGATATCACTCATTAAAATTTGTACTTTGCAGTCTCTGAGGATTGGCTCCCCCAACATTTTCCTAGACTGTCTGAATAGTAACAGTAATCACGTGACATAGTTCTACTCAATGATAAATAAGGCTAAAGTTCTTGGGAAGGACGTTCTTTCCTGTATTAAAAGGCAGGGGCCAGGAGAAAGCCCTTTGCCCTTTGACTTTATTTTTTCTTCCTGCCAGTTATGATATGATGTCTGAAGTGCAGCAACATGTTTTGTAACCATGAGGATAAAAGCAACACACTAAAGATGACAGTCCAGGGGGGGAAAAAACGGGTGGGGTGGGGGTGGAGAGGCAGATTTCATAATGGCTTTGTTAAGATAGTCCACCAGGCCTGCACTGCATGAGATAAAGAAATTCCTGGGTGTTTAAACCAATGTTAGCCATTTTGCCTCCCCTCACCGAACCTATCCTAACTGATACTCAGTTTGGCGCCTGAAAACTGCACCGCTGTAGTGTCAACACCTAAAATACCCAAGAATTTTAGGCTAAAATGTTACAAATTCTGGTAATATGTTTGTGAAACATTTGTTCATGTCCAAAACTATGCCATATACAGGCCACATACTTATCAACAGGACACATCAGTGGGCACATACTTGTGTCCCTCATATAGTTTTAAGAATTACTTTCAAGCCTAGAATGGTTGGTTATTCAATATCCACATTTCTACCACCTGCATACAGAGAATGAAGCAACACTATCAAGTAAGGTTGAAAGACACTTCTTCCAGGTTTGCCATATATTTTCAAAGTAGCTGCAGCCAACTGAATGGACTAGGCATGCCAACCCCTAGAGGTCTTCCTTCTGCAGGGAGCCGCTGCTTCTTCAGGGCCCCTGGACAGAGAGCTCTTTTCAGAGAAGCACAAACTGCTCAGAGCTCATCACTAACAGGGCCAAAAATTACAGAAATTATTTAAGGGCTATGGATATTTGTGTTATTCCTTATTGCTGTTGCAACAAATTGCCACAAACTCAGTGGCTTAAAACACCACCAATATTCTTTTAGGGTTCTGGAAGTCAGACATTTGAAATGGGTTTCACTGGGCTAAAATCAAAATGCTGCCAGGACTGGTTCCGTATGGAGGTCCATTTCCTTGCCTTCTCCAGCTTTCGGAGGGCACCTGTACTCCTTGGCTCATGATGCCTTCGTCCATCTTCAAAACCAGCAGTGTAGCATCTTCACATGATTTTCTGACTCTCACCCTTGCTTTCTTCATCACATCTCCTCAGACTCCTGCCTCCCTCTCTCTTTTGTGAACCATTGTAATTGCATTGGGCTCCCCCGGATAATCCAGAATAACCACCCCACCTGCAGATCTGTAACTTAATCCCACCTGCAAAAATCATATAAGGAACATAGTCCCAGGTTCTGGTGATTAGGACAAGGACATCTCCGGGGGGACATTATTCTGCCTGCCACTACATTCTTTTTTCACCATCAGCAAAAATGAAGATCGGAATGTTGTTGCTTAAAACGTTGCCATGAATATAACCCAATATCTTCAGCTGCAAAACAGCAACATTATACTGGCACTGTAGAGAAAAGTACATTTTAAAAATCTATAAAACATGCTGAGAGGTAGAAGTGACCTTTACATGTTTAACAGTGACCCTCATATAAAACAGATACAATTTGGCATAATTGGGATTCACTGATGATTTTCATTTAGGAAGGACATAGAAGTTATCAGGCTATAAATGATATTATTTTTGCATGTATTACAACGTAACAAAAATAACTTATTTTATTCTTAATCTAAGGCCTACACAGTAAATAGATTCAAATTTTCTCTAGTTTATCTCCCTAGCATAACACTAAACTATTATCTACTATGGTGATACTCCAGGTAGATAGGAATATTGTGTGAGCGCATAAATATCTTTCATGGTTCATTCCTCTAATATGATATTCACAAAGGAGGGCAGCCACTAAGACTGCAAGACGACAAAAGAAAAGAATTGATGGTGATGACAAGAGCAAGAAAAATTAAAATGAGGACTCTCTGATAAAGATCAAAGTATCAGGGAGATACAGAGGCTGACCCAGAGAAAATAAATATATATTGGGGGGATGGGGCGGGGGAAGGAGTTAATATCAACCTCTTCATTTCACAGAGAGAAGGCACTGTTGCGGAAATAAAAATATTAATATTCAGACAAAGGTCTCATAACAAAACACAGAGATGCTGGAAGGCATAGAGAAATTTCAAAAAGAGCAGTTGGATAGCTGTTTGCCATAATAAAGGACTTAATAAAAAGTTAATTCAGAAGCAACAGAACACCTAATATAAATGCAAAATAATAACAGGAATGCTTTGCATTCTCCATTATAATTGTTGAAAATATATATATATAAAACTTAGCAATGCTTGTCTGATTTAGACAGGCCAAGAATTTTCACTAGCCTGTATTTCTCACATGTTAAGAAAACTTTGGAAAACATTACTTTTCCCTTTGGTTATTTAATATATTCCTTGTTTGTGCTTCTATGAAGAAAATGCAAGGAGTAATTATAATAGCCGATGACTTCACAACAGTTTTTGTTCTCTCAGACATAGAAAAAGAAAAACACACCTTAAGTGTTCAGTTTGAATTTGCTCTTAGAGAAAAATAAGCACTACTAATTCTTTGTATCTACACAAATTTTTAGACATTGTTGGTCTCAGAAAACTCACAGATAATGTTATCATTTTGGTAACCCAATTTCCACTGAATTTGGCCCTCATAAAGTAATCTATTTATCAAAATACACACACAATTATTTTCAAAGCACATAGTAAAAATGGCTGTAGGTTCAACTTTGCTTTCTTTAAACCACAGAACAAATAATGGAATCTGCCAATATGCCAGCAATACTCTCTGCCATCCATTCTTACTCTGCTTCAAATGAGAAATCATAACCTTTTGATATTAAAATAACGAGCAAATAGGTTTGGGGTTGTTATTCTATAAACTCCCAATCGGTCAGTGTTTTCCCAATGGGAATATAAAATACCGACATGTCAAATTAGTATTTTATAATGTGTGGAGGGTAAAATTTGAGGGGATAAATCTCCCATTATGATAATTCTCATTAGGCAATCATAATTCCGTTAAAAGGGAAAATACTGCAGTATGCAACATAATCTTTAGGGGTGGAAAAGCATAAAAGGTGTGAGACCCAACCGGAAGAGAACCATGATATAATAGCATAGATCCTAGAAAACATGCTTGAGAGGTAAATATTACAATAATTTTTAGATTGAAAAACAATGGTTTGAGTAGTTTATGGGGTTACCACTACAAACTATTGTGAGACAAGCTAATTGTAAGGGACTGTGGTTTAACATTACTGGATTATAAAATAGAATTCTGTGTGATTTATTTGGATCTTTGCTTTTCATACAGAAAAATGATTTTCAGGCTGTAAATGGCAAAGCAAACAAGGATATAAGGGTGAAAACAACATGATACCAGAATGAGACATTTCTGGGTTCTAACACTGGCTCAACATGAGGACCCTCCAGCAAGTCATTTAATATCTCTAGGCTTTGTTTTTGTGTCTGGATAAAATTTCTTCAAGCTTGGTTTTATAAAGCACCCACTAAATTTTAGTCTATAAAATAGTCTATAAAATGAGAGAAAAAAAAACTACCCAAAATATTCTATCGTAAATCTAACAACCACCTTTAACCAGAGACCTGCAAAGCTTGGGGTGGGTGGGGGTGAGGTGGGGTGGGTATTTAAATGTCTTTTGCAACATGAAACAGTTTCCCATGAAAGAATCTAGAACCAAAAGAGGCTGGGAAGAAATTTCAATCTACCCAACCTCCTGTCCCCTAAATCAGACACAAGAATATAAACCAACTATAAAACCAATCAGTCCCCCTTCCCTTAAAAAAGCACAGTTACTGAAGGCAAACAGAATATGATGACATTTTTATATAAATAGAACTCTTTTTTACATTAGTTCAGATTCTGTGACTACTAAGTCTGAATTACTACAAGGAGGAGAAAGGCACAGCACCTGTGTAGATTTATCAGGGAGATGTATATAGAAGTAAGGGCCTTTAGATTGGGAGAGAAAGAAAAAAAGTCTGTAGTTTTTCATGTGGTCTATTGGTTGAAATTTCTCAGAAATAAGTCATGGGGATAAAAAAATCCCAGGTCAGCTCAGCAGAGGCACATTAAACAACATATGAACAACTTAAGTCCAGGAGCTGTACACACAAACACACACTCTTGCCCTCCAACAATAGGTGTGAAAATCAGGTTATCCCAAGGCACAGGGAGCAAGAGAATTTAGTTAATGCAATTTACAGACTGTTAGAAAATAGTCTGGCGGATCTCTCATCATTAGAAAGTGAATAAAGAGAAAATACTATTTGCAGTAAGAGCAACATTGGCCTAAGATATCTCCGAAATACTACAACACAAAGGTTAAACAGAGTATTAGAGATGAGAAAGGGCATCTCTGGCAGACAGAGGGGAAGAATATATTATAGGAATTGAGGTAATGTTTAGGATACCAGAAGGTATTAAAGATATGGATTCCAGGGAGAATTATTAAAATGCCACGAAGAGAGAATGATACAGTATGATGGAGGGAAGAAAAAAAAAAAGAGGCAGCATGATAATAAAGACTGGAATTCAGAGAGGACTCAGACAAAAAAAGATCATACAAAACATACATAAAACTTTCAAAACAGAATTAAAATTTGTTTTAGAGATAGTTAAAGCCCGATTTGCACTTGGGAGATAACATATCCCAGTAGCCAAGAGCACGGGCTTTGGAGCACGATTATTTCTTACTAGTTACATGGTGTTGGGCAAACTACAAAACCTGGTTATGTCTCTGTTTCCTCATCTATACAATGGAGGAAATCATAATAATATCTTCAATTAGAATTATTAGAAGGATTAAATAAATTAGTACTTGCAAAGTTTTAAAACAATACATGTTAGCTATGATTAATAATACCAAACTGGTGATGTGTCATGTGGCAAGCATGTGCACTTCTAGAATGCAGAGTAAGTTCAAAGACACAGAGGGGTGGGGGTCATGACACTTAAGATTACAACACCCTTAGAAGAAACTTGTATAATTGAGGTGAAATGAAAATCAAAGACACAAATGAAGACTTTTTTTCTGAGCTGAAAACAAACAAGCAAATAAACATAAAACAAAACAAAAATTATCACAACAAAGACAACTACAAAGAACTGCAATAACTGCCAATATTGGATAATAGGATTTATCTAACACAACAGAAATGTAACAAAGGAATACTCGGAAAATGTTTTTAAAACTAAACAGAGCTAAATTAAACCAAAAATCTAAAAGCATTCTGGCAAGGGAAAATACAAGTTACAATCAAAGACACGAAGTCATGGTTCATTTTTCAACAATAAATTTGAAGAAAATGAAGCAACAACTAAAGACTTTTGAGAGGAAAGGATTATAAATTAGACCCTTATTCTGCCAAATATCATTCACATATAAAGGTCAGAAAAAGACATCCTAAGTTACTCAACATCTCAGAAAATAGGGCATTTATAATAAACATCATGAAAAGACAGACTTGAAAATATTTGGCAGTCAACAAAATATAAATCAAAATTAAGAACTCAGGTTAGGGAATTTCAAGGTAGTGAGCCTTGAAAGAAGTAAAACAGATTGAAGTGAGTACTGAACAAAATCAAATATAGGATAAGTCAAATAATTGCTATAAACATGGATCCAAAATGAAACACAAAAATGAAATTATAATTTTTGAAAATGAATATGCACATTTTACAATAAGTAAGAAGTCACTGATAAAAGATCAATTTACAAATATTAGGCTAAGTCTAATACCTTTTTAAATGAAAAGATGAAATTTAAAAATTGTATCATTTTTATTTGATGAATGTAAAGGTAACGCCCCATGTAAATGTAAAGAATTAGAAAGAGGCTAAAGCTTCCCAATGTACTGGAGAAGAAAAAAGGCAAGGAAACACTTCAAAAAGCAGAAATTAGAAAATAAAGTCAATACTCTTTATGGATATATAAAAACAGAAAGCAAATATAACAGAAGAATGAACTTAAGGGATTTAAACAACTCATTAAGAAACAAGAATTTACAGACTAGGTGAAAAAAACCAGACACCCAACAATTTTTTTCTGCATTTTATGTATAAGAAACACAACAAAGGAATGGTAAGAAAAAAAAAAGATGAGTAAATATTTATCTGAATTCAGAAAGGAATTTCTTATATGTGTTTATTTACTGCTCTATGCCTAGATCCTCACACAGTTGACATAGGACACATTTAATAATTATTTTTATATGAAATATAAGTAAAGCATTATCCACATGAAAAGTGAACAAAATAAAGTTGATAGTACTAATTTTATACAATTAACAATTACATTAAAAAGATAAAATTGGTAACATGGGTCATTTAATACTGATAAATGATACAATCCACAATGATGATATAAAGTCACAAATAATAGATCTAGTAGCATCAAAATATATATAGCAAATCTAAAACCATTTAGGAGACTTTATTATGCATCCTTCAATCATTATGAGATGAAATAGACAAATATAGAGGCTTAAATAATGTAAATAATATAATGTCCTCAAAAAGTTTGTCATACTTTATACTCAGTATATCAAGAATACATTTTTTTTTTCAAGTATCTATGTAAACTAAAATGAGGACTTTTCAAGCATCCATGCATCCATTCTTATGGAGGCTGCCAAAAAAAATCATACAGGTGCTAACTCAGACCTTTGGGCATATCATTAAATTAATTTGTAAATTTTGATGAAATAAAACTGTTTATTAAAAATATATGTATCACAAAAAAATCACCAAAGAATAAGTAGAAACATAAATAGGTCAGTTTCTACTTTCAAAATTAGTTTCAAAAAGTGGCTCGCTCACTCATTCATTCACTCATTCATATTACAAATAATAATTGAACACCTGAGCTACCAACTGAGAATACAACGGCAAACAAGAAATAGTCCCCATCCATCTTCCAAGAAAGGAAAACAGACAGCAAACAAAGAGATGTATGATAAAATGTTGGCTAGTGATTAGTTCCACATTAGGGCTCAACATCGATGCAGTTTTATCAAGAAGGTCTTCCAAACTTCCAAACAAACATGTTTCACGTTATACACTAAATAGCCTTTCACAGAAAACAGAAAGAAATGCAAAACTACCTGATTAGAGTTGGATGTTCAGATACTATGCTATTGTAGGGCCTGCTTTAATAAAGGGCCACAAGAGTAAAAAAGCAATGTTATTCAAAGTTTCTGCACATCTTGGAACTCAATTTTATAAAGAAATTCACCACATTCATTAAAAAAGAAAAACCTTTACTAAAGCATAAGACATATCCAGTATTTTCTGAAAGCATAAATATAGAGGAGGATGAATGTACACATTTGTTCATTCATATGTACTCATTTATTCATGAAGTAGTTGTATAAAGAAGAGAGGGGTGGTGTTCTTATAAAAGGAGCCTAAAGGATTCATTTTGATCCTTGGTACCAGCTAAGTACTAGATTACCCATTGTTTTTTCACGTTTTTGAAAATCTCTTGAAAGTCTGCTTATATAAAATTTCCAAAATTGGAAATCTTTACCTCAGGGGATATTTTTTAAAAATCAGGTTTATTAAGGTATAATTTACCTACAATAAAATTTATACTTTACAAATGTACAGTTTAATGTGTTCTGAAAAATTCACACCATCCCACAGCCACAGTTTTTAAGGTGCAGCAGAACTTCTCAAAGGACATTTTAAATCATGAAATGAAATCAATTTTATAACCTGATATTTTAATTTTTTTTTTGCTTACCAAATTTGAAACTATAAATTGAAGGTAGTTCTTCGATATTTTAAAAATCCTAATTTTGTTTTTTAAACAAATTAATCTCATGACCTTCTTTCATGTTATTTAAAATTCACAAAAAAATAATAACTTAAGAAATCATGTGTCTTAGCAGAGACAAAATATGTTTTCCTTTTAAATACTCATTCCAGTTTCCTAAAGGTTAGATAATACTTGACTAATTACATATAATTAAAGAGCAGACAATAAGATGTCTGTTGTTTGAATGCATGAAATAAATGAATGAATGAATGAATGAGCCAAAATTCTCTGCTAGGTTAAGCAGCATTAAAATAATTTGGAAACCAAATCTTAACAGATGTCAGGAGACAAATAACTCTTAGTATATTCTGAGATAAAAATGCAAATCTTATTTTCCCAGAACCAGTTCTCTGCACTGCCCTGCACCCCTTCCACCAAAACAAACACACTTCTGCTACCAGGTAATTATCCAATAGCTGAAAGAACCACTTTTTTCTCAATTCTTTTTTAAAAATGCTCTAGTAGTAACAACCTACTCGATTTCCTGTTCTTATTTTTGTTTATCACCTAGAGCTGAGTCTCTTGCCCCCAGCTGCAGACTTAGTTCTATATCTGGTCAGAGACAAATAGCCTCCTTAGCCAAGCTCTGGTTTCATTTGCACAGGCAATTCCGTGTAACATTAGCCTTAACACTTGGCTCTCCTCCCGAGTTCCAGTTCTACCAAATGGGCATCCTCTCAAGTTATTGCACACTTGTGCCAGTCACTCTCTTCTTGCCCTGTGCTTTGCCTTGGTAAAGTGCCAAGGAGCGTAGTTCCTCTCCTTCCATGACCCTGACTCTCCCCCGTCTCGGTCCCCGTCTCCTTTTCACTGTGTTGCTGATTCCCATTATCACACCCGCTTCATAACTACACAAGTGTGATTCTGCATTACCGGTCTCCATACTCTCTGCTTGTTTGAACTTCTTCCAGGAGCCTGCAGTTGAGCTAACCCATGTTGTCCAGCCACCTTAGCGCAGTTTCCAGGAGGACTGGTCTTTCATGGCTTGACTTTACCCACGGCGTACCATGTCAAAGCTATAGCTCAGCAGCAGTGTCAAATAGAATAGTAAAGAAAATGTACCAATTATCAGTGTCAAATCATCTTAGTTCTCGACCACCTACCTAAAAGCCACAGCTGGGAGACTGCCCTTCCTCCTTAGTGGCTTCCTTAGTGGCATCTGCCCCTGGTTATTTTTTTGGCTGCTCAACTTCACACTATTTATCTCATGCCCTCGCCTGTGGGTGGTGAAGTGTGCAGGACTATAGAAGAAAGATGGAAGGGAAAGGAGAAGAGAAACACAAGAAGAGGGAAACTCCCAATTTGTCATGAAATAAGACCATTCACCCTCCTCACTCTTCTGAAAGACCACCACTGTCTTGCAGCCGTGACCATAATATGTGTAAAAAGCACACATTCATATACATAGTATTTAAGAGTTTTAAAAGAGGGATTGTAAGCTGGAGGGGATGAAAAAGGGAAGCAAACCCTCATCTTGTCATAGTTTACCTGCCAAAGCTAACAATTACTATGGCATGTTTAGTATAGAACCTAATAACTAGTCTTTTAGAAAACATGTACCTTAATTACAGATATTAGTAAATAAAAGAGATTTTGCATTTTCAAGAAGTATACTGAGTGACAAGCTTGAACATTTACCCTATGAAACCAGGAGAGAAGTCATTGTTTAAAACTCGGAATTATAAACATGGAATACTAATGCATGCTTTATTTATTCTTAAAAGTGTATGCATTAACTATTGCCTACTGCTCGTATCTAATAGAATCGGTATGAAAACAAAATTTCCAGAATGGTCTAGCTGCATCACTGCTTCTCTCCTGCTCTCTACGTTACTGTACACAAGCCAGGCCCAGGAAAACCAAACGGTTGCTACACAATCCTCGCAGAAGTCCTTGCTTCACCAGGGCCTCCGTCACTGTTCCAGATCAGAATGGTCTCTCTGCAAAACAAAACTCTGGCCTCAACTTTGAAATACCAGGTTGGTGCAAAAGTAATTGTGGTTTAAAAGGTTAAAAATAAAGGCAAAAACCACAATTACTTTTGCACAACCTAATATTATCACCTCCACATTTCTAACACCAGGCCAGATATTGCCTGGGTTTCTTAGGCCTGCTCTGCAACCGAAACATCTTAAATGAATATCATAATATTTAAAGCTAAATACAGTTAGTTATGTCCCATCCCAGCAATTTTTTAGCGCCAAATGAAAGGCAAAGCTCTATGTTTTCCTGCCACTTCCATCAACCGAATTTCCAATAAATTCTTTTAAATTGCCCCAAATTGGGAGAGCCCACATTCTTCCTTACCATCAGAATTCCCATTATAATATTAGAAAGCTTCACAATTCATGTAAATAACTTTTCCAATATTCCTAAACTCAAAATATTTGGATCTTTTTAATTATGATGCTATTCTCAACCCACTTGGGCAACAAAATCCTAATATTATATTCTAGTGCTCAGTTTAAACGGCTGTACTTAAAGCTATGTAAGCACCAGCACTCCGCAGTCTGATAAAAGCCTCTTACAATATCCTAGTCTCTCATGTTCTCATTTTTATAATCCATGGGGATTCTGAAGTACAGAGAATGTTGGCCTCCTGATAAATCCTTCTCTCTTGACTTATAGATCCCTAGATGGTTCCTATCCTTTCTCCCTGCATTTGGATGCCATGGTGGATGGTTTGTCATATGAACTAATCTCTCACCAGCTTCATCAATAACCATGGATCCATCCATGTAGAAAAATCCCCAGTAGGAATCAGTGCTATAGTCACTTATCTGATCTCTACAAACAGAAGTTAAATGTTGTTAAAGAAAGCATGCCCACGCACACATAAACACATGCCTGTCAGTAGCACTGAAATTCATAACACCTCCACAAATAAAAAGCCATTGTCTGGGCCCTTCGCAATTTTTAACAATCTTTTCACTTTTTCGTAGCTTCTTTTATTTCCGTATTGATAATTTTAAACTTTCACTATGCCCCTCAAGTTCCCCAACAAAACTCTTACTTTCAGCAAGAGACCCTGCTGCCTATTTCACTGAGAAAATTGAAACATTAGTTGCTTAAATTTCTCTTTCCTTGTCCTCTTCTCATCTCTTCCCACTTGTCGTCAACTACCTTAACTTTTATATAATCACTTATTTTCTCTAGTCTTGGATGGAGTATCTCTTCTCTTGTTCAGGCTGTTATACTATTAGCAGACATAGCCACGATGACCTTAGGTACTTATACTAGGTTGCACGGACGATGAGCTTACTAGGACCGGGATGGGCTCTACTTTCTCTCAACTCAAGGTACGCACCCAAGTCCAGCTTCCCATAAAACCAATGACTTCCTGCTCCAACCAGAGTGGACTGATGAATTTCTTAGACCCTCTCAGATCTCTGTTTCCCCAAGCATTTGGCTTTCCCAGAGAATTACTAATAATTTGGCATACCAAATCCAGATTACCTGATGCCAAAAACCAACGTACTCCCTTACTGACAAGGCCACAGAATTGAGGGTTTCCTCCATTAAATAACCATATGCCATATCCAACAGATGCTTTATTCCTGGTATGACTCTCTGTGGGATAATAATGAGACGAGGGGCACTTTTACATCTCTATCTTACCAAAATCAGCCATGCAAGATTTTCCTTTCTCCAATAAAGGTTCTACCATTAATCCTTGATGTTGTGAATGTTTTCCTGATTTCTTGCATAACTTGATACAGCTCTGAGGGGATCCCTGTGGCAAAGAGCCAACTCTTTGAATGTAACTCTTGACACCTCAGCTAGGATCTTAGTCACTTTTCTCTACCTGTTTCTTTAACCTCTCCTTTTCATTCTCTTTAGGCAAGCCTACATGTATGCTGGAGATTTCCAAATCTTATAAATATAAAAACAAAAGTAAAAGAGCACTACTTGGACTCTGTAATTCCCTGTAGCTACTCCTAGGCTCTCCTATTTGCCCCATTTGGGCACTTCAGGGGAAAAAGAAAAGAAAAAAAAGAAACTATCCATCTCTCATGTTGCTCACTAGCTGTCCCCCTAGCTTTTGGCTTATAGTCATGGTCCATACAGAAGCCAGAGTAATCACAAATTACATTATGTTACCTTGTTAAACATTTTTACTAGCTTTTCTTTGGAATTTAAACTCATTCTCAAGTCATGTGGTCTTTTCCCACATCTCTGAACACAACACGCTAGCCACACTGTCCTTTCCTTTTCTAGCTTCTGCCTTAGGTCCTTTTTTCATCTGTTTTTTCATGCTGCCCAAAACGTTCTTTCCCAAAAATCTTTGTCAGACTGACACCTTTTAGCATTCACAATCTCAGTTCAGTGGTCACCATCTCAACGTGGTTTTCCAGGATGTCTTCAATCTACCCTCCCTTAGAACAATACCTGTTTTATTAAGTTAAAAGAAAAAATAAGTCCATAGCTCTATAACACTTATAACCACTTCAAATTACCTCACGCGTTTATTTATTTACTTATTTCTTTGTCTCTGTGTACCCATCAATTTCTCATTCCATGATTGCAGGGATATTTTCTGTCTTGTTGATTATTGTATTTCAATTGCTCAGAATAATACTTGGCACATAGTAGGTGCTCATTTTAACATTGCTTTTCCTCATAAGAATAGCCTCACTCATAACTAGCTCAGTTATGCCCCCTTGAGCAAATTAATCCATGATTTTACAACTGCTGCAGGTCCCATTGCCTAATGTCTCATTCTTTCTATGTTTCTTGATTCATATCCAAGGTGAGTTTGTGCAATAGATTGTTTTCATTTGGGCAGAATATTTGCCACCAAGACATGTCATAGGCCAGTAGCTAGCCTTATGGTGAGATGGCTCTTCGGCAGTTTCCCACTCCAAGCCAGGCAAACAATAAATACAAGACATACATTATAGGCATATTCAAGTTGATAGGTTTTTCAATATCAAACAAACAGTATAAATCAAGAATCCTCACTTCAAACAACTTTATGACTTAACATATTTATGAATTAATATACACTGGCTCAAGTTTATATTTAGCCCTGAGAAGTCAATTATATAAATTAAATCATACCTCGATTATATAGCTATTAAAGCCCTAAACAGAAATAACTTTTTAAAACACTTTATAAATATCATACTTCTGGAGAAGAGTGATGATAGTTTGGCCCCTCTATTACACAGTGACGTTTTCTTACTTATGTTAAAATGTAGGTCATGTGTTTTTTTACTTTAGCATGTTTATCACATTTTTATCAGAAGGTGGAAGGTTATGCAGGAAAACTAGCCTAGCCCCTTCCTAAAGCCAATGTCACCAAGAAAGGGAATGTACTAGAATAAAATAAACTTAGTTTAAGGAAGCCATTGGATAGACAAGTCTGGAGGTCAATGGAGAGAAGTGGGCTGGGTATTTGAGACACTTTATCACATATGTATATATGTTTTATATATATATATATATATATATATATATATATATATATATACCCCTATATATGTATGTGTGTGTGTATATATATATATATATATATATATATATATATATATATATATAAAACATTTGAAGGTGAGCATGATTGAAACCACATAGGAACATATCGTTGAGAGATAAACCAGATGGTCCTATGATCTCTGGCTTTTGCCAGTGGGTTAGAGGATCAGAACCCCTCCCCAGAAATAGACTAAAAGGGAATACAAAAAGGAACGTGGAGGAGTGTGGTGTCATAGAAGTTAAGGAAAGGTCATGTTTTAAGAAGGAAAGGACATTCAGCTTTGTCACATGCTACGGAGAGTTTAAGATCAAAAGAGTCTGTTGGGTTGGGAAAGAAGAGTTTATCCATACAAATGACTCTAACCAGAAAAACTTACTAGATATGAATATTCCCTTTGTGAAAAGTCAAATTTAGAGGGTTGAAGACTCAATAGGATATAAAGAAGTGGAATTTTTAAGGGACTGAACAAAAATACCAGAACAAAAATGTGAATTGATATGGAAAACACCTAATGCATCCTTAATCTTTAAAAACATTTCTTATTTTTAAATAGTAATAGTAAATTAGCATTTACTATTTAATAAAGAAACATATGTGTTCCTTTAGAATGACTTTTAAAAAATGCCTAGGATCTATATGAATGAATTTTATTATTTTTTAACGTATTAATGCCAGACAGGTTACTTTATATTAATGTACATGTGATTGTTTATAACATTCGTAATTCTTTTTAAAAATTATCTATGTCTTAATAACTATATTATACATTTCTTCTTTGGTTTGTATTTTACGTGCTTTTGAATTTACCCCTATGGATTAGTCTGCCCCCTGACCACCTTTAGGATGTGAGAGCAATAATTAACAAAGAAATAATTACAATATTTGCCTCTTGCATTAAAACATGTCAGTGGGAATTCCTTTTTTTAATTTTTAATTAAAAAAATTTTAATTAAAAAATACTATTCTAAAATAAGTATTCTGAGGGAATATTAAAAATTGTAGTGAATTTAATTCCAAAATCTCATTATAGCTAATATTTTTCCATTTTTACCATGACCAAACTTGTTATAAAAGTTATTCAAATATTCAAACTGTCTGTTTTGATTTAACCTAATTATGCAAAAAGAAAATATTAAAGCACTTTAACTGTAAATTCTTACTTAAGTGATGCCTACTTCTGCCATCTGGTGGCAGAAGCAAAAATTATGTTCGTTATTGGTAGCAAAGCTATAAAAGAAACAGGCTCATGCAACAATCATAAATTAATCTTCCAGGTTAAAAATCTACAACATTCACAGCTTTGTTTTTGTTTTTGTTTTTTACCAGGACAATGCTCTCCACACTTGTTTGGAACATTGCCAGCTGCATGTTGAGTACATTAATGGCTCATGCTGACAAAGGAATCATCAATTTTATTCTAACAATCAAGTTAGACATGAAACCTGATAATAATTGTCCATCTATTTTATATGCATTCCAATTTCTAGCATGTCTAATTTTTTTCTTAATTAATGATCAATATATCTCAATAAAACTTTTAAAGGAACCGATGTTTCATTATGTCACCTGGCCTTTCTAATTTGCCACACTACCTAGAACCTGGCTTCTAATTGGGCCTTAGGCATTCTAACCATTGTTATATGAGGATATCTTAAAGTTTAACACAAAACGGTTTGGACTATGAGCAAGTTTTTTTTTGCATTAGAGGCATTTTACTATATTTTTATATTTGGGTTATTTTATCATTTTATAAACTTGAAGCATAACACGTAATTTTATATCAGGGAATCACAGAATTAAAGAGTAGGAAGAATTCTCATTGCAAGGTTCATTTATGTGTCCAAAGGATAAATTTTTTTCTACAATATCATTAACATGTGGTGATCCAGTTCTGTTTATACACTTTCAATAATAGGAAAACCCCACTACATTTTTGGCAAAATTCATCCCCAGAAAATTGCTCTAAGAACCTGAAATGTACTTCCCTGTATCTTATGCCCATTGGCCTTGGTCAGCTGTCTGGAGGCCTGCAGAATAAATTCATACTCTGCAATATTTGAAGACAGTTAACATACTCCAACTACCCACATTTTCTCTACTTTAGGATAAACACACCTAGTTACTTCAAATATTCCTCACATGCCATAACATCAATTTCTCCACCAATCTGGTCTTTTTAAATTCCTATTTGAAAGTACACACAATCAAAATGAATGTACATTAACAAAACTCAGATGAATTTCATGTCATATGAATTCTATTTCAATAAAGCATTTAATACAATTTATTTTTACTGAACTCCAGTCCAGAGACAAAGATTGTGGCTGCATTATCAAAGTGGACTTTAGGGAAAAAGCACTGCTAAAGAATATCACCACGTATTGAAAAGGGGTTTAATTGACTGGGAAGGTAGAAGAGTTCCAATATGTGTACCAATAACATAGCTTCAAAAGCTGATACAACCAAAAGGAGAAATCAACAATTCACAACAAAAATGGGAGATTTTTAATACTCTCTTAGAAATTAATATAACAGGCAGACAAAAAGCAGATGGATATTGAAGCTTGAAGGTTTGCAAGTCGGATCTAATGGACACAAAAAACAATCCATACACTCTTCCAGCACATATAGAACAATGATGAAAATTGACCACCTACTAGTCTATAGAGCCAGTCAAGGTATTTCAAAGAATCAGCATCACACGGAGGATATTATCTGGCCATAGCACAATTTAGTTTAAAACTTAAGAGGTAATTGTTAAAATTTCATGTTCAAAAGTATAAAAGCACACTTTTAAATTGCCCAGTAGTCAAAGAATTATTCCTAATGGGTGTTAGAAAATATTTAGGATTGAAAGATAATGAAAAAACACTCTGCATTTAAATTTGTGGGACATAGCTAAAGCAGTGCCCAAAAAATAAATAAATAAACAAAGGCCCAGGATTGACCTCTCCTCCTCTCCAGATGTCATCTGACAAGCAAATCAAACCGTGGATCCTTCGTTGTTTACCTTTAAGTCCTTTCCATGTGTGTTTTTCCTCTTTCACAGAAGAAGATTTGGATTAAAGGGAGGAGCACCAAGCCAGGAAATCAGATTGTGAGTCCAAGTCCAAACTCCATTACTTATTTGCTCTATGGCCATGAATATGTCTGATAAGCTCTTTGAATTTTAGACTCCTCAACAGTAAAATTGGCATTATAATATTTAATGAAGTACAGATCATTAGCCACAATGAAGCCAGCTAATATTTCCAAGCATTTCCTATTATATCACCCCCTTGTTTAAAATCTTTCAATGATCTCCCATTGCTCAGAGAATAAGATAAGCTTCTTTATTTTTCATTTTTTTAATAAATTTTATCGGGGAATATTGGAGAACAGTGTGTTTCTCCAGGGCCCACCAGCTCAAAGTCATTGTCCTTCATTCTAGTTGTGGACAGCTCAGCTCCAAGTCCAGCTGCCGTTTTCCATCTTTACTTGCAGGGGGCGCAGCCCACCATCCCATGTGGGAATTGAACTGGCAATCTTGTTAAGGGCATGCGCTCTAACAAGCTTATCCATCTGGCTACCCCTCCAGAAACTCAGCAACAGCTCGTTGTCTTCAATCTAGTTGTGGAGGGCATAGCTCCCTGGACCATGTGGGAATAGAACCGGCAATCCTGTTGCTCAGAGCTCGTGTTCTAACAAACTGAGCCATTGGGCCGCCCAAGATAAGCTTCCTAGCTTGACTTTAAAGGTATTGCATGAATTGGCCTCCAGCATCATATCTGGTCTTATCACAGATCACAGTTTCCAAAGCTCTCTTATTCTGGCATTTCAGTCTTCTCTTTTTCTCTTATTCTCACTTTTACCTCTCTGTTCCCCCTTCCAGGATGCTGTTCGTTCTTCTCCCTTAACTGTCCCTTACCTTCCTTTAATCAGAGATAAAGCATCATCTCCTGACCTCCCCAGCAAAGTCAAATTCACCTAATATATGGTTTTACAGCACCTTGTACTTCTTTGCATTGAACTTCAGTTTTACTTCTGTTTATGCAATTATTTGATTATGTCTGACTCCTCCATTAGACTTTCAATTGTATGAGGTCAAAGACCACATCTGGTTTTGCACTCGATTTCCCCTTAGTTTCTAGCCCAGTACTTGGGCTACCAACCAATATTTGTATTTGTTGGTAGCCCAAATACTACCCAACTCAACCAATAGATATTTATATATAAAAATCGAGTTCAGTGCTGAAACAATTAATTAATTAATTAATTAATTAAAGGTGGAGATTCTGGAAAGAAGAAAGGCACAGGAATGGGAGCCCGATATTTGGCAGTGGTTTTCCCCTCAAGAAGTTTTCTGAATCTAAGATGCAACGGGTTAGACGTTAAGAAGTTCAGGAGATTCAGAAACAAAACCAATGAAATGCACCCAAGCCATCACCATAAAATAAAAGAGTCCAAGGAATCATCTAGAAAAGAGTGAGGGGGACAGGCAGGAGTGTGTCTATGGCAACAGAACAAGCTGTCTGTCCTTGGTCATTAAAGTCATTCACCTTTTGTTGAGGGCAGGTGAGGACTTGTGCAAACAAAGAAGGGGTGACAGATGGAAAGGAGGGATCATGAACTTGCTGAAATTCTGGCTCTCATAGGCCATTCGTGTTTGGTGGTTATGAGATAAAAATTCGGGAAGAAGATAAAATTTAAATAAATAAATAAATAAATAAATAAATAAATAAATTAAATAAAATAAAATAAAATAAAATAAAATAAAATAAAAATAATGTTAGGGAGAGCCTCTGAATATCATACTATAATTTTTGGTAAGTGTTGTGGTCCTGGGGGAAAGAATTGGAGATATTAACCTAGTGAGCCCCTCAGGCTCTCAGCTTGGATCACTGGAACTATTCAGTTTTTCCTCTCTTAAGGCTTTGCCTCCTGAGGCTATTTGCAGTCTCTTGGAGGAAACCAAAACAGTGAGAAGTCTGGCTTATAATGCCATTCAAAGGGAAAATGCCTCTCTGCTCCTGTCCACTTTCCCCCTTAGCACGCAAGACTATACAATCTTTGTCATCAGATATCTTGTCACTTTTATATTGATTATGCCTTATTACCATTCATTACGTCATAGTAAGACCATCTTAAATGATCGACTCTCAGGAGATGGGGGATCTACTCGGCCTGGGATCTACAATTCTTGTCCAATCTATCATCTTGTCATATTCTAAAAGACCTTATTTTTTATAAAGTTATTATTATAGGTGATTATTGAATGTGATCTGTCCATTTTCTTACTTGTACCTACTTTTTCTGGAATTACCTAGCTTCCTCAGATTTTTGTTATTCATTCATTTCTACTTATACAGATATTCCACAGCTATACCTACTTTATAGACATATATTTACTACAGAAGACAAACAATTACTATGTATTAGTAGACTGGAATACAATCCCTTTGACACAAAAGACTACAAATTCATTTAAAATAGCTCCCCAGAACTTTTTCATTTTCTTGTACAGTAATTTCAGCTCCTGCTGTGCTAGTTTTTAAAAACTTTCGATTTTAAAAACAATTATGCTGAATAGTAGAAATAAATGGAAATAGCTATGATTTAGGGGTTTCATTCTGTTTGTATACCTTTAGTCCACTTTACTATTTCTTTTTCTTTCTGGAAGTGACATGTGGTGAAAGGAAAGCATTGAGACAGAGAGAGAGAGAGAGAGAGAGAGAGAGAGAGAGAGAGAGAGAGAGAGAACCTGAATGATTCACCAAATGAAAAGCATACAAATTAAACTCTGAATAATCACAGACAGTTTACATATTTTATTCCTCTTAACACCTTTGCTTCTTTTGTAAAATCATGAGTGCTCTTAATATTATTCCTCTCAGGGAATCAGATGTTGGTTCTTTTATCCAATATTAAAAGTATTCATCACTGGCTTTGTCTCCAACATCAAGGTAGGTTCCTGTTTTAACTATTCTCAAAAGGAAGCGTTCTTTTTCACACTGTGCCTGGAAAAATATAATAGTTGGCTATATCAGAAAATTACTGAGTTATACAATCGGATCATGATTAGATATTGAAGTCCAAACTCATATATGTAAGAAGACTTGAATCATTCAGGGGTATTTTTTAGTAGAAATTTTGAATTGCTAGAAATTCTTTAATTCAGATGTGGGCTGGTCCTAGGCAAATGGTTCAGGAAGTGGATGAGTCTCTAATACTTTCACACCTTCCCTTTTATCTGATTGACCTCTTACTCTCCTGATCTGTGTCTACTCACTACTGAGGAGCCAATCTGGGTATGCAAGATCTAAAACATTCCTCCATTATCACCTCTCTTCAAGAGTCCATTTCCTCACAACTACTGCAGGCAGGTAATAACCAACTGTATGAGAAAGGAGTGGGGAGATACTCAAGATTTTCTTCACATTATAAGAAAAATGCAAACCAAAAACTATGGCTTTTTCTTACGAGGTCAGACAATTAAGTTCACAAACCCATCCTAGAAAAAGTGCTACATATCTCATTACTGAATATCACTACGGTCACCTTCGAAGTGCTCCTCTTGGGAAGCTATGCACCGATGCCAGTGCCTAGTCCATCCTTCAAAGCAATTTTGGAACTCTTTTTCCAGAATGGCCATCAGAGCTGTCATCGTATTACCCTTAATATCCTGAATGTCATCAAAATGTCTTCCTTTCAATGTTTCCTTTATCTTCAGGTAAAGAAAGAAGTCATTGGGGGCCAGATGAGGCGAGTACAGAGGGTGTTCCAATATAGTTATTTGTTTACTGGCTAAAAACTCCCTCATAGACAGTGCCATGTGAGCTGGTGCATTGTTGTGATGCAAGAGCCATGAATTGTTGGCAAAAAGTTCAGGTTGTCTAACTTTTTCATGCAGCCTTTTCAGCACTTCCAAATATTAAACTGGTAAACCTTTTGTCCAGTTGGTACAAATTTATAATGAATTATCCCTCTGATATCTAAAACGGTTAGCAACATCCTTGCAACAAGTTCACAAACTTAATTGCCCGATTGTTCTTTTCAATCATTATTTGTATATCTACACATGGCATGAGGTTTAAGTAAATGCCTACGTTTTACATGGCATTTATAACAATGTGACCTGGGTTTATAAAATATTTCATTCTAATAAATCAAATATAGAGTAAATAAATGAATAGAGCAAACTCCAATCTTTCAAATAAGCTAATTATTATTCACATTAAACATTTGGTTCCTACAATAACTGTCAGCAGCTCAATTATTCCCAAGATTAGAATACTTTCATCTCCTCCCAAATTTGCTCCTAAATTCAGGAACTTGATTATAAATAAAGGAGTCTATGATTGGCAATTCAGCATTCTCAAGGTTCCATCTCAAATCCATCTTGCTTTATCCTTCAATTCCCGTTTTCTGTGGTATCTCATATCAGGTCTCATATTCTATACTTTACTCTCTTTGGAATTTATCTTAGTTTTTCTGTCTTATTGGCTTTTAAGATGGTTGTTTGGACAGTGTAGAGAGATTTGCAGCTTATTTCATAGCCCTGAAAAATATCATATACCTTGTGTTCTGCCATATATTTGACTGCAGAGCTAACACAGAATATGTCTGGACAATCTGTCCATCTTCTAAAATATAACTTTGTACTTCTTATCATTTAGTGCGTGGTGAAAACAATGGGAATACATGACAGAATTAATTGACAGCTCTCAGGTTTATATTGCCAAGAAATGCATTATCATCTTGAAGACAGCTGATGCCTAAAATCATAAACTGGAAATTATAGAACACCTTTACTTCACACACACACCCCCACACACATGCACACACACAAACACACACTCACCAAAAAAGAAAAACAAGATTGTTCCTCACTCCTCTATTTCATATTTCAATATTCTGTTATGGATGCCTTGACAATAACTATTTCTGAAGTATGCCATATTAGATCTGCAGACACATATATAAAGACTTAGAAGTATTGCCTATGTACTTTAATACATATAGATTCAATTTACCAGTTGGGGAGATTTTACCCTTTAGCCTCTTGTTGGGCTATTCTACATTTAGAAAGATTTGCTCACAAACCACAAAATCTTAAGTTCTTAATTTAGTATTCACAACAGTTGGCATTATTGCTTTTATGCTACAGGTGATAATGGCAGGATATGAAAATTCCAAAACTGTAATGTAAGTGGGAGACTAGGATTAGAAATATAATGGTAAAATATTTGAGTTTCACTGCTTTCTGAATTGACTAAAATGTCTTCTTGTGTTGCAAAACATATCATACTTGGTAGAAAACACAGACCGACATTGGCACAGCTGACTCTACTGTGGTACGTGGTAGTGCAGACCCAGTTCAAGCAGGATTGGGACGTTACACTTATATAAAGCACCACTGCAAATTTGGCATGAGATTTGGAATTGTAAGGATGGAGTATACCTAGAAGGCTGGTTTGGTTCCAAAATAAATCTCTTTAATTTAATCCTAGTTCCAGATAAAGTCAGGAGATCTTGTTTAAGACTACAATACTGTGGATTGAAGTCAACATGATGACACATAGGGAGGATAAATGGAAAGTACACAAGAAATATGAGAGACAAGCATGATTCTACAAAATTTCATGAGGAAAAAGAAGTGAGAGGTTAGATGATTACAAAATTGGTATGAGCCACAACTGTGAAATCACTGTTAAAAACTAAGGTTGCATTAATAAAAGAAGTGGCTCTCCAGAAGAAGGAGATCAGTAGTCCCACTACACTTTGGACATGTCAAAGCATTCTGTTCACACTGTAATGTAAGAGAGCCATAGATTAACTAAAGAGCTTCTAAAAGAGGGTATAACATGGATGGTATGGGATATGAGGAATTTTTTTTTTCATTCTTTCCATAAAAGTTTATTAAGTACCCATGGTGACTTAAAAGATTAAATTTAGTAAAGTGATCAGCAAACCATGAGTCATGGGTCAGCTTCGGTTACAGCAGTAAGATTGTATTGGATCAGCCATCTCATTCATTTATATGTTGTCAGTGAATGCTTTGTTTTATGCTACATCATCAGAGTTGAGTAGTTGCAAGCAGACTGTATATCCCACAAGCTTAAAATATTTTCTGCCTGGCCCTTGAAGAAAGGGTTTTCTGAGCTCTGGTCTAATAGAAGAAATAAAAGCTATATAGAAGTTCCCCAAAAAGTATTCAGAAAAGTGTGTATCAGTGCACACACGTGAGAAAACTAACATAGTTTGCATACTTTATCTGAAGGTAGTATAATTGAAAATCCAGAAGTAACCCTTATGTTTACAGTCATTTGATTTTTAACAAATGTGCTGGGAAAACTGAACAAGAAAAGAATACTGTTTTTCAACAAATGGTATAAATATATACCCATATTCAAAAATATGAATGTGGATCCCTATAGCATACATAAAAATTGACTTATAATGGATCACAGACAACTGTTCAGAGCTAAAACTATAAAACTCTTAGAAGCAAAAATAGGAGTAAATCTTCAGGATCTTGGGTTAGTGATGTCTTAGATTATACCAAAAGTAAAGTGATTAAAATATAGGTAAATTGGACTTCATCAAAATTAAAAATTTTTATGCTTCAAAAGATACCACATAATTGGTGAAAGAATCTGCAAGTCATATGTATGATAAGGGATTTGTATCCATGATATATTTTTTAAAAAATGGTCAAAGGGGTTGAGTAGACATTTTTCCAAAGATATAAAAATGTTCTCAGGAATATTAGTCATTAGGGAAATGCAAATAAAGACTACAATAACATATAATTTCATATCCACCAGAATATAATCAAAAGACAGAAAATAATAAATCATGGTGAAAATGAGAGAAATTTGAATGGTGGTAGAAATGCAAAATAGTGTAGACACTTTGCCAGTTTCTCAAAATGCTAAACATAAAAATTACCATATAACCCAGCAACTCTATCCCTAGATATCTATCCAGGAGAAGAAAACAGATGTCCATACAACACCTGCACAGAAATGTCCATAGAAGCTTTATTTATAACAGCCAAAAACTCAGAAAGGCCCAATTATTATCCATCAACTAGCAAACAGATAAAAAAACGTCTCAATATATATAATGGAATATCATTCTGCCATAAAAAGGAATGAAGTACTTATAAATGTTACAACATGAATGACTATCAAAAACATGCTTCATGAAAGCCAGACATAGAAGAACATATATGACTATATTTTATGTATAGAATAGGTAAATACATGGAGACAGAAAGTAGATTCACTGTTGCCTAGAGATGGGGGTGGGACTGGGGATTGACTGATAATGATCATGGGCTTTCTTTTTGGGGTTATGATGATATTCTAAAATTAGATTGTGTTGATGGTTGTACAACTCTACGAACTTACTAAAAATCATTAAATTGTAAAATTAAAATGAGCAGGTTTAATGAAAAGGAAATTACTATAAAATCTCAATAAAGAAGTTAAAAAGTTGAGGATCCAAAGAAAGATTTCTAATAAAAATTTTAACCACATTTTGGAGGCGGTGAATGCATTAAATGGTTTCTTAAACATATCACAACCTATAAAATAATTATAATTATGTGACAATTTCTTCTTAAAAAACATAATACACATTCTGGAATTTCAAGTGTCAGGGAGGTGAACAAGAATGAACAAATAGAAAATTGTCCATATTTTTTAATAAAAGGAATAGTTTACTTTCTAAAGGCAGACATTATATGAGGGATGTATTACTTCTACATGGAAAAAGCTTGAACGCATAAAGATTGAAGATTCTCTTCATTAAAAACCTAAATGTGTAAAAATGACTAGGGTTGTCAATCTTACATATTGATCAATTACAATAGAATTTTATATACCGAGGACTGTCTAACAACCTAAGAGTATAAACATATCATGGAAATAATTTCTTTTTCCAAAATTTGCCAAAATTAATCTGAATCACTGCTAAATATAAAATATCATTACCTGTAGTATTTACAAAGTTTATCTCACGGTTACCATATTGGACCAAAGTTTCTTAGACTTTTAGAATTAACTCTCAATTATCTATAATAAAATACTTAAAACTCACTCCACTTCAAAAATAAATGTACTGGTTTTGTTTATTGGCTCACATTATCACAACAATCTTCCTGCTAAGAAACTATATATGAATTTTAATAGTGGCCAAATAAAGAGGAAATTAACATTCTAAAGCCAAACTTAAATAAATTTTGGATAATCCAAAGCTTTAGATTCATGTCATTTAGTAATTTCAGGAAATCAAAGCATGAAATTTGTTTGAAGATAGATTTGTGTTCCAATTGTAAGTCCCTTATCAAGTTAATTGCAGGTGTTGTTTATCTTACAAGTCTAAATTTGTTTCTAATTTACAAAATGTAGAGCATAAGTTTATTGTCTGTTGCAAAAGGATGCTGTTAGGATTAAATGAGATCATGCTTTAAAAGGTACTAAATAAAATGTACCCATTTAACTTGTGAGATATAAGGTACAGTTTCCAAATCACAGTTTGTGCTTTATGCTACCAGCCCAGCAACTTTATTGCCCCTATCTCAACAACTGTTCTTGGACATACATATTTTGGAAGAAAAGTTTATAAGAAAATAATATAATCAACGTTAAGGGAATGGAAAGAGACAAAACAAAATAACCAAAAGTCGAGGGACATGCAGAAAACCATGACTCTATTTTTAGTAGCCCATTCTATTTGCAGAGAGCCTAGGCACTTTGTTTTAAAATACGGATTATAAAATCAGAGTACCATTATGAGTTAAGCTACATTTACATACTAAAACTCTGTAATGTGCATATTAGTAATACTCAAGATATTTTCACTTCTTGAACGGACTCATATGGAACAATCTGCCAGAAAGAAATGTCATATTAACTTTCCTGTTATTGTAATTAAAATAATTTTCATTTCAAATCCAGCGAGTCATTTTAGAATACAATAGAACAATTATGAAAGCAATTCCGTGATATTAACAGTGTTCTGAATAGGAATAAAATGAACGGTTAAGGATAAAGTTTGAAACTTAATTCAAAATACCCTGGCCCTTTAAAACACACCTCACTGATATAGTGAGAAGTCTTTATTATACTTTGTAAAAGGTTTAAGGATTTCTTAAATTTGGATATCAACATAAGGGTGAAGAATTTAATGGATGATGTTTGTAAACAAAAGACTTTGTTCAATGGTATTAGTTATTTTAAAAAGAAGTCAACCTAAACCATTTGAGAAGCAATGCATATTCATAATACATTGAAATATGTTTAATTTATTTATGGCCCATCAATAAATTATATAGGCATAGAACAGATACATGAAGGTATTAAGATGTGATATTTTATGACTTCTGGGATTTCAAATGGTACTAGAAGGAGAAGAAACTAGCATTTTAAAAAGGTAATACAAACATTATCTTGTCTCTTTATTTCTGATCTTGGAAATGAAATCTTGCTTTATCTTAATTTAACACGCTTTAGATAACTCCTTTTTGAATTATCAGTGTATCTAGTGATCATATGTGTGGGTAAAATATAAGTCTTATGTAAATCAAAGACACTTAGAAATTTGAAATAATTTTTCTTGAAGTATTTTTTCAAAGAATATTAAATTTGTTATGCACAAATAATCAACGAGTGGCTGGCTATTTGAGAGTAGAGATGTGCAGGAGTCAGGTTTATGATTTATTTATTCAAGGTGACTAGAAGGTGAGGAGAAAAGATAGTAAGTACAGACAATTCTTTAAAAAAAATAATGACCCCAGATTGGAGGAAAGAGAGATGATGGTAGGTGAAGAGTATACGAGTATATATAAAGGTTTGCATGTTTTGCTTCTGTATGTGTCTTTGGTGCTGTTTTTCCTGTTTTATAGGAACACAAACTTGTTTTTAAATGTTGATGGGAATAACTAAAGGAGGCAACATCAATGAAAATATGAGACAGAGAAGGAAAATATGCTTATGTTGGAGAGGTGGGGGGGTTTCAGACGTGATGGAAGGAAGTATGCCCCATGTTTTAATAGGAAGAAAAGTACTGATAAGAAACAGGTAAGTTTTAGAGATATGGCAACAGGACACTGAGGACTTCCCATAAGATTTACACTTTTACTGAGAAGTAGGAAGGAAAGTCATTTAATGAGCAAGGCAGCTGGAGGAGTGTCCTCAGAGATGGGAAGGTAGAAGAACATGTTTAAACCAGTTGGAAGTGAAACGGAAACTGACTTGAAAAACTGAGGTTGCCAGACAGTCAGGCCGAATTAAGCTGGAAAGCATAGGGATTTTTGTAACATTTCAAGACTGATAAAATAAATTTCTGTTTATAATACAACACACTGAGGGAGGCACAACCGGTGCTCCTTTATAGATGAGTAAACAAAAGTTCAGTGAGGTCAACTGGAATATTCCCCAAAGTCAGTGCAGTGAAGCTTGGGAAAGTACCTTGTACTGAAATAATTTTGAGGGAAGTTGGCTTCCAATGTATTGTAAAACGTTCAGTCTTTAATATGTTAATGAACGACTTGAGTTCCATATAGGGTGACATAATATGTGCAATATTTTAAAAACATTTATGCACGGACACTTATTTTTCATTAAACATATTGTAGGACTTCTTTTCATAAAACAAACTTGGGGAAATGTGATTTAAAACACTTTTTATAATCTTGCTTAATCCTTTCCATTAAATGATAAGGACTTGTCTTACCATGCTTGACTTACATTTTAAAATAATAGTGTTTAGAAAATCCATACGGATATTATAAAAACATATTATTTAAAATATTGAATGTATTCTTAAGAATGAACATGTTTTTCATGTTTAGGATTAAGATGCACACATTCGTCTCCCATTCAAGTTCCAGATTTATGCAACTCACCCCATTACTGAGAGAACACCAGTCTAATCCCTTTATACGGTTTAATGCTCTTATTTTGTGTATCCTTTAAGCTGTTGTCAAATAGTCTTCCCTAAAAATTATGATTATCTACTCAGCAGCTGAACTCGATGTACCGGTTTATTCCTCAAATCTTCTTTCTTTGTATAAACAAATAGGAGATGTATTAAAGATCACTGATAGTATTTGCTTGCCACTTTTACTGAACGTATCTCATGATTCATAAATGAAGGGTGTATAGAAAAGATTTAAGTTGTTTTCAAACTTTGGTTTTCTCCAAAGAGACTTTTTATTTTTCCATCATAAGCTTAAAAAATAAACACTCAATAAAGGTTTTATGTTATGTGTGGAAAAACACATAATATAAAAAAGAAGCCTTTATATTATGTGTTTTTAAGGAAGCCTTTACTGTAAGTATTCGTATGTTAGTTTTGCTGCAAAAGAAACTTAGCAATCAAAACCACCCTAAGCCCAAGAAGGCCCGTTTAAATTATAATCCTTTTTGTCATGTCCACACCACTGAAAACTTACTGCTAAATTAACCACAACTGTAGACCATTTTATATTGCTTCTTTAAAAAATCAGTCATAATTAAACCATCAGGGATTTCTCAGTGGATTCTTATGTGCTATTTTCATCTAAAATTTCTAAATTAGCTGAGTAGAGAACAGATTAAAGCAAAATACTCAGGCAGCTGCTGGAGAATGAGTTAAAGTAAGACACTGCAGTTTAGAACAGTCAGAAGAAAGTCATTATTTAAGACATCTTGATGTGCAACTTCAACTGATGTGGAGTACTCCGAGTTGGACCACGACAAAATTGTGAAACAGGCAAAGATTACCTTCTGTAACATAGGGCACCTTCATTATTCTACCTCAGTGAACACACATACACACACACACATACACACACACACACTTACACACATACACACACATGCTTATGCATGCATGAGTACATATACACACACTCCTAGTTATGTATACATTGCATACAATGAGGTGTTTTTGGACACATAATATAAAACAGAATCATACAAATATAATATATATTAAAAACATTAATATTTTGAATAAATTAATAAAACATAAAAAGTAGAAATTGACAAGCATTTCAAAAATAACCCACCAAACCTTCACGGAAAAGATAGTATCAAAATTTAAAGAACAAAAAAGATATACTGTTGGTAATAATGGTCTGAGTTATGCAGAACATTCAAGTTGGTGAGAATCATGCTTTAGAAAGGAAATGATCAGAGAAGGGTAAATGATCCACTATGACTGAACCCAAGATAAAAATATTCAGAGCGAAGAGTTGGGGGATGGGGGGGTTGAAAAAATATATACAAGTTAATTATAGAGCTCTAAAGATAGTTTGGGGAATTATTGTTGAGAGTCTTGAATTCCAAAAGAAAAAGAAAAAAAACATCTTGTTTTATAGAGAGTGATGAGTTAACAGATGCATTTAAGAATTAAATTAAAATAATGAAATCCATATTTATAAGAGTCATTTTGGGCATAAGAAAAAGAGTACTGTATTGGGAAGGACAAGTGGGTGGACGGTGTCATGGGATTAGAAGCACAACAACAATCAAGTTAAATGATCATGAGAGGAAGTACCAAGTGCATGGAAAGGACAGAACAGTCCTTTCAAAGGAGAGCGGCAAGGCTAAAGGTCATTTCTGGAGGACAAATTTTAATATGAATGGATAAGAACAATCTAGGAAAGTGAAGAGTGAAAAAGAATATCAAGGTTTTGATCCAAAATGAATTGGATGATATAAATGTCCTTTTCAAAAACTAGGAACATAAACGATTCACATTCTTTTCAACTTCAAGGCAAAATAGATTAGTATATTTTGAAGTTAAAAGTGTATAGGTGGATATGATAGGTTCAATTTTGTAGAAAAATGAATCCATTTGGAATTTCAAGCATCATAGAGCCGATTGGTGTAATATGGTGGAGACATGAGAAGATCAGGGAAACTCCTTTAGAAACAACAGAAATTGTTATACAATGTGAATATATAAGGCTCTCACAGAGCAGGATTATAAAATGTTGAATGCAGTTTACTAAAATGGTGTGTCTTTTTTAAGATGCTAGTGAAACAAAAGATAAAAGAATGACAAACAAATTTAAGTTCTGCAAACAGTGTCTCAAACAAAATTCCAATAATGTCTCATATGTATTTATCAGGAGAGATGCTAGACAATGTATCAGATATACCTTAACATAGAAACAACAATAATTCTCAATATCGTGGTTTTACTTATTAAACAAGCATAACTACTGCTTAGTCACTCTTATTGATGAAAATCGTTATGGGAAAATCTCAATAAGAAACCATGTAAATCACTGAAGTTAAACATTAAAATGCTTGAAAAAACATCAAGACACACTAAGTTTCAAAAACTGAATTCATCATTCAAGTGTTTAACCCCCAATGAAATACCATAGCTTACAGAAAGAATGGTTTTATGTGCAACTACAAAGTAATCAAATGATCCAGTGCATTTATTGAAGGGATTTTTAATCTATTTTTAGAATTCCATTACATGCATTTTTAAGTGTTCCACTACAATCATAATGATTAAAATGGCCCTTTCAAAGAATTAGCATTCAATTGCTTATCTTTAAGCACACCAATATTATTCTTTCAGTGACAGAGCAAACAGGAAAAATATTCAGACTGCTATTTCTCATCTATCTTTATAAAGCAAACATGATACTAAAAGACGAGAAAGAAGGAATTATATTACTCAGAATTAATATCAAAGGAAAGACTCTACCTATAAAAAATTGACAAATATTTGAGAGCTGTTATCTTAATATTAGTAACTGGATTCATTTACAAAATCAATAGTATTGATACCTGGAATGGTGATCAAGGATTTGATGCAACTTGAAATATAAACACAACTTTTTCATACATCTTTTAGGAAGCTCACAGAGACTGGTTATGTATATGAAAATCCAGAACAAACTGAAAATCAATTAAGCAGCAAAAGGGATTGATCGCCTATGGAACTGAAATATGTGAGGCTGTCATACTTCAAATTTATTTTTTAATTTTTCTGATAAATTTTAATGTCACAGGCAAGTTTTTGTTTGTTTGTTTGTTTGTTTGTTTGTTTGTTTGTTTTAAATATATTAAAGCAAAGTAAGTTTTAATAGTTACATCACCTGGACAGATTTTGCCACATGCTAGAGTCAAATGCCACATCCTACCAAGAAGAAGCCACACAAATATACTGTCAGTCTGTCACATCTACAAAACAAGCAAACAAACCAGTAACAAAAGCTGAGAGGTTGGTTTAGCAGTTTCTCTAATCCTCTCAGCATTTGTGGATAATCCAATATATTCTAGGTAATGTATGAAGCGATTTTTAAACACAAGGATTGAGTCAACCTTATGCAAATGATGATACCAAGAGCCCCCGTGACCCAGTCTATTCTGAAGCCCTCCTGTGGAATATAACACACCAGGGAAATCTTCTAGGTGGGGAATTTATGAGCCTCCAAAAAGGACAAAGCCTTTATGGTTGTTGGTAATGAGATCTATAATTCACAAACTCATTGTAGAAAAATTAGGAAGTAGAAATAAGCACCACAACACACACAAAAAGAAACACCACCTAAAATTCCATTATCATGAGTTTACTCCTATAAAGAATGTACATAGGTTTTTATTATATATATATATATATTTGTACATATATAAAATACATGTTTTATATATATGTTTTATATGGGATTTGTATAGACGTGGTTCTGCAACTTTTTCGCCTTTTTACAATGTGTTATGACTTTCATTTCTACAAATATTTATTATTAATGACTATATAAAATTCCACTGTAATTTATCATAATTTATTCAACCATCTTATTTTTGTTTCCAGTTTCTAACTATTATAAATTATATTACAATGGCGCATTTGTACTTAAATCTTTGAATATCAATCCAATACATTCCTTAGAATAGGTAACTAAAAGTTAAATTGTTGTTAAGTCTGTTTTGAGTCTTTCTTAAAGGTCAAATTACACTGCAGGAATGTGGTGATGATTTAATCCAGCAAAGCATATGAGTGCCAATTTTGCTAACTATCAACACTAGCTGTTATGATTTTTTTTCTCATTATGTACACATATGTATAATAGGTCAGTCTTTCTCAAGTAGTGACTTGATCTCCTAGGATATATGGATCTCTCCAAATGTATATCTACATTGAATTTATGTGAGCAGAATTTACAATGTAAATTCTAGCTGTTGTGTTCCAAAGTCAAAGGATAGGTGATTTTTACATTTCATTTCATAACGCAACATTGCCTTCCTAAAATGGTTGTATCAACTTGTACTGCTAAAAGCGTGGTGACTGTTTCTTTAGTACCTCACTACTAACGTGAGGTTATGGTAAAACTTAAAGACATTTCCAGACTCACAATGAGCTAAATCTAAATTTTATTTTGGTATACAATGGAGAATCATATGTAACCATATTTATCCTATAATTTGACTGCTTAGAACCCTCAATGCTTTCCCACTTCCTGTAGAATAAAGGGTACATGACTTACATGGCTGTCCAAAATCTACAGCCTTCCAATCTCCAAGATCACCTCCTCATGTTTCCCTTGAATCCCACATTACAGTTATATTTCACTCAGTTCCTCACACATTCTTCAATTGAAGGCCTAAAGGAAAAATAATATACTAGAACAATCTAAAATGAGGTAAAAATTCAGTAAATAGTAGCTCTTGATTAATTTATATTTCCTATTTCCAAGAGCACATAGGAAGCATCAATTATTATTATCACTCATCACCATCATCATTATATTATTTACCCTGGAAAGAGTGTGGGAACTTCATATATAGATATAGATATAGATATAGATATAGATATAGATATAGATATACATATACATATACATATATAGATATAGATATACAGATATATATGTGTGTGTGTGTGTGTGTGTGTGTGTGTGTGTATGTGTATGTGTGTGTGTTTAACTTTCTAATTTACCAACTTGCATATGAAGTACTCAACTTGCATATAACAGACGTCACATTTAATACTGGTTACGTAACTTTCCTTAGACCTTTTACCCAAAAAAGATAGTAGTCAATTTTACTTGTAAATAAGCTTCATCTGTTTCAATACCAATTTATATGTATTTTAGCCCTTTCCACATGAAATTAATCAGAATTATTTTAACTCTCTTAACCGTTTCAAATCTCAAATCCCTCAATAAATTTAAATTTTTACTATTGCAAGTTTTTTTATACACCATTAAATTAATGCACAGATAATTAAGACATAAATCAAGTCAATTTTACAGATATAATTTATTCTGTTGTTGTATATTTATTTCCCATTAATCTATGTTAAACCATGTTATTGGACATATATTAAGCTTTTAGAGCACTATGATTCATAGAGCTCTTCTGTCATATTTTATTTTTGGTATACTGTTTGCAATTTTTCCTCTGACTGAGGCTACATACTGTTTTTGCTATAACAAGCATAATTCAATTACATGGTAATCTGTATAATTTACTCATTTATATTCCAAAATTATACACACACATACACACACACACACGTCAACTAATTAACTATAACTTGTTTGAGAAAACCAAAAAATACTGATTTTTTTAATCATCCAGTTCCTATATGGCTAGCTAAAAATCTATTTAGTTCAATCATAACTCATTTATTCTTTATAAAATATTACTTTTTATTTATTTTAATTCTTACTAAAACATTTTAAAATTTACACACACAGTGTTTAGGTCAAGGCCACTACTACAACTGTAAAATACCTAGAAGCTATACTACGTAGCATGGAGTCTAAAGAGCATATATAATATCTGCTGCATCTTTAAGTCAGCGAAAAAGTACAACTAGTCCATCAGCAATCAAGACAATTGATAATCAAGCAATAGTAAAACGAAAGTAAAGAAAACTAAGAAAGATATTTGAACTGATGTCTGTAAAAAAAAAAAAAAATTGAACAATGGGAAATATGGTGTAAAATTCTTAATATTCATTTATTAAATATATATTATCCAAATATCAACTCAAGGGATTAATAATTATTTCTGACTATGACTGATTGGAACACTCTGCAAAGTAGAAATACCTTTTAAATTGCTAGTTTAGAACCTAACAAATAGAAATGTCAACCTTTATTTGATTAAAAGTTCGACCAATAATATTACCATGTAAGTGAAAATATAATGATTGATGAGGAAAAATAATATTCAACTGCTTGTCCTAATAAATTGTTAGTCTGAAATGAACATTTCCAATATACCATGTAAAATACTATTAATAGTCTATATAACCTCAAAGTTTCAAGGTCATCATCACATCCAACTGTTTTTATATAAAGTCATTAAAACAGTTTAATATAAATATTAAAAGTTTTTAATCATACAAAGTTTCTATATCATAAAGAATTATTTTTGTATTCTCAAAGCATCTTGTAGATTTAACTTTTTAATTTAAAATCACATATTTCTACATGTAAAAAATATCTCAGAGGTTCTGAATCAAAATGCTAACAGTGGTTACTCAGGGGCAGTAGAAATGGGTGAAAGAGATGGAAAAGTTTCCTTCGACACTTCTATACTGCTTGGATTTTATAGGAGCTGTGTGTGTACCTTTCTAGTAATACACATAATAAACTTAAGCATCTACTGAGCACGCACTATATCCCAAGCACTGGGCTTGGCCTTGTAAAAATAGGATAAGTAGGAACTAATCTTCATACTCAACTAGCCCGAGATGTGATTAGAGGTAATTGTGAAATATAATTACAAATAATTATAACACATGTGGAAACCATGAATAGCAGTATACGCAGAATTCTGGGAGAGCATTGAAGTGGGTAAATGAGCTCCGAAAAATTAAACTTGTTAAAAAATTACATGCCCAAGCTTCCAGTAAAAAGTGCTTGGAAAAACTTTAGGATACTTGCATCTCTGCCCTGTCCGTTAAATTGCAATCTCTGAGAGCAAGGACCACACAATTCTACCATGGAGCTACTGACTGCTTAGCATTGTCTTTTATGGCAGAGACACCACAACGTTAAATGAGAAAGTGAAAGTCTCCCTTAGAAAAAAATCATAAAATAATTTAATTCTTACAACCAGAGCAACCACTGGCAAAGAAAAATATATAGTATGGTGTAGTGAGAATTTTACTAAATTTGGAATATTAGTGTCAATATCCCACAGCCAGTTCTCTCAAACTTACTTTATCCTTGATTCTTCCGAGCCCTTCAGTTTCCTCATCTGTAAACCAGATTAACATCTCCTCTACCTATTTCTTAGGGTTGTTGTGAGACTTTCAAAACTTCTATATTACAACCAATCTATATATTCATAATTTCAACTTTTAATTCTATCTACTTTCATTATCTTTTTATTAATGAATGGTTTTGAAATTTCTTTTTTTAAGTCCATTTTTTATTAGTTTCAGGTGTACAAAACAACATAGTGATTAGTCATTTATATACCTCACAAAATGATAACCTCAATAAGTCGATTACCCATCTGACACTGCACATAGTTATTACAATATTATCGGCTATAATCCCTATGCTGTACTATATAGCCCTGTGACTATTCTTTTAATTATAGTTGACATTCAATATTATTGCAGTGTACAGCAGAGACATTTATATAATTTATGAAGATATCTCCCTGATAAGTCTAGTATCCATCTGAGTATTATACATAGTTTTTACAATATTATTGAATATATTCCCTATACTGTACTTTACATATATTCCCTGTGACTCTTTAGTAATTATCAAATTGTACTTATTAATCCCTTCACCTTTCTCACCCAGCCACCCACATCCCCTCCTATTTGGTAACCATCAGTTTGGTCTCTGTATCTAAGAGAGTCTGTTTCTATTTTGTTTATTTTGTTCTTTATATTCCACATATATAAGTGGGATCATATGGTATTTGTCTTTCCCAGTCTGATTTATTTCACTTAGCATAATACCCTCTAGGTCCATCCATGTTGTTGCAAATGGTAAGATTTCATTACTTTTATGGCCATGTAATATTCCATTGTATATATGTACCACAATTGCTTTATCCAATATCTGTTGAGGGGCATTTTGGTTGTTTCTATATCTTTGCTATTGTAAATAGTGCTGCAGTGAACATAGGGGTGCACCCCTATGTTGCAATTTCTTTTTGACAACGATTACAGATCAGCATAAGACGAAGAGTTCTTTTAAAGTTACTTATGTAATCATTTTGAGTTGTTACATTTGGAACTATATAATTCCTCTTAGTGATTTCTCATTAGGTAGCACACTTCACTGTATTAAATGCTCAGTTTCCTTTTGAGAACATTTCCCTATGTTCCCAAAGGACTTAGATGATAGCCTCTTTTTTTGAATAAGGTGTCTCCACATTTCTACTTTGCCATCTCCAGTAAATTTTATGTATTACTCAGATTTGTTTTACATTATCTAAATTAAATCTCACTACACAGATCATCTCACTTTATAAATAATATTATATGGGAGATAACATAAGGAGAAATCTCTTTATGATCTTTCATATTATTGTTCAGTATTAGTGTTTTTGTCAAGATAACTGCTATGACATCACAAACAAAGAGAAACTTAAAGAAATAGGCTAACTCAAAACAAATTAAGGGAAGGTTTAAAAAAAGAAACTGTTTTATTGTCGTGTAACATATTGGGAGGAAGAAAACTAATGTTCACAGTTGCTTTCCTTTTTTTCTGATTTCTTCCTCTCTACCTCATTCCTTCCTCCCTCCTTCCTTTCTTTCCTACCTTCCTTCATTAAAACAACAACATGAAAGAAAGAAAGAAAGAAAGAAAGAAAGAAAGAAAGAAAGAAAGAAAGAAAGAAAGAAAGAAAGAAAGAAAGAAAGAAAGAAAGAAAGAAACTATTATATCTTAGAGTACTAGGGAAATCAACTATAAGTAATAAAATAAAATCACAGACATTGAAATTAGATAATATTTCATTTTGGCACATATTACACTAATGTAAATCGAGGTGCTATAATTTAGTAAGCAGGAAGCTTTCCATCAATTTGACAGTCTTATTAGCCTCTGAAGAGGTGAAACACAGAGGAGGTAGTTATTGTTATGAAAAACATTCTTCTGTTAGCTCATTTTTTTCTCTAGTCATAAAATTCACTATGGAAATATTTACCAAATATATTTTGGATGTTTTAAACTGCAATCTAAATTTTACTAAATTTTATTATTCCTTGATTTTGATCTTGATACTAAAAAGGACAACCACAGGAGGAAAAGCTCTTCAATAAACAAATTCAAAAAAACAGTTCTCTTCATGAGCAAACTGCAAATAGAAAGTTGATCACATGATATGATTTCAGAAGAGCTGGAAATTTTACCCAGCTCAGAGAAACCCTCCCCAATTAGAAGTCTGATACCTGAAACTCCAAAATTAAAGATTCTTCCTCGGAATATAAAATAATGCTTCGTAATATATAAAAATGCTTTGCATTTAATATCTCTGTGAACAGAAGCCATATTAAGATGTTTTAGTCATTTGTAAGGTATAAAGGAAGGTATTTGTTTCTTCAATGGGAAGGTACGGACAGGGAAACACTTAGGAGGATGGAAACGCTAGATAATAGGAATGGGAAGAAGAGAGTTGAAGGTTAGGGAGCATCTAGTTTTTGCTTTTATTTATTTTGATTTGTATTAAATTAAGGCAATGCCATAGCCATTAGTCCCACTTATCAGAAGCAAATTACTTCTCAGTGAGTGACAAATTCAAAATATATAAGTTGTCAATAGTTCTTTTCTTTCCCCACAAGGGAGATGTCTTAGACAAAGGCTAACAGATTGCTTTGCATAAGAAAAAGGCAGTCACCAAAGGAGGGGCATGTGAACTCTGAGGACAGAGGGCTCAAGGAATGGAGGAATCAAAGGAAAGACATACCCAGGAAGGACCTTTAACTTTTGCTGCATTAATTGATTTCAAATTTTTTCCAAAATGTGTCAGAAATCCACAAAAAAACAAAAAGTTGACATTTTGACTATTTTATGCATTTAATGATAACAATTTGAACTGCTTTGTAATATTAAATGACATTATTTTATGTACAATAATTTCCTATTGTTAGTCGTTCTTGAAAAACACAAAAATATAGAGAAAGGTACATCTGCTTTTTTAAACTTCCTTTCTGGAAGTTTCCAAGCGCAGTCAGAGGATGGAAATATTCATTCAGATATATCCAACCATCTTAGCAAAAAAGTTTTGCCAATTGTTATACAATACATACAATTTCATTCCTGTTGCCACCTCCTCAAGAGGCAATTCTGTAGAAGCCTACCTTATTTTTCAGGACTTTTTAGAATGACAATACCCTGAGGTGGCCCTTCAGGCAGGAGTAAAAAGAACTAGCTTTATATGGATTAAAATTAGTAGTGTACATGATATGTGTCTCCAATAATGTATACTGTGAAGTAATGACTGTAAACAAACCACCCTTTATCATTATGTATGTAATTGCTATCTTAGGTTTTAGGTTCCATGACTGTCTAACTATAAACAGGTATTTATAAGGCTACTCTGAGAGAAAAGAGTATGTTCATCTTTAGAGAACCTAGAGTGCTTGGCCTTGAGAACATGAGTGAGAAAAGAAACAAGTAGTATAAAAATTATTCTCCTTTGCAAATGAACAAAGAGGTAAATGATTTCTCCTAGTTCTGAAATCCAAAATCAATAGGAATTTCCCAAGATATTTGAGATTTTTCAAAGAATAAGAAAATAGTTTGGGTCAGTCCTGGCAAAGAAGCAGATTTAGGAAAGCTCTATTTGGACCCAACATCAGATTTCACAGGGATGAATAATTATTAGGTTGGGAAAATAGTCAAGGATAATAGAAGAAAAATTTATATTTGCATGAGAGGACACACTAAATATCAGGGAAGTATACATATGTTATACAAGTCAAACAGAGGAAAATGGACAGAGGCTTGAAATCAGAAAGACCTAAGACAGCTGAAAGGATACCCCTAAGGGCAGAACGGTTTGAATATGGTAGGGGCATCATGTGACAAATGAAGAACCTCTCATCAAAAGTTTGGGGTGGGGAGGCGGCAGGGTAGGGAAAGGCCCCAGCGCTAGCTGAAGAGGAGCAGCCAAAGCAAAGCCAAATGTAGACATTGCTCTCAAAGGGCCCGAGGTTTATGACCAGCTCCTAGGATCAGTAGTAACCCAAAGTCACCCTTGGCAAAGCTCCTGGGGGGGAACGGACAGGGGAAGAACAGGAGTCAGCATTCTTAGAATGCTGTTTCAAGCAATAAATTATGAATTTGATTTAAATATTCATAGGATCCTGGATCTGAACCTCTCTGCATAATCACTCTTATGCATTTGGATCCACTGTATTCTCTTTGTTCCTTTTTGTAATAGATGGAATTAGTGGCCTATCAAGCATCCCCCTTTTCTCCTTGATGGGGAAAAAAAGCTTTTTTTTCTCTTTTTAAAGTATCTATACTTCTTTTTCATAGTCCTTGGGACCCAGGAGATGTTAACCCTCCTCTGAGCTCCAGACAATGAACATAAGGAGACTAATTCAATCATGGCAAACCCATCCATCTTGGCAATGAGTGGTTCAGTTATCCAGGTATAAAGCAGATGATCCATTCACAGAACATTTTTTATTTCCTATTTGGAAAAGATAATTCCTCTCCTATTTCTGTATATTAGCAAGTTAGATGTTGCCATAGTTGGGGATGGTTACCATCTTTGGCCATGAGGAACAAAGTCAACATAAAAGAGGGCAGAACTGAACAAGTTACAAAGGAATGGAACTGAAATCCTGATTGACTAGAAGTCTTAGTCTATGTAAGCTAAAATGTTCTTATTGTTTAGTCTATTTTAAGTTAGGGTTACTATAATTTTCTACTGAAAACCTACTAAATGATACAGATCTGTATATGGAATATGGAGTTGAGGGAAGATTTGATTTGATTGTTACTATTGCTATTGTTCTCTAATATGGAAGAAATGCAAATAATTTAAGAAGTCAATAAAAGACCTCAAAGAGAAAGAGAAATTAGAGATATACCTTTAACAATTGAAAAATGATGGAGCGAGTTCCTTGAGAAACATTAAGTAGGAAAAATGGCATCTTTTCTATTTTGAAAAAATAAATAAGGAAAGTTGGAAAAAGTTGGACTACGTGGAGAGACGTGTGTAGGTCTGGTAGTAAACTGATCACATTTACTCAAGATATTGTTTCTGTTACTTGGAAAGAAGTAGGAGAATTGACGGGAGGAGAGTAAAATGACGTATGGTGGCTATGTGATTACTTCCAGAGAGCAGACATGTTTTAAAATGTCTGAAGAGAAGAGGGCTAATGACTAAGAGGACAAAGAACACTTGCTGAGAAACACTATGGATATGACACTGGAATCCATTAATTAATATTAATTCTCACCTTTCCAGCTGCATAAGAAAAAAAGTTACTTGGTAGACAGCTAGATTGATGCAGTTGCATCAGTGGGGCCAGAGACTAAGGACAGTGGCAGAAGTTGGTTGGAGTGATGAGCTATGGATGCAGGTAGAGACAGAAGATAAGGTAGGAAAAGATAAATATATTGAGGAAAATAAGAAAATGAGTACTAATCAGAGTTAGAAAGCTCTTGCCTTATGGTTGGAAGGTTGACTATTAAGAGTTATGACAAAGACTAGGGTTCAATTATTGGAGCAAATAGTTGAAAATATGATACAAATGTAAGAGCTACGGCTGAGACGGTCAGTGAAAAATCATACTGCATACTGCCCTTGGAAAGTGAAGGGCATAAGGATTTTTATGCTAAAGAATCAAAGATCCTTTGACTTTATTGAGTCTATTTTTAAAGTTTGTTCGCCATTACTCTATTCTCACTGTGGGATTCCACATATCACTTCTCAAAATAGAAAATGTCAAAAAAAAAAAAAGTCTAGCAATGACTTTCTTATTTTATTGTAGCTAATTATATACTGTAAGCCAAAAAAATCAGACTCTGAATCAAGACTTTAAGCACCTGATGGAAATGACAGTGATCAAGTAAGTTGATAATGCAGGTATTTATATAATTCTCATCCAATATTGGGATATTTAAGAGTACGCAACTCTAATATCCGTGTACCAATCATCCTATTTATTTATAGTTACTCTCACACTCATCTATAACTGGATTGTATAAGTTATATAGAGTTATATAGAGACTATACCAGCACCTTTGCCAGAAAACGTATAATCTCAAGAGCAAAACTAAAAAGTCAGGTTTGAAGAATCCTTATGCTTCACTCATCAGGAAGAAGACATTTTAGAGTATAATGGGACTCCTTGTAGAAAACCTGGAGTGCGATTGAATTAGGTATAATTGGAGTGCAATTAAATTACACTTAAAAACTGGCCACTTGCTGGAGATCCCTGGGAATATTTGAGGTTAGCACAGTGTTAGAAAAATTGGATTTTAGTAGGAAAAAATAGCACGGCCTGCAGGAAATATTTTTAAAATGTCATAAATAAAAAGGAAAATATGGTATAATGTTCTCAACTGTAAAGCAATAAACTTACAAAGTTTTATTAACTAAGTCTGATGTCTTTCTAAAATTAAACAAGTTACTTTTGTTTTGCTCTTTTTCTGAATCTTCTACAACTCCAAATTCATGTTTTCCGCTATTTTAGATCTATTCAAAATACCTCATTCTGAAATACTTATGTTTAATTAAGATTATGTTAATGATGCTACTTGGAAACTTTGTAAAGCATATATGAAGAATTATGCTCTAACTTGAAATGCTATGAATGTTAGAAAGAGAACGAATTTGTTATGATATCCCCTTTCCTTGGGGCTCTTCAGATTAATATACGAGGTTTGACAATTAAGTTAGTGAACAGGTTGCAATAATGTTGCTAACCTTTTTTTTATATCAGAGGGATTATTCATTATGAATTTGTACCAACTGGAGAAACAGTTAACCAAGTTCACTATTTGGAACTGCTCAAAAGGCTGCGTGAAAAAATTAGATGACCTGAACTTTTCACCAACAATTCATGGCTCTTGCATCACAACAATGCACCAGCTCACAGGGCACTGTCTGTGAGGGAGTTTTTAGTCAGTAAACAAATAACTGTATTGGAACACCCTCCCTACTCACCTGATCTGGCTCCCAATGACTTCTTTCTTGACCCAAAAATAAAGGAAATATTGAAAGGAAGACATTTTGATGACATTCAGGACATCATGGATAATACGACAAGCACTGTCATGGCCATTCCAGAAGAAGAGTTCCAAAATTGCTTTGAAGGGTGGACTAGGCACTGGCGTGGGTGCATAGCTTTCCAAGGGGAGTACTTCAAAGGTGACTGTAGTGATATTCAGCAATGAGGTATGTAGCACTTTTACTAGGATGAGTTCGAGAACTTAATTGTCAAACCTCGTCTGTATATTTCTCTAGTCTTCCAAATGTATGTTTACAAAAATGTTACTATTTCTTCCAGTGTTCTAATTTCTTTCTTACCTTACTCTTGTGACAAACTAAAGATAGAAGAATAAGAAAAAATAATTGTCATTTTGCCTCCGCAGTTTTCAAAAATAATATGCAAAAATATATATATTTTTGTTCTGGCCTTGTATTCATTTTCTATTGCTGCTATAGCAAATTATCAAATTTGGTGGCTTAAAACAACTCAAGTTAAATGCCTTATATTTCTCTAGGTTAGCCCTGTCACTGCATTAATTGATATCAAGTTTTTTCTCCAAAATGCGTCAAAAATCGAATGACAAATATCGCAGTGAAAGTATTAGAAGTCTGACATGGGCCTCGTAAACTAAAATCAAGGGGCCAGAAGAGCTGCATTCCTTTCAGGAGGCTCAAAGGGAGCATCCACTTTTTTGCTTTTTCCAGCTTCTAGTGGTCATACAAATTCCTTGGCCGGTGACCTCCATGTTCAAAGCCAGCAATGTTGCATCTCTCTGACCATTCTTCTTCAATACCATCTTTCTCTAACGGCAGCCAGAAACATTTCTCCACTTTTAATGATTCATGTGATAAGATTAGGCCCATCCAGATTATACAAAATCATCTCTCCAAATCAAGGTCCTTAAGCTTAATCACATCGCAAAACTCTTTTGCTATGTAAGGTAACATATTCATAGGTTCTAGGGATTGGGGTATATACATCTTTGAGTTGGGAAAAGGGATTATTCTGCTTCCCGCAGGCCTTGTATTATACATAACTACACTCTAATGATTTATAATGCTGTGCTTATCTAGTTTACATTTATGGCAAAGTGGTAAATACACAGCTTTTGGGAGGAAAGCAGCTATCATAGATATTTTGGGCTAATTTATTAGAGGTTTACTAATAATCTTCAGCTATGGTAATTTGACTGAGGGTTTCTAGCTGGTGTTTCCTAGCTATAATGGTATATTCAGATATGAAAAAAAACTGCAGCTTCCCTTTAAAAATCTAAGACAAAGAAGACATTTTCAAAAGGTCTTTAAAAAGGGTATCAGTGACTTCTACATCCAAAGCTGTTTGCAATCCGACCCTAAATATAGTAAGAAAATATGAGCTGACAAATCATGATCTATAAAGCACACCAGAGAATTGAGGATGCAAAGAAAATTAATAAACTAGAGTATAAAATGTAAAAATGATAATCTAGAAGAGAAGGGACGTACATGCTGTCATCCTTAGCAGAGCAGCACAAAGCAAAATCATAAATGTGGACAAAAAGAAAACAATTGAACAAAGAGAATCTGAATACACAAACACTTTTCTACAAGCTTCCATAAGAAATTTTGAGGATGAGACAGGAGTACTGAGAAAGATCCACCGGAGGTACAGGTGTATTGAGCTACTGAAGATAAGGAGATGGTCAGGAAATATGTGAAAAACCCTCCAGAATTTATACCTCATGCACACACTCACTAAAGAAAAATCTATAATTCTACTCTTAAATAACTTTAAGTCTAAGCAGAAGTGAATTTAATTAAAGCTCAACAAAGCCAGACCCAGATTAAATACAGACTAGACTGTCTCAACCTACTACCTACCCTAGGGGCTTCATAGGAGATGGGCCATGTCATTTTCTGGGTAAAAAGTATTATTTACTTCAGTATCTACTGTTCTTTTACACAAAATATCTGATATTTGAATTTAAAATGATAGTACAAGAGAAGAAACAAGAACATGTAACTGTCATGGGTTAAAATGAGGCTACACTGCAGTAGGATAGACCCCTAATTCAATATGACCGGTGTCCTGTATTTAAAATCATGCCAGATAACTCACAGCTGAAAACTCCAATGCCATTGTCTCTGACACCGGTGCTGAGAAGGGGTGCCATGGCTTCCACTCCTCACTCTGCTACACCCCCAATCTGATAAGCTACTACAAAGACCACTGCCAGAAAAGACATGGTTGATCCTGCTTCTTTTTATCAATAGCTCTCAGTTCAAGGTCTGTATGAGCCCATCTCATGTCCACATCCAACTGCAAATGAACTAAGGATATGACATTTATAGCTTCTATGGATATCTTCACCATAGTGGGAGGAAACTGTACAGCCCAATGAGATATAAAAGGAAGGAAAATTCCTCAAGACAGAATTGGCCATACAAAATTGACAACTATGTCTCTGAACCTTTCACTATTTAACCTAAGAGCTGACTTTATTCCCTCTACTCCCTTGTTCAATTCATTGATGTTTGGATTTAGTCCTAGTATTTTACTGAACGTGCTCTTGCCAAGGCTACCAATGACATTGATGCTAAGCAAATTGGTTCATTTCCAATCAGGAAAAGTCCCGATAGATTTGTAACACCATTGACTACCTTCCTTCTTATAACTATCTCTCTCCTTGTATTTCATGAAATCACTTTTGTTTCCCTCTTACTCTTACCCTGTCTTACTCATTCTGTTTTATTGCCTCTTTTTTACTTGTCTTGTTACTGTTTCTCTTCATCCGGTTGCTGTTCTAGGCATTCCTCTCTGGTGCATATTCCTCCTGCACAACCGTATCTACCGTATTTCCGGAAAATAAGCCCCAGTTAAGAGCGTCAGCCGGATAGACGCATTTAGTACGTTATGACAATGTTCCAGAAGATGATATGACTGTACTTGAATAAATGTAAATTGTTTTATACATGAAAAAATAAGACATTCCCTGCAAATACACCCTAATGTGCCTTTTGGAGCAAAAATTCATATAAGACCCGTTTTATTTTCGGGGAAACATGGTATTACTGCACATTCCTTATCACTAACAGATCGATGATTTCCAAATCTACATCCACAATGCTGAGCCACACACCTTGTGTACATATGATTGGCCGCTTGGCTTTCTCATAGATATTACTAATTCACTTATCTAAAATGTATTGTCATTTTCTCAAACCTATTCTCTTTCTTTGATCCCCTTTTGAGTAAATTGTGCCTGTGTCCACCCAGTTGCTCAAGCTAGAAATTTTGATCCTTTCCTATATTTTCCTTATCCAATCACTAACACCTACGCATTTTAAATGCTAAAGATTTTTTTGTATCCACATCTATTGTGATGGCCACTGTCCTAAATTAGAACACTATGTTGCCTGGGTTAATGCCAGAGCTTTCAGAATAACTTTTCTGTCTTAGCTTTTGCTCATTTCTAATCCATTCTTGGCATTGACATCAGGAAGACTCTGTAAATCTGATTATGTCATCACCCTGCTTAATGACATTCAATTGTTCCCTCTAATCTGTCTTAGAAAGCCTTCCTTATTCAGTCTTCACCTCTTTTTCCAGCTCCTGCTCTCACCAATTTCTTACCTAATACTCCAGGCTCAAGCCCTATTACATTCAGTTCAGGTCCCAGACGACGCCTTAGTTTGTGAGTGTTGGCACATGTTCTTTCCTTTTTACTAGATATCCTTTCCTTTTTATTACTTCCTTTTCTATTTTCATTCTTTAAGTTGGAGATAAGATCTTACTTTATCTAAGGTAGTCATCCCTTAAAAGCCTGCCCAACTCCCCCACCCTTGCACAATTGAGTTGTGGACTATTCCAATCCAGCCCTCTAAAAAATTGCATTTCTCTCACCACAGCATATATCACACTGTATTGTAATTGCCTACTTGTATATATGCCCTGCTAGTCTATAAGTTCAAAGAAAGTAGACTGTGTTTATATCTTTACAATTGTATCTCTTAGCCATTTATTTTCATGCTCATAATAAATTGTTCAAAATATATTGCATTAATTTGATTTATCTTAATTTTAGTTATTGCAATGGAGACATTAGGCAAATATCTATATTATCATAAAGTCCTGCCTTTAGTAACCTAAATGATTCATAAATTTTTTATCTGAATGTTTGTGGTGTCACTTTCTTCAATTTCTTTTTACCGCACCCATCTACATCACCAATTTTTATTTCTCACTCTAAAGACTTGATCATTCATTACATGATGCTCTAGTGCATTATATGGGTATGTATTAAATATTGGTTAATTATAGGATAATAGAACATATAATGCATGTTCAAACAACTGAAGTTATTGGTAAAGTGAAGACCAACAATGTATGATTTCATTTACCACTTAGAAGATAATGAAGAGTTTTTGTTTTTGATTTGCTTTCCTCTGAAGTACAATAGGGTGATAATCTACTTGACAACTGGTGATGCAGAGACTAAGCAGTCTGGCTCCTGGTTAAAAACGTATGTGTGATTTCTCAGGGCTGACCACAGGCAATTCTGAAGGCTTTAGCTGATGGGCCTCACAGAGCAAAGCTGACCTTCCCACACCAGACTTGGCACATGGTCAGTGCATTGCAGGCTCTGAAAGGAGCAGTCAAGGACTCAGGACCCCCAGCCGACTCTCTGAATATCTGCATTCCTAGCCGGGTACCTTCATTCCTATATCCTTCATTCCTAGGATGAGGGTTTCACCTCTGCCGACATCGCCTTATTGGCCGGAAGGTAAGGAGGGGAATCCTTGAAGATACTTTTCTCTAGCTGACTCAATAACTGTACTTTTATTGTACTTTTATTTTTTCACTCCTAGCCCTTCCCCTTTGTGCTCCCAACACCATCCCAGGGTCCATAAAATCTCTGAAGCCTTTTGTTCCGAGCTCCCTCAACAGTGAGATGACCCCCAAGTCTATGCTGATCCACCTGACCTTCAACTTGAGGCAAGTGGAACAGGGGGAGTTCACACTTTCTCTGGTTGAGCTTCTTGCTTATTATACCTTCACAGTAAGTGATTAAAGGCTTAACTCTTTCATTTTGGCTTATTGCTTTAATAACCTGAACCCGACCGCTCAGCTCTCTCTCCAGCTCAGCTGAGCTCCTGACAGAGATCACTGCCGGGAGTTCTCAACATATGACTGAATTCCTTCTTACTGAAATATAATTTACATAAATTCACCATTTAAAAATGTACAATGCAGTGGGTTTCAGTATATTCACAAGGTGGTCAATCAATACCACCATTATCTAATTCCAGAACATTTTCATCACCCAAAAAAGAAACCCATTGTGCGAGCAGTCACTCCCCCATTCTTCCATGCCACCTGCCCTATCCCGAAAAACACACCCCACGCACTGCCACTACCACCCACCAAATGACTGTTTGTCTCTGTGGATTTGCCTATTCTGGACATTTCATGTAAATGGAAACATGCAGTAAGTGGCTTTCTCTAAATGTCCTTGTGGAAGTCAGTTTGTTTTCCAGAGTCATGAATACAGAATTCTACACACACAGACCCTAAGGCAGCTAAAACATGGTGTGAAGGTCAGTAGACTGAGTTCTCAGTGTCTGGAGCAGGAAGCAGAAGCTATCGTATCCTCTTCAGACCAAGGTCAGTTCCAGGCAAATGTTCTAATCGCTCATTTCACTTTGGCTTGTTCACATTTACTGAACAACACTTTCCCATTTCTTGGCATCTCTCCTTCCCTGACCCCACTGTCCTAAACCTATCTATACAGCTCTTTATTCAACTTTGTTCTATCTCCATAACTGCTCCCGCTACGAAAGCACAGTCAGGCCTCCATTACCACTAAAAATAGAACTTACTTAGAGCTTCAGTGTTAGAAACAAAGCAATTCTTCCAAATTCACTAGAAGCTACCATGACTCTCTGTTAAAGTCTTAATTTCAAGGAGCCTTGTATTTTTGAGAGAAGGCATTTGGAGGGGTGTGGGAAATGATTTTACAGACATACCTCAGAGATATTGCAGGTCTGCTTCCACACCACCATAGTCAAGCTAGCATCACAATAAAGCAAGTCATAATCTTTTTATTGATAGGGTCTTGTGTTCAATTTGTAAAAAATAAGGCAAAGCACAATCAAATGAGGTACGCCTGTGTATTGGAGACATTTGGGATAGCAAAGCCAAGTGAAGACCTTGTACACAGTTGGTAGGATTGCAAATTAGTGCAGTGACTATGGAAAACAGTTTGGAAGTTCCTCAAAAAATTACAAATAGAACTACTTTATGACCCAGCAATTCCACTTCTGGTATTTACCCAAAGAAATCCAAAACACTAATTCAAAAAGGTATATGTACCCCTATGTTCATTGCAGCACTGTTTACAGTAGCCAAAATATGGAACCAACCCAAGTGCCCGTCGATAGACTGTACATTGTATATGTACTGTATACATACAATGGAATTTTACTTGGCCATAAAAAAGAATGAAATCTTACCATTTGCGACATGGATGGACCTAGAGGGTATTAGGCTAAGTGAAATAAGTCAGACAGAGAAAGACAAATACCATATGATCTCACTTATATTTGGAATCTAAAAGAAAAATAAATAGATAAATGAACTAACAAAATAGAGACAGACTCATAGACAGAGAAAAGGACTAATAGTCAGAAGAAAGGGAGCTTGGGGAACTGAGTGAAAAATGTGAAGGGTGTTCAGACTGAGTCCCCATGTTGTTCCAAGATTTGTGCCTGAGAAGCCACAAGCCTAAAGAACACACCAGGTGGCTGAGTGCGGGACATAGGTTTATTGAGACTTATACACACCAGGAGAATCTCCAGGGCCAGCTGGCCAGAGAGGTCACACTCTGCACACAGGCAGAGAGGAAGCAAAGTTATATAGATACAGCAAACAAAGCACATTCCATGAGAAAAACCATCCGGCAGGCCCTGCTGTCTGCTCCCTTGTACACACAGTGTCCCAAGGAGCCTGTTAGCGTATATGACTGTTGGCCAGGTCCCTATAAGGGATTAAGAAGTACACATTGATAGTTACAAAATAGTCACAGGGATGTAAAGTACGGCATAGAAATTATAGCCAATAATGTTGCAACAATTATGTATAATGCCACGTGGGTACTAGACTAATCAGGGATCACTGAATAAATTATATAAATATCCAACCACTGTGCTGTACACCTGAAATTAATATAAAATAATATTGAATGTCAACTGTAACTGAGAAATAAATAACTTAAAAAAAATAAAAAAGAATAATACAAATCTGCCTACTAAACCTGATCAAAGAATCACTGGCATTTGTGCTTTGCTTTTTTATTTTTGTATTTTGTTGGATTGTTCGTTGTTTGCTTTCTGATTCAATTACAATACAATGAAAAGGCCTGGAATGGTAAGAAAGGGGTATTTCAAACATAATGGGACAGGAGTGACATCTTGCCTAAACTGAGTATTTAAAACTGTCATGATGTTCTCCCAGACTTTTGTTCTTAAAATATCTATCCTTCTCAGAATGAGTGTTCCTTGAGAAATGAAATATTAAGATATATAAGTTATAAATAAATGTGTTAGATGGCAATACATTTATTAAAATGTTAAATGTGTTATATAATATTTATGATTATTATATATGTTATCATTTATAATTCTGTATTTCATAGTTTTATAGTCATCTCTATTTTATTTTGGTAGATGCTAGTTTTTAGCAGTTTCAAATATTTTGCTTTGATTCAAATAACACCATAACTGAATTCAGAGAGAAGCCAACCCTAAAAATGAAACAATTTAGCTACGTATATAAAAGAAGTTCCTAAAAGTTATTTCATCCCTAATTTTTCTATTTTTCAAAGAGTTTGAAAGCAATATTTGGAATACAGTATATTATGTACTACGTTGCAAAATGTAAATCTGAGGCTACATTCTAGTTCACTGTCAATTTATTGTCTTTTGCAGATTATTCTCATATCCAGTAACCGGCAACTGGAATTTATTCAAGTTTTTTTCTTTTTCTTTCCCTGAACATGCCCAAGATTAACCATAATAAGAACCGCAAAGTAGTGTGAGGCAACAAAACAAAGTAAAAAAAAAAAAAAAAAGAAACTATTTCAAGCAATCATTTGTGCTCTTTCTCAAAAACTATAAAAGGGAAAACAAAACAAAACAAAAAAAAATCCTTAACTGGCAAAGGGGTGGTGAAATAAGGTAGAAGGGGAAAAGACAACATTCAATATTTTAAAATCTGTTACTACTTCCTCATTAATAAAGTTGGCATTTTTCTAAGTCATCCTCTTAATGATTGACTTTATTAACTCAAAAGAAAGCTAACTAATACTTGTATGACACTTAAGAGCAATAGTTTTGAGTCTTTCAGGGTATCACAGAGATCCATTTAGGAGCATGAAGAAAGAAATGAATTTGTAACCTTAACATTTGGATTCAGCTACTACAGATACCTATTAATTGCATGTCACCTACGATGACATTGAACTTATCTTTACAACATCTATTAAAGCCCACCATCATCACAGAGATCCATTTGAAAGTATGAAGAAAGAAATGAATTCGTAACCTTAACATTTGGATTCAGCTACTACAGATTCCTCTCTATTAGTTGCATATCACCTGCGATAGCATTGAAAATATCTTTACAACATCTATTAAAGCCCACCATCATTATCGCCACTGTGACAAGTGTCGTCTGAGTCATCATCGTATCAGCCTGGAATTGTTGCTGACTGCTTTACTTTCTGTCTTCCCCCATCAGAATATATGGTCTGCCAAAGCAAACCCTTTTTCTTTTTTACAACTCTATTTCCTATGCCTAGGACAGTTCCTGAAACACATTAGGATGAAAAAATAAGAAAAAAAAAAAAAAGGTTTCATTCTCTTTCACCAAAAAAACTGTACTGTGTATGATATATTTTCATGTGCAAAATCAAACTCTGTATTTGGAGTGTTCACTTGTGTAACACTTATCTATAAATTTCAGATAAGAAATGAGACTCAATCAGGATTTTTTTTTCAAAATTAACAAACAAAAATATGTTTTGACATTCCATTACGCAGATACTTGTGGCTTTCACATTTTCTATGCAAAGTGCTATTAATAGAAAACTATTTTAAAATATTTACCCTGAATAACTAGACTAATAGTTGAGCCTTATTTTAAATATTACACTATCTTTCACTTGTTAATCAAATTATGATGTAAGATTTATAATAATGGAATATCATATTTCTATTTACAAGACTAATAGATTTGGTAACTATAAAAACAATAATAACAAAAAGCATAACAAAGAAACAATCTGTCAATAGTACTAAACGTGTTTGTCAGTAACATGTCATGATATCATTAGAAAGATTAAAATTTAATATTATTGACACAGAAAATTGTTTTTATCATTTTATCCTTATGCCTGTCTTATGTATTATTTATCAATACCTTTTTGACATATCCAGATTCAATAGTGAAAACCTTGAATTACCTAGGAAATAGTAATTACAGGTTTGCAAAGATTGGATTACAACCTCCAGCAGAAAGCTCAAGCACCACCAGCATGATATCGCTATCAGCTGTTTCTTATAATAAGTTGCCTTCAAAAAGTCAGCAGGTGAAATCAAAATCACATTTCTTAACATTTCCTAAAGCCTCTATGGTTTAACGAAGCTGAGCACACTTCACATGATTTTACTCTAAGTAGCATGCTTCCTTGTATTCATCAGGTGAATGAAAAGAAAGTAGTCATTGAGCTGTGAGGCTTGATTTTTATTTTATTTCAACACTACACTTAAGATTTATTTTTGACTAATGTAGACTAGTCTAGCTCTCATATGTATTAAAGAAAAAAATAGATTTCTCATGTCCATATAGTTTACAAAGAGAAGTTAGATCTCGTAGACTGTAATATCGTGTTTCCCCAAAAATAAGACCTAACTGGAAAATAAGCCCTACCATGATTTTTCAGGATGACATCCCCTGAACATAAGCCCTAATGCATCTTTTGGAGCACAACTTAATATAAGACCCGGTCTTATTTTCAGGGAAACACGATATGTTTAATATGTTCATACACACATTGTTTTACATTGGTTATGAATCTACACCCATTAGATACAATTTTTAAATACTTGTTATGGAAAACAAAATGGAATATGGTAGAGCTAAAATGTGTTTTAATATTTGATTTACATATTCAACAAGTATAGAAAACAAAGTAAAGATGGGCAATGCCTTCTCAGCGCCACCTGGTTGCAGCTTTTTCCATTGCCAGTATACACGTAAGTGCTTTCAAACTATAGGCACAGTCATTTCACTCCTTTGCCCACATTGAATAGGCTGACAGTGGATTGGGGAGAATGGCCTCAATCCTTGAGCAGGTGACATGAAGTTCCTAGAATTTATTATCCTGTCCTAAGCTTGGTATCTTGCTTGCTTAGAGATGTGCTCCCAGATTTTAAGATTCATAAGGATCACCCAGGGATTTTAATACAGATTATTGAACCTGTCTCAGACATAACTGGAATAAGATTAAGGATCCGAATGTTTATCCAGAACTCCAGGGAATCATAAGAGATAACATTTTGATAAACACTTGGTTAGTAACAACTCCCAAGATATCTCTGTGTTCAGTGAGCTATAGCCTTTTTTTTACCTATACCATGGCTTCTTGAATACACAACTACAACTAGAATTACGCTTTTGTTTCTTGATTGTAGTCTATCTCTCTTAAAAAGGTGGAACGTTTTCCAGGTTCCTGATAGTCTGGTTATCCTGGCATCTCCTGCTCTCTAAGACCACACATGCCTTCATGTCTGTAGTCAAGTCCAAATCATTTGCACCATCTACAGTTATAAAGATGGCCCCACTCCATCTACAAGTATCCTGACTTGCCCTAGAGGAACCTACTGCCACATTATATTCACACCGAGCACTCATCTGTATTATTGTCACTCCTATAATAGTTCTAGAGCTATGGGAAGTACCTGACTCTAGATCTACCTGCTCCCAGTTTTCTGTCCCTTCAAAACCTATAACTACTAATATACATAATTCATGTACATATATATTAATATTGCCTCACAAAAGGTCAGAGAAATATCATGTATGATCATAAATAATCTGGAGGAATGACGAAATATCCAGTGATAGCTCAACAGTTTAAAATTACATTGGTACCTCGGTTTTCTAACATAATCTGTCCCAGAAGACTGTTCAAGTTCTGAAACGTTCGAAAACCAAGGCACAGTTTCCCCATAGAAAGTAATGCAAAATGGATTAATCCATTCCAGACCTTTAAAATCAACCCCTAAAACAGCAATTTAGCATGAATTTTACTATCTAATGATACCATAGGTTCATAAAATTTACAGCATTCATAAACCGAAATGTTCATCAACGGAGACGTTGGAAAACCGAGGTACTGTACCTTAAGCACTTACAAGAAAGAGAATACTAAGCTAAGTGACATAATATGAAAAAAATATAACTTTGGAAATCAGCATAGAATTGGCCAATGAGCTTCAATATAAACTAGTATAAAGTAAAATGTTTTGGACAGATAATCTGTAAACATAAATAATGGCTTGTAAACTTTCAATTATTGGCCAGAAAAGGGAACAAGATGTCCCTGAAGTTATTCTATTGCAAACTGAATAAAATTAACAAAGTGATAACCTTTCCTAGGATGTAGAGACCCAAAACAAAACAAAACATTTGCCTGCTTTTTTTTTTTTTTTTTTTTTTTTTCCCAACTCTAATTAGTTATGTTATCCTGCACTCGTAGTTCCTGGTGCTTCACAAAGCGGAGGGAAATAGTAAGAGAACAGCAAATAACAAACCTAGGCAATAGAGGAATTTCAGTATGAGACTAAACTAGAACTTGCAATTTGAAAGATTAGGCATTAAATAACCATGAAAGAAACTAACAAAATCATAAACAATCTGATAGGAGAAACAGGACCTTCATTATTAAATATCAATATGTTTAAAGAAAGTTTAAAACATACTGAAATTCAATAGATATCTTTAAGAGAAATAAAATGTACTATTTACTATACTTATTATACTTACTATTACAGAAAAAAACAGAACTGAGATACGAGAGATAGAGAAGAGACACGTCAGGGTTTTCCCTATTCTTGTAGGGTAAAAAGTGATAAGTAGAGTTGATATCCTTATCTTACAAAGAGAGGAGTCAAAATATTATTTCTAGAGTTGATGGAAAGGGGATAAAAGTATACCTACATTATTTAAGTTCTAGTTAATCAATAAGGGAATAAATATGGTGATATAACTATATTGGCTGGTTTGGGGAGAAGAGATGGGAAGGAGTTTAAGTATGAACTAGCAGAAAATTAGTAGAACATATATGACATGAGCAAGATTGCTGCAATTCTCACATTATTCAGAGAATGAAGTGACCAACAGAAGAACAAAACCCTGAAATATTTAACAGTGATTGTCTCTGGCTATAAGAATGGAGGTCAGAGTGGTAGAGCTGGGGGATTCTACTTATTACAGGATCACCTTTCCTTTGTTTGGTTTACTTTACCCAACGAAAATGTTTCTCTGGTAAAACATTTAACAATTTAGATAAGTAAATACAATTTGAAATCTATTAATGTTAATTCAAATGCAGAGGACATACTCTGCTACTGTAAGTGGAAAAAAAGATGCATTATGAAATCTTAAATGACTGTCAGAATCATAGTGAAGTTTGTAAAAACAGATGCTAAGTTGCACTGAACAGAACAACCATGAGGGCTTTGCCACAGATCTGGACCACGCAGTGTGTTAATGCAGGTTCTGTAATCTAGAAGCTGGTAATAATTAGGACAGTAATCAAGTTATGATGAGGACACAGCCCTGATCAACGAAACCATGATCCTGGAAAGGTACCCTAGAGATATTAGGTATTTCCACCAGGTATTTATCAGCAGAAAAACCTCAGACAAACAGACTAACATTCCTTTCCACCTTCCAAGTTTCACTCAAGTACATCTAATTGGCAGAACCCAAATTACATACAGAACTCAAGCTTCAAGAGATTCTGGGAAATGTAGCTTTTTAACCTTCCAGCCTCTGCAGTACAGTAAGGTTGGCTAGAGAGAGGTGAGCGAGTGTCAATTCACTATAGCCACTCCTTAAATAAAGAAACATGAAATTTTAATCTCTTGGGATTTGCAAACAAAGGAAAATACCAAAAACAGGATTAAAATAAGTGAAAAAAAAATCTTTAAAACCTTTACACTAAAAAAAGACTATTTTATTTTTTTACAAATAGCTCTCCGTAATATAAATTTAAATATTCTATTTTGTTCACTTATAACAATCACAGCAGGTAATCTGAGGGATGCCTTAATTTCTTCATTTGTAATTATGATACGTATTTCAATTTAATTTAACTATTATTGTCTTTTGATTTAGCTTCTCATAATATTGAAATTGAAGTTACAATGTCTCTGACTGCAGACAGCTGGCATTACTAATCTTGTTAGGGAAAACACATGCTTGCATAACTGTAGCAATGTTAACCTTTACAAAATGTTTGTGGCATTAGTATTTCCTGTGTTTACCACATTAATGGCTTGTGTTTGTTTGGCGTACTTGTCCTGCAAGTATACAACAAAGCAAAAGTTAATAATTATGTCTGATCCCTATTAGTCTATGCAGTTATTGTTTCTAGGATACAATATTCTCCTCGGCTCACTGTAAATACACAAGATATAGAATGATGCCAGGTCTCAGGATGCAAACCAAGAGGGTCAGAAGGGTTAATGAGTGAAAAGTAAGACTCAAAGTATCTCAGCCAAGGATTTGCTGATGATAAATCATGTATTCTGCTAGAGAATAGCAAACACATTTATTGACTATTGTAGGGAAGATGTTGAAGAAAATTTGCCTTTATTGGTTGATGTGAGCTTTTTTCTATTAGCTTTTATCTGTTCCTGCATGTGAGGTGATTTCTGTGCTGTGATCAGGGGTTGAGTAAATCCACCTTTGGTCTCATTCTCCCGAGCAGGGGAGACATGAGATGATGTTTGTTGTTCTGTCCGTGTTGTGAGGTGATGTTTAGCTTAGGGTTACAGAAACTCTTGATCTGGGGTTGAGAGAATTCCCTCTTTGTTCTGTCGGTTTCACCCACATCAGCAGATGAAGTGAAGAAGTAGCTAAGTTGTATCAGGACGACGTGACAGGCACGTTGCCAGGCTTTGAAAGAACTTGGGCTGATGGTCCCAAGCAAGAACAGTAGATATTGCTTATCCAGATGAATTGGCCCTTTGGCCGATGGGCGACATTCATAACCGTAACTTCCAGACCCTCCTGGAACTGGCCATTCCAGGAGGGGGGATGCAGGAACACAAAACTTGGCTCTAAGGTACATCTGAGAAAATATGTAAGACAGACTTCAGTTGGCGGTGTAATTATTATTATGATTTCATCATTTGGTCATTTGTGATTGGTGATTTCTCATCATTCTAACATTTTGAAGATTTTTCAGCAACATGCATGTTACAACACCAGGGGATGATACCCTGACTTCCAGTTGCGAACCTGGTGACGGCTGGCTGGTTCCCTGCCTCTCCAGTGTTGTCCCCTGTGGTTAGCCTTTTTGAGAACTTGTCAGCATCTAGAAAACTTGTATGCAGCTTGTAGCTTACAACATCAGAAGACATCTTAACTTCCAACAACAACAGCAGTAACATTCTTCAGATTGTTAACACCTTAAAAACTTATATGCAGCTTGCAGCTTATAGCATCAGAAGACGCTTTGACTTCTAACAACAACAAAGTTAACAACAGCAGCATTCTTGGGAACTAGAAAGCAGCGGTGTGGGAGACGCCTGAGTTTCTCTCAGCTATAGACCTGGCAAGGTTTTGATTTGTGACTTTTCCAGTACTGTTATCCCCCGATATGGTGAGCTTTTGACATTTACTGTAATAGTTACTATCCTACAGAGCTTATTACTGCTTTTGGATACACCTTATTGATGTTATTGGTGTATTTAGCCAAGTGATTTTTGATCAATAGTAAACATATGTTGGGATTTCTTAAACGTATAAGTATCTGTACTCAATCTACCACCCCTCTGACATCGTATATAGCTATTACAATGCCTTTGACTATATTCCCTACGCTAAACTTTACATCCAGTGACTATATGTATATATATAAAATTATAGTTGACATTCAATATTATTCAGCTTTAGCTTCAGGTGCACAGCGCAGTGGTCAGGAGTCTACACAGTCCATGAAGTGGTCTCCTAATTAGACAAATACCCATCTGACTGCTCTTACCTGGGTGCTATCATTCACCTGACATCATCCACCCTAACCTGGATCCATTCTACCTTCTATTATGGCAAGCACAGACTCATACAGCAAGGAAACGAAAACTTGTGTGTATTACTGAAAATGAGACCATCAACCTCTACTAATGCTGCCACATTATATTAACTGAGAAAATGTACAAAAATATCAAATAACCATTGATACAGTACAAGGGGGAAACAAAGAGACAAAGTGAAATATAAGTGGCAGTAGCGAAGTTTTTCTATATGGATTCTTAACATGCACAGGTAAGTCAAATAAATGAATTTTTACACCCCAAAAATTACTAGTATACTGTTGTTTTTACTTAAGCCATGAGTTCTTACTATTTTGCTATTTATATTATATACCTAAAAAGGAATTAAAATAAATTGGTTATCTATATATCAGTCAGTAATTTTAGTATATATGTGGATATATGTACATGGAAAATGACACAAAATTGTGCATAACAAGATTTGTAATTACTTACAGATTACATTTCTAATTTGTTATGTGCTAATAGACGATACGAATGAAAAATAAACACAGTGAATATATCCACTTAATGAATTTCAGTAGCATGAACTCTTTTTACATATCCTAGTTATATTTTTGACAATGAAATAGCCACTAACCATATTAATGATTGCTTCATATTTTTCAAATGTGATTAAAAAAAAGATAATATAGTTTAAGAAGTAAAGAAATATAAAGTCAAAACAATGCAATTTTATTTAGATCATTTTAAAGATATGCTTAGGTTCCCGAGGAGATGTAAAACCCATTTGTGATTTACCTGAAAGTGTATAAGCAGATGTTTACTCGAGTTCTATTCATTAAGTAGACTTGCATTAAAGTGCTTCTAAAAAATGCATCAGAAAGGTTTTTTTTATTTTTCATTTAGGGATATATTCTCTTATTTTTAAGTAGATTTATGAAATATCCTTGGGGGTAAAACATCTAGACCGCCAATGTCTATCTTTTGTAACTTGATGTGTATGCACCATGCTGTAAATTCATTATGGGTACTGGATGAAGGAAAAAATAAGAATTGATTTGATAATTTTTAAAATGATCTAACATGATTAAAATATTTATTTAAATCCATTGGTAATTGCTAACAATAATTTGCCAACTTGAATAAGTTGGTTGCTAGATAAGGTTGAGTTTTATACAGACAGAAAGTTCAAAGTTCAGTCATTTCAGGGATAGTATTCTTCTCAATGATAGTGTTTTCCTGTGATAAGAATTTAGAACATCAGGTAAGATGACTCAAATGCTATAAAGGATCCTTTATGAAAAATTAATAAGATAGCATAGAGATAGTATTAGTCTCAATAATTTCAGAACCCCTAACTTGAAATGGACTAATATATGGCATTTACATAAAAGATGTAATATTCTAGAAGACTTCAGTGAGTTAATGGATAAAGTACAATGAGAAATATACATTTTGTTTCAAGTAATGCCTATATATGGCTGAGGAAAATTACAAAATTTAATAGATTTGTTTCTCCAGGTCTAACGTTCACAAGTCAAAACAGCACATATTATGAGCAACTGAGTCAATTAAATGTTGATTGGTTCATTTCAATTAGGCGAGATCTATAGCCATGATTGTTACAATCAGAGCATGAGTCAATTGTATGAGAAATCAAGACATAAAGAGATCAAACCTATTGGCTCTACATAAGTGAATACATAAACTAAAGAAATTATATGATAAAACTTCCCTTTTAATTTAAGATCTATAGATTTGCTCAGTTTACCATTTCTAATAACTTTTTTTATTATTCCATTCTAATACATTAGGTCAAGAAACTTTTCCTCTTGACAAAATGGATATCTTATTTAAAGTTGATAATTATAAGATATTTATAATTACAGCATTTGAATAAACCACTATGCATTTAAGACATTCCCATAATTAAATGAGAAATATAGGTGGAATTCAAAGCTTTTTGTAAATGTAATAATTTTGGAAAAATAAAAATAAGATTTATCTTTAAGATTATGTATTTATAATTTCGATGTGTAAAATTAGAAGAATATTTAATAATAGGTAGGAAATAGTTACAAAATAGAAAGTTGTACAGTCCATTAAAAAGCCAAATTAATTTATGATATAGATAGAATTCCAAAATAGTGGCATAATAGTTGCATTTTAAAAATTGCTTTGTGCAACTACATAACTCTGTTAAAAAGAAAAGGTTAATCCACAGAAAATAAACCCCTGATTTAATTAAAAAATACAGGTTAAGAAAGTGAAACCATAATAATTGTTAAAAAAAAAATAGTACATCTACCGTTGATCTTTGGCAAAATATCTATTTATGTCATGCCATACACAAAATCCAGAAAGGATTATAAAACTTTTTAAATGGGCAAATATTGTTTCATGAGTAAGCATCACATTATGCTTGAAAGCTTGTGAATGCCATAATTTTATCCAAGATGCTATTGTGAGTCACCAAAAAAAATATTAATAAATATAGTAAAAAGTGTGTCTACTCAAAGTGTGAAAATGAACTAGATTCACATCACATAACTGTCAGTTTTTCTCCTCTCCCAATGTCTTCCACCACACCTCTGAATGTGAAGAAATTTTCCCAAATGTTTTGTTTTTCATTAAACAATCCCTAATATTCGACATTGCTTTGAAGTTATTTCTAGAGAGCGGTGAAATAGAGATACTATGGGTGATTAAGTTGTCAGATGGACTCTCTAGCTCAAAAGTATTTAACATGATGATGATAATATATTATATTGTGCTTGCATGTATAAATATCTCACCAAAGACAAAGCAAAGACAAAAACAAAGACAGAAACCAGATAAATTAACAAAGCAGTGAAGTTCATTTTGTCCACAATATTTGTCAAACATGAGAAACTCAAGCTTCCATTATCACAGGCTACCTGGGCAGTGAGTTAGGAAATGAACTAAGAGTGGGAAGAGAGAAAGAAAGCAAAACTCTGTTTCCAACCAGGGTGGAAAATCAAATTCTCTACTATAGATCTGTATCCTCAGAGGACACAGTTGACCCAATTCATTGCAGTCCCAAGGGGCTGAGAAAAGCTGCATGGGCACTGAGTAAAACAGGTGGATAAGAGATCCCTGAATTATCACTAACACAGATGTGCAATCCAATTTCACATCAACAGAGCTGACAAAAAAAAAAAAAGGTCATTAGCCACATCCTTAGCATAAACTGCTCTCACTCAGGTAGCAAGGCAAATCCTCTCTGAAGGAATACACGTTCATTTTTTAGCCTCAAAAATTCCCACAAATAATTTTCCAAGGGAAAAGAGCAGCTCGCAGTAAAACTTGGCTAAGCATGCAAGACTCAAGACAATGTCAAGGAGAACCAGCAGGGATAAGAGTTAGCAGAGAAAATACATGAAGGCCAGAGGAAGTCAAACATATGTCTAATTAAAGTAAACTTTAAAGGAAGTGCAGAAGGAAAAGTGTAGAAAAAAAGTGATAGAAACAGTATATGAAGAGACTACTACAGAAAATCCTCCAGAACTGATGAAAGATAATTCAGGGATTCAAGAAATCGAATGAACCCAAAAAGAAGATAAATAAAAAGAAATCCATACTAAACACAACATTGTGAAATTTCAGGGTATCTACTGTGAAAAGAAGCTCTTGATAGTAACCAGAGAAAAAAATACAGATTACCACAAAGAAGGGCCAAGTAGGCTGAGAGCTGATTGTTAAACAGCAAAAGTGGAAGCCAGACGTCAGAGAACTGACATCTTAAAAATTTTAGCATGAAAATAAAAAATTATATACTCTGCTAAATATATTTTAAGAATAAAGTTTTTTAAAAAAAAATCAGAGAGCAAACAAATAAACCTCTACAAAGGGAACTTCTAAACATGTACTTTGGACAGAAGTATACAGATGTCAGGATGGAACATAAGAGAAGTAAAAATAAATTGATTATTTTACTCAATAAAAATGTAATTTGCGCTTACTCTCTGGGGCAGGAACTATCCCAGGTGATAGGGCAAATCCATGAACACAAGAGACAAAAATCACTGCAGTCAGAACTCACATATTAGTTGGGAGAAGAGATATAGCGAACAATAAAATAATTTTCTAAAAAGATAATTATGTAGCATGTTAGAAATTGATAATCATTATGAAATTAAGAACTAGACCAAAATAAGAGAAGCAAGAGTGTATATATGGCGGTATCTGCAATTTATATGAGGTTAACAGTGGATGAGGGAGATGCAGGAGTAAATCTAAACAGTATGAACTGGACAGCAGGGGTGTCCAAACTTTTTTCACCATTTTTCACCAAGGGCCATATGTGGTAAAATACACAAACAGCCGGGCCACTCACTCGAGGTGAAGTACGTATTGCCTCACCTGGTTTATCTAAGTAAACTAAATATATTTTTGGAATTTGCTGTGGGCCGATTAAAAATGGATTGCGGGCCGCAGTTGGCCCGCGGGCTGCAGTTTGGACACCCCTGGGATAGAGAAATAATAAGAATGTCTTATTAGGTTATCATAATAATAAAATGAAATTAAAATATATGGCAATGATAATATGTCAGAAGGGGTGCAGATGAAAGCTAAAGTATTTTAACATCCTTGTATTTTTGAAAGGGAACGTAAAAATGTCAATATTCGACTTTCAGTACTATAAGTTCTTAACACAATCTCTAGAGTAATCCCTAAAAAAGTAGTAAACAAGTTATAAGTCCCCAACTCCTTAGGGAAAAATAAAACTGAAAATAATTTTATAGTAAAAAGAAGCCAAGAGAGTAAAACAAACATTGAACTTGTAAACAGCCAGTAAAAAAAAAAGATGGCACATTTACAAACACAGTACTATATAAAATGCAAATTGATTTAATGCTCCAATTTTAAAAAAATACATTAAGGACTAGATTCAAGAACAAAAAATCTGAGACACCTAAAACAGACTTCCAAAACAAAATTATACAGAAACCGAAAGGAAGGCACAGAGATTTCTCATAAACCCACTGCCCCACACTTGCATATTCTCTCTGATTATCAGCATCACTTACCAGAATGGTACACTTTTTTAACAAGATGGACCTATGTTGACTGATCATAAAAGCTAAGGTTTACTTAGGATTGATTCTTGGCTTTGTACATTCTATGGGTTTAAATAAAAGTATAATGACATGTGGCCATCATTAAAATATCATACAGAGTATTTTCACTGCCTTACACATACTCTGTGCTGTCATTTCATCTTTCCCCATCCCCAGTCCTGGCAACCGCGGATCTTTTTTGTCTCCATAGTTTTGCCTTTTTCATTTTATTAAATAAAATTATCATTTTAAAGACTCCACAGAAATATATTAGGAAATAACAAAGAATATAAATAGGCAAGTACGCTATAATTGCTGACATGTAAAACATGTACACATGAAGAAAACTAGTGGAGCAAACATGAATAGATTAGTGTTAAGGTGGTTTTTCTACTGTCACGTACTCTTTGACAGTTTGGTTACATCATAATCTTTCTAAAAAGTTACCAGCTCAAAGGTGGGTCACAATTCACAGAATCTCTGTAGAAAAATCATTAATAAAAATAAATGTGTAACCAGACATCATCTTGATATCACAATGAATAAATTGGAAACTGATAAAATGTAGGCTATCTTTACAGAGTTCCTATATAGTTCCAACATTATTACAAATTCTTTTGGAGAGCTAAGATTTATTTTATCCTTATTAATAATTAAGATTTTATAAAATGACTTCACTTAAAGTAAAAAATTAGAATCATATTTACCCCAGAATTAAACTTAATATCAGCACTAAATGTAACATCTTTTTAAATCAGAATTGTGAGTATAAGATAATTTATCATTACAAATTATTTCCAATAATTTTCCCTGAATAAGGGTTAAGAATGGTAAAATAATCAATATAATCTCTATTGTGAGGTCTAAACATTTGATTCCAGGAATATAAAATCTAAGGTAGGAGCCCTATTAGTTGAGTGAAGGTTCTGTCACAAAGATGCTGTAAACACAGATTGGTATCTTACGAAATTTGAAGGCTCTGCAATGGAACAAAACCTCAAAGGAACAGCAGCAGCCTACTGCCAAAGAGAGGCAAGTCAAGACTATGCCTATGGATATGGCCAAGTTGTTTTACAAAAAGTCAGTTTTAAGTCTTTTGGAAAAGATTGTGGTATAAGAACATGTTTCCAATATTTGTGTCACTCCTATCACATAGTGACTGAAACGATAAAATTAACATGAACAAGCACAATGGAAAAAACCTGTATGAGCCTGGAGTAATATGCCACAGACTATTACTACATACAGAACATATACACTGTTTAAAAGAAAAGTAACAAAGGGTAACTTGTTAGGTCTCTGAATGTTAGGTCTCAGAGACCTTGACTTACAGACAGAGCCATGTCTGCAAGAAAACAACAAAATGTCTGTTGGCCGGCACCTGCAGACAGAGCCAAACTTGCGATAACAGAAAACACCACAAAACAGCGACTTGCTTACAGGCAGTCAGCATATTCTGTTCAAACAATGCTCCCCTGTCAGCACAGCCCCTATAAAACCCCCCTCACCCCTCCCTCATAGCTGCAATCTCCTCTAGATTCAGCCCGGGCTGTAGCCATCTTTGCTTGGCCCGATAGACTTCCTCTTAATAAAATAGATTTTCTCTTAATAAACTTTCTTAACTTGCCTGTGTGTGTTCTTTTATCAGCCAACCTATCATAACTTATTAATCTCCTTAATGAGAATGCTGCCATTAAGTCAGTAAGCCAAAAGAAAGAGGAAATGTTGGCTGAATACCTAAGAATGAAGAATAAGAGGTGGGACCTAAAGGTAAGAATGGGCTGTGAACTATAAACAAGGGCCAATCACTGGGAACTCATTTTACCAGCATGTATTCAACACTTTAGTCACACTTCAGTGATTGCTGAGGCAATAGAAAACATTTTGACACTCAGGAAAACCTCCTTTTAGGATTCACATTAGTGAGAAATATTCTCACAATCATATTTGAAACATCATAAATTTGGAGGTTTAGGTGCAGTATTCAGTGTTACTTTAACAAATTTAAGTGTTATTCATTTTATTTTAAATTGAGAAAAGTGAGGAATACTGAGTTAATAACTTACTCCTGATTACACATCTGTTAAACATTGAGCTAGGATATTAACCTAAATACCCTGACTCTAGAATCTGCAGTCACACATTTTGTTAGGTGCTTGATGAATGAACTATTATTATTAATCAAAGAGGGCATGCACTCTCAACTAGGACAATAGAATGTTCTGAGAGATACAAACTGGTTCATGGGGAGAGAGCAGAATCTTAGATATTACAATGGATTTGGGATCTGTCAAGGGCTGTAGTACGTAAACAGATAGAGAGTATATCTGTAATAAAATTTCATGGGATATGGAGTGATTAGGAAAAAATATCTTGAGAGGTGCTATGAGAGAATAATGGGGGGAAAATAGGTTGAGACATACTTAAATAGAGGACGGAGATTCACAATTTTAACATCATATGTAACAAAATCAATCATTTTATTGGATTTGATTTAATTACTACAGAATGTATTGGATTAAATGGTATTGCTCTAGAAATTTAAAAATCATTTGAACAAATCAATAGCAAATTGTATGGCTCATAATGAATCATACTGAGAACTAAAGAAATGCATATCCACACCAAAAAGGCATGTCAAAATCACATAAAATGCAAGAATGAAAAAGAAGAATCAGTAACATACTGATTTTTTGGCATATAAACCTTTATTACAACTTGGATAAAACCAATGAATTAAATTTAGAAAAGAAACTGAACTTTAAGACCCCTTATAAATGTATGATTCTATAAAATATGTAAAGTTAAAATTTTATACTGGAAGCATATGATTTATACAATTTTTCAAAGAACATGTGAATGTTTCGTAGCATATTTCATACTATTTTATATTAATTTCATCTTATTTTTTGAAGGAAAAATTCTTAATCTTTATAAAATTTATCTATATTTAACCTATGTTATTGTTGGTAGCTGAATTAAAAGAAATGTCCCAAGGACCTGAGTTTGAGGAAGGGGTGAGTGTTAATATCTCACTCCTAGGAATAGACACCAAATAGCCAAGACCTCAAGGTAGCATATTAGAATTGAAGGTAAATAGATGGGTTTTTTTGGTTTTGTTTTTTATGTAGTATTTCTTCTCTTATCTTGCTGGGTATTATTCATGGCCAATTTCCTTTAATAATCCTGTAGCCCTCCCCTCCCTTTACTCAATGGAGAATGAAAACTGTTAGACAATCAGGTGCACAGTGTATAAGTCAAAAATGCAGGTCTACACTGGTCTCTCCCTGAAATTCAGTGGACAGAGGCTATATCCACATAAAATCATTGTAAGTCTCAGGCTGATGTCAGTTTCTATTCCTAGTAAATCCCAGGAATAGTAACAGATTCCTTTCTTTCCAGAATTGGTCTAGGGACCCATTCCAAAAACATGGAAGACAATAGTGACTACAAAAGGAATAAAGGACTTTTGCTTTTATCTCCGTTGTATAAAGAACTTACAAGTCATCATCCCTCCTTACAACAAGAAAAGGTTGGACAAACTGAAAATCAATAACTTTCTGTGGACCCATTAGAGAACTAAAATCACAGGACAAACTACCACCTTTAAATGTGGACACAGGCTCAACCACAATCTTGCCTGGAATGACAGCCACTGGAGCCAAAAAAACTGATTTACACACACACACACAGACACACACACACACACACACACACACACACACACACTTAAATGTGATGTTGATGAATTGCTAGACACTAAGTATAGACTAGCTTAAAAGTGAGAAACTCCTGGGGGCCATTGTCCTAGGGAAGCCTTCACATTTTCGTTGGCTTTATTTCCAGGATCCCCACCAAATTCTCACAGTGAAGATCCAAAAAATATCCCATTGTGACTAAGGCAAGGATAGTGAAAGAATAATTATTGTGAAATACACTTAGGTTCAGTTTCTAGGGAAAAACAACTATCCTAACTGGAGGAAGGAAATACTTCCCATTCTTACACCTTCCAGCCTTTCTGTCTCACCAAAGAATGGTGACATAATCATTAGAAGTAAAAGATTCAAGAAATAGATTGGAATTGGAAGCCAAAGAAGGGAGTAAGAAGCTGGTGGAACAAACTTCTGTCTCTGGAGACGCACTTGTAAAATTCACATACCCAAAACACAAAAACAGATGAAAACTGAGATTTAATCCAAAGATTACAAAGTGCTGTCCCTCCCCCATGCATTACCATCACACCAACAAGGGATCCAGTATGATTATAGTGGATTACAGCTGAAAGGGACAGACAACATCAAATCACTCCAAAGAGAAATACTTAGAAAAATCCAAAGTCAAGGGAAAAGAAAAAAAGACACTAGCGGAACTGGAAACCTCTAGTACCTGTGGCTACAACAAGTATTAAGTACAGCCTAATATCTAGCAAGAATAATATAAATCCTCACACTAAAGACCTATTTATCTTAGGGCTAATATCTGGCTTTTCAAAACAAGAGCAACAAAAATTATAAGGCATTCTTAAAGGCAAATAAAAACACAGTAAAAAGAGGTAAAGCAATCATCAGAACCAGACTCAGATATGACAAAGATATTGGAATTATCAGACAGGGAACTTAAATTAATTATGTTTAATATGTTAAGTGTCCCAGTGGAAAAGGCAGACAATACGCAAGAACAGATGGGGAATATACGCACAGAGATGGAAACTCTAAGAAACAGTCAAAAGGAAACAACAGATTTCAAAAATATTGTAATGGAAATGAAGAACGCCATGATGGGCCCATCAGTAGATTTAGCACAACAACCAAAAGAATCAGTAACCTCAAAGACAGGTCAACAGAAACATCCTAACCTGATAGTCAAAGAGAAAACAGAATGAAAAAATAAGTAAATACAAAAGAACAGGATAGAACATCGAAGAAGGGGGCAATCAAAAGGTATAAAGCACAATAACTGGAATACCAGAAGAAGAAAAAAGGAAACAGAGCAGAAAAAAATTTGAAGTAATTTTTTTAGAAATTAGAACCTCCACAAACTAATAAAAACACATAATCAAATACCCAGGAAGCTCAGTGAGCACCCAACAGGTTAAATACATCATATTTAAACAGCAGCAAAATAAGACAGAGAAAATCTTGAAAGAAGCCAGAGGGGAAAAACACCTTATTTATAGAAGAATGATGGTAAGAGTTACAGTAGATTTCTTGTCATAAACCATGCAAACAGGAAGAAAGTGGAGTGTAATACTAAAAATGTTGAAAGGAAAAAAACAAACAAGAAAACACCAATATAGATTTCAATATCCAGAAAACTTATCCTTCCAAAGTGAAGGAAAGAATAAAGTGGAAGTGATGGAATGAAAAAGCTAAGCCATTCCAACTGTGTAGCATTAGACCCCACAGAGGGCATGCTTTGCTCTTAGTAGTCTGCTGCTCATTGCTCTATATTTGCATTTTAATTCCTAATTTCCCCTTTGCCCATTCTAAAATACTATGATATGTTTCATAAACTTTAGTGTCCACCATAGACACTACCATTTCCTCCTTAGCTGGATCATTCCTTTACTGGTGTTACAGTGAGATTCACCTCAAGTCTTTCAGATCAGAAAGAAGACTTCTTTAATGGATACTCCTGACATAATGGATTATATTAATCAATTCTGAATAAATGATTCAGGCCACGGGGTATTACCAGGTGACTCAACATAATCGCAGGAAACTGCAAGTAGAAAGAGATTGTGATTTAATAAGTTAAAATCAAATTATTGATTATCTGAACAAACTGAAGTAGGATAGTCTGAACTGAAAGAGTTGTCACTTTGGGCAACTTAGAAGAGGGGCATCCCTTCAGCCCAATAATGGAGAGTTGATCTAGACAATCAATGTCCAATGCAGACCTGAGGACAGGTGTGGGTCATTTCTTACTAAGGCCTAAAGACAATATCCCCTACAATAAACTTTTTTTTTTCTCTCTCTCTCTCTGATCCATTGTGTTCATTGAACACATGTCTGATTCTTTACTTGCTATTCCCAAATATCCTTATATTGGATGAATGGAGATATGAATCTTGTGGCCCCAGACTATTTTAAATGAATAAATTGACAGTCCTATTTACATACAATTCCTATTATGAATTGTCAAGCAGAGTTGAGCTTCTAGTTTGACCAACTCCAGTGTCTAAAAGGCTGAGGACCACTGGGCCATTGTCAAGATGATGCTATCCTATAAGACCTGTTGATGGTCAGGCATCCAGTCGCCTCATGGTAAAAACTCCGCATCTCAGTGTGTTCTGCTCTTTCTTAGCTACAGCAAGCCTTACAATAACCTCATTTATGCTTGCAGTGCTTACATGTACTATATTTTATTTGATTTGCATAACCCTGTAAGAAGAGCTGTGTTAACAGGCAGAATCAAGGAAAATAAATATCAAAGGGGATAAAGAGTTACCCAAAGTCATACAGGAAGTATGTGTCAAAAACCAAACCCTTGTCTTCTAATCAATAATTCATTTCCCTTCTCAAAGAATATTCTATGGAATACTAGCTATATGATACTGTTAATTTAAAAAGAAATATTATAAAATTGTACACTTGAAACCTGCATAATTTTATTAACCAATGTCACCCCAATTAATTTAATAAAAAATAGAAAATAACTCCCAGAAGAATTATTGTAAGCAGCTGACAATTACATTTATGTTTAACACGTTGCGTATGGCAGGGTTTAAATCCCTCATACCCCTCTGTTCCAGCAGGTTTTTAAAAGAAACTACTTTAAAATGCACTCTTCTCTTTAAAGCATAAATGCTTCTATGTCATTTATTATTTTTCAATAAATAATAGATTCTACAAATAAATTATTCTACAAATTATTCTATAAATAATTATTCTACAAATAATTCAATAAAATATGCAAAGTAAAAAGAGTCAACAGTAAAAACGAGAATTCTCGTTATCCGTCCTTAACGCATGGCTCAGAAAAAAAAACGAAGATTCTTGTGATCCGTACGCAACGTGTTAAGCAATTAAAAAACCTTAAGTTTAACAAAAGTTGCAAGAATATTCTGTAGAGAAATCCAGCATTTCCCAACCACAGTTGATCTCCAAAAAAATTTTCATATAGCATCTATTAATAATGCCTTTCCTCTGTCAAAACAAGGAGGAGGAGGAGAAGGAGGAGGAAGAGGAGGAAGAGGAGGAGGAGGAGGAGGAGAAGGAGGAGAAGGAGGAGGAGCGAGGAAAATGGAAAATTCTTCAGTACATCATCCTCGCTATAGCCACTGCCATCACTGTGATCCAGGCTGTGGTCATCTCTGTCCCAGAAGAGAGCAACAACTTCCTAACGAGTGTCCCTGTTTCTCCCTTGTTCCCTGTGGCAAAGACTGTAATTTGTTCTCCCAAACCCACTTCCTTTTCCTCCCACACAGATTTAGACAGCATTTCCTAGCCTCCTTTGCTAATAGGCACAGCCATGTGATGGGGTTCGGACCAGTGAATTATTGAGAGAACGCATATGTACTGCTTCTGAGGGGCTCTCCTCTTTTGCTCTGACTACCAACAGGTAGAAGGAGGTATCAGGCACTCTGGGGCTGGGACTCTGAGGGAGCCACAAGATACACAAGCCTCAGTACCTCATGGACCACCTGGAGCACAGCCCTTCTCTGATGAACACTAGCATTCACTTAATTAAATGAACAAGGAAAAAAACTAAACAACTGTTATCATTTTTAACCACTGTGACTTGAAGTTTTGTTTTTAACAGCCACTTGCCTCATCTGACTAATACATTCCATTTCTATTTTTAACATGTGAGCCAGATTGATGATGCTAAAATATGTCAATTCATGCCATTTCTTTGCTCAGGATCCCCAATGGCTTCCTCCATAGTTCACATTAGGAACCAAAGTCCTTGGAATGGCTCTCAGGGCCCTATATGATCAGGCCCACTGCTGCTTTTCTTACCGTATCTCCTACTGCTTTTCTCATTCATTCCTTCCCATGTGGCACGGACTTAACTGCTATGTGGAAACATTTCTACATTAAGGCCTTTGCATCAGTTGTTCCCTCTGCTTGAAATGCTCTGACAGCAGATTTTATTGGCCCGACTCACTCTCTCACACCCTTCCTGTTTTTGCTCAATTATCTTCTGGGTGAGTGTTTCCTTGATCAGCTTACCTAAAATGCTATTCAAGCCCCCAAACTCACCTCACCATGTCCTGTCACTCTCCCTTGATTTATACATTTTTTTCTCCATAGTACTTGCTCCTCTCTCTCTCTCTCTCTCTCTCTCTCTCTCTCTCTCTCTCTCTCTATATATATATATATATATATATATATATATATATATATATATATATATATGTAAACTTTTTTCCACTGCAAGTTGGTCCTCTAGAATTAATCTCCATGAAGGCAGGTTATTTTGTATTGTATATTTCAGTTACTGCTCAGTTTTTAGTGTCTAGCATAAGTGAGTGAATAAATCGGTGAATGAAATTGGCTAGAAAACTGACATTTCTACATAATTTGAAATCTAATAAGTTATTTCCTTGAGGCATGTCTGGCAAGCAAATTTATTTTAAATTTCAGTGTATGTTCATTATGTCCTGAAAAGTTTCAGATAGTGATTTGATAATGTTAGAGTCATATCAAAACAACCATAAAGACTATGATTGATATCAACATTGAATGTATGAAAATGCCCATAAACTTTTCCAAAGATAAAATCCTATCTTGATTATATGCTCAAAAATTAAACTTGCAGAGCGAGATGTCTAGTGAATGTGTATATCGTTAACCACCTTTTGAGATGACTTAAATTGAAAGGAGTGAATTAGAACAAGACAATCTGACATTTGCCTCTGACATTTGGACTCCTAATTTCCCTGTAAAGAGTTCTTCCTCAGATTTTTCAGATTCGTCAGCTCCTCCAGCACCACTGGGTGTTTTAAAACAAATCCATATCAGTGAGATCACACTAGAGAAATCAAGTAGTTTCACTACTCATGTTGACATGACTAGTGTCAGGTCATGTGTGCCCGACATCCTTGATGTGGCTTCTCTTGCTAGTCTAGCTCCTGAAACTTTGAAAGTAAATGCCAAATGCCAATTAGTGACCAGTGTAGTGCGATGCCTGTAGGGACACATTTCTAATAGAAACTGCCAAGATCTCCACTTATTTTCATATCGTCCAATAATTGAAAGCAATGGCTTTCAGCAGTAAAAATTCTCAGTTATTTTTTTCTTCCAAAGCAAAAATGAGCAATTCTAACTGTATTCCCACAGCTAAACACATTCAGTGAATGATATTTTGGATAGGAAAGGCTGTGTATGGTCATCCTAGCCGATAGTAATTCTAACTTAGATAAGCAAGAAAGGTGGCTGATGGATGGCATTTCATAAGCCAGCTACCATGGCGGGGGATGGACGGCGCCTTAACCCTACGGCAGAATCTCTGTAGCACAGGAGATATCCCTCAGAGATATCCACCCTCAGGGGCAAGGGAAGTGGAATATTCATTCATACGCTGACTACTGCTGGTCACTGACTGAGGGTTGCTCCCAGCAAGCCTTAGTGATCCATCACTCCTTGATGGCTGCAGGGGTGGGCAAAGTGGACTTCAGCAGTGAAAGGAAGCCCGCAGGGATTTCTTTGCCCATTATGCTGTCTGGTTTCCAACTGGAAACCAGACTGGTATGCACTAGAGGGGTAAGAGTGAGGAGATATGGGCAGAGGATCGACCATATAAGTTACAGAGGGTACAAGTGTTCAAGAAGAGATATCTCCCGACATGATCGGGAGGAGGGATGAGGGTGGAAGCACATTAAAGGATGATGGAATTCAGAAGATGGCTTGTTTCCCTGAGGTCAGAGTGTGGGAGAGTAACAGATTAGGTCGGAGAGACATACAGGAATTAATGAAGGGCAGGGATTTGTGTGTGCTTTTGTTTATTTATCTTGTAGCTGTTTTATTAACATCTGTATCTCCCATGCCTAGAAACAATACAAAGTATTATGTTCAATGCATATTTGCTAACTGAATGACTGAACTCTTAGGTTTTTCTGATTTCTGAAATTCTCAAATTTTCACATATTTCCCAATGCTGCTTTTTTCTCATCTATCTGGCATACTTCCTTTTGGATGACTGTCATATCTTCTCACTCATCAATTAAATTCAGATGATCTCTTTTCACATGACTTTGAACTACTCTGCAAATATTCCCTTTATATTAATTTTATCACTTTTAGTTTCACATCCTTCACTAGAAGTTGTAGGTGAATCTTTTGCTCTTACCTTTATTCTATCCTGAATGTTAAAGTTAAGTTTCTGCCATTTCTTTCTTTAAAATACCTTTGGGTTTCACTCCTTCCTCCTCAGTGTTATTGTCATTATTGTAATGTTCAGACTCTCCACCTCATGCCTTCTGACTGACCAGTCTCTCCACTTACTCACTCCTAAACTCTCTTATAATGTCTGGCTGGGCTCTCCTTCCCAAAACAATAGTTTGCTTATATTACTTCTGCTCATAACAAGTAACAGTGGTTATTTGGCTTCATACCAGAAACTGCACAATGTCTGTTCCCCCTCTTGTATTCCCTTCCCCAGTCTGTGGGAATTTAGTGGGTTTGCGGAGGAAAGCGTAAAAGCAGTGGTGTGTGTTTTTTCTCTGTCTCTCTCTGATTACTAAGAGACATGCCCAGAGATAACATGGATGATCCTTCTTGTATGCATGCTTAAAAAGCCCTTCCTGGTAAATAAACTAATGACATTTATTAGGGAGAGAGTTCTTATCTACAGAATGCTCTTAGCAGGATGGCCCTGGTTTGGTTTGTTTATAGTAGACAAACCTAGAATTTGAAGCACAGCTCCTTTCAAGATGTCACGTAAGTCCTGTAACAACCTGGCTATAAAATACAGATGTTTTATAACCTAAAAATCCCTGCTAGATGAGGTGATTTGCAAACCTTTCTAGAAACTTCATCTGTTACTCTGTTTGGAGTTCATGTCTCATACAGCAAAGAAAAAACATGAGGAACCACACAGAATGTTCTAGATCTCTCCCTTTTTTGTTCATGTTTCTTGATTGCTTATATCCTTGAAGCTACTGGTAAAATTTGACACTAGGTAAGCAGTCTGACTTTATGCATCTCATTCGACACTCTGATCCTTTGCGCTAGTTTAGGTACTATAATAACACCCATCTTTCCCTCAGATTTCAGAAGCAAATGAGACTTGGACAGGAGAGTGTGATAGAAAGAGAAGCCTGGATGATAGAACATGACTTGAATATGCAGACACAAGGGCTTCCTAATACTTTACCCTGGAGTTAGTATCTAAACCCCACTGAATGGCTAGTTGGACACCCACAGGCCATCCCTGCAGGGACAGGCTCCTTGCTGGATGAGGGAGAGTAGTCCAGAAAGCTTATCTGATTATAAAATTAAAGCAAGAAAAGGGCTCAAATTACCAATCAGATAAATCACTCTTTGTCCATGGGAGAAGAGAAAGTGAGAGGTAGAGAAAAAGACCAGAAATGTTACTCTTCAAAATCCCTTCGAATGGATAGCCCCTGCCCAAAAGAGTCAACTGTGCTAATTAATTTGAAAACACCCCACTTCCAATGCAAAACTTGAGAAAAAGGTTACAGAAGGAATCCTGATACAGAAGAATTTAGTTCAAAATTGAGGTTAGTTTTACAGCTGATTCTCTGTCACCACTTTTTTAGTCGATTAATACTGGATCAGTTCCTTGGTCATTGGCTCCGTGCCTGCATTCCCACTTTTATCAACCCCAGGCTTTTGCTTAAGTCCTTAGTTTATGCTCCCTTACCTCAGTAGTACTGATCCTTACTGTGCTGGGCTCTGGACACCTAATTTTTCCTGTCCAGCTCTGACACTTCTACACAGAGCCCAGTCCAGCTGCTTAACTGTTCATGACACAGGATTTTGACCTGACAATCTGAGTCAGTCTGCAAGTTACTCACAAAGCTCTTCCAGTATCACCATCTATTTGATTTGTTTCTTAGACATTTGATACCCGTGGGCTCCCTTATCCAAAACTGCATGCTAATCCTGATCTCTTTTGAGCTGCCCTCTCTTACAACCATTCTCAGCAGCTGGTAGTGATTCTGTCTCAAGTCCTAGGTGCTGAGAGTTGTCATAGTCTGGCTCATGCTGTGTGCAAAATCGTATTTCCTACCAGCTCCTAACATACTTGTATGCGGCCTGCACATGCTCTTCTGTTTCCTGCCCTGGAGAGCTAAGCATAGAGTCTTAGAGGAACTATAAAGTAGTTAGGAAAACAGTTTAATAAATCTCTCATTTCAGAAATGAGAAAATGTGGTTCAAGAAACGTATGGGCAGTTGCTCAAACCAGTACCAACATTAAATTCAGGTTTTCTGAGCCTTAGTCCCATGCTTTTCCAAAAAAGAAAATGGGATGCTATTTTCTAAGCATTAGTTTTTCATTTCTATCTACCATCCATCTGTACATTGTCCTTCAAATCTGAGCTCAAGTCTCACTCATCACTTCTATGTTACCCTTTTTCATCATTTTTTAAATTCTTACTTTATATGTAGCTACTTTCACAGAATTTAGGCTATAATTAGCCTCTAATTATTTGTGTGAGACTTTTTTTTTTCCTCCTTGAGGGCAGATGACATTTCCCATACTTCTATAGTGATTTCCATTTCAGTTACTGAAATGCCAGTTAAATTTAGAAAGAAAACATTTACCTTTTATAAATAATCGTTTTTTTCCCATTTTATTATATGATTTCCTTTGAAATAAAAGGTTGTAATGTGATTGTAAGTTGATCACACATTTAAATGCAAAAACACTTTATTAAAAACTTCCAGTTGGTTCTTCAATTATTTTTGCTTCTTAGGGAAAATCTTTCATTCTTGTGTAAGATAAAACAAGTAGCCATTAACATAAATGAATGCATTATACCCTGATAATCTTTCCACATCAACAAGATGCTAATTAGCAATCTTGAAATTACTAAATGATTGGCATACTAGGGTTCACTACTTGACTTGTACTTTTCCACCCTGAGAAAAAAATATACTCAGTATGTCTCAGTGCTGACTAATGAAAACTACAAGAAGTTCAGTACATTCATAATTTGCAATGAATGGTTATTACCAAGATTCATTATTTAAAGAAGGAGAGTGAAATTATTTGATTAAGTATCTTAACCAATCAAGTCAATGGAAGTACAAATTTGTCAATTACATCTATAATTCAACTTATATCATCTTTTAATGGCCAACACTAAATATGAAATATAAGCACTTAAGTTTTCTTCTTGATTGATTGGCAAAATCCACTGCTAATATTGGAGTTATGCTAATAAAAATAAATAACTTGTTAAGGGTTTACATGGGTGGGGCATTGTGCTAGACACGTTACATACATCTCAACCCTTTTAACATTCCTGTGGGGTAGATCTTTTACCTTTTTACAAAATGGAAACTAAGACCTTCAGAAGTTAGGTAATTCCACAGTGCTCATCTTGCTTTTTGAGGAATGAGATCAGTTTGTTACTCTAATTTGCTATATTTGTGTCTGTCTGTTTGTTTTCCCACACTTTAGAGACAATATTACTTACCTCCTAGAGCTACTTGGGGGGTTAATAGCAAATAATGGATGTTAAGATGTCACCATAGTGAAAGTATTAAAGTAAAATATTTAGGATACCCAGACCTTCCCTTCGTCGTATATATCCTTATAGCTCAAAGTGTGGTCCCCAGAGCACCACCTGAAAACTTGTTAGGAAAACAGAATTTAAGGTCTCCAGACCTCCTGAATCAGAATCTGCGTTTCTGTGAAGATTGTCAGGTGTTGGCTGCATGCATGGAATCGAAAGCTGCTGCTTCGTACTGTGAAAGAATGTGGATAGTGCATAGGACAGACAGAGCTCTCCCCGGCTTTTGTATTCCGCCTTATAGAAACAATTACATAATTATTTATATTTATTAATCTACCTATATTAAATAGCACCTGTCTTTTCAACGCTAAGCATATCAATTGTCTTTACCAGGAAAAAAAGAGAAAAAAGTGCAGACTATGAATCAAAAGATGTACAGCCAAGGAAAGAAAAACTTCAAAGGCTTAGAATGTGAAAGTGGTGAAATTCAGGAGTGTATGACTGCATTTCTCTTTGTCCCACTGAGATCAAAGAACTTATTTTAACCTGTTAATTCATTTTAGTTCTGGCTGTGTTTACCAATCTAGGTCCTACAGATTACAAACAGAATTTTTGGAACTATACTGATGACAAAGTCGTGTCAAGACAATCCCACGATTTATAAAGTGTAGCAAAATGTGATTTAAATTGTATAGAGTTAATGCTGAAGTTAATTAGAAATGATAGATTAAAGACAATAAATTAAAATTTCCTCAAAAGAATTACAAATAAAACATAAACAATTTACCCTAAAAGGCCAGTTGGTAAATGATTATAAATGAAGCCAAAACAACAGCAATTTAAGACATCAACTTCCTGGTTGAGGGAAGATTTTTATTCTCTATCTTGGTTAAAGATTATTTTTGTTTTTCTTTTCTCCACCATGATTTTCCTTAAATCCAACTTTTTTGGATTTCCTTCTAGATGTAAGCACATTTCAACTTAGAGTTGTTTGATTAGTTTATAGCCTATACTTCTGTATATTATTCACTGACACCCCCAAATAACCTTGTATATTAACTAACATTTCAAGCCATGATATGATGGAGCTATGAATAAATTTACAAATCAGTTTATCTCTTCCATCATTTAGATATGTAGAGCAGTGTTTCTGCAACAAAAAGAATATTGCATTGCATCTTAAGTCTTTATATAATTAGAAAAATCAAAGTTTTGATAACAATACTATGTCTCAAAAATGTAATGTATTTAACATAAAAATGAAATAAAACTAAAAGAGTTCATTTAACTTCAGCAGATTTACCATATATTTAAATATGAAGAGAACCAAATTAGAGAACATGTGTAGAATACAGAAAGTAAAATGTCACGAATGTCCCAGAATGTGACAGCCTTGTCAGAGGCTCTAGATAGACGAGGGGACTTTTAACCCTTGGCATGGCTTTATCACCTTCTACTTGACACAATATTGCACGTTGTAGTTAGTTTGCAGTTATTTTCCCTCTTACCTAATTGTCTCATCCATTATGTATGTGGAGTGGATGACACCCCAGCACCCTCTATACTTGTATCATGCCAAAATGGAGTACTTTTGTCAGTCAATAACAAGGTCGAAAGGATCGTCACTATTTACATAAGAGCAATGAACTTTCTTTATGAAATATCAGCTTCTTTGGAGCGCAACTAGCGAAGTGTAGAAATTACTTCAAGGCGCTTTATCACTGATGTAGGTAGATGAAAAGAAAATGGTGTAGTGAAAGATGGGGATAGCATTAATAGAGAGCTTTTGTGTGCCACAGACTATGTTCATTTTTACCAAGGATCCTTTCATGCAGTCCCCTCTATATACCATGAGGAAGGTACTGGTGCTTCATGGCTAAGGCAAAGGGGATACAGAGATTTATACCACTTTCCCCAGGACATATGCAGGGTGCAAAACCCAAGCTATTCCCAGTTCAGCAAACATTCTTAGTCATTTATAGCACATGGTATGAAGTGTTTGTCACAAGTTATCTCATTTAATACTCTAACTTTATGATGTATTCTCTGTTTCACACACAAAAAATTAATGACAAATATAATTCTTTCTTACCTCCACATTCAATCAATCTAGATAGATAGATAGATAGATAGATAGATAGATAGATAGATAGATAGATATCTCATACATATATCTTGAATATCTCCTCTTCTGTCCACCTCCATTACCTAGTTTAGGCAACCATCAGCTTGCAACAGTCTTTCTAACCTACATAATTTCCTCTACTCTTGTACCCCTCCAAACCAATCTACACAGAAGTCATAGTGATCATACTAAAAAGCATATCGCATCATGGAAAAAAATAATTTCAGAATTCGCAGTACTTTTAATAGCTGAAGCACAAGGAATCAAAACTGTACAGTAGTCCCCCCTCATCTGTGGGGTATACGTTCCAAGATCTGCAGTGGTTACCTGAAACTGCGGATAGTACCGAACCCTATATATGCTATATTTTTTCCTATACATCCATACCTATGATAAAGTTTAATTTATAAATAAGGCACAGCAAGAGATTCACATAACTAATAATAAAACACTAGAGTATAATAAAAGTTATATGAATGTGGTCTCTCTCTCTCCTTCAAAATATCTTAGTGTACTATATTCACCCTTCTTGTGATGACGTGAGATGATCAAATGACTAGTGATGAGATAAAGTGAGGCGATTGAGACATTATTAAGTAAAATAAGGATTACTCGAACATGAGCACTGCCTACTGTGCCAGTTGATCTGATAACTGGCTACTAAGTGACTGACAGGCAGGGAGCGTAGGAGGGTACACAGCCTGGCTATGCTCCACAAAGGAATGATTCATATCCTGGTGGACTAAGCACAATGGCGCAAGACTTCTTCACACCACTCAGAATGGTGCACAATTTAAAACTTATGATTTTTTTTTTCTGGAATTTTCCATTTAATATTTTCCAATTGCAATTGACTTCGGGTAACTGGAACTGTGAAAAGCCATGGATAAGGACTACTGTATCAGCAACTTTGTTATTATTTTCCTTCTCTGTACTCAAATTTGGCACTTGATGAAAAACAGAGCAGATCGATGACATTTACCTTTACTTTTGGCATATAAAATAGTGGTTAGCATCATGTACTCTGAAACAAGACTGCCCAGTTTAAATCCCAAACTGTATCACTTACAAATTAGGTAAACTTGGGCAAGTCAATTAACTGCCTCAGCCTGATCTTCTATAAAATGAAGAATATTATCACTGCCTATATCCTGGGGTTCTGAGAATTAAAAGAATTAATAGAGGTAAAAGCTCTCAGAACCATGCTTGGCACATAACAGGGGCTATGTGTGTTAGTTCTTATGATTAGGGAATGGGATGCTGGGTAACTTTAAAGTCAAAGGCACAGTTTGATTTAGCAATTACAAATGCCTTACCCACTCTGATTAAACCAGGCTTCCAATTTTGTTTGACTATAAGATCTTTTATTGCCCTCCCCTATCACTTGCTACCTCCCGTTTCTATCTCCCTTCTCAGATCAAAACGAGGAAGAAAATTTGAGAAGAACATGAAAGTTCTTACTTGACTGGAATTACTGTAAGATGGCACAGCAATTTCCGAACCTGACAGGGTTTGAAAGCTTTCTTCCCACTTGCGGGATGCTTTTGTGAGTTACTGGTAGACACCATGAGAGGAAGTTGAGTACAATTGAAAATGTTCCACTGCACACTCTGAGGCATAAGAAATACACTTTCTTCTAGTTGTTTGACCTCACTCAACCCCTGCTTTTCTGTCTTTCTACCCACTTCTTCAAGACACCTGACTTCTGGAGTCAGTGTCTTAGGCAAGATTTACCAAGTACCCAAGATCACTCTCCCTTCACATCTACCATCATGGAACACTTGCCAGAGTGGTTCAAGAAGCAAAGCTCTTTCTGTCACCCCATAACATCCTTTATTTCCTATATTATAGAATTTGTGATACTTTGTTGCCATTCCTTTTTGTGACCAGTTACTAGAATGAACTAGGTTGTATAAAGTGTAAGAATACTGACTCTGGGTGATGAACACACAATGGAATTTATAGATGATGTAATACAGAATTGTACACCTGAAATCTATGTAATTTTACTAACAATTGTCACCCCAATAAATTTAATAAAATTAAATTAAAAAAAAAAGAATAACATAACTGTTTTTTCACTATTTCCCCTTTAAACAAATTTTTTCTCTGTAATGGATAAAATTTCAATCAAATTTAATTTCTGTTCAAGTTGCTTCATGGTGTTAAAATATTAAAAATACCATGTCTACTCTAGCCTAGTATAAAAACCATGATATGTCACCCCCTTTAAATCTTTCAGTGTGGCTTGAAATGGCCAAGGCAGGGAGTTTGGGTTTCTTTCCCTACCTTGATTTTGTACTCCATGCTGCCTCTGATTCCTCAGGTGGGATGGAGAAGAAGTAAGGAACAGAGGAAAGCTCAAATTTCTGCACTGGTTTGTCCAAAACCTAGCTTGTTTTTTATTTCCTTCTTTTGGGGTACTTGTACCTTCTACAGAGAGTCTCCCACTGGTGTTCACCATTTGTTATTCTTAAGACTGTGATTCCTCCCCATGTAGAAACTTACAATGTCCCTTAGTACTCTGCTTTCAGTGTATTTTGCTGTGGTCACTATATACCTTCAGATGGCCATCTTGGTTAAAGCTTCTTTCAAGAGTTCTCACAGTTATCTCCCTTGTGTGGCATCTACATCCAATCTACAAGAAATATGACCCCTACTTTGCCATTATAAGAAGGCTCTTTATGACTACGGCAGTATCTCCTCGCCTTATGATCAGGTAAACGAGGCAGCTAGCTATTCTCTTGCCTCAAAAGACTCTTATTTTATTTTTATTTTTCTTTAAAATAAAACCCAAACCAGCTGTGATACTCTTCAAATCCAAGGGACTCGTGCCCATTCTCAGAATGGTTTTCTTGAAGATACCCTTCTTCTTACTTGATGTAAGAGGAAGGGAAAAGAGAATTTCTCCTCATGTAGAGGGAAAGGAGAGCAAATGCACAGGACTCTGTCTTCTCTCATAGATATCCTCTCTTCCAAACCTGAAATTCAAATGAATTCTCAGCCTTTTCTTATTAAGTGTGGAGTGTGAGAGATACTAGCAGAACCATTTGCCTGGTCACCTTTTACAATTCTGGTATAGATGGTTCAGACCCCGGTTTGGAATGTAAGGATACTTTCTGACTACTTTCTGCAGTCACAGAGATTTTAGAGGTGCGATATCAGTAAGTGTCTTTTTCACACCAGCTTACATTATCACCTATGATATTTCCAAGAGGGTAGGAACAATGTCTATCTTGCTAATACACTGCTTCCCTAACCCATAGCTCAATATCAGTGTCCATAAGTATTTACTAGTAAGTAATAAATGAGTTAAAATGCATTCAATTTTCACAGAGGATAGGAGCCATAGTTTTATGGATAGATTAATAAATACCTAAGGCTATTATATTTATGCGTGTATGTATGTATGTGCATTTATGACTATTTATATGTCTATGTATGTTACACATGCATACGCACACATGGCCACAGTGTTACACATCTCTGCAGACAACATTTACATTGTGGTCTACATAAATAAACTCTTGATAATGTCATTTACATGGAAAATGCTGATAATGGAGTGTCCTGGAATTGTGAAAATCCTTGACCTATTATATGAATGTATAAATATGTATTCATCTGGCATCTGGATCTATTTCATATATTAAACACATTTATTAAATATCTACTAAGTATTACACATAACCTTAGATGCTACAGCTAGTGTTAGATATCTACAAAAGTAAATAAAACAAAGTAGAAATTTGTAAAACAAAAGAAATCTGATTACAAATATATGCAAAAATGTATAGAAAACAGAAAACGGTCAGAATTATATTTAATACTAATTATTGTTTTGTTAGGTTAACTGACAATGAGGTTTCACTTTTCTGTTAAATTTTTCTTTATATATACAAGTGTATGAGTAGATTTCATAATGAAAAATAAAAACATTCGTAATGATCTAAGATATTCATATTTTAAGTTTTCAGATCAAATGAAAATATATTTACCACCCAATATCTAAAGATAATTTTAGCCAAAACAACTTATTAAAAAATCACCTTCTAGCACCTGAGTGAAAAATCCATCAATTCATCAACTTCAAAACTGGTGACTGAAGTAATAAAATGGAAGACTGGGCCATGCTAATTTAAGAATATTAATTGTTTATGATGCTATACCACCAAGCAAACACCAACAGCTAAAACGATTGACTGAAATTGTAGCTGAAGATTTATTTAATCAGTCTTTGACAACAAATATGTAGAATAATTAGCATATTGCAAACATAGTAAAATTCCTGGTCGTTTCTGCTATTTTCTTTTAAATTCTTGTATAATTGTAATTTTTAAAAATCACCAGAAGCAATTGTTGCTGAAAATTAGCTATTTACTTACCATCTGTATGCCTAGCATATGATGAGGAAATAATATAGTCATTAATCAATGATTTAAAAACTTACTAAATGGCTAATTTCAAATCACATCCCATAAGGATGGGAGTAAAGGAAATTGTTCACACTGTCAATATCTTGAGTCATTAAGATAACCAATCAGAGCCCTTAATATGAACCTCTAACACTAGTGTTATGGATTTCTTGACTTTTGAGCTTACTAATCACTGACGATTTGCCACAAAAGTAAGAGTACTTCAGAGGAAAACTATTATATCTTGGACCTTAGGAGAACAGTCATTTCACCAAAATCTACTAAGAGAATTACGTAGTATTTATTTACACCTAGTCATAATAATAATTTGTCAGTGTCCTCATAGTAACACATTAACACATCCATACAATGTGATTCACTTTCCAAAGTACACTTTTTAATATTGAACTATAACTTTTATGACAAATGTTACATTATTACTTAATAAATGTATGTATATATTTACATTCTGGTTCTAGAGACATAAGAGATCTTGGGTTTAGGTGCAATAAACTAAGATAAAATGTAAAATAATTGCTTATAATTAAATATAATTCTGTAGTTTTCCTTAAGATTTATGTCATCTCCTACAATTTCTAAGTTTTTGTACAGCAACTTGTACTTGCACACTGGGTAATTTTAATCACAAAATAATATACACAAACTATAGTAAATTTTATTTTCAAAATGCATTCTTTGAGGTATGCATTTGGATTTAGGCTATGATTAAACTAACTACTATATTCTAAAAAAAGCCCTTAAAAATTATAAAATCAAACATATTTTGCCAGTCTTTAAAGGAAATGTGTGTCACCACTCTGTAAACTCTTTAGAAGGATAAGAATTCAGGTATGTAAGAACTATATTCTCCATAGGTTTTACAACTTTTCTTTATCGGTTAATAAAATTCTACCTTTCTACTTGAAAGACAGAAATTGGTAAGCTTTTTATAGTGTTTAGTTTTCCTCCTACCATCTTCATTCTTTTTATTTCTGTTAGGTTGGCAATAGTAAAATGAACCCCTGGTTTATTAACTGAAACTTTTTATCATGGATCCATGACAAATAGTCTAAAATTTAGATGAGCTGAGCCATAACTCAAAACATTGGATTTGTTTACTTGTTTTCTAATTTCATAAAATACTTGTGAGTTTGCAAAAATATGTCTGAATATCCCAAACCTGGAAGCAAATAGTCTATAAACAGACCTTACATAAGTTTCACAGACAGAAAGGAACCTCATACTTTCCTTTTCCACTGTATCTGTTACATCCATGTCTCAAGCCACAAATGAGCAAATAACATTTTTTAAAAAAATGCAGGCTGTGTGATGTCAATATATCAATATAAATTATGTCACTATATCAAAGGGCCACAGATTACCATAAACTGGTTACCAAGTAATGTACTAATTTTTGCTGTATATAAATGTTGCACTGATATAATTCAAGGTAATTGTTCCATTTTGGGGAACGTTTATTAAAATCTCTGCCCCAAAAGTTCGTCTATGGGACAAAAAGGATGAAAGTGAGCCCCAAAGGCATTAATACCAAGAACATCGGTCTAATCAAGACAAGGAACCAGCCAACCAGGTTCTGTTCAGCAGGATGGTATTTAAAGATGTCATATCAACCCACACGCAGCACTTACTCAGTGACTCCAATCAGTAAGATGAGATAAGAACTATATCCCCTCCCCTGCTTCCCTCTACTTAACATTTGAGGAAAAATACATATCCAGATACTTTTAAAATAATGAAAACATTGACTGAAACTTTGCCACTGAAGTACTCTTCTTAAATGCTACCATTTCCATTAAGTGCTATGCAGAGTAGGATATCTTACTGTGAATAGTGATTTGGTTACACTTAGTGACATGTTTAATGGGGGGGGGGGTGACATATTTAATGAAAAGATTTAAAATTCACAGAAATGTCTTTAAGTGAGCTTTGTTTTGTACAGTTAAATAATACCATTGTATTTTGCTAAAGATGTTTTGTTCATCTTTAAAACTAGAATATAAAAATAATATATAGGTGATATTAAATTTAACCACAACATTGTAATTTCACAGCTTTGAAAAAACTAATAGCTTTTAATTTGGTAGAAAATCTTACTTGACTTTCAGTGATTCTCAGAAACCAGAGTATTGATAGGTAATTTAGAAAGAAACAATCATTTTCATTAGTTTATCACTTATCATTGAAAGAAAAATATAGATATGTATTTCTGGAATCAACAGATTGCCAATGTTATCCCACAGAGAACCAAACCCTCGTCTTGATATATGACACTAGATTTTTCTTTTCTGTTTTTAAGGTTTATAAAGAGATAAATTAAATTAAAATGATTAATAGGTTAAGTTTAGCTATTAGATTGTGTCCATTTTCTTAGAAAATCAGAAGTAAATTAAATGTCACTTATTGAGTCAAGATATTACTATATTCATTTGTATAGTTGTTCATTCATTCAACAAACATTTCTACATTTTAGGCATGGGATGGGCAACGAGGCAGAAGGATGAACAAAATATGCAAAGCCATTCCTTCATATATTTCAAAGGCCACTAGTATATACATAATAGGGAAAAGAAATCATAAAAATAAGTATGATAGATATTATTATTTTAAAAAGACAAAATACTATAGGGCACAGAACCAAGTCACCAATCCGTGAAATTTGCAGAAAGTTTCAGAAAAGGCAAGTCAAGGGAAGCTTTCAGAAAAGAGTAATATCTGATAACATTTAGAATGAGTAGGAGTGAGTCAATTGAAAGAATAGGAATATGAGATCTCAGATGAGAGTGAGAACAGTGTGATGGATTAGAAGAACTGATTAAGGATTTTTTTTTTTTTTTTTTTTTTTTTTTTTGGCATAAGCATGATCCAGGGAGTGGAAGGGTGAAATTCTACATGTAAGAAATGGTTATATCATGAAAGTCTTTGTAATCAATGTCTTCGAGTTTTGATTTTATCCCAAAGTAATCTTTGTCTCCTGTCATTCACACCCTTGTGTAGTTCCCTCCCACAGTAAGTCAATGGTGGCTGGCCGATGTAACCAACAGAATATGGTGGAAGTGATAAAGTAAGTTCTGAGATTAGGTCATACAATTCAGTGAAGAATTCTGTCTTGCGTTTTTGAATCACTCATTCTGGACTAAACTAGACACCATGTTGTGAGGACACTCAAGTAGTCCTGGGGAGAGAAACCAACTTGTAATCAGCAACTATGTAGCCATCGAAGAGAGTCTTCCTAGGAGTGAATCCCCAGCCTCACTCAAGCCTCCATAGAGTTGCAGCTTCAGCCAACAAATCACCAGGAACTCAAGAGACCTCAGGCCAGAACCATCCAGCCAAACCACTCCTGAATTGTGGACTCACAGAAATTGTGAGTCAAAGAAAATATTTTTTTTATTGTTTTAAGCAACTAAGTTTTGGTATAATTTCTTACAGACCATTAGTTAATGAATTAACCTACTAAAATATTCCAATGAAGGACACAGATTTTCATTTCAGAAGAATCTCTGGCTACACTGTAGAAAGACTGCAGAAAGGTAAAGTGAGAGGAAAGAAGACTATTTCAGTATTTCAAGCAGGATGTGCAAGTGCCTCAAACAAGAGTAAACAGTGAGTATTGCATTAATCTTCACTGCTATATTTACATTTACTGACATTTTTAAATAAATATGGAGTCTTTCTGGAAAACTTTTAGAATGATAATAAATGAAAATTTTAAATAAATTATTTTAGCCTTTTCATTAATTCAACACTCAAGAAACATCACGGAGTTCTACAAGTATAGGTAAGTTACTAGAACTTTTATTCACTCAATCATTATCTCCTGAAGCTTTGCCAAGTGAAAAAAGAGCCCTGTACTTTCCTGCCTCCTGAAATTGATGTCAGCTGTTCAGGAGAACTGACAAAGAGCCCTGAAAGTACTAACACCTAGTGCCTCTGCCACCTCAGCTCTGCAATGACTTTGGAAAGCTCTGCTATGGTCATGCGCAATAACCACACTGCAGCAATTTCCAAAATGATACACTTTGCCAGGTTTGTGGCAGATGCAGCACAATTCCAAAGCACATGAGTGAAGTGGAGCATGTTTCTTTAGTTTCTCTACATTATCTGTATTGCTTGAGATATGGACTCAAGTCACTACTTTTTATGACAAATATCTAGTTTCCCTGAGTGACAAAGTTTGAGATTTGCATAAGTCCTCTATTTTTTCAAAGGAAAGTTGGTTTTATTGGGAGCTTGCTTAATATTTTTCACACTTACAATACACCCCTACTATGACTGATCCCCCCCCATTCATATTTAAGTGACAGTTCTAAGACGTTACAAATTCTCTTTGTAAACACTAGATAAGTAAACGTTTATTGTGTTTAGGGAGCTTATAAGCAAAATTGAGAGGTCAGAGGAACATCAAACAGGATGTTAAATGCACTTTATTTAGAGTTTTGCTCCCCCAAAAGAACTTTCTTAGTAATGTCATAAATGCACAGATTCCAAACCAAAGTTATCCCCAATCGTTTCTACTATGTTCGTGCCTACAAACCCACCTAAGCTGTTCCCTCCTTTCCTTTACTCTTCCCTTTTCTTCCCCTCTCACTCTCTTTGAAGAGATACCATACAACTGAAAAAAACTTGAGCAGTTTCTTCATTCAAATGACTCCTTTTCAAGTAACTGAAGTTCAGATGGATTAAACGACCAGATTAATGTGACACAACTTTGTGGCATGGCTAAATCTAGAACTGGAATTTCCTAATTTTTTTTCAAATATTTGTATTCCAATTCTTGTTGCTATTACCATAGTTTAGGAAGCTCTCACCTCTATTCAGGATATTTTCTACAATTTCCATATCTCCATTCATGGCCAATTTCAATTCATTGACCATACTACCTATGGAGCCCATTTTTAACATGTAAATCTGAATGTCAGCCCCTTAATACGCTTCAATAATCCTCAATGGCCTCAAGATAAAGCCCAAATTCATTAAATTGATTTTAAAAGGTCCTTCCTTTATTTTTTTATATTTAAACTATTCAGTTTTTTTTCTTCCTTAACTTTGAAAACGAATAAATAGTCATAGTTGTTAACATGTATTGAATGCCTACTCCAACAAATGCTGAGCTAAAGTCCATGGCAAACATGCTGTTAAGTTCTTTACAGAGCCTATTGAGAGGGAGTAGGGCTGAGTGGCTGAGAAAATTAGCTGTGACATCACTCTGTTTAGGCTTCAGTCTCAGCTCAGCCTATCACTACCAGCTACATGTTACTTATCCTCTCTTTGGCCTGGTACCTTCACCTGCTGAGGGATTAAAGCAACTTAGTGCATGTAAAACCTGACCAAAAGTGAGCACTGATTGAACACGAACAATCCAATTCTTGTTGCAACTCTATGGGGAAGTTAGCTTTAATATCTTCACTTTACACTTGAGAAAACTATCAAGCAGAACATTTCATTTCAACATTTCGACAGAACCAAGGATATATACTTAGATATATTTTTACAAGCCACTATAAATTACTCTTTTGTGACAAGGCATGATTACCCTGCTGATGATAAAGCTGCCCAGTGAATAACCACAGACAGGAGACAGGCACTGAGAAAAATAGCTATACATGATGAGGATAGGGCGAGCATTCATTCATTCATTCGTTCATTCATTTGCTCCTGATTTTACATCTAGGAGGGCACTCCAAAAAAAGAAGCTAAATATTGTGTAAGTTTTTTCCTCCAGGAAGCAGATGCCAAACTAAAGTTGGGATTACAAAATACCTTGGAACTAATATGTTTAAAGAAACAGTGGAAAGCAGGATTGGGCAGGAGAAATTGCTAGAAGGCAATGCAGATCTGGCTAAGTCTCTGTCATCCCAGGAGACCGTCAGAGTAAAGATTATCCATTACAGAAGTCCCTGTTGAAAGGACATGACTAGGCACCCACACCACATTCTGCCTTAGGCACTGACTGAGGCTACTATGAAGAAAGCATGGCCTCAGCTCAAGCTGAGGTGGACCTGATGGAGTTAACAGATGGTCCTCACAGCTGGGCAATAAGTCTTTTCTTGAAGGGAGAGCTGATCTGTACATCTCTGTAGTGTCCACCCCAGATGGTAAGAGCCACTCGATTGCTAGTGAAGAACGGGCACACAAGACTACACTTCTATCAAGATGTTTCATCTTGGGTTCCCTATGGAATTGGGGAATCAGTAAAAATATGAGAATGTATACTAGATTCTGGGTTTGTTTCACAGTTTTCTGACACCTAGTTTTAGTAGTCTTTTAAATGGTGCTCTTTCAGCAATGGATAACCAAGAGAAGTATCTCTTGAGTATCATTTGAGTCAGAACATTACAGAGTAGCAGCATTGGAGAACAGGATAGTCTAGTCCTTGATAAGCTGCACAAACTTGTAGCAGCCAGCCAGTCTAGGTTGTCCTTCAGCATCAAATGACTCCGAAATATCAGTGACTTACAATATAAAGGTTTATTTCTCACTCATCAGACATGTCCATTTCTGGTCGGCTGCAGTTTTGTCATGTCAAATATATCTGTCATCATAAGAGAGGGGAAAAAGAGAGAATGGCAAAGCATGTGCCAACTCTCAAAGCTTCTGTGAGGAAGTAGCATCCTTCACTTCTGTTCACATTTCCCTGACTAAAACACATCACATGGGTACACCTGGGTTAAACTTATGGGCAGCTATAATCCTCCCAACGGAGAAGGGCAGAGCATAACATGGAACAATAACACAGTCCACGACAAAACCCAAGGAAGAGCCCACTTCAGTTGGTCTGGCTGCCAGCACTATTGCCAGGCTTCACTTATTAGAAGACGGTTTGATTTAGGGCCAATCTTAAATCTTCTTGATTTATACCAAATAAGGAAACACGCCTTTTCAAAGAATGGTCAAAAGAAAATCCATTTTGAGATTTTAATTTCATCAAATTGCTCTCCCTTATAATTCAATGAACTGAAACACTGAGCTCTCTTAGCTTCTGTGTGCTGTAGATTATGACATTTATATATTAGAAATATCATTATATGATGAAATATTTTGAAAAGTTAAAAGAACTCATATGTAAAGACAGACTATTATTTTTATTTTACTGTAAGTGCTATTGACTCCTCTTTCTCTTAAACCCAGATGGCTTTTTTGATGCCCAAATCCCTGTAGATTGTAATCCTCTTTACATGTAGCTTGTCTTTAAAAAGATACAGAAATAAAAGTTAAGATATATCCAAAGAACCCTCAATAAAAGGAAATAGAGAATTTTAAAAATCTGTAAAAGGAAGAGAGAAAAGGGGCTTCAGGTAGACCTTTGAATTCTTATCAACAGATAACACTCAATCTCACTCTCAAAAAAGATCTCTATTTTCCATTTGGTACATGATGCATTAAAAACACAAAAGAATGAAAATTCTTCCTACAAAGTGAAAGAATCACTGAGAAATAAATGTGATGTCCAAAACATAATGCTTTGTAGCATGATTATCCTGTCATTAAGATGTAAGCAACATTCTAGGAAATGTTGTGGTCCTAATTACAATATGATGGAATACACATTTGTTTGGAAAATAGAACACTAGAGAAATATGTAATATTCATTATAACAACAAAAACAAAACAAAAAAAGGACACAAATATGGCATGTTATATTTTTACTTCTTATAAATAATACCTACATAGTTTAGGCTACAAATTTCAAAAGAAGATGGGAACATGAGCTAACATTATTTCTTATCTGTAAATTTGGTTTATATGTAATTCAGGGAAGAAATGTGTATATATCTATGGAAATGGTTTTTTTACATAGTTAGAGGCTAAATGAATGAAAGAATTTTATTTTTTTAACAGTCAAAAATCCTAGAGGCTCCATAATAACAAATTATTGGTCAGATTGATATTTGCTCTTATATTATTATGAAGGCTCAGAGATACAGATATTCATCGATGTATTATATTTTCTGCATATATACATGTTTCCTTACTGAATTACATATGATAATATATTGCCTCAAAGGGAATTGTAATTATTACAGATAACTGTGTTAGAATCATAGCCTAGTAACAACTCAGATAACTAGAGAGATTTCTAGGAACTTGAATTATCTGGAATGCTAACATAGCTACTGAGAAAACAGTTTTAACTTTCAAATAAGACTCATACAAATCATAAACCTTACCCAGTATCAAGCTTTACTAACGATTCTAAGAATGCATAATCAAATGGTGCAGGGAAACATCCAGAATTATTAACACAACTTCCCATCCCTTTTTTATCAATCAGGTCACACTGGCGCAGATGAACAAATAAAGCCTACAAGTTATATATGTATGGTCACATGGCTTACCCAAAGGGAGCTATTTTGGCTTGAAAAATCTCCGGTTTACACTAGGAGTGTGACATCCTGCACCTGACGTTTCCAGGGGGCCATACCACATACATCCATAGATTCTAGGTGTGTTTTCCAGAAGCACCTTGGACATTCTGTTACAGCAGTCCACAGACAATGATACTAGCACATACCATTAGTGTTTGCCAGGTGGTCTGTCACTAGCATATTTCAAGGAAGTACCTTTTTCAGGGCTGTCTTCAGTTAAGGGAAGCCTACAAGCCTGGTACTAATCATCCCTTCCTACCTTTACTATAAATAATAATGATAAATCAAATACAAATATGAAAACTAAAAAGCAGAACCCGGTAATGAGGAAGATGTCTTAAAGACTTCCAAACTCATTGGTGAAGAAAAAAAAATGGGAAGGAGACGAAGAGAATAGAAAAATAAGAGTGTGGGGATGACAAAGAAAGTGAAACAATACACAAAGGAGAATGCAGAAGTGACAGGAAAAATTATGAAGAAAAATGCAAAGAGAAGTGGGGGTAGCAATGGTGGACTAGGAACATCAACAGTTGTGGAAGAGACTAGAAGCTACTATAACAACACTGATGGAGAACAGGAGTGCATGTAATTACCGGCAGATACAGCAATTACATACTGTATGACAGGTACTATGCCTTGAAGTTGATGTGCATTATCTCATTTTATTACGGTTTACAGGAGTTTTATTAGAGTAGATTAAAGTAGGGAATCACAAAAAGCCATAGCAATCCTGAGAAAAAAGAACAAAGCTGGAGGTATCTACCACACACCCTGATTTCAAATTATACTACAAAGCTACAATAATCAAAACAGCATGGCAGTGGCAGATCAATGGAACAGAGAGTCCAGAAATAAACCCACGTGTATACAGGCAAATTATCTTTAACTTATGGACCTTGATCTCAGAGAGGATTTTATGAATTTGACCTCAAAGGCAAGGGAAGTAAAAGCCAAAATAAATGGGTGGAGCTACATCAAACTAAAAAGCTTTTACACAGCCAAAAAAAACCCCAACAACAACAACAACAACAAAAGGCAACCAGCCAAATGGGAAAATATATTTGCAAACAATATCTCTGATAATATTCAAAATATATATTTTAAAAACCTATGCAACTCAACAACAACAACAACAACAAAACAACAATCCAAGATCCAAGATGGTGGACTAGATAAATGCTGTGCTTGTCTCATCCCTAGAACACATCGAAATTACAACTAAATTATATAACAATCAACCTGGAAAACCATCAGAAGTCTAGCTGAGTGGAAGTTTTATAACCAAAGATATTAAGAAGAAGCCACATCGAGACTGGTAGAAGGGGTGGAGATGTGAAACGGGCTAGTCCCATGCGTGATAGTTGAAAATCAGGAGAGATAACTTGTCAACAGAAGTTCCCCATGAAGGAGCAAGGGATCCCAGCCCCCAACATCAGGTTCCCCAGCCCAGAGTACTAGTGTCAGGAAGACGAGCCCCCACAACATCTGGCTGTGAAAAACACTGGGGATTCCGACCATCCAGGTGGGACAGAAGGCTGCGGGGAAACCCAAACATCCTCTTAAAGAGCCCGCGCAAGCACTCACCTGAGATCCAGTGGAGGGACATTGACTTTGGGGATGTCAGAGACATATGGTGAGAGACTGAGTTGTGTAACTTCAGGGCAGGATCTGGAGGGACAGTCCCCATTTGCCCTGTGTGGGGGCCCTCCTCCTATGTACCCAGCAAGCACCTTCTTTCCTGTGTTGGGCCCGCCCCCATAGGCCAAATCTGAATCTGATTGGCCTGGTGAGCTCTGCGGCTCCACCCTGCAGACTCACTGAGACCCTGCATCACCCTACTTTCATACCACAAGCTTTATTAGCAGCTGAACCTTAAGGGAGCCAGCAGGTGGCAGCAGACCTTGGAATGTCCTGGCTTTGTGCACAGCTACCCCCAGCTGGCACTGGTGGCAGATGTCCTAGTGAGGAAAGTGAGGAAATTTAGGAGAGATTTCCCTAATGGTCATGTGTTAAGAAAAACTTGACCTCAACTGGTGAACTTTGGACCAAATTTATCTATAAATACCTTTGTGTGCGTGTATATGCGTGTTTTCTTTTTTCTTTTTTTTTTTTTTTTTTTGTCTTTCTTAGAGCATAAAAGAATGAAGTAAATTTCACTATTCACTAGTTATGAGATGTGAAATGATAAATCCGTATTTCAGGCTTTCTTGAAGAAACAAAATACCTGCCATTCCTGGGCCCACATTCCTGCATGGCAAAAATCTGTAGAGGTAGTTAGTAGCTCTCTCACTTAGGGCTTATAAGCTTTAGTCCCCACTATATCCACTTTACTTATTTTCACCATGTTCTAGGCCTGTGACATTTGATTTTGGCTTCCCTGAATCAAAGCTGAAAAAACAACAATTCTGCTTCACATTAAAGAAGCGTTCTATCACCAAGGACTAAATAATCTTAAATTGTTCTTCATGTAAAGGTTCATTTCCACAGGGCAACATTGGCCCTTAATTAACTTGTCTTAGTTCTTAGTTATCATGATATTCCATTCTACACGGAAAGAAATATAGGATATGGGTAATGTTTGTTTAAAATCTGTAATCAGCACTTTAAAACAAACAAACAAACAAACAAACAAAAAACCCTGTAAATTATTTAGCAAAGTACATGCTGTATTTTTGTTTAATACCATTGTCTTTCATTTTGTTTTGTTTTGTAATGTGCAAGTTGTAATGGTAGAAATGTAAATACATGAGAAATAATTTTGCCTACAAAGCAAACACACAAAACTTGAGTTTCATGTGCTGCAGTAATGCCTGGTCTTAATGTTGGTTTTTTCCAAATGCAGGCTAAATTTTAGCCTTTGCACTTCACTCAGGTTATGACATCTCAATTTGTGTGCTGATTTTGTACTATCTATCCGTACTGATGTTTCTAAGCACCTCCAAAAGGTATGCCTCACTGCTTTAAGTTGCATGGGCCCAACAACTGAATTCATTGAACATGAGAATTGATAAATAGCCCAATCATACCTGTAAGATGTTTAAGTTCAGAAGGAGTCAAAGAGGATTAATTTAAAACTCACATACATTTTAAGCTTACAGAAGCATGCTTGGCATTTTTCTTTGCTACAGTTTGCTGAAAAATGCATGTTAGCATGTGAATTAGAAGTCAAACATTGATGATTCTTTTTGCAACAATATCAAGATTCTAGTAATACAGTCAAAAATAAATCTATCTGAATGTTTTAAAATTCAGACCCTGTAGTTTGAAAGGGTTTCCAGTGAACGTTCTTAAAAAGTATTTTTCCTTAAAAACTCATTCTTCATGTCACTTAACTATCTAAGAACTGAAATCTACTTTTTAAGATAGAACATATTTAAGGAAACAGTAAGACATCACTCTCTCAAAAAGTAATCTGAGCTGCATTTGGACACCAAACACAAATCAGTCTCTGCCTCTCCTTTTTAAAAATCTATTTTATATATTTTGAACACAAATGCAAATCAATCTCTGGCAGACATTCCATTAAATAATGCCAAACCGATATTAATAAACATGTATAACTCTAATTATGTTAACTCTTTAATCACTCAAAAAAAGTACAACAAATTCTTCTATCGAAAAATAATGGCTATATGCTCTTCATCTTAAATTTAGTTTTGTTACTTTTGAATTAAAAAAAAATCAGGTATTTTGTTCATTATGACTCTATAAAATTTATGTTAATGTAAAATCACTACCAAGCATCTTAAATGGTTGAATATTTGAAAATAACTTCAAGTAGTTGTTATTTCTCCTAACAGTTACCTTTCAGTTCACTATTTATAAGTCCCTGATTTAGAAGACACTCTGTGATATGGGTTGATGTCTTAACTTGATTCTCTTTTAACATTTTATGAGAGACCTCTGCCTTGTGGATTCATTCTTTCTCCAAATAGTTTTTGAATCCCTGTGCTGTACCAGGCATACTGTTCTAGACAATTAAAATATATCATCAAGGAAGAAGATAATGATTTCCACCTCCTTGGAGTTTTTAATCTGGTAGAGACAGCCAGACAAAAAAATAAATACTAAATATAATAAATTAGTAAATCATATAGTATATGAAAGAATACTAAATGCTCAGGGGAAATAGCGAAAGTAGAGCAGGGGATTTGAAATTTAACAGGGCAGAGGGGATTCTCAGTCATCCTTGATTATAAACTACACCAAAACTTAGTGACTTAAAACAATTTATTTATTTATTATTTACCTTCCATAGTACTGTGTTTTAACTGGGCTCAGCTAGTTGGTTCTAACTTGGTTTCTCATGTGCTTGCAGAAAGATATTAGCCACGGTTTTTGTGAGGGCTGGAGGTCCAAGATGGCTCACTCACACAGCCAGCAGTTGAATCTGGCAGGGGTTATACAAGGTTGATTGACGGTCATCTTCCAAAGACTGGCTATAAAAAAAATGTTGCAATGGGGTGATAAGGCCTACTGAGAAGTCTTGAAAAATGGGAGCGAATTAGGCAGGCATATAGCTGAAGGAAGACCATTTCAAGCCCAGGGAATAGCCAATGGAAATGCTCTAAGGTTAAACCATGCATATTGTGTTTGAAGAACTGAAAAATACAGTGAAGTGAGTGAGGAGGAAATGAAAAGATGAAGTCAAACATTATGGGGCCAGATCGCTTAGACCAAAAATCAGTTACTAGACTTAATAAAATGATGGTCATTGGTGACTTGATACGAATTTCAGAGGGAGTGAAAGCCAGATTGAAAGAGGCGTAAAGGAGAAAATAAGTAATATAAAGAAAGTATAAACAATCTTTCCAGGAGTAGACAGAGCTAGGCAGTCTAAAGAGGCCAAGGTGGTTAGTCTCTGTAGGACAGCATACTGAATATGAGAAAACAGCAGAGAGGACATGCCAGAGATCTAAACACATGTCCCCTTAACGATTCAGCTGGGTACTGATCAGTAAATGTTTGTGAGGAAATCAAGGGTGTGAACATAGGTAACCACCAGAAAAGGATTAGAGGAAAGTATATTCAGAGCTCACACAGGGCTGAGAATAACGAATGTTTTTCAGACTAGGCAACCTCATAATTCATGGGGGTGGGGGTATGGCGTAGCATACTCAGAAAGATCCTACCTTGATACTGAGACAAAAAAAACCCAGAACTAAATACTGTTCTGTTTTCACCAAGGTTTAAAATTTTAAAGTAGGACCCAAAAGAATCAAACTGTATCTAACTATTATAATTAAACTATTTCCCAGAATATGGTAAAAAATATTTATAGGGTAACAAAAATATTTAGCACCTAAAAATCAAAAATGAGAATGCTTAGCAAACAATTTAAAAATTACCAGATATGCAAAGAAGTTAAGAAAATATGGACTATAATGAAAAGAAAAACATGTCGATCAAAACCAATCCAGAACTTAATATTTAATTTAAATATATTTCAAAGATAACTGAACTTGTGAATTTTTTAACATAGGTAAAATAATAAGCTTAATAACATAAAAATCAGGAGAAGAGAAATGGAAATATATTCCTATAAGTTACTGATATTATATGTGAAGTGTTACATTACTTAATGTTACATGAAGGAGAAACAACCACTAAAATAACCAAAGGATAATGGCTAATAAGCAAACAAAACACATAAAATGGAATAATAAAAATAGTCAATCCAAAAGAAGGCAAAGAAAGAGGAAAACATACAAAGAACAAATGAAACAAATAGAAAGCAAGTAGCAAATGGCTAATACTTAACCATGCCAACAGTCACATTAAATGAAAAAAAAAACAAACAAAACTAAACCCTCCCAATTAAAAGGCAAGTATTATCTTATTAGATAAGAAAACAAGACCAAATTATTTGCTGTCTGCAAGGAACCCACTTTAGTACAAAGAAATAAGTAAGTGAAATGTAAAATGATGAAAAATGATATGCCATGCTTATGCCATAAGCAAAAAGAAAAACTGAGGTGGCTATGTTAATAGCAGATAAAATAGATTTCAGAGAAGGGAGTATTGTCAAAATTAAAGTCACGACACAGGGGCACTAGAAAATTGTTGGTCTTGGATATGTTCATTATCTTGATTGTGGTAATACTTTCATGATTATATAAATAAATCAAAATATATTAAATATTAAACTTCACACTTTCAATATGTGCATTGTATGTCAACTATATCTCAATCAATTTGTTATCAATAACAACAACAAAAAAATACGAGCAGTATGCTTTGATACTTAGGAAAATGATTCAGCACAGATTTTAAAAACTGACAGTAAAGAAAGAGAGAAGAGAATTTCTGGAGTGATGTCCTTGAGTAAGCTGGCTTTTTTGTAGTCTATTCATAATTTCCAATTCACTTCCTTGTTCCCATTAACTTCTCTTCATAACCATAATCTTCCCAAGCTACTATCATCTCTTTTATGGACTGCTTAAATCCTTTGCTCTGGAATAAAAACAAAACTTCTAAAAATGGTCTTCAAGATTCTCCAAGATCCAGCTTCTACCTATTTTCCATCTTCTGTTCTGATCACTTGCACTTATTTTCCCTTTCATCGACATTAACCTGCTTTCATTCCCCGTATTCGTTTCCTTGCACTACTGAAACAAAGTACCACAGGCTGGGTGGCTTAGAACAAAAATGTATTGTTTCACAGTTGTGAAGGCCACAAAGCCAAAAACTAGGTGTTAACAGGGTCACGCTCCCCCTGAAGTTGCCAGAAAAGTACCTATTCCAGGCTTCTGGTAGCCTCAGGTATTCCCTGGCCTTAAGATGGCCATCTTTTCCCTGAGTCTCAACACATGGTCCTCTGTCTGTGGGTGTCTGTGTCCAAGTTTCCCCCTTTTATAAAGACACCAGTCACATTGAATTAGGTCCTACCATAATAACCTCATTTCAACTTTGTTAAATCCATCCTCAAAGACTGTATTTCCTAATAAGGTCAGGTTCTTACCTACTAGAAGTTTAGACTTAGGCATATCTTTTTGGAGCAACACAATTTAAGCCACAACAATCCCTATAGTTATTGAACTCCATATGCCAATAGGCCTTTATACACCTCTGCTGCCTGAGCAGATCCTTCTCTCACTCTTTCCACCGATAGCTCCTACCAATCTCAGATCTAAACTCAACTGTCACCTCCTCGACACTTCCTTGACCGGCTCCATTCTGTCAGATGCTACTATTAGAGTCTCAGATTCTTGGAAACCTCTTCTTCATAGCACTTGTTAGAGGAACAATTGTACAGTAGAACTATTTAAGTATAAATAGATACACGTGTGTGCATATATATATTTTATATATATATATATATATATAATATATAATATATATATAATATATATATAATATATATAATATATATATACCGTGTTTCCCCAAAAATAAGACGTAGCCAGACCATCAGCTCTAATGCGTCTTTTGGAGCAAAAATTAAGATAAGACCTGGTCTTACATTATAGCAAAATAAGACCGGGTCTTATATTAATTTTTGCTCCAAAAGACTCATTAGAGCTGATGGTCCGGCTAGGTCTTATTTTCGGGGAAACAAGGTACATATATACATACACACACACACACACATATATATATATATATATATATATATATATATACACACACACACATATACATATATATATATACATATACATATATATACATATACATACATATATATATATTTCCCCCAATAAACTGTTAACTTCATGAGTATAAGCAACATGTCTGTTTTGCTTACCATTTCACCCTCATCACTTTGCAGAATACAGAGAACATAGTACATTATCAATAAATATTTGTTACATAATTGAATAAGCCTATTTTTAATTAAATAAGTTGCCTCTTAATGACCTCATGTAACATGCTTTTATATTTAGTATATAAATATATCATATATATACATATAAAGGATGTTTTATTATTGCTGTATGAGAGAAGAGTCATGAGGGCCTAGTTAATTAATTATATAATTTAAGTAGAACTTTAGCAAGTTTTTCACTCTCTTATATTGTAGTAAACTGAATATGTGAAGGGGCATTTTTCACTTTTTACATAAAATTGTGTTCTAATATGTGAATCAGTATGAAAGTTAAGTATAAAATCAATTCTGGAATGGTCTTCAAAGAAAAGAGATATTGTCCCCTATTTTTCTGATTATGGCAAATATTGAAATTCCAATTTTAATTAAAAATCTTCCACATTCCTTTGTATGTTTTTAGTATAAACTAAAAAAACCCAAAAACACTGTTTCATTTCTTTACCATGAATATGCACGTATACAATATTACACAAGTAAGTCACACATTTAGAATTGACTGATATTTTTAGCTTAATTAACAAGTAAATTTGGTTTAATTAACCTTTAATGAAATGCCAATATTGACAGGATAAACTCGAGGCTTTTACAAGCCTTTTTTTACTCCTTAGTTTCAATATGACAGGCAATTCTGACAACTTTTATCAGCTGTCAATCCAATGTTGTCAGCCTGGAGTCAAGATTAATTCTTTTTATGCACTTACGAATCCAAAAAAAATGAAGAAAGAATACATGGTTAGAACAACATAAAATCTTTCCTAGATTTTAAAGTAGAATATTCCAAAACTTCTATAAGCTAAATGTTCATCTTTATATACTTAGAAGTATTTAAGGACCTTTTCTTCAAATTTTAAGAAAAAAATTTAAACGAGACCTTTTCCAAAGCTGATCTTGCCTTAGTTTCTCAAAATGCATCATTGCTGAATATCTACCAAATCATATATACATGCATAGAGAATCACTAACATGGCATAAAAAAGCTAACATACATTAGATTCCATAACTTGAAAATAAGATGATACAAGAATAAAATACATTTCAATATAAAAAAGTAAATATATAAAAAATAGTGCATTGATTTCAATAAATTACATAGTTACTGGTACATATGTATCTTTCAATTCATACTTTGCATTTGAAATAGTAATTACTTATTTAATTCAAACTTGTATTGTATATCAGATCTCCTCAGTAGGTGATTTTTTGCCCAGGAAATGCATCATTGTATTAATTCTGAGTTTAACCTATTTTTTTTTAAAGATCAAAAGCTATGTTTCCACTATCATAAAAGTTTTGGCCACCCTTTTATCAACAAGAGAGTTTTTTGTAGTATCACTGAAAAGATGAATTCATTGTTTGGATTTACCATTCAGTTTGTGGCTTTAAAAGGTTGATATGTGATACTTAAGCCAGTCTATTTTTCTATTCTGTAATCCCACTAGAGAAAACATAATAGCCATACTTAATTTCTCCTAAGCAGTTGAATCAAACAACCAATACAAATAACTCACTATGAATGCTTTCAAATCATAATGAAATTAACAATATTCACCATCATCAAAAGTATATATCATTATATGGGTACTGGGGTAAAAAGAACCATAAGACATATTTCCTGTCCTCTAGGGGATTATAATCTGGTTTGGGGAATAGACAAATAAAACAAAACACATAAAAGTACTGAGGGTTATCATTATTTTATTTGTTTTAAATCTTGATCTCCTACCCAGTAATTCCAATCTTTTACGTAGATGTACAATTCCCTAGAGAACCAGCTCCCTTCTGTCAAGAGGTAGAGCAGATACATAAAAACACAGAAATCAAATCAAAGTTTTGCTTTGAGGACAGTTCTGGAGGGATAGAAAGATATATAAGGCAACTTACTGAAATTAGTGTCTCATTAGAATCAGTGTGCTGGGTATAGGACACAGAAGAGAGTCTGGGGTGGGGGGTATGTGGGGTCAGAGGACATCTTTAACAGACCCAAGCTGAAAGGAAAGGGGCTTGGATCAAGGTAATGGCTGTATATTTCAAAGGAAAGGAGAAACATTAAGAAAGAAAATGGCATATTTAGTGCATCAAAATTAGAGAAGGTGAGAGAGTGGGCAGGAGAAAGAATAAAAAGATAGGCTGATTCATTAATCTGACTTGGTGGCTGAGAAATTATGGTTTTAATTCCTGAAAGAGAAAACAGCAGAGGGGAACTGATTTGATGCTCTGAGGTAGTTTGCTTCCGAAGGTCTTACTTCCAATAAATTTCCTTGCTGAGGAAATCTATGGCCTCAGTTTCTGCTCAAGTATGCAAGCCATGTTTTGTCATATATACCCACATCTACGTCAGCTAAGGTTAAGTATACTAAGGGTGGATGGATGTCTTTCTCAGAAGTAACTCATTCATAAGCTTTCCTTAAGCATATAACTTGGCCTGGAGTTCATGCTTCTGAGAGAATGCAATAGTTTATGATAATCAGATATTGTCTTTAAAAATTTCAGCCTAGAAGCATAGAAAGAGGGCACCAGCTGTTAGCAGGCATTAGAACTAGAAAGTCAAGTACTTCTAAGGCTGAGGAGAGGGGCTCTTACGAGCAGCAGCCAAGATTACTGGTAGCAGAAGAGTTAATACATAGAACAAGGATCAGAAACACATACTTGGGTAGATCATCCATAAAAGGGCAAAAGAGAGACCATCCTTCAAGAACACACACAACACAGGTTTGGTTCCCGATGTCTTTCCATAATTCTGGGCCTTGGATTTCCATAACAGTCTCTGCTCTGCCTTTTATAATTAGGCATCACTTTTTAAACTACCCGAGAAGATGGTTGTTCATCATCAACAAAAGACAACATGGAAGTCATTGTGTGTTGAAAGGCCTGAAACTCACGCCTGATATTGTGTGTTGCTTTGACATCTGGTGAAACAGCGAGGATCTTAAATGGCTTTGTCCCAAACTCCCGTCCCCTGGCTGCTCCCATGGAGAAGCTCCCCTAGCCAAACAGGTCTCTTATCAAAGGGTCTAGGCGCAGTTTGTGCGTGTCCCTGAGTCGCAGGTTTTAATTCCCTGATGGCATTGGAATTATTGAAATAAGCCAACCACCTCCTCCCTTGGGAATTGAGGGTCATCTTATCCTCTTAATACTATAAAGTCTGCCTTTTCCAGGCCCTGCTTGCTCACCCTTTTCTTGAATGCAACCCCCAGGTGTCCCAGAGTGATGCGCTGTGTCCTCCTCCCCTAGGCTCTGCTTTTACATAATAATCTGCTGTGTATCTCACCTGTCTAGTGTCAAGTGTGTGTCGTGTATTTGGCCATCCCCATAACCCCGGTGAAAATCGCTTTCTCACCAACAAGGTGAATAGGAGGTGATTAAAACCTTTGATGCATGTATCTATAAGTGAGCTCTGTGAAGGCTATAAGTGAGCTCTGTGAAGGCCCTAACATCTAGACTCCCTATTCCAGGCATCTTATCTTTAGTATCTCACCTACCTGTTAAAAAAGAAATTTAAAAAATAAAAATAATCGCTATTTCTCTGAAATAAAATCCTTGTCACATTTATTTAAAATTTTTAGTCCTAAGTATCATATAGCCTTGACAATAGGTACTTCCTACCCAAATTAACTTTACCAATATTTTTATCACAGATAAAATGGAAAAAAAACAAAAATTATTAGAACAACAGTGAATTGTGAAATACAGTCAACACAAAAAATTAGAAAGTGATAAAAGAAGTTTATCTACAGAAGTTTTTTATATGTATTTATAGTTTCACTGCTGTCTGGTAACTGGGAAAAAAGAAGGTAAGGCAAAAATTATAATTGCTCTTAGTATCAAGACCAGCAGTACAATTTTAAATCAAATTGAACTATTTATTTCACTGGATCTACCTTCTGTAGTATCAGATTTGCAAGACTGAAAAAGAATAGAAATTTGCCATTAATTATGTGGTTCTTGGAATAGCAATTCAAATTCTGAAAGCAAGAAAAACAAAGAAAATTGTAAGAATGTTTCATCTAAAGTTTCCAGTAAAAGCAATTTTTGATGATTATAGTATATAGATAACGTTAAACAAATTTATAAATCTGTTTCACGTCACAGAACTTCAGACTAAGCTTACATTGACATTTAGCTCTATGTTAAAAATTGAGGCATTCCGAGCTATCCATGTCTAAGAGCTTCTTTGCATTCAGGGAACGGTTCCTTCAATAAGGAGGATGTTAGGTGCACGCTTGTGAGCAGAGACCCAGGAAGCAAGGAAAAGAAATAGCAACATATGGAGAGGTGTACGTTCCCCACTGCAGCCTCTGCCTAAACCTCTTCCAAGCCCTACTGGGAGGTGGTTGTAAGGAAAGGACCTGGGGCACAAGCAGTGTCACAATGGGGTCGGGGTTGAACACCAGGGTGTCCCATGCATTTCTGTGTTACAAACAGCAGGGCTCAGGTGAGATAAAACCAAAAGAAAATGATGCCTATTTATAATCTTTCTGTTTTGCAGCTTTGGGGACCCAGAGGACAGCAACTTAAAAAAAGTTTGATTAGCAATGAGCCCAATCAAAACTGGACTCTACCTTTGAGTCTGTGCTCGTTTGCTGTATGATTAGCCTTTGGCCTACAGTAATATTATTAAAATAAACGTACTGCTAGAGATTCTAAAGGGGAAAAATATCCTAACCTATGTAAAGTTAATTGTTGAATGGTAATGTTAAAAAAAATGTAAAAAAAAAAAGAAGGAAGAAGAGGAGGAGAGGGAGGAAGAGGGGCGAGGAGAAGAAAAAGAAAAAGAAGGAGAAGGGAGGTGAGAGAAGTATTTCTTCTATTGGGAGCAAAATATTTAAATTCTGATAAAGACTGAGCAGGAAAAGGAGGGAATTCTAGACCAAGGCACAGTGTGGTATTAATAGGCTCCTGGAAGAGAAAAGAAAACCAGAAAGGAAAATGAAAAATAGTCAAAGTGATTCAACAGTTTCAAAAATTGATCTTGAATACTTTATAACTTTCTAATAAGCCACTCCGTTTAATAAGCTACTCCAGGTCCTTTAATTCCCCCTCCACGTTACTAGAATCTATTTTATATATTAGTTTCCTAAAGGGAAAAGCTCTAACATATCTAAATCATTTTTAGTCACTTAATAATATCTTATTGCTACTGATCTATAATAAATATTTTTGGACAAATGGTGATAATATTTGATTAGCAATGAGCCCAATCAAAACTGGACTCTACCTTTGAGTCTGTGCTCGTTTGCTGTATGATTAGCCTTTGGCTTCAATTTCCCCCTCAGTGACATTAATGATGTTCTAGAGATAATCTCAAACTCTCATCTTCAGCTCATGGCCTGTCTAAATGAATATGCCTTGCTCACAGCTCTGCATAGATCTGGCATTCCTGCAGCATCCTGGCCATAAGTGAGTATATCAAGGGTGGGGTGCCTAACTCAAGGCCATCCAAATTTAGAGGTCATGATGGTTAATTTTATGTGTCAAGTTAACTGGGTCACAAAGTGTCCAGATATTTCTGGGTGTTTCTATGAGGGTTTTCCTGGATGCGATAAGCATTTGAATCAGTAGACTCAGTAAAAGAGACTGCCCTCCCCAGTGTGGGTGGACAGGATCTAAAACCACTGAGAGCTGAATAAAGCCAAAGACACAGGAAGAGAGAAGTTGCTTCTTTTGCCGGAGTGCTTGAGGCTTGAGCTGGGACATCGGTCTTCCGCCCTCAGCCTGAGACTTAAACCATCAGTTCCCCGGTTTCTCTGGACTTCGAATTCAGACTGAACTATATCACAAGCTCCCCTCTGTCTCCAGCTTGCAGACAGCAGATGGTGGGACTTCTCAGCCTCCATAATCACATGAGCCACCCCCTCATTATACATACATATATGGAAAAAGAAAGAAGTCTTGTGGAAGAGACAACAAGAAATGAGGGGCAGCATTATGGGAGAGACCAGGTTTCCAGGAGAGAGATCGTGAAGGCAGCAGCTCCAAAGTGCTGTCTTGGTTACTGTTAAAATCTCAACCCCCTAATGTGTTTCTTCCCCAGAACAAGATCTCTTCGTCCAAGGGTCCTTTGAGAAATCTGGGCTCCCTGCAAACAATTAATTCCTATGGGTATGAAAGGGCTGCAATGACCACCATTTCCTGAACCTCCAAGAGTCACAAACCACCCTCAGCTTGCCGTAGCCAGGCTCCAACTGTCCTGTATTTTCCTTAATATTTTCGTTAAAGTAATTTACGTTTTCACTTATATTCTTTAGCTGCATCTTAAACAATATTAGTCAAAGCATTGTTTTAACATAATAGTAATATCTTAGCATATTAAAATAATGACACAATTATTAAAATTAAGGCTATTCCATATACCCCCTTAAAATCACTTTATGTAAGTTTGGGCCGCTTTCAATTTGAAAATAATCTAGGAATTGATCCTGTATGATAGCAGTGAATCATTTTCATAGTTTTGTTGTTGTTGTGTGTTGGTTAGTTGGTTTTTTCACAATTAAAGTTACATGTGGAGTTTCCTGATCTATAGGAGAGTCTTCTAGAAATGATTGGAGAAACAGTTCTGACCTCTTTTGTTTTATCATGTGAGAATTACTCCTTTCTGTCTTGAAATTCCAATTCTGCTTTAATTTTCTAATGGACTTAATTTTGCTAAAGGGATGGGAAAAGATATTTCATGAAAATGGAAACCAAAAAAAAAAAAAAAAAAAAAAGCTGACAATGGAAACAAACAAACAAAAAACAGAGTCCTTATACCAGACAGAATAGACTTTAAAACAAAGGCTATAACAACAGACAAAGGACACAGTAATCCCACTTCTGCATATTTATCTGAAGAAACACAAATGCTACTTCAAGGGGATGTGTTCATCCATATGTTCATTGCAGTATTGTTTACAGTGGCCAAGATGTGGAGGCAGCCTGGGTGTCTGTTGATGGAAGAATGCATAAAGAGGAGGTGGTACATATATACAATGGAATATGGCTCGGCCATGGAAGGGAATGGGTTCTCACCATCTGCAGCAGCATGGATGGACCTGGAGGGTACTGTGCTGAATGGAGTGTCAGACAGAGAGAGACAGATGCAATGTGATTTCACTGATATGTGGAATCTAAGAACAAAATAAACAAACAAAGCAAAAACAGACTCATAGATACAGAGAACATTTTGTTTGCTGATTTGAGACATCTAAAATTACTCCAGCATCCTAAAATATTGCAAACATATTTAAAAACTAGAAGCAACACACAAGACAGAAGTTTTATATTTGCATGCATAGGGTGAACAAATTAGTGGTGTGGTGATCAATCTGCAGTAGTTAGAGAGTTAGCTTCTGAATATTAATGTATGTATTATCAGTATATGAAAAGGTCTCTTACATTTCCTACGACACATAAAACATACTAAATATTTAAACTCAAGGAAAAAAACTTTGATTTGGAAAGAGCTAAAAATCACTGGAAAATCATTCTTTGAGAAAAAGAATCATAAATAAGTGATTTAAAACGAAATAAAATCATGCTCTTCTCAAATACTACCTTGTAAGTGTAATATAACAGTTTATGAGAAACATTAGTTTTATGATACGAAGCCAATTATCAGTATTAGTTTTTTAAAAGCACTTAACAATAATGAAATTACTTTATGTAACACATGATTACCTGTTCAACAATCACTTTTCAGATGAATTTTAAGAATTAGAACATGTTTGCCAGATGAAAATTAAGAGTCCCATTTTCACATATTTCTAAATCTAATCATCCAGGAGGAAGCAACACAAATTCAGATGTCAGTACGTTACGGACGGTATTCTCTAGTTACACCCAGGAACACAGTCACTGAGAGACACAGGTTCTATTGCAAGGGGTGAGAATGAAAGAGCAGAGACAAGTGAGATATAAGAACAATGGTGTTTACATGGGTAACAATAGTGTGCTAATAAACTACCGTCTAGAATCAGGAATCCACTTTCTTTTCATTCTAACAGAATACCCCTCCTTAAACTCAGGGGCTTTTCACTCCCAGTCTGAGAACCACCAGGACTAGTAGAGAATTTGTATTGTCCTGTTCTAGCATTAAGGAATATAAAGTTTGGGGAGTTTTTATTTTCTCCTTTGTCATTTATTTTTGTTAACAAAAAACATCTATTTGGTGTTATCCAGCATTACAGAATTTTGTGCTTAACTATTAGTTTTCTATGTGTGGATATTTTTGAAAACTCGTTTTAAAAAAATAAAGGGTTTCTATAGACTTCTCATAGCTAAACTAAGATAAATGATGTTTTTTCTTACTGGTTGCCTTACAGGGATTACCACAGCCAAAATAACAACGTACTGTGACAAGAGCAATAATAAGAATTTGAAATTTTTAGTCATCTATCCCAAGGCTCAAACTTTAATAGCCATGTAGCTTTGGTAATATGCTACTAATATGCATCACAGTTTTCCTAAAGAAAACAAGATCAGGATTAAGGCAAACACAATATTCACATCATATCTGTGAGTTAAGAATGCCACTGGGAAAGACTCCCACCTCCGGTTTAAAAATGTGAAAACAAATCCCCATAAAAAGAAAATCAAACCTACTGTAAAAATTTTTCTCAGCTAGTACCTCTAAACAAGCAAAAATGCAACTCATAAGTATTTTAAATTGTTAAGCAAGAGACAAAATTTGCATTTTAATATAACAAAATGTATGGGCTATCTTCCAAAGAGACTTTTTTTTACATATTATTACATTTCTCACAAAATGCTCATTAATAATGCAATGTGCTACACCCAAAGAACTATGCTAAATATTAATTACATGAGAGTAAAATGAAAATACACCACTCTAAAGATTTAGTAGAATTCAATCTGCATGTAAAATTGTGTTGCCCAGCTTTAATTAAGACATTACACACTAATTTTCCTTGGATGCTCACAATCATAATTATTGAACGCATGAATGAGTCCCTGAATTATTGTAATAGAATTTAGCATGTCCTTGTGTATCTCAGGCCAAAAGTATATGGATTTTTTTTAACACACCCTTACCAATAGTAAAACAGAAAATTATCTAACTATGAATAAGACGTATATTTTTTAAATGGAATTTTTTAATTAAAAATGCCCAATTATAATTTTACAAAATGAATTATGTACTCTTCCCGAATCTATGCACCTCACCGCTCTCTAGGGGGAGGGGGGAGGGACTAAAGAAATAATTTTGTAAAAATAGAAAAAACAACATCCATGGACCATATTTCTTCTCATCTCTATGTATGTGAGAAATATTTATTGCTATATCCAGCATATAAAGATTTTTATTTCACTCTTTACCTTTTCTACTTCTATTTTCATAACTTAGTTATAAATTTTTTATAACTACTCTTATAACTTAGTCTTATTTTATAAGACTAAGCACATAGGTTGCATAACTGCTGATACCACCCTCTGAAGGGTTTTGCTTTATTGTGTTGCAGACCCAGTTTAGAAGTACCAGACTGACTAGTATGCATATAAGCTGTATGAGTTGGCAAGAGAGACATAAGCAAATGATTAAACACAGGAACCAGGCCCAGAAATAGATGTACAGTATCAGGCTATATTTTATCCAAATAGACTTGAGAGAATGAAGCCACATCCCTCCATGGTAAATTTTGTTTTTAACATAGAGATGGCTGTGTAATAATTGGTGTAACTGCTCAAATAAAAGAAAAAGTTCCATCATAACAAAAATAAAAATTATAATAAAAACATAGTTTTGAAATATATTTAGTTGTAATATACTAAATAGTACAGTTTAGATTTTTACTTTTTATATCTAAGCCTAAGATAATAAGAAGTACAAAAAAACCTAATACTTAAACGATTTGGAGGTAGGGACACTTGTTATTCAATGTGACATGCTGTAAGACCAGACAGATGAGCAAGAACAGAAAAAAAAAAAGGGAAAAAAAAATAAAATACATAGACCTGTTGCTGAAACAGGTATGAGTTCCATGAGGTAATAACCTAGTTTAAAAAACAACACAAAATTGCCATCTGCAAAGCCAGTGAAAGTCACTGGGACGTAGGAAGATGTATCCTTACTTTCAAAGTTCTCTTCGCAGTGGTTAATCCAAGTGATGTAAGCAACTCATTATACTACAAGGCACAATAAAACAATTACTTAACTGGGATAAAAGAATGCACACAAGCACTCAAGGGAAGAAAAAGTGAAGTCTGCACTGGACAGGGCGGGGGTGGGGATGAAGTAGGGGCTTGTCAGGAAAGCACCACGGAGATTCTTGTACTGTCAAGCATGGTTTTGTTTTTAGGGGTGGTCAGTTAGTTCAGTTGGTTAGAGCGTGGTGTTGATAACACCAAGGTTGTTGGTTCGATCCCCACATGGGCCACTGTGAGCTGTGCTCTTAAAAAATAAAAAGAATGTTTTGTGTTGGTTTTTTTTCCTAATGAAAATCATTTAAGTCACATTGATGATGTTTCTGTGTCTTATTTATTTTTATGAAAACAATCATATTATCCAGTTTGGTATCAGTTTGAGTAATCCTATTTCAAGTTTCCAATATTGAACCAACCATAGCTGAAATAATTAGTGGGAGAATCTGTCATCCAACTCTTTTTATTTGGTTACAAAAGGTAATATTTAAACATCCAGATAAATATAATTGCATCAATAAATTCTTTCAGTCTTACAAATTTTTATTTTTAAAATGTGATATGAATTTTAATTTTTTATTTTAATAAAATTAAATTGTGTGGGAATAAATGTCAATTGTAGAGCAGTTATGTAGATAAAATAAACTATTGGTGTTTTGAGCATAAACTGTCATGTAAAACTCTGTTTTCTTCTTATTCTCTATGTTGAGAATTTCTTCTATCCCTATCACTGTAAATTAACAGAATTGTCTTTAATCTCCCAGATGTCCCCTTGTAAGATTTACAGAAAGCATGGGGGGAGAGGGGAGAGAGAGGAGAGAGAGAGGGGAGGGGAGGGGAGGGGAGGGGAGGGGAGGGGAGGGGAGGAAATGAAAGAGTTGGGAAGAAATAAAGCAAGAATTAAAAATCTGAGTAATGGTGATTTTTTTCTTTTTTTACTAATTATTTTCCTTTACTAGATTGGATTTTTAAGATTTTACTAATTAAATTACTCCAATTTTTACATATGGCAGCAAGATATAGTGAGGAGAGCAATGGAATGATAAAGAAAGAACCTTGAATTCTAGACCGCCTCTGATACTCCTATGTTGTGTGAATTTGGACAAAACACTTCACCTCTCTGGTCCTATTCATTCATCTGTAAAATAAAAGAATTAACCTGCTGATACCTAAAATCCCTTCCACCTCAAAAGTAATTATGGGTTGTGAACACACAATGTGAGATATAGAAAGTGTATTACAGAATTTTACACCTGAGATCTATGTAACTTTACTAATAATTGTCACCCCAATAAACTTTAATTTAAAAAAAAAAAGTAATTTGGCTTTCAAACACTTACTAAACAAATTAGGCTTTCCTGGTATTTCCTTTCTACTTGACAGTGGTCAAGTCCTGACAGGCACTGGCAAGTAATGATGAGTGTGGAGATAAATGCCTGGGTTCTTCAAGCAGAGGGAGCTGAATGCAAATGGGAACCTGCACTTATTATCAGAGTGAAGTGAGGTCTTTGATAACGTTTCCCAGAATCTCAGTTTCTGATTTCATAAATTGAGGATCACAGTATCAATCTCACAAATTTATGATGAGGATTAAATGAAATAACTTTATAAAGCCCTTATCCCAGGTATCTACTACAATGTAAAATTTTAATCAGTGTGCTCTCATACTCCTCTTCTTCTCGTAGTCTTTGGTGCCCAAATTGCCTTTACTATAAAAATAAATAGTGAATAGAAAAATCGGATATATAAGCTAACGAGACTATGAGACAGGTGTTTAGTTTTTTTCACATATGCTTTAAAATATTCACCAAGAAAACAAAGAAACCTGATCATTTAAAAAAGAAAGATTTCCTCTCAACAGAAAGGCAGAAAACAGAGACATTTAAAAAGTAATAATTCAATTGGATCCACAATGGAGAACAGTGATACTTAAAGAAGGGTGTACTATGGAATCAATCTATCTGGATTAGACCTCTACTTCACTATTTACCAGCTGAGTGAACTTGGGTAAGTTATTTAGTATATCTATTCCACAGTTTCTACATTTGTAAAGAAAAATTAATTTTCTCCTCTTAAATACATATGAGAAAATGTAGAAACCACTCACCAAACAGTAACATTTTTATTACTGATGAAAGAGGCAGAAAAGTTTGTTTTGTATATAATTAAATATACCTGTTGGAAAGTTAGTATATACATAGTACCTTTATTACAAACAGGGTGAAGATAGTATTGTATTAACTCCAAATTTTATAGGATTGACCAAGAAAGGAAAATTCAATGATTGGTGAATATAGCAACAAAAAAAATTGAGATCTCCCTGAAATAAACAAAATTTGTACGCTGAAAAAAACTGGATAGTTGGGGATTCACTATTATTTTATCAAGTTAATTTGTCTTATAGAATTTGTAGGAATGAATTACAGTTTATTCTTATTATTAGTGATTCTATACTTGCAAATTTGTCTACTCATTAAAATTATTTTGTAACCTCCAAATCAACAGTCTCCATGCTTTCATGGTTATTCATGGACAATTTTCAGAGAAGCAAAAAATTAGAGTAACCTGATACACATGTTCCCAGCTGAAGTACAACAGGTAATGCTCTGCCTTCTAATTAATTTCTTTTTATTATTTTTAAATTTATTGGGGTGCAATTGGTTAGTAAAATTATATAGGTTTCAAGTGCACATTTCTATAATACATCATCTATATATTGCATTGTGTGTTCACCACCCAGAGTCATTTCTCTTTCCATCACCATATTAACCCTCTTTACACTCCTCTAACACTTCCCTTCCCCATTTCTAATACCGTGAACAGTGTTCTTTTCATAGGTTTTTTTTTTTAGTGTCACACTTTTTGCATTGTTTTGCTTTTTGTTGGTGATTTCTGTTTTAAATGGTTTGATTTCAGCCCCAGACATGGTGATAAAGTACCAGCTAGTGTTCCTAAGTGCAAGAAGTTTGTGTTGTGTCCTCCAAAAAAATATGTGTTAGATCAACTTTGTTAAGGCATGAGTTATAGTGCTGATGATGGTGAGTTCAATGATAACAAATCAACAATAATTACTAAATGAGGTATCTTTAAACAGGAATACACATAAACAAAGTTATGTTTTGATTGGTTGATGAATATGTGGTGACCAGAGACTCTCAGGAACATGATCCTGTATTTCCCCTAGGAACAATGGTTTAGTAATCATTAATGCAGTATTCACAGCAACTTTATAGAACATAACTACCATGGATAAGGAGAATAGATTATACCAAGTTAGTAGAAACTTAAAATGCACATTTTTTGTGGAAAAGAAAGGCCTGAAGTCAACATATATTTGACCTCTAATAGTAAGACATAATTACAGATGTGCTCCCCGAATATCTCTATATGTACATTCAGAATAGCTAAGAAAGTAGAAACAACTTATAAGTGCATGGATAAATTAATCATGACCTCCCCATATAGTGAAATAATATGCAGCCACAATTTAGCTTCAAATTAGAAGCTAATGGAAATATAACATATGTTCCTCAAATGCTATTTAAATTACAGTAGAAAGATTTAATGAATTAATCCACATCAGCGTTATAAATAGAAGAATACCACCAGGCAACAAGATTTTTAGATAAATTTTAGGAAGCTCAAAAGTAGAAAGGGAAATAATTGAAATATTGAAAGAGAAACCAGAACAGAGGAAATACTGTGCAAAATAGTGAGATGCTTCAAAATCAGAGTCCACAGATCCAGGTGACAGAAAACTAAATTAGCAAATAGGAAGATAAAATGGAATAAATCTCAGAATTTCAAAAGGACAGACATAGCAAATATGAAAGAATTTAAGAGACATGAAACACCTACTGAAAAGGGTCAACTTATTTATAGAGTTCCAAAAAGAGAAAAGAGAAAATAAAATATTAAAAGTAAAAATCAGGGTAATAATACTAGAAGGAAACTTTCCTGTGTCTGAGAAAATTATTTATCTTGAGATTAAAGCCCCCAAATCCTTTGAGTATAATGAATAAAAAAGCCCACATCTACACATATAATGGTGACATTCCAGAACTATAAGGAAATAGGGAAAAAATTAAGTTTGTCCAATAAAATCAAAACAGGTCCCTTTCAAAAATGGAAATCGGACTGAACTAGACAGCTTGTCATTTCTTACCACTCTAGTTGTGCACTTAGGTGACCAATTATCTAGGTTTTTCAAGAACAGTTCCCATTTACCTCTGTGGTCCTACAGTAATTATTATAGTGTCCTCTTTCACTCTCAAGAGTCTCCTGGTTCAAATGATAAATATGGTTATCTTAGGTATGGTGGGCAGAATTAAGTCCCCCAAAGATGTGCACATCCTATTCCCAGAACTATAAATATGTACCTTACACAGCAGCAGCAATTTGCAAATGTAATTAAACAAGAACCCTGAGATAAGGAGATAATCCTGAATTATCTGGGTGAGTGCAGTGTAATCACAAGGGCCTATAAAATGAGGCAGAAGAGTCAGTGATTGAGGATATGATAATGGAAGCAGAGGGAGCAAAGGCTTTGTGATGAGGGTCTGTGAGTGAAGGAATGAGAACAGCCTCTAAAAACTGTAAGACAAGGAAACACATTCACCGTGAGAGTCGATAGAAGGCACTGACCCTAACAACACCTTAATTTTATTAGCCCACTGAGATTGATTTTAGACTTCCGACTTCTGGAAACGTAAGATAAATTTGTGTTGTTTTAAACTACTAAGTTTGAGATCATTTATTATAGTGGCAATAGAAAAGTGATACACTCTGCACACCATAGATAGAATTTAATTTCTTGCTTTCTTCAATTAACATAACATCATGAACGTTTTTATGCCATTAAAGTCTTCGTACACAGTGTTTATAGCTTGAATAATAGCCCATCAAATGTATGAACCATTATTCTCTTAACCGACTCTGTAATTTTAGACATTTAGTTTGTTGTTAGATTTTATTTAAGAAATAAAAATAATTCATAAAGCATTTTCATTAATACATCCTTATAGGAATGTTTTAATGTTCCTTGTGAAATGTCAGACTATAATTATTGAGTCAAACAGAATGGATGTTTTTATGATCCTTGGTACATACATTATCAAATTGCTTTCCATAAAAGCTTTAGCAATCACAATATAGCCAAGTATGTTTGAGAGCAACCATTTCACTAGGTTTAAAATGATAAAAAGCCTTAACATTTTTTAAATGTTAGCTAATTTTATATATGAAATGCATCCATTGAACTGACTTTATTTGGTTAGTCTTTAAAGATCACTTACTTTTAAATTATTTGAAAAACGTAGATTGCTGAATGTTATATTAACACAATTTTTATATATTCTTATACATCTAAATTGAGACTATGCATAGAATTTAAGACCATCCTTAATAAAAAATTATAGGAGTCAAAGTCATAGTCCTCAGGAGGGATTAAGAACTCATTATAAAATATCCTTGATTTTTAATCTATTATAAAAATAATTTATGCAAAAACTGTCTGCTATGCGGCTGGGGAGTCAGGGATGGGTAGCTGCTTCTATGCCAAGAGCTGAAACTCACCAAAATCAACCACAGTCTATCTTCCAAACCCTCCCCTGGAAGTAGCAAGTCTTCAATAGGCTTTAGAGTTCCAAAATAATTCCATCAGAGTTTATGCCAGTGTAACTGTTGTCTTAATAGGGAGATAGATTCCTGCTGCTTTCTACTTCACCATCTTCCCAGGATCATCCCATCTTTTTCGTTCTTAAACCCATCTATAATATAGGCTATGCAACCTCTTGTAATATTCAATTCTATTATTTTATTCTTCATTTCCAAACTCTCTTTAGAGAACGTAGCAACTCATAATCTGTCACATATATTTGATGTTCCTTTTTAATATTTCTTATATTGTGTTCACTATTACTAAATGACATTTTTTCTATATTGTGTGCTCAACTAAATTATAAGTTCCTTTAAAAAGGAATATTATTAAATGCCAAGAACATATAAATTATTAATTAATTTCCCCTAAGTATTTTCCTCACACTTTAAATGAAGCTTCCTTATTTAGTATTTGTTATATGGGTAAACATATCAGCAATCATTATATTCCTATTAGATACCGCAAAGATTTTAATTACACTAACATTTATTGGCTTTCTTTTGCTCTTGAGAAATCAACCCAACTCGTTAACATAGTGTATTTGAAAGTGGCCTCTGCCAGCCACTCCAGCTTCATCTCTCACCCCTTTCCCTCTTGGTCTTTGATTTTCCTCCATACCAGCTTTTCAGTACTTAGAATAGTCTATGCTCACCCTCCACATGGTCATTCAGGTCTTTTATAGGCGAATCCTTTTGTCTGGGGAGATATTAATCTCCCCTCCCTTCCTACAAATTGCAGATCTTTAGATTTCATACTTCAGATTTCAGTTCTATATTTAATCTTGTAATGATCAGTGTCTCTCTTCCCACTCTTCCCACCACCTTCTACCAATTCTGTAAGGTCGATGAGTAAATGGATTATTTGATTTGTGCACCATTGAATTTAGCACTTAAAACAGTCTCTCCTAGAGAAGGTTTTTAATCAGGTTCATTGTTATTGCAAGTTACAGACTGAAACAGCTACAAGTGGAAAAATTAATCTCACACACACACACACACGCACATTATTAATTATAAATCCTGGGAAAATAATCCAGAGTCATACATAATAACCATAACCATTATGTTGGTATAACAATAGCACCATTTTTGAGGAGAAGGAGGAAGGATGGTACATATCCTCATGTGAAAACCACGTTCTCCTGAGTAATTACAATGTGAATTAATTCAGGAATTATTGTCTATATTTTAATCACTGACAACTGAACAATAATAACACATTTTCCCCACAAACTGAAATATTTTAAAGATTTTAATTAATTAGCATTATCCTTCAGGGAAAAATAATTACATTGTCGTTAAAATGACACTGCTTTTTAAAATGACCTTTTAAAGAAAAGACAAAATCGAGTGATGGAGGATACTTTTGGATTCAAGTGGCAGTATAACCTTAAGCTTACATTAGGCATTAAGTGTTCAAAATCCATTCTTTTTAAATCACAAGAAATGAGTCAGAATATCCTATTTTCACATATTGGGGCACACAAAATACTGATCCATCTATTTAAAATTGAGAATAAATTAAGATATGACAGAGAAGCCCAATAAGATTATTTCCAAAATTATATTTATTCTAGAGAAAGACAAATACTTGGATACAATCTGATTATCAAATTAAATGTTGATCTAATTAAAATATGCATATCACAATAGCTATTAGATTGGTACAGAAGTAACTGCAGTTTTTTTAATTATTAACCTTTTAAACTACAATTACTTTTGCACCAACCTAACATTAGACTATATATATTGAGAACCAAGAGAAATGTTTATTAACATCTATGAAGACTTTCATTTAGTCTTTTGAGGCATTTCTAACAAAGATTATCCAACCTTTATTTTCATAATTAGGTGATCTTTATGCACAACAAATATATATTTAAAACAGAAAATGGTGTATAATATTACACAAACACAATGGTGAAACATCAAACATAGATCTAGCACCATTATGGACGAATACCACTTAAACACATATACACATACATAAGTACATACATGCTGACCTACATACATGAATATATACCTACATACATGCACGAATGCATACACAAATACAAAAACATCAAGGAATAATTAGTTTTGTTTAATTGTGCTCACTCGCAGAGTTAAATACAATAGATTAAAAAAATCAACTCGCATATTATTTGAATAGATAAAATTTAATCTGCCTCACTTTGAGATGGTATTGTTTATTGAGCTTAACTGTCCTTAAAGAGCCCAGCAAGTTGCTTTTTGAATCAAAAATCACTTCCTAGGAGCCTTGATTAGTCTACTTTTGTTTTTAATACCCACAGTATCATTTTTAGTTATATTATCCAGAGGGAATCTAAAAATAACTCTAGCAACTGGGATGTTTTAAAAGAGGGTTCTATATTTCAAAAATTTGATAATGTGAATCTTATCTTTGTAACTGAAGAATTTTTAAAGACAAAATCTGTTTTACCTTTATAATATTCATTAATACAGTATTTCTTATCTAAATGTTTATCAGTGAACACTTCTATTGGTCAGTTGGGTTTTCTTTTTTTTTTAAAGATTACTGGGTGCTCAGCTTAATACTGCTGAATCAGAATATCTGGGATGGAAGCCTGAGAAAACATACTTTCTAAAGGTTTCTGTAGTGTTTCTCATACACTTTAACACTTGAGAACTGCTTTCAAATATAACATAACAAACAGATACAGCAAAAGAAACTTGTAAAATCAATACATATTTAGACATGAGTTATACTGAAGAATGCGTCAATACAGTACAGAAAATAGAATTAAACATCATTTAAAACTTGCTCTAATTACACCACAGATTGGCTCTTAGTGTTGCTTTTCATACAAAATAGTCCAGCTCTCTCCACTCTTCAGCACATTTCCAGAGAGGCAGTGGATCACGGTGGTTCAGCACAGAGATTCTGGAGTGAGCTGCTTGCCTTTGTCCCAGCTCTGCCATCCACCCATTACTTAACTTTTCTAACTACCTCAGTTGTCCAATCTGTAAAATGGGCTACTGCGATGACCATAGCTAAAGTTAGTGAATGCACAGTGACTAGAACAGTGCTTGTCCCACGATCCTGACTCATTAAATGCTGCCTCTTTATGGTATAGGGATAAACAAGACAGTTGCGCCTGCTGCTTGGGGCCTGTAGTCAGATATTTCATCACATGCATAAAAGTGTTATGAGGGCTATACAGCAATCCATGAGAAGGATCTCAATCTAGTCTGGAGAAGTTGGGGCAGAAGAGGGGCTGCTTCATGAGGAAGAAAGTAGTAAATGACACCAAAAGGTGGGGATTACTGAGGTCAGAGTTTTGGGCCCCGGGCACATTACGAGCAAGTGAAAAGTAGTAGCAAGTGGGCCAGAGAGAGGAGGGGCCTCGAGATGAGACTGTAGAAAAAGCAGTGTGGTAAGATTTTATAACACAGGAAGGAGAAAAGCAAAAGATTTTTTTCTGGGCCTTTTTTACCAGGAAGAAAACCCTCCTCATGACCAGAATCATATTGCATGAGTCGTCTTGAATGTAAGGAACCATGGGAAATCAATAATTTAAGCTTTCTATAAAGCAATGAAAAACAAAGGAGAAAGAAATTGTGAATGGATTGTGAATAGCTAATTCACACAGTACACCACATTTTTTCTCACATTTTTCTTAAAAAAAAAAAAAAAAATCATAGGAGAAATTCCAGGTGAAAATACTCATTCGTGATCTTCATCACTACAATACTGAAGACTCTACAAACTTCCTTTGTTACTTTCTCCTTCTAAAATATTTAAAGAAAAGCTAGTATGATTACAAAGATTCTCTCTTTACAAAGATTAGATTATGGTAGTAAATCATTAACAGGAGGAACTCTGATTTTAAGAGGAGACTTAGGATCACAAAATTTCTATGCTCAGTGTCTTCCTTTCTGTAAAATTCTTTCCAAGGAAGAGATTTCAAAACTCTGAAACTAATAACTCTTTAGGAACATGCTGATGAAAGAAAGGACTTTGAAAATTGCTTAAAAGCACCCAAAGCTTGCATGAAGTCTAAAAAAATTGAAAAGGGCAATGTTTGTAATTTACTTCAAATTATTGTTATTTTCTATTCACTGAAAAAATATTTTAAAAGCTATTATATATGCTGACAACTGTACACTATCACAGTAAAATAACAATACAGTTAATTTTCTATGAGTACTTATGAATCAAGCACTGTACTAAGATTTAAATATATTATCTCATTTAACCCCTATAAAGTAGATGCTATTGTATCCTCCCCCATTTTACAGATAAGGAAACTAAGAGAAAAATTAAGTAACTTCATCAAGGCCACCACTCATAAGTGTCTAAACTGATATTTGAATCTTTGAGGTATGACAATGCAGTTTGCATCTGTAAAAAAATTCATTATTGTAAAGATTTTACAATGTTGTTTTAAAAAATATTGATTTGTGTATGTTTACAATTCCAACTAGTTACGTAATACACTCAGTAGTGCATTTGTACTTACCATTTTATAGAATCAACTAATGGATTAGCATGAAAAAAACTTAATACAGAAATGGAAAACATAAGCCTAACAGACTCTGCTTTAGCCTTGATAAAAAGAAAAAGAAACTGCGTAAGTCACCAAAACTATTTTAAAGGCTTGAAAGGATTCCATCACGTCAAGTATGTAGGCATTTCAGTGAAATGATGATGAGCTGGAGAATAATTACATTTCATGTCAAGATCTGAAGAAACAAAGTCCAGACTGGCAAGCAAAAGTCCTTATTTAAATTTGATTTTAAACAATGTCTGCCAGTTATTTTGTTTGGTATGGAATAGATTAACTAGGCTAAACTACATTTCCTTGAATTCCTTTTCCTGTGTGATTCAGATTAGTGTGAGCCATAAGAGACATTTTTGCGTGTGATTTACAGGAAAGAGGTGGAGCAGCAGCCATATTGTTCCTTATACTCTAAAGGAGGTTGGGTCAGAGTTAAGAGGTGTACATTTTTTTAGTTCCCAAATATTGTTGCATATCTGCTGTCTCAGTTGATTGGTATAGGACAACAGCTGGCTCTCTGACTTCACCTTCTCCTGGATCTCTCAGCAGTTTCTCAAGTGTTGTGCTTTCCCAAGAAGGAAGTACCAGTTTCGCCTGTAGAGCACTCATGTTATCAAGGCTCGGGGAATGAGAACTGACACATACTCCAGCCTGTCCTCATGGGATCCAGCTCATATTTGTGTGTTTTACCCTGTCTTTGTTTTCCTTCACTTTGTATCTCCCTCCCCTACTTTTTTCCCTTCCCCACTACCTACCTTACAGATTGCAAGCTCCAGAATCAGATGCAAAATCAACAGGCTTACAGTGACTGTTGTAACCAATTTCCATAACTGCAGATGGTCAAACCCTTACAACAAATTGTGTGTGTTTGTGTGTGTGTGTGTCCCATGCATGTATGCAAACTTCTAGCAATTCTGCTTCTAATTCATAGAGTATGCGGTAAACATCAAAGAACAATTATTTTGGGGCTTTAAATTCCTACCTGAAGTCCACCTGAAGTATCTAAATTAGAAGTTAGAAAACTTCTAAGTCTGCCTTAAAAGGAATCATTATCTTGTAAGTCTGCCTTAAAAGGAATCATTATCTCCTGTAATCTCAGGTCTGACACGTCTGAAACCAAATCTAAAGTCTAATGGCAATGGCTGATTTACAATGTAAATCGAATTCCCAAACTCACAGGATCAGTTTTTGAAAGTTAGGCCATTAATTGGGAAGGAATATAACCCTGAAAATTAGGAGGAGGACATGTGGGCAAACAAATGAAATGGAGACACTGAAGCCCTAAATTCTAACAAGACTGCTTTGGCAGAAGACATATCCTTTTCACTACTGCCTGAGAAAGCTAGTCTTCCCTTGCCTAAAGAATCTGTAATGGCCTTACCTAAAGTAGTTGCCTTGTAAGGGACATCTGAGAAAATGGAATAGGTAGCGGAAAAGGAAGATAGAAATATCTACTACAACCATAGGACCAACTGCAGGAATTATAACTGTAAAGTTGTAATTGGTGAGTTTTTGTTATTTTGATATGAATGAATGCTGTTTGTGTGCATTCAGACGTGCACGTGTGTGTGTGTTTATGTATGCATGTAAAACTAATATTGTTTTTTCCCATTCTCCTATAGTCTAACATGAAATGTGTTAATAGTAGTTAACAAAACATAACTCACTACTTATTATAATTTCTGGGTGTCAAAGGGAGAGTGTGACTCAGCTAAAAGAAGAAAACATTTTTTAAAAATGGAAATTTGTATCCATTGGGGGGGAAAAGAATGGGCATACATTCTGTTTTAAGGCAGGGTATTTGTGTCATATCTTCACATTAGACAAAAGCATGGCTTTGTTTCCTTGTAGATTTAAGTATGGCTTAAAAATATGTGTGGACCTTGCAGTTGAAAACTGAAAACTGTAGCGGCTTTATAATGTGTCAACTAGGCCCGGTTGAACTGTTTCCCAGAACTCCCTTCTTGGTATATTTTCAATTAAGGTGGACCAAATGGGGTATATTTTCCCCACAGAATTTTGAAGACAGCAGTAAAGCAGCAGTTGTATCAATTATTAACCCCAGATTGTCAGGACCGGGTCCATAGGTGCTTTTGTAGGTCATACACATGGTCACCAACCTCCCCGCCCATCTCTTTGGTACAGATGGCCGTCAGGTGCACAACGGCTTCAGCTTCCTTGGGATCCTTCCCCATATCTGGGCCAGGTGCGTGTTTCTTTCTGACACAAGGGGGCCAGCTTCTCTTGCAGGATATCCACATCATCAAGGCCGGGAGCAGTGAGAACCCACACAGGCTCCATCCATCCACATGGGTTCCAGGGCCTAACTGTGGGTCGCATCTTTGTGCTCCCTCAGTTTACAACCATCTCCCCTTCCCAAACGCCTTCCCTGAAAACTTTAATCTAGGTATTACAATCAGATACTAAGACAACAGACTTACAGAGATTACTTAATCAGCCCCACAAAATAAATAGGGTTAAGTCCCTGTAACAAATCCTTTATTCTATTACATTTCATTTCTATTTATTGGTCTTAACATTTATTTATCCAAACACCATTTCAGAATAAGAAAAGGATTTTTAAATTAACTTCTAGTAGACATGAAATAAATTAAACTAAAAACTGCCTTTCTCCATTTTGAGAGTAGAATATAATGAAATTCAGGAACTTCCTTTTTTTTTTCCTTTTTGCAGAAGGCTCGGTATGGTCATAATAGTCTCTGGAGCCTTCTATTAAGAATCCACTCTGAAGTTGAAACCTCAATAACTGAATGAATCTCTTCTTGTAGTCCTGAATAACTAACTTTGCAATGAGCTTCTTAATAAAATGAGCTGTGCAGAATCAAACCTATTTTTACTCTAGTTTATTTTGCCATTCTTGGATTCCCTGTCTTCCAACATTCTACTTGGTTTTTTTTAATCATAAAAGGTGCATGCTTTTTCATGATCAGTTGGGAAAAAAATTCATCCATAACTATTGTAACCATTGAGGCAGAATTAATAGACTAGTCATTATCCACCTACCCCCTCTTTGTGAACCTTCAGATATAGAGATACATATAGGTACAGAGACCTACCCTTCTACTCTAATTCCTCTCCCTTTATAACATTATATCTGGATGATCACAATAGTCTCTTATTTTTCCAGCTCTCTCCTTTCCAATCAATCCTGCAAGCAGCTACTAGATGAGATATTAAAAAACTCACTTTTCTGCTTAAAAATATTTTAACTGTTATCTTAGTTTCCTTCTGATGGGCAATCACGATTTTTCCCCCCAGTATAAAAATAAAATTTACTTCAAAATTTGTAAGTGAGCAATGTTGATATTATAAAAACAAACTAAAAAAATGTAAAGACAGAATTTACATGGTACACCTATCAATAAACATATGAATTAATTGTCCTACATCGTTCATTTAAATTATTCTTCCAACCCAAAAATATTTTGGTCATCTGCTCCACCCAGATGGCTCTGGTTATGGCTACAGGACTAAGCAACTAATCTAAACTGGGTCAACCAGGATACCCAATCCTGTTCCAAACAGCATGTGACCTGCGCTAAGCAAATCAGAGAACTTGCCTGGGACTTTTCAACTTTTAGTTGAGGAAATAGGATAATGTTCTTTTCTACATACAGTTTGTGGGTTTATGAGCCTGCAAGGACTTCAACCAAATACCTCATGACTGAGACTGAAGAAATGAAGAGAGAAGCAGAGACAAGACAACTAATGTGCATGCCCTAGTAAGTGTGTGTGTGTACGTGTATATTTGTGAACGTGCTAAGGCTGATGTGAGAATGTTTCCCCTCTTTGCTATCTTGTTTTAATCTAGGTATTACAATGAGTTTTTATATAAAAGTTAGTGAATTCATTACATTGCTGAAGCTGCAGGTTGTCTATAGCTCAATCAAGGTGTTAATTGGCTAGCGCTGAGTGTGGTTTGAGGTTAGTATGGCAGATGGCACCCAATGAAAATAGTTTTGTTATACAAACTATAGATGTAGTAAGCTTTCTACATCTGTGCTGCATTTTTTTTTCCAAATAGACATAGGTGATAAAACACCTGCTACTTAATTAACACCCTTTGTAGTCATTCACAAAGTTAGATTATTCTTAAACCTGCTCTACCATCTGTAAATATTAAAACTTTGCTTGCTATTCCTGGAGCTTTTTCTTTCCTTTCTTTTGCAAAGTCTGAATTGAAAAGTATTCAAGACTTGCAAATGAGGGAGAATAAACATTATTAACAAATGAGCAAATGGATAAATAGACACATATGTAAAATTTTTAAAATCTGTAATCTTGAGCTGGCAATCCTATGAAAATGAAAACTGTAGCTAAACTAAAGGAATCTTTTCAGGTAATAGACATTTCTGGAAAAATAATTTTTTAATTTCCTGGCTCCCCTTTGCTCTCAAGTCCAAAACATCTATCTCCTATAAGCCAAGCTGCTGTGGTCAAAATGGAGGAGAAAATCAGAAGACGCAACTTGATCCTTCAGGCTTCCTGTGGTCCTGATGCTTGGGACGTGACTTGACTACTCGGGGGTTAGAGGCTGGGCCTGGTGATGGAGAGACTCATGGCTTAGACTGGGCTGACAGATCCTCCTGGCAAGAGCTTTGCCTACATAGATCCTTGGTGTTGGGGATGGGCACCATATGTCACATTAGTGTGTCTAGTCTGGCAACCTTCAGAGCTTGAAGAGGAGCTGCAAGTTTCTCTACACAACTGAGGCTAGGAAACTGCAAGGACTGGTGAGCAGAGATGCTTTCCTTCTGGGCCCTCAACAAGGAACTCCCAATTTGCCTGTTGCTAAATCAAAGACCAAAAGGAGCACAGCAAATGAACCATTCACTGCTCTCTAGCGATTACCACCATATAAGGTACATTAGCATCTGAGTACTAAATAAACGGACAAAAGTAATAGCATACTCCTAAGGAGGGCTCCAAACAAAGAAGAACCTGTCTCTAGAAAACTAACCCTCTAAAGTAAACAACTTTTGGGTCTAGACCATAGTATATACAATTTGATCAATCATAGGCCTTGGCGTGTGACACTTTCATAACTTGTCCATGCATGTCCCTCTCTTTTTATTTGTTCATGCTTTTTGAGCAGTGTAATAAGCAAATGAGAATCCACTATATGTGATGCAAAAGGTAGGATGTCACCAATAATTTATATCGATTGATGTGGTCTTCCTTCATTCCATTTCCTCTCTGCCCTCTCTCAAGAGAATACCCTTCTGAAGATTGTGTTTGTCGTTCTCTTTCTTCCCTTTTTATACAGTTTTACTTCATCCACAGTTCTTGATAAAAAATTATTTTCATTTAAATTGTATTAAGTTTAAATTGCATTATGTTTAAATTGCTCTAGTTTATATGGCTAGAATTCATGCATATTGTTGTACACCATTTGTATTAGCCAGGATTTTCTAGAGAACAGAACCAAGAGGATGGGGGGGCCGAGAGAGAGAGAGAGAGAGAGAGAGAGAGAGAGAGAGAGAGAGAGAGAGCAAGAGAGAGCCAGAGAGCGAGAGAGAGCGAGAGCGAGAGAGAGCGAGAGAGAGCGAGAGCGAGAGAGAGCGAGCGAGAGAGAGAGAGAGAGAGAGAGAAAGAGAGAGAGAGAGAGAGTAGATTTATTTCAGGAATTGGCATACGCAATTATGGAGCCCATGAGTCCCATAATCTGTCATCTGCAAGCTGGAGAAGTAGGAATGTCAGTGGTGTGATTCAGTCCGAGTACGAAGGCCTGAGAACCAATGGTACTGATGGTGTAGGCCCCAGGCCAAGTCAAAGGCCTAAGAATGGAAGTAAGGCGGATGATGTGAAAGTCACTGTCCAGTTCTGAAGGCCAGAGGACCAGGAGCACCAACGTCTGAGGGCAGGAGAAAATTGATGTCCCAGCTCAGGCAGAGAGATCAAATTCTCCCTTCTTCCACCTTTTTGTTCCATTTACTCCCTCAATGGATTGGATCATGCCCACCTGCATAGGCGAAGACAATCTTTACTCAGTCTACTGATTCAAATGCTAATCTCTCCCAGAAACATCCGCACAACAAATCCAGAAATAATGGTTCATTAGCTATCTGGGCATCCTCTAGCCCAGTCAAATTGACCCATAAAATTAACCATCAAACCATTGTTGTTTACTCATCTTACTAACTTATAACAGTCTATTCCACTATATTCAGCCACTCTCCTGCTGTAGACGCATTTGATTCTCTTCCATATATTTGCTATTGTGAACACAGCTGTTCTCAACATCCTTGTGTATGTCTCCAGTGGACACGGGAAAAAATTTGCTCATAGATATATAGCCAGAATTGCCTTATCATTAGGTAAGAAAAACTACACAATAATATCAAACTGCTTTTCAAAGCTTTTGTACCAATTTGTATATAAAGAAGCAACAAGAGACCCCGAGAAATCACATCCTCTTAATCTCTTGGTGTAATTGAGCGTTTTATTTTTCCCCCCAATCAAATAGATGTACAACAGAGCTCATTATGGTATGGTATGTAATTATCTCGTCACTATTAAGTTCAAAAAATGTCTTGATATGTTTATTGGTATGATTCATTGCTCCTTCTGTAAAGTGTTATTCATACTTCATGCTCATTTTTATACTGGATTACTCGTGATTTTCTATTGAGTTGTAGGACTTATTCGTATGTATTCAATATGTAATACGGTGTTGGTTGTGTGTAATAAAAAGGCCTTCTCTCAATCTGTAATTTATCTTTTAATTTCTTTAAGGTATATTTTATAGATCAAAAGTTACAAATCACAACTTAATCAAATTTACCAATCTTCTACTTTTAAAGTTCTTCTTATGTCTTATTTATGAAATTCTTACTCCCCTCCCAAGTTTTGAAAGACAATTTACCTTTAAAATTCTACCATCATTTTAAAATTTTATTATTGACATTTCATTTCTAGGCCTACATAGAGTAGGTTCTTGTGTATGTGTATGGAGTAAACAATAGTCAAATTTTATCTTTTGTTGTCATTGTTCGTGTGGAGAACCATTTTTGAGTCTGTATTAGAGAAACAGAGTCCCAAACAAAACAAAGTGTTTTGTGAGATAAAATAATAATAATAATCAGAAGCAAAGAAGTTCAGAAAATGAACGGAATGATGACCATGATCTGGAGCCATATTCATTATACAGAGTATTGAATGGAAGGATAATCTGAAATCATAAAGCCAAGACACTAAGAGATGGATATCATGAGGGAAAAAATACGAGGCTCAAGGTTTAAATCCAGAAAAACTAAACTGTGAATAAGTGGATTTCCAGGAAAAAAGAAGAATTATTGCAGGAAAGGTAATAATTAAACAATGACAAAAATTTCACTTGTTTAAAAAGAATGGAGTCGCTAGATTGAAATGATCAGAAACGGAGGTATAAAGAATGAGACAGAATACAGCATTAGGTATATTCTTGCCAAATTCCGGAACTTCAAGTGTTACCAAATACAAACAGAGATTAAACAACGAAGAAAAATTCACAAGCTTCCTACAGAACAGATTAAAAGGGGAAAAGTCAAACCAAACAATTAACCACCCAAGAAAATATTAACACTCGAGTTAATAGATGCATTTCTCACATAAATATTATGAAAATAAGAATAGGCAAAAATAATTTAATATGATAAATATTATTTACCACAATCAACAGATTATCATTATAAACAACAAAACTTTAAAATCATTTTAATCATCAGGAAATTTATAGTGATAACTATCATTATTATTTAATATTGAAGTTCTGAGCAAATATAAATGTTTTGTATAATTTTATACTTAGAATTAATAACTACTAGAATTAGTAGAATAATTTATGATATTCTTCCACAGAAGATACATGTACCAAAAAAACAAAACCCACAAAAAACCATAGCTGTTCTCCATTCTAGAAACAATAATATAGAAATTAAAATACACACATCTGTATTTTCCTCCTTTCTCAATACAATGTTATAAAGATCAAATAGGTCAATCTACTTACAGAGTAATTCAACGCCATAATTAATATTATTGAACTAATTTTGTCTCAAAACTATACGTAAAGAGGCTTTAAAAATTGCATATATCTTTGAATGCCAAAATAAACTCTGTATTTTCTAAGGACGTATAGTTTGCCCATTTAGTTCAACAGTTGAAATTGAAAAATGTTTAGAAATTTAGACAATCTTGCTATAGAATCATTGCTATGTTAATCTATGTGTTTTGACAACTATAAGATTGCATCAAATAATTAAATAAATATTATTATTGAAACCATTTTTTTTTCTTTTAAACCAAAGTACCACAGATTAGGACACACGAATGTTACTTTGATTTCTGTATTCCAACTCCTATCCTCTGCACTTCCCGTGAAGTTACAGCCATACTATCTTACTCAGCCGACTACATATACCACACTGTCTGTGCAATACACATGAGGGACAAGATAAGACAGGAACTTATAATTTAGTACAATACCAATATAAAACTAATTGTGACACAAGACAGAATATAAGACAGAGCCACACTATTGAAGGGATTGCAAATGACACAAGATCATGCTCGATAGAGGATCTCTACATGGTTGGGGAGATGGTTGCAATGGAGTAAGACGGGGTTAAATTAAAATCAGCCTGTATGACACAGTGTCCTCACTGAGGATCTGAACTCTGAAATAAACACTGATTGTTGTCTTAAACCACAGAGTAATAATTTCCTATTGCCCACCAAAGCTTTCTTCTTTCAATAATTGGAGGAATGCTGCTCATCATGTAAGCCTCTGCTCACACAGAATCATCTCTGACAAAATCTCCCTTTTTTGACTTCTCAGATTTCCTCTACAAAATTAATCATTTCCTGCTTTCTCCTCACAAAGCACTTTTACCCATTGTTTTAGCAATTTCAATGTGTACTATTTTAGTTGTCTTCCTCCTTTACCAAACCATGAATTCTTGGAACATCACATCCTCTAATTTCTAATCTAAAAATAAAATGAACTCCATAATTGTTGAAAGAATGAGAAGGAATAAATTCACAAATGAATGAGTTACATAATGAAACAGCACTGAGATCTCAACCAGAGATACAAATAAAAACAGTATGTCAACGGAACATGCTATTGGGTAAATTTACCCATAGTATAAATACCTTAAACCTCAAAACTGGCATAGTCCATCTTTACGTCGCAGTCAAGCTCGCTGGTCCAGCTATCATAATACAAAACAGCACAAGAGCTTCTCAGCATCACTGACATAATTCTTCTTCCAGTCCTTCAATCACCAACATCCAAAGTAGTATTTCTCTTTCCCTCCAATCCAGAAACATCACCACTGAAAGCTTAAAGCATTTTAAAAAGTGTAGTACTTTGTCTACATAATTCTATTCAAAGAAAAAGGATATAGGCCTTAGCATTGCTTCATACATAGATCCGTGCTCTCAATTAGTTAAAAAGCCAGTGAACAAGGTGGTGTTCTTTTAATACTGGTTTGAAAATTCATCTCTCAGAATTACCACAGTCACCTTTCCACAAAGCTGTGAATATCTAGCTATGATTCAATCATGAGGTCAAGTGTTTTTGGTAAGTAGGTTTCCAGCCTTTTATTCTGAGGTCAGGAAAATCCTGAGTGTTTTCCAGGACACAAATATTTCCAGTTTTACAAATAGCACCATGAGCTATATAGGACTACTGATTCTCCCCAGTAGTCCAGTAAAGCACAAAGCAAATTCTACCAATTAATGACTCTTTTGTGCAACTAAAAACATAGCTTGCATTTTACAATTGCTATAGACTGAGAGGTTCATTTTCTTTATTATCCTTATATTTAAGTCTCAAGAAGAGTCTTATTGACTATCTATATGGTCATTATTCAAAGCAGTGTATAATTTCACCAAAGAAGAGATATATGCCAGATTTAGAAAATTGGTTAAGAAAAAAATACATGCCTAATGCCTGATCATAGCACAATGCATAGTGGGCGCCTTTATTTTGCATACCATTATAACTGATAGATTAGCACAATTTATGTTTTACTTATAATTTCCATCTCCTACTTCTTGACTTGATTCCTTTTTGAAATGTACATCCCATAACTAGTCTTAATTAAATTGAATTTATTGTGTGACATTACATTCCTCCAAATGGTTTGGGTCACTATCAATTTTGGTAATATCTATTTTTAAATAAATGCCACCTGTAAGTGTATTAAATATGGTGTGTACCTCATCAATAAGGGAACTGTGTTGACCTAACCAAGGTACTCATTTTACTCACTCATTCATTCCTTTATTCATTGTGTCTGTGGACCATGTTGTATGTGTCAAACACTAGGGTAGGTGCTGAAAATGATAATAGAAATAGCAATGCACCTACCCTCAAAGTAGCTAAGAGAAAGAGAAAGAGCAAGGTGAATAATGTGTTCTACGTGGTATGACAGAGGTAAGGCAATAACTTTCTCAGAGGAAGTAACACATAAGTCAAGGATTGAAAAAAACTAAAAAAGAATATTAAAATGTCTGCATAGATGAAAGAGCATACGTTTTGGAGTCAGAAATCCAGACTTCTAAGACAAACTCAGTATGTCACAAGGGCTGACCTTGTCCCTTCAACTACCTTACCTACTATAAAGGCAAAGGACAGATTGGGCAGGATGATTAGCGCCAAGAGTCACAGTAGGTACCCTCTTTCTGCGAGCCATTGCCAACAGGAAGGACTATGTGTGTTACTAACCCACAGGTGTAGCTGTAGCACCCAGCCAAGACTGACAACATTTAGGGAATAAATTTGGGAGTAAATGTAGAACTCGCAATATATTCCAGAAGATGCCTATGCACGATGCCAGAAAAGAGCCATCAAACTTGATTTCATGTTCTTTAGAAACGAACACATGGAGAGAACCATGATGGGCAGCGCATTTTAGTGCCTCTTATATACAAACAACTCAGTTGTCATGAAGGCCCACACCTATTTCCCATCCTGAGGATGGAGTGCAATTTGACCTCTGCTTCCTCATGGACTGGAATACCAGTCCTGAGTTTGACTTCAGCTCTATTCCTCTCCCATCTCTGCAGCTGCTCAATGCAGCAGAAGCTGATATGAAAGCCACTTCCCCCCAGGGTCCCCTAAGAGCTGATTTCCAGCTGGCTTCAGCCAATGGGAAGTGCTGACTAGAGATTAGAGGGGGCCAGAAAGGGAGCAAGCAGGATATTTCTTCCCCAACTTCTAATATGAAATTTCTAGCAATTGCTGTGTTGCTTGCATGTCCCTCCCTCCAGATCTCATTGCACAGACACAGTTTCCTCCTTCCAGGAATGCCAGTCCTCTGGATTCAGGAATGTCACCCAGTCATTTGTCCCTCCAGCCTACTGGTGGTAACCCATCTGTCGCCATTTTCTTATTAGCCTCATTGTCTCATTTGTTTTCTCAGTATTTCCATCACCCATATAACCACTGCCCAGCATTAAATTCCTTCCCTTCTGTTTTGACTACTTAAAGTTGTTTCTGTTTTCATAGATTACCTATATTGAGGGCATAAGTCAAAGCCTCAATTACACATCTTCAGAAATAATAACGGTTTTACAAGTCTATTTCTTATAACAGTCCTCAGTGTGTAGGACATATTGTAAGAACACAGTCCAGTAAAAGTAATTCTGCAATCTTACAAATAGCAAAATGATGCCAGAGACCCAGTTTGATGACAGCTGGTTAAAAATTTGGAATAAAGCAAAGAATACCTATAAGAATAGATAAAAGTACAAATGATCCAGAGACTTCCAAAAATGTGTTTTCCTGCCACAACCAATTTTTAGGTAAGTCGTAAGCAGCAGAGGCACACATGCTTCTAATTTGTACCTAGACCATGAAAAGCCCCACCATACTTCAGAGTTAGCTGAACTGGAGGTAAGATTAGCAACAAATGGCCCACTGAGATCTCTGCCCTTGAGTAGCTTACATTCAAGCAGGGAAATTAGACAATGAACAAGTTATGAACAAGCATTCATTTATTATGAATGAGAATAGCATTGAGGGTGACTGGTAGAAGAAAATAAAACACAGTAATGGGATAGAGAATGATGAGAGAAGATCGCTGTGGTGGTGATAAAATATTAGATGAGGTGGTCAGGGATGGCTCCTCTCTGAAGAGGTGCCACGGAAATGAGACGTGAATGATAAGATGGAGCTGACTCGATGAAAACCCAGGGAGAGCATTACTGGCAAAGCAACAGCGGTGCCAAAGGTCAAATGGATACATTTGGTGTGTTTTGAGAACTAGAAAGATAAACTTGTTTCTGAATCAGAAACTTGTACTTGCTAGATTCTCAAATGGCAAAAAGTACCAAAAAAAAGTACACAAAAACCCCACCTGAACTTACGCTCAAGTGGCAATAAATTCACTTACAAAATGGAACATGTAACTCTAGAGACTGATGGCAAACATACCCCTAGGTAACTATTTGAGCCTACTTGCTATATTACTTGGTCACTTACACTGTTTCATGGATCATTCTGAGTGCTTTAAATGTACCAGTTCACTTGATCCTAACTACAACCTTATGAGGTAAGTAGCACTGTTTTTATTACCATCCCCATTGAGAGCTGAAAAACTGAGACTAGGTGGTTTAAGGAGCTTGTCCAAGATCATGCAGCTGGTAAGTACAGAGTGGGGGGTTTGAATTCAGGTTATCTGACTCAACAAAATACCTTCTTAAACACTGTATCAAGGTATTCTGGTAAAAGGTATGGGGATTTGATTTAGACAAACCTGGGTTCAAATGCTAGCTCTGTCACTCATCAGTCGCTGTTCGAACATAACAATGTACAAACGGAAGACACGATTTTTAACACTGTAATTACTACTCTCCTACTGGTATTTTTCAGTCTTGCTTTTCAGGGGCCCAGAAAGGAAACTTCGTCCAAACTTTCCTACTTTGTCATACCCTGAAGCATGAGCACCTCACATTGCCTTGGCCTAAATGTTAAACAATGTTAAAACAATGTTAGAGATACAGTCTCAAAGAATGGAAGAGGCGCATTTCAAATAATTTTTGAAGATGATTTTTTAAATTCTGCTTTGTTATGTCACACAGGAGATTAATATCTCTCCTAAATGGGCTTTATTGTTATTTTACTTTTTCAAAGACGACAATAAATGCCAGCTTTATCCTTCCATCACTGATATTCTTCCTTTAAAAGAAAAAACTACCATAATTTGTTCAAGTACAACATTTATAATTTTGAATACTGCTAATCAAAGCAGAGAATGCACGTATTTTCCCTCTATTTTAACTTCTAAAAGGTTTTCAGATATTTAATTTTAAAAAAAAATCAAAGATACAGAAAAGCATTTTCCTTAAATTGGTATAACTAGGTTATACCATAGTTAATGTAATTAGTAATTAACCTCATTTAATTAATCTAATGAAGTACCTTTTAATTTTGTTAATTTATTACATTGTTAAATATGTATCATGAAGGAATAGAGCCATATAATCTTCTAGTAGATAAACTGATAAATGTCTAAGTTTCGCACTTCAGAGTATATTTATTGTTACAGAACTTGAATACTGAGAGACAGTTAAGGTTGCAAGGGGGGTAGATTCATTGATGTTTACTCTGGTATGTCTTGGATTATGATTAACACCTCTTTATGAATTTTATGTCAGTTTTTAAATATTCACCAATATGGCTGTATGCATTACTATAGCTTTTTAAAGTCCCTAACCTACTCCTGGTTAACAATTTATTACTACAACAAACTGCCTTTTCATCCATTTAAATTATTTATCAAAGTAGATGAAATAAATGCACATTATCCATAAAAAAGGAGACTAGCTTAACTGCCAGGTAGAAAGCTACCCTTTCTTCAGATTTAGACAAGAGAACACAAGAGCACACTATAAAATGGGCACATCCTGTAGAAGTAGAACACTAATAAGAAAACCCTGACTACTTCACATAAGCCTAAAGATGGATACTTCATGAATATTTTCCAGAGTCCCCCAACATGCTACTCTCTATTTTATCTATGACAAGAGAAGTTAGACTTCACAGTTGTAGCAAATCATAAAATTTTATCTTTAATTGAGTGACAGCATACTGAAAAAGTTTCATACACTTAATAAACAAGTAACTGTTTCATTTTTTAAAAGATAATTGGTGGTTTGTGATACAATTAGAAATACTCGTATATGTTAGTTCTTTGTCCCAGGTTGCTGGTACACAGCTCCTGGAAATTTCCAGAATGAGTGTCTTTTGTGTGCTGATGAGATGACCGGGGTCTGGAGGCCCTAGATGTGTGCCCGTCACCAGAAAGACCAAGGCAGGATTAGAGGATTGGAACTTCTAGCTCCATACCTGATCTCTGCAAAGTGGGGGGGAGGGTAGAGATTGTATTAATCACTAATAACTAATAATTTAATCAATCATGCCTACATAATGAAACCTCCATTAAAAACAAAACAAAACAAAAACCCTAAACAATGTAGTTCAGAGAGCTTCCAGGTTCATAAACCAATCAAGGCTGTGGGAGAGTAGCATGCCCAATAAGGGCTCGGAAGATCATACCCCTTCCCATATGATACCCTACGCATCTCTTCCATTTAGCTGTTCCCGACTTGTATCCTTTACAATAAACCATAATAGTAAGTGATAGTAAGTAAAGCACTGTCATGAGTTCTTAGAGTTGTTCCAGCAAATTATCAAACCTGAAGAGGTGGCTGTAGGAATCTCTTGAATATATAGCCTGTTGGTCAGAACTACAGGTGACAATATGGGACTTGTGACTGGCATCTGAAGTGGAAGCAGCTTTGGGAAAGTGAGCCTTGAACCTGCAGGGTCTGTGCTAACTCTAGGTAGTAAGTGTCTCTAAGTGTCTGTAACAACTGTATTGAATTCTAGGCCAACGTAGTGGTGTCTAGAGAATGGAAAAAAAAAAAATCACATTTGGTGTCAGAAGTGTTGAGTAAAAACAGTTCAGATAGGCTTACATCTTAAACATTAACAGCGTTAGAGACTTAATTTCCATGAGCAATCAATTCATAGAGAAAACAAATTCAGCATTTAATTTTATATGGCATCATCCATGATAGCCTTACACTCCTCAGTCATAGGGTACAGACACTGTGAATATTGGATATCAAATCCTAGCTACTAGAAGACGTAGGTTCACATTAAAATTAAGAGAAGTGCAGAGATTTCCCATATACACCCGCCCCTACACATGCATAGACTTCCCCATTATTAATATCCCAAACCAGATTGGTATATTTACTACAATTGATAAACCTACATTGACATGTCATAATCACCCAAATCCAGAGTTAACATTATGGTTCACTCTTGGTGTTGTACATTCTGTGGGTTTGGACAAATGGATATGACATATATCCATCATTATGGTATCATACAGAGTATTTTCACTGCCCTAAACATATTCTGTGGTTATCTGTTCCTCGTTCAACCCCTGGCAACCACTGATCATTTTACTGTCTCCATAGATTTGCCTTTTCTAGAATGTCATCTAGTTGGAATCACATAGAGCAGCTTCTTTTACATAGCAGTATGCAGCTAAGGTTCTTCTATGTCTTTTCATGACTTGATAATTCTTTTTAGTACCAAATTATATTCCATTGTCTGGATGTACCACAGCTTGTTTATCCATCACCTACTAAAGGACATCTTGGTTTCTTCCAAATTTTGGCAATTATGAATAAACACCCACGTGTAGGTTTTTGTGTGAACATAAATATTCAACTACTTTGGGTAAATACTGAGCAACACTGATTTGGTTTTTCAAAGGGCAAAGAATAAAGGAGAAACATTTATAGATTCTTGAACAACAAATTAAAGCCTTCATTATTCTTCACACATATTCCATATGTGCCTAATTAACACATGACATTATACAAATGATTCAAATTGGTGCATCAATAGTTAAAAGGTGAAAGCGTGCATTTCTTTTCTTAAAAGACTTATACTTTTAAAAATGTTTAGACCTATACTTTTAAAAATGGAAATTAAAACAAAACAAAATAAATAAAAAAAAAACCTTGAAAACAAAATCCCAGGTGAAACTCCTAACTTATTTATGAAAAGGTAAAATTTCTTCTATAGTTACAGAAATGGAATTGCTGAGTTTGCATATTGCATGGATTCTATTTCATGCAACCAATAGTCCTGATTAACACAGTAACAAGTTAATAAAGGTGACCAATCATGTTCTCTGAGGGCCTTGGCTCTGAATACAGGTTGGGAGAGAAACCCAATTTCTGATCATTTCAGCTTTAGCATAGGAAAATAGAATCATCTTCAGTTGTTCAGGTGTATTGTAAGTTAGAATGTTTGAGATGTCCCACATATGAAGACAAGCCCTGGAGAAGGCATGAGATACTGGGTCTCTAGCAATCCCCAAGCAGACCTCCACTGGCTCTGGTCTCTCCTCCAGCGGCTCTAGGACTTCACTGTGAAATAAGAAACAGGAGAAGATCTTGCTAAAAATGCTGAGTCCTGGATCCCTCTGAGACTTACTGAATCAGAAGGGTGGTGTTTAAGGACCTTGAATATGCATTTTTAGGAACTCCCTCAGATAATTTTATGAGGCGGTCCATCTGTGGACACACATTGAAAATGAATATATCCAATCTTTCTCTCCAAAAAATCTTCCAAAGTTTCAAAAACTTTAAATGACCCATTATTGCTAAAGTATATAATTACAATACTTCAACTCTTCAGAATTCGTTATAATATAATCTAACCTAACCTATAACCTTTTCAAATATATCTTAACTATTCCGAACACAAGTAATCCTCTCTGGTCATATGCACATCCTCTCTGTCTCCTGGACTGCTTTTATTCTTTCTCTCTCTCTTTTTTTTTTTTGGATGGGGTGGGGAGGGAGGGTTTCTATTTCCTCTTCTATCTTCCTCTATCAACTCTTTCTTGAAAGTTTAATCCATCAATATTCTGCCTCCTGATATTGAACAATTTTCTATGCCCATTAAAAATCCTCCCTCTATCATGAAGTTATCCACAACAGTCAAACTAACAGTAGCCTCTTCCAGTAATATTAACACCTCCTTTCTAAAAATAGATTGACATTTATATATAATATTTTGCCTTATTTATGAAGTATATTGCTTGCATTATTGTTTGTCTTTTTAGAAGGTGTCATAGTTCCCC